>NC_086450.1:388946006-390198506 GCF_028390025.1 Pseudophryne corroboree
ATTATAATTATTAACAACAACAAGTCCCTTACAGTGTTGCTGTGTTGTGCTGCATCAGACCAGTGGTAGTGTCCTGGCCATCAGTCATTCCAGTGACCAGGCAGTCACAGTGGTATATGCTGCTGCTATATGTCCACTGCTGCCGTATAATAATAATAACAACAACAACAAGTCCCTTACAGTGTTGCTGTGTTGTGCTGCATCAGACCAGTGGTAGTGTCCTGGCCATCAGTCATTCCAGTGACCAGGCAGTCACAGTGGTATATGCTGCTGCTATATGTCCACTGCTGCCGTATAATAATAATAACAACCACAAGTCCCTCATGGTGTTGCTGTGTTGTGTTGTATCAGACCAGTGGTAGTGTCCTGGCCATCAGTCTTTCCAGCGATCAGGCAGTCACAGTGGTATATGCTGCTGCTATATGTCCACTGCTGCCATATAATAATAATAACAACAACAACAAGTCCCTTACAGTGTTGCTGTGTTGTGCTGCATCAGACCAGTGGTAGTGTCCTGGCCATCAATCATTCCAGTGACCAGGCAGTCACAGTGGTATACGCTGCTGCTGTATGTCCACTGCTACAGTATTATTATAATAATAATAATAACAACAACAACAACAACAAGTCCCTCACAGTGTTGCTGTGTTGTGCTGCATCAGACCAGTGGTAGTGTCCTGGCCATCAGTTAGTCCAGTGACCAGGCAGTCACAGTGGTATACGCTGCTGCTGTATGTCCACTGCTACAGTATTATAATAATAACAACAACAACAACAAGTCCCTCACAGTGTTGCTGTGTTGTGCTGCATCAGACCAGTGGTAGTGTCCTGGCCATCAGTTAGTCCAGTGACCAGGCAGTCACAGTGGTATATGCTGCTGCTATATGTCCACTGCTGCCGTATTATAATAATAACAACAAGACCCTTACAGTGTTGCTGTGTTATGCTGCATCAGACCAGCGACAGTGTCCTGGCCATCAGTTATTCCAGTGACCAGGCAGTCACAGTGGTATATTCTGCCGCTATATGTCCACTGCTACAGTATAATAATAATAATAATAATAATAACAACCACAAGTCCCTCACTGTGTTTCTGTGATGTGCTGCATCATACCAGGGGTAGTGTCCTGGCCATCAGTCATTCCAGTGACCAGGCAGTCACAGTGATATATGCTGCTGCTATATGTCCACTGCTGCTGTATAATAATAATAATAATAATAACAACAAGTCCCTTACAGTGTTGCTGTGTTGTGCTGCATCAGACCAGTGGTACTGTCCTGGCCATCAGTCATTCCAGTGACCAGGCAGTCACAGTGGTATACGCTTCTGCTATATAATAATAATAATAATATTATTAATAATAATAATAATAACAACAACAAGTCACTTACAGTGTTGTTGTGTTGTGCTGCATCAGACCAGTGGTAGTGTTCTGGCCATCAGCCATCAGTCATTCCTCTGCCGCATGTTATGTTATATAACTCCAGAAACATAATGGAGAACAAAAATTTGGAGGATAAAATAGGGAAAGATCAAGAACCACTTCCTCCTAGTGCTGAAGCTGCTGCCACTAGCCATGACATAGACGATGAAATGCCATCATCGTCGTCTGCCAAGGCCGATGCCCAATGTGATAGTAGAGGGCATGTAAAATCCAAAAAGCCAAAAGTTCAGTAAAAAGACCCAAAAAAAGA
Source organism: Pseudophryne corroboree (assembly GCF_028390025.1). Taxonomy (NCBI): domain Eukaryota; kingdom Metazoa; phylum Chordata; class Amphibia; order Anura; family Myobatrachidae; genus Pseudophryne; species Pseudophryne corroboree. Next base: position 388,947,702 of record NC_086450.1, read on the forward strand.
AATTTAAATGGTCTGAGAAGAAACTTGCTATATGCCATTTATGACACGGAGTGGCAAGGCATGGCTGAGGCCCTGGCCTATGTTCATGACTAGTGGTTCAGCTTCACATGACGATGGAAGCCCTCATCCTCCCACTTGAAAAATTAAGAGTTAAGCTGGAAAAAGCACAGAAAAGAACTATGCGTTCTGAGATGGTATCACAAAGGAGAGTCCAAGTGTGTCGGCGGTTGCGATGCCTGACCTTCCCAACACTGGACAGGAAGAGGTGGCTCTTTCCATCATTTTCACGCCCCCTGCAAGTGGTGGAAGGAGCACCCACAGTCCAGTTCCTGATATTGAAATTGAAGATGTCACTGTTGAAGTACACCAGGATGAGGGGGTTCACTACGATATGCCGGCGGTCGGGCTCCCGGTGACCAGTATACCGGCGCCGGGAGCCCGACCGCCAGCTTACCGACAGTGTGACGAGCGCAAATGAGCCCCACGGTGGCGCGCTACGCGCGCCACACTATTTTATTCTCCCTCCAGGGGGGTCATGGACCCCCACGAGGGAGAATAAGTGTCGGTATGCCGGCTGTCGGGCTCCCGGCGCCGGTATGCTGGTCGCCGGGAGCCCGACCGCCGGCATACTGAAGACTACCCGGATGAGGATATGGGTGTTGCTGGCGATGAGGATTCTGATGGTGATGTGGTTTGTTTAAGTCAGGCACAGGGGGAGACACCTGTTGTCCGTGGGATGAAGAAGCCCATTGTGATGTCTGGGCAAACTACCAAAAAAGCCACCTCTTCGGTGTGGAATTATTTCTCCACAAATCTGGACAACAGGTGTCAAGCCATGTGTTGCCTCTGTCAATCTGTAATAAGTAGGGGTAAGGATGTTAACCATCTAGTAACATCCTCCCTTATATGTCACCTGCAGCGCATTCATCATAAGTCAGTATCAAGTTGTGAAACTTTGGGTAAGAGCGTAAGCAGTCCACTGACACCTAAATCCCTTCTTCCTCTTGTACTCAAGCTCCTGCAAGCCACACCACCAACTCCCTCAATGTCAACTTCCTCCTCAGTCAGGAAGTTCAGTAGTACTGCAGGCCATGTCACTGTCAAGACTGAGGAGTCCTCTCCTAACGGGATGCCTCTGGAGGATCCTTGAGTGGTACGCCTGCTGTTGCTGCCGCTGCTGTTGTTGCTGCTGGGAGTCGATCGTCATCCCAGAGGGGAAGTCGGAAGACCACTTGTGCTACTTCCAGTAAGCAATTGATTGTCCAACACTCCTTTGTGAGGAAGATGAAATATGACAGCAGTCATCCTGTTGCAAAGTGGATAACTGAGGCCTTGACACTTATGCTGGTGTTAGACGTGCGTCCGGTATCCGCCATTAGTTCAGTGGGACTTAGGGAATTGATGGAGATAGTGTGTCCCCGGTATCAAATCCCATCTAGGTTCCACTTCTCTAGGCAGGCGATACCGAGAATGTACAAAGACGTCAGAAAAAGAGTCACCAGTGTCCTACAAAATGCGGTTGTATCCAGTGTCCACTTAACCACGGACATGTGGACAAGTGGAACAGGGCAGACTAAGGACTATATGACTGGGTAGATGTATGGCCTCCCGCAGCAACACCAGCGGCAACATTAGCAGCATCTCGCAAATTCCAACTCGTTCCTAGGCAGGCTACGCTATGTATCACAGCTTTCCGTAAGAGGCACACAGCTGACAACCTCTTACGGAAACTGAGGGACATTATCGCAGAATGGCTTACCCCAATTGGACTCTCCTGGGGATTTGTGATATCGGACAACGCCACCAATATTGTGCGTGCATTACATCTGGGCAAATTCCAGCACGTCCCATGTTTTGCACATACAATTAATTTGGTGGTGCAGAATTTTTTGAAAAATGACAGGGACGTACAGGAGATGCTGTCGGTGGCCCGAACAATTGCAGGCCACTTTCGACATTCTGCCACCGCGTGCCAAAGACTGGAGCAACAGCAATCACTCCTGATCCTGCCCTGCCATCAACTGAAGCAAGAGGTCGTAACGAGGTGGAATTCAACACTCTATATGCTTCAGAAGATGGAAGATCAGCAAAAGGCCATTAAAGCCTATACATCCACCTATGATATAGGCAAAGAACGGGGAATGCACCTGACTCAAGCGCAGTGGAGAATGATTTCTGTCTTGTGCAAGGTTCTCCAATCCTTCGAACTTGCCACACGTGAAGTCAGTTCAGACACTGCCAGTTTGAGTCAGGTCTAGTGATGAGCGGATTCGGTTTTACTCGGTTTTACTCGGTTTTACTCGGTTCTCAAAACGGCATCTTATTGGCTCACGGATGTCACGTGTTTTGGATAGCCAATAAGATGCCGTTTTGAGAACCGAGTAAAACCGAGTAAAACCGAACCTCGCTCATCACTAGACTCAGGTCATTCCCCTCATCAGGCTTTTACAGAAGCAGCTGGAGAAATTGAATTAAGAGCTAAGACAGAGCGATTCCGCGAAGTATGTGGGACTTGTGGATGGAGCCCTTCATTCGCTTTGCCAGGATTCAAGGGTGGTCAATCTGTTGAAATCAGAGCACTACATTTTGGCCACCGTGCTCGATCCTAGGTTTAAAGCCTACGTTTTATCTCTCTTTCTGACAGACACAAGTCTGTAGAGGTGCAAAGACCTGCTGGTGAGTAAATTGTCAACTCAAACGGAACGTGACCCGTCAACAGCTCCTCCTTCAATTTCTCCCGCCACTGGGGCTGCGAGGAAAAGGATAAGATTTCCTAGCCCACCCACTGGTGGTGATGCAGGGAAGTCAGGAGCGAAAGCTGACATCTGGTCCAGATGTCACTGCATATGATTCTGTCACCATTGAAAGAATGGTGGAGGATTATATGAATGACAGCATCCAAGTAGGCATGTCAGACAGTCCGTATGTATACAGGCAGGAAAAAGAGGCAATTTGGATGCCCTTGCACAAACTGGCATTATTTTACCTAAGTTGATCGGCGTAGGAGGTTACTTCCACAAAATGTGGAGAAGATGATGTTCATTAAAATGAATTATAAATTCCTCCGGGAAGACATTTACTAGCAATTGCCTCCAAACAGTACAGAGGGACCTGTGATGGTGGATTCCAGTGGGGACGAATTAATACTCTGTGAGGAGGAGGAGGATGTACACAGTGAAAGGGGTGAGGAATTGGAGGATGAGGATGAGGTTGACATCTTACCTCTGTAGAGCCAGTTTGTGCAAGGAGCGATTGATTGCTTCTTTTTTGGTGGGGGGATTAATTGCTTCTTTTTTTGTGGGGGCCCAAACAAACCAATCATTTCAGCCACAGTCGTGTGGCAGACCCTGTCACTGAAATGATTGGTTTGTTAAAGTGTGCATGTCCTGTTTATACAACATAAGGGTGGGTGGGAGGGCCCAAGGACAATTCCATCTTACACCTCTTTTTCTTCTTATCATGTGCTGTTTGGGGACTATTTTTTTTTTTGCCATCCTGTCTGACACTTCCGTATATGTCCAGTGGTACTGCCATTTAATTCCAGTGATTTGGACGTATAATTCCAGTGATTTTGCCATTTAATTCCAGTGATTTGGACGTATAATTCCAGTGACTTGGACGTATAATTCCAGTGGGAATTGTTTGTGTCACTTGGCTTAGTCATACAGCTACCTCATTGCACCTCTTCAACATCTTTGCATGAGGTGCTGTTTGGGGCCTAGTTTTTGAAAGGTGCCATCCTGTCAGACACTGCCGTATGAGTCCAGGAGTACTGCTGTATTAGTCCTGGGGTACTGCCGTACAAGTCCACCAATTGCAGAATTTAAAAAAAAAATGACAGGGGCGTGCTGGAGATGCTGTCAGTGGGCCGAACAATTGTGGCCCACTCTCGACAATCAGCCACTGCGTGACACTACTAGATGGGCCAGGTGGTTGTGTCGCTTAGCTTAGTCATACAGCAACCTCGGTGCACCTTTTTTTCTTCTTTGCATTATGTGCTGTTTGGGGACTAGTTTTTGAATAGTGCCATCTTGTCTGCAACTGCAGTGCCTCTCCTAGATGGGCCAGGTGTTTGTGCCGCACACTTGTGTTGCTTAGCTTGGTCATACAGCCACCTCGGTGCAACTTTTAGGCCTAAAATCAATAGTGTGAGGTGTTTAGAATAGACTGGAAATGAGTGGAAATGAATGTTATTGAGGTTAATAATACCGTAGGAGCAAAATTACCCCCAAATTCTTTGATTTTAGCTGTTTTTATGTTTTTTTCAAAAATCCTCCAGATCCAAAACACGAAAGGGTGGTTTTGGCAAAACCAAGCCAAAACCAAAACACAAAAGTGGAATTAGAACAAAACACAAAAGTGGAATTAGAACCAAAACACAAAACACGAAAAGTGCCAGCCGCTCATCTCTAGTATGGCATATCTTGCTTCCCTGATGCACTTTGTGTAGTGGCCAGACCCCTTTTTGGTCCCCCAAGGGACCCTGCTCTTCCCACTATACAACTCTCAGTCTGTGGCTTCCTGCTGCCTCCATTTCCCTCCTCACATCATGTCAGTCGCCATGTGAAATTATCGATTAAGCATAGCACATTATGTATCTCCTGATATACTCTGTGCTGCTGGGGGACCGTGCTACTTCCACTATATAACTCTCAGTGTGTGGGTTCGTGCTACCTCCATTCCCCTCCTCACATCATGTCACTGGCCATGTCACATGCAGCCCTGTGATCACTGACATCATGCATGTCCTGATATAGTCTGTGCTGCTGGCCCACCCCTAGGGGTGCTAGTGGTGTGTTGCCCCCACAGTGTTTGTTCCCAGAGTGTAAGTCATATGTGTAGGAAGTTTGGTGTAAATTGCTCCAGGCATTCCAGAGTTATGCTGTCTGCTGAAAAACTCTGTGCTGCTGTCTCACCACTAGGGTTGCTAGGGGTGTCTTACCCCCATAGTGTTTGTTCCCAGCTTGTAAGTCATATATGTACCAAGTTTGTTGTAAATTGGTCCAGGCATTCGGGAGTTAGGCTGTCTTCTGAAATACTCTGTGCTGCTGTCCCACCCCTAGGAGTGCTAGGGGTGTCTAACCCCCTCAGAGTTTGTTACCTGATTATAAATCAGATGTGTACCAAATTTGGTGTAAATTGCTCCAGGCCTTCCACAGTTATGGTGTATGCTAACATACTCTGTGCTGCTGTCCCACCACTAGGGGTTCTAGGGGGGTCTTCCCCCCACAGTGTTTGTTCCCAGATTGTAAGGCATATGTGTACCAATTTTTGAGTACATTGCTCCAGCAATTCCGGAGTTATGCTGTCTCCTGATATACTCTGTGCTGCTGCCCCCTCCCCCCAGAGGTGCTAAGGATTTCTAATTGTTTTAGTTGCTTCCGTCGTTTTTTAATACGCTAGTATGTAACATTTCACGATATTCGCATGTAAACTGTGGATTACTGTGTGTACAGATCGTTGCATTCATACTACATATGGGGGGTCAGTCCGACCCGATCGCTCGCTGCAGTTTGTCGCAGTGCAGCGATCGGGTGGAAACTGCGCATGCGCTGGTGCCGCAGTGCGCCGGCGCATGGCAGCCGTCGTTGCCTAGCAATCACCTCTGAGACAGAGGCGGTCGCTGGGCAGGAGGGGGCTGGACAGCGGCGTTAAGCCGCCGTTTAAGGGGCGCGGTCCGACCAACGCAGTCGTGGCTGGACCGTTGGGGGGGCAGGCTGCGGTGGCAGCGTGACATCTCACGCAGCTGCTGCTGCCAGTGGCAGCGACAATCAACTCCCAGCCAGCCGCAGGAGCTGCGCTGGCTGGGAGTTACTCCACAAATACAAAAGCATTGCCGCTGTGCAATGCTTTTGTATTTGTGCGGAGGGGGCAGAGCCGGCCCTAGCCAATTTGATGCCCTAGGCAAAATTTTGTCTGGTGCCCCCTAGCTCCGCCGCTAGTTCTGCATCTGTACCTGCAATGCTCAGGTAGTGGGGCCCACCGGGGGGTTACCCTGTGGGCCAGTTCAACTTTGCACAATGCCACACAGTAATGACCATAATACATATAATTCCACACAGTAAAGGAACCTTACACATATGCCCCACATTAGTAATGCCCATAATACACATATACTGCCACAGATTCTGCCACACTTGCTGGTTATACAAAAAGATCAGTATCAAACATGTAGAAACTGTCCATTCTCTTCACTGTTCAGTGTGTTTGCTGGTGTCTGTTACTCCCGTTAACTGCATGCCCTTTACTTTATACTGTGGGAGCTAAATGCTCTGCCCTCCAGTCTGATGTGTCCGAAAGTCTCACTGCACTGATGTTTCATATAGAAATAGCGCAACGCAACTTACTGACCACGTTACAGTGCTGGATGGCAGGGGAATTTTATGGTATGGACTGACTAGGAAATAAAGTGTGGGGAGAACACTGCCCATGTTATGTCCCTGCAGACACCTGGGGTTTGCACAGGGATAAGGGACACAGGATGGCAGGGTCCCCCTCCCCCATGTGCACAAGCAGTATATGTGATGTCAGATTTATGTGAAGCAGTCTTCCAAAATACACATGTGGTATCATAAGGAGCCATCCAGTAATAACCTTATGTAGTCAGTAAAAATGTCACAGGTCCAGGAATTGCATTTACTGGGCTTCTGCTGTCTGTCTGAGGTCTCACAAGTCAGGAGCATTCAAGCATGTCGGAGGAAGTTTAAGGCACAGTGTGCATTTTTCTTTTTACAAATGTGAACAGCAGTGTATACAAGTACTGATTGGATACATTTGGAAAGTAACAGTTAGTTTGCGGACTGTCCCTCTCAGCATGAGATACTGCAGGGACATGCTTGGATGCCCCTAGACATGCTTGGATGCCCTAGGCAAATGCCTAGCCTGCCTATAGCTAAGGCCGGCTCTGGGAGGGGGGGGCCGGACTGACATGCGGGGCGGACTGGCCCTGTGCTGGGCATCCCCCCGCATGTCAGGGAAGATGATCGTAGCTGTGCTAAATTTAGCACAGCTACGATCAACTCGGAATGACCCCCATGGTGCAGCTGCAGCACCACTAAAGTACATGTTGCATTTAAAGATTTAAAGCTCCCTTGGGATTGCGGCTCTGTTTTGTGCAGACCAACATAAATTACCTGTGTCAGTACTGTGTGATTTGGTTAACCCCCCAATCCACCCCCCGGCCCCCTCCAAATAGCCCTTGCGTTTGTGTATTTATGTATGTATATATCATATTCATCTCTCTCTCTCTCTCTCTCTCTCTCTCTCTCTCTCTCTACATATATATATATATATATATATATATATGTAAAACCATACATAATGCACTTCAACCTACCCGTTGTCTTGGAGACCTGAGAAACCAGTAAGTATGGAGTCAGCAACTGGGGAGTCAGTGACTGTATACTGGATTGGCTATTGATGTTTATATTCTATCTGACAATATATGCCCAACCTCCTTTCATTTACTGAATGCGTGGCACACCACAGTGGAGGTGATTCTGTGCCATTGGAGGTGAGCGTTCAGTACAGCTACAGCACATATGGCTCAACCTTTATCACTGATTGGCCGCAGCAGGTGTTTTATTTGGTTGTGATCTGCATTGCTGTTTTGAATCTAAAATAGAAACTTGTATATCAGATAATAGTCTGTATAGAAATCTGATTTCTTCAGGTACAAGTTTAAAAAAATAAATACATTTTCTAAAGAACCACATGTTGATTTATTTTTCAAGTTACTGAAGAAAGATCTTGATGCATTTAATACCCCACAAATTAAGTACTAATCAAATTTTTCCTTCAGAGACAGAAAAACACTTGAGGATTTGATGTCGGAGAAAAGTGTAGTGGTAAAACAAGCTTTCAACGTAGGGGTCTGGTCATGATTAATAAAAGTGATTATATTCCAGAAGCATTGAGATTACTTGGTGATAATGATTTCCATAATAAATTACTTACGGATGCAACAAAACAGTTTGTCAGTGAATCAGAAATTCCCTTTACTTGAGGTTTACTTGAGGGTTGAATATGAAATACTGGCGGTCAGCATCCCAATGGTCAGAATCCCAACAGTGGAATCCCTATGGTCAGAATGCAGACGGATCCCAGTGAGTACTCTAACCCTCTCACTAGTCCTAACCCTAACCATCCCCTCTTGCTACATAGTGAAAATGTTATATACTGGAAGCTCTGTGACTAGTGGCCACGTGATGCTTTTTATTTCCGGAAGTTACATTTTAATATATGCACTCCAGGTCACGTGATTCACTCCTGTTGTATTATACGATAAAGGTTGACACTGGAAGTCTCGCGAGACTCGGACACGTGAAGGTCAGACGAGTCTATCCTCATTAATAAAGTGAATAGTTTACCGCATAGTGCAAGTCACGAACCAGAAGTGAGATTACGGACCGGAAGTCACATGACCACATTTGCGTTCCACTACCCGGAAGTGGTCTGGGAACATATTAAACATTGCTGTTTTTAAGTGTTTTTCGCAGATTAAAATTATCGTTTTTTTTATTCTGTCTTTCTTTGAGTCTCATTATGAATTTATTGTTGGTATGGCTATTTGATTTTGTAGTGTTTTAATCATGATTGATTGATCTGACAGGTGTCTCTGATTGTCTAATTAGTAAGGTAAAAATACACTGCCTATTCAGCTCATAAGTCACCTTGAAAAAGCTGCAAGGCTCAGCAGCGAAACGCGTCGGCGTGCTACCTGTCAGCCCACTACTTTGGACTTATCTACCAGTGCCTATATCTATACTGGACCAATATTCGTTTCCATCTATGTGGATGATCTCCTGCCATTCTTCCATTGGACTGTTACATTTAAGACATCCGTAGTTCTGGTGAAGACCCTCTTGGATTATTCTCCTATGTTTCGGGACTATCCACCAGCGGTTGTTATACAGTCTCATTTGCATTTCTGGACTGGGCTGTCAGTTCTAAGAATTGTCGCTCTTCCAACTATTTGTCCAGTTTGAACAGGCACAGTTCTGAAAGACCACCATTGCCCATTGCTGGGTGACACAAAATTTTGTTTTATGCCTTTATGTTTTTATGTATGTACGATATGAATTTTTATCATTAAATCATGTTACCTATCTCAGACAATCCATCCTATTATTTTAGCGTTGCCTGTTTGCTCTTTTTTTGTTTGTATAATTAATAGGAGTGACTAATCCTATTCCTTGGCAGCTGCTTATTAGAAAACCAGTCCACAACTTAGCGCCTTACCCATAACCTGTTGGTTAATTTCCTATCTTCTGCATCTCCAGTTCCAGAAAATAAATTTCTTAGCTTTCAATGGGGATAAACTAGAGAGTCTCACCTTTCCGGAGGTACTGAGGACTTGGGGATGAGTGCAGGAGCCAGAGCAATCCACCAACGAAAATATAAAACTGCATACCAGGCGTATGAGCTGGAGCAGAGACGAGTTGCTGGAAGGCTGATATATCCAGTACTGGGCCTAAATCACACCCCGCAGCCTAACCCTAACCCACCACCCTTATTGCCTAAACCTAAGCCCCCATTGGTGGGCCCTGATCATAGCCTCCCGCCATGGCTGCAGCCTAATAATAACCCCCTACCCCTGCTGCCTATCCCTACCCCCCTGGGTGGTGGCTAATGCTAACCCTTGCTCCGCAGCCTAAACCTAACCTCCCGGCTATACTTACCTTTGGGATCCTGGCTGTCGGGATTTTTCTGTCGGGATCCTGATGTTTTCTGGATGCCGGTGTCAGTGTTCTGATGGTTGTCGGGATTCCGGCGATGAGATTTCGGCATGTGGGATCCTAACAGCCGGGATATTGAACATAAGCCAATCGTACCTAGTAACGCAAAGCTTTATATAGGCAATTGGAAGAAATCAATTTTATAATAAAATAAGAACTAAAGGTGGGTACACAGTGTGTGATATGCTTCATGAGCGATATCGGACAGTGTGTTCCCTTCCCTCCCTAACCACCCGACATTGTATGTACACACTGAGCGATACCGCAAATGATATCGCTCAGTGACATCACGCCGCAGCCGGACTGTACATGCAGTTTTGGCCAACATAGCCAAAGTTGACTGTCATTTCCGGCATACACACTGTGTGATATTTTAGTCAATATCGCTCAGAAAGTGGAAAATGAGCGATATTAAGTAAAATATTGTACAGTGTGTACGCACCTTAAGTGAATAAGAATGTGTCTTTAAAAAAAATTTTATAATGATATTCTGATCATTTGTGAAGGTACCAAAAAGAGCTTGAAGAATTAGTTACTAATATTAATACTAAAGTGTATGCATTTTACATAAACTGAGGAAACAAAAAGAGTGTTTTAACTTTATCCTTGATGTTAAAAATTATACAAGCTATTCCCAATAGAAAGACAATAAGGATGGACTGTGAAAGTCTCAAATCATTTGAATAGAATAAGCAATAGACTTTAAAAAGTTTGAGGACTATGGTTATAGGAAGACATTGGTTTAGAGAATCTATGGAATATGTATAGATCTGACCTCCATAACTATAAAACAAAAAAAACTAACAAGTATGGTTGACCATTTTCTGCTAGTTTCATTATACTTGAAGCAACTATTCTTAAATTATTCACAAAAAATGGGATCTTTTTGAAAATTGACCCCGTCCAAACAGGACATATATTGTTATTTTCATGAGAGCAGAGATGTTGAAATGCTTGTCATCACCATTTACTTTTTGGGTTTATGATAATGCAGTTGTTTTGTTTTTAACTTGATTTTGTTTTTATTTCATTTTTTTATTTTATTTATGACAACATCAAACTTAACACTTAAGCTGGGAATACACTATACAATTATCTGTCAGATCATCTGCCAAATCTGAGTGGTTGGAATTAAAATCTGCTAATAAATCAGAGCAAATGACAGTTTACCTTTTGCTCCCAAACACTGGAAAATGGACAAAACTGGTCAATCAGACAAATTGGTTAAATCCACGATGAATGAATGACAGTTTTGTCTGTTTTTTGGGAACAAATGATCAATTGTCATTTGCTCTTATCAATTACCAGATTTTCATTCCCGCCAGCCAGATCTGACAGATAATCTGCCAGATATTTGTATAGTGTATGCCCAGCTTTAGGAACAGTAAGTAAATTCTTGCAAGAGATACATCAAAAATACCAGACATACCGTAGGGGGGAAAGCAGGGGTGTAGCCAGAACTTTGTGGGCCCCATAGCAACATTTTGAAGGGGCTCTTGTCCCAATGCTTCTAGAGAGACTGTCACAACTGAGGGCCTGAGCTGACGGGAGGCAGCCTCAGTTGTAGGGGCTGAGATGTAACGGAACCTGGGAGGTTGTATCAGACCCCTAGACATGTAAGTAACATGTAGAATAACTGCCCGAAGGCGTGACCACGACAACCAGGATAAAAGTCAATGATGTTTATTATGACAAACTCCGTAACACAGCAGCAGTAAAAGGAAACATAAAAGTCAACAGAGGATAAATACAATTCCTGGGTACTACAGGGTGGCAAGGGCCACAGGCACTGGTAGTGTGAGACAGTTCTTATAATCTTCTAGTTGGAAAGTCCTTACCAGGCCTGACTGTAGCAATGGAGAGAACCCAGGATCGTACCAGCTGATGTTCCAGGAAAGGCTGGGCTGCTGAAGGTAAAACGGCTGCTGTGGATACTGGCTGGAACCAGACTGTTGTTGGTACAGAGTGGATACTAGCTGGAACCAGTTAAATAATAAACGAACTTGAGAGCGATGAAATAATAATGAAGTTTGGAGTTTGAGAGCGGTGAAATAATAATACCGGTGGAGAGTGGTAAACTGCAGAAAAGGACACCGGCCCTTTAAGAGAAGCTATACACTGCTGGAAGCAGGTGATTGTTTGAGAGCGGTGAAATAATAATACCGGTGGAGAGTGGTAAACTGCAGAAAGGACACCGGCCCTTTAAGAGAAGCTGTACACTGCTGGAAGCTGGGCTGGAAGCAGGTGATTGTTTGAGAGCGGTGAAATAATAATACCGGTGGAGAGTGGTAAACTGCAGAAAGGACACCGGCCCTTTAAGTGAAGCTGTACACTGCTGGAAGCTGGGTGTTATGATTCCCGTACTCCAGACCAGATGAGATCTTATGGCAGAGGTCTGAGTACTGGAAAGATATGCTGGTTACGGGAGCAGGAAAGCCTAGTAACCCCTGGCGCCCTAACTCCGTTGTCTCGCCCGTGTTATCAGAAATCCCCTGCGAGACTATGGTTGCTTGAGCCCATGGCAGCCGCGTTCGAAGGGCGGATTATGTCTGCCCAACCCCGATGCCCCCTCAGGTCTTAATGGGAGACAAAGGGAAATCCGAGACAGGGTGATAACAAGGGGCCCTCTGACTAAGCAACCAGACCAGGGGTTACAAGCTATCTAACTTAACCAAAAGTATGTGCGGACAAACCGCCAGGGAAAAGGACAACCAAAGATCCACTGATCCGTTACTCCTGTCCAGCACCGCTGGATACCAGAGTGGACTAGTGGGAGCGGAATCCTCCGCAAAAGCTCCGGAACACAATAAAACTAAATAATAAATAGTAAGCGGTCAAGCCGCAACACACGGCTACGCCGCGACTCACGAACACCACTGGATGTTAAAGGTGCTCGGTAGGACTCCAGGAAAGATGACAAATTCCGAGTACTGGATCACTGAGGACAGGAACAACCGGATGGAGCAGGACTGGAAACTCTCTGTAACAGACACAGCAACAGGAAGCTAACACCGGCGTCTGTGAGAAGTCCTGAGAGTGCTTTTATTTAGAACCCCTCCAATCCGGATCCAGACAGGGTAATGTTAATTATGCCGTGCAGCTGCATGCTGCACGGCCAGGATGCAATTTGACCTGATTCATTAGACCTAGCAACGGGGAACGCGGTCCGACAGTGGCGTCCCCGTTGCTATGGTCAGAGCGGCTCCGTGCGCCCGGCGTCTAGCGTTGCTAGGGAGCCGGCGGCTGTCTGCCTGCAGCATCCCTAGTTGCTAGGCGCCGGGCCGCACTGACGGGCGGACCCTCGGCGCCTAACAGTACCCCCCCCCTTGAGGAGGGGTCAAGGAACCCCTAAGGCCAGGCTTCTGAGGAAATTCTCGAAAAAACGCCCTTTTGAGCCTCGGGGCATGGAGATCCTCATCCAGGACCCAAGACCTTTCCTCTGGACCATAACCTCTCCAATGCACCAAAAAATAAAGCCGACCCCGGGACAACTTGGAATCGAGAACCTTCTCCACTAAGAACTCCTGCTGACCCTGTACGTCTATTGGTGATTTCCCCTGAGAGATCTTGCGAGGAAATTTACTGGACGAAACATAAGGTTTTAACAAGGAGCAATGGAAGGTATTTCCGATCCGTAAAGTTTTTGGTAACCGTAACCGGAAAGCCACTGGATTGACTTTTTTGATAATTTGAAATGGTCCAATAAATTTAGGACCCAATCTGGCTGAGGTTTGTCGAAGTTTAATGTTGCGAGTCGACAACCATACCCTATCTCCAACTTTGAAAGTGCACGGCCGCCGGAGCCTGTCAGAAAAATTTTTCTCCCGAAATGCCGCTTTTCTGAGAACCAGGTGCACTTTTCTCCAAATGAGTTTGAGATGAGAGGTCAAGGTCAGTGAGGAGACAGAGGAATGTTGAAAAAAGGAATTAGCTCTAGGGTGAAAACCAAAAACTGTAAAAAATGGAGATACATTGGTGGAGGAATGACAGGCATTGTTGTAAGCAAACTCTGCTAACGGAAGAAACTCAGACCAGTCATTTTGGAGTTTGGCCGAGTACAAACGCAAATATTGTTTTAATGATTGATTGACTCGCTCAGTCTGCCCGTTGGATTGGGGATGGTAGCCAGACGTTAAAGATAATTTCATCTTCAATGAGGCACAAAAAGACTTCCAAAATTGTGCAATGAATTGTGGACCCCGATCAGAAACAATATCAGTGGGTAACCCATGGAGTCTGAAAACATGGCGGAGGAACAAGACTGCCAATCCCTGGGCAGATGGCAATCTGGGAAGAGCAATAAAATGGGCCATTTTGCTAAAACGGTCCACTACCACCCATATGACTCGGCATCCGGCTGACAGAGGGAGGTCCACCACAAAATCCATGGAAATATGAGACCATGGCCTAAGAGGAACATTCAAGGGCATAAGTTGACCGATAGGCAAGGAACGGGGAACCTTATGCTGTGCACAGACCTGACAAGAAAAAACAAACTCCTTAATGTCTTTGGAAAGACCAGGCCACCATACCGAGCGGGAAACTAATTCAAAAGTCTTAGCGATCCCCGGATGCCCGGCAACTTTGCTATCGTGAAACTCTGTCAAAACCGTTGCTCTCAAAAACTCGGGGACATAAAGACGACCAGCAGGAGTATTACCAGGAGCTTGATGTTGAAGCTGCTTCAACTGGGTAAATAAATCTTGTGTGAGGCCTGCCCGAATGACTGAAGACGGAAGTATGGGAGTAACAGGACTGTTGTCTTGAACTGGAAGAAAACTGCGTGATAGGGCATCTGCCTTGGTATTCTTGGAACCTGGCCTGAAGGTGATAATGAACTTGAAACGAGTAAAAAATAAAGCCCAACGAGCTTGCCGGGCATTAAGCCGTTTGGCTGATTCAATGTATTGAAGATTTTTGTGATCAGTCAAAACTGAAATGGTATGAGTGGCTCCTTCAAGCCAATGCCTCCACTCCTCAAAAGCCCATTTAATAGCCAGTAATTCCCGGTTACCAACATCGTAGTTGGATTCAGCAGATGAGAATTTCCTGGACATGAAGGCACAAGGATGTAATTCTAGGGAATCCGGATCCTTCTGAGACAGGATAGCCCCTACTCCAACCTCCGAGGCATCGACCTCAACAATGAAAGGCAATTCTGGGTTGGGATGTCTGAGGACAGGGGCTGAGACAAAGGCTTGTTTCAAGGCCTGAAAAGATAACTCCGCATCACGTGACCAGTTGGTAGGATCTGCTCCCTTCTTAGTCAGTGCCACAATGGGAGCAACTAGGTCAGAGAAAGAGTGAATAAATCTTCTATAGTAATTTGCAAACCCTAAAAAGCGCTGAATTGCTTTTAAATTGGTGGGTTGCGCCCAACTAAGGATGGCTTGGAGCTTCTTTGGTTCCATACAGAATCCCCGAGGGGAAATAATGTACCCTAAAAAGGATACCTCCGTGACATGAAATTCACACTTCTCCAGCTTGGCATATAGGTGATTTTCACGTAATTTTTTTAGAACCTGACGCACCTGGGTAACATGTTGTTCTATAGAGTCAGAATATATCAAAATATCGTCTAAGTAGACTACAACGAATTTTCCAAGAAATTCACGGAGCACATCGTTAATGAGATCCTGGAAAACTGCCGGAGCGTTGGACAGGCCGAAAGGCATAACCAGATACTCATAGTGGCCTGACTGAGTACTGAATGCCGTTTTCCACTCATCCCCTGACTTGATTCTGATGAGGTTATATGCTCCTCTCAGGTCAATCTTAGAAAAAATCACCGCCGAACGTAGCTGATCAAAGAGGACAGAAATCAGTGGCAAAGGGTAAGTATTCTTTACAGAGATTTTATTCAAGGCTCTAAAGTCGATGCAAGGTCTGAGTGATCCATCCTTCTTCTCCACGAAGAAGAAGCCTGCACTTAAAGGGGATTTAGATGGCCTGATAAATCCTTTCCCTAGGCTTTCTTTAACATACTCATTCATGGCCACAGTTTCAGGTCCGGACAATGCATATAACCTTCCCTTAGGCAAAGTGGCACCAGGAATTAACTCAATAGAACAATCATAAGGCCTATGGGGAGGCAGAATATCCGCATTGCCCTTGGAAAATACATCAACAAAATCCTGGTATACCACAGGAATGGGTGCGGGAATGACAGCAGCAATTCTGATGGGAAGCGTAATACATTCCTTATTACAAATGGTACCCCATTGTAAGATCTCCCCCAACTGCCAATCAATGATGGGATTATGAAAGGCCAGCCAAGGGTGACCCAGAACCACAGGAACTGCTGGGCAATGGGTAAGGAAAAACTCAATCTTTTCAGAATGCAGAGCTCCTACCGAAAGTAGAACAGAAGGTGTACAGAGAGAAATAACCCCATTGGACAAGGGACTCCCATCTAAACCATGCATGGTGATACACCTACCCAAGGCTAACTGAGGAATACCTAAGGCCTTGGCCCATGTTAAATCCATAAAGTTCCCTGCAGCTCCACTGTCCACAAAAGCCGAGACCGAAGAACAGAGGCTGCCAAAGGAAACTTTAGCTGGAACCAACAGTGAATTATTTGAGGAGATAAGCTGTAGACCAAAGTGAACCCCCTCACAACTCACTTGGTCGAGGCGTTTCCCGACTTGTTCGGACAACTACGGGCAAAATGTCCCTTACCCCCACAGTATAAACAAAGACCAGAATTTTGCCTTCTGGTTCTTTCTTCTGGAGACAGTTTGGAGAGGCCTATCTGCATGGGCTCCTCTATGTCCACAGGAATGGAAAAAACACAAGGAGTAGACCCGACAGATGCTCCTTTTTCAGCCCTCCGCTCTCTGAGACGACGATCAATCTTAATAGAGAGCTCCATGAGTTTATCGAGAGTCTCAGGAGCGGGATACTGAAGGAGACTGTCTTTTATAGACTCGGAAAAGCCGAGGCGAAACTGACTGCGCAAGGCTGGGTCATTCCATCCACAGTCGTTCGACCAACGGCGAAACTCTGTACAATAAATCTCTGCGGGATTCCTACCCTGTCTGAGAGCACGCAACTGACTCTCGGCGGATGCCTCTCTATCAGGGTCGTCATACAAAAGCCCTAAGGACCCCAGAAAGGCGTCTACAGACAATAAAGCTGGATCGTCTGTCTTTAAACCAAAAGCCCAGGTCTGAGGATCCCCCTGTAGCAGAGAAATAATAATTCCTACCCGCTGAGATTCCGTACCTGAGGATACTGGTCTTAAACGAAAATACAGTTTACAAGACTCTTTAAAATTAAAAAAACTGCTTTCTATCCCCAGAAAAACGGTCAGGCAAATGCATTTTTGGTTCAGGAATGACCCTCGGGGAAGTCCGTAACAGATCTTCCTGTGACCTCACCCGAAGGGACAGATCCTGAACCATCTGAGTAAGCTCTTGGATCTGGCTAACTAAAAGCTGGCCAGGATTTGGCCCAACACCGGTGGGATTCATGAAGCTGACAAAATCTCCCAACTGAATAAGGGAAAAAATTAACTCCTGTTAATTTAAAATTTTAGTCTGGCCGGTGTTAATGTTATGATTCCCGTACTCCAGACCAGATGAGATCTTATGGCAGAGGTCTGAGTACTGGAAAGATATGCTGGTTACGGGAGCAGGAAAGCCTAGTAACCCCTGGCGCCCTAACTCCGTTGTCTCGCCCGTGTTATCAGAAATCCCCTGCGAGACTATGGTTGCTTGAGCCCATGGCAGCCGCGTTCGAAGGGCGGATTATGTCTGCCCAACCCCGATGCCCCCTCAGGTCTTAATGGGAGACAAAGGGAAATCCGAGACAGGGTGATAACAAGGGGCCCTCTGACTAAGCAACCAGACCAGGGGTTACAAGCTATCTAACTTAACCAAAAGTATGTGCGGACAAACCGCCAGGGAAAAGGACAACCAAAGATCCACTGATCCGTTACTCCTATCCAGCACCGCTGGATACCAGAGTGGACTAGTGGGAGCGGAATCCTCCGCAAAAGCTCCGGAACACAATAAAACTAAATAATAAATAGTAAGCGGTCAAGCCGCAACACACGGCTACGCCGCGACTCACGAACACCACTGGATGTTAAAGGTGCTCGGTAGGACTCCAGGAAAGATGACAAATTCCGAGTACTGGATCACTGAGGACAGGAACAACCGGATGGAGCAGGACTGGAAACTCTCTGTAACAGACACAGCAACAGGAAGCTAACACCGGCGTCTGTGAGAAGTCCTGAGAGTGCTTTTATTTAGAACCCCTCCAATCTGGATCCAGACAGGGTAATGTTAATTATGCCGTGCAGCTGCATGCTGCACGGCCAGGATGCAATTTGACCTGATTCATTAGACCTAGCAACGGGGAACGCGGTCCGACAGTGGCGTCCCCGTTGCTATGGTCAGAGCGGCTCCGTGCGCCCGGCGTCTAGCGTTGCTAGGGAGCCGGCGGCTGTCTGCCTGCGGCGTCCCTAGTTGCTAGGCGCCGGGCCGCACTGACGGGCGGACCCTCGGCGCCTAACACTGGGCTGGAAGCAGGTGATTGTTGTAGCTGGAAACAGGTGAGTCCAGAATGGATCGGAGAGTCAGGCTACACCGCAGATGGAATGCTGGTGCGGGTCTCTATAGCAGAAGTCTGGAGACAGGAGCTGGAACCTGGAAGACAACCACAGGAGAGAGACAAACTGGAACTAGGTTAGACAACCAAAGCACTGACGCCTTCCTTGCTCAGGCACAGCTTACTTATACCTGCAGCAAGGAAGGGGTTGGCTAGGCAATTATGCAAATCAACAATACAGACAGCAGATTGGTGGAAATGCTCAGATGACAAAATCCAAGATGGCTGCGCCCATGCAGACACTTGGAGGGAAGTTTGGTTTGTAATCCATGTGAGAATTGAAACAGTAATGGCGACGCCGGCCACAGGAGACAGGAGACGCCAGACTGACAAGCGCACATTTAACCACGCGGGCACAGTGGAGGCCGCGGCTGATGAAATCACCACTCTGACATTCTGCATGTGGAAACTCAGGAACAGCGGGATCCGGTCCTGGAACGCTGAGCCAGCCTTAGGAGGCATCTGAAGGGTAAGTAATGGCGTCCAGATACCTGGATCGTGACAGCACCCCCCCCCCCTTTAGGAGTGGCCCCAGGACACTTCTTAGGCTTTAAAGGAAACTTTGCGTGGAAATTTCGGACCAAGGCAGGAGCATGGACGTCTGAGGCATTGGTCCAAGAGCGTTCTTCAGGACCATAGCCCTTCCAGTCAATGAGGTATTGTAACTGACCGTAACGGAAACGTGAGTCCAAAATCTTGGCCACCTCGTACTCGACTCCCCGTTGAGTCTGAACTTTGGGAGCTGGAGGAAGTGCGGAATGAAACCGATTCAGGATCAGCGGTTTCAACAAAGAAACATGAAATGTCCTGGGTATTTTCAAGAAGGATGGTAACTGTAACCTGTAGGCAACAGGATTGATGACTTGTTCAATCTTGAAGGGTCCGATGTAGCGAGGTGCAAATTTCTTGCTGGGAACTCTCAACCTCAAATTCTTCGTGGACAGCCACACACGATCACCCACCTTGAGAGCAGGAACCGCTCTACGCTTCCTATCGGCAAACTTCTTATACCTGAATGAGGCTTTAAGCAGGGCTGCGCGGACGTTCCTCCAGTTATTTGAAAACTGACGCAAGGTGACATCCACTGCTGGAACAGAAGTTGCAGGAAGCGGTTGGAATTCTGGGACTTTAGGGTGGAATCCATAATTAATGAAGAATGGTGTAGAAGAAGATGAGGAATGGTATTGATTGTTGTGGCTGAACTCGGCCCAAGGAAGGAGTTGAACCCAGTCATCTTGAGAGGAAGACACATATATACGGAGGAAGGCCTCCAAGTCCTGATTCACCCTCTCGGTTTGACCATTGATCTGAGGATGGTAAGCCGTGGAAAACTTTAACTTGACTTGGAGGGCTTGACACAAACTTCGCCAAAATTTGGCTACAAATTGTACTCCACGATCCGAGATGATCTCTTCAGGAAGACCGTGAAGTCGGAAGATCTCTTGTATAAACACTTGAGCCAACTTGGAAGCTGACGGAAGACCGGTGAGAGGGATGAAATGTGCCATCTTGGTGAACCGGTCAACTACCACCCAGATGGTATTAAACTTGTTGCAGATAGGTAGATCGGAAACAAAGTCCATCGACAAATGGGTCCAAGGTCGACGGGGAACAGATAATGGAACCAGTTGCCCCGCAGGCGACTGGCGGGAGACTTTGTGTTGGGCACACTTTGGGCAGGAGGCAATAAATTCCATAACATCCTTCTTCAGAGTTGGCCACCAGTAGGACCTAGAAATAAATTCAAGGGTTTTCTGAATGCCTGTATGTCCAGCAAAACGGGAAGCATGGGCCCAATGCATGAGCTTCTTCCTTAGAACTGGCTTAACAAAACTTTTCCCTGGTGGAGGCGTAGAGTCCATCCCTACCGTGGAGAATGCCAACGGATTAATAATAGGATGCTTGTCTGCAGACTCGGACTCATTTTCTTGCTCCCATGAGCGGGAAAGGGCATCGGCCTTACGATTCTGAGAACCCGGACAGAACTGGAGTTTAAAGTCAAACCTAGAGAAGAAAAGTGCCCATCTGGCCTGACGAGGATTCAGACATTGTGCGCCTTTGAGATATAAAAGATTTTTGTGGTCGGTAAGTATGGTGATTGAGTGGGAAGCTCCCTCCAACAGGTATCTCCACTCCTCCAGAGCGAGCTTGATGGCTAGCAACTCCTGATCGCCAATGGCATAGTTGCGCTCAGCTGGGGAGAACTTCCGGGAGAAGAAACTGCAAGGATGTAGATGTCCATCTTTGGCCCTCTGGGATAACACTGCTCCTACTCCAACGGAGGAGGCATCTACCTCTAAGATAAAAGGAGAGTCGGTGTCGGGCTGTTTCAGAACTGGTGCAGAGATGAACCGTTGCTTCAGAAGGTGAAAGGCCTGTGTAGCTTCCTCGGACCACTTGGACGGATTAGCACCTTTCTTGGTTAATGCAGTGATAGGCGCCACAATGGTGGAAAAGTCTCGTATACATTTTCTATAATAATTGGCGAACCCTAAGAACCTCTGGACCCCTTTGAGGCTTAAGCGTATAGGCCAATTCTGGATTGCTTGGAGTTTCTCAGGATCCATCTCTAGTCCGGAACCGGACACAATGTAACCTAGAAACGGAATGGTTTTAACTTCAAACACACACTTCTCCAATTTACAATAGAGGTGATTGACACGGAGACGGGAAAGAACCTCTTTTACCCAGAAACGATGATCTTCGAGATTATTAGCAAAGATGAGGATGTCGTCTAGATAAACCACGACATGGCGGTACAAGATGTCCCTGAAAATCTCATTCACGAAGTGCTGGAAGACTGCTGGAGCGTTGCTCAATCCGAAGGGCATGACGAGGTACTCATAATGTCCGTCACGGGTGTTAAAGGCGGTCTTCCACTCGTCACCCTCACGGATTCGGATGAGATTGTAGGCACCCCTCAAGTCCAGCTTTGTGAAAATAGTTGCACCACTAACTCTATCAAAGAGCTCGGTAATCAGGGGTAAAGGGTATCGGTTCTTGACGGTAATGTCGTTCAGACCTCTGTAGTCGATGCACGGACGCAGACCACCGTCTTTCTTCTTAACGAAGAAGAAGCCTGCGCCGGCTGGAGAAGAAGATGGTCGGATGAAACCCTTCGCCAGGTTCTCTTTGATGTACTCTTCCATGGAGTGTGTCTCAGGCAGAGACAACGGATAAGTTCGGCCTCGCGGTGGAACCTTCCCTGGAATGAGGTCGATTGGGCAGTCCCATTCTCTATGAGGAGGAAGGATATCAGCAGAGGCTTTACTGAACACGTCCGTGAAGTCTTGATATGGAGGAGGCGGAACATCAGATGACCTGGGGAAGGAAGAACAAACAGGAAGAACTTTGGCTAAACAAGTCTCAGCACAGGAGGGACCCCATGCCAGTATTTGCGTAGTCGTCCAGTCAATTGATGGGTTGTGGAGACGGAGCCATGGAAGGCCTAAAACCACTGGATGTGTGGCTCTTGGAATCACTAAAAAAGAAATATACTCAGAATGAAGAACTCCCACTCTCAGACGAACTGGAAGAGTCCTTAAGGAAATGACTGCGTCAAAAATCTTGCTGCCATCCACGGCAGTCAAAGAGATGGACGAGGACAGTCTCTCGGTGGGTAGGGACCACCGTTTAACATAAGCTTCGGTTATGAAATTCCCAGCTGCTCCGGAATCAAGGAGGGCAATGACGTTCCTGTAACGTTGAGCAATTTGGAGCGACACTGGGAGGTTACAGTCATGAGGAGATGGAGAGGAGATCATTACTCCTAGCCGGCCCTCTCCTTGGCGAGCTAGGATCTGGAGTTTCCCGGACGTTTGGGACAGGCATTGATAGTGTGCGACGGAGCTGCACAGTAGAGACAGAGAGACTCAGAGAGACGTCTTCGTCGCTCAGCGGGAGATAGACGGGAACGACTAATTTGCATAGGCTCATCCTTGGATGGAGATGGTTGACGAGGAGGAGGAGCAGAAGATTTAGGAGTGGATGATCTTCCTCGCTCGGTTGCTCTCTCTCTGAAACGTAGATCAACCTTCGTGCAAAGAGAAATTAGCTCATCCAACTTAGAGGGCAAGTCTCTGGTAGCTAACTCATCCTTGATGCGTTCTGATAAGCCATGCCAGAATGCAGCATACAGGGCCTCGTCGTTCCATGCCAGTTCGGATGCCAGGATTTTAAACTGTATAAGATACTGTCCCACAGTACGTGTTCCCTGGCGTAAACGGAGAATCTCAGATGAAGCAGATGTTATCCGGCCTGGCTCGTCGAAGATGCGCCTGAATGTAGCTACAAAGTCAGTATAGGAGGATAGCAGGGGATCAGACTTCTCCCATAAAGGTGATGCCCAGTCAAGGGCTGAGCCACTGAGAAGGGAGATGATATAGGCAATTTTGGTACGGTCACTGAAGAAATTGCCAGGTAGAAGCTCAAAGTGGATTTCACATTGATTGAGAAATCCCCTGCAGAACCTTGGAGATCCATCAAATTTTGCTGGCGTTGGAAGATGAAGATGTGGACTGGAAATGGGTAAGGTGGGTGGGGTTACAGCTGGTGTCACTGTAGTGGACGCACCGGACGTGCCAGGTCCACGGAGGGTCGTTTGAATCCCATCCAGCCGTGTAGAGAGATCCTGGAGACAGCGGATGATGTGGCCCTGTGCAGCCTCCTGATGTTCAAGTCGGGCTGCCAGTTCTTGCATTGGCCTGGCCGCTTGATCCTGGTCTCCGGCTGGATTCATTAGGTCAGTGCTTACTGTCACAACTGAGGGCCTGAGCTGACGGGAGGCAGCCTCAGTTGTAGGGGCTGAGATGTAACGGAACCTGGGAGGTTGTATCAGACCCCTAGACATGTAAGTAACATGTAGAATAACTGCCCGAAGGCGTGACCACGACAACCAGGATAAAAGTCAATGATGTTTATTATGACAAACTCCGTAACACAGCAGCAGTAAAAGGAAACATAAAAGTCAACAGAGGATTAATACAATTCCTGGGTACTACAGGGTGGCAAGGGCCACAGGCACTGGTAGTGTGAGACAGTTCTTATAATCTTCTAGTTGGAAAGTCCTTACCAGGCCTGACTGTAGCAATGGAGAGAACCCAGGATCGTACCAGCTGATGTTCCAGGAAAGGCTGGGCTGCTGAAGGTAAAACGGCTGCTGTGGATACTGGCTGGAACCAGACTGTTGTTGGTACGGAGTGGATACTAGCTGGAACCAGTTAAATAATAAACGAACTTGAGAGCGGTGAAATAATAATACCGGTGGAGAGTGGTAAACTGCAGAAAAGGACACCGGCCCTTTAAGAGAAGCTATACACTGCTGGAAGCTGGGCTGGAAGCAGGTGATTGTTTGAGAGCGGTGAAATAATAATACCGGTGGAGAGTGGTAAACTGCAGAAAGGACACCGGCCCTTTAAGAGAAGCTGTACACTGCTGGAAGCTGGGCTGGAAGCAGGTGATTGTTTGAGAACGGTGAAATAATAATACCGGTGGAGAGTGGTAAACTGCAGAAAGGACACCGGCCCTTTAAGAGAAGCTGTACACTGCTGGAAGCTGGGCTGGAAGCAGGTGATTGTTGTAGCTGGAAACAGGTGAGTCCAGAATGGATCGGAGAGTCAGGCTACACCGCAGATGGAATGCTGGTGCGGGTCTCTATAGCAGAAGTCTGGAGACAGGAGCTGGAACCTGGAAGACAACCACAGGAGAGAGACAAACTGGAACTAGGTTAGACAACCAAAGCACTGACGCCTTCCTTGCTCAGGCACAGCTTACTTATACCTGCAGCAAGGAAGGGGTTGGCTAGGCAATTATGCAAATCAACAATACAGACAGCAGATTGGTGGAAATGCTCAGATGACAAAATCCAAGATGGCTGCGCCCATGCAGACACTTGGAGGGAAGTTTGGTTTGTAATCCATGTGAGAATTGAAACAGTAATGGCGACGCCGGCCACAGGAGACGCCAGACTGACAAGCGCACATTTAACCACGCGGGCACAGCGGAGGCCGCGGCTGATGAAATCACCACTCTGACATTCTGCATGTGGAAACTCAGGAACAGCGGGATCCGGTCCTGGAACGCTGAGCCAGCCTTAGGAGGCATCTGAAGGGTAAGTAATGGCGTCCAGATACCCGGATCGTGACAGAGACACCTCACCACAGCAGGTTTAATTTGATGCCCCATAATAGCGCCCTAGTTAATTTTGTGAAACATAGTAGTGCCCTAGTTCACATTATGTTACATTATAGGGCTGCCAGTACACATTATGCCACACAGAACCCCCAATTCACATTATGACATAGTTTCCCCAGTTCCACACCCATAGTGATGCGAGCAGTTTTGTGCAAATTCGGAATTAGACCAGGGTGTGAGATGCGGTGTCATTGCTGGCATTTAAACAACGTGGCAATGGCAATTTGCACCCTTTGCTGTAATTGAATTCCCCCGAAAATGCATTACTGTACCATGGTCACACAAAAAAAGACTTTTTAATAGAAATAAATATTGCCAATTCAGTGGTAATGACCAAAGAGGCATTTTCTTAACTACAATAGCAATAGAGATGAAAGAAGTGACCGAAGGTAATCTGACTTGATTGTTTTTAAGTTATGTACTTGACTGATGTGAATGGCCAAATATTCTCTGTAAAGTATTGCGCTATATAAATAACTTGTAATAAATAAAATAAATAATATATCTTCATTTTAAAGGGTTTTTTTTTTCTAATAATCACCAAAAAATCATGAAAGTTCCTCTATGTTTTTTGTTTTACATTATGTATTAGATTGCAACTTTGTCACAAGAAAATCCAGTGCTGTCATGCAGTTAGGTGCTTGACACATTGATTTGTGTTCATATGACGACGGGTTTATGTGCTGTTAATGTATTAACTATACAGAATGGTGGTCGGTAAAAGCTTATATATGAGCTATTACTTTCTAAGGAAGTAGGGTTAAATCTACTGCACTGGATGTTCTATCTCTCCATTTGACCATTATACGTATACTGGATAAAGGAAACTGTAATCTTCTATATTTCACTACTTCCCTGCAGGAGAGGAATTTATCGCAATTTATAGAGCCACTTATAGATTATTACATTAGACAGTGAATTGTAACTCTCATAACTAACGTGATTGATTATCATTTCAAACATCTTACGATCTGTCATGTTGTTAGAACTTTTAAATATAGATTCATAAATGCAAGAATAGTTTTATATTGATGGAACTTAAAAGAAACTGCTGGGACATTTCTTTAGCAGGATACAGGGCAGATTTATAATACTACTTTAATAATTCTGTAATAGGTAACGTATTCTATTGCCAACAGCACACAAATGGGCTTATCATTAAGTATTTGAGGAATATTCCCCAAAAAAACAGCCATTTTCTGGGGGTGCCTGCAAAAATGTAATTTCTCCAAGATGTACTATGGAGGGATGCCAGCAGATATCTCCAATATCTGCTGCAGACCTTCTATTTCTGACAGCAGTTTTCTATGGGGGTTGTGAGGATGCTGGATATACAGTACCAAGCAAAGCTTTCTGGATGGCGTTACTGCATAGTAGCCTATGGGCGTACTCATTTTTTTAGGTTGACATCCGCACAAGTGTGGTGGGACTAATTCAGATGTGGATGGAGTGGCGGTCACTTCCTTGGAAGCAGCAGTGATAGTGCTGTATGGTGATGCATCAGGAGATGTCTATTACAAGCCTCCTGCTTCAGTGGTGACCAGACCTGCATGCTAGGAAGCAGCATCGGATCACTGCGACAACATGGGGCAGCTTGCAGCACCCATGGGGATGTGCAAGCCGCCTGTCACAGAGGCCAGGAAATCTCTATCCAATGACAAAGATCACCGGCCTCTTCTCTTCCCCTAAAAGGCGGCGACACACCTCCATTTTGGAAATGGAGGCCATCGCTGCCCCCTCCCTGCCCTGCAAACAGGAGTAGAATGTCAGTCACTGACAGCCTGCTGCCGTCCAGCTCTCAACATCGCAATATCCTTTCGGGTACGTACAGAACGGGTCCTGCACACAGTGGCGGATCCAGGGGGGGGCACTCAGGCCCGTGCCCCCCCTGTCATTTGTGGCCTCCGTCCCCCATCCCCTCCCGGCGCCGGCGCCACACAGGGAGATGACGGACGCCCGCTCAGATTGTGTTACCAGCGGGTGCCCGTCTCCCTGCACAGCGGCAGCCGGAGGCAGGAGCTCAGTACTGAGCTCCAGCTTCCAGCGCTGTCACTGTGCGGCGTGTGCTATGGGAGCATTGTCAGTCATGACGTCTCTCTCATAGTGCTGAGGAGCGGACGCCAAGAGGAGGACTGCAGCGGTCTGGAAGCGGGAACGGGGCTCGGTAAGTATGATAGTTTTTTTCTTCCTTAGTGCAGCGGGGGCATCTACTGGGGGCAAACTACAGGGGGACATTACTACTGGGGGGGCATCAACAAGGGGCATTACTACTGGGAGGGCATTACTACTGGGGGCAAACTACTGGGGGCATTATTACTGGGGGGCATCTACTGGGGGCATTACTACTGGGGGGTCATCTATTGGGGGCATTACTACTGGGGGCAGCTACTGGGGGACATTTTTACTGGGGGCATTATTACTGGGGGGCATCTACTGGGGGAATTACTACTGGGGATCATCTATTGGGGGCAAACTCCTAGGGGGGCAAACTACTGGAGGACATTATTACTGGGGGGCATCTACTGGGGGCAAACTACTAGGGGACATTATTACTGGGGGGCATCTACTGGGGGCAAACTACTGGGGGACATTATTACTGGGGGCCAACTACAAAGGGGCTAACTACTGGGGGCATACTACAGGAGGGCATTACTACTGGCGGCGTAACTACAGGGGCATTACTACTGGCGGCTTAACTACAGGGGCATTACTACTTGGGGGCTAAACTACAGGAGGGCCAAACTACAGGGGCCAAACTACTGGGGGATAACTACAGGGGACAAACTACTGGGGGCATTACTACTGGGGGCTAAACTACAAGGGGGGCATAACTACAGGGGCTAAACTACAATGGGGCAAACTACAGGGGGCATTACTACTGGTGGCTAAACTACAAGCAGGCAAACTACTGGGGGCATTACCACTGGGAGGCTAAACTAAAGGGGGCGGGGGTAAACTACTGGGGTCATAACTGCAGGGGCATTACCACTGAGGGCATAACTACTAGGGTGCTAAATGACTGGGGGCATTACTACAGGCAACATTACTACTGGGGGCAATACGGGCATTGCATAAGGGGCACCACTACTATGGGGTCTATATAAGGGGCACTACCAGTACAGTGGACATTGCATAATGAGCGCTACAACTGTGGGCATTTTATAAGAAGCGCCACCTCACATGCACCGAAGCCGCACGTAAATGTACTTGCCCCTTCCATGGTGCCCCCCCTATCATTTTCTTCTGGATCCGCCCCTGCCTCCACATGCACAAAGTGCTGAACATTGGTACTATGTGCATGAAGTAGCAGATCCAAAGGGATCTGAATGACCTTCAGGGTGCACTGGGGACCGGAACCTGGAAGAAGTGTATTAGTGTTGCACTATCACACTGTTCTAGCTTTTTGCCATTATTGGAGCCTGTCTCCTGGCCATAGAATATTAGTAAATATGTGGGAAAATATTTAATTTCCACTTTACAAATTTACACAAAAAATACGAGTGTAGTGTTGTATGCCGGCGGCCAGGCTCCCGGCGACCAGCATACCGGCGCCGGAATCCTGACCGCCGGCATACCAACAGCGTGGCAACTGCAAATGAGCCCCTTGCGGGCATGGTGGTGCACTACATTCGCCACGCTATTTATTCTCCCTCCAGGGGGGTCGTGGACCTCCAAGAGGGAGATAAAGTGTCGGTAGGCCTGCTGACGGGATTCCAGCGCCGGGGTACTGTGCACCGGGATCCCGACAGCTGGCAAACTGAAGACCACCCAAAAAATACTGACGTGCTTTACCTGTAATGACGTATATTCCTAAACTGTAGCAGCCTGATATCACTAAACATTATGCTACGCAGACAGAAGTAGTACTTACTTGGCATCTGCCCTTTGATGTAGGTTAACCAATCCCATCTTGCCAAGCTAAAACACATTCTTACATATTTGTACAGGATCGGAGTCTCGGAGACATCACTGCGACCATCTCTGATTCTGCTGTTATGCTGGGACGTTGCTTTTGGTTCATAGATGGTAGATAGGTAAATTCCTTCTCAATACATTGTCTTTGCGGGTTCAGTACGATTTACCGACGGTCATAATCCCGACAGCCATTGACCTACAGTCAAAATACCAACATTAATTATGCCGACATGTTCACAATGCAGACATAGTCAGAATACCAACATTTGACATGCCGACATGTTTTTTCTGGGGGGTGTCAATGTCGACATAGGCCGACATGGATGCCGTCTAAGTGTACCGCTGCGCTTGGCACACTATTATATTCCCCCTCCAGGTCCACTGGGATAATAAAGTATGAACAAGTCTGTTTTGGGGCAAAAAATCCTTAAAAACGCTTGTCGCCGTTTTGACATGTCGGCATTCTAAATGTTGGTATTCTGATTATGTCGGTATTTTGAACATGTTGGCATAATGAATGGCTGTATTTTGACCATGTCGGTATTTTGACTGTCAGTGAATGGCTGTCGGGATTGACCGTCGGTATTGTGTCCGTCGGCAAATCAACTGCTACCCGTCTTTGCTACTCTTTTCTTATTAGAGCCATTATGCAAGCGTATCATTTCCCATTGCAGGAAACATAACACAGAAGTATGGTGCTTATTAATATCTGCCCATTTTCTTGTGGTTATTTTCATATTGCACCAACAATACTGTGATTATGTTATTGACTGCAAGCTGGAAACTCCATCTAGTGGAAATAACAGATACATGAGTAAAATGATAATGTGTCAATAGTTATAGCTTCCGCTATGTTGTTTGCTTGGTGTGCTATAGATTTTGTAATAGGCAACAGTTGGATATTAGCATCTCCCGAGTAGTCCCTAAAAGTACAGCAAATGAAATGAATACTCCTGACTTTAAAATGTATAACTGGTTCCACATCAGGTGTATCTTTATTTATAACAGCAGGTACTAGTCATGTATAATAAAGGAGCATACATAAGTGGTTCTGAACAATATCATGTAACATAAATCAACTATAAAAAACTTAAATCAGGTAAATTTTTTATGTAAAAATGTTTTACAAAAAACATACAGAAAGGTGTCATTTCACTTCTACTTCAGGAGCTGGGTCCATTCGTCACATGCACTACTGACAATGCATGTGCGCCAGCCAATGCAGAGGAGGGTTTTGGGGAGAGAACTGTGGGCTATCACCATCTCAGGATGGCAATGTCAGATGCTCATTCCAGGAAAACAGATGTAATATTTATAAGACTAATTTAAGTGTGGTAAATGCCGTAATGTCAATTCCTTATTATTATTATTTTTTACTTTTAATACTCTAGTACATGATTTACTCAGCATATCCCTGTATATCCTTATCCATTAGGAATTTATCTAGCCCATTCTTAAAAGCAATGACCAAGTCCGCCATTACTACTCTCTCAGGCAGGGAATTCCAAAAACGTATTGTCCTTACTGTGAAGAAACCTTTTCGCCTCTGTGTGTGAAATCTCTTCTTCTCTAACCTAAGCGGATGTCCACGTGTCCTTTGTGATGATCTTTCCATAAACAATTCCTTCACTAGCTGTGTGTATTTATCCCTTATATATTTGTAAATGTTAATCATGTCCCCTCTTAATCTCCTTTTTTCCAGTGTAAAACATGCCAAGCCTAGCAAGCCTTTCCTCGTATTCCAGAGTCTCCATTTCCTTAATCAACTTGGTCACCGTCTCTGAACCTTTTCTAGTTCCAGGATATCCTTTTTGTAGTATGGTGTCCATAAATGTGCGCAGAATTTGAGATACGGCCTCACTAGTGATTTATTAATGGGTGTATAATACGCTCATATCCTGCATCAATTCCCCGCTTTATGCATGCTAATACCTTGTTTGCCTTTTTTACCTTACCTTTATTAATTAAACCAGTAGTTCTCAACTCAAACCCTCAAGTATTCCCAACAGGTCATGTTTTAAGGATTTCTGTCTGTGGAAGCTTGAGGACTGGAGTTGAGAACCATTGAATTAATTGAAGCATTTTTTGTAAGGTAAATAGATTTTTAATTATATTCTTACTTTTTCAAATTTTACTTTCCCTTATTTTATGGATAAAGTCTACTGTGCATGTTTAAAACAGCAGGAGCAAGGGCTTCCGGGACAGCCTAAGCGGTAACAAAACTGCCAGCCAGTATCTCCAGGCAGCTGAATATCGCTGTCAATGGTAAATCAGGCGGAAAAAAAATTCTATCACTGCAATAAGAAAATCTTTGTTATTACCCACAGCTAGTAAACTGACCTGCAAGTGGCAGATACTGTAAGACTTGGTAGAAAGATAGGACTCAATAGTTTACGCAGAGGTTTCCATCGGTTCCAAGGATGTGTAAAGTAAATCCTTCAGTCGAGAGAAAAATATGCCATGGCTGCCCATAAATGGCCCCTCTCCATCCTTCAATCTCATGTAAACATCTTGCCAACCAATGTGAAACCTCCCTAGCTCCTCCCATCAGAATTAGAGATGAGCGCCTGAAATTTTTCGGGTTTTGTGTTTTGGTTTTGGGTTCGGTTCCGCGGCCGTGTTTTGGGTTCGACCGCGTTTTGGCAAAACCTCACCGAATTTTTTTTGTCGGATTCGGGTGTGTTTTGGATTCGGGTGGTTTTTTCAAAAAACCCTAAAAAACATCTTAAAACATTGAATTTGGGGGTCATTTTGATCCCATAGTATTATTAACCTCAATAACCATAATTAACACTCATTTTCAGTCTATTCTGAACACCTTACACCTCACAATATTATTTTTAGTCCTAAAATTTGCACCGAGGTCGCTGGATGACTAAGCTCAGCGACCCTAGTGGCCGACACAAACACCGGGCCCATCTAGGAGTGGCACTGCAGTGTCACGCAGGATGTCCCTTCCAAAAAACCCTCCCCAAACAGCACATGACGCAAAGAAAAAAAGAGGCGCAATGAGGTAGCTGTGTGAGTAAGATTAGCGACCCTAGTGGCCGACACAAACACCGGGCCCATCTAGGAGTGGCACTGCAGTGTCACGCAGGATGTCCCTTCCAAAAAACCCTCCCCAAACAGCACATGACGCAAAGAAAAAAAGAGGCGCAATGAGGTAGCTGTGTGAGTAAGATTAGCGACCCTAGTGGCCGACACAAACACCTGGCCCATCTAGGAGTGGCACTGCAGTGTCACGCAGGATGTCCCTTCCAAAAAACCCTCCCCAAACAGCACATGACGCAAAGAAAAAAAGAGGCGCAATGAGGTAGCTGACTGTGTGAGAAAGATAAGCGACCCTAGTGGCCGACACAAACACCGGGCCCATCTAGGAGTGGCACTGCAGTGTCACGCAGGATGTCCCTTCCAAAAAACCCTCCCCAAACAGCACATGACGCAAAGAAAAATAAAAGAAAAAAGAGGTGCAAGATGGAATTGTCCTTGGGCCCTTCCCACCCACCCTTATGTTGTATAAACAAAACAGGACATGCACACTTTAACCAACCCATCATTTCAGTGACAGGGTCTGCCACACGACTGTGACTGAAATGACGGGTTGGTTTGGACCCCCACCAAAAAAGAAGCAATTAATCTCTCCTTGCACAAACTGGCTCTACAGAGGCAAGATGTCCACCTCATCATCATCCTCCGATATATCACCGTGTACATCCCCCTCCTCACAGATTATCAATTCGTCCCCACTGGAATCCACCATGTCAGCTCCCTGTGTACTTTGTGGAGGCAATTGCTGCTGGTCAATGTCTCCGCGGAGGAATTGATTATAATTCATTTTAATGAACATCATCTTCTCCACATTTTCTGGATGTAACCTCGTACGCCGATTGCTGACAAGGTGAGCGGCGGCACTAAACACTCTTTCGGAGTACACACTTGTG
The DNA here is from genome assembly GCF_028390025.1 of Pseudophryne corroboree. Classification (NCBI taxonomy): domain Eukaryota; kingdom Metazoa; phylum Chordata; class Amphibia; order Anura; family Myobatrachidae; genus Pseudophryne; species Pseudophryne corroboree. The sequence goes on from NC_086450.1 coordinate 388,980,103, forward strand.
GGAGGGCAACTTAGGTAGAATAAAGCCAGTTTGTGCAAGGGCCTCCAAATTGCCTCTTTTTCCTGCCAGTATAAGTACGGACTGTGTGACGTGCCTACTTGGATGCGGTCACTCATATAATCCTCCACCATTCTATCAATGGTGAGAGAATCATATGCAGTGACAGTAGACGACATGTCCGTAATGGTTGTCAGGTCCTTCAGTCCGGACCAGATGTCAGCATCAGCAGTCGCTCCAGACTGCCCTGCATCACCGCCAGCGGGTGGGCTCGGAATTCGGATTTGGGATTTCGAAGAATGCACAGTTCTTTGCTGTGCTGCTTTTGCCAGCTTGAGTCTTTTCATTTTTCTAGCGAGAGGCTGAGTGCTTCCATCCTCATGTGAAGCTGAACCACTAGCCATGAACATAGGCCAGGGCCTCAGCCGTTCCTTGCCACTCCGTGTGGTAAATGGCATATTGGCAAGTTTACGCTTCTCCTCCGACAATTTTATTTTAGGTTTTGGAGTCCTTTTTTTTCTGATATTTGGTGTTTTGGATTTGACATGCTCTGTACTATGACATTGGGCATCGGCCTTGGCAGACGACGTTGCTGGCATTTCATCGTCTCGGCCATGACTAGTGGCAGCAGCTTCAGCACGAGGTGGAAGTGGATCTTGATCTTTCCCTAATTTTGGAACCTCAACTTTTTTGTTCTCCATATTTTATAGGCAGAACTAAAATGCACCTCAGGTAAACAATGGAGATGGATGGATTGGATACTAGTATACAATTATGGACGGACTGCCACGGTTAGGTGGTATAAAAAAACCACGGTTAGGTGGTATATAATATAATTATGGATGGACGGACTGCCTGCCGAGTTCCGACACAGAGGTAGCCACAGCCGTGAACTACCGCACTGTACACTGGTTGATAAAGAGATAGTAGTATACTCGTAACAACTAGTATGACACTATGACGACGGTATAAAGAATGAAAAAAAAACCACGGTTAGGTGGTATATATTATAATAATAATACAATTATGGATGGACGGACTGCCTGCCGAGTTCCGACACAGAGGTAGCCACAGCCGTGAACTACCGCACTGTACACTGGTTGATAAAGAGATAGTAGTATACTCGTAACAACTAGTATGACACTATGACGACGGTATAAAGAATGAAAAAAAAACCACGGTTAGGTGGTATATATTATAATAATAATACAATTATGGATGGACGGACTGCCTGCCGAGTTCCGACACAGAGGTAGTCACAGCCGTGAACTACCGCACTGTACACTGGTTGATAAAGAGATAGTAGTATACTCGTAACAACTAGTATGACACTATGACGACGGTATAAAGAATGAAAAAAAACCACGGTTAGGTGGTATATATTATAATAATAATACAATTATGGATGGACGGACTGCCTGCCGACTGCCGACACAGAGGTAGCCACAGCCGTGAACTACCGCACTGTACACTGGTTGATAAAGAGATAGTAGTATACTCGTAACAACTAGTATGACACTATGACGACGGTATAAAGAATGAAAAAAAAACCACGGTTAGGTGGTATATATTATAATAATAATACAATTATGGATGGACGGACTGCCTGCCGACTGCCGACACAGAGGTAGCCACAGCCGTGAACTACCGCACTGTACACTGGTTGATAAAGAGATAGTAGTATACTCGTAACAACTAGTATGACACTATGACGACGGTATAAAGAATGAAAAAAAAACCACGGTTAGGTGGTATATATTATAATAATAATACAATTATGGATGGACGGACTGCCTGCCGACTGCCGACACAGAGGTAGCCACAGCCGTGAACTACCGCACTGTACACTGGTTGATAAAGAGATAGTAGTATACTCGTAACAACTAGTATGACACTATGACGACGGTATAAAGAATGAAAAAAAAACCACGGTTAGGTGGTATATATTATAATAATAATACAATTATGGATGGACGGACTGCCTGCCGACTGCCGACACAGAGGTAGCCACAGCCGTGAACTACCGCACTGTACACTGGTTGATAAAGAGATAGTAGTATACTCGTAACAACTAGTATGACACTATGACGACGGTATAAAGAAAGAAAAAAAAATACCACAGTTAGGTGGTATATATTATAATAATAATACAATTATGGATGGACGGACTGCCTGCCGACTGCCGACACAGAGGTAGCCACAGCCGTGAACTACCGCACTGTACACTGGTTGATAAAGAGATAGTAGTATACTCGTAACAACTAGTATGACACTATGACGGTATAAAGAATGAAAAAAAAACCACGGTTAGGTGGTATATATTATAATAATAATACAATTATGGATGGACGGACTGCCTGCCGACTGCCGACACAGAGGTAGCCACAGCCGTGAACTACCGCACTGTACACTGGTTGATAAAGAGATAGTAGTATACTCGTAACAAGTATGACACTATGACGACGGTATAAAGAAAGAAAAAAAAATACCACGGTTAGGTGGTATATATTGTAATACAATTATGGATGGACGGACTGCCTGCCGAGTTCCGACTGCCGACACAGAGGTAGCCACAGCCGTGAACTACCGCACTGTACTGTGTCTGCTGCTAATATAGACTGGTTGATAAAGAGATAGTATACAATACATACAACAATATACTACTATACTGGTGGTCAGGCACTGGTCACCACTAGTCACACTGGCAGTGGCACTCCTGCAGCAAAAGTGTGCACTGTTTAATTTTAAATTAATATAATATTATGTACTCCTGGGGGCTCCTGCTATAACAACCTGCAGTGCTCCCCAGTCTCCCCCACAATTATTATAAGCTTTGCCTTTTATACATTGATGTGCAGCACACTGGGCTGAGCTGAGTGCACACAGACTGAGTCACACTGTGTGACTGGCTGCTGCTGTGTATCGTTTTTTTTCAGGCAGAGAACGGATATAGCAGAGAACGGATATATTATATTAAAATAAATAAAAGTTAACTAACAACAACTGCACTGGTCACTGTGGTAAACTCTGTCTGACTCTGCACAATCTCTCTCTCTCTTCTAATCTAATTTCTAATGGAGAGGACGCCAGCCACGTCCTCTCCCTATCAATCTCAATGCACGTGTGAAAATGGCGGCGACGCGCGGCTCCTTATATAGAATCCGAGTCTCGCGAGAATCCGACAGCGTCATGATGACGTTCGGGCGCGCTCGGGTTAACCGAGCAAGGCGGGAGGATCCGAGTCTGCTCGGACCCGTGAAAAAAACATGAAGTTCGTGCGGGTTCGGTTTCAGAGAAACCGAACCCGCTCATCTCTAATCAGAATACGCACATGTTGTACAATGTACACCCATAGATGCTATCATATTGACAGGCAAACTCCACTCATATGCATGCTGCAAAATCAGATTCATCCTTGCAAAAATTAGCGTTTGACCATACAAAACTGTGGACTCACAAATATGCACTTTCCAACATATTTGTGGCATGCAGACGGCTGAGCTATACAGTAGCTTTGTTCCCTGACTCCCACATATTCATCTTCTTACCAATATAAAACGGTACAAAATGTGTGAGGGCAGGGAGAAATTACATGATGATGCCAAGGAGTTATAAGAATGGGGTTATTCCTCCTATCCTCTTCGCTATCGCTATCGAGGCTCTGGCATGTAAGATCAGAGCTAGCACAGGGATTCAAGGCTTTCAATTGGGACGAAGGGAGAACAAAATTGCATTGTACGCATATAACATATTATTGTTTTTTAATAGATATGAGATTTCATTACATATACATAAAGAGAAAAGAGGACTCTTGTGTTGGGGCACTCTTGGTTCAATTAAAAATGATGGACTGAATGGACTTGGATCAAGACGTGTGTTTCGCCAGTATGTAGGCTTGTTAACCTGGTGCCAGGTGAACAAGCCTACATACTGAGGAAGCGCGCATCCTGATCTAAGTCCATTCATGGACTCTCTCACAAATTTCAACTCCTGATAAAGTTATGTACTTCTTTATTCATTATATTCATTTTCAGTTATATTTATTGTGAGTTATGTATTTTCATGTATTTTCCCATTTGCTATAGACACACATTGTGTGATTCCAGATCAGCATTGTATCCACACTTCGTTGGGGTCTCCTTCATGTCTGGGCTGGACCACACCTCCATCCCCAAGATCTTGCTAATAGACCAGTATTCCTTTTACGCATCTGTGTAGCGGTTTCCCATAAAACCTACAGCCATACCCCACTGGATATGCCTGATTCCGTCCGATCTTGGAAGCAATACAGTGTTGGGCCGTGCTAGTACCTGGTTGGGAGACTACCAGGGAATACATGGTGCTGTAGATTATAAGGGACCCACTGCATGGTCATATCCCACGCCAGGTGCCAGGTCTCATCTGTCTAACCAGCCAGCATATCTCATCATTATGATGTTATTGTGTGTCTAGCACATTCTCTAAATTGTACCACTACCTTCAATACTCTGTACTTTATACAAACACACAACCCTAAAATTATTGTTTGATTCCTATTTTTTTTATCATTTTCTTTCATTAAACTCTCATCACAAAGGACCCCACCATATCTGCGCTGGTTTTTACCATCAGGGGTCACGGAGGATGTTCCTGGGTGAAAGCAGATTAAACTATCTTTCTTTGCCTGTAGACCTGTCATTATACTCTGGTACTCTCAACCAGCCGTTCACTACCAGTGGTACATGGCTGGATAGTAGAAGCCAGAGGGACTATATGGTACTCAGGGAACTTACTACTCTTTCTTTCTTTTTGGCTCTAATTATTTCCCTGCTTAATAATTTGCTATAGCAGGAGGACACAATCATTTGTGTACATGTCTTTACTAGCACCACGCTTATTGATCTTTACCAGGTATATGTTGATAGTGAGCAATTCACCTTATGATCATTGCAGACTAGCTTCAGCCTCCAATAGGTATCTGTACCTCATGCAAAATACATATAATTAGTACATGCTTGCTCTGTACTGCATTTAAACATTTTGCCAGATTGTGATCACCTTATATTCGTGACTACAATTTCTCTGACATTATTTTTTTCTATGTTTCATTTTTTGAACTATTAAAACAACAGCTGACAATTACAATGACTTGCAGGATATCCTACATATACACACACAGTATTGCTTCACTAAAATAACCAGCTGTGAAGATATATCTTAAGTTTATATTTCTCTATACATGGGTTTATGAGATGATCTTCACTGGAAACTAATTTTTAATGCATAGCAATTAAAACATGATTATAATTTTTATTTGAACCAAGAGTGCCCCAACACAAGAGTCTTCTTTTCTCTCTTTGTACATATATACAGTGTTCTGACTCTAGGAAGCACCACCAACCATACTCACTACCTTGTGTAAAGTCTGTATCACTCACATGTTGGTCATCATAATGCTTTTCTTCAGTGTATAAGGAATACTATTTCCAGATTGCCATAGGGGGTCATTCCGAGTTGATAGTAGCTGTGCTAAATTTAGCACAGCTACGATCATGTTCCCTGACATGCGGGGGGACGCCCAGCACAGGGCCAGTCCGCCCCGTATGTCAGTCCGGCCCCCCCGCACAAATACAAACGCATCACACAGTGGCGATGCCTTTGTATTTGAGGAGTAACTCCCGGCCAGCGCAGCTCCTGCGGCTGGCCGGGAGTTGTTCTTCGCTCCTGCTGGCTGCAGCGGCTGCGTGAGACGTCACGCAGCCACCGCGGCCCGCCCCCCCTCCGAACGGTCCGGCAACGCCTGCGTTGGCCAGACCGCTCCCGCTAAACGGCGGCTTAACAGCGCCATTCAGCCCCCTCCCGCCCAGTGACCACCTATGTCTCAGAGGCGATCGCTAGGTAACAAAAGCTGCCATGCACTGGCACACTGCGGTGCTGGCGCATGCGCAGTTCCGACCCGATCCCTGCGCTGCGACAAACTGCAGCGAGCGATCGGGTTGTAATGACCCCCATTGTGCAGAATCAACCATTTCTCTTTTCAGGTTTGGTATTTACTCAGGCCTCACAATAAACTGGGATAAATGTTGTCCTCTCTCTCAGGGGAGCATACCCTCTGGTCCCATTTGTTCCCCTCCCAGTACGTTGGGTGGACTCATACAAATACCTAGGTATTTGGATCAGTAATGATCCTGATAGCTATATACCTCTTAATGTTACACCACAAATAAAGTAAGATATTTGAAATCACATATCCCCATTTGGGGGCGGTTACCACTGAACCTCACTGGCTGAGCGAATTTAGTCAAGATGATTTTGCAACCTAAACTTTTGTACGTTTTGCAGCATTCGCCAATTTATATTCCACATACAATATTCAAATTGATAGATGGTTTGTTCTCTTCCTTAGTATCAACTAATAAGAGGCCTTGTTTAAAATTAGTTCCATTGACCAGAATGAGACTTAACGGCGGTCTAGCCCTTCCTAGCTTTAGACTATACTATTTAGCAGCACAATTGGCACATGTATGACCTTGCCTACACAATTGTGGCAATATGGCATTACCATTTCCCGGTCATACACCACTACAGTTGCTGCTTAGTGGGAATGTGTCCCGCAGATAGCCTCCAATTACTAAACAGGCAGTGCTTGTCTGTAGGCAGTCCGAGAAGTTGCTTGGGAGCCAGGGTTGGGACCCAGAAATTCCATTATTCAATTCTCGTAAACTTTCAGAGTTACATAGCTGGGTTGCAGGTCAGGGTAGTTTGTGGTACAAATGCGTTTCAACCCTTGGGCATATCTATAATGCCAAGCAATTTGAAGGGATTGACTTGGTCCTTCAGGACTCGTTAACTAAGACCTTACTACATAAAGTCGGGTCAAGACATCTGGTATCTATAGTTTACTCAGACATGCTTACAGCGTTTCATAAAACCACTGTGATAAAGTACTAGCCAATCAGCTCGTGACTGTCATATTTCAAACATATCATGTAACATTACAGTTAGGAGCTGATTGGCTGGTTCTTTATCACCGTGCAATGTATCACTCTCTAAAGCGTGATAAATCTGGGCCTAAAATTCAACAATATTTTTTACCAATTTATCTAATATATTTTTTTTCAAAATGTGCATTATTTGTTTTCTTTTTACTGATTCCATCATTGGTAACTTTTATATCACTTTATAAGTAATCCCAAAACGTAATATCATGGGTCACACTGTATGTAGGCCAGTGAGAACTTCTATTCCTACAAGGTATGCTTACGGAACTTTAGAATATTAGGTATTCCCATTTTCAATGCTTGTGTTCAACAAGCATTAAGAAGAGAACACTATCTAATTTTAGGGATGGACACTGAAGTTGAATTTGGGGAAAGACCAATCAAGTGTTGATCCTGGTGCGATTGCCGATCTATTTCTGCAAATGAAATTTATCTGCTGGATCGATAATGCAGCCCTGATATAGATGTTTTATTTCCCAGCATGATTGTGGACAGATGTCTGTCTCAGCCATTTGCACACTGCGAGTTCCTATTTATCATGAAAAAATATGTGGTTTGTTAATTAAGGATTGAACTTGCCATGAGTTTAATGCAAATATTGGAGGCATTTATCATGCCTCCTTTACTTATCACTTCAGAAAAGCAGTACTTTCATCAGGGACAGCTTTTCAGACGTGTGAAACAGTTTGTAGAAGGATATCTAACCAAAGGAAAGAACTTTGGCGCTTATATGGGTCAAATTGCCAATACCAGCTGCTAATAAAGGGTAGTCAAGTCTTGTATAGCATATCGGAAAAAACAATCACATATTGGATATATATGTATAGCAGTGCTGAATGATAGACAGTTACGATAAATAATTTAAAAATTAATTTAAACATAAAATTTCATAATCAATAAAACATATTATGTGTATGCTCAGGACTCCTTTCAATCCCGTACAATTATGCAGGGCCACCCAATATCAATTATTCCAATCAATATGGACAGTTCTTGAGAAATGATGTAATGGTCTTGTAAAGCGCTTGTAATTTTAAGGTAATGTTACCAAATTATGACCGCTGAAGGAAAGTTGCTGTCCACAACCTGTATATTCCGACAGTGGGGTATCCTCACAATGGCGATGCGGTTTTAAAAAGCAATGGATGGTTAACAGACCAAGGTGTTGTGTATTAGGAATTTTCCATAGGGTGAATGCGGAAATCCTGTTGACGGGGGTAAGGTAGTCCTTCTCTGACGCGTTTCACTGTTCTCTGACAGCTTTATCACTTCCTTTGATAAAGCTGTCAGAGAACAGTGAAACGCGTCAGGAGAAGGACTACCTTACCCCCGTCAGCAGGATTTCTGCATTCACCCTATGGAAAATTCCTAATGGACAACACCTTGGTCTGTTAGCCATCCATAGCTTTTGGATACCGTATCGCCATTGTGAGGATACCCCACTCCCGGAACATACAGGCTGTGGACAGCAACTTTCCTCCAGTGGTTACAATTTGGTAACGTTACCTTAAAATTACAAGTGCTTTACAAGACCATTACATCATTTCTCAAGAACTGTCCATATTGATTGGAATAATTGATAGTGGGTGGCCCTGCATAATTGTACGGGATTGAAAGGAGTCCTGAGCATACACATAATGTTTTGATTATGAAATTTTATATGTTTAAATACATTTTTAAATTATTTATCGTAACTTATTTATCGTAACAAACCCGCGGGTCCCAAAAAAAGATCTCTGGATCCGGATACAAGAGATCAGGAAGACCCTCAAAGTGGTTGTCGTAGAGCAGCAAAGTTCCCTTGTGGATAGAAAATTGGAAGAACAGGCACTTAACGCGTTTCTGACTTAAAGTCCTTCGTCAGACATCAGAAACGCGTTAAGTGCCTGTTCTTCCAATTTTCTATCCACGAGGGAACTTAGCTGCTCTATGACAACCACTTTGAGGGTCTTCCTGATCTCTTGTATCCGGATCCAGAGATCTTCTTTTGGGACCCGCGGGTTTGTGTACCGTTTGCTGAGCTGCTGTACCTTCTTTTGGATTATATCATGCTTTTGAATTTTATATGTTTGTAAGTGCATCTTGTATTAAATGTGTGTTTTTTTACAAAGGCTACTGCACTATATATTTTTACTTGCGCTCCTATACATATTATGTGGAGGCAAGTTCATTCTGTTTTACAGATCTAAGCATCCTTCGTGCTAAAACTCATCCGAGAGCTATCATCTTGCATCAGTGGAAACATCTATGAAATGCTGACATATATTCGTGTGTTTGTAAGTGCATCAGCTGATTAAAATCAACCAATTGAAAAAGGATTATTGCACTATATTTCTCTTTTTGTCTTTGTGCCCTACTACCAATACTTATTGTGTGGAGGAGGTCACTTCTCTCTAGGTCCACTACAGACACATCGGACCATTATTGTTTGGAATATTTAGGGTGATTATTGTCCTAATACTTTTATCATATGGTGAACTAATTTGTCCTTTGAGCGCCACATGTGTGTGTAACACCTTTTATACCGTTTGATTTCAGTGTTTTTGGATGTACACTTTGTTTTCACTCATTTGGGCTGCATCTCTGGTCTTAATTGCGCACTGTAGTTCTCACTTTTCTTATTACCATATCAAATTAATCAGCATATTCTCCTGTTGCGTCCTAGTTGCATCACGTTGTGAATAAGATGCATTTTTGCTCAAAAAGACACCCGACACTAGAAGATTTTCTCGCAAACTGGTGTGCGATAACGGGCTGTTTAGCATGAATGCTGCAAAGATGTACAGTATGAGGACACATCTGTTTGAGTCCCAGAATGAATACTCGTCATGTGACTACAGCAACGAGTGCTGTGTAGGGAAGGAGGGATGGAGGTGGAACTGAGTGCTGCAGCCAGAGAGCACACAGCGGGGAGGGATCGGAAAAGAACCCCCTCCTGCACAAGCTGCCTAGTAAACTGCAATATGAGAACACATTTGGGGCCCTGTGAGACATACTTTTTTGAAACTTGATGAATGACATAATTTCTACGTCCTATACTAAGGGGAATTGTAACCAGGAGTTATCAGTGATTACATGTTTAATGAATGGCTCCGGTACTTATAAATGACAAGTGGACATGAAAAGTTAGTAAAATAACTGAGTTAAGTGATGATGATGAATAAGAACATGAATCCTATAAAGATGTGTATGATATTCCCTGCAGGGTGTATATCGTGATTTTCATTCAGTACCTCTGACACTGCATCAGTGCACTATATTACATTGTTTAGCATCCCCCCCTCCCACCCCCCCAGGTCACCCCAAAGATAAGACTTACCTTTTAAAGGATCCCTCTTCTAATTTTACCATGTACAGTACATTCTGCAGGCTAAGCTCCTAACCCTGTGAGCAGACAGATGGGTGAGGGTCACCTGGACAAGCAGTACTACTGCTAGACTCCAGCATTGCAGGAATTCTAGTCCTTTGGAAGACAAAAGTACTGCAAACAGACACAGCTTTGGATGACGCAAAGGTCGTCTTGTACACAGGCACAAATCACTGATGTGGCATAAGATTCCCCCCCCCCCCCGTCATAATCACATTATTTCAATACTCACGTAACGATCCCAGATCCTTCCATCGTGCATCCCTGGTTTATTTCAGAATAACAGAAATTATACTTTCCAGATACACTGTATTAGTTTTATCCTGTTCCTTGAGCCCCTTTGGGCCTAATTCAAGGTTGATTGCAAAACAATATTTTCCTCTAATGGTCAAAACCATGTGCACTGCAGGTGGAGCAGATATAACGTGCAGAGAGAGTTAGATTTGGGCGGATTACTTTGTTTCTGTGCAGGGTAAATACTGGATGCTTTATTTTTACACTGCAATTTAGATTTCAGTTTGAACACACCCCACCCAAATCTAACTCTCTTTGCACATCTTATATCTGCCCCCCCCCCCCTCTGCAGTGCACATGGTTTTGCCTATTAGAGGAAAATGTTGTTTTGCAATCAACCTTGAATTAGGCCCTTAGTGTAGTTTAGTTCACAGCATTTAGATAGAGATGTGTAATTTGCTGTTTGAGTCACATCATATGTACTATATTATACTTCCGAAGGAGATATTTTGTTGCAGCCCATGACTCAATTGAGAAACCATTAAAAGGATTGAGATGCACGCAATAAAGTAAAACGTATTAAGAAATATAATCAGGCATTCTGGAAAGATATTAAATTGCAAGGACAAGACTCATTGGAAGATACTGCGAGGAAAAGCGTTGTTAGAATGGTCGGGGAGAGTAAAGAGCAGAAATGTAAAAGGATCTATATAACAATTCACTGAGAACCATGTCTACCTGATGAGAAGAAGTTGTTTTTGGAACGCCACTGAACAGAAGACACATGGTGACCCAATAAATTAAATTATATTGCTTCATAAAAATACTGTTAAACACTCATATCTTGCGAGGAATATAAGGCTAAAACCATTCTTTTTACCTCAAATTGGGAACTTAGGGCATAGGTATCAAGTATTTTTTTTTTACTTAAATCATGAAGAAATTGTAGTTGTAAGTATTGAGGCTATATAGCAATAGACTAATCAAATCTCCTGCAAAAGGCTAATGAGCACTTCAGACTGCAATTCCCATTATTGTCAATGGGGACTATAGTCTGACACCTATGACCCAGGCTCCATAGAGCAAGGGTTGCTGCCATCCTAAGATGGTGGTAGGAACTCTGGATGCACTGTTGATGTTGTAGGCTGAGAAGTGATTTTGTTCCACTGCACATGAGTATAAGTTGCACTGAGCATGTCCGACGATGGTCTTGGGCAGTGGCGGATTTTACCTATGGGCTGCAGGACTACACAAAGCCTTCCCGAACCCCCACCACAGTAAAATCTGCCACCTCAATGAGTTCAGGTGAAACAGTTGCAGTCTGTGATTTCTCTAACTTCACTGTGACTGGCAGTGACTTCCTACTGGAAGTGCTCTCTGCCAGTCACCCGCAGGACAGGCAGTCCCATTGGGAGATGTTTTCTCCCTCAGGGCCTGCCAGACCGGGCTGCGATTAGCAGAGAGCATGCTTCCATTAGGTACCCACTACCTGCCTGATCGTCAGCCCTAGCCAGCTTCTATGGGCTGCAGCTGATGCAGTCCATGGAAGACGAGGTTTTGCGCATGTGCATTCAAGCTGCCGCTTATTCACAAGTGCTGGTCCCAGCGACTGCCAGTTCTATTGCGCAGATGCCAGGACCCGGCTGTCTCCTAGCATCCTCCTCCCTTCTATGCATTGGTAGCGGCAGCCCCACTACCCAAAACACTTAGGAGCGACCGCTGGTCTTGAGGCGGCGGTCACAGTGAGGTTTTTTATGCAAAGTGAGGGACAGACAAGGGGCATTTGTGGGAGGTAACGGGGGAGTGGTGACTCAAATGCAGGTTTGTCCCAACCATTTTGGCAGCATGTCAATGCATGCAATTATGACAAATACGCAGTTACTGTACAATGGCTCCGGCGTGTTGCTTCTGACGACCATGCTGGGCAACCGTAGGATTACTCAGAATGTTGATTATTGACCGATGTGTGTACAATGTCTGCGTCTTCATACACAAATGACAGATCTGAGAGGCCTCCAGTAGGCGTCTCAATACTAATCCCAGTGACAGTAATATTAGCACATGTTCGCACATCTGTGGCATACTGAGCTGCGACGATGTTTGCATCAGGCCCTAAGGAGGCATTTTCTTTGGAGAGGAGTTTAGTGATCCCTCACTGGCAGCCTCCATCCTCTGCTGAAGTGTTTCAGGCACTGACACTGCTCATATGTACATTAGGCCTAATTCATGTTTGTACACACCTACCTATGCCGTTGCGATGCTCTAAGCTACGGAACTGCTAAGCAAGTGAAGCTGCCACCCTAAAATAAGAGACACCCACCGGAGCCGACGCAAACTCATTTGCAACACATACACATTCACAGCCTGTATGCAATAACAAGGAACATCAACTGTAAGAGAATATGGCTACACAGAGTGGTCACGGCAGTAGCGACGCTGGCGCCATGTTTCCCTACCTACATGATCACAGCTAAAGGCAGGTACACCCCCAGAAAACGTCCATGACACATCTGCATTATTGCTACCACTTCCCCCAAATGGTCCTTTCCTGTCAATCATTCTGCAATGAAATCCTCTCTGCGAGCACGACCACAAAGGTACCTTGGTGCGTGTGCGTTGCGATCATGGTACTTGCGCAGTCTGTCATTAATTGCTCTGTTGCGTGAACATCGGCATTGCAGATACAACCATGAATTATTATTAGACCCATTGTTATAAACTGTGGAGGAGCCTTTGGAAATTCAAAAGACTCCTTGCTGTGTGCCGGGATGTCTGGCACAGGGACAGTGGGGCAGATGTATTAACCTAGAAAAGGGATAAAGAAGTGATAAAGAAGTGATAAGTGGAAGGTGATAAAGCACCAGCCAATCAGCTCCTAACTGTCATTTTTCAAATGCGTAATGATTGGCTGGTGCGTAATTGGATGTACCAGTGGATCATGATGGTTCCAGTGTTTAAAGTGCCTCTTTTACCTGTACAAAGAGATGGCACACTACACTTTTTAGCCTACTGTAGGTATAACATTGTTTTGCCTTTTGCTGCTGTTGTCTGATATGTTGGTTAATCATACTACTGGGCTTGACCACTTAGTGACCAGATTCATTACTGACACTATTCCTGATCTGTCCACCTTTCATACATCACTGGTCATAGACGGAGTCTCTGCCACTTGTTAAAGGGTAAATCCAGCTAATAGTTAAATTTCACTAAACAATCTTCCTCCCTCAAAACTCTATCCTTTGCCTATCTGACTGTCACATGATTGCGTCCAGACTGGCTCCAATGTTCCTGGAGCTGAATTCAAATCGGAGGTGGTGCTAGACCCTTGTGACAAAGCCCTGCACGTAAGTTTGGGAAGTCTATTTAGATCTCCCAGCAAAGACTATGTGGTATATTGTATAATAGGGGGTTGGACCCTTGGCTTCTGGCTGTAGGGGTACAGGGACAGGGAAACCCCTAAACTTTTACAAGTTGATGTAAAATGTCCAGGCTGATCCACAAGAAAAGATCATCTCTTGTGACAACGCACAGGAGCTGTGTTGTTACGTTCTTGTGACTAGAGCTGTACTTTCCACTGTAAGCAGTCGGGAAGAGTACAGACAAAGAGTTGCTGCAGCTGCTACACACTGCCAATAGAAGTGTGCATTGCTACAGGTGCTGGTGATGCAGCCTGGTCATGGCAATGATTATACAACTGGAGACAACATATCGATAAGCAGTCTGTGACAACCTTTTGTTGAAGACCAACCCATCACACTGGCATAGCTCTGTTTGACTTTGAACTCACCTAAGTTGTTAGTATTGAGACATGACTGTGTATGTGTACTATTTTGTGCTGTACACAGTTATTAAATAGTAGACAGTATACAAGCAGAAAGAAGTTTGGTAGACACACCAGCCAGATAGCCTTAACCAGGAACTTGGATTTATTGTAGTGCACAGATTCAGTACAGCCATACTCACAGTTATGTACACAGAGGTCTTGTATGAAGGTAGGATCATGGGATTACCCAGAGTCTCCCAAGGAGCTAATTGGTACTGTATATGTCCGTGTACTACTAGAGATGAGCGGGTTCGGTTTCTCTGAATCCGAACCCGCCCGAACTTCATGGTTTTTTTCACGGGTCCGAGCAGACTCGGATCCTCCCGCCTTGCTCGGTTAACCCGAGCGCGCCCGAACGTCATCATGACGCTGTCGGATTCTCGCGAGACTCGGATTCTATATAAGGAGCCGCGCGTCGCCGCCATTTTCACACGTGCATTGAGATTGATAGTGAGAGGACGTGGCTGGCGTCCTCTCCATTTAGATTATAAGAGAGAGAGATTTACTGGAGCTTAGGACTAGGAGGAGTACTGTAGAAGTGTAGAGAGTGCAGAGAGTTTACTAGTGAGTGACCACCAGACAGTGCAGTTTATTTAATATATCCGTTCTCTGCCTGAAAAAAGCGATACACACAGTGACTCAGTCACATACCATATCTGTGTGCACTGCTCAGGCTCAGCCCAGTGTGCTGCATCATCTATATATATTATATATCTGTCTGACTGCTCAGCTCACACAGCTTATAATTGTGGGGGAGACTGGGGAGCACTGCAGTGCCAGTTATAGGTTATAGCAGGAGCCAGGAGTACATAATATTATATAGTGAGTGACCACCAGACAGTGCAGTTTATTTAATATATCCGTTCTCTGCCTGAAAAAAGCGATACACACAGTGACTCAGTCACATACCATATCTGTGTGCACTGCTCAGGCTCAGCCCAGTGTGCTGCATCATCTATATATATTATATATCTGTCTGACTGCTCAGCTCACACAGCTTATAATTGTGGGGGAGACTGGGGAGCACTGCAGTGCCAGTTATAGGTTATAGCAGGAGCCAGGAGTACATAATATTATATTAAAATTAAACAGTGCACACTTTTGCTGCAGGAGTGCCACTGCCAGTGTGACTGACCAGTGACCTGACCACACTGACCACCAGTATAGTTAGTAGTATACTTATATTGTGATTGCCTGAAAAAGTTAAACACTCGTCGTGTGACTTCACTTGTGTGTTGTTGTTTTTTTTATTCTATAAAAATAAAACTCATTCTGCTGACAGACAGTGTCCAGCAGGTCCGTCATTATATAATATATAATATATACCTGTCCGGCTGCAGTAGTGATATATATATATTTTTTATATCATTTATCATCCAGTCGCAGCTGACACAGTACGGTAGTTCACGGCTGTGGCTACCTCTGTGTCTGCACTCGGCAGGCAGTCCGTCCATAATTGTATACCACCTAACCGTGGTTTTTTTTTCTTCTTTATACATACATACTACTACGACATCTCTTTATCAACCAGTCTATATTAGCAGCAGACACAGTACAGTACGGTAGTTCACGGCTGTGGCTACCTCTGTGTCTGCACTCGGCAGGCAGTCCGTCCATAATTGTATACCACCTAACCTTTTTCTTTGCATCATGTGCTGATTGGGGAGGGTTTTTTGGAAGGGACATCCTGCGTGACACTGCAGTGCCACTCCTAAATGGGCCCGGTGTTTGTGTCGGCCACTAGGGTCGCTAATCTTACTCACACAGTCAGCTACCTCATTGCGCCTCTTTTTTTCTTTGCGTCATGTGCTGTTTGGGGAGGGTTTTTTGGAAGGGACATCCTGCGTGACACTGCAGTGCCACTCCTAGATGGGCCCGGTGTTTGTGTCGGCCACTAGGGTCGCTAATCTTACTCACACAGCTACCTCATTGCGCCTCTTTTTTTCTTTGCGTCATGTGCTGTTTGGGGAGGGTTTTTTGGAAGGGACATCCTGCGTGACACTGCAGTGCCACTCCTAGATGGGCCCGGTGTTTGTGTCGGCCACTAGGGTCGCTAATCTTACTCACACAGCTACCTCATTGCGCCTCTTTTTTTCTTTGCGTCATGTGCTGTTTGGGGAGGGTTTTTTGGAAGGGACATCCTGCGTGACACTGCAGTGCCACTCCTAGATGGGCCCGGTGTTTGTGTCGGCCACTAGGGTCGCTAATCTTACTCACACAGCTACCTCATTGCGCCTCTTTTTTTCTTTGCGTCATGTGCTGTTTGGGGAGGGTTTTTTGGAAGGGACATCCTGCGTGACACTGCAGTGCCACTCCTAGATGGGCCCGGTGTTTGTGTCGGCCACTAGGGTCGCTTATCTTACTCACACAGCGACCTCGGTGCAAATTTTAGGACTAAAAATAATATTGTGAGGTGTGAGGTATTCAGAATAGACTGAAAATGAGTGTAAATTATGGTTTTTGAGGTTAATAATACTTTGGGATCAAAATGACCCCCAAATTCTATGATTTAAGCTGTTTTTTAGTGTTTTTTGAAAAAAACACCCGAATCCAAAACACACCCGAATCCGACAAAAAAAATTCGGTGAGGTTTTGCCAAAACGCGTTCGAACCCAAAACACGGCCGCGGAACCGAACCCAAAACCAAAACACAAAACCCGAAAAATTTCAGGCGCTCATCTCTATGTACTACTGTGACGCGCAAACACAGTGACAAGATGACGACTCACATACAGACTAAAGAACTCCTTACATTAGGCCATGCCCCCAATACCAGAGCTCAACCACGCTCTCTACAGCTCTGGGTGCACTCCACATACCAGCAAGTTCTGTTGAATTTCAGGCAGTCCTTGGCATTGCACCCCAAGCTACTGCTTGGGGTAAGATGTTGGGTAATAATTACATTTAATTTGTAGTTACTCTATGAAATATTAAAATCCAAACTACTTGCAGTGGTGAAACTTTCCAGTGTGCAGGAGACCACCAGTCATGCATACCAACCTGTAATGACTGGCTAAAGATTGTTGCACGCTCAAGGTCTTGGACAGCTATAAGCAATCAATTAGTCTTCAGCTGATGTAGAACCTGAACTTCCTTGATCGGTAGAGAGCTGACAATTCTTGACCTGGGGTTCAAACACAACTACATTAAATAGTCATTGGTCCAGCACAAACACCTACATTCTTACAATAACAAGCTGTTATATTAAGAATGCAGAGTTAGTAACTTGTGATGAGCTGGCAGCTGCTCCCACTTGCAAGCTAATAATGACTATACCCATTTCTCAGGCACACAGAGACGTTCAGCCACTTGTCAATTCTGCTCCACGTTTCACAACCCTTCATAAAACCTGCTTAAAAATAAAAGTCTCATATCAAAGGAATTATGTACAGGACATCACTTAATGTCATTATAATTACACCATTAACTATTATCAAACATATTCCTCGGCCCTCAGGAGGACGGCAGTAGGACTTTAAAATCATAACAACGCCATGTTTTATGGGCTCTCAATAACCAGAATAACTTTAACCCATTAATGGCCAGATCAGTAACGTTCATTTTTTTCTTTGAGTGTGTATTTTCTTTTTCATTTTTCCACCAGAAGGATTTATTGTTGGCAGCCAAGTTAGCAATCCTTTAGATTTACCATAAAATGCCATTGATTTTCCCCATATAATTGGTACTTAACCATTTCATAACTGGATGGTTTAATAACAGGACCAATATTCACACTTTGCTGGTGTTTCTGTTTCTATGACTCTGGGGGACACATATGCGCATCTGAAACTGCATCTTTATGGTAATGCTGCAGCTGATAAGTTCCCTATTGAGAAGCCCACTGGCTGCTGTGTGAATCTGATGTTGTGTGCATACAGACGCACCACTGACTGGATATTAGACAATGGTTGTTCAGAATGTCCTTTGGAACATGGCTTTCAGTGCCACTGGAACTGCATCTTTCATCTCTGACAGCTATTTTTTGCCCCTGCAATTGACATGCCCACCATTAGCTACCCTCCCAGTCACCTACCAGAAGCGGCTACCAAAACTGCATGGATCTTTAGAGGTGCAGAGAAGGAAACCGGGCTTGCTGGAGGGGCCCGGTTCCGCCATCCTCACGTGTCAGCTGGCAGCAGCCTCTCTCTTCCTCTTAACGCTGATGTGTGCTGGTACCCATGGTTCTAGGAAGGCTGGAACAGCTGATCTACAGCAGTCCTCCTCTTTCGGTGGGAGGGGGGGTAGGGAATGCGATCACACTGATCGCAACCTCATGGATCTGCCCATGGCTAAGGTGCATATGGCAGCCACCAGTGCAGGACACTGCAACATATTCTTTACTCTTTTTAACAAAAAAGGATGTGTGGCCATGGATCCCACTATTAGGCCTTACTCTCTGCATTACCCGGTCCTGACCTCCGTCTCTACGTCCCTGTGGATCTCCATGCAATTCTGATATGTGTCTCCGGCAGTAACCATCAGAATGCTCAATCAGTGCGTTTCGACACATGCACAGAATTAAAGCAGCGGGTGCTTGCGTCCACCTCAAGATTATGCCCTCTATCCCAAGTAACTTTTACCCAACTAGTGCAACTCCAGATATTTCAACAAATTATGCTAAGCAAGTTGTCCTGAGTATACAGATCTGTGTACTTTGTACAGGGTATGATATAATCATGTCAGGACATTTTATTTTATTAAATTCTTTTCACCCCCATCCACACCCATTCTGTTTCTGCTGATGGGTGTGGCATAATAATTTCAGCTCCCAATCCTTTACGCAGTTAAACCTGATTACTATGGGCGCAATCTGCGCAATAACAGGGATCACTTTAGAAAGGAGATTGGGCGTGATATATTATTTGAATACCGCCCTCATTGTTTGCTTTGGGCAACATCTCTTTTCAAGGCTTGATACACTTCCACCTAACACCTTTCACCTAACATACAATGATTGATGTGGACTTAATACACACCCATCCATCTTCCTGCTATTCTGAATTAGGGGTACCAACCAGTTTTGAGGGAACTGTCTGACTGTGTTGCTAGTCGGCACCCTTTTCACAACTGATGGAAAGTACTATGTCCCCACTCGCCATGTGGAGCACATGCCACGAGTAACTGTCACCTGTGTGAATGGCAATTCAACCTGGCCTTTGTTACTCCAGTTAAGAAAGTATCTCCAAATATTACAGCAAACATGATTCAACATGTACCTGTCACCTTCACACAGTGAAATCAGACAATGCTGTGGCTTAAAATTGCTATTCATGAGGCTGTAGGTTTTAAAGAAGTAGATGCCCCAGATGCATCACAACATTTATCATGATGCAACCAGAGACTGGCAGCAGAGCCAGCCCTAACCAATGGAAGCCTTAGGCAAGATTTTTGTTGGTGCCCCCTAGCAGATAATCCCACCATCTTAATTGCAGCGGACCCCTGTGGAATGCACCGGCTGCACCGGCACCAGTCTCGCCTCTGACTCAGTACTCCTATCCCAGAATGGCACTAACTTCTCCAGAAAAAGAGAAAGATAAACAATGGAAGATAAAGGGTAGGGCACAATGACAAAAATGGGTTATTATGCAAATTCAGAAGCTGGTATGTGAGCAGATATAATAAGAGGAGTACATGGAGGCAGACTGGCAGACAAAGGGGAAGAAAAAAGGGTAATCAATGCAGAGATACACAAGCACAATGGCAGGGAGGCAAAGAGAGACAGAAGGACAGACAGGGCTGTACATACACAATGACAAATACACAAAGAGGGGGACAGATCAAGAGAAAATATTACATACAGAGAAAAAGGAGACACTGACACAAAGGAAGGGTAGAGAGGCGGAGATAGACAGTAGGGCAGAGTGAAAGGCATATATAGAAAGAAAGAGGCTGGCGCAGACAGGGCAAGGGCAGAGAGACTTGCGCAGTAGGGGACAGGCAGGGAGACTGATGCAGACATGATGGGTAGAAAAGCTAGCACAGAAGAAGGAAAGGGAAGCTGGCACAGACAGATAACGGCAGAAAGGCTGGTGCAGACAGGATGGGCATAAAGGTTTGCGTAGAGAAAGGGAAGACAGGTTGTGCAAACGGGATGGAAAAATGGCTGGCACAGAAGGGAAGAAAAAGTGATGCAGACAGAGGATGTGCAGAAAGGCTGGAACAGACAGGATGGCCAGAAAGACTGGCACAGATTGAGGATGGGCATAAAAGCTGGCGCAGAGGATGGTAAGAGAGTTTTGTGCAGACAGAGGATGGGCAGAGAGGCTGATGAAGAGGAATGAAAGCGAGGATGGTAAAAGGATGGACAGAAAGGTTGGCACTGAGGCTGGCATAGACATAGGAAAAGAAAAGACACTGGCACAGAGAAGAAAAAAGAAGGATGGCATAGGCATGAAAAGGGCAGATAGAGGCTGACAAGCAGAAACAGATAGAGAATAATAAAAAAAAAGGGACAGGAAGAAACTTGTGGTACCTGAGCCAGGCGGACAGTCTGGGAGCTACACCTGGACAAATGTCATGAGATACACCGTGCTGTGCATGTGAAAACTGCTTTTATAGGTGGAGAAGGTGGAGCTACAAAACATGGATTGGAAAGTATTGGAGTTGAGAGGCGAGCATGGGTTACAGATCTGCGGGTGCTTCTTCCATTGCAAAAAAAAACCTGTTACAAAAGGATGGAGGGGTGTAGGGAGGAATATGCCCCAGTGAACGTGCTTCCCAGTGTGTGATCAGCCAGTGTGACCAGCGGCTGGGTGACAGTGTATAGACAGTGCCCAGCAACTTTCACTAGCCATGGCAAATCAGCCGGGCTGCTTCTTCTGTCTGTCTTCCGGCCGCCAGGCATGCAATGGGTTGTACGGCCCAGGAGCTAACAATTGTACTCACCCAGGTGGGGAGGGGGGGGGGGAGATTCACCCTGCTCAGCATATCTCTACCCCCACTGTCTGTTCCCTGCTACTGACTTCATACTGAGCTGCCCAATCAGAGCTGGGCTACGAGCACAGTAGCCAGAGTCACCATGCAAGTGCCCCAATCCTCCACCTGTTCTAGGCTTGGAATGCCCCTAGGCAATTACCTAGTTTGCCTATGCCCTAGTTTGCCTATGCCTAGGGCTGGCTCTGACTGGCAGGGCCGTCTTAACAGCATTGTAGGCCATGGGCAAAGCAATGAACTGGGGGCCCTACCCATTCACAGGAATAAATGAAAAACTATAATGAAACAATAAAATAATAAATGACCTCTCCTGCCATTCCACGCCATCTCTTCACATGCTTCCAAACAGTAAATGGCTCTGATTGGTGGATAACCCCAGCCATCCACTAATCAGCAGATTCACTGTCTGGCTGCAGGCTGGAAGACATGTAGAGAATGCTGCTCACCACGATGATTGTGTATAATTCACAATCAGAGCTGTCAGGCAGAATTCTCTACCTGCCTCCCGTGAAGCTCTGGAGCCCCCTAGTATCGCGGGTCCCTGGACCGCTGCCCAGTATGCATATACGTTAAGATGGTCATGGGGACTGAACGGCGATGGCACATGCCACGGCTCACATCCTACCCTGGGATGACTTCTCTATCTTGGTACATTGAAGTTGTAAGCAATAGAGTATTTTACCATTTTAATGAAGATTAGACACAGAGTGTTTTAGCAGTGTCATTGGTTTTTAAAATGGAGAGGCTGCATTCACATAAATTAAGTAATGGATCAGGTCCAAAGAAACGTCTGTCTTCTCTGTGCCTAGGTGGCGGGTGCTTTATAATACCATGCATAAGGTTTTATACAACCACCACTAACTTACGTATCTGTACATCAGAAGGGTTTTTTAATCACGTTTCAGATACTGTAGCACAATTGTGCAATATTTCATATCAGCCAATTAATTTAGTTTCCATTATTAAGATTTCACATTGGTTGATCGTTTGAATGGTTGTTATGGGTTACAATACACTGGTGCTGTTTGCACCTGAGGCCTAATTCAGATCTGTTCGCTCGCTAGGGTTTTTTTGCAGTCCTGTGTTCGCATGGTCGCTGCCCATAGGGGAGTGTATTTTCACTTTGAAAGTGTGCGAATGCATGTGTAGCAGAGCTGTACAAACAGATTTTGTGCAGTCTCTGAGTAGCCCAGGACTTACTCAGCCGCTGCGATCACTTCAGCCTGTCCGGGACCAGAATTGACGTCAGGAACCCTCCCTGCAAACGCTTGAATACGCTTGCGTTTTTCCAACCACTCCCAGAAAACGGTCAGTTGCCACCCACAAACGCCTTCTTCCTGTCAATCTCCTTGCGAACGCCCGTGCGAATGGATTCTTCACCCACAGCCCATCGCTGAGCCGAGATCTGCTTTGTACCCGTGTGACGGGCCTGCACATTGCAGTGCATACGCATGCGCAGTTTAGACCAGCGACTATGCGAACGCTGGACTGCAAAAAAAAAAACCTAGCGAGCGAACAGGTCTGAATTAGGCCCCTTGTTACTGTAGGTAAGCCTTTCAGAATTGCATCTGTTGAGTTTATAGAGGGTAACATGACAGAAATACATCTTTATGCTTTGAACATGAAAAGACTATTTTCTATACATAAGTTAATATTACTATTTCCCTCTGTTAGAGGTCTATTGCTTTGGTCAAGGTTTACTTTTCAGAATGAATTAACTTTACATCTGTTTTAGAAAATGTAGTATGAAAAATAACTTAGCAGAACAGAGAAACACATAAAACTCTATGCATGCAAGTC
This sequence comes from Pseudophryne corroboree, assembly GCF_028390025.1. Taxonomy (NCBI): domain Eukaryota; kingdom Metazoa; phylum Chordata; class Amphibia; order Anura; family Myobatrachidae; genus Pseudophryne; species Pseudophryne corroboree. The sequence goes on from NC_086450.1 coordinate 389,003,237, forward strand.
AAATATATTAATTTCTTCTCATTGTTCTCTTTTTCATTATATTATTTTTTTGTCTTAATGTGGCACTTGCACTTTTTACCAGTACAAAAGCAACAGAAGATAATACAATCCTCCTCCATTCTTTTCTCTCAGTGGCAGATGTGTCAACGAATCCAAGGCTTTTAATAAATCACCTTCAATGCTACTTTGCTTTGACCATCATGCTTTATTCCATAGTTGCAGCCGTTACAATTTAATGTGCTGAACATTGCACACCATATTAAATGTTTACTCAGTGTATAATAATGTCTTGTTCTTTTATTACTACTGCCTTTGCAGCTCTTGTACAAATACAGACTATCATTAATATGCTGAAACATTGGTGAGCCAGTTACGGAATTTGTACAATCTGGAAACAACATAGAATTCAAGTAGAAGAATTCAACATTTTATTAAAACAGGTAAAATGTCTTTGTTCATATGCTGCCTTATAATATTTTATTCCAAATAGATGATATTTGTACTGCCCAGTACCATCCGTACTGGGCAGTACGGACGGTGTAATGGTTGACATTACTGCCTCACAGCACTGAGGTCATGGGTTCGATTCCCACCATGGCCCTAACTGTGTGGAGTTTGTATATTCTCCCCGTACTTGCGTGGGTTTCCTCCAGGTACTCCGGTTTCCTCCCATAACCCAAAAATATAGTGATAGGTAAATTGGCTTCCAACAAAAATTAACCCTAGCGTGAATGTGTCTGTGTGTACATGTGATAGGAAATATAGGGGGTCATTCCGAGTTGTACGCTCGCTAGCAGATTTTAGCAGCATTGCACACACTAGGCCGCTGCCCTCTGGGAGTGTATCTTAGCATAGCAGAATTGCGAACGAAAGATTAGCAGAATTGCGAATAGAAAATTCGTAGCAGTTTCTGAGTAGCTCGAGACTTACTCCTATACTGCGATCAGCTCAGCCCGTTTCGTTCCTGGTTTGACGTCACAAACACGCCCTGCGTTTGGCCAGCCACTCCCCCGTTTCTCCAGACACTCCCGCGTTTTATCCTGGCATGCCTGCGTTTTTACGCACACTCCCAGAAAACGGTCAGTTTCCACCCAGAAACACCCACTTCCTGTCAATCACACTCCGATCACTTCAACGATGAAAATTCTTTATTCAGACGTGAGTAAATCTACTAAGTTTTGTGCTGAAATACTTAGCGCATGCGCACTGCGTACCATGCGCATTTTTGCCTTAATAGCTCCGTTGCGAAAATCAGCAACGAGCGAACAACTCGGAATGACCCCCATAGATTGTAAGCTCCACTGGGGCAGGGACTGATGTGAATGTGCAAATATTCTCTGTAAAGCGCTGCGGAATATGTGTGCGCTATATAAATAACTGGTAATAAATAAATAATAATAAATATTTATTGGATACTTTGCAGATTATAAACACAAATGGGTGATTCCACAGTGGAATCCTCTTTTGGGGTATGCCAAAATATCCACAGACGGCTATTTTATATTTGATCTCAGCAGCGCTTCTAATTGATGCCTACACAATTAATGTGCATATATGTATGTATGTATATATATATATATATATACACTTAACATTGTTGATTTAATAATTATTTTTATTTAAAATGTTTCTATTTACCTTTTTGAACTAATATTGAATATGTAATTGTGATCTGTTAGCTGATATTCGGCTAAGTGGATGCACACAGGTATATTTAACTAATTTCACCTGGAAACTAATAGAGACTTCAACCTCATTGGAGGACTCTTGTTTGAATATCTTACACCCTGGACACCTGGAATATCCTTCTGATGAACCCCAAGTCCATAGTGGTGGAGAAACGCGTCAAGGACAACCTTGGTGATTGCTGGACACTATTTTGAGAGTACGGATCGATTATCACAGCCAAGTTCCCCCTAATTACGTGGCTTTTCCCTAAAGCTCTGAGAGCGGCGCCCACCCTCTGCACCCGTACCACGGACATCCGTTGAGCACTGCGAATCCTTCACCTATGAAAGTGTGTTCTGAAACACTGGACTCTGATGGTTAAATACACATGCGGGTTTCCAGTTTAACCGAAAGCTCTGGACAACTGCTAGCGGTGAGAGCACCTTCTCCGTGAGAGGTATACATTTAGCGCTGGACGCTCTGTGCTGAGCCCTTTGAATTTCATATCCACGGAACTGTTATCTGTGATCCCCACTATAAGCTGGCTAGCTGGAAATCTATTCCTTATAAACATTTCTTTATCTCAACTATTAGCAGGACAGCACCCTATAGTAACTCTATATCACCAACATAATTCAATTAGACCAATACACTCTCGGTTATTATGTGTTGTGTTTTATTCTGAATATGCAAATAAATGTATAATTTATATTTATATTACTTCTGAATTGCGCTCTCTTTTCCCTATTGTATTTGATATCATTATTGATAACTGCAGATTATTTTATGGGAGCTGCATATTAATTATTCCAGAGGTGTTTTGATTTTTTCTTAAATTTATTACTCTTAATACCAAATTTATAATTGTTTGCGCCCGATGAGTATACCCTAATATCATTAGGGTCACCATTTTTCTATTTTATAGGATGATCTTTAGATAGTACTGTATGTATGGCTTCCTAATTACAGAAGTTATATGCACAGCTATAACTATTAAATTAAAACACATTTTGGACTTCGATTACTAATTTTTTTTGGCCAATTTCAAACCATGGAACATCACCTCTGTATTAAATATCTGTTGTTTGGACCGTGGTGGATCTAGGGGTCAGGCCTTCCCTAGGCACAATGTTATTGGGCACCCGCTATAACTCCCTCTCCTGGATTCTGGTGCGACTCTGCCTCCTCTAGCTACCTGGATTGTTTTTATGCCTTTTGTAGACTTAGAAACCCCTCCTACAGGTTCCTGGAATGAACATGTTCCCGCTCCTGAGACTGTGGTCTTTGTTCTGTGTCTGAATAACTGCAGCTGAATTAGGATAATGCATGATGACTCCTGTGCCACACACAGCTAGTGGCACCCCTAGGCATGTGCCTAGTGGCAAATACAACACTGGGTTTGCAGTTGATATGTGGTAGTTTTAAAACCACCAGAGGTTTTAGGCAAAACTATCTCAGCATGGCTGCCCCCCTTGTGTCTCAGCATGGTTGCCCACCCAATCTCTCAACAAGGCTGCCCCCCCTATGTCACAGCATGGCTGCCCCCCCACCCTGTGTCTCAGCATGTCTGCCCCCCATGTGTCTCAGCATGGCTGCCCCCCACCCTGTGTCTCAGCATGGCTACCCCCCATGTGTCTCAGCATGGCTGCCCCCCTTGTGTCTCAGCATGGCCGCCCCCCTATGTCTCAGCATGGCTGCCCCCCTGTGTGTCAGCATGGCTGCCCTTCCCCTGTGTCTCTGCATGGCTCCACCCCCCTTGTGTCTCAGCATGGCTGCCCCCTTGTGTCTCAGCATGGCTGCCCCCCCATGTCTCAGCATGGCTGCCCCCCCTATGTCTCAGCATGGCTGCCCCCCCACCCTGCGTCTCAGCATGGCTGCCCCCCCAACCTGTGTCTTAGCATGTCTGCCCCCCCTGTGTCTCAGCATGGCTGCCCCGCTTGTGTCTCAGCATGGCTGCTCCCCTTGTGTCTCAGCATGGCTGCCCTCCTTGTGTCTCAGCATGGCTGCCCCCCTTGTGTCTCAGCATGGCTGCCCCCTATGTCTCAGCATGGCTGCCCCCTTGTCTCAGCATGGCTGCCCCCCTTGTGTCTCAGCATGGCTGCCCCCCATGTCTCAGCATGGCTGCCCCCCCCCTTGTGTCTCAGCATGGCTGCCCTCCTGTGTCTCTGTGCATCTGCCCTCCTGTGTCTCAGAAACCCACCCTCCGTCTCAGCATGTCTGCCCCCCATGTGTCTCAGCATGGCTGCCCCCCTTGTGTCTCAGCATGGCTGCCCCCTATGTCTCAGCATGGCTGCCCCCTTGTCCCAGCATGGCTGCCCCCCTTGTGTCTCAGCATGGCTGCCCCCCATGTCTCAGCATGGCTGCCCCCCACCCTGTGTCTCAGCATGGCTACCCCCCATGTGTCTCAGCATGGCTGCCCCCCTTGTGTCTCAGCATGGCCGCCCCCCTATGTCTCAGCATGGCTGCCCCCCTGTGTGTCAGCATGGCTGCCCTTCCCCTGTGTCTCTGCATGGCTCCACCCCCCTTGTGTCTCAGCATGGCTGCCCCTTGTGTCTCAGCATGGCTGCCCCCCCATGTCTCAGCATGGCTGCCCCCCCTATGTCTCAGCATGGCTGCCCCCCCCACCCTGCGTCTCAGCATGGCTGCCCCCCCAACCTGTGTCTTAGCATGTCTGCCCCCCCCCTGTGTCTCAGCATGGCTGCCCCCCCCCATGTCTCAGCATGGCTGCCCCGCTTGTGTCTCAGCATGGCTGCTCCCCTTGTGTCTCAGCATGGCTGCCCTCCTTGTGTCTCAGCATGGCTGCCCCCCTTGTGTCTCAGCATGGCTGCCCCCTATGTCTCAGCATGGCTGCCCCCTTGTCTCAGCATGGCTGCCCCCCTTGTGTCTCAGCATGGCTGCCCCCCATGTCTCAGCATGGCTGCCCCCCCCTTGTGTCTCAGCATGGCTGCCCTCCTGTGTCTCTGTGCATCTGCCCTCCTGTGTCTCAGAACCCCCCCCCCCCCCCCCGTCTCTCCAGTAGCTACACTTACCTGTCCTGCCTTCGTCTCGGATCACTGCTGAGATCCTCGTCGCTGCAGCGGTGGCTCCTACTGATCTTCAATCACAGCACACGGACGTCATGACGTCACACGCTGTGCCAAAAAAAACAACAACTTTATTGTGCTGGGGTCACCGGGGGTGGAGCATTCATCCCTCCCCTCCCGCAAAGAAGTCACCAGCTGCTACTGGCAGGACTGCGGATGCAGCACCCTTGCCAGAGACAGGCGCCTGGAGCAATGAGCTCCAATTGCGCCACCCTCGCTATGCCCCTTGCTCCACAGTACAGAAATCCTCAGAGTATCTTCCAGCTTACTACTGTTTCGCTCAGCTTCAGCTCCAGTATTGTATAAAGAATTCACCCATTGTTCTCTGACTTGGGTTACCTGCTGAAATCCATGAGTTTCTAGCCTGCAACTCCACAGCCTTAGCTAGTGCCTGTGTCTCTGTCTGCTTTACCTCATTCGAGGCAGGAGCACTTCAAGAGTGGAGCATGCCAGTTTGCAGACTCGGTCTGAGCTTCCTCCTCTCTAACCGGCTGCGCTGTAGCCTCTGGGCACTAGGGTTACTAGTAGACCCTAGCACTGTCCCAGAGTCTAGTGTGCATGTGCAGGTCTCTGGGAAAATGGCGCAGTGGCCATTTTCCCAGTGATTTTCTTACTGTGCATGTGCGAAACACCAGGTAAATGGCCACTGCGCCATTTTCCTGGTGATTTCTGCAGCACTGCTGCTGCTGAGGTAGCGCCAATGTGGAGGGTAAGTATTTAAAAAAATGGGTGCAGTGTGTACGGTGTGGGGCCCTCTGGAATCGCACACATTGCACCCATTATAGGTACGCCAATGACTCGAGGCTAATTATTCACCTGAGGTTCCATCTGTTCCCCAAGACTGCTGGATCCTGATTTCAGTGTTTACCACAGACTTTCTGGTAAGTGCTGCTGCAGAGATCCTGAATCCTGTTAACCTCCTGCAAGTTTACTTATATGAGTACATTTTCTTCACTTTCAGCCATAGCACCAGCACCCAACAGCACAGTCTCTATCAGCTTCCTGTGATCATTTGTTCCTGTCGAAACACAGCTATATCCAGCTTGTAAAGCAGGGGTGGGGAACCTTTTTTCTACCAAGGGCCATTTGGAGATTTCTAAAATACTTCAGGAGCCATAAAAAAATTATCAACCTAAAAATTACTTTGCTCCCAGTAGTTATGCCCCGCACGCCAAAAAATGGGTTGGCCAATTAAAATGTGACATGAAACACATATGCCCCCAATAGTGCAGTGCCAGATACACAAATGCCCCCACAGTGCCAGATACACAAATGCCCCCATAGTGCCAGATACACAAATGCCCCCACAGTGACAGACCGCTCACCACTGCTGCAGCTCCGTCAGGCAGCGGCGTGTCTCAGCTGTCGGGTCAGGGCAGGGAGGAGAGCGCGGCTATGTCAGGCGGTGGCGTGTAGGACCTCAAACCAGCCGCCAGTTCGTGAGCCAATCAGAGCTGACAGACCAGCAGCGGTTGCTCCTGATTGGCTGCCAGTCTGCGAGCTCTGATTGGCTCACGAACCGGCGGCTGGTTTGAGATCCTACCCGCCACTGCCACCAGACATCGTAGCTGCGCTCTCCTCTGTGCCCTGACAGCTGAGACACTCCACCGCCGGACTGAGTGGCGGCGTGTCTCACTGGCAACAGGCGGGTGTGCCGGAACAAATGGCTTTGCAGGCCTTATACGGCCCACGGGCCGGAGGTTCCCCACCCCTGCGACTGAGGGCCTAAGTCAGGATGGATCGCTATTCTGAGAAATTGCAATTTCTCTGTATAGCGATCCATGCTGAATTAGGCCCGGAGTCCAGATTCCTGAGCTCCTGTATGCTGAACTCTTTGTATTTAATACTAAAGGCTACCAGTGCAACTGCCACCTGCTGCACTGAAAATTCTAGTCCAGTCCAGTTTCTAGTTGGTTCCAATTCAGTCCCAGTCCTGTCAAAGTCCAGTTCCAGTCTGGTCCAGTATCTCCAGTTCAGTCCCAGTCCAGTCCAGTTCCAGTCTGGTCCAGTATCTCCAGTTCAGTCCCAGTCCAGTCCAAGTCCAGTTCCAGTCTGGTCCGGTATCTCCAGTCTAGTCCCAGTCCGGTTCCAGTCAACCACTGGTAGCAACTCAGTGTCCGGTCTACATCATAATGTTACTTCAGCAATTGTCCAGAGGTGCCTGGTCATGTGTCCGCTGACTATCTTTGATGTATCCGGACAGAGCGGGTACTGACAGATAGCAATTTCCAATGTACTGTTTTGTGAAACTGTGATTTTCTGATGTTTATGTGAGTGGATTGACCTTTAGTAAATCCGGCAGTGTGAAAACCACTGGATTTGCAAAAATCATCTTTAGCAAATATCCTCCTTTATCTGCAATTGTGCCAACATGGGTGTGTTGGCTGGGGTCAGATTTTCGGCAATTATTTCTTTTACAGGTATATAATTCTGATGGGAACTTCAGACTGCTGGTTTAGAAGTATTCGATGCTGCACAACATACTGTATCACTATAAAATTGAAAGGGTTTGTTGGACTGGTGCAATGTTTTGCAGATCTCTAGAGAGGTACAAAATAAATTAGCCTGCAACTTATTAGTACAATAAATAAACTTCTCTATAATGGTATAATTATTCAAGTCAATTATTTCCCTTTCCCATAAGAAAAGTAACTGCTGGCAGAACTGTATATCTATATTGATCTAAATAAATTGACAATATAATGCTCTTTAAAGGACGGTTATATATTTCTGTCTTTGCACTTTTATTAACAAGGTGCTACAATGATCTAGGGCACAGGTTCTCAAACTCGGTCTTCAGGACCCCACACAGTGCATGTTTTGCAGGTCTCCTCACAGAATCACAAGGGAAATAATTAGCTCCACCTGTGGACCTTTTAAAATGTGTCAGTGAGTAATTAATACACCTGTGCACTTGCTAGGTTACCTGCAAAACATGCACTGTGTGGGGTCCTGAGGACCGAGTTTGAGAACCCCTGATCTAGGGTATAGTGCTGTTGACAAAACAGAAAACAGATTATCACGGTGTAAGGTCATAAACACCAGTTTGGGGTTTAAGGGATTACTACTTGCATCCACCTGGCAGCAAAGAAGTAAACATTTTCACGCACCTTAGAGGTGGCAACTCGACTATCCAGCACTGAATGGGTGCATGAGGTAAAAGACCAGACTGACTTTTTTATGCATTAGCTCTAGGAACTCTATTTAGCCCCATTCACCTTAGCTGTGTAGCTGCAGCAGCCACATAAGGACAGTCCTGTAGTGTTAGGAAGATCTAGTCAGACAGTGAACCTTTGTGGCTCTTGATTTTGTGAGGACATCTTTCTCTTCCCTGCAGTTGTCTACACATGAATACTCCTACTGTTTTTCAGATGATTTCATTGATTAACCGTTTCATCTCGCTTGAACTAATTCCATTTTCCACTAAAATTAATTAGCATCCTCTTAAGCAGGGCTTCTGTGCACGTGATGAACTCTAATGACTTTTTCAAGTAAAATCTGTAGCCTGAATAATGTATTGTTATAATAATGCATGGTTTGCTTAATGCATCAGGTTACTATAATTGGCAGGCGAACCGAGTTGCTCTTATATAAATGTATACTTACAAGCTATTACTCAGGCAAAAGAGGCATCTTAAAATATAATCTTATGGATCTAGAGGTTTAATGTAAAGAAGATAATAGCCAATTTATGGCACCGTGTTATTATAAAATAGGATGCCTTATATTCATATCTAAATTGCTAACACCTGCCTAGGTTATATGGTAACTTTATTAGGATATAGATTTAGAATAAACTTTACTGCCACTGCCAATAGAAATGTAAGTGGGGAACATTATTTCTGAGAGAGAATTATGGAGTAAGAGTCCTTTTTATAATACAACTGGCGTGGTTGAGCTGGATTTGAGGAAGAGGAAGATGTCAGCTGGCTGCTAAGGCATTGTAGGGTACATAAGGAATGTGAGATGGTGCAGAGTGAGGGACAGACATACTGCAGAAATGGAAAAAGAGATACAGGAGGCAAAACTATAGAGGGAGACAGAGAAAAGTGATAACAGAATGTTTGTAAATTATCTTCAAAAATGCCTCATTATGGTCCACACAGAAGACAGAGATATTGTTGTGTAACAGAATGGGAGAAAAAAAATTGGGATGAAGTTGGGGAAAAGAGTGAAGGAAGTGTATGAGGGGACAATTAGTGTGCAAAGTGCCCCCAAAATAGTAGGGCAAAGGCACTCAGCAAGTGACATAATTTTCCTTGCATCCCAACATTTCCTACTAAAGAGTAATGTGCACATTTGGAACACTGCAGTAATATCTAGTGGCACACTCATCTGATCTGAATCTCATAGAACTGAATCCCTTAGAACTCCCATAGAGAGCAACAATATTTAGAAAAAAGGCCTGCTAAAGAATAAGGCTTGGAGATAATATAAGAGATAGAGGTACATTCTTAGAACAGAAATTTCAAAAACTGGAGATCTCATTCCCACAGGTTTGGCATTTAAAAAATGTATATAATTGTGAGACTTACTGTTGATAATACTGGGAACACATATCACTGGGAGTATCAATAATTGAGAGAGCTACTATATATATATATATATATATATATATATATATATAAATATGGGCCATTTATATGATGGAGAGGAAAAGATCCTGAAGGAATGACATAAAAAAGTGCAAACAAGTACATTTTATATTATAAATACTTTGAAGGCTTACCATAGGTGTGTCTGCACCTGTGAGTGGTCTGGGGAATAGTGGTCACCACTGGGCACATAAAGATTTCATTTATAATTTCCATGATTGTCTCTCTCCCTTATGAAGCTGCTGACAGGGCAGTCATGTAGGTCACATGACCCTGTGGAGCTGCCACGAGCTCTATAGGTCAAATATAGAAAATGGCTTCCATGGGTCAAACAAATAAAAGTTTCTGATCCAAATGGAAAACACAGCTGTTCATCAGCTTCTGCATTGAGGGTGTTGGGGGGGGGGGGGTTATCAAGTACTGGTAAGTTCCTCCTAAGTACACCACTGTATTACTAGGGGCAGGAGGAAAGTAGAGAGTGGCAATGAGAAAGGAGAAGTGAAGACCTAGAAAGGACTAGAAAGATAAAGAGACACATAGAGCATATAATAGTATGGGGGAATAGTGAGTGGGGTGTAGAGAGAACAAGTTCTAGTGAACATATAGGGGATAGAATGTGAGAGAGTATAGAGTGTAAGTAGTAGAAGAGAGTGTGTAGAGAGTGGGGGAATGAAGAGAGTTAATTAGAAGGGCAAAAAGGGACAGAATAAGACAGTTGGGTGGAGTACAGTGTGGTATGGTGTGGAAGAGAGATTAAAGAGAGCAAGGAGAGAGACAGAGGAAAAGGGGAAAACAACTATTTATATTATATTATAAATGAATAGAAACAGGATTGGAGTGCGCGAGAGAAAGAGAGAGATAAGAAAAGAAAGAGTGGGGAAAGAAAAATAGACATTAAATATATAGAGTAAATGTGATAGACAAGTAGAGAAAATAGAGAGTGGGAGGGTATATTGAATTTGGGGTGGGAGAGAAATAGGCTACAGACTGCCTTAGGAAAGACAGGAGGACTGTAGATAGAAACTGGGGAGGCAAAGGCAGAAAATGTAGCGATAATTGAGTGAGAATATGAAGAGAGGGACAGGACAAGAGGGAGTATAGCAACAAAAAATTCTGAGAGGTAAAACAAAAGTTGACAAGTGAGGGTGCCATGGAAGAGAGTCTGAAATCTATTCAATAGTTAGATAAAATTAAGACAATAATAAATATAAATCAGCAAAATAATGTGCTGGGAGTGTTCTAAACCCCACATACACTGTATACTCTATTTAGGCTAGAGAGGAAAAAGGCAATGAGGGGGCATGCAGCATGACAGAGAAAGAAGAGTGACAATATTTAGTTAAATGACATATAGGCAGCGGATGAAGAGAGAGCAGCGGCTGTACAGCGGGAAGAGTGGGTGGAGGGACATTCCTCACAATGCACATCTATTTATTCATCATCCCTCAGTCTCTGCCAAGCAATCTGATTAGGAGCAGTATGCTTTAAGTTCCCATTACGCACCATTGGATCAACATGCTGTTTCTGTTTAACTTACACAGCCCTCCCCTCTTCCTCCAGGACTCCCCACAGTAACCCAGGGAGGAAGGTGCTACTGGCTGAGCTCTGCCTCCAGAGCTGCATGGCACTGGCCCCCGGAATCCAGCCGGCAGCTCTCCATCAGGACTTGCTCTGCATTCATCACCTCGCCTTGCATGGATCTTGGAGGTCCTTCCACTTGACGCAGTGAGGAGCTGCGGATCTGCTCTCAGGCCGAGTCCAGCCCTTGGATCTGTCTAGGAGAAAGGAGCAGTCTCCATAAGGGAGCTGTTGTGGAATGCACAGGGAGACGATGTCCTAAGGGGACCTGAACGCCACCCGGAGAAGCCTGGATGTCTGCACCAGGTAAGTGAGTCTTCCCTGCCGCAGTACACTACTACACGGCATCCAGTGCCCGTAATTGCAATACATCTAGCCAGTCATGTGTTATGCATCAGCCCTCTCTGCCTGCTCGTATATCTGCATGTGGATCCCCGCTGAAGTCATTCTCCTGCCTGGGCTGCAATCAGCTGTGGATAAGGGGCAACAATATCTCTCGTCTTTAATATCTGGTCCAGGAGGCTGGCAGCTAGCCCGGTAGCCAGGGGGTTAATGCTTCCCATCACATCTGTGGCTCCAGATGCGATAGGAGAAGCAGCCAGGCTGTGGGGGGAATGCCGGGAGATAGAGGGGACATGACAGATAATAGTGTCTGAGAGGGGATCTCTAGACTTCTCCGATGAATCCATCTGACAGCCCAACTCCTAGATCCTCATTAGCCAATGGATTGGTGAGTCCTGTAATGCTATTATCCCAGCTACTGTAGGGTGAGAGGGGGGCACAGCCTGAGCTCCCAACACACACATTCACATAGAGAGACGTCTAGGAGCATATTAACTCATCCCTGACATTTCTGGAAGAATCACTATATTCTTTCTTGTCTTTTTATTTTTCTTATTATTTTTGGTTAAAGACTCGTGAAAGTAACACAGTCCAGTGAGCCAATAGCTCAATAGATCGTCACGGTCAGGAACTGGCACTTGCGCTATGTTTGCGCAGCGCATCCCTTCTTGCGCACTCGCTGCTCTCCTCTAGCCATAGAAAGGGACTGATGGCCTCGTAAAACTTTATCAAGGATCAATCATTTATGAAGCCCAATCCTTCCCCCTAGACCGAGAGCAGACAGGGCAGTTTGCTGGGTGTTGGGGGTGAGCTGTGGGCTCAGTGTGTACCCTTATTTTATTTTTATTATTTCATTCTCAAGAGGGATCCGTGGACTGTTGTGTGATGTGGATGCTTCCGACTTTATTACTGGAGGTGGCGATGTCCTGAGAGGTGAGAGCGATAGAGAGAAGGTTTCAGCACCAGCGGATGGCGGACAGCTCCTAGGGAATCAGCGTCCTGTATCCAGATCTCAGCCCTGGAGCAGTCCAGCAAGTCTCCCCTACATGACCCAACGCACAGCCAGGAGCTTCCCCACCGCCTGTCCCCTGCTGGGTTCTCATCAGGTACTTACCACTTATCACTTATCAGTATGAAATATAAATGATATGATACCGAAAACATCTAAACATGTTAGTAAACATAGTAAACAACACATATATTACTTGTATGTTATATATATATATATATATATATATATATATAACAAAAAAACTAAAGCAACACTTATCTGTGATCCGTTTCTCAAACTGTATTTTTTTATTTTTATGTTCGTTTCTATACATAGCATTTTGCCTTAAAACCCAGCTCTCTGATATTCAGCCACTAGGAGGGTTAATACAACTGTTGCAATTTACAATCTACGCATTTTCATTGTCTGTTCCAAAAGCTGTTAAGAGAGTGTGAGATAGAGGGAGATCTGAGATTCCTGTAGGCTGTACTGTAGCTCATTTATGTATTTTTCTGCAGAGCTGTGGGATGTACTGTATAGCCTATAATGTGCCAGTGACCCAGTCTAGCCAATCTTTAGGGTTTGTTTTTTTGGTTGTTGCACAGATTAAGCTGTTTGCTGATCAGTTTAGAACTTGTCGAAAATGAGTAATGGCCTTGATTGCAAACGGTCCTCTGGAGAATGGAATCTGCCGCCTGCTGATCCTGAATACTAAGCTGTGCCTCATCTTTATTCACACTAGTTTGAGGGGGAAAAAAAGACAATCAATTTGGCTTAATTTGTTGTGTTAATTCTACTTTTACATTTTCTTGCATGTCGTCTAGGGTATGTACTGTATAGGTACTGAAAAAGGGTAGCAATGTATAGTAGTTGTTGAAATGAGACTTTTCCTTATACCACTAGTTTTTCAGGAACACTGACTTCTATGTGCACTTAAGGAAGAGAATTGTGTGTCCCCGACATCTACTTAAAGATACACTATACAGGTTTACTAACCACTACCTCTAGAAAATCTGTTTTTATTGCTTGGTTTTGGCTTTATATATATTTTTTTTACATTGTGTATTCAGTTGTTGCTTTTCATTCCTTTCAGTTGTAAAACTGCACATAGTAAAATGTTATATATGGGATGTTTTATTCCCATTGACTCATTTACTAATCAAGTGTAGAAGGCTAACGTATTGCGTAGCAGCTGGTCAGAGTTGTAAACCAGAATTTTCCCCTCATCCATAAAAAAACTTCATTTTTCAGCAGTGCTGTAACTAAGCTATGCATTACAGTTTGACAGCACCCTGGTAGTAACTTGCCATTGCAGCCAGAATAGATTCATTGTTGCACTCTCATTTATTAATTCTGTCATCCAATACTTTTTGTTTCTTATTATTCAGATGTTATAAGTGGCGTTGTTTACCTTGAGCATATTCCATGTTTAGACAGGCATGCTCAACTCTGTCTGTGTGATGCTCGGTTTACATACAGCAGACTGTTCTGTTGCTTTAATAAGAATACCCAGTGTCACTTTAATATATTAAATGGAGCATAGCATTGTTGCTTTAACAAATATGACCAATGGAGCATAACACAGACTGTACTGTTGCAAATTGAATGTAATGTCACTTTAACAGATTTCATGGGCAAGGTGTATTGTGTTGTATAGTGCTCATCAATGGTTAGATGGCCTCTGGGGTCATTACAGTGTCAAAGTCATATCTACCAACATAGAGCTCCCCCCAAGCCATTCCTGGACATTAATTCAGTGCCAGTAACAAGTCAAAGAGAGGCAAAATGTTTGGAAGCATCCAGACTGAGATAATATAGCAGACAGGCACATGCTAAACCTAGACTTGGTCAATGACATACTGTACCACCAACTGTGATGTCACATGTGAGGTCATCATGGGCATCCCCTCTAGACTAGGGTTTCCCTTATTTATGCAACCACTGATTATGTCCAATTCTTTGGAGGTTATCCACATGAATTTACAATATTCATAACAGCAATTTCGAGAGCATGTGCTATTTGTGTGACTTTTGAAAGAATAGTTACATGAGAAAAGAGATTGATTTTCAAACCGACAAACTGATCTAACTGTAAACATTAATTCATTTTTATATTACAACTCTTATTCAGTGCGGGTAATAATTAAAATCACTCATGACTTCTCATGACTTTGCCATTTATATGGGTTGGAAGCTCATGAAGTTATTTTCTTTGCCAATGTGTAGATTTCAAGGATTATTTTCCAGGGACCAGGGATGAACCAGACATACCTAATGTGCAGACGTACATCTGCAATGCTTGGCATCACTCTCTAATGTCGAGATATTTTGTTCCCAGTTTCATTTACTTTTTGCAGTTTAGGTTGCAAAGGACATTTCTGCACCATCCACTTGATGCATTGCAGCCTCAATTATAATGACAGATGCTGCTGTAGTTTCCATTTGAGTAACAGAATTAATGATAGGCACGGGGAATGAAATAGCTTGCCAATCAGAAAGACTATTGTTTAGCGGCAAGTTCAGTTGCCAAAGCATCTTGATTGGATTTTAATGAAGCGAAAATAATATCCCACATGTCCAGAGCAGGAAGGACCTATCCCAACATCGAGGACAGGTTAATATAGGGAACAAACTGCATATGATTATGTTGTCTCTGCAGGAGGGAGTCGTACATGTGTCCAAAGATTAATGACCTATCCTTCATTAACCACTTGTCCTTGCCATCTCTTATCTATTGCATTATTAGTTTGAATTCTCTAATGAACCTATTTATGTAGCCATTGTCCTGGGTAATTTGAGCAATCTGTTAATATTTGTGGCACCAGTTGAATTTTTGCTAAGCTTGAGTTGTAGGGTTGCACATAAACTGCAGTAAGGTCTCCTTTTAAGTGCATATTTAATTTGTGATAAACAACACAGGTAGAGTTGTCTCTTCCTATTTCCTTTTCTTCATAAAAATGTCACTTTTAACAGCTTGCCACCTGCCCTATCAGACATAAGGATGTGATAATTAGGAGGAGATTTGAAAAAGTGTATTTCCAAATTGCTCAATGTTTGGTATGTTGAACATCACCCTTTGCATGAAGTTTGTTCTTTGGATCTTTTTTTTTTTTTGTAGATTTTTTTTATACTTTTATTTGCATGTTGTTTTGGATTCTTGTAGGTAAAGTGTTGTAGCTGTAGTTGACAACTGTCAGCAAATATACTGTGAGTTAGTAGGAATTAATAACATGCTTTATCTGACTACTTTATTTCCCGATGTTATATTTTGATTAAAAACAAACAAAATATTTGAAGTCACAATGCTACAATCATATAATACTTAACATGAGTACATTTTTATAAAATTGTAGGCTATGACTGTTTATGAGGATATGAAATAATGGTTCTTCATAACACAATGAATGCATAATATATATGTCACACATTATCTCTAGCAAGTGACAATCCACCAATAGTAGGTGACAACATATGCAGTGTGAAACACTTGACTTATCTTTTTATAGCTTAGAGTAAAATATAGTTACATGTTTTGATGTTTTAAATTGCTCCCAATTTGCAATCCCGGTTGTCGTTTTTAGCATCCTCACAATAGGTATAGTTTTTAATATTCATTATTCATGAATTCTGATCAATATCATTACCATGACTCTTTTCTTACCCAATAGTCTTATTAAGAAGTGGGAAGATTCTTAAGAGCAGTAATAGTATTTGCAAAATAAGGGCAGGGTCATGACTGTAATCCATCAGTAGAACATCTCAAGAGGGATTTGAGTGTTAATGTTTTATTCCTGTATTGTGTTTTGTTCATTTTTTCCATTTTTTCCATTTTTTTTTTAATTCCGGTTGCGTTTGTGCTCTTGCTGCCTGTAGAACTCTCATGCCTAGAGAATCTGAATATAACCACTTCGCTGCCTGAGTAGGTTGCAGTGCAGCCTCTTCCTTAATGTACAGTAGCAACGTCATTGTTCTAGATCAATCTAGATGGAGCTTCTGGGTTTTTTTTCAACCTGTCGACTATACAGTATGACTAGTTACAGTATGTTCAGCAAATCCGTGCAGTCCAATATTGTAGCCAGTCACAGCGTGTATAAGAAAATAAGGCCTTCTTCCTGTCTGAAAGAAAAATTATACTTTATGTAAACACAAAAAGTGCACACACTTAAGGGTTATATGAATGAACCCTTATTATTATGGCTAATGGATGTCAGCTAATATATATGTTTCTGTCTTTAACGTTATATACTTGCAGAACTGTTTGGAGACTCCTAATAGCCTTAGATATTAAATTACAACACACAAATGCACATGTGCCAGCCTGGAATTAAAAACTGGCATTTGTGGGAAGGGCTGGAAAGTATTAGCGTGCTGGTATAGGCTATCTAACGTTTGTTAAAATGAGCCTCACGGACGCAGTCAGTCTCTCAGCATACCTTCTATAAAAATGCTATAGTCTACTTGAGTTGCAGTCACTGGACAGTTTGCATTGTAGCATTTTATCAGTGTCGGGGAATGATCACATGGTCTGGTGTGTGTTTATTGGGCTAGTGCTGTGTTTGGTGGGATTACAGTCAAGGCCTGAACATTTATCTGTTCCTTGTAACCTTGGGCTATGAAGTCTATTTTCTCCTTGTGTCCCACAGACTGTAAGACTCATCCAACAGAATCACCATAGTTGTACATTGCTGCTTAAATAGAATGCTCCATACAGATAGCAACTGATAAAATAACAAAATTAGGTGAGTGTCACCAATCTGTGGGATAATCACTTTGATTTAAACATGGAGAACTGAGGGTTCTGTTCTAAGTAAGCAAGGATCATAAACTAATGAAAAAGCCGGTATAAAGGTAAACGTCTAAAAATTGCTCATTAGTTAACATTCCTGTCTATACGAGCAAGTGGGTACATGCAGATTCAAGTGTTTTATGGTACATCTGTATTGAAAGATAATTGGATTCACTGATAAATCTCTAATAAGACTAGGGCTTTGCAAATGTTCGTAGTAGATGACAAGGTAATAAATGTAGCTGATACATTTTACCAATCCATACTGTAGGTGCATATGGATTTGTAACTGGCAGAGACGACGGGACTGAGTACTGTAAGCAACATAGTGCTCCGTTGTGTCAGGTTCTGAAGAACTGGACATTTTTGGATCTTTTAACAGTCAATGGGGTAAAGTTCTTAAAGCAACTGGAATTAAATTAAATTATAATCAGAAGCATCAGTGTAACCTGCAAGAAAAGAACTTTCTATTGTACTGTTCACATTGAGTAGTATAGAGGCACAGGAGAGGTAGGGGGGGGGGGGGGGGGGGTCTTGAAGAGAAAAAAAAAGAGTTTCTCTGAAGGTTGGAGAAATAAGTCTACATGTATGTAGGCCCATGATAATTGGAAAAATGAAATGCTAACCACCGAGCCATCGTAATGTGATAATATTTAGAGATTTAAACATAAAGTCTAGGAGATTGCCATCTGGTTTTGGTAAATTCAGACTTTTTTTGATCTAGATGTTTTTTTGCTTGTAAGAAGTTCTGCTTGTGACTATAGCAGAGTGAATCTGAAATAGAGTCATTCACCCCCTACATTATATTTGTTGGCGCAGGGATGGGTAGAGCAACAACAGTTAGCTACAGCAACAGCTAGAAAGGATGTTTGTAGGTTGGCTCTTAGTAGGTGTAATATTGGGTAGTGTGTTTGGTGCAGGTTAGTATGGGTAATATAAATATATTGGAGCTATCCACCAATCAGAGTGCTGGCAGCCATTCACTGTATGGAAGCATGTTAAGAGATGATGTGGGACCGCAAGAGGGGCATGTTATGATTTGTTTTATTGGTTCCCATAAATGGGTGTGTGCGTTTGGCTGCATTGCTTGCTCAGGAACTACAATGCTGTTGAGGTGGTTCTGGCACTGTAACATATGTGAACTGAGGTTCCTGTGTGGCATAATATGAATTGGGGGCATTACAGTATGTGTAACACATTTGTTGTACTGGGAGTATTTACTACATTATACTTTTTAATAACATTGAAACATATCTTATTGACAATTTTATTGATAGTGGCCCCCACAAGTTAGATCCCCCTGGGGCCCCCACATACCTTATTCTGGGCCTGACAGGTATACAATACAATCTCCCATAATATAGTTCAATTCATTTTCATTTATATGGCTAAAGTAACTGCACTAACCTATGGCAAATATCTTATTGTGTTCTTAGATCAAACCTAAATGTCACACATTTAAAATATTAGACAAGGCAGGGAGAGATGCTACTCCTATAATCCTCACACCTGAACAGATGCATTTTCCTGGAAGACATAATGCATACACTGCTTCTTGGCTCCTGCCCAAAACCAGCTCTTAAGGATGCTGTCCTGATTACACTATATCATTTCCAAACGAGAAGTAGCTTAGACAAGTCTCAGTTATGTGTGATCACGATTCTCCAATAGAACATTCGTTTACCACCAGTATGAAGTACTCATAAGGGGGCTCTGCCGCTTCAGTTCACAGCCCGAGTCATGGCCACTTCTGCATTTCCACAGTCATAAAAAGTTGTTTTTATCAGGTTTTCAATTTCTAATATCAACAGGATTTCCCAGCTGGGGAGGAATAAAAAGAAAGACAGACGTAAATGACCTTTCTGCTAAGTCTCCTTTAGAGTGGAGTTAGCTTGCTCTTTCTGTAATTATGCACCTTAAGATCCACTTGTAGATATATTATAAGAAACAAGAGCTCACGTCGCCCTGTTAGGTTTATGCTTCTCATTGCCTGTTTGCACTGTATCAAATATTTAGGAGTTTGCAGTGGTGAATAAACAGATCATTAATAGAAATTGATTCCTGTGTTCCAGATGGGTTTGTGTTGCATCTACATAAATGGTTTCTGTTAGGAAAGGTGTAGACCGGGCCATTGTCTGATGTGAATAGAAAGTTATTGCAGACAGAGACAATTTACAAATGTACAGTTCACTGTGTACTATGGAGCCAAGTCAGAGTTGCACTCAAGTCCATTTTTTTTGCACTGCGCATTCGTAGCAAATTTGAGTAGTTAAGGATGATTCAGAGCTGTATGTATCTCCACTGGTGTCTGAGTGGGTATCACTGGATGGCAAATGGGCATTTGCTACATGTTCAGAGGATGCGTCGTTATTGTGTAGACGGAATTGCAGGCTATGCTGATCTGAGCATATGCCAAGATCAGTCTGATTTTAGCTGCATTTCCTGTACCAGATATAGGGTTTGTGCCATTGCATGCTGGATGCTGATAGTAATGACGGCTGCATTCAGAAGAAGATGTAAAAGAGCAGTGTGGCAAACTTGTCAGCCAAAAACATAGGGGAGAGTTTGTATGTGGAAGTCACCTTTAGTGAGATGAAGATCCTGGGAGGTGTGGATCATCATTCGTCAAGAATCACTGCAGCTATTTAATTAGGCAGTTGATGCAAACGACTGTTCCATAGGCAGGTACTGCAAGTTATCCCTCACCCCCTTTAGTACTAGCAAGTATTACTGTGAACATTAGAGTACAGACAATAACAACAGAGAAGGGCTTCAATTTAACCTGAAAATGAACAATATTTAAAGTGTAAAAAAATACATTTGAAGGCAATTTATTTTATTGGATATCAGTTCTACAGTTATCAACATTTTCCAACTGTTCTCTGTAGTGATTTCCTATATCCAGATATATACAGTCATTTTAGGTCTAATATTTTCCTTTATCATCTCCACACATCACATGCATAGCCTAAAGTTGGAGATACAGTATATTCCCTTCTCTAGACATATATACCATGCTATCCATTTATGGCATGGTCATGGTTATGGGAGACATGGACTGTTTCCTTGTAGTATATGGGTATCATCCATTGTTGGCATAGTTATTTATACATATAATAAAACTATAAAGGTGTGTACAGTGTACACACGGCGAGATAAATCTGTAAGATTTTGACTATATAGTCAAAATCTTAAGGAAAGTTAGTGCATATCTCAATATGTTAGGCAGCTTGCAATACCAATTCGATCCTGATGTGCGCTCCCGTGGGGTCGGTATCACAAGGCTAGATAGACTGTGTAGGCAAGTCAATCTTGACTATCTAGTGTACTATCTAGTACAAAGTATATTCAAAATTGACCATACCTTACACAAGACACTGCTAAAACTCTAATCCACGCTCTCATTATCTCCCGCATTGATTATTGCAATAGTCTCCTAACTGGTCTTCCCAAAACGAGACTCACCACTACAATCCATTCTGAATGCAGCGGCGAGGCTTATCTTCCTCGCTAGACGTTCATCGTCGGCAGATCCACTCTGTCAGTCCCTCCATTGGTTACCTGTACTCTACCGCATTCAATATAAAATACTTTTACTCACACACAAGGCCATTAACCAAACTACACCAACGTACATCACTTCGCTTATCTCAAAATATCTCTCAACCCGACCTCTTCGCTCTTCACAAGACCTGCGTCTCTCATCCACACTCATTACTCGCTCCCACTCACGATTGCAGGACTTTCATCGGGCTGCACCCACTCTGTGGAATGCCCTACCACGCACAATAAGACTCTCCTCTAGTCTCCAAACCTTCAAGCGTTCCCTGAAAACTCACCTCTTCAGGCAAGTGTATCAAATTCCAGAACCACCCACATAACTTTCATAAACCTTCCTATCAAATTGCATCCACTCTGTACAGTCCACACATATCCTCACATGTCTTCTCATTCTATGCAATAGATAGCACCTTTCCTTATGTACACATGCCTATTTCCCTATAGATTGTAAGCTTGCGAGCAGGGCCTTCCTACCTCTATGACTGTTTGTTATCACCCATTTTGTTATTGTTATTTCAAATTGTAAAGCACAACGGAATTTGCTGCGCTATATAAGAAACTGTTAATAAATAAATAAATAAATAATTGGCACTTAGTCAAAATCGTACATAGACAAAATCGGAAGTATAGATAGTCAAAATCAGTGCTTCTGGGCTCTGGGGGAGTTCAAGGGAAATCGCATAGTCAGAATCGGGCATAGCAAGGATCTCACCATGTGTACACACCTTGAGGGTTGTGTCTATACATAGGACATTTTTTTTGAGAAATATACTTCTAGGGTCTGTTTATGAACTACTGTATGGAGACGGGAAAAAAATCTGGAATTTTTGTCTGTCTATTTTTTCTTGTATCATGCAAAAGCTACTGGATGAATTTTGATCACGTTTTCAATAAGAATTTTTTTTTTAGACACTAATAAAAGCATAAAGGTCTTTGTAAAAAGGTAAGGAGATCTGACTTAACTTAAAAATAGGCAAAAATAGGCATTGACCCCCTTGCCTATTTTTAAGTTAAGTCAGATCTCCTTACCTTTTTACAAAGACCTTTATGCTTTTATTAGTGTCTAAAAAAAATTTGATGTTTTATTCCACTCTTATATATTATTAAAAACTTGTTTGTATTCTTATATATTTTTTGGCTCATAAATTTTAAGTTGTAGTAACTATATTTTAAACAACACAGGTCGTCGGTACCCTTATCCCCCCACTCTATACTCTTTTTAGCAGTACTGTACCAGCATTGCACTCTTAAGGGTTGGCAGACACCTATAATAAGGTTACGTGTGTTTTTAATAGTTTAGTGATTTTAATTCACTTCCCTTACTGAGACCCTACCCCACAAGTGGCGCTGTATCATTTCTTGCTACACACATATATATATATATATATATATATATATATTTATATATATATATATATATATATATATTACACACCCCGAAAAATGTTCAGGGCCGCAGGCTTAGATCTCAGGACCAGCTGCTTCTCCCATGGGCAGCTTTACGTGGTTTGCTGACAAGTTAGTAGCCCAAGGCATCTTTTTGTGTTAATCCCTAAAGGAAAAACTGCTAATATTGTTTACAAAGAAATTTTGTGATCAATGTGTACAATATAAAATATACATCACAATATTAGATGGCGCTATTGTCTTTGTAACATTAGTTCCGCTGAGCAATAACAGACATCCACGCGAGTGAAGCAGCTGGCAAACACTAGCTGGCAATATTGTGCCTTACCTAGATATATTTAACATATCATGATTAGTTGCATGTTCATCAGTATCATGGTGCCTTGCATGAAGGAACATACAATTCACCAATTGGTTGGTGTGGTCACTGGTGACATGGTGTCTTGTCTAGAAGAACATGGATGTAGCCCATTGATGGCATAGTTGACATTGTGCCTTGTCTAGATGTGCTGTATATATCATGTTATGCATTAGTGGCATGCTCAGTGTGACATGGTGACTTACCTTGCTTAGAAGGTCATTCAATCTTGCCCATGGGGTGTATGGTCAGGTGTGTTAAAGTGCCCTCCTTTGCTGTACATGCAGGGGTCTATTCATGAAGCAGTGAAAAGAGTGAAGAAGTGAGCCAGTGGAGAGGTTGCCCAATGCAACCAATCGGCATTGAAATAACATTTGTCAAGTGCATTCTATAAAATTATACATAGCAGCTGATTGGTTGCCATGGGCAACTTCACCACTGGCTCACTTCTTGACTCTTTTCACTGCTTCATGAATAGACCTGACAGTCATTTGTTTACAAGTATAAATGAAATATAGTAAATCACATTACTGTACTGTATTGCTAAAATATGGATAAAAAGAGAAAATCAGTAAAAGTTGATACTGCTCTTAGTCATAGGCTAACCAGATGGCTAATGTTCTGTTTTCTATAGGTGATTAACATCACCCAAAACCAAGGGACAATAATTAAAAAAAAATAAGGGTATTCCTCTTTAGATCTTCATTACAGCCTCATGTTTTTTTAATTAACAATTGTGCAACTCCCAATAAACAGAAAGAAATATGTTGTACAGTAATGTTCTAAATAAGAACGGCCACTTTACATGGTATTTCATTTATTCCATCTGCATGTACTGGAGGATATCCCTGGGCATATAGTAAATGTCAGCCATGATGACACTCACTAGCTGTTCCAGTAGGGGCTGACTGTTGATGGAAAAGCCAAGCAGAGGTTGTATCTTTCAAACATACAGTATTAATAAAAATGCAGATATCTTGTTTGGAAATGTGAGCCTGCTGTTGACAGTTTAGGAAAACCAACAGCGAGATGACATTAATAAGACTCATTATATCTAGGACCCCTTTTGCTTCGATTCTCATTTATGTATCTATTTATTTATAGAGAAATAAATACAGAACTTGACAAAAGAGACTGTGTAATTTTGCCAGACCAATCAACCCTATTGTTTCAACACTCACATGGGAGAAACAACCATTATAAAAATCCAGCATTCAATTGGCTCCTCTACTTGCTCAATTATTCATAAGTGTGACAAAAATAAATAGCAGATTAAAGTACTGTATATCCCTACCTGCAGCAATGAATGGAAATTCTAAATATCTTTTGTTGGCATGTGTTATTGCAATTAACAATGCAGAACAAAACATATGTTTGGTCATAGTCATGTAAATGGGTGTGTTAGATTTGTGATTGATTGTTATCAATTGTATCATAATGGTAATTCCCAAGGGAAACATTTACAGATAATGCTGTGTATTTTACATTTATTTCATTTTATACTTTTTTTTACATTTTTAATTCAGCTTGTGAAAATTATATTATAGAGGCTAAGGGGTAAATTTACTAAAATTTCTACAAATGAAAAGTTGTGATGTTGCCCATAGAAATCAATCAGATTCTAAACCATTTTCTAAAAAATCCATGTAATATGCCAGATAATACCCTTTTCCACTGCTGCAGTAATCCAGGTTATTGCTGGGTCTACCTAGGTCACAGCATGGTGTAAAAGGGTCCTTGAAAAATAACCTGGATCAAGTGACCTGGGAATTCGACCCTGGTAGATACCAGGGTAGGACCCAGGCAGTGTCGGACTGGGGCATGAAGGGCCCACCGTGGGAATGCTGCTGTAGGGGCCCATGCTTAAAGGTGTAGCCAGGTTCCAGTGGGGGTGTGGCCAGTCACCACAGAGGTTTGGCTAACCATTACATATTCTGTGCCCCTTGGTAAATGTATAATAAACCAAATTATTGTGAAGTATAATGTAACATATGTATAATGCATAAATCCAGTGCACTAGGATAGTCTGGAACTTGATCAATAGAGGAGGAGGAGGGCTCACAGGCAGTAGGGCCCACCAGTGGTTTCCCTTGTTCCCCTGTGGGCCTGTCCAACCTTGGACCCAGGAAGGACCAGGTTAACAATGCAGTGTAAAGGGTGCAGCCTAAGATATCTGACCTGGGTTATGCTTACAATCTGCTGATTGGCTGTGTATGCAGAGGTTCTTATTCTCAATGCAGGGCAGATCCGGCTTCAATGTAAATGGTACTGGCCCAGTAATAACCCTGGTCCTAGGTGCAGTGTAAACAGGGTCTGACCCGTGTTGGAACTATGAGATAAATGTAGGAATATGGGGGTAAGAGGTAGCAGCTTAAGTTATGTGCGCTGATACTGCTACCCCCCCCCCCCATGTATTAATGCGGTGGTGTGTGCCCAGTGACAGGGGCGCTATGCTATGCAATGTATCGATTTGAGCTGCATGGTGTCGATGCCCTATCTCAAAAGCAGGGACAGCTCTGTCCCTGGTTGTGGCGGGTGCCGGCTCCGGGATGCGCACAGTAGATCTCGCAATAATACCGCACATGCGCAGTTGATTGGGTCAGACAGAGAGACACAGCACATCAGCACTAAGCTGTTGCACTGTGTGCTCAGACAGGCATCGCTGGTGGGGGCAGATTTCACTCCGGCAGAGATGATGATAATATATCTTGTCGATGTACCTTCCCACTTCGCCTTAAAATAGGCATCAATAATCAAAATAGGCATCAACATGCTTCCCTTTAGCTTGGAACCTTGCAGAGAGCACCTCTTTGTCTTTCCATTCATTGACGCGTTTTGTTGTATCCAACAAATTCAACGGACTGACAGATTCAGCGTTACATTTTTGTCCCTCTTAGGCCAGTGTACCCATGCCACCCCAGTACCACTTTCCCCGCAGCTGTAGTTCCCCTAACACTTGGTTCATCTCATCTCTATAAAATAAATGCTTGTGAATAAATCGGCTATGCACACAACCACGGTTACATTATTAAAAAAAAAAAAAGATTTATAGGATGAAAAAATTAATAATGTGCATTGTAACCAATGAGAACTGAGAGACCTGCGGCATTACTACCCAATCCCCTGGTCTCTGCGCCCATTCCACAAATATAGCAGTAGTGCTGCCCTCATCATGCAATATATTACTTACTGACTCGACGTAATGACAGACAGATGACTTCAGCACAACAGTCTTCTCTGGCATTTACTAAAATACTTAGAACAAATGTATTGACTCTATAAATGATACATTCTGGGGAGTATTTGATTAAATAAGGCCATACATGACCCCTTTCCAATAAATATGCAGTTGTCTTGTAAAATATGACAGCTGTTTTACATAATGTTACAAGTCTGAGATATTACTCTCAAAGAGCATGACTTTTTATTTATCTATTATTTTTACTATTTTTGCAAGCTAAGGCAAGATTTATCAAGCCTTGGAGAGTGATAAATTGCATAAAGTACCAACCAATCAGCTCTTAATTGTCATTTTTCACACACAGCCTGTAACATGACAGGTAGGAGCTGATTGGCTGGTACTGTATCACTCTCCAAGGCTTGATAAACATAGGCCATTTTGTATTAAATTAAATATGTAGGAAGAAGCGGTGCCTTTTTATACCTTCCTCCATGTTTGGGTGGGTGGAAAGCAAGGTGCACACACATGGTGATGAGGTGATGAGGTTAATCCTTCCCATGAGGCACATTGATCCGCTCCCTGTCCTCATACGTGTAACAAAATTCTCTGTCACCTCTGATGGGGCAGTGGCCATTTAGTTCCATTTTTGAGCATTGTTGCATTATATGTTGCGCAAAATGCATGGCTTGCATTACTCACATTATACGCAAATGTCATAGCGGAGCGTGCATGAAGATGGCATTAGCTTTTTTTTCTCATCATTGTGACACTGTTCTGCCCTAAGTTTGGTGACATTAGCTCTCATTTATGATGATTGCTTTTAGGCGTAAAACTTGCACAGAACCACATCAACAAATCAGCTTTTTTTCTGTCTCCTTAAAATTAGACAATGAAAGCAAGTCTATGGTTGGTTGGAAATGTTGCCCCTAAATGCAGTGGAAGTAAATGAGCCCTACTGTCTGCAGTAACTGTTTTTGGAACTCATGGGTTAAAAGAACCATTGAAATATCTTTGATAACAGAGAATGAAACTGACTTCATCACAGCAAACTAATCAGTGCTATTGTTTTACACTATACTATACAGTCCTTCAATGCAAATCCAGCACGTGCCTTAGCAGCTATCGCACACAGTTCACACTAATATACATTCAAGATGGTTTTCAGAGAAGATACATTGTATTTACTAAAGCATTTATCTCTGGAACTCAGTTTACCCTATAAACGAGGCTTATTTGCTATGTAAAGGTACAGTGATAACTAGGTAGCAGTGATTGCACAGTGATTTTTAAGTATTGACTGTGTGGTACTAAGAATACCCGCAATGAATTTCTGTGACCAGTTATCACTATGGGACTGGCTACACTTGTTTTTCGCTCTCATACGGTTGGACAGTAATTAAGGAACAATGCACCATTTAACTGCTCATAACAGGTCAGATCTGCACTAGTAGAGAGAGTGCTGGGGAGGGATCCTCTGCATCCCTCTCCTACTGACTAAATGCAATGTTTAGAATATAGGCTACAATGGCTAACCTCATCTGGAGATGGCATTAGCTACTAGGGTCAGACTAAATTGATCAATTAAGCAGCCCCTATAGGTTCATATGGGGGCTGATTTTGTGATTGAAATGGAGGGATTGCAGCCCCCATACATACATTTAGGGGCTACTTAATATTTGCAGGTACTCCTTGAAAACCTATTTTGACATTTAGCATATGTAAGATTACATTTATGTTAGCAACACCTGTCAATTCCCTAGAAGGCTTCAGCCTAAAGCACATTCACATTCTCTGTGCATAGAAGCAGCCTCTCAAACACTGACCTGACATCTCTGAAAGCAGTAGCTCTGAGTTACAATAGGCGACTGAGGGTTTCCCCCATTCCTCATGGCACGGCTGCTGTACTGAAGTGCATTTATATACAAAGGGTTCTTGGCCCTTCGGCTGGCTGCAAGCTGGTCTTTTTCTCTTCCTATGAAGTCAACAACAATGCGCAGCTTCTGAAAATCTGATATGTTTTTGTACGGCTGACAATAGCTGGTATCCGAACATAACATGGATAGGATAGCATGGCGTTGTAGACACAAATAAAATGTCAGCTTTGTGTACTGTGTGTATGTGTTTGTGTGTGTGTGTGTGTGTGTGTGTGTGTGGGTACACACGTTCACATGCACACACACATACAGGATATATATATGGAAACTACAGTACAT
The DNA here is from genome assembly GCF_028390025.1 of Pseudophryne corroboree. Lineage (NCBI taxonomy): Eukaryota > Metazoa > Chordata > Amphibia > Anura > Myobatrachidae > Pseudophryne > Pseudophryne corroboree. Next base: position 389,031,000 of record NC_086450.1, read on the forward strand.
CATAGTAATTTCATCTTTCTAAGTATATTGCGAGGTTATACAGTATGGGAGGTTAAACAGAACATAATAATCCTCATTCACTACAATGAGTTACTCCTGCTCAGTTACAGCCCCACTATACAGTACACACTAACTTTACATATTTTCTCTTTATTCACTGTTACATCCTACTGAGCCTTGGTTAACATTCCTGTGTAACTATATCATACAGCCCCCCGAGAGAGCCTCTACAAGCTGGCTGGACCAATATGCAATAGGTAACACCTATCCTTGTCTATCAATGCCTATTCAGGGGTGCCGAGGGGTGGGGGAGGTACAATTTACCTGGGCCCAAACCTGATGGAGGGGCCCAGCAGGGCCCAAGTCTGCCAACCCCCACCCCGCTTTCATGAGAGCAGCAGCTGCAGCCCTTCTTGCTTGCCCAGTGCACGCTGCTGTGTGCTGGGCTGCAGTGTGGCCAGGTGGGATCCGGTCTGAAGATCGACAGTATCTAGGTCGACAATGTTTAGGTCGACCACTATAGGTCGACAGTCACTAGGTCGACATGGATGGAAGGTCGACAGGGTTTCTAGGTCGACATGTGCTAGGTCGACAGGTCTAAAGGTCGACATGAGTTTTTCACATTTTTTTTCTTTTTTTGAATTTTTCCATACTTAACGATCCACGTGGACTACGATTGGAACGGTAATCTGTGCCGAGCGAAGCGGTAGCGGAGCAAAGGCACCATGCCCGAAGCATGGCGAGCGAAGCGAGCCATGCGAGGGGACACGGTGCACTAATTTGAGATCCCGGTCACTCTACGAAGAAAACGACACCAAAAAAAAAAAAAATCCTCATGTCGACCTTTAGACCTGTCGACCTAGCACATGTCGACCTAGAAACCCTGTTGACCTTCCATCCATGTCGACCTAGTGACTGTCGACCTATAGTGGTCGACCTAAACATTGTTGACCTAGATACTGTCGATTTGATGAACCACACCCATAACGGATAGACAGAGAGGCAAGAGAGCGCAAGTGTACGATCTGTAGGGAAATACGCACAGGGCAGCAGAGAGCCTGGCTGAGCACAGGTACTTTGCTGGGGGAGTGGCCTAATCACAGGAGGCGTGGCCCTGCACAGAAAAAATAATACTTTAAGTGCTCCCTGGCCGGGTGTGGTTCATCAAATCGACAGTATCTAGGTCGACAGATCGTACACTTGCGCTCTCTTGCCTCTCTGTCTATCCGTTATTACCTAGTCTTTTTTTGTTACTGTTTGTTACCAATTGTAAAGCATTACATTTTATAGAATGTACTAGATAACTGATAGGTAGAAGGTGATTGGATGCTATTAACGACTTCTCCACGTGACTGCTTTTGACAGCTAGATACATTAGATACAAGTGTTTTTAGGCTTGCAGGTGGGAGTAATCTCTTTTTTTTTATTACTTTAATTAAAGCACCATAAAATGACCCAAATATATACTAATACCCATTTTCGGGTACCCCTAATTTAATAAGAGCATTTATTTAGCAAAAAAGCTTGCTTTTTATAATTTGTTAACATTTTTTTTAAATGCACATAACAGCCATCTGATCCAATTTAAGTCCCCCAAGTCTTTTTATTATGACCTCTAATATAATTCTATTCTGTTCTCCTATGTTAGTTTGTCATTTTTAGGGGGTACAGGCTGATTTTCCACCTACTGTACACTTTTCCCTGGTTTTGAGCCCAATTTTTTTTGCGTGAATTCCGTTTTTGGATTTTTGGAATAGGATAGTCGAATAACGGGAGCGCACATTTTGTTGAAAAGCCATTTTTGTTGCCTTTTTCAAAGCAATAGCCATGAAAACTTTTTGTAGGAAAAATTGCTTTGTTTTAGTGGGTAACAGATATCGCCCTACTGTATGTCTCTGAACTGATCCTACGCAGACAAGAGAGTGGTTGAGTGCACAGTATTTGGGGGACCATGGAAGCATAGCCATTCCCTCATCAGTGGCGCTGTCTCCATTTACACAGGTCTCCAATATTTGAAGTCATGGTCACACCCCCGCACCCCTTAATACTGGGGCTCATAATATCTATTGGTAGGCCTGACATAGGAACTCATTTCCAACAAAGGAACAGTGTTAGTGGATAACACTGTTTGAGACATCTAAGCACAAAGAGCCAACACAACAGCAATCACAGTAATGCCCTGTTGAATCAGAATATGTTCATTTAAGCTTTATTTACCATTAAACTGTAAGCTACATATCCTTCTATCAATATTCTGTTTATTAGCATTTATTTCTTCTGTTACCAAAGCCTGTATGTACAGCGCATTCAGACATGACAAGTCACGGAACTAGGTAGACCCTTCCTGACAGTATTGCAGCATACCCTATCTATTAGCGGTTTCAGCAAGGTTGTACTCTGTGAGCTGTGCAATATGAGTCACTGAATCCCTTCCATCTCCCATCTAATTGCTCTTGTCTGTATATGACCTGACACAGGGGTGCTGTGAGCGCAGAAAGTCACCAGAGGCAGAATCACTTTAAGATATTAGTGAACACTGAATAAAGAAAATATCTGGATTTACATTTGTCACAAGATTGGAAAGGTAACTTGAAACTACAGTATATCCCAACCATTTTAATAAAGACCTATGCCAGTAAGGGGCATATTTAAACTTATAAGATCTGCACAGTTAAAATGCTGATTAGAATGTTTCATAATATATGGCGCCTATTCATTATTCACCCCCAATCAGCCCTCAAAAATGAAGTATCCAACTCAATGCAACTAGTGGCAGTGGATTTTAGTGCTGGAGCAATTCAGTATTATATGGTTGCGGAACATCTGCTCCAAAAAGCAGCTGTCCTGTGACATCTAACACTCACACTTTTGGGTCTGGTTTGACACAGCAGATTTACTGAGTTAGGGTGAACTGAGCATGGGAGGTGGCGCAATGTCAGAGAGGACAGCAGGATCCAATAGGAAGCAGTAGAGCTCTGAGAAGTAACAAGATCTGAAGACAGCCTCGATTCCCGCAAACAGTTTCCTTTTTCACCGTTTGCTGAACACATGGACATCATTTCAGGCACTAGTGATGAATGGGTCAGTTACATAAAACATGTGGAAACAGGGGCCTAAGAGGGAAGGTGCCGTACCATGTACTAGTCACCTGGGTCTGCTGGAGGGGCCTGGGTCAGTAGCACATAAAGCGGAGTAAGAGGAGACTGTCACTGCTGTGTACTGGTCTGCGTAGGGTCCAGAAAGACAGTTGCCACTGAGCAGCAGTCATCTCTCCCTGCAAATGTTCCCCTTGGATCCAACTCCTGGCTGAGGGGGAAAAATCTTCCCAGTACTTTTTAAAAAAATATTGGGGGCTGCATGGTCACGCCCCTCCTCCCATGTAGCCGGGCCCATCACTGCATTCAACAGCCCATGTGTAATAGGCTCATTCACTTTGGTGAATATCCTCTATAATTTTCTCCCAATGTCTCAGCTCTGTTAAGACTTAGAATAGACTTGATCATTTGATTGTGTACGGTTACTGCCAAGTCCTACATAGTTTTAGAGTAAGCCCTGAGATAATGTTATGTCTAGAATTAGGCCCTGGGATTGATTGAGACTCATGACTTGGATAATGGTTTGTTCTATATAAGGATCAGGGTGTAAACTATTAGGCTGAAGTTTAGGTATATATATATATATATATATATATATATATACAGTCACAAGAAAGCTGGCACTCATAGAGACTTTTAAAGAAGACACCAATGCAGTAGCTTAAGTCAACGTTTCAGGGCTATGCCCTTTTATCAAGACCAACTGTACACACAAAATAGAAAAACATTTATACATTACCAGTGACACCTCATGTGCAGACGACCGCCGCTCTCCGGGAGACCCGCTGACGTCATGGGCGCGCGCCGGCGACCCGGCGTCTCCAGGGGGCGTGGTATGAGAACAGTGTTAACCATCACCAAGGATACAAGTGTAAGGATGCTGGAATGGGACAAAAAGGAACAGCCACAAGTAAATCAAGCGCACGGTATAGGAAATAGCTGTGTGGCCAACATTAGAAATTGCTGCATAACCAATTAGATAGAATCTGAGGAATGAGGCACAGACATTGGAATGTAGAACGTACTCATAGCACAGGCCCTGATATAATAAACAAATAATATGTGATCACAAACATTAATGTATCTGCTGATAAGTATAAAAGGGCTAATAGTAAAAGGCTATGCAATGGGGACTGTTGGAAAAACTCAACACAGTTGTGCTAACTATTCATAGGAAACATGTATAGGACAGAATGTCATTAAGACCAAACGGTTTGACTGTTTGAAGGGTATGGATCCAACGGGATTCCTTTTGTAATAGAAGCCGACCACGATTGCCACCCCTAGAGTTATCAGGAACTCCATCAATTATCTTGTAGCGAATGGAGGCCAGGTTATGTTGAAGTTCTTTGAAATGACGGGCGACGGGTTGGTCAGACCCGCGTCCTTCCAGTGCGGCCCGTACATATATATATATATATATATATATATATATTATATCTGTGAACAAAGGAAAGAGAAGGGGTGCTCCATAGTGCATAAACGTTTTATTTTCTAAAAGACATTCAAGGTACTAGTAACAAAAATAGTAGTATAGGCCTGTACCAAATTTTGTAACCTGTGTGGGCTGGTTACCACATGATATAATACAAATTCCCACTGGCAAACCAGGACCTCCGCTCAACGGGAAGATGGACTCCAAACCTCCTGCCTCTGACCACACACTGGGATCACTGCGTGCTGGGTCACGGACCCCGCTGAAGCCGGGGCACTTGAAAGCCAGGGATGGTGACGTCACAGAGCTCCGCCCTACCACGTTTCGTCAATAGACTTCATCAGAGGGCTGGGCTCTGTGACGTTGAAGGTGAATAAATCAGTCGGTCCAACCAATCAACACATAGACTGCAACAATAAAAATCAGCTGTCTAGAATTTTGATAATTAAGTGCTGCTCAGCCTAAGGCATACTACGAAGTTAATAGACCAAGTGGATATACATGCATATAAATAAATGTATCAAAAATATGACAATCATATCGTATTGTCATCGTATACTTTTACTGCAGCACCCATTATTCATATGCCGCTCACAATCTATAAATACATATACATACATAAAACAATTCAATAAAACAATAAAATAACATACAAGCGCAGACACCTTTTCTACACATTCTAAACCCATCATCTATTATACACAGGTTATAGAGAGAAAGTTGTAAGTATTCTGTAAAAAAAATGTGTAGCATACAGATATATTTATTACTCACAAATAAGCACTCTATATAAACAACTGGTATAGAACAATAAATCAACGGGGGCATCATAAAAATGGAGTGATCTCTACACCTTCATTTAACCCCTATGGTGTCACGGTATTTAGCACTAAGATCCAATATGTTTCTCTTTTAGTCAGTGCTTTTTCACAATCACCCCCTTTATTCACCTTTAACATCACAGAGCCCAGCCTACTGACGAAACGCGTTAGGGCGGAGCTCTGTGAAGTCACCACCCCTGGCTTCCGAGTGCCCCGACTTCAGAGGTGTCCGTGACCCGGCTTGCAGCGATCCCGGTGTGTGGTCAGCGGCAGTAGGTTTGGAGTCCGTCTTCCCGTTGAGCGTAGGTCCTGGTTTGCCAGTGGGAATTTGTATTATATCATGTAGTAATCAGCCCACACTGGTTACAATTTGGCACGAGCTTATACTACTATTTTTATTAGCAGTACCTTCAATGTCTTTTAAAAAATAAAACGTTTATGCACTATGGAGCGCCCCTTCTCTTTCCTTTGTTCACAGAAATAATCACCTGAGGAATTCCAGGCTTCATCTTTGAGAGGAGAGCAGCGGTCCTAAAATATATATAATTGGACTCTGGTGCATCCACATTGGGTGTTCTTCCTGAGTGGTATTGACTAAAATACTGGATATTTAGTCACTTGTGGTAAAACGTATGTTTTATATTTAATATTCTCACAGTTGAGCACGGAGATAAGCGCAATACCTGTATTTATATATATATATATATATATATATATATATACCGTATATATATATTATTCCAGCAGCAAATGAATAGCATCTACTCCCGTCATTGAAACGTGATTCCTTTTTGTGCCCCTATTTACGTCTTACAATGGCTCTACACTATTTCTTTATTGCCTTAGTCAGCCTTTCTTATCTTACTGTATATAATCTTCTTTTGACTTTGTGAAATGATCGCAGTGATCCTATAACCATTGTAAAATGGACTATTATCTGAAACACATTTTGGGTTTGCCCATTTAATATTGTGAATGGCCTAGTTTATTCAGAAGCCAACCGTGAAACTCTACTCTCCAACACATTATAAAAGGTAAAGTCTTATATTTACCTATCACAGGTCTATTGTTTTTAATAATAGTTTTCTTTTAAACCTTTCAGAGGAGAATTGCTTTATTGTATGCGGGTCCTCTGTGTCTGTAATCTGGTTTCTAATCTTTAAGGAGGAATAATTTATTCACTCTGTAACTATCATTTCTAGGAGAGAATAGGAACGGCATCTTATTTCTATGTTAAGAAAAAAGAACTGCTTTTAAAAGCCAAGTGAGTTCATTAGGGTTAATTAATATACATTTCTCCAATGATTTGGCTATCTCCATCTCACTCTTCCTAATGTGAGCACGGGGTAATGTACTGCCTTTCTCCTTTAATACTTGGGATTCTTTCTGACTCTAGAGCCTATATGCCTTTATGATGATGAGCTGCAAGAATTCCCTTCATTTTTAATGAGAAAATAGATCTCATTGTGAGAGGTGTAATTCGCTGTGCACAGAAGCTAGAAGCACAGAAGCAGTTACTATGTGCAGGGATCGATCGGAGACAGTCTTTGAATTTCAATAAGAGTCAAAAGTTATAAAATGCAGGAAAGTTTCAGAGTATTTTTAGAAGGTTCAACTTCTCCACCTGTGAAAAGTAAACAACCGGATGTTGTTAAATAAGATTTACGGTTCTATTAAGCATTGACTGACAGCTCTCAAATTGGAGTTTCGGACAATTTTCTGGTTATTTTTATTTAACTTTATTTTTCCAATATTTGTATTAAAATAATGTGCAAGTAATGGTTGGCTCAGAGCAGAAGAGATGTTTTGTGGCTATAAGGGGTATTAATGAAGCAGTGAAAAGAGTGGAGAAGTGAGCCATTGGAGAAGTTGCTCATGGCAACCAATCAGCTGCTCTGTATGATTTTATAGTATACAAATAATAAATGTTACTTCAATGCTGATTGGTTGCTGTGGGAAACTTTTCCACTGACTCACTTCTCCATACATTTCACAGCTTCATGAATAGACCCCCAAGTGCCTGAATTTGCATGAATAAGCACATAGAGTAGACTGCATGTCCAGATAATGGTCTGCGGGAGGAGGTGGGGGCTGCGTCCGTCTTCTGATGGGAGGAGATGAGTGGACTGATGCATGGCTTAGTAAATGCGGGCTAAGCACATTCGTTAGTGTCCACTTATTAAAAACAATATTACGGTATGTAGAAAAATTTGCACAAAATGTGCTGCGTACCAGTATATATTGCAGGTTGTAAAGCACCCATAGGAGGAGATGTATTAAATCTTCCAAACAGGACAAGTGAAAGAAGTTGCCCATAGCCACCAATCATTTTATAGAATGCACTAGATATATGTTAGCTAGAATCTGATTGGTTGCTATAGGCAACTTCTCCACCTGGTCTCTTTAGAAGTTTTGATTAAGTTACATTTTTAAAATTAGTGGCCACTGCTGATATTGTATAATAGCCCCCTACCCTAATAACAGGGGTGGGCCTGCACCACGTTGCTGGAGACATCTCTACTGATCAGATCTCCGGGAAAATTGCAGCAGCACCATTTTTCTGGTGATTTCTGTCTGTCAGATGCAGGACTCCGAAAAGGTAAGTATTTGGGTACAGGGTGTGCGGTGTGGGCCTCCCTGGGCTCAGGGTCCCTTGTGCTCTACACACCATGCACCCATTATAAATACGCCAATGCCTAATAACGATTCTGTAATGCTGATGGTATATGCAGAGTTGATTGTGCCCCACAGATGGCGACATACATACCTAAAGTCCACGAACCAGGAGAAAAGTACTTATAATCCTTGTAAGCAGGGCCGGTGCTAGGGTGTTTGGCGTCCCCCTGCAAACTATAAATTTACGCCCTCACATACTTTACAAAGGGGCAGCGCACATAATGCCCCCTGTAGCAGTGACGCTTATACACATAATGCTCCCTGTAGTAGTGCCTCTTATACACACAATGAACCCTGTAGTAGTGCCGCTTATACACAACGCCACCTATAGTAGTCACAAACTGTAGTTGTGACACTTACACACGTAACGCCCCCTGTACCAGTGATGCTTACATGTAACGCCCCCTGCACCAGTGACGCTTACATGTAACGCCCCCTGTGGTAGTGCCGCTTATACACACAATGAACCCTGTAGTAGTGCCGCTTATACACAATGCCACCTGTAGCAGTCACAACCTGTAGTAGTGCCGCTTACACACATAACGCCCCCTGTACCAGTAATGCTTACATGTAATGCCCCCTGTAGTAGTGCTGCTTATAGGCAACGCCACCTGTAGTAGTCGCAACCTGTAGTGACGCTTATACACGTAACGCCCCCTGTACCAGTGATGCTTACATGTAACACCCCCTGTATCAGTGACGCTTACACGTAATGCCCCCTGTATCAGTGACGCTTACATGTAACGCTCCCTGTAGCAGTGATGCTTACACATAATGCCCCCTGTAGCAGTGACGCTTACACACGTAACGCCCCCTGTACTAGTGACGATTACCCACGTTATGCCCCTGTAACAGTGACATTTACACATGTAACACCCCCTGTAGCAATGACGCTTACACGTAACGACTCCTGTACCAGTGACGCTTGCTCACGTAACGCTCCCTGTACCAGTGACGCTCTAAAGCCCCCTGTACCAGTGATGCTTACATACATTATGCCACAGTCATACATACACACACACATACACACACCACATAAACATATACTGTACATACACACACACATGCTGTACATACATTACACAGATACACAGTCACGCATACATATACAGTACACAGATACTGTATACACACACACACACACACACTTTCACTCACTCACTCACTCTCCTTCCACTTACCTAAAGAAGGCTGGCTGTAGCATGTTATCCTCATGTGTGTTACAGGCTGAAGCCCTGGTCCTGTGTAGCTCCGCCCCCTTTCCCACATAGCTCCGCCCCTTTTTGGTCCACACACTTTCACAGTGGTGGGGAGAGGAGGCTTCATGCTGCCGGCATGAAGAGTGTGACAGGCGCAGCAGCCGGCAGCAGCAGCAGGGACATCAGCTCAGCACAGGGTAGCAGAGCAGGGAGAGCGCCTCTCCAGCCATTCGCCTCCCTGCACTGCATCCCTTTGCTGAGCGGCCAGCGCCGGACCTGAACTTGTAAGTAGCATTCAGCTTTTGTTGAACTACAAATCCCTTGATGCTCAGCCTGCATTCCTTATTGCAAGGGATCATGGGAGCTGCAGTTTATCGGCAACATTTGGACATAGCTGATGACCCCCTTTGGATATAAATAAAATGTTCCGCTCATCTCTAACTTGTTATGTGTAATGGCAGTGGCTATACTGAACAGAAAGATAGAATTAATGTAAAACAAAGCTATACATATGGCTCCACTGAGCAGCAACGCTAGCCAAATCTCTAAATTAGTCAAGTGTATCAAACAGATTGCAAAATGGGCAACTTAACTGTCTGGGGCACAAAGCTATTTCCTGTTGCCAACATCTGCATATATTTGTTTATCCCTTTTTATATCATTTGGCGGTCCTGTGACTTAGAAAAGAGCAGTAGCAACAATTGCGAGATATTAGGGCCATTTAAATAATTCCTGTAATATAATATACTAATCTTATGCTCAACAGACATGTGAAGAGAACACTTTATATATATATATATATATATATATATATAATATATATATGTATATATAATAGACAATCATTAGTAGAATCTGGATATTAGTTTTAAAAACAAGGCAGATTCTCATTTCCCAACAGACATTCTCCTTATCTCACATTATTAATGGTCATCATTAAATCAAGATCTGTCGAGCATTGTCACTTGGGAAAACAGTGCAAATGATCCGCTATGGGGATGATCAGGAGTGTTGTTGTAGAATACTAGGTTTGTGCAGGCCTGGTAATAACATAAGTTTGGGTGGTTTAAGAAAAAAATTCATGGTTAGCATTTTTTTTTAAAGAAAAATTAACATGATGAAATACACAAGACCATCATTGCATTGATCATTGCATTGGCCTGATTTTTGAAGTGAGATCTCATTATAATGTTAAACTAAAGGAAACAGCAAAGACTCAAAGAGCTCCCAAGAGAAATTGATTTGGTTTTCTAGCTGGCTGTATCTTCATTTACCACTACAGTGCAGTTTCTGCTAAAAAAGAAAAAAAAAAAATCTGGATGGGTTCATAAAAATACTCAGTCCTGTGCACTGCAAGCAGCTAAAGCTCCTAAAGCTCATCCATCCAGCCTTCTGCAGCACATCGCTCCGCTTGTGCACGGGATCAGCACACAGCACACGTTGTGCATCCAGGACCACAGCAGCCAATCCACGTTTCAGCACAAATCAAATATTTGTTGTTGGCAGTGAAAATTTAAATGGCCATAAAGCCTTTTTTACATTTTATTTTTACATTTTATTGCATTTGTTAGCGATTGCTCTATGGAATGGTTATAAGGACGAAGGAAAGAATGAGTTATTGGAAACTGTTTAGATACCCTCTCCAGTCCGTTGTTTGCTTGATAAGTTAAAAAAACTACAGCCTTAGACAAGAGATGAATAGGAGTATGTGGAGTCAATGCTCCGGAAGACAACGCGATCTTAGCCTTGCTAAGTATCTAACAGGGACAGAACTAGACAAGTTGGCCTGCTCCAGCATTAGCTCCGCCTCATGTGGATAAGAGTTACAGTTATGTCACTTTCTTCAACAAAGTTTAAACATGGATGATTTCTTACAGAAGAAGCTGAGTAGTGTACTGTAAGGGTACATAGTAACAAGGGTTGGATGTAGAACAATTGTCGGGATAAGCTGCATACATACATTGAAATGACTGAAATTGGCGTTGCAGACAGGACCAGATTTACAGTGATGCCTATGGGACTACAGTTCCAGGCCTACACATACAAATAGGCCCATCATCATGACCGTATGATAATGAGTATTAAAACTCTATTTCTATTTTCCTCACAAAATGATGTCATTATTCATTTACATATGTAGGGGGAGATGTATCAATCCATTGAAAGAGATAAAGTGGAGGTTGCCCATTGCAACCAATGAACTTGCAACTATCATTTTGTAGACGGTGCTAGTTAAATGATAGGAGCTGATTGGTTGGTCATTTATCTCTCTCTACTTCTTCACTCTCCAAGGTTTAGTACATCTGCCCCTCAAAGGTTTGATACATGTTCTCCTTAAAGAGACATTGGGGCTGATAGTATGTTTCTACAACTACATAGCACTGGGCTGCAGCACTAGTCACACCTCCTTTGATCATTTTCATACCCATATGGCCCTTAGGGGGAGATGTAAGAGGAAGTGGTAAGTGCTGAGTGCACTATCACCAGTGCTATTTGTTGCTCACAATGAATCTCAGTATGTATGAAAGCAGATAACATAGACTTCTTGGGGCCAAATGCACATGGGAGACCTTGTGATGTTTGCAAGATCTGTCGCATTTATTGTGGGGCTAGCTGGGAGTTAAGACACAGCGCATCAGCACTAGGTAGGGATTGTCGGAGGGGCAGTTTTCTCTCCTCTACTTCGGTGGCTGAAATGTTTATACATCTTGGCGGTATTGCTTCCTGCTTTGCATGGATAAGCAGCGAAGTGGGAAGAGCTATAGCTGCACAGTTAGTGCCGCTAAAGTACATCTCCCTGGATAAGCACACTTTTGTGGCTAATCTTTCTTTTTATATATCGGCAGGATTACCTGCCAGTATGTGTACAAACATGCAGTGGCTTCTGGAGGCCCGGCTACACATAGGAGATCTCATTATACTTGTGAGATCTCACGTCTGTGCAGTGCCGTCGGCCAGGAGGTAAGACACAGTGCCTCATCACCAGGCAGGGGTCACCGGAGGGAAGGGGGGGTGGTTTTCCCCTACTCCGGTGGCCGATATATGTTAATAAATATTGGCAGTATTGCTTCCTTCTTCACCTCAATAAGCAGGAAGAGCTATAGTACATCTCCCTGTTGATCTGGCCCTGGTGGCAGAGGTATAGCAACAGCATTCTACTCCGCCTATTATAGATTTAGTATAGTTTATATTTTCTGTGTTCGTACTGCAGTTTACATTTAATTATTTTATTACATATACAGTAGGGTGGATTTGGGTCCATGGTTGCTGAATGACAGACAGTCTAGAAGAAACTGCAGATGGACCAGTGGCGTGCGGTGAGGTCAGTGGCTGGTGAGGCACTACAGCCATAATGTCCGCCATATCCTGCCGATGACCCCTACCGCCGCCGAGCCAATGCCCGCTACTGCCTCTGAGCTGATGCCACCACCAATGGCTTACAAACTTGCCCACCATCAACTGACCCAGCCCTCCGCTACTAATTTGCATCTCAGTCCGATGCCGCCAATGCCCGCTGCCTGCCTGCTCATGATACTTGTGATATATTGTAAATTTTTATAGAAAAAAAATAAAAATTAGTGTTTGGGACTGGGAAGGGAGTGGGAGGAGGACATGAATGCAATTTTGTTGTCCAGGGCTTCCATTAACTTAATGGAGAAGGGTCTGAATGGGTTAAAAAATGTAAAAAAAAAAATGCGTGAGGTCCCCCCTCCTAAGTATAACCGGCCTCGGGCTCTTTGAGCCAGTCCTGGCTGTTTAAATACTGGGAAAAAATTGGACAGAGGTTCCCCGTATTTAGACAACTAGCATCGGGCTCTTAGTCCGGTCCTGGTTCCAAAAATACGGGGGACAAAAGATGTAGGGGTCCCCCCTATTTTTAAAACCAGCACCGGGCTCCACTAGCCAGGGACATAATGCCACAGCCGGGGGACACATTTATGTAGGTCCCTGCGGCCGTGGCATTACCCCCCCCCCCCAACTAGTCACTCCTGGCCGGGGTTCCCTGGAGGAGTGGGGACCCCTTAAATCAAGGGGTCCCCCCCTCCAGACACCCAAGGGCCAGGGGTGAAGCCCAAGGCTGTCCCCGGCACCCCTGGGTGGTGGGTGCCAGGCTGATAGCCATAAGTGTGTAAAAAAAAGAATATTGTTTTTTGTTGTGGTACTACAAGGCCCAGCAAGCCTCCCCCGCTTGCTGGTACTTGGAGAACCTCAAGTACCAGCATGCGGGGAAATATGTAGTTCTACAACAACAAAAAATACCCAAATAAAAACACAACACACACACACACCATGAAAGTAAAAAATTATTAAAACACACTCACACATACTTACCTACATCCCACGCCGGTCACGTCCAGTTGTCCATGTAGAATCCATTAGGGGTACCTGTAAAAATGAGAGAGAGATTTCTTACCTATATCCCACGCTGATCACATCCACTTGTCCATGTAGAATCCAATAGGGCCGGTACCTGTAAAAATGAAAATTATACTTACAAACGAAGTAATCCACAGGAGGAGAGAGTGCACAAGACTGTGCAACAACAGTGGGCTGATGTGCATTGAGGACTTCTCATAAGCAAGCCTTCCTTGCGCATGGGCCATATGTGAATCGTTCCTACAGGTCCGCAATGCCCCGCCAATATGTGACTTCACGAATAACATGCCCTAGAGCTCCAAGTGAGTGAAGATTGTATTGCAGAGGAGAGGATAGAAAGACCAGCCAAAGAAGAAGGCAAGTGAAAATTTTTGTATAGGGATAAGGCAGCAGGTTTTGTCAGTCCCGAGCCCCACAATTTCTGATGGCAGACCTGGGGAAGGGGACTGCAGAAAATAGAAATGTGACCCTCTTCATGCACTGACTACCAGTCTCAACTAAAAAGTGATGGGGCTTGTTCCAGACCATTTGGACTGTGTGAGCAGAGGAACTGAGTAAGTTTGGGATCCTTGGAGTGTTATCTTAGACTGGGATCCCAGAGTTTTCTGTTTTCAATCCTATGGGATTGTGTGTATTTATAATCCTGCGGGATCTTTATCTATTTACCTTATTTATTAGAATAATAAATTAAAAACCATAGCATTTTAATTTGCTCACAACAAACCTTGCCACTTTATGCCTCCCAACTTTCCAGATTTTTGCGGGACAGTCCAGTTTTTTGGGGATTGTCCCACTGTCCTATCCACGGGCCACAGTGTCCCGAAGTGGGATGGGAGGAGGCTCCTGTCACTCGCTGCTCTGCTTAGCAGACAGAGGGACTGGGGGCATGCCAGCAGCTCACAGAGCGCTGGGCATGCCTCCACAATGATGGAAAATGGAGGTGTGGCTTATTATCGCGACAGTCCCACAAAACTATGACCCCTTTTCATAGGCCATACCCCCTTTTGGGAGCGCAGGTTAGGGATGTCCATCGGTGTGTTCACCATCGATAGCACCAACTATGATATAGGAGACCATCAATGGGTTCACCCTTTAATGGTCCTACGTGTTATTTCAGCAAATGACCCATGGTCCAATCACAGCCTGGGGGTGTGGCTTCACGGATGTTGGGGTGGAGCTATGCTTCGTGTCCTGGCATGTTGTAAAACATTTTAAAAAATATTAGTTTATGTTGTGCCATCGATGGAGGGTAACCACTGGTTCTCTCTCATCGATGGCAAAATAATTCGACATCAGCCATAAACCATCAATGTTTGGGAATCATCGATTGTCAATGGCCATCCCCAGCGCCCGTGCGCAAAGGATTCCCTATTTGCAGAGTCCTGATGTTGGGAGGTATACTTAATGACTATGACATGAATTCACCAAAAGTGTAAGTAGATGCTCAGCCAGTCATAAAGGTTTCTTATGTTGGTCTCTTGTGACTGGCTGACAGGGACAGAGAGTCCTAGGGACCACCTGCTTTAATCATACATTTATAGAGACTAATTAATTCTCTGTGATGCTATGAAGCTTCATTAATGCAAAACATACTGTACACTCTTTTCAATGGCTTATTCATTTTAATAGGACTTCAAAATGTAGCACATAACCCCAAGCGATGCATAGACAACTGAAATGCATGTGTCTTTGACATAAGTGGGGAAAAAGAGCACAAAGTTGGATTGTTTAGTACAGTAAATTGCTAGTGAGTAATACTTTTAACTCATTGTATGGATCAAAGAGCAACCATAATAATTCATACCACAATGCAAGCTTCTACTCACTGTCACATAACCTGGTCCCATTGATTTTCGCTCTACAACGTAAATAACCAATGCAAATAAATTAAGCTGGGATTAGAGGCAGAAGAGATATAAATTACAAGAAATGTAACACATTTATTTTCTCTTCTGTTGCAGAAGAGCAGCAGAATTATAAACCTTGTCCATGAAGTTTCTCACAGGCTATCAGAATGCATAGGATAACAAGGTAGTGCCCAGAGTCAGCATATACAACCTGATCAATGTATGGAATTCAGAGTAGCCATGGATTATAGGACACACATAAATGCACATACACATCTATATATGAGCCTAGCAATGGAAAAGCCTGTAAGCACCCTGCAGAGTAAAGTCAGTGATGCAGTAATTCTGCACTGTTTGATCATTAATTACTTTTCATTTGTTTTTGGACAGTTCAGGCTATTTAAAGGATTAAGGAGGGTATCATATGTGCTAAACCCCCAAGCCAAACCCCTACAGTTTCTGTATATATGTCAGTAAATCATGAATTCAATGTACTGTAAATCATGAACTGGAGTAATGTGTCAGTAATTTATAAACTGGATATAATCCAAGATAGTAGGTTACTAGATGTTTCCAGTGTCGACACTAGTGAAACTTATCTGGCATGACAGTAACCTCTTGTGCCCGGAAGATTAAAGACACATGTAAGAAACTTTACTGGATCAATCCAATTGACATTGAATGCGCAATTGTCACATGATTAAAATTCTGAGGTAAGTGACCTACTCCTGTCTAATTGCTGATAACGGCACTGTCCAAACTCAAAGTAATGAACCTAATGAAGTCTTTGGTTGAAGCCTGCTTGCCAGGTAGCTTTCTCTAAATAAAGAAGTAATTGTCACTGATCAGTAAATTAAGCAGCCCTTTGTAAGTGATCTGTAAAGATGGGGAATCTGACCTAATGTTCCATTGTACACAGCAAAAAGCGGGTGGTGTCACTTGTCATTACAGATCAGATAGACACAAGTATCACTTGTCAGCAGTGTGGGGTTCACAGAGTACAGTGGTAATTGTGTGCTCACAGTCTTACCTCTTTCAGTGTAAAGTGGCAGCGAGGAAAGTAGGTCTGTTAATATTTTACAAGAGCGATACTTTCTCCTATACATTCTTTTACGAATGGGATTAAATGGTGCCCATCATCGGTATCAATAATTAAGTTACAGCAGTTAACATGAGTTGGTGTCACACTGCATTGTAACAAAATGGGCAGAGTGCTTTTGGCGAGCCGGCCGGGTATGCATTTTATACAGTACCACTCCAACACGATTAGCTGCAAGTGATGCCACCACGCATTACCATATACTCCAAAGGGCAGGGTAAACAAATCCACTCTGTCCAATGTCTCCATGTAGCCATCACAATTACAATACATATTTGTAAATGCTACTAGATGCTCTTATATATTAGCCCAACTAGTCCGTTTGGTTCACTGAACCTTTCATTATTGTTTAACAGTGAGGAACGGCAGGACTGATTTTAGAAACCCATTAAGAAACTGCCTATTGTTCTCCCTTCTTGCTGAATAATTTACAGAATGGTTAGTAACAAGAAAAGCAATTGCAACCATGGCAGATGAAGTTGGTATATTTCATCCAAGAATAGAGCTCTGGATGTTTTTTTTTATGGTAGCAGGCCCTATAATCTGCATCTAGGCCATTACACTTAGTGTCTATGAATTTATTGCCAAACACATGAATATCTAACAGAATGATGGGGCTGGTTTTCTCCCAGGGTGAGATTTATCAAAACTCGGAGTGAGATAAAGTGCCAACCAAACAGCTTCCAACTGTCATTTTACAGGATGTGTTTGAAAAATGTAAGCAGCTGATTGTTGGTATTTTATTCATCTCCACTTTTTATCTCTCCAAGCTTTGATAGCTCTTCCCCACAGTCCCTAGAGAGTTTAGTGAAATACTCGCAGCTTGCATTTTGGAAGAAACATCTTTTCATTCATTCATAATTTACTATACAAACACTACAGAGCTTTGCAATATGTAATATAAAATGCTGGATAGTACTAACAAGAGGATAAAGATGCACTACAACCTACTTCATACATTGCTACTTCTTCCCGGTATCTGGATGATAGATCAGCATTGTATTGGTCGACAGTCAAAAGGTTGCCACCACATGATAGACATGCATTCGGTCGACAGGTACAAAATGTCGACATGACAATAGTCACCACACATATGGTTGAAACATGTTTTTTGGGTTTATCACATTTTCACATTTGCTTGATTTACTATCCACGTGGACATACATTTGGAATAGTAACCTGTGGTGAGTGAAGCAGTAATGGAGCGAGCCACGTTTGTACTGATGATGGTCAAAGAACATGAAATATTAAAGGTTTGGCCAAAAAAAATGTGTTGACCATTTCTGTGGCAACCATTTTTGTGTAGACCATTTTTGTATTAACCATTGTCATGACGACCTTTTGACCCTGTTTACCTTGTACACTGTCGAACTTAACCTCTGTCGACCTATGTTTACCTTTTGTACCTGTCAAAGTAATGCATGTCGACCATATGGTGTCGACCTATTGACTGTTGACCATAAAATTGTCAGTTTATAATACCAAGCCTCTTCTTCCCCTAGACAGAGCTCTGGTGTCTGGTACATGCAGCCATTTTTGATGGCCTCATTTAAGAGCTAAGGAGAAACTGACTGAGCCGCTAGGGCCACCACTAGGAAAGTTGGGCCTCTGGAAGAAAGAAGGAGGGCCATGTGTGTGAGGAGCATGACTTTGCCACATTGTGAAATTTTGGCTCCATGTGATCATGGGGCCTAATTCAGACCAGGTCGCACGCAGGCTATTTTTTGCACTGCTGCGACTTGGTAATCGCCGCCCACAGGGGAGGGGTTTAGAGGTGTGCAGGACTGCAAACGCTTGTGCAGAGAGCTGCACAAACAAAACCGCTGCGATGATCCGGCCCGGAGCTGACGTCAGGATCCCTCCGTGGAAACGGCCGGACACGCCTGCACTTTCCTAGACACTCCCAGAAAACGGTGAGTTGACACCCCCGGACGGCTTCTCCCTGTCAATCTTCTTGCGTTCACCGCTGCGAATGCTTTCTTCTGTGTTTTCGTCCCTGCCCGTCGCCAGCCAGCGATGCGCCTGCGCATTGCGGCCCGCATGCATGCGCAGTTCAGAACCGATTGCACGGCTGCAAAAAACTGCAGCGTGCGATCGGGTCTTAATGACCCCCTAGGCCCCATAATGTTGAGGCTACACCTCTATGTTAGGCCCAAGGACCATATACAGTCACAGTTCCCTGTACCCCTTTCAGTGCCTCACATTAGTTTATTAATTTAGGAAGAGAACGGTAAAATCTAAATTTGGGGGACACCATCTCTCCTGAGCTAGATAGCACAGATGTGTCCTCATCCCACTAGCCTCAATGTGGCACAAGATGCCTGGCGCAAGTGAGCCGCCAGATCACGGGCATCTCTGATAGCACCATCTGTCTTTTTTTTTTTTACATCTTTTACTCAAAAATACCTCTTAGTTGTAATGGTGATTCATTTGACACGTGACACTTGTATATCGGTGCGTGACTGAGTCTGTATACACAGCACAACGGAACTTGATGTGAAGAAAAGCCACAGCTGCCTTATTGTAGCACTTCGTATACATAAGTGTCACATATCAGATTAATCAGCACAGTCTCCTGGTGGGTCTTAGTCGCACCGCATTGCGTTTTGGGTAGAAACGCACAAAAATACGTCTGGTGCTAGTAGAGTCGCAACGGGAACTGGCACGCCAAGAGGGGCTGTTTGGCGTGACTGTAGCAATAATGTATGAGGACACATCTGTAGGAGGTTAGGAAAGTATACAGTAAATGAGTTGGCCGATGTGAAGTGTATTTGCATGATGTTTGTTAAGTGATTCAACCCAATATAGACCTGTTTTTCTGCTCAACTGTATCAACTGTGTATTTACTTATTAACACTAATTTTAGTACACACATATCTCGCAGAACATTTCAGACACACACATCAGTCTCTGCCCCACTGAAGCTTACAATCCATATTCCCTATGGCACAGACACACCACACCACACAGGGCCTGATTCCAAAGTGGACCCAATGTTGGTGTTTGCACAGTTGAGCGGTGGCTTCAAAAATGAAGGTGGGTCACAACTGCTTCAGGTGCATGTTAGAGCCTACCACTGTGAATTCGGATGCAGTTGTAAAGACTCCAGCGACTTACTTGCGACAGACATTCTGAGCAAGCACAGGGTTACAAAGAGGTTCAATGGTGCGACCGATAGTGCCTCTTTAAACAGAAGTGGCAGGTCGGAGACACCTTCGGTGGGCATCTCTACAAATCCCTGCGGAGACATCATTAGTGTATTTTTGCAGATCCACTTCATATGAATGGGTTTGGATTAAAAAATTGACAATATATAGACAGACAGTCAATAGGTCAACACCAGATAGCCGACAGTCAATAGGTCAAACAGGGTGAAAATGTCGACAGGGTCAAAAAAGTTGATAGTTAAATGGTCGACATGGACTTACGTCAACAGTGTCAAAAGGTCAACAGGTTGAAATGGTAGACACTTTTTTTTTGTTATTTTTAACCCTGAACCTAATCCTCCCCCTAGTGCATAACCCTAACCTTCCCTTAGTGCCTAATCCTAACCCACGCCCTAGTGCCTAACCCTAACCCTCCTCCTGGTGCCTACCTCTCCCCATAGTGCCTAATCCTAACCCTCCCCCTAGTGCCTAACACTTACCCTCCCCTAATGTGCCTAATCCTAACCTTCCCCCTAGTGCCTAACCCTAACCTTCCTCCTAGTGCCCACTCCTAACCCTCCCCCCCAGTGCCTTATCATAAACTTCCCCCTACTGCCCAGTCCTAACCATCCCCCTAGTGCCTAACCCTGACTCACCCTAGTTCCTCCTAACCTTCCCCCTAGTGCCTAACCCTAACCCATTACCTAACACTTACCCTCCCCCTAGTGCCTAACCCTAACCTTCTCCCTAGTGACCAATCCTAACCCTCCCACCAGTGCCTTATCCTAGCCTTCCCCCTAGTGCCAATCCTAACCTTCCCCCTAGTGCCTAACCCTCACCTTCCCCCTAGTTCCTAACCCTAACCTTCCCCCTAGTTCCTAACTCTAACCTTCCCCTAGTGCCTAAGCCTAACCTTCCTCCTAGTGCCTAACCCTAACCCTCCCAAGTGCCTATCCCTAATCCTATCCCTAAACATCATGAAAAACCCTGTGTTTATCTTTTCTGTGTTGGCCATTTGCATGTCAACCTTCTGACCCACTCGACCAACTGGTGTCGACCTATTGACTATTTACTATCTTCCATCCAGATACCACACAAATTAGCAGTTGTGACAGGTTTGCACTTACCTCTGAATCAGGCCCATAGACACTAGGATTAATATATATATTTTTTTTTTGTCAGAACCCAGTTAACCTACCAGAATGTTTTTTGGTTTGTTGGAGGAAACTGGAGGACCTGGAAGAAACCTGTGCAATCACAGAGAGAACATACAAACTCAACACATATATTAGATTGGTCAGGATGACCTCAGGACTTTGCGGCAGCAATGCTCACCACTCTACCATCTGTGCTGCACATAATGTAAGAAACTCTTTCTCTGCCTACAGACAGTAGTGAATGTCCAGTACAGATAACCTTCAGCTTATGTCATTGTCTGCATGCCTGATTACCAAGGCTCCATGTGACTTATAGCTAACTCCAGACTGCCTATAATGTATGTTGTGGTGGGGGGAGTACCACAGGTCACCAGTAGCATGACGCAAGTGACATAACCCTCTTTGCTTTGTGGTCACTACGTCTGAAGCAGAGACTCCCGGCCACTGGTGATGGCTGCAGATGTTAAGAGCATGTGTGCGATAACATCCGGAGAGATATTTCCATCTTGCAAGTAATAACCAGCTGCCTGCTTTATCCCTTGTTACTGTGTATACTGCTTAGAAGCATTGCAGGGAAATAGACTTTGACAGGTCTGGAATGCTGCCAGTGACTTAAGTAATCCTTTTGTACATAGTAAGAGCATATAAGATGTAATACAGCAATAACGTAGGCACTGACGCTGGCCGCGTGCGTCCAATACCCATATGCGCTTCTTTGCTCAGTGATCTAAAATGAAGCCAACAATTTACGGGCTAGAAACATTTTTCTGAATATATGCAAGTGTCACGTGGTGCCGTACTGAATGCAAGTTCTCCTGCTGAATTTTTCATCAGCCTTCTTGTCTGTACTGTGAGAATGCAATACGTACAGCAGAATAAACATTGTTACTATACTATAGTGGCTGAAGGAAAAACAACCAAAAAACATGTTTTAATAATATCCACATCCAAATGTCTTTATCAATAATTCCAGCCGTAGCTTCTTAATATCCTCTATAAAACCAGTTTGTGGTTACAGAGGTGTAACTAGCTCTGGCAGTTTTGCTATTAAGGTATGCTAAAACTGAGGCATGGCATGCTGGGATGTGTAGTTCCACAGCAACTGGAGGGCCACAGGTTTGAAGACCCATGCTCTAGCCCATACTTAACCTACTTTTAATTTCTCCTCTCCGGGAGACGCTGCACAGAACTTTGGGGAGCGGGGCCAGGTTGTGACATCTTCAAGCCCCCTAAATTGACGCGATTTGCATCAATTTAGTCCCTCCGCACCACACAGTCTGCAAATGCCGCAGAGTATCTCTCCATCCTGCCCACGTTACTAGGGTGCGGCCAGGATGCGGGAGATCTGTCTGCTCTTTCAGGGGGTGCAGGGGGGTACCACAAAAATCGGGAGCCTCCCACAACTTCCGGGAGAGTGGGCAAGTATGCTCTAGCCATCCAGCATCCGCCAATCAGCATGCTGACAGTCATTCACTGGGAGGCAGGCAGAGAATGCTGCCACGCCGCTCTTATTGTGTGTGATTCACAATCAGCCTTCTTAACCTGTTTCCCAAGAAGCTCTGGAGCCCCTGCTTGAATGCCCCTGTCAGTGTGGGGCCCTGGGCAGCTGCTCAGTGTGCCTATATGTTAAGATGTCCCTGACAGCTGATACCCAGAAATGAGGCAACGGGGGGGAGGGGGCATTTACTATAAGTCAAGAACTGCCGCCAATGCACAGGGGCTTAAAATGGTCAAACAGCCAGTGGTTAGTGGCATCCAGTAACAGCTCAGTGGAATCCGGAGAATACCGGCATTTCTTAGGACAAGCAATAACCTTCCCCTATACTGTATATATTTTTTTTAAATGTTCTGTATATATGCAAATGTAGGAAGTTAAAAATTTAAAACAGCAATACTATTCAAAGTAATACAGTGTTTAAATTTCCTACTTCAACAGGTTGACAGGCAGCCACTTTGTAAATTTACCCCCACCTAGACTGAAGCATCAAACAGTTGGTCTGTCCAATGTTTCCATGATAAGGATCAGGTGGGGCCAGTGGTATGCGGTTAACATACCGCCCATTGGGACCCCGGCTGTCTCAATAACGCCACCGGGATTTTGAAGGGGGTACTATACCGCCGCCGGAATACCGGTGATGTAGGTGATTCCCCGTCTATGGGTGTCGACGACAACCATAGAGGGAGACTTGAACCTGTGGCGAGTGCAGCTCGCCACCAAGCCCGCAGCGTGGCAAGCGCAGCAAGCCCGCAAGGGGCTTTGTTGCACTCACCCCCCCCCCCCCCCCCTGCCGGCATTCTAGCACCTGGGATGCCGATGTCGGTATACTGACATTCGGCATCCCTGCCGGGGGGATCACATACCGATCCCGGGGCCAGCATAGCAATGGCTGGATTCTTCCTAAAATAAACTGTGTAAAAACAGATTCAGTAAGTGCTTTTGTATTTTAAAACAAAGTAAGTTTTGGACACGTATTAAAATGATTCATTATTCAGCCATCAAATTACTAAGTTCCTTTTCTATTACATGTGTAAATATTGTCATATTTGAATATCTGCGAATAAATGTATAATACTTGTCATGTTAAGGTTAATGCAGGGCAACAGTACATGAAGAAAAATACAGGGTCATAGAATGGACTTTGTAATAACTCACCACAAAAACACACAAAAGATTATGAGGAATTACAATGCTGCATATTCTGATTTAATACAGCTTTCAATGGAAGAACAGCAGTAAAGGAAATCCAACAATTGGCAGGAAATTCTAGATCAGAATTTCATAATGTCCTGTCAGTTATCCCTTCTACAGCCTGACTCAGATATGAGACTTTTTAATATCCGCCTGGCAGAAACCCCAACATGAAAGTTAAATGTGTAATTTAGGATGATACAAAAGTCAGAAAATAATGTATTGCTGAGAAAAAAAACCTTTGTGGTAGGAAAATGACTACATTCTATTGAATAATCCGCTAATACCAGCTCTCTCATGGTACCATTGAAAGCCACATTGCAGTTGAGTCAATTAAAGAAAGGAAAGCATTTTTGGTCAAGTACTACTGTCACTGCATACTTGCGATACAGTAGAGTATAGATATTATAATTTCATTTTTTTATTAATACATACATTTATTAACATATTATTATTTCTATAGTACACACATGTTCTGCAGTCCATTTTTGGAGTGCAGGAGGAAACTGGTGTACCCAGAGGAAATCCATAAAAACTTGGGGAGAATATACAAACGGAACATAGTTAGGGCTATGGTGGACATTGAACCCAGTACCTCAGTGCCAGGGCTGTAACTAGAGTGGTGCGAGAGGTGCTCTGCCCACAGCACAGATGCACTGTGGGCAGAGCTGGCCACCACCGCAATTTGCAGAGCACCAACTGCTATGTATATTACTAATACACATCTCAGCGGCAGGCGTCCGGCTCCCCCTCTGTGCAGAATGAGGAGGAAGAAGAGGAGAGGAATGAGGAGGAAGAGGAAAGATGATGAGGGGCTCTACTGTGGCATAATGTGTATAAGAGGCTCTACTGTGGTGTAATGGGCTCCTCTGTGTTGCATGATATGAATAACGAACACTACTGTGCGGTGTAATGTGAATTGTTACTATTCATTGGCCATGCCCCTTCCCCACAAAGGCTTGCTATCCCTATTTCAATTATGGGGGGGACGGGGAAGGGGGGGTTAGATGGGCACCAGTTGTCCAAATTTCTAGTTACAGCTCTGCTCAGTGCTGTGAGGCAGCAACACTAACCATTACACCATCCATGCTATATCAAGTATCCCATTCCAGACATCCTGCAAGCCAAATACATGTGCCACAACACTGCCACGCCCTCATACCGTCTCTTCCATGCCCTGCTCCAGTGCAGGGAGCAGCCAAAATTGGCAACTATACCTGGGAGTAAGTGCTGAAACAGTGGCCAGTGTGACTGTATGCATCAAGATGTATTATAAGGTATTACATTTTCCTTAAAATCAGGCACAGTATTTCTTACCCTTTACTGTATTTTTTTTATTTATTTATTTATTTATTTATTCTAATTAAATCAACACTAAGCAGAGAATTGAGCAAAATAAGTATATTTCACTTTTGGAATTATTGATGTTTTAAGGGAAACCCCCATTGCTACTTACCCATACCACAACTTAAATCAGAAGCATGTTGTGATGTTGGTTTACATTCTGTGATCAGACTAAGCAGTGTCGGACTGTGGCATGAAGGGCCCACCGGGTGAATGCAGTGGTAGGGGCCCATGTTTAGGGGTGTAGCCAGTTTCCAAAGGGGGTGTGGCCCGCCACCACAGAGGCTTGGCTAACTATTAGAGGGAGTGCATGCAGAGGCAGAACTCTGGGAGGCAACGGAGTCAGCTCCTGCCGGGCTTCTGCTTTGAAGGGGGGCACCTCTCCTCCTGTTCCGTATGTTCAGCGACATTAATCAATTAAGTTAATTGACAGCAGCCGGTAACTCTTCCGTAGCCGACTTCCCCACTAGCCACTACACCTTACAAATCACACCCTCTTTATTATAGATATACTGGAAGCAGACACCTTACTGATGAAGCTATTTGCTCCTATAAAGGAAGCATGAGAATTCTAACTATGAAGTTATTTCTCTGACAATTACAAGTAACATATAGTTAGAATTCTTATACTTCCTATGCAACAGCAGATATCTCCATCAGTAAGGTGCATGCTTCCAGTGTAATAGGTTGTGGGTTATAATCCTGGATATGACACTTGCAAATTAATTGTCAGAGAAATAATCAGCATTGTGAGTGACTGAGTAGATTTATGTAGTTTGTGGCTGGACCCCTACATAGATCTGCCTAGTTGCAATGGTTTTGTAGTAGCTTCACATAGTTAGAATCTGCAGGATTGCTATGCAGGAGCAATATATATATATATATATACTGTATATACATATACATATATATATATATGTATATATATACTGTATATACATAGATAGATAGATAGATAGATAGATAGATAGATAGATAGATAGATAGATAGATAGATAGATATAGGGGGGCACCAATCAGGGCCGTAACTACGTGTGTGCCAGAGGGGCCTGGCACACAGTGCAGTCACCCTGGGGGCGCAACTGTCCGCTTCCATGTTCAGGGGGCCCAAAATCTGCGGCATTGTAATGAGTCAGACTAACTCATTACAAGCCGCCCCTGATCCCCGCTGCCCGGCTTCCGCCCCCACACTTCTACTGCCGCCTCCTGACCCCTGGTGCCCGGCTCCCGCACCCACTGTCCTGCTCCCGCACGGAGAGGCAGTACCAGCAGCGGCAGTGGCGTGCCGGGTCCAGCCTCCTGACACCTGCTGCCTGACTCCTGCCCCCACACTTAAGCTACCGGCTCCCGCCTCATGATCCCCGCTGCCCGGCTTCCACACCCACTGTCCTGTTAATGTACGTAGAGGCAGGACCAGCAGCGGCAGTGGCGTGCCAGCTCCAGCCTCCTGACACCTGCTGACTGACTCCTGCCCCCACACTTAAGCTGCCGGCTCCCGCCTCATGATCCCCGCTGCCCGGCTTCCTCACCCACTGTCATGCTAATGTACGTAGAGGCAGGACCAGCAGCGGCAGTGGCGTGCCGGCTCCAGCCTCCTGACCCCCGCTGCTGCCCCCACACTTAATCTGCTGACTCTCGCCTCATGTTCCCCGCTGCCCGGCTTCCACACCCACTGTGCTGCTAACGTACGGAGAGGCAGGACCAGCAGCGGCAGTGGAGTGCCGGCTCCAGCCTCCTGACCCGCTGCCCGGCTTCCGCAGCCACAGTTCTGCTGCTGCTTCCTGACCCCTGGTGTGCCCGTCTCCTGCACCCACTGTCCTGCTCCCGCACGGAGAGGCAGGACCAGCATCGGTGGCTGCATGAGGGGAGCTAAGCCTAAGATGAGAGGGGACTGACAAGGGAGAGTGCCATGGTGGGGTTAGACAGAGAGTATAAATGTGTCAGATAAGTGTGTGTGTGTGTGTGTGTGTGTGTATATATATATATCTGTGTGTATATGTGGCTGGGGGTGTGTGTGTATATATATGTGGCTGTGTGCACTATGCATATATGTATATATGTGATTGTGTTTATATATGTCCGGACATCTGGTATGTACTTACGCCCCTGGCCTGTGTAAAAAGGGGACTCTGCCTGCCGTACTGTGTAAAAAGGGGGACTCTGCCTGCCGTACTGTGTAAAAGGGGGACTCTGCCTGCCATACTATGTAAAAGGGGACTCTGCCTGCCGTACTGTATAAAAAGGGAACGCTGTCTGCCGTACTGTGTAAAAGGGGGACTCTGCCTGCCGTACTGTGTAAAAAGGGGACTCTGCCTGCCGTACTGTGTAAAAGGGGGACTCTACCAGGTGTAATGTGTAAAAGGGGCTCTACCTGGTGTACTGTATTGTGTGGCGTAATTTGAATAATGGAGACTACTGTACAGCGTAATATGAATTGGTATTATTTTGGGCCACACCCCTATATTATTGGCACGTGCCTACGACGCACACTGGCCCTATTTTAAAACTGGGGGGGGCGCCGATGCTGTTTCTTGCACACAGCGCTAAAATGTCTAGTTACGGCACTGGCACCAATATTTTTCTTGCCTCCGGGCAACTTGGTCAAACTTACGCCACTGAGTGCATGTCTAGGTCCCTTGATAAATATATATATATATATATATATATATATATAGTAAATACTGCTAGCACATGCATGATAATGTACCAGATTAAAAACAGCAATGCACTGTAGAAAATATACCATAGTCCTGTGCAGTACAATGTAACATATATGTAATACATAATTCAAGTGCACAGTCTGAAACCTGATCCCTAGAGGAGGAGGTGGGGCTCACCGGGGGCCTGAGATTAAGATTTATACAGCCATATGTGCTTTGTTCCCAGTTTAAAGGAATACTTTGCTGTTACATCACCTGGGTAAAACTCTTGCTATTCCACAACTAACATCCAAACTTTCAAGCAAGCTCTTGCTGTGCAATATAACAGCCTCCTGGGGTAAAACATCAGCCAGCCACTTTAAGAGCTCTTTATGCTAGAATTGTGCCGTTAAACTGCTGCTACTCTGGTTATGTAAATTATCTACAACAATGCATTTCATTCAAATCATCTTAACTTCTTTTAACCTACACATCCTGTGTGGATGTTACTATAATCTATCCTTAACAAAAATTTGTATTTACAGTACCCTATTTTCCTGCTTTTATGTGCACCTATTGTTTATACTTTTTGCGATCAAATGGAAGCCTTGGATTACATTGCAGGTTTCAAGATTCCGCATTCACATTGTTGTGATGGGTGTAGTATGATATCTCCGCGTTCGTGATGCTGGTGGTCACATGACCGACCCAGGTATCCCAGAACCAAGAATGCCAACATGTTCGGGGGGCAAGTGAGCTAACCTCCCCCCCTCCCCCCCCCCCCACCACCACCACCTTAACCACTCTCTGGTGATGGCTATGGCTAAATGTATGGGGTGGTGGCTAGGGCTAAATATTGTGGGCTGGCGGTACGACTAACCACCCCCCTAGTGCCTAACCCCCTTCCCAATGCCTAACCCTAACCCCCCCCCCCCCCCCCCCTCAGGTCCTAACCCTAGTACCCACACCGATACTTACATTTATTATGTCGGCTGTCTGTTTCCTGGTGCCAGTCTCATGCCAGTGTCAGGATTCCGGCAATGGTCACATGACCATCGGCATCCCAACTACCAGGATGTCAAGTGCATCCCATTGTGATTCTGTTTGGTTTCCTTATGTCGGCTGTCTGTTTCCTGATGCCAGTCTCATGTCAGTGTCAGGATTCCGGCAATGGTCACATGACCATCGGCATCCCAACTACCAGGATGTCAAGTGCATCCCATTGTGATTCTGTTTGGTTTCCTTACAATACTGACTTTTCCGACCTATTTTTTGTTTTTAACTATAGTATGTGCTTTGGTTAAATTGCAGCATTGTACAGGTTTTTCTCTTGTTATATTATAATATATATTCTTATATTATATTGCAGCATTTTATTGTTATCCTCTTGTTGCATTGTAACATTCTACTGATCTACCGTGATACTCTTTTGTTATATAGCAGCGTTTTACTGGTGTCTAGTTATTCTCTTATTATATTGTACTTATTTGCAAGTACATTGTTATTCTTATGTTTTATTGTAACATTCTATTTGTCTTCTGTGTTGTATTCTTGCCATATGGGAACAGCCTAATTATGGCACCAAGGCAAGATTATTCTATTTGATCATACTATTCATAAACTACTTCTATACATACTCTGCAAATACAGCATACACTATATATAGCCAGCATTATAGCTATATCTTGATCTTGAAAAGCCCACAATTCACACTACAAGAGAGAACAAGTACAAGTGCCTTTGCAGTCCTTTAGATGGAAATCCAACTACTGCATCATGGGGGTCATTCCGAGTTGATCGCTCGCTAGCTAGTCTTAGCAGCCGTGCAAACGCTATGCCGCCGCCCTCTGGAAGTGTATCTTAACTTAGCAGAAGTGCTAACGGTTGTATCGCAGAGCGCCTGCAAAATTTGTTGTGTAGTTTCAGAGTAGCTCAAAACCTACTCAGCGCTTGCGATCACTTTAGACTATTCAGTTCCAGATTTGACGTCACAATCCCGCCCAGCGTTCGCCCAGTCACACCTGCGTTTTTCTTGGCACGCCTGCGTTTTTCCGCATAGTTTCTGAAAACGGTCAGTTGCCACCCAGAAACGCCCACTTCATGTCAATCACTTTACGGCAAGCAGTGCGATTGAAATGCATCGCTAGACCCTGTGCAAAAATGACATAGTTCGTTGTGCCCGTACGTTGCTCGTGCGCATTGCGCCGCATACGCATGCGCAGAACGGCTGTTTTTTAGCCTGATCGCTGCGCTGTGAACAAATTCAGCTAGCGATCAACTCGGAATGACCCCCCATATTCAAAGCCTAGATGGGGCATCCCGGGCTTCCTTTGTTAAAGGCAGGGCCGTAACTAGGTGTGTGCCATTGGTGCCTTGCCCACAGCGCATATTCACTGTGCGCGCACCATCTGGCAGCACCACCTGAACGGCCGGCCACTCTCTCTCCCCCTTCCTGCCTCCCACCGCTGCAGCGCTTGTACGTAGTGGTGTGCGCTGAGCTCCTCTGTTGCTGAGCGCACCCACCATACAAGCAGAGGCAACGTGAGCAGGGTGACAGATGCCGGTAGCGTCTACTTTGTCTTGCCCCCTGGCCGACCCCACTGTCAGCAACTCGGGATCGTAGCTGATAGCTGCAGTGCACGGGCTGCCAAGCTATTTGCTGTCCGGTCAGTGACGATGCGCGGCCCCGCCCCCTCTCCATACCTCTCCTCCTGTGCATGCTTTCTGAGAGCAGCGCTGCCAACCCGGCTAGTTCAGCCGCGAACGAGCACCTGACAGCACCACGACATTCCTGGCCCCGCCAAGCCCCGGCTCTGTGCATGTCATCCGCCGGCTCCCCCCCTCCCCCTCCTCCTCCTCCTTGTATTGTCCCAAACTACTCTTCTCCTATGTCCTCCTGTCTCTGGCACCTGCCTCCTCTAGTCCGCATGCCCCCACCTACTCTTGCCCCAGAAAACGCTGGATTTATAAAGGATGGTATATATATATATATATATATATATATACTGTATATATATATAATGGTATGGCAAAAATGGATAATATACCTTTGGATATCATGCCAGTTGAATGTTATAAAAACATTTAAATTGGATTATATCCAAAGGTATATTATCCAATGGTATCCATTTATGCCATACCATTATATATATATATATATATATATATATATATATATATATATATATATATAATATAAATATATATATATATATATATATATATATAACAAATATATATATATCAGGTTAAACCCAGACTACTCATTGTTCTGGGCAGCTCATAGCCGTATGCTCCACCACAACATAATGGTGCAAATCGGGGGTATATGGGAGGGGCAGAGCTAATGATAGTGGCCCACCCCATTTCTACTAAGTATTACAGGGATATCAGTTCATTCAGGGAGGTTCCAGGGTTTTTTAGATATTCAAACTTCCCCTCCTACGTGTGCTAGTGCCAGCCTACTTCTCCTGTCCCCTGGCTCCCGCCTCCCGTCCACCTTTAATACCCAGCACCCAGGGGCGTCTCGAGAGAGGAGGGGACCTGTGTGCAGACTCCGTGTGTGGGCCCCCTCCTCTCCCGTAGCCACCACGCCATTTTTCCGGAGTCCTGCGCATGCGCTGTAGACTCTGGCACTGTGCCAGAGTCTCTATTGGGCAGTGCGCTAGCAGCGGCGCGACGGCTACAGGAGAGGAGGAGGCCCACACACAGTCAGCGATGGACTCCGTAAAGGATAGTATAGGAGAAATGTATGCTGTGTGGGCCCCTATGGGACTCAGGGGCCGGTGTGCACCGCACACACTGCACCCATTATAGATACGCTACTGCCAGCACCCCTGTGCCTTCTCTTGTACTAGCCTACTACTCTTGTCCCCTGTTTCCTACCTTCTCCTGTCACTGGCTCTCCTATAATGGTTGATTCTATATCGGAGTGGGAGAAGGGACCTTCTGACGTATCTAAGGGAGGAGACATGTCACCAGGGGGAGGAGCTACGGGCGAACAGGGTACCCGAAAAGTACGCTCGCCACGCTTCGGGCTTGGTGGCTCTCTCCGCTCCGCTTCGCTCGCCACCTGTTTACTAAAGGTAATAGTTGGTGGCGTGGATAGTAGAGGAACTATCCCGCTGGCATAGCTCCTCCCTCTTGTGTCATTGCTCCTCCCCTGACGGAAAAGGTCCCTTAGCCCACTTGATTCTAGCATCTACCCTCCTATAATACCCAGCACCCCTCCTCCTGTCCCAGCATCCTCCTCCTGTGTCACCAGCTCCACTTTCTGCACATCAAAAAGACGAGGAGCCATAATGAATTACAGGCAGAGCACAGCGGCCCCCAGCCAGTTTATACAGAATAAGATAAAGGTAAGATGAAAAATTATTTTGGTAAATTTTTAAAATGTATGTGGGTGCCTATTTATCCAGAAGAGTAGCCGTAAAAGGCAGAGCCGTAACTAGGTGTGTGCCGATGGTGCCTTGCCCACATCGCAAATGCACTGAGGGCGCACCATCGGCCATCACACCTGCTAGCTCTGAGCCCAGACTGCCCGCCTGTGTCCCTCTGAAGCCTCGGCCGCCCGCCCGCCTGGACACAACCATGTCCCGCTGAAGCCACCCGCCCACCTGTGTTCCGTTACTTCCTCTGAACTTCAAGCCGCTGCCCGCCCGCCTGTGACACAGGCAGGCGGGTGGGCAGCTTCAAGTTCAGAGGAAGCTTTCAAGCAGCTGCGGGGGGACGCTGTCTGCCGTAACGTGTAAAAGGGGGACTCTGTCTGCTTTAATGTGTAAAAAAGGGGGACGCTGTCTGCCGTAATGTGTAAAAAAGGGGGACGCTGTCTGCCGTAATGTGTAAAAAAGAGGACGCTGTCTGCCGTAATGTGTAAAAGGGGCTCTACCTGGTGTAGTGGCACTACTGTGCAGCGTAATTTGAATCATTTTGTGACCACACCTCTTTCCCGTGAAGCCACGCCCCTATATTTTTTGCGCGCACCTAAGGCGCACACTGCCGCCGGTTTGCGTTAAGGGGGGGGCGCCGATGCCGTTTCTTGCACACAGCGCTAAAATGTCTAGTTACGGTACTGGTTAAAGGCACAGAGATGATAATACTTTGGCTAGGAATGAAAGTGTCTAATGTTCAGACTCAATCCCCACCCCCCACCCCCCCAACAAATCTTGCCTTAATGCAATCCCTCCCACCAATCCCATGGCATGCCAGCCAATTTTGCGATTATTTTTGGGGTACATCAAATTCTGTGCGGTGCCCTGTTGTGATGTTCAGCCGGGGATATCAGGGCAAAATCGCTAATTTCCTGCGAACTTCGCTGATATTTCTTAGGATTGCATCTCTTAACCCCTTCAGTGGTGGGTATTGTTAAAAAATACACACCTCCCATGGTGTGTTTTTAGATTCAGGGAGTTCAGGGGTAAAAGTGCACGGGGAGAGTGCAGGGGGGCGATTGCCCGCAGGGGAACACCTGCTGGCATCGCTAGCATCATAAACCATTACACAGGTTTTATTTAAAATATACACACCTCCCACTGTGTGTTTTTAAATTCAGTGAGTGCAGGGGTTAAATGCTGTGGGGGAGTGCAGGAGGGCGATCACCTGCTGGGGAACACCCGCGGGCATCACCAGCGATAATTGTCGCCACTTTGCAGCACCCGGCAATCACCAGGAACTATCATACAGTTAAGCCCGCCCCCGGCTAATAGGAGTCCGGGGGGCGGGCTTAACTCCATAATACAACAAATGTAAACCAATAACCAGTGCTTAAAGTGGTCCTAGAGAGGTGGTGGAACTCACCACCCCTCCCCAAGGTGCCCATGTAATAAAGTTATTGCGCACGCGGCAGGCGTGTGCCGCAAAAAAAGGTGCGTGGTCTCAAAAAGAAAGGGGTGTAGTCACACAATAGTAATAATGCCCACAGTAGTAGCACCCCGTAATACGCATAGGGGGTCATTCCAAGTTGTTCGCTCGCTGACGATTTTCGCAGTGCAGCGTTTAAGTGAAAAAACAGCAAAAATGCGCATGGTACGCAGTGCGCATGCGCTAAGTACTTTCACACAAAACATTGAAGATTTACACAAGCTCGAACAACGTTTTTTCATTGCTTGAGTGATCGTAGTGTGATTGACAGGAAGTGGGTGTTTCTGGGTGGAAACTGCCCGTTTTCAGGGAGTGTGCTAAAAAACGCAGGCGTGCCAGGTAAAAACGCAGGAGTGGCTGGAGAAACGGGGTAGTGGCTGGCTGAACGCAGGGCGTGTTTGTGACGTCAAATCAGGAACTAAACGGACTGAGGTGATCGCAGTCTAGGAGTAGGTCTGGAGCTACTCAGAAACTGCAGGGAATTATTTAGTAGCAGTTCTGCTAATCTTTCGTTTGCTATTCTGCTAAACTAAGATACACTCCCAGAGGGCGGCGGCCTAGCGTGTGCAATGCTGCTAAAAGCAGCTAGCGAGCGAACAACTCGGAATGAGGGCCATAATGCCCACAGCAGTAGCGCTCCTTATACAATGCCCACAGTAGTAGTGCTCCTAATGCAATGTCCACTGTACCGGTAGTGCCCACAGCGGTAGTGCCCCTTATATAGAGCCCATAGTAGTGGTGCCCCTTATGCAATGCCCACAATAGTAGTTCCCCTTATGTCTACAGGGGTGATGCCTCTTATGAAGTGCCCCCTTTACAATGCCCTCATTAGTAGTGCCCCCAGTAGTAATGCCCCTATGTAGTATTGCCCCCAGTATTAATGTTGCCTGTAGTAATGCCCACAGTCATTTAGCCCCATGTAGTTTAGCCCCAGTAGTTATGCCCCCAGTGGTAATGCCCCTGCAGTTAAGACCCCAGTAGTTTAGCCCCCAGTTGTTTAGACCCTGTAGCTTAGCCCCCATGTAGTTTGCCCGTTAGTAATGTCCGCAGTAGTTTAGCCCCAGTAGTTTGCCCACTTGTAGTTTAGCACCCAGTAGTAATGCCCCCCTGTAGTTTGCCCTCTTGTAGTTCAGCCCCTGTAGTTATGCCCCCAGTAGTTTAGCCCCTGTAGTTACGCCCCCTTTTCGTTTGCCCCCAGTAGTTATGCCCTAAGTAGTAATGCCCCCAGTAGTTTAACCACTGTAGTTATGCCGCCAGTAGTTTAGCGCCCTTGTAGTAATGCCCCCAAGTAGTAATGCCCCTGTAGTTATACCCCCAGTAGTAAAGCCCTCCTGTTGTTTGCCCCCAGTAATAATGCCCTCCTGTAGTTTGCCCCCAGTAGGTAGCCCTCGTTAGTAATGCCCCCAGTAGTTAGCCCCCATAAGTAATACCCCCAGTAGTAAGCCCCCATTAGCAATGCCCCCAGTAGTTAGACCAATGTAGATTGCCCCCTTGTAGTTTAGCCCCCAGTAGTAATGGCCCAAGTAGTAATAACCCCAAGTAGTAATGACCCCAGTAGTTTAACCCCTGTAGTTATGCCACCAGTAGTTTAGCCCCCCTGTAGTTTGCCCCAAGTAGTAATGCACCTGTAGTTATGCCCCCAGTAATAATGCCCCTGTAGTTATACTCCCAGTAGTAATGCCCTCCTGAAGTTTGCCCCCAGTAGTTAGCCCCCGTTAGTAATGCCCCCAGTAGCTTGCCCCCTTGTAGTTTGCCCACAGTAGTTTGCCCCCAGTAGTAAAGCTCCCAGTAGTAATGCCCCCCTCCGTAGTAATGCCCCCAGTAGTTTGCCCACAGTAGCACAGTAGTAAAGCCCCCCAGTAGTAAAGCCCCCCAGTAGTAATGCCCATCAGTGGTAATGCCCCCAGTAGTAAAGCCCCCCAGTAGATGCGCCACTACACATAGGAAAAAAAACCCCCACCATACTCACCAAGCCCCACTCCCGCATCTGACCATTGCAGTCCTTCCGGCTTCCGCTCCTCGGCACTATGGGAGACGTCATGACGTCTCTCCCATAGCATACACTGACAGAGCCGGAAGCCGGAGCTCAGTAGTGAGCTCCTGCCTCTGGCTGACCACTGTGGAGAGGGAGCCGGGGTACCAGCTGGTAACACAATCTCAGCGGGCGCCCAGCATCTTCCAGCGGCGCCGGCTAACATCGGGTTAGGTGAGCCGGAGGAGGCGGAACTGTGTTCGATACAGTTAAAGGCATTAATCTCATTGCCTTCTAATGTTGTTTCTTTACTAATTATGAAAGTAGAATCTTGCATCTGCTTTCAGCATATTGGCCCTCATTCCGAGTTGATCGCTCGGTATTTTTCATCGCATCGCAGTGAAATTCCGCTTAGTACGCATGCGCAATATTCGCACTGCGACTGCGCCAAGTAATTTTACAATGGAGATAGTATTTTTACTCACGGCTTTTTCATCGCTCCGGCGATCGTAATGTGATTGACAGGAAATGGGTGTTACTGGGCGGAAACAGGCCGTTTTATGGGCGTGCGGGAAAAAACGCTACCGTTTCCGGAAAAAACGCAGGAGTGGCCGGGGAAACGGGGGAGTGTCTGGGCGAACGCTGGGTGTGTTTGTGACGTCAAAACAGGAACGACAAGCACTGAACTGATCGCACAGGCAGAGTAAGTCTGAAGCTACTCTGAAACTGCTAAGTAGTTAGTAATCGCAATATTGCGAATACATCGGTCGCAATTTTAAGAAGCTAAGATTCACTCCCAGTAGGCGGCGGCTTAGCGTGTGTAACTCTGCTAAAATCGCCTTGCGAGCGATCAACTCGGAATGAGGGCCATTAGTACAATTTTGTGAAGTAATTTGAGACATACAGTACATGTTATCAGAGCCGGCCCTAGGTATAGGCAAACTAGGCAAATGCCTAGGGCATTTGCTATGCCTAGGGGCACCAGCAACTTCTGCTGATTAAAATGATATGCGGCATGTCTATATTCTGTGTGTAGCATTTCGTATGCAGATACAGTCACAGTCTCACACAGTGCATGACGCATATCATTTTAGTCAGCAGAAGCTGCTTGTGTATCCTAGCACACAGCATTGCATATAAGATGCATTTTTATTTAAAAAAGGCACCTGACGTTAGCAGAGCTGCCAGCTGACCCACGCCAGGCATCTCCTGCTGCATGGTGCACTGAGGCAAGATTTATGAGGACACATCTGTATCCAAGCAGAGGGCACAGGGTAAACGGCCGTGTGAGTGCTGTGTGTGAGTGGGTTAGTTGTGCAATAGTGTTCGGCATATGTGTAAGGGGCATTATACGTGTCATGTGCATAAATGCATTAGTAATGTGCGGCATATGTGTAAGCGGTATTATGTGTGTCATGTGTATAAGGGCATTAATAATGTGCGCCATATGTGTAAGGGGCACTATGTTTGTCATTATGTGTATAAGGGCATTAATAATGTGTGGCATATGCGTAAGGGACATTATGTGTATAAGGGCACTAATAATTGCGGCATATGTGTAAGGGATATTATGTGTAAAAGGACATTAATAAAGATTGGCATAATGTGTAAGGGGCATTATGTTTATAAGGACATTAATAATGTGTGTTATATGTGTAAGGGGCATTACTGTGTGGTGTTATGTGTATAAAAGCATACTAATGTGTGGCATTATGTGTATAAGGTGCTCTACTGTGTGGTGTTATGTATAGAAAGGGCACTACTGTGTGGTCTAATGTGACTAAAGAGCAATATGGTGTGGTGTAATGTAAATAAGGAACAATTCAGTGTGATAATAAAGTTGCAGTACTGTGTAGCGTAATTTCAATTGGGGGTACTAATACGTGGTCATGCCCCTTGCCAGCAAAAACACACTCCATTTTGGGCGCACTGTTCCTATTTAAAATATAGGTAATAGGAACACCAAAATATGGACTTCAGGGTCATAGGCTGAAATAGCGGTGGTGCTAGGGAGCACCAGCCAAAATCTTACCTAGGGCATCATATTGGTTAGGGCCAGCTCTGCATGTTATTTCCTATCTTCAGTGCCAGTGGCATGTGGAGAGTAGCCAGCCCTACATGCATACCCCACACAACCTATAAACCAATTAACTTCTATACAAAATGTAGTTATATATTACAAATAGATATGTAAATATGTCTATAGCTGTGCTGCTTATAACATAATTGGGGCTATTTATCAAAGTTTTGGAGAGAGATACAGTGGGGACTGAGAGAGATAAAGTACCAACCAATCAGCACCTGTCATTTTTCAAATACAGCTTCCGGTTAGGAGGTGATTGGTTGGTACTTTATCTCTCTTCACTTTATTTTTTTGCCAAGCTTTGATAAATCTCCCCCAATGTATCCTCTGTAGTAATAGCAATATGCCTGTTCAATTATAGCAGAATGACCGCTTATTCTATCCCCTGCTGTTTCTTATAATGGAAAATAGTTGTGAGATACAACAGTTTTTTTTGTTTCAGAATCATGCTCATGCAAGGATAAAATCTATCCTGCTAACCTAAATGTAAGACACCGTACAATGATGACTTAATAGAAAATTGAATTAGAATGTTTTACATAAATAAATGTATTGCATAATTATTATCCGTCCACCTTAACTGTTAGACATTCCAAATCCAATTTAAGTAAATTAAAATTGTTTATGCTGTATTTCCATTATGCTAAAAATATTGCTTGATGTGCACGCTGTTCAGATAAGGGGCACACATGAGCCGGATAGCCCATTAGGCAACCCAGGCACATGCAAAGGGCCCAGTTAACACTGAGGGGCCAAGATTATTCTAATATAGCTTTATTTGTGTGTTTTTGTTGAGAGGAAGGGGGAAGTTGGGGGATGCATCACATACAGTAACTCATTAAAGCAGAAAGTCATCAAATGTTACAGTGATACCGAGAAAAGGAATTACAGGTTGAGTCTCCCTTATCCAAAATGCTTGGGACCAGAGGTATTTTGGATATGGGATTTTTCCGTATTTTGGAATAATTGCATACCATAATGAGATATCATGGTGATGGGACCTAAGTCTAAGCACAGAATGCATTTATGTTACATATACACCTTATACACACAGCCTGAAGGTAATTTTAGCCAAGATTTTTTATAACTTTGTGCATTAAACAAAGTGTATCTACATTCACACAATTCATTTATGTTTCATATACACCTTATACACACAGCCTGAAGGTCATTTAATACAATATTTTTAATAACTTTGTGTAGTAAACAAAGTTTGTGTACATTGAGCCATCAAAAAACAAAAGTTTCACTATCTCACTCTCACTCAAAAAAGTCCGTATTTCGGAATATTCCGTATTTCGGAATATTTGGATATGGGATACTCAACCTGTATAACTTTTGGACTCGGGTTGTGAGTATCCAAATTTTAGATCCATATGTAATTTTCAACTGTGCCAGAGTGCCACTAGTCTGTGGACGTCCTGTCCTGTAATTTCCAGCTCCACCAGAGTGGGCGCTAGTTTGAAGACATCTGCTCCTGTAATTCCCATATTCACCAGAGTGGCCGCTAATTTGAGGACATCCCGTCCTGTAATTTCCAGCTCCGCCAGAGTTGGCGCTAGTCGGAGGAATCTGCTCCTTTAATTCCCATATCCACCAGAGCGGGCGCAAGTTTGAGGACCTCTGCTTCTGTAATTCCCATATCCACCAGAGTGGGCGCTTGTTTGAGGACATCTGCTCCTGTAATTCCCATATGCACCAGAGTGGCAGCTAGTTTGAGGATATCCAGTCCTATAATTTCCAGGTCCGCCAGAGTGGGCGCTAGTTGGAGGAATCTGCTCCTCTAATTCTCATATCCACCAGAGTTGGCGCTAGTTTGAGGACATCTACTCCTGTAATTCCCATATCCACCAGAGTGGCTACTATTTTGAGGACGTGCGGTCCTGTAATTCACATATTCACCAGAATGGCCGCTAGACTGAGAATATCTGCTACTGATTTTCCCAGCTACACCAATTGGAATAGTCTTTCATTTGTTCTGAACTTATTTAAGAACATTTGGGACAGGTTTGGATGTTTTAAACTCACCTGTGGCTATACTGGTCCAGGTCATTGAAGTAACTTGATGGCGATATGCTGTAGCTTTTATTTTATTCATTTATAATGACGGTGGCCAGCTAACCTTAGATTTCTAGATATTGCTTTTATCATGCAGATATTTTCTATATTCATTCGGTAGGCATCCTCAGTGAGAGGGCACATAAAAGGATATTCAAAGATCATAAGTAGCAAGAACCAGCAGCACAATACAATGCTGTCAGACGAATCATGAATATAATACCACAGAAGTTCAGGATGTGATATAAATCACTGCAGTATAATAGGAGTCCAGTATGTCAGATACATCAAGTCTACAAGATAACAGAAATGCCAGGTGCCAGGAGTTATAAGTAATACAAAAAGATCAAAGTACAGGAAATCACATAAAAGCTCCAGCATGTACTTATAAAATTACCTCAATGACAGAGCCCACAGTAAAGCCATAGGGTAACCTAAATTATCCTGATAGCTACCAAGTTCTTCCAATGAGTAGCTTATTATTATTATTATTATTATTCTTTATTTATAAGGCACAACAAGTTTTCCGCAGTACCTAATTAATCTTTTGCAAGACACACAATACAGCCCATTCTGAGCAGTATTCAATATGCAACCTATTCTAGTGAATTCAACAATACAGAGAGCATTTTCCTGAGTTATACAATACAGAGTGCATTCTAGTGTCCTATAAAAAACGTAGAAGCCACTCTATTGACAGATATATAATACAGAATGCATTCTAGTGATTTCTATGAAAAAATTATTGTAACCACTGTACAAAGCAAAACAACTGTAGAGACATATATACAATACAGAGATCATTCTAGTATCCTTTTTGCAATGCAGAATCCACTGTAGTGACAGATATACAATACAGAGAGAATTCTAGTAACCTCTATGCAAATGTAGAAAGCTCTTTAGGAACATATACAGTATACAATACAGAGATCATACTAGTGACATCTATAAAATGTAGAGTACATTCTAATAACATACATATAATACAGAAAACATTTTATTGACATCTATTCGTTACAGAGAGATTTTTAATGTTTAATTTAGAACATAGAGAGTATTCTAGCCACAAATACCTGGGATGTTTACAATATATATATCTCCCAACCACATAAAAAAGGTGTTGGTGAAACCATATAGATCCCAGATTTTGATTCTGAAACATCTTCATACCCAGTAGAGGACCTCCCGTCTCTTTGACTTATAAATCACCAGCCCTATCTACCTATGAGTCCTGGGAGCAGGATCAGAGCAAGCACCTACAGCCCCCTGGCCATTCCCCAATCAATGTTGGGAGCACCAGGAATACTGATATCCTGTTTTTACCATATATGTGATCTTATTATGCATTATATGGGGTATATGTTTATATAGCACTGTTTGTGTAAAAAAAACGAGAGAGCTGGATCCAATACATCGTCATGTGATTGCACAGATACCACACCCAATTCAACATACTTATTGTATACATAGGCAGGTTAATACAACTTTAAAAGATTAAGGGGTCTATGTACTAAGCTTTGGCTGGAGGTAAAGTGGACGGAGATAAAGTACCAGACAATCAGCTCCTGACTGTTATTTTTCAAACGCAGCCTGTCATGACAGTTAGGAGCTGATTGCCTGGTGCTTTATCCCGTGCAAGTTATCACTTTCCAAGGATTGATAAATCTGGGCCATAGGGACATATGTACTAAGCCTTGGAGAGTGGAAAGAGATAAAGTACCAACCAAGCAGCTGCTGTCATTTTTCAAACACAGCCTGTAACACGGTAGTTAGGAGATCATTGGCTGGTACTTTATCTCTCTCCACTTTATCACTCTATAAGGCTTAGTACATCCGCCACATAATCAGGTTAGATTTTAGAGATATTTCGATGCATTCACTGACAAATGATATACTGACTGTATCTAAAAAGTATGTACAGTATAAGAGTATGGTACTCTGCACTTTGTGTAACTCAGGAACAGACTCAGGGCCTAATGCAGACCTCATCACCGTGCTGCAAATTTACAGAGTTCTGCAATCAGATAGTTGCCGCCCAGGGAGAGTGAAAATTCGCCTGTGCAAGTGTGCGAATGCATGTGTATGCTGTGCGAAAATTCCACTGGACAGCGAACAGCTGCAAATCCGTTTGCATCACACTCACCATCGAATGATTTTTTTCCAGTCTCTGCAGTCTGTGTGCAGCCCAGGACTCACTCCTACAGTGCAATACAAACAGGCTGATCGGGGTCGGAGCTGATGTCACACACTTTCCCTGAAAACGATTGGGAACGCCTGCGTTTTTCCTGACACTCCCAGAAAATGACCAGTTACCACCCACAAACGTCCTCTTCCTGTCAATCACCTTGCCAACA
Source organism: Pseudophryne corroboree (assembly GCF_028390025.1). Classification (NCBI taxonomy): domain Eukaryota; kingdom Metazoa; phylum Chordata; class Amphibia; order Anura; family Myobatrachidae; genus Pseudophryne; species Pseudophryne corroboree. The sequence goes on from NC_086450.1 coordinate 389,072,850, forward strand.
AAATTTTCGCACCATCCTGTCGCTGTTTGGCGACACACCTGCGCATTGAGGTGCATAGGCATGCGCAGTCATTCGATAATCGCCCGCTGTGCGATGTCGCACAACAGCGCTCAGGTCTGAATCGGGGCCCTCAGTCCTCTCTGTAGGCTGCTTATGTTACGATGGTCACGTATAGCAGTGCAAGTAGTTTTCCATAGCAGTAAGATTGCTCAGAATACATTTGCTCTGATTACAACCACTCATAGAGCGAACACAGGGACAGAGGGATGTTGGAACAGCAGGAATCTCAATCCAAGGGACATCAAACAGGATCCATCCTAACAATTACAGTGCTGTCTCAGCATTCATGCTCTTAAAGTGAATTGGCTACATGGTAATTAGGACAACTTACTGCTGTAACTGGAGAATATGGCAATATACAGCTTTGTAATTCATATTTATTCGACCGTATTAAAATGAAATGCTGAGTACAATTACCCACAATTTATTCCAAAAGCAAAGGAGTAACAGTTTTTCATACCATTTATTTAGTTTTTTTTTTGTTTTAGGATGTCTTAATTAGATGTAATTACTAATCGCCCACGTGGGGTGGGATGGGGTGTGTGACAGTGGCCTGATGCAGAGATGGACACAGTTTTGATTCTTTTTGCAACTGGCCGAAGTTTTGTCTACTGCATATACTGTACGTCTGATTCCCATTGCGCATTTGCTGCGCATGCACTGCATTGGCGGTTACAGTGTGGTTTTACACGCAGTTTGAATGGCAGCCAGCGACTATTTGGGGAAACAACAGGAGGTGACAACCAAAATGCATACTGTATCATGAACATGTTAGGGCTGCGTCTTCGGATGTAATGTATCAAGACCAGGCCTCTCAGTTGCAACGGACATTCTGAGCAACCATAGACTTGCTCGGTTCCGGTATGAATGGTCGACCATGTTAAGGTTGACAGTCATAAAGTCGACCGGTATTGGTCGACATGGACAAATGGTCAACACATGACAGGTCGATACATGAAAAGGTCGACATGGATTTTTGAACTGTTTTTGGTGTCATTTTTTTCCGTAACATGACCAGGAACCCCAATTAGTGCACCGCGTCCCCTTGCATGGCTCGCTTTGTTCGCCATGCTGCGGGCAAGGTGCCTCACTCTGCTACCGCTGCGCTCGGCACAGGTTACTATTCTCAATCGTAGTCCACGTGGATGATAAAGTATGAAAAATGTAAAAATCTATTTTTTTTTTTTTTAAAAGCCATGTCGACCTTTTCATATGTTGACCTGTCATGTGTCAACCATTTTCATGTGTCGGCCATGTGTCCATGTCAGCCATGTCAGTGTCGACCAATAGTGGTCGACCTAATGACTGTCGACACTCCAAACGGATATCGACTTGCTCAGGGGTCTGATGGTGAGACAGATGTTTTCTATATGCAACAGTTGCTGTATCTTCGGATGCAAGCGGCAGATCAGAGAAACCACCAGTGGGTGTCTCTCTACAAAAGACGGCTCCTGCAACATTTGCCTACCTTCTCACATCCACGTCGACCTAAGACACAGCACAGACCTGATTCACATCCACCTCTGAATCCGGCCCAATGTAAACTATTTAGGCATCTGCGTTAGGACTTGTACTCTTGGGTTATTATATTACCACCAGGGCCGGACTGGCCATCTGGCACTTCTGGCAGATGCCAGAAGGGCCGATGGCCACGTGGGCCGGTCCAGCGGTCACTGAGACGCGCTGCCGCTCAGTCCGGCGGCAGCGCGTCTCAGCTGTCAGGCTTGGAGAGCTGTGAGGGACGGGGGTGAGAACTCCGGGCGCCCGCCAGCACGGCTGTGTCTGGCGCGGCGCGTATAGCGGACTTCAAAGCAACCGCCGGTTCGTGAGCCAATCAGAGCTCGCGGACCGGCAGCCAATCAGAAGCCGCCGGTCCGCGAGCTTTGATTGGCTCACGAACCGGCGGCTGCTTTGAACGCTATACGCTGCCGCGCCAGACACAGCCGTGCTGGCGGGCGCCCGGCGTTCTCACCCCCGTCCCTCACAGCCCGGAGGAGGAGGAGCAGCAGCAACAGCAGCAGTGCAGCAGCGGTAAGCAGCTGCAGCACTGGCTGCTGTGGGGGCAATTGTATACCTGGCACTGTGGGGGCAATTGGCTGGCACTGTGGGGCAATTGTATACCTGGTACTGTGGGGGCAATTGGCTGGCACTGTGGGGCATTTGTATACATGGCACTGTGGGGGCATTTGTATACCTGGCACTGTGGGGGGCATTTGTGGATCTGGCACTGTGGGGGCATTTGTGTACCTGGCACTGTGGGGGCAATTGTTTACCTGGCACTGTGGGGGCATCTGTATACCTGGCACTGTGGGGGCATTTGTATACCTGGCACTGTGGGGGCATTTGTATACCTGGCACTGCACTATCGGGGGCATATAATGTAAATTTCGACTCATACCGGGTGCTGTAATGTGAATTTTGTCTCATACTGTGTGGTATAATGTGAAAGGGGCAGCAGTACTAGATAGTATAAGGGGTCCTACTATTGTGGTGCATAATGCGTATAAGGGGTGTATGGTGTGGTAAATTACACTGAAGACCACACCCCCTTTTGAGTGACCACGCCCCCTTTGAGTGGCCACGCCCCCTTTTCCGGAGCGCGCGCGACGAAGGCGCGCGCTTAATTACAAGCCTCACATTTCCATACCCCCACTTAAAAATTTCCACTTCAACCACTGGTTGTGTATATTTTAATAGAGAATAATGTACGCCTGTATGTTGTTAGAATATTAATTATATTTGTAAGAACATAGACTAATAAGTGGGAGGAGTCAGGAATAGTAAGGGGAGGAGTCACAGAGGTGGGCCTGTGTGCTTCAAAAATGCCAGGGCCTATTTTTAGTCCCAGTCCGGCCCTGATTACCTCCGTAAGTGAGTTGCTCTGCACGAATACAGTATAAGTGGACCCTTATCAAGCTTAAGTGCAGGAGTATAGATGTTAACCTCATAGTGTTAAATAGACAAGTTAAGAAAGACATTGGATGGGCCCGGGCAATTCGGGTGGCGTTGCCAATTAAAGGTGTGGCTATAAATGAAATAAATAAGTTTTAAATTCTATGCGGCACGACCTGTGTGCTCTGTGGGGGCGTGGTTGTGTCATTGCGGAGAGATGCCTCCCCTGCACTCCTGGATCCCCATAGTAGCACACACATGGGTAATCTGTCCCTGCTACCTCTCTCAGCAATAGATAAATAGATCACTGAAATGAGATTTGCTTTAGCTGCACTCACACCACAGTGAATACAACACAGCAGAGCATGCTATACTTTAACCAGCATTTCACACTTTCCAACATCCCACCGCCTGCCTTTCCGTGGACCCTATAATGCTTGTTGACATTTTGATGTTCACCAAGTACACTACATACCATGGGAAGATGTGCAACCCCCATACACAGCATTAATGAAGAAAAGATTAATGACTGTATTTCTCAAAGCAGTTGCCAAGCAGTAACTTTATTACTGGGTGGGCCTTATTATCGTTCATAGCCTTTGGTGTATTTGGATGGCTGAAATAAATGACAAGCAATTGCAATGGTAGGCAATGATTTAATAATAAATACTGTCCACTATGCCGGCTTAGATTTAATCAACTGTTGATAATCCACTTTTCCCATTAAATAAACAATCAAAATATTATTAGAATTTCTAAGATGTAATATAAGAGAATTTGAAGCTTATTTTCTGATTAAAAGGAGAGGTCTGCTTCTCCTGTGTATTGTAATCCAGTGCAGTGTTTCCGCAAGTCCTCACACACAGCTCATTCTGTGAGGAGTTCTGTCTGTGGGTACAGGTAAGATAATTACTGGTCCAGTCATGTAGAGTCTGTGCATGATAAATGGCATCCTGAAAATCTATACTGTGGGGATGTGGAAGACTGGAGGTACTGTATGAAACAGTAGTCATGGGGTATGTGTGAACCAAGCCCAGGGCCTGATTCAGCATCAGTTATGTATGCCGATATTCACGCAAATGGACAATGTTTTTTCTTTAGCGCATACATCTGAGTTGCAACTTGCGTGCATCCTCAGAGTCGTAGGTCCATTTGAGTAATGCATGGTTGCAGAAAGGGGCATTCCTCGACTGTAACTGGGAGGTAACGGGTGGGGGAGGGTGGCTAATAGATGCACAGAGATGTTGAGGATGGATCTCTGGCATTTACAGACTGCATATTGGAAAAGGCACTATGAATGGTAAGTCCTGAAAAAATTTACATACTTTGTCAGTTTTATGGATTATATCGGGGCGTGGGCCCCCTGGGTTGGTTTGGCCTGGCTGCTTTGGGACATCATAATGTAACACTTCATCTAGCACTTTTTGAGTACCTAAATAGTTTTTTTTACTAATGTACACTTTTTAACACCCTAATTCTTACCTCTCAACACAAAGGTGCTGCTTCTTACTAATGTAACACTTTTTAACACATAAACCTATCACTAGTGTGATACCTTGGGGAGGTTGGCTTGTGCTGGCCTGGGGGGTCCAGAGTCTTGGACTGTAACCTTAGTGTTAGGTACCCACCACATAAGGTCACCTGGTCATGGTTGGTGGGCCCGTATTTTTGGCCAAAATTATGCTAAGCACCTCAAATTTACTCTGCTATAATGCAGAGTTTATCACACTTATTCTGATTAGCAGTTTTTAGTATCTAGAGTGTGCACCTGCATTTTCTCTTTTTTTCTGCTTATGGGAGTGTCGCAGGTGTGTCACAGGCGAGAGGCATTAGCATAAAGACTCAGAACCAGGCCCCAGTTTAGTTATTGCTGTCCTTGCTCTCATAGGTTCTCTCCTCTCCACTGAGAATGTTTTTGCATTGATGGTAAATCACTAAATTGTAAGAATCTAAAAGTCTGCATAATTGCCTCTCTCCTCCTTCACTACAACTTTATCTTTGATATTTTCCTGTCCTAATAAGCTGCTGGAACTTTTGTAAAACCATTTCCAGCTCCTCCTAAGGCAAATTGTCTTTTAGGTTTAACGATCTTTTAGAGTGTAAAACTGAATATTTGAAAATCATGTGTTTATGATCGCTTTCATTTAATACGCATATTTCCAAAAGCAATTATCTTGTTGTAATTGTGGATTATGGAGGTAAATACAAATAAAGCACCACCTCGTGGCTTCGTAGTTGTCTGGGTTGTAGTGAGTGTTTGGGTGATGCAAGCTTTCCGTGACAGAATCTCACGAGAGTCATGTGATGGAACACTCATAGTTAAATGGTAAAGCTTAACCGAGCGGCACCTTCCCCTTAGCATAGCCCCTAGAACTGTGCCCTGAAGCAGTTTTAAACTTTTTGTAATCAGGAGTGCTTCTTTCCCAAGATATATATCTGCAACTAATTAGAGAAATGAGAAATGATTTAGTGTCGCCCATTTTAATTATTTCTTTAGAAGTTTGAAGGACAGATCACACACTAAATATTCATTACTCCATAGCCTGACAACCTACCAGCCTCTTGAGATGGATGAGATTATCAAAGTTTCGAAAGAGATAAAGTAGAGTGAGATAAAGTACCAACCCATCAGCTCCTGTCATTTTTTGAACACAGACTGTTAAATGACAGAAGCTGATTGGTGTGTACTTTATCTCTCTCCACTGTATTTATCTCCTAGCTTTCATAAATGTCCCCCTAATACTTAGAATTGCCCTCAAACAAATTTCCAGATTAGATTCCCAACGTTCGGGTCCTGGCAGTTGGAATACTGATGTCAGAATCCTGACACTGCTCGGAATATTGACACTGGCATCCCGACATGGATCGAAATACCGGTTTCGGGATCCCAAATGCTGGAATCCCAATTGAGGTCTACTCCACACTGGTAAACTGTGGGCAGGGGGGAGGGAAGGGGACGATTAGGTATAGGCTGCGGGGGAGGGATAGGATGCGGAGGGTGGAGGTAAGGGATAGGCTGCAGGGAGGGAGGCTTGTGGTTAGGCACCCCAGGGAATGGTTAAGGTTAGGCTGCTGGGGAAGGGTTAGGGTCAGGCTGTGGGAAAGCAGGGTTAGGGATGTTATGGGTTAGGGATAGTTTACTTAGCAAATAGGTGTCGGGATCCTGAGCGCCGGGATGCCGCTGTTGGTATTCTGACTGCCGGTATCCCAAGTGCTGGGATCAGTGTCGTCACAAGAGGGGTGCAGGGGGTGCGGCCCGCAACCGGGTGTCACCCTCCGAGGGGTGACACCAAAATGCCGGCTTCTGCTCAGTGACAGGAGCCGAGTGCTGAGCTGTTACATTTTGTGCAGCACTCGACTCCTGTCACTATGTAGGAGCCACCACTGCAGAAACAGCACTATCCGGGAGGCAGACCGCACCTCCCAAACCCCTCAAGTGACAGAAAATGGTGTTGGAACGCGAAGCCCTGCCCACTTCTTTTTCAAGTCGAATTGAGATGAGGGACCCAGAGGGGGAGAGGGGGAAAAGCCGCGGGGAGACCAGCGGGGACAGCCGCGGGCAGACGGAGGAGATCAGCGCTACAGTAGCGCTGCCGGAGGATGTCACACAGCCGCCCGACCTCACGGCAGTGTCCACCCGGCTCCATCAAGCGTGACCTCACTCGCTGGAGCCGGGTGGAAGCTGCCGTGAGCGGCACGGCTGTGTGACATCCTGCTGCAGCGCTGTGCTGTAGCGCTATTGTCCCCTGTCTGCCCGCGGCTGTCCCTCGTCTCCCCGCAGCTCTCCCCCCTCTCTCCTCCTCTCGGGTCCCACATCTCAGTCCGACATTTTTTTATGTCAGACTGAGATGGTCGTTTTCGACACAAGCACGTGGATCGGTAGCTATTCCGCCGATCCACGTGCATTTCGACAACTCGAATTCCTCGACTTGTCGAAAAGCATTGAATAGGTCGAATCACGTTTCGACCTTAAAAAGTTGAAAACTGGCATCTTTTCGACAGACGGTAGTTTTCAGCACCAATTGAATATACCCCAATACCAGTAACAAAGACAAATAACAAAATATCTTCCACTGACTTATAATAAAAATAAAATTTTACCATCTTTCTAATGTCCAACATAAATGAGCTTAATTTCTGCAAAGTAATACCACTGTTCTATATTACACAGATAAAGGAGGGCAGCAGCTGGCTCCTTTGGCATTATATGTATTATATTCTACTTAACTTTTTTGCCTCTGCGGTTGAGAACACAACTACATTTTTTTGATACTGTTTTGAGAAATGTCTTGTGATGTTTCTAAAATTGGATTCTGTAAAGTTCAAGAGCTATAATGCAGGATGGGGTCTGAGGGCACTTTGTAGACTTCTCTGGGCTTTCTGAGTAATGTTAAGCTAAATCACATTTCTAGAATGAAGAGAAGTCTTTATCAGATATTGTGTTTAACCCCAGGTTGCTGTACACAGAAGAGATCCGCTGACACAGACGGAAACGTTAAATAATGTCACTACGCCAAAGGTTGTCTATTGAATTATGTTATTAGAGGATACTGCTACAAACATGGAAATATCAAACAAATACAATAATGTGGGCGCTCTGAAAAATACAATTACCGACAACTGCTGGTTTTATAAAATATAAAGATATTTTTATTATTAATATAACTCCTGGTTTCTATATCTCATGTGTATCATAATAAAACATTTATCCCATTATTAAAACATTCAGAGAGAACTAATGTCCCAATACTCAAGACTTGCTGACAGTCCTGCAGGTAAGCTGGTGATTAATAGAGTTAGTACATGAATGCCAGCTGTTAGTAATTAGTAATATTTAGCATGCAATTTTGGCTTGATGCCAAATTAGTATAGGCAGTTCGTTATATGTATAGCTTTCAATACTTCACCAAGTCCGGACTGGTTGGTTGGATCCAATATTAAGTGGCATATATTGCAAACAGTTCTGCGTCTGTGTTGTATCTGGATTTAAATCTCACTCATATTTCAGACAGATCGCTCGGTGTTTCCCCAAAGCTGGGGTGTTGTTTCAAGAGGTATTGGTGTTTTTGTACCTTCTTGCACCGCTTGGCCGTCTGATGGAGTGGTGGGGCAGCAAGCCCTGGATTGCAGAGGACGCCGTGCTTAGCCGCAGTTCGCGGCTTCCGGGTTCGGTGCTTCCGGCTTCCGGTTTTTGCGTTCCAACTGCGTTCCACGTCCAAAGGTCAGTCACCTGACGCGTTTCTCCGCCTCTTTAGGGGGCGGTTTCATCAGAGGTATGACTGACACTGTTTCCAAGGCTCTTTTTATACCGACTTCAATTTCCTAATTGGTTACCTTTCAGGAGAGTTTTTAACTCATTCATAACCTTTCTCAGCAAGTGTATAACAATACAAATAACCAGCAGTTTAAACAATACTTAGTCATAGTTATATTATACTCTAGGGACATTCCGTCATCTATGTATTTTTATGCCAGTAAAAACAATTTACATGAAACATATAATTTAAAACGTACATATTCTTTATTCCAAATACTATAATAGTAAATAAATATGACTATGGGACCACACTGAGGCGCCTGACAGATGCGGACAGAGAGCAAGATACCATACCAAAAATTAAAACACATATAGACAAATAAATAATTAATTTAATATTTTTATAGTTTAATAGTTATTCAGACTTCTTAATATGACAAATCTACGTATATAGATATATAGACCGACATTTCTAATACAGATGATCTCCATATAATTGATATATTTTCATTCCAATTTTAAATATTCATATCCATATATGGTCAACCTTTTTTGTCAGTATGAATTAGACAGGCAGAGAGATAAACATGAATACAGGAACCATAGCTTGTAGACGGTGTGTTTTCATATAAATTTAGTTCTCATAGATTACTTTGTCTTAGTATATTCGTATGTTCATTAATCATTAATTCCGGTCTTTAGATGGATGTTCTTAATCTAAACTGACCCTTATCCTATACATATATGTATATACTAGACCTGTAATTAGTAGTTCTATAATATATAAATGTGAAGGGGAAGATATTTCTTAACAATTGTCATCGACATGATGACAATTTTCAAGAAGAGGGATAATGAGAAAGGACAGATGATGCAAGGAGGAAAACGAAACAGACCCAATACGATATAGTAAGGGGTATGTATTAGGGGGACCAATTATATATTATTAAGTTCTATGTTTTCGTTGAGGCCATGTGGTTCGAGTGTTCTCAGTCGGAAAATCCAGAAGGCCTCCCTTCTACATAGTAGGGTGAAACGATCCCCCCCTCTCTCTGTTAGTTTGGCTTGTTCTAACGCCATTACCCGAATATTTGTTATGGCACCAAGTTCACAGGAGCTAGTGTGTCTAGATAGACTATGTAGTGGGCATTTTTTCAGTATATTCCTTCTATGTTCTAAGAACCGCACCTTCAGTTTCCTGATGGTGCGGCCCACGTACTGTATGCCACAGCCACATTCCACTACATACACTACATACGTGGAATTACAGTTCAAAAACTGGGATATCACAAAGTCCTCACCTGTAGTTTTTGATTTACATAGTTTATTACTCATGTTTATGTTGTTACATGTTAGGCACCTGGATAAACCGCATCTAAAAAATCCGAGAGGTTTTTGTCTCTTTTTGAGCCAGTCGGAGGGGGTTATCTCTGTAATCACATTACCAGAGGTTTCTTCATTATCTGTTTCATTTTGTCCTAAAGTCTTTTTGGTTATTTTAGTGTTTTTGTCTAAATTAAACATGCTTGGTGCTAATTTAAGTTGTAATGATTCTGATTTTTTGTACACCACCTTCACTTTAGTGCCAATATCGGACTCTAATAAGGGATCGATTCTGAGTAGTGGAGTATTTTTATCAATTATTTGTCTTATTTGTGTAGCATGTGTATTGTATTGTGTAACAAATACACAATTCTCTCTGGTGGTGTTTATTTCTTTAGTTTTATTCTTATTCTTTCTGGAGTCCCTCTCTTCCAACAGGGTAGTTCTATCTCGGTGATTTACCTCTTTTAAAGCTTTTTTCAATACATATTCAGGGTAGCCTTGTTCTTGAAAGGCTTGGTAGATCTTATTAGCCTGCTCCTTATAGTCACTCTCCTCAGAACAATTTCTTTTTAACCTGAGGAACTGGCTTTTTGGGATGTTATTCCTCCATGCCACATGGTGGCTACTATTATATCTAAGAAAGTTATTAGTGTCAACTGTTTTAAAGAATGTTTCTGTATGGATACAATCATTTATGGACTGGAGTGCAATATCCAGGAAGGTTATAGAATGTGAGTGAGTGGTGTACGTGAATTTCAAATCATAATTATTATTATTCAAATAAGTGACAAACTTGTGAACTGACTCGGTGTCCCCATCCCAAATGAAAAATAAATCATCTATATAGCGTCCGTAGAGGACCAGGTTCGCCCCGAGGTCTGCCCCCCAGATGAGCTCTTCCTCGAGCGCACCCATATAGAGGTTTGCATAACTCGGGGCGAACCTGGTCCCCATAGCGGTTCCACGTGACTGTAAATAAAATTTGTGCGCAAAAGTGAAATAATTGTGTTCTAAAATGAACTTTATGGATGCCACCAAAAAGGTTTTTAGTTGAACAGAGACCGAGTTATCCCTATCTAAAGTATTTGTAATTACTTGAATACCCTTAGTATGTGGGATATTCGAGTATAGCGATTCTACATCACATGTTAGAAATCGATAGGAGCTTTTCCATTTTATATCTTTAAGCAAGTTCAAAAAATTCGTCGTGTCCTTAATATAAGATTTTAGCTGTGTCACATAACCCTGTAGGTGTACATCCACAAAGTGTGATAAATTTGACGTGATAGACCCGATACCTGATATTATGGGGCGACCCGGAGGTGACGTGAGTGTTTTGTGAATTTTGGGCAAATGATAATAAACTGGAGTGATAGGGTGTGAAGGAAAAAGAAAAAAATAAGTGTCCTTGGATATTGCACCCCCTTCCAGAGCCTCATCCAACAGATTTCTAAGTTCATTTTGAAAAAATACTGTGGGGTTATTAGGCAATATTGCATAGAAACATGTATTTGTTAATTGCCTGTTCGCCTCTTTAACATAATCAGATGTATTTTGCAGCACCACACCCCCCCCTTTATCTGCCTTTTTTATAGTTATACTTGTATCAGACATCAGAACCTTCAGTGCCTTTCTTTCACTAGCTGTTAAATTATCTTTAAGGGGATTTTTATCCGCAGATGTACATAGTTGTCTAAAGTCCTCCATAGTGGTGTTATAAAAACCCACTATAGATGGACCTTTGTATTGTAGTGGAAAAAAATCAGACTTTTTCTTAAAAAGTTTTTTGTCTTTGTCTTTTTCATCTATTGAAAAAAATTTTATTGGTGTAGTTGCCCCATATGAATTCTCTGATAAGAGTTCCTCCAGGGTTTCTATTGCCAATCTGTCTGGCTCATCTAATAATATTGGCAGTATGTTATCATTTTCTCTCTTAGATTTAAGTTTCTTATAGGCAAAATAGCGTTTCCTACTTAGATTTCTCGTGAATCTATTAAGATCCACGAACAAGTTAAAAAGATTTGGTTTTCTTGCTGGTGCGTATTTTAAGCCCTTACTTAATAAGGTTTTCTCAGAGTCAGACAAATCCCTAGAAGATAAGTTAAATATACCTCTTTGGTTCAGTATTGTCTTTGATTTTTTCCTTTTCTGTCGTTTTCCTCCCCTACATCCCCTGCATCTCCCTCTCTCCCTCTTTTTGTATAGTTTGTGTTGGGTCTGTTGGATGGATTTAATTTTTGGGGGCTCTGTTCTAAAAAATGTGCCCGGTCATTTTCTCGAGTACTCTCCTGGTTCTGTGGGAGTCTTTTTGGTCTAGCCCCCCCTCTTGCTACTGAAGCTGGAGAGTATCCGTCCCTTGTCAGGCATTCATACCTATTCTGTAGGACAACTCCCCTTGGGTCCTTAATAGGACTTCCCCTATCGGATGTATTTCTCCCCCTCATTGTTTTCCATTTCCCTGTGTTACTCCTTGATCTATTCCTTTCGTTTGTATATTTGGGTCTCCTATTAGGAGACTCTCTATTGTAGTTTCTATTAATTGATCTAGAGTACTCGCGTTGCCTATTGTATGTTCTGACAGTGTCAGTTTCATAATCCCCTCTATCACGTTCTAATTTCTTTGATTTATTGGAAATTACTGTTTGTTCAAAGTCTTCGATCTTTTTGTTAACTCTTTGGTCCCTTTCTGAAAATTCTATCTCTTTCTCAAAGGGTTTTAATAGTTCCTGTACACGTTCAATCTCTGCCTGTATAGCTCTAACTTTTGAACTCCTATACTGAACGAGGTGCTCCATAAGTTTAAATGAGCAATCGTCCAGTATAGAGTTCCAACGTGCCAAAAATTCTGCATCATCTTTAAAGGATGCCGATTTAAATAATCGAAGTCCCCTTGGAATACATTTATTGTCAATATATTTTTGTAAGGTTGACTGGTCCCACCAGTGACGTGTTTCTGACATGCATAATGTCTCCAATTTATTAAACAATTTATGCATGTCATTATTTGCACTGGTTGGGGCACTCAGCCTCTCTTTAACTGGTTCCTGAACATATTTCTGTCGCCTCTCTAACCGCTCTGTCAAGCACCTCAAAGTAGTCATCTTCACAATACAAGCAGCCACACAGCCAGACCCTCTAAGGGGAAAACCAAGAAATATACAGAAGATAGTGGGCGCTATTAATAAAATTAAATAATTAATATAATTTAGTTTCTACTAAGTAATAACGTTCTATTTCTCTAGCTGCCCACAAATGGGGATCTGGATATCCCCTAAACTAGAAACAACAAACAAATACAATAATGTGGGCGCTCTGAAAAATACAATTACCGACAACTGCTGGTTTTATAAAATATAAAGATATTTTTATTATTAATATAACTCCTGGTTTCTATATCTCATGTGTATCATAATAAAACATTTATCCCATTATTAAAACATTCAGAGAGAACTAATGTCCCAATACTCAAGACTTGCTGACAGTCCTGCAGGTAAGCTGGTGATTAATAGAGTTAGTACATGAATGCCATTAATAGCGCCCACTATCTTCTGTATATTTCTTGGTTTTCCCCTTAGAGGGTCTGGCTGTGTGGCTGCTTGTATTGTGAAGATGACTACTTTGAGGTGCTTGACAGAGCGGTTAGAGAGGCGACAGAAATATGTTCAGGAACCAGTTAAAGAGAGGCTGAGTGCCCCAACCAGTGCAAATAATGACATGCATAAATTGTTTAATAAATTGGAGACATTATGCATGTCAGAAACACGTCACTGGTGGGACCAGTCAACCTTACAAAAATATATTGACAATAAATGTATTCCAAGGGGACTTCGATTATTTAAATCGGCATCCTTTAAAGATGATGCAGAATTTTTGGCACGTTGGAACTCTATACTGGACGATTGCTCATTTAAACTTATGGAGCACCTCGTTCAGTATAGGAGTTCAAAAGTTAGAGCTATACAGGCAGAGATTGAACGTGTACAGGAACTATTAAAACCCTTTGAGAAAGAGATAGAATTTTCAGAAAGGGACCAAAGAGTTAACAAAAAGATCGAAGACTTTGAACAAACAGTAATTTCCAATAAATCAAAGAAATTAGAACGTGATAGAGGGGATTATGAAACTGACACTGTCAGAACATACAATAGGCAACGCGAGTACTCTAGATCAATTAATAGAAACTACAATAGAGAGTCTCCTAATAGGAGACCCAAATATACAAACGAAAGGAATAGATCAAGGAGTAACACAGGGAAATGGAAAACAATGAGGGGGAGAAATACATCCGATAGGGGAAGTCCTATTAAGGACCCAAGGGGAGTTGTCCTACAGAATAGGTATGAATGCCTGACAAGGGACGGATACTCTCCAGCTTCAGTAGCAAGAGGGGGGGCTAGACCAAAAAGACTCCCACAGAACCAGGAGAGTACTCGAGAAAATGACCGGGCACATTTTTTAGAACAGAGCCCCCAAAAATTAAATCCATCCAACAGACCCAACACAAACTATACAAAAAGAGGGAGAGAGGGAGATGCAGGGGATGTAGGGGAGGAAAACGACAGAAAAGGAAAAAATCAAAGACAATACTGAACCAAAGAGGTATATTTAACTTATCTTCTAGGGATTTGTCTGACTCTGAGAAAACCTTATTAAGTAAGGGCTTAAAATACGCACCAGCAAGAAAACCAAATCTTTTTAACTTGTTCGTGGATCTTAATAGATTCACGAGAAATCTAAGTAGGAAACGCTATTTTGCCTATAAGAAACTTAAATCTAAGAGAGAAAATGATAACATACTGCCAATATTATTAGATGAGCCAGACAGATTGGCAATAGAAACCCTGGAGGAACTCTTATCAGAGAATTCATATGGGGCAACTACACCAATAAAATTTTTTTCAATAGATGAAAAAGACAAAGACAAAAAACTTTTTAAGAAAAAGTCTGATTTTTTTCCACTACAATACAAAGGTCCATCTATAGTGGGTTTTTATAACACCACTATGGAGGACTTTAGACAACTATGTACATCTGCGGATAAAAATCCCCTTAAAGATAATTTAACAGCTAGTGAAAGAAAGGCACTGAAGGTTCTGATGTCTGATACAAGTATAACTATAAAAAAGGCAGATAAAGGGGGGGGTGTGGTGCTGCAAAATACATCTGATTATGTTAAAGAGGCGAACAGGCAATTAACAAATACATGTTTCTATGCAATATTGCCTAATAACCCCACAGTATTTTTTCAAAATGAACTTAGAAATCTGTTGGATGAGGCTCTGGAAGGGGGTGCAATATCCAAGGACACTTATTTTTTTCTTTTTCCTTCACACCCTATCACTCCAGTTTATTATCATTTGCCCAAAATTCACAAAACACTCACGTCACCTCCGGGTCGCCCCATAATATCAGGTATCGGGTCTATCACGTCAAATTTATCACACTTTGTGGATGTACACCTACAGGGTTATGTGACACAGCTAAAATCTTATATTAAGGACACGACGAATTTTTTGAACTTGCTTAAAGATATAAAATGGAAAAGCTCCTATCGATTTCTAACATGTGATGTAGAATCGCTATACTCGAATATCCCACATACTAAGGGTATTCAAGTAATTACAAATACTTTAGATAGGGATAACTCGGTCTCTGTTCAACTAAAAACCTTTTTGGTGGCATCCATAAAGTTCATTTTAGAACACAATTATTTCACTTTTGCGCACAAATTTTATTTACAGTCACGTGGAACCGCTATGGGGACCAGGTTCGCCCCGAGTTATGCAAACCTCTATATGGGTGCGCTCGAGGAAGAGCTCATCTGGGGGGCAGACCTCGGGGCGAACCTGGTCCTCTACGGACGCTATATAGATGATTTATTTTTCATTTGGGATGGGGACACCGAGTCAGTTCACAAGTTTGTCACTTATTTGAATAATAATAATAATTATGATTTGAAATTCACGTACACCACTCACTCACATTCTATAACCTTCCTGGATATTGCACTCCAGTCCATAAATGATTGTATCCATACAGAAACATTCTTTAAAACAGTTGACACTAATAACTTTCTTAGATATAATAGTAGCCACCATGTGGCATGGAGGAATAACATCCCAAAAAGCCAGTTCCTCAGGTTAAAAAGAAATTGTTCTGAGGAGAGTGACTATAAGGAGCAGGCTAATAAGATCTACCAAGCCTTTCAAGAACAAGGCTACCCTGAATATGTATTGAAAAAAGCTTTAAAAGAGGTAAATCACCGAGATAGAACTACCCTGTTGGAAGAGAGGGACTCCAGAAAGAATAAGAATAAAACTAAAGAAATAAACACCACCAGAGAGAATTGTGTATTTGTTACACAATACAATACACATGCTACACAAATAAGACAAATAATTGATAAAAATACTCCACTACTCAGAATCGATCCCTTATTAGAGTCCGATATTGGCACTAAAGTGAAGGTGGTGTACAAAAAATCAGAATCATTACAACTTAAATTAGCACCAAGCATGTTTAATTTAGACAAAAACACTAAAATAACCAAAAAGACTTTAGGACAAAATGAAACAGATAATGAAGAAACCTCTGGTAATGTGATTACAGAGATAACCCCCTCCGACTGGCTCAAAAAGAGACAAAAACCTCTCGGATTTTTTAGATGCGGTTTATCCAGGTGCCTAACATGTAACAACATAAACATGAGTAATAAACTATGTAAATCAAAAACTACAGGTGAGGACTTTGTGATATCCCAGTTTTTGAACTGTAATTCCACGTATGTAGTGTATGTAGTGGAATGTGGCTGTGGCATACAGTACGTGGGCCGCACCATCAGGAAACTGAAGGTGCGGTTCTTAGAACATAGAAGGAATATACTGAAAAAATGCCCACTACATAGTCTATCTAGACACACTAGCTCCTGTGAACTTGGTGCCATAACAAATATTCGGGTAATGGCGTTAGAACAAGCCAAACTAACAGAGAGAGGGGGGGATCGTTTCACCCTACTATGTAGAAGGGAGGCCTTCTGGATTTTCCGACTGAGAACACTCGAACCACATGGCCTCAACGAAAACATAGAACTTAATAATATATAATTGGTCCCCCTAATACATACCCCTTACTATATCGTATTGGGTCTGTTTCGTTTTCCTCCTTGCATCATCTGTCCTTTCTCATTATCCCTCTTCTTGAAAATTGTCATCATGTCGATGACAATTGTTAAGAAATATCTTCCCCTTCACATTTATATATTATAGAACTACTAATTACAGGTCTAGTATATACATATATGTATAGGATAAGGGTCAGTTTAGATTAAGAACATCCATCTAAAGACCGGAATTAATGATTAATGAACATACGAATATACTAAGACAAAGTAATCTATGAGAACTAAATTTATATGAAAACACACCGTCTACAAGCTATGGTTCCTGTATTCATGTTTATCTCTCTGCCTGTCTAATTCATACTGACAAAAAAGGTTGACCATATATGGATATGAATATTTAAAATTGGAATGAAAATATATCAATTATATGGAGATCATCTGTATTAGAAATGTCGGTCTATATATCTATATACGTAGATTTGTCATATTAAGAAGTCTGAATAACTATTAAACTATAAAAATATTAAATTAATTATTTATTTGTCTATATGTGTTTTAATTTTTGGTATGGTATCTTGCTCTCTGTCCGCATCTGTCAGGCGCCTCAGTGTGGTCCCATAGTCATATTTATTTACTATTATAGTATTTGGAATAAAGAATATGTACGTTTTAAATTATATGTTTCATGTAAATTGTTTTTACTGGCATAAAAATACATAGATGACGGAATGTCCCTAGAGTATAATATAACTATGACTAAGTATTGTTTAAACTGCTGGTTATTTGTATTGTTATACACTTGCTGAGAAAGGTTATGAATGAGTTAAAAACTCTCCTGAAAGGTAACCAATTAGGAAATTGAAGTCGGTATAAAAAGAGCCTTGGAAACAGTGTCAGTCATACCTCTGATGAAACCGCCCCCTAAAGAGGCGGAGAAACGCGTCAGGTGACTGACCTTTGGACGTGGAACGCAGTTGGAACGCAAAAACCGGAAGCCGGAAGCACCGAACCCGGAAGCCGCGAACTGCGGCTAAGCACGGCGTCCTCTGCAATCCAGGGCTTGCTGCCCCACCACTCCATCAGACGGCCAAGCGGTGCAAGAAGGTACAAAAACACCAATACCTCTTGAAACAACACCCCAGCTTTGGGGAAACACCGAGCGATCTGTCTGAAATATGAGTGAGATTTAAATCCAGATACAACACAGACGCAGAACTGTTTGCAATATATGCCACTTAATATTGGATCCAACCAACCAGTCCGGACTTGGTGAAGTATTGAAAGCTATACATATAACGAACTGCCTATACTAATTTGGCATCAAGCCAAAATTGCATGCTAAATATTACTAATTACTAACAGCTGGCATTCATGTACTAACTCTATTAATCACCAGCTTACCTGCAGGACTGTCAGCAAGTCTTGAGTATTGGGACATTAGTTCTCTCTGAATGTTTTAATAATGGGATAAATGTTTTATTATGATACACATGAGATATAGAAACCAGGAGTTATATTAATAATAAAAATATCTTTATATTTTATAAAACCAGCAGTTGTCGGTAATTGTATTTTTCAGAGCGCCCACATTATTGTATTTGTTTGTTGTTTCTAGTTTAGGGGATATCCAGATCCCCATTTGTGGGCAGCTAGAGAAATAGAACGTTATTACTTAGTAGAAACTAAATTATATTAATTATTTAATTTTATTAATAGCGCCCACTATCTTCTGTATATTTCTTGGTTTTCCCCTTAGAGGGTCTGGCTGTGTGGCTGCTTGTATTGTGAAGATGACTACTTTGAGGTGCTTGACAGAGCGGTTAGAGAGGCGACAGAAATATGTTCAGGAACCAGTTAAAGAGAGGCTGAGTGCCCCAACCAGTGCAAATAATGACATGCATAAATTGTTTAATAAATTGGAGACATTATGCATGTCAGAAACACGTCACTGGTGGGACCAGTCAACCTTACAAAAATATATTGACAATAAATGTATTCCAAGGGGACTTCGATTATTTAAATCGGCATCCTTTAAAGATGATGCAGAATTTTTGGCACGTTGGAACTCTATACTGGACGATTGCTCATTTAAACTTATGGAGCACCTCGTTCAGTATAGGAGTTCAAAAGTTAGAGCTATACAGGCAGAGATTGAACGTGTACAGGAACTATTAAAACCCTTTGAGAAAGAGATAGAATTTTCAGAAAGGGACCAAAGAGTTAACAAAAAGATCGAAGACTTTGAACAAACAGTAATTTCCAATAAATCAAAGAAATTAGAACGTGATAGAGGGGATTATGAAACTGACACTGTCAGAACATACAATAGGCAACGCGAGTACTCTAGATCAATTAATAGAAACTACAATAGAGAGTCTCCTAATAGGAGACCCAAATATACAAACGAAAGGAATAGATCAAGGAGTAACACAGGGAAATGGAAAACAATGAGGGGGAGAAATACATCCGATAGGGGAAGTCCTATTAAGGACCCAAGGGGAGTTGTCCTACAGAATAGGTATGAATGCCTGACAAGGGACGGATACTCTCCAGCTTCAGTAGCAAGAGGGGGGGCTAGACCAAAAAGACTCCCACAGAACCAGGAGAGTACTCGAGAAAATGACCGGGCACATTTTTTAGAACAGAGCCCCCAAAAATTAAATCCATCCAACAGACCCAACACAAACTATACAAAAAGAGGGAGAGAGGGAGATGCAGGGGATGTAGGGGAGGAAAACGACAGAAAAGGAAAAAATCAAAGACAATACTGAACCAAAGAGGTATATTTAACTTATCTTCTAGGGATTTGTCTGACTCTGAGAAAACCTTATTAAGTAAGGGCTTAAAATACGCACCAGCAAGAAAACCAAATCTTTTTAACTTGTTCGTGGATCTTAATAGATTCACGAGAAATCTAAGTAGGAAACGCTATTTTGCCTATAAGAAACTTAAATCTAAGAGAGAAAATGATAACATACTGCCAATATTATTAGATGAGCCAGACAGATTGGCAATAGAAACCCTGGAGGAACTCTTATCAGAGAATTCATATGGGGCAACTACACCAATAAAATTTTTTTCAATAGATGAAAAAGACAAAGACAAAAAACTTTTTAAGAAAAAGTCTGATTTTTTTCCACTACAATACAAAGGTCCATCTATAGTGGGTTTTTATAACACCACTATGGAGGACTTTAGACAACTATGTACATCTGCGGATAAAAATCCCCTTAAAGATAATTTAACAGCTAGTGAAAGAAAGGCACTGAAGGTTCTGATGTCTGATACAAGTATAACTATAAAAAAGGCAGATAAAGGGGGGGGTGTGGTGCTGCAAAATACATCTGATTATGTTAAAGAGGCGAACAGGCAATTAACAAATACATGTTTCTATGCAATATTGCCTAATAACCCCACAGTATTTTTTCAAAATGAACTTAGAAATCTGTTGGATGAGGCTCTGGAAGGGGGTGCAATATCCAAGGACACTTATTTTTTTCTTTTTCCTTCACACCCTATCACTCCAGTTTATTATCATTTGCCCAAAATTCACAAAACACTCACGTCACCTCCGGGTCGCCCCATAATATCAGGTATCGGGTCTATCACGTCAAATTTATCACACTTTGTGGATGTACACCTACAGGGTTATGTGACACAGCTAAAATCTTATATTAAGGACACGACGAATTTTTTGAACTTGCTTAAAGATATAAAATGGAAAAGCTCCTATCGATTTCTAACATGTGATGTAGAATCGCTATACTCGAATATCCCACATACTAAGGGTATTCAAGTAATTACAAATACTTTAGATAGGGATAACTCGGTCTCTGTTCAACTAAAAACCTTTTTGGTGGCATCCATAAAGTTCATTTTAGAACACAATTATTTCACTTTTGCGCACAAATTTTATTTACAGTCACGTGGAACCGCTATGGGGACCAGGTTCGCCCCGAGTTATGCAAACCTCTATATGGGTGCGCTCGAGGAAGAGCTCATCTGGGGGGCAGACCTCGGGGCGAACCTGGTCCTCTACGGACGCTATATAGATGATTTATTTTTCATTTGGGATGGGGACACCGAGTCAGTTCACAAGTTTGTCACTTATTTGAATAATAATAATAATTATGATTTGAAATTCACGTACACCACTCACTCACATTCTATAACCTTCCTGGATATTGCACTCCAGTCCATAAATGATTGTATCCATACAGAAACATTCTTTAAAACAGTTGACACTAATAACTTTCTTAGATATAATAGTAGCCACCATGTGGCATGGAGGAATAACATCCCAAAAAGCCAGTTCCTCAGGTTAAAAAGAAATTGTTCTGAGGAGAGTGACTATAAGGAGCAGGCTAATAAGATCTACCAAGCCTTTCAAGAACAAGGCTACCCTGAATATGTATTGAAAAAAGCTTTAAAAGAGGTAAATCACCGAGATAGAACTACCCTGTTGGAAGAGAGGGACTCCAGAAAGAATAAGAATAAAACTAAAGAAATAAACACCACCAGAGAGAATTGTGTATTTGTTACACAATACAATACACATGCTACACAAATAAGACAAATAATTGATAAAAATACTCCACTACTCAGAATCGATCCCTTATTAGAGTCCGATATTGGCACTAAAGTGAAGGTGGTGTACAAAAAATCAGAATCATTACAACTTAAATTAGCACCAAGCATGTTTAATTTAGACAAAAACACTAAAATAACCAAAAAGACTTTAGGACAAAATGAAACAGATAATGAAGAAACCTCTGGTAATGTGATTACAGAGATAACCCCCTCCGACTGGCTCAAAAAGAGACAAAAACCTCTCGGATTTTTTAGATGCGGTTTATCCAGGTGCCTAACATGTAACAACATAAACATGAGTAATAAACTATGTAAATCAAAAACTACAGGTGAGGACTTTGTGATATCCCAGTTTTTGAACTGTAATTCCACGTATGTAGTGTATGTAGTGGAATGTGGCTGTGGCATACAGTACGTGGGCCGCACCATCAGGAAACTGAAGGTGCGGTTCTTAGAACATAGAAGGAATATACTGAAAAAATGCCCACTACATAGTCTATCTAGACACACTAGCTCCTGTGAACTTGGTGCCATAACAAATATTCGGGTAATGGCGTTAGAACAAGCCAAACTAACAGAGAGAGGGGGGGATCGTTTCACCCTACTATGTAGAAGGGAGGCCTTCTGGATTTTCCGACTGAGAACACTCGAACCACATGGCCTCAACGAAAACATAGAACTTAATAATATATAATTGGTCCCCCTAATACATACCCCTTACTATATCGTATTGGGTCTGTTTCGTTTTCCTCCTTGCATCATCTGTCCTTTCTCATTATCCCTCTTCTTGAAAATTGTCATCATGTCGATGACAATTGTTAAGAAATATCTTCCCCTTCACATTTATATATTATAGAACTACTAATTACAGGTCTAGTATATACATATATGTATAGGATAAGGGTCAGTTTAGATTAAGAACATCCATCTAAAGACCGGAATTAATGATTAATGAACATACGAATATACTAAGACAAAGTAATCTATGAGAACTAAATTTATATGAAAACACACCGTCTACAAGCTATGGTTCCTGTATTCATGTTTATCTCTCTGCCTGTCTAATTCATACTGACAAAAAAGGTTGACCATATATGGATATGAATATTTAAAATTGGAATGAAAATATATCAATTATATGGAGATCATCTGTATTAGAAATGTCGGTCTATATATCTATATACGTAGATTTGTCATATTAAGAAGTCTGAATAACTATTAAACTATAAAAATATTAAATTAATTATTTATTTGTCTATATGTGTTTTAATTTTTGGTATGGTATCTTGCTCTCTGTCCGCATCTGTCAGGCGCCTCAGTGTGGTCCCATAGTCATATTTATTTACTATTATAGTATTTGGAATAAAGAATATGTACGTTTTAAATTATATGTTTCATGTAAATTGTTTTTACTGGCATAAAAATACATAGATGACGGAATGTCCCTAGAGTATAATATAACTATGACTAAGTATTGTTTAAACTGCTGGTTATTTGTATTGTTATACACTTGCTGAGAAAGGTTATGAATGAGTTAAAAACTCTCCTGAAAGGTAACCAATTAGGAAATTGAAGTCGGTATAAAAAGAGCCTTGGAAACAGTGTCAGTCATACCTCTGATGAAACCGCCCCCTAAAGAGGCGGAGAAACGCGTCAGGTGACTGACCTTTGGACGTGGAACGCAGTTGGAACGCAAAAACCGGAAGCCGGAAGCACCGAACCCGGAAGCCGCGAACTGCGGCTAAGCACGGCGTCCTCTGCAATCCAGGGCTTGCTGCCCCACCACTCCATCAGACGGCCAAGCGGTGCAAGAAGGTACAAAAACACCAATACCTCTTGAAACAACACCCCAGCTTTGGGGAAACACCGAGCGATCTGTCTGAAATATGAGTGAGATTTAAATCCAGATACAACACAGACGCAGAACTGTTTGCAATATATGCCACTTAATATTGGATCCAACCAACCAGTCCGGACTTGGTGAAGTATTGAAAGCTATACATATAACGAACTGCCTATACTAATTTGGCATCAAGCCAAAATTGCATGCTAAATATTACTAATTACTAACAGCTGGCATTCATGTACTAACTCTATTAATCACCAGCTTACCTGCAGGACTGTCAGCAAGTCTTGAGTATTGGGACATTAGTTCTCTCTGAATGTTTTAATAATGGGATAAATGTTTTATTATGATACACATGAGATATAGAAACCAGGAGTTATATTAATAATAAAAATATCTTTATATTTTATAAAACCAGCAGTTGTCGGTAATTGTATTTTTCAGAGCGCCCACATTATTGTATTTGTTTGTTGTTTCTAGTTTAGGGGATATCCAGATCCCCATTTGTGGGCAGCTAGAGAAATAGAACGTTATTACTTAGTAGAAACTAAATTATATTAATTATTTAATTTTATTAATAGCGCCCACTATCTTCTGTATAAACATGGAAATATGACTGGTTCCATGACTGTAAAAAAGGCAGTGTCGTCTATAATAGCTCATCTATAATGCGGTTATCTCTATATGAATGTAAAGTGTATTACGGATTGATGTTATAGCTGTCGTTGTCCACATACTGCATTTAATCATGATGGAAAGCGCACTGCAGCTCAGCAACAACATTAATTTCAAAGGTTCCTTATAGCCGTGTGCCAGTAACAGCCATGAGGAAGAATGAACGACAGCACGGTTGGCGTTGTGGTTAGTATTACTGACTCACATCCCTGAGGTCATGAGTCCAATTTCTGATCAAAGCAATATTTGTGTGCAATTTGCGTAGGTTTCCTCGAGATGCTCCCGTATTCCCTCCAGCGCTCCAAAAACATACTGATATCTTAATTGGGATGCAGTTAAGTTGCCGGCAGTCGGGATCCCAGCGGTCAGAATAACGCCACCAGAATCCCGGCTCAAAGGGGCTATTCCCACTCATGGGTGTCCACGACACCCATAGAGTGGGAATAGAATCTGTGGCAAGCACTGCAAGCCACCATGCCCACAGCGTAGCGAGCCCTCAAGGGTGCTCTTTGTGCTCGCCAAGCTGCCGACATACTGACGGCCGGGATGCCGTTGTCAGAATGCTGACGGCCAGCATCCCGACCGTCAGGAACTCATACTGATCCCGATTTAATTGGCTTTTGACAAAAAATAATACTAGTGTACATGTGTGTCCAGGAAATGTACTGGGGCTGTGATTCAGCCCTGGCATCCTTACTTGTGCATGCACTGTGAAAAAGGGGCATGGCCACGCCTTATATGGGAGCATGGTCATGCATCATGGCGTGTGGCCACGCCTCACAGGGCATGGCTTGTGGCATGCCCGCCACGTCTCTCTGCAGGCCAGACGAGTAGAGTGCCGGGAGACGGAGCCGGTCGACCAGGCTTTGGACTGAAACAACCCATCAGGCCATCGGCCCCACTGGCTTTTTGCCAGAAGTGCCATATGGCTAGTCCAGCCCTATGTGTGCCATGTGGTGGGGAATATAGAGTGTAAGCTCCAATGGAGCAGGGCATGATGTGAATGGCTGCAATATTCTCTGTAAAGCGTTGCGTAATGTGTGTGCGCTAAATAAATAGCTGTTAATTAATAAATTACTTTCAATTTAAAGGACAGTATTAGGAGTGCAGAAGTTCATAAGGTTTAAATGCATTTTCTAAGTAATCTCTCCAAAATATTGCATCAGTGGCAAGAGTGCAGTGATGGGCAGCTCAATACACTTCAAGGCCACATAGCATCCCACTAACTAAACAGAATTGCACTTTTTTATTTATCACTAATCACCTACTCAGTGTGATCTGGGAGTGATATTAGCACCCAGAATCGCACTGCAATATGAAATTTTTCTGGGCAAATTTGCTAATTTATTACAGAACAACCGCAGGGATAGGGGCTACGAAAGGAGCCAGTCCCTGCAACGTTCTAAGAGTGGAAGTGGGACTCCTGCACGTGCGTGTTTCCGCTGACCATGCATGCACAGCAGCCATTGCTGGGGAACTTCCATAGGAATAATTATTCCGACTAATTATGCGATCTGTAACCAGTAGGGGGGCTAATGCCATCTGAAGATGGCGGTAGCTGCTGGGACCAAGCTTGAGAATGCTTTTGCATTATGGAGCTTGGTAAAAACGGTAACATTGCATCTTCCATAATAACCTAATGGAGTGCAGCTGTGGTCAGTCATATATTAAGGTGGTACTACATATTTGCGGATATCTCCTGAAGACGTGTGTTTTTCAGGGAATAAGCCACAAATATTTCATGAAAAATGGGCCCCTTTATCTCAGTAGAAAAGGAAAGTAATACTTTGATAAAAACTGGTGCAAATAAAACAGTGGTATTTCTCACAGCAACCAATAAGGCTTTGTTTCCATTTTGTTTTTAAATGACAATAGAAAGTGACATCTTATTAGTTGCTATGGGCAACCTCAACCATTTTTGTTTGTCACAGTTTTCTATATGTCGCCATGGAGGACTGTAAAATAATTCCCTCTGAATTATTATTTTTTAAAGAGTTTTATTTTGTTTTTAACATCTAGTACATATAATAGGACAACACTTACATACATTTACATACACATTAAAAGAGTTTTCACCCCCTCAAAAAAGAAAATTAGATAGAATTGTATCTGTCTCTCCTACCCCTTCCCTCCTCCCCTCAACACCCCCCCTCCTCCCTATTTTATGGTCTACAGTGTAATCTGATTTATTTATATAACCTCAATCTCTTAAAGTTGACAATTCGTACATACCCGATATTGTCCAATTTCTTTATATTTCACCCATCACTTCTCACCCTCTGAATTATTAGCACTCAAACTGAAGGCGCTGACCTGACCTAAAAGTTCCTAAAGATACAGTTTTCTGTACTCTCAATTCTTACACGAAAATATATACTTACGCCTCCAACAATGAAATAATATGTAAAGGTACAAATGGACTTTGATGAATTATACATAATTGCAGTAATCTGCTATACTTAGCTAAACTGAGCAAAAAAGAACTTCAGAAAAGTGTACTAAATAAATGAGGCTAGAAAAGATTAATTTACATGGTTACTGTATAGGCTGAAGTAAGTGTTGCACTCTCATATGTATTCAAACCAAGGCTGCAGATAAAAGGCAGAAGTACTTGGTCCATACTTACCGACTTTTCAGCTGCTCTCTCCGGGAGAGAGCAGCCAGGTCAGATCAGCAGGGGGCGAGGAAGGATAGTGATGAGTAGAGGGGGCGGAGCAGAGGCGGAACGGGGGCATGGCGGAGGCATGGCAGAGGTATTGAATCATTTAAGCCACACCCCCCACTGCATAATGCCACTATTACCGGTATTATACTGCAGGGGGCGTGGCTATGATGACGCGATTCAACAAGAATCGCATCATTGACTGCCCGGACCGCCCACTTTACTCACTAAGTGGGCGGCCGGGCTGGGGGGGGAGCACAGGAATCGGGAGACTTGCCTGCTTTTCTGGGAGCCTACCGGCCATTCCGGTAGAGTAGGCAAATATGAGTTGGTCCAGTCACATTATCATGACCACAACCCCCAGAGTAATGACTGTGTGCAACATGGACAGCAGCTAGACGTGCTGAACTGTCGTTTTAGACACACGTCTGGTTGCCCCCAGGTTTATTTTGAGCTGCACCACTGTAGCGTGTTGGTCGGCCCTCACGCACCTTCATAGCCGACTTTGAACTCTCACATTAATGGCACGTGGTGCTCTGCAGTTTCCACGTTGCTTATTTGCAATGGTGCATTTGTCCAGTCACGATACACCGTCACCACAGTAGCACACAAACAGTTCAGAAATATTGCCACCCTTGGCCCGAAAGCCGATAATCATCCCTTTTTGCAACTCAGATTAATCGCCCCCTTTTACCCATCACAGCAACGAGTGATATGTGTGCCGGCCTATCGCACACCTTATATACCCACCAAGCCAGCGCACGACACGTGGCGTACTTCACGGGCTACACCCTGCCAATGTCAAATGTTGAAGTCGGCCATGATAATGTGACCATGTAGAGATTGATCTACAGTATCACTGTGGCAGGCGTCAGCTTCCCCATGCTCTACTGCCACATAACCAA
Organism: Pseudophryne corroboree; assembly: GCF_028390025.1. NCBI lineage: Eukaryota > Metazoa > Chordata > Amphibia > Anura > Myobatrachidae > Pseudophryne > Pseudophryne corroboree. The sequence goes on from NC_086450.1 coordinate 389,100,183, forward strand.
GACCAGTGCAATGTTTCTACCATCACCATAGGCAAAACTTCAGCCTACTGCACCCCCCTCCCTAACTCACACACCACTACCCACTTTCCAGCCCTTCAGGTGAAAGTGTGAAGGTGTCATCTTAGCAGTTAACCAGGCAAACCTGCATTAAGTTAAAGGATGCCTTAGAGTCATTGTGACAGGCATCTTTAAAAACAAAAGAGGATGATATCCCCTTTGTTATGATTCCCGTACTCCAGACCAGAGGAGATCTTTATGGCAGAGGTCTGAGTACTGGAAGGATATGCTGGTACGGGAGCAGGAAAGCCTAGTAACCCCTGGCGCCCTAACTCCGTTGTCTCGCCCGTGTTATCAGAAATCCCCTGCGAGACTATGGTTGCTTGAGCCCATGGCAGCCGCGTTCGAAGGACGGATTATGTCTGCCCAACCCCGATGCCCCCTCAGGTCTTAATGGGAGACAAAGGGAAATCCGAGACAGGGTGATAACAAGGGGCCCTCTGACTAAGCAACCAGGCCAGGGGTTACAAGCTATCTAACTTAAACCAAAAGTATGTGCGGACAAACCGCCAGGGAAAAGGACAACCAAAGATCCACTGATCCGTTACTCCTATCCAGCACCGCTGGATACCAGAGTGGATTTGTGGGAGCGGAATCCTCCGCAAAAGCTCCAGAACACAATAAACTAAATAATAAATAGTAGCGGTCAAGCCGCAACACACGGCTACGCCGCGACTCACGAACACCACAGGATGTTAAAGGTGCTCGGTCGGACTCCAGGAATAGATGACAAATTCCGAGTACTGGATAACTGAGGACAGGAACAACCGGGTTGAGCAGGACTGGAAACTCTCTGTAACTGACACAGCAAACAGGAAGCTATCACCGGCGTCTGTGAGAAGTCCTGAGAGTGCTTAAATTTGGGAGCCCTCCAATCATGATTCAGACAGGGTAATCACATAATGATGCCGTGCAGCTGCATGCTGCACGGCCAGAATACACAAGCACTGATTAATTAAGACCCAGCAACGGGGAACGCGGTCTGACCGTGGCGTCCCCGTTGCTAGGGTCTGAGCGGCTCCGTGCGCCCGGCGTCTAGCGTTGCTAGGGAGCCGGCGGCTGTCTGCCTGCGGCGTCCCTAGTTGCTAGGCGCCGGGCCGCACTGACGGGCGGACCCTCGGCGCCTAACAGTACCCCCCCCTTGAGGAGGGGTCAAGGAACCCCTAAGGCCAGGTTTCTGAGGAAATTCTCGAAAAAATGCCCTTTTGAGCCTCGGGGCATGGAGATCCTCATCCAGGACCCAAGACCTTTCTTCTGGACCATAACCTCTCCAATGTACCAAAAAATAAAGCCGACCCCGGGACAACTTGGAATCGAGAACCTTCTCCACTAAGAACTCCTGCTGACCCTGTACATCTATTGGTGATTTCCCCTAAGAGATCTTGCGAGGAAATCTACTGGACGAAACATATGGTTTTAACAAGGAGCAATGGAAGGTATTTCCGATCCGTAAAGTTTTTGGTAAACGTAACCGGAAAGCCACTGGATTGACTTTTTTGATAATATGAAATGGTCCAATAAATTTAGGACCCAATCTGGCTGAGGTTTGACGAAGTTTAATGTTGCGAGTCGACAACCATACCCTATCTCCAACTTTAAAAGTGCACGGCCGCCGGAGCCTGTCAGAAAAATTTTTCTCCCGAAATGCCGCTTTTCTGAGAGCCAGGTGCACTTTTCTCCAAATGAGTTTGAGATGAGAGGTCAAGGTCAGTGAGGAGACAGAGGAATGTTGAAAAAAGGAATTAGCTCTGGGGTGAAAACCAAAAACTGTAAAAAATGGAGATACATTGGTGGAGGAATGACAGGCATTGTTGTAAGCAAACTCTGCAAACGGAAGAAACTCAGACCAGTCATTTTGGAGTTTGGCCGAGTACAAACGCAAATATTGTTTTAATGATTGATTAACTCGCTCAGTCTGCCCGTTGGATTGGGCATGGTAGCCAGACGTTAAAGATAATTTCATCTTTAATGAGGCACAAAAAGACTTCCAAAATTGTGCAATGAATTGTGGACCCCGATCAGAAACAATATCAGTGGGTAACCCATGGAGTCTGAAAACATGGCGGAGGAACAAGACTGCCAATCCCTGGGCAGATGGCAATCGGGGAAGAGCAATGAAATGGGCCATTTTGCTAAAACGGTCCACTACCACCCATATGACTCGGCATCCGGCTGACAGAGGGAGGTCCACCACAAAATCCATGGAAATATGAGACCATGGCCTAAGAGGAACATTCAAGGGCATAAGTTGACCGATAGGCAAGGAACGGGGAACCTTATGCTGTGCACAGACCTGACAAGAAAAAACAAACTCCTTAATGTCTTTGGAAAGACCAGGCCACCATACCGAGCGGGAAACTAATTCAAAAGTTTTAGCGATCCCCGGATGCCCGGCAACCTTGCTATCATGAAACTCCGTCAAAACCGTTGCTCTCAAAAACTCGGGGGCAAAAAGACGACCAGCAGGAGTATTTCCAGGAGCTTGATGTTGAAGCTGCTTTAACTGGGTAAATAAATCTTGTGTGAGACCTGCCCGAATGACTGAAGACGGAAGTATGGGAGTAACAGGACTGTTGTCTTGAACTGGAAGAAAACTGCGTGACAGGGCATCTGCCTTGGTATTCTTGGAACCTGGCCTGAAGGTGATAATGAACTTGAAACGAGTAAAAAATAAAGCCCAACGAGCTTGCCGGGCATTCAGCCGTTTAGCTGATTCAATGTATTGAAGATTTTTGTGATCAGTCAAAACTGAAATGGTATGAGTGGCTCCTTCAAGCCAATGCCTCCACTCCTCAAAAGCCCATTTAATAGCCAGTAATTCCCGGTTACCAACATCGTAGTTGGATTCAGCAGATGAGAATTTCCTGGACATAAAGGCACAAGGATGTAATTCCAGGGAATCCGGATCCTTCTGAGATAGGATAGCCCCTACTCCAACCTCCGAGGCATCAACCTCAACAATGAAAGGCAATTCTGGGTTGGGATGTCTGAGGACCGGGGCTGAGACAAAGGCTTGTTTCAAGGCCTGAAAAGATAACTCCGCTTCACGTGACCAGTTGGTAGGATCTGCTCCCTTTTTAGTCAGTGCCACAATGGGAGCAACTAGGTCAGAGAAAGAGTGAATAAATCTTCTATAGTAATTCGCAAACCCTAAAAAGCGCTGAATTGCTTTTAAATTGGTGGGTTGCGCCCAACTAAGGATGGCTTGGAGCTTCTTTGGTTCCATACAGAATCCCCGAGGGGAAATAATGTACCCTAAAAAGGATACCTCCGTGACATGAAATTCACACTTCTCCAGCTTGGCATATAGGTGATTTTCACGTAATTTTTTTAGAACCTGACGCACCTGGGTAACATGTTGTTCAATAGAGTCAGAATATATCAAAATATCGTCTAAGTAGACTACAACGAATCTTCCAAGAAATTCACGGAGCACATCGTTAATGAGATCCTGGAAAACTGCCGGAGCGTTGGACAGGCCGAATGGCATAACCAGATACTCATAGTGGCCTGATTGAGTACTGAATGCCGTTTTCCACTCATCCCCTGACTTGATTCTGATGAGGTTATATGCTCCTCTCAGGTCAATCTTAAAAAAAATCACAGCCGAACGTAGCTGATCAAAGAGGACAGAAATCAGCGGCAAAGGGTAAGTATTCTTTACTGAGATTTTATTCAAGGCTCTAAAGTCAATGCAAGGTCTGAGTGATCCATCCTTCTTCTCCACGAAGAAGAAGCCTGCACTTAAAGGGGATTTAGATGGCCTGATAAATCCTTTCCCTAGGCTTTCTTTAACATACTCATTCATGGCCACAGTTTCAGGTCCGGACAATGCATATAACCTTCCCTTAGGCAAAGTGGCACCAGGAATTAACTCGATAGCACAATCATAAGGCCTATGGGGAGGCAGAATATCCGCATTGCCCTTGGAAAATACATCAACAAAATCCTGGTATTCCACAGGAATGGGTGCGGGAATGACAGCAGCTATTCTGATGGGAAGCGTAATACATTCCTTATTACAGATGGTACCCCATTGTAAGATCTCCCCCGACTGCCAATCAATGATGGGATTATGAAAGGCCAGCCAAGGGTGACCCAGAACCACAGGAACTGCTGGGCAATGGGTAAGGAAAAACTCAATCTTTTCAGAATGCAGAGCTCCTACCGAAAGTAGAACAGGAGGTGTACAGAGAGAAATAACCCCATTGGACAAGGGACTCCCATCTAAACCATGCATGGTGATACACCTACCCAAGGCTAATTGAGGAATACCTAAGGCCTTAGCCCATGTCAAATCCATAAAGTTCCCTGCAGCTCCACTGTCCACAAAAGCCGAGACCGAGGAACAGAGGCTGCCAAAGGAAACTTTAGCTGGAACCAACAGTGAATTATTTGAGGAGATAAGCTGCAGACCAAAGTGAACCCCCTCACAACTCACTTGGTCGAGGCGTTTCCCGACTTGTTCGGACAACTACGGGCAAAATGTCCCTTACCCCCACAGTATAAACAAAGACCAGAATTTTGCCTTCTGGTTCTTTCTTCAGGAGACAGTTTGGAGAGGCCTATCTGCATGGGCTCCTCTATGTCCACAGGAATGGAAAAAACACAAGGAGAAGACCCGACAGATGCTCCTTTTTTCAGCCCTCCGCTCTCTGAGACGACGATCAATCTTAATAGAGAGCTCCATGAGTTTATCGAGAGTCTCAGGAGCGGGATACTGAAGGAGACTGTCTTTTATAGACTCGGATAAGCGAGGCGAAACTGACTGCGCAGGGCTGGGTCATTCCATCCACAGTCGTTCGACCAACGGCGAAACTCCGTACAATAAATCTCTGCGGGATTCCTACCCTGTCTGAGAGCACGCAACTGACTCTCGGCGGATGCCTCTCTATCAGGGTCGTCATACAATAGCCCTAAAGACCCCAGAAAGGCGTCTACAGACAATAAAGCCGGATCGTCTGTCTTTAAGCCAAAAGCCCAGGTCTGAGGATCCCCCTGTAGCAAAGAAATAATAATTCCTACCCGCTGAGATTCCGTACCTGAGGAGACTGGTCTTAAACGAAAATACAGTTTACAAGACTCTTTAAAATTAAAAAACTGCTTTCTATCCCCAGAAAAACGGTCAGGCAGATGCATTTTTGGTTCAGGAATGACCCTCGGGGAAGTCCGTAACAGATCTTCCTGTGACCTCACCCGAAGGGACAGATCTTGAACCATCTGAGTAAGCTCTTGAATCTGGCTAACTAAAAGCTGGCCAGGATTTGGCCCAACACCGGAGGGATTCATGAGGCTGACAAATCTCCCAACAGAATAAGGGAAAAAATTAACTCCTGTTTAATTTTAAATTTTAGTTAGGCCGGTGATAATGTTATGATTCCCGTACTCCAGACCAGAGGAGATCTTTATGGCAGAGGTCTGAGTACTGGAAGGATATGCTGGTACGGGAGCAGGAAAGCCTAGTAACCCCTGGCGCCCTAACTCCGTTGTCTCGCCCGTGTTATCAGAAATCCCCTGCGAGACTATGGTTGCTTGAGCCCATGGCAGCCGCGTTCGAAGGGCGGATTATGTCTGCCCAACCCCGATGCCCCCTCAGGTCTTAATGGGAGACAAAGGGAAATCCGAGACAGGGTGATAACAAGGGGCCCTCTGACTAAGCAACCAGGCCAGGGGTTACAAGCTATCTAACTTAAACCAAAAGTATGTGCGGACAAACCGCCAGGGAAAAGGACAACCAAAGATCCACTGATCTGTTACTCCTATCCAGCACCGCTGGATACCAGAGTGGATTTGTGGGAGCGGAATCCTCCGCAAAAGCTCCAGAACACAATAAACTAAATAATAAATAGTAGCGGTCAAGCCGCAACACGGCTACGCCGCGACTCACGAACACCACAGGATGTTAAAGGTGCTCGGTCGGACTCCAGGAATAGATGACAAATTCCGAGTACTGGATAACTGAGGACAGGAACAACCGGGTTGAGCAGGACTGGAAACTCTCTGTAACTGACACAGCAAACAGGAAGCTATCACCGGCGTCTGTGAGAAGTCCTGAGAGTGCTTAAATTTGGGAGCCCTCCAATCATGATTCAGACAGGGTAATCACATAATGATGCCGTGCAGCTGCATGCTGCACGGCCAGAATACACAAGCACTGATTAATTAAGACCCAGCAACGGGGAACGCGGTCTGACCGTGGCGTCCCCGTTGCTAGGGTCTGAGCGGCTCCGTGCGCCCGGCGTCTAGCGTTGCTAGGGAGCCGGCGGCTGTCTGCCTGCGGCGTCCCTAGTTGCTAGGCGCCGGGCCGCACTGACGGGCGGACCCTCGGCGCCTAACACCCTTACAGGTAGAAGTCATCCAGTACCCTATCCATTATGGTAATAGAATTTACAGTTATGTAACCATGGGTTTGGGCATTGCTACTGTCATTTGTCTCTGCAAGGTGAGCAAAAAAACTATTGCCCTTATTTATCAATGAGGGATAAATTTCACTGTGAGTGATAAATTGCACCAGCCAATCAGCTCCTAACTGCCATGTTACAGACTGTGTGTTTGAAAAATGGCAGTTAGGAGTGGATTGGCTGGGGCAGTTTATCACTCACAGTGAACTTTTTCATTCATTAATAATAAGGGCATCTTCCTTTTCCCTGGTCTTTGTGACAGACCTCAAAATCTAATATATAGAAGCAAGCTAAGGGGTCTATTCATAAAGCAGTGAAAAGAATGGAGAAGTGAGCCAGTGGAGAGGTTGCCCATGGCAATCAATCAGCATTGAAGTAACATTCATAATTTGCATATTATACAGTTGTACAGGGCAGCTGATTGGTTGCCATGGGCAGAGCCGGCCCTAATCAATATGATGCCCTAGACAAGATTTTGGCTGGTGCACTGCTGCTAGTTCCGCCTCTGACCCTACACCCCTTTCCCATCACCATCACCCCTCAGTCATTGCAGTCCTCATTTTGGTGCTCCTACCCTCTATATTTTAATTAGGAACAGTGCGCACATTCAGCGCACAGACCAAAAAGGGGCATTTTCTTTTGGGAAGGGGCATGGCCACACAATAGTACCCCCATTTCAAATTACACCACACAGTATTGCAACTTTATTCACATTATATAATGCAATAGTGTACCTTATTCAGGTTACATCACACAGTAGTATCACTTTAACTTATATACATTACTTCTCAAAATAGTGGTCCTTATTCACATTATATCACACTGAATTGCTCCTTAATTACATTACACCACACCATATTGTCCTTTATTCACATTAGACCACACAGTAGTGCCTTTTCTATACATTATGCCACACAGTAGAGCACCTTATACACATAATGCCACACATTAGTAATGCCTTTATACACACAGCACCACACAGGTACGCCCCTTACACATATGACACACATTATTAATGTCCTTATAAACATAGTGCACCTTACACATTATGCCAACCTTTATTAATGCCCTTATACACATAATGACACTAGAGATGAGCGGGTTCGGTTTCTCTGAATCCGAACCCGCACGAACTTCATGTTTTTTTTCACGGGTCCGAGCGACTCGGATCTTCCCGCCTTGCTCGGTTAACCCGAGCGCGCCCGAACGTCATCATGACGCTGTCGGATTCTCGTGAGACTCGGATTCTATATAAGGAGCCGCGCGTCGCCGCCATTTTCACACGTGCATTGAGATTGATAGGGAGAGGACGTGGCTGGCGTCCTCTCCGTTATAGTAGAAAAGAGTAAAGACTGAGTGACTTAGTTATAATTGTGGGGAGGATTGGGGACGGGGAGCAGCTGTTAGGGAGTACAGTGATTTAGATTAGGAGAGAGAGAGAGAGAGATTGACCTGATTTACTGGAGCTTAGGAGTACTGTAGAAGAGAGAGTGCAGAGTTTACTAGTGACTGACCACAGTGACCACCAGACAGTGCAGTTTTATTTAATATATCCGTTCTCTGCCTGAAAAAAACGATACACACAGTGACTCAGTCACATACCATATCTGTGTGCACTGCTCAGCCCAGTGTACTGCATCATCTATGTATATATTATATATCTGACTGTGCTCAGCTCACACAACTTATAATTGTGGGGGAGACTGGGGAGCACTGCAGTGCCAGTTATAGGTTATAGCAGGAGCCAGGAGTACATATTATATTAAAATTAAACAGTGCACACTTTTGCTGCAGGAGTGCCACTGCCAGTGTGACTGACCAGTGACCTGACCACACTGACCACCAGTATAGTTAGTAGTATACTATATTGTGATTGCCTGAAAAAGTTAAACACTCGTCGTGTGACTTCACTTGTGTGGTGTTTTTTTTTTTATTCTATAAAAAACTCATTCTGCTGACAGACAGTGTCCAGCAGGTCCGTCATTATATAATATATATACCTGTCCGGCTGCAGTAGTGATATATATATATTTTTTATATCATTATTTATCATCCAGTCGCAGCAGACACAGTACGGTAGTTCACGGCTGTAGCTACCTCTGTGTCGGCACTCGGCAGTCCGTCCATAATTGTATACCACCTAACCGTGGTTTTTTTTTCTTTCTTCTTTATACATACATACTACGACATCTCTTTATCAACCAGTCTATATTAGCAGCAGACACAGTACAGTACGGTAGTTCACGGCTGTGGCTACCTCTGTGTCGGCACTCGTCAGTCCGTCCATAATTGTATACCACCTAACCGTGGTTTTTTTTTCTTTCTTCTTTATACATACATACTACGACATCTCTTTATCAACCAGTCTATATTAGCAGCAGACACAGTACAGTACGGTAGTTCACGGCTGTGGCTACCTCTGTGTCGGCACTCGGCAGTCCGTCCATAATTGTATACCACTTAACCGTGGTTTTTTTTTCTTTCTTCTTTATACGTACATACTACGACATCTCTTTATCAACCAGTCTATATTAGCAGCAGACACAGTACAGTACGGTAGTTCACGGCTGTGGCTACCTCTGTGTCGGCACTCGGCAGTCCGTCCATAATTGTATACCACCTATCCGTGGTTTTTTTTTCTTTCTTCTTTATACGTACATACTACGACATCTCTTTATCAACCAGTCTATATTAGCAGCAGACACAGTACAGTACGGTAGTTCACGGCTGTGGCTACCTCTGTGTCGGCACTCGGCAGTCCGTCCATAATTGTATACCACCTAACCGTGGTTTTTTTTTCTTTCTTCTTTATACATACATACTACGACATCTCTTTATCAACCAGTCTATATTAGCAGCAGACACAGTACAGTACGGTAGTTCACGGCTGTGGCTACCTCTGTGTCGGCACTCGGCAGTCCGTCCATAATTGTATACCACCTACCCGTGGTTTTTTTTTCTTTCTTCTTTATACATACATACTACGACATCTCTTTATCAACCAGTCTATATTAGCAGCAGACACAGTACAGTACGGTAGTTCACGGCTGTGGCTACCTCTGTGTCGGCACTCGGCAGTCCGTCCATAATTGTATACCACCTAACCGTGGTTTTTTTTTCTTTCTTCTTTATACGTACATACTACGACATCTCTTTATCAACCAGTCTATATTAGCAGCAGACACAGTACAGTACGGTAGTTCACGGCTGTGGCTACCTCTGTGTCGGCACTCGGCAGTCCGTCCATAATTGTATACCACCTAACCGTGGTTTTTTTTTCTTTCTTCTTTATACATACATACTACGACATCTCTTTATCAACCAGTCTATATTAGCAGCAGACACAGTACAGTACGGTAGTTCACGGCTGTGGCTACCTCTGTGTCGGCACTCGGCAGTCCGTCCATAATTGTATACTAGTATCCATCCATCTCCATTGTTTACCTGAGGTGCCTTTTAGTTGTGCCTATTAAAATATGGAGAACAAAAATGTTGAGGTTCCAAAATTAGGGAAAGATCAAGATCCACTTCCACCTCGTGCTGAAGCTGCTGCCACTAGTCATGGCCGAGACGATGAAATGCCAGCAACGTCGTCTGCCAAGGCCGATGCCCAATGTCATAGTACAGAGCATGTCAAATCCAAAACACCAAATATCAGTAAAAAAAGGACTCCAAAACCTAAAATAAAATTGTCGGAGGAGAAGCGTAAACTTGCCAATATGCCATTTACCACACGGAGTGGCAAGGAACGGCTGAGGCCCTGGCCTATGTTCATGGCTAGTGGTTCAGCTTCACATGAGGATGGAAGCAATCAGCCTCTCGCTAGAAAAATGAAAAGACTCAAGCTGGCAAAAGCACAGCAAAGAACTGTGCATTCTTCGAAATCCCAAATCCACAAGGAGAGTCCAATTGTGTCGGTTGCGATGCCTGACCTTCCCAACACTGGACGTGAAGAGCATGCGCCTTCCACCATTTGCACGCCCCCTGCAAGTGCTGGAAGGAGCACCCGCAGTCCAGTTCCTGATAGTCAGATTGAAGATGTCAGTGTTGAAGTACACCAGGATGAGGAGGATATGGGTGTTGCTGGCGCTGGGGAGGAAATTGACCAGGAGGATTCTGATGGTGAGGTGGTTTGTTTAAGTCAGGCACCCGGGGAGACACCTGTTGTCCGTGGGAGGAATAGGGCCGTTGACATGCCTGGTGAAAATACCAAAAAAATCAGCTCTTCGGTGTGGAGGTATTTCACCAGAAATGCGGACAACAGGTGTCAAGCCGTGTGTTCCCTTTGTCAAGCTGTAATAAGTAGGGGTAAGGACGTTAACCACCTCGGAACATCCTCCCTTATACGTCACCTGCAGCGCATTCATAATAAGTCAGTGACAAGTTCAAAAACTTTGGGTGACAGCGGAAGCAGTCCACTGACCAGTAAATCCCTTCCTCTTGTAACCAAGCTCACGCAAACCACCCCACCAACTCCCTCAGTGTCAATTTCCTCCTTCCCCAGGAATGCCAATAGTCCTGCAGGCCATGTCACTGGCAATTCTGACGATTCCTCTCCTGCCTGGGATTCCTCCGATGCATCCTTGCGTGTAACGCCTACTGCTGCTGGCGCTGCTGTTGTTGCTGCTGGGAGTCGATGGTCATCCCAGAGGGGAAGTCGTAAGACCACTTTTACTACTTCCACCAAGCAATTGACTGTCCAACAGTCCTTTGCGAGGAAGATGAAATATCACAGCAGTCATCCTACTGCAAAGCGGATAACTGAGGCCTTGGCATCCTGGGTGGTGAGAACCGTGGTTCCGGTATCCATCATTACTGCAGAGCCAACTAGAGACTTGTTGGAGGTACTGTGTCCCCGGTACCAAATACCATCTAGGTTCCATATCTCTAGGCAGGCGATACCGAAAATTTACACAGACCTCAGAAAAAGAGTCACCAGTGTCCTAAAAAATGCAGCTGTACCCAATGTCCACTTAACCACGGACATGTGGACAAGTGGAGCAGGGCAGGGTCAGGACTATATGACTGTGACAGCCCACTGGGTAGATGTATGGACTCCCGCCGCAAGAACAGCAGCGGCGGCACCAGTAGCAGCATCTCGCAAACGCCAACTCTTTCCTAGGCAGGCTACGCTTTGTATCACCGGTTTCCAGAATACGCACACAGCTGAAAACCTCTTACGGCAACTGAGGAAGATCATCGCGGAATGGCTTACCCCAATTGGACTCTCCTGTGGATTTGTGGCATCGGACAACGCCAGCAATATTGTGTGTGCATTAAATATGGGCAAATTCCAGCACGTCCCATGTTTTGCACATACCTTGAATTTGGTGGTGCAGAATTATTTAAAAAACGACAGGGGCGTGCAAGAGATGCTGTCAGTGGCCAGAAGAATTGCGGGACACTTTCGGCGTACAGGCACCACGTACAGAAGACTGGAGCACCACCAAAAACTACTGAACCTGCCCTGCCATCATCTGAAGCAAGAAGTGGTAACGAGGTGGAATTCAACCCTCTATATGCTTCAGAGGTTGGAGGAGCAGCAAAAGGCCATTCAAGCCTATACAATTGAGCACGATATAGGAGGTGGAATGCACCTGTCTCAAGCGCAGTGGAGAATGATTTCAACGTTGTGCAAGGTTCTGATGCCCTTTGAACTTGCCACACGTGAAGTCAGTTCAGACACTGCCAGCCTGAGTCAGGCCTCATCAGGCTTTTGCAGAAGAAGCTGGAGACATTGAAGGAGGAGCTAACACGGAGCGATTCCGCTAGGCATGTGGGACTTGTGGATGGAGCCCTTAATTCGCTTAACAAGGATTCACGGGTGGTCAATCTGTTGAAATCAGAGCACTACATTTTGGCCACCGTGCTCGATCCTAGATTTAAAGCCTACCTTGGATCTCTCTTTCCGGCAGACACAAGTCTGCTGGGGTTGAAAGACCTGCTGGTGAGAAAATTGTCAAGTCAAGCGGAACGCGACCTGTCAACATCTCCTCCTTCACATTCTCCCGCAACTGGGGGTGCGAGGAAAAGGCTCAGAATTCCGAGCCCACCCGCTGGCGGTGATGCAGGGCAGTCTGGAGCGACTGCTGATGCTGACATCTGGTCCGGACTGAAGGACCTGACAACGATTACGGATACGGACATGTCGTCTACTGGCACTGCATATGATTCTCTCCCCATTGAAAGAATGGTGGAGGATTATATGAGTGACCGCATCCAAGTAGGCACGTCACACAGTCCGTACTTATACTGGCAGGAAAAAGAGGCAATTTGGAGGCCCTTGCACAAACTGGCTTTATTCTACCTAAGTTGCCCTCCCACAAGTGTGTACTCCGAAAGAGTGTTTAGTGCCGCCGCTCACCTTGTCAGCAATCGGCGTACGAGGTTACATCCAGAAAATGTGGAGAAGATGATGTTCATTAAAATGAATTATAATCAATTCCTCCGCGGAGACATTGACCAGCAGCAATTGCCTCCACAAAGTACACAGGGAGCTGAGATGGTGGATTCCAGTGGGGACGAATTGATAATCTGTGAGGAGGGGGATGTACACGGTGATATATCGGAGGATGATGATGAGGTGGACATCTTGCCTCTGTAGAGCCAGTTTGTGCAAGGAGAGATTAATTGCTTCTTTTTTGGTGGGGGTCCAAACCATCCCGTCATTTCAGTCACAGTCGTGTGGCAGACCCTGTCACTGAAATGATGGGTTGGTTAAAGTGTGCATGTCCTGTTTATACAACATAAGGGTGGGTGGGAGGGCCCAAGGACAATTCCATCTTGCACCTCTTTTTTCTTTTATTTTTCTTTGCGTCATGTGCTGTTTGGGGAGGGTTTTTTGGAAGGGACATCCTGCGTGACACTGCAGTGCCACTCCTAAATGGGCCCGGTGTTTGTGTCGGCCACTAGGGTCGCTAATCTTACTCACACAGCTACCTCATTGCGCCTCTTTTTTTCTTTGCGTCATGTGCTGATTGGGGAGGGTTTTTTGGAAGGGACATCCTGCATGACACTGCAGTGCCACTCCTAAATGGGCCCGGTGTTTGTGTCGGCCACTAGGGTCGCTAATCTTACTCACACAGCTACCTCATTGCGCCTCTTTTTTTCTTTGCGTCATGTGCTGATTGGGGAGGGTTTTTTGGAAGGGACATCCTGCGTGACACTGCAGTGCCACTCCTAAATGGGCCCGGTGTTTGTGTCGGCCACTAGGGTCGCTAATCTTACTCACACAGCTACCTCATTGCGCCTCTTTTTTTCTTTGCGTCATGTGCTGATTGGGGAGGGTTTTTTGGAAGGGACATCCTGCGTGACACTGCAGTGCCACTCCTAAATGGGCCCGGTGTTTGTGTCGGCCACTAGGGTCGCTAATCTTACTCACACAGCTACCTCATTGCGCCTCTTTTTTTCTTTGCGTCATGTGCTGATTGGGGAGGGTTTTTTGGAAGGGACATCCTGCGTGACACTGCAGTGCCACTCCTAAATGGGCCCGGTGTTTGTGTCGGCCACTAGGGTCGCTAATCTTACTCACACAGCTACCTCATTGCGCCTCTTTTTTTCTTTGCGTCATGTGCTGATTGGGGAGGTTTTTTGGAAGGGACATCCTGCGTGACACTGCAGTGCCACTCCTAAATGGGCCCGGTGTTTGTGTCGGCCACTAGGGTCGCTAATCTTACTCACACAGCTACCTCATTGCGCCTCTTTTTTTCTTTGCGTCATGTGCTGATTGGGGAGGGTTTTTTGGAAGGGACATCCTGCGTGACACTGCAGTGCCACTCCTAAATGGGCCCGGTGTTTGTGTCGGCCACTAGGGTCGCTAATCTTACTCACACAGCTACCTCATTGCGCCTCTTTTTTTCTTTGCGTCATGTGCTGATTGGGGAGGGTTTTTTGGAAGGGACATCCTGCGTGACACTGCAGTGCCACTCCTAAATGGGCCCGGTGTTTGTGTCGGCCACTAGGGTCGCTAATCTTACTCACACAGCTACCTCATTGCGCTTTTTTTTTTTCTTTGCGTCATGTGCTGATTGGGGAGGGTTTTTTGGAAGGGACATCCTGCGTGACACTGCAGTGCCACTCCTAAATGGGCCCGGTGTTTGTGTCGGCCACTAGGGTCGCTAATCTTACTCACACAGCTACCTCATTGCGCCTCTTTTTTTCTTTGCGTCATGTGCTGTTTGGGGAGGGTTTTTTGGAAGGGACATCCTGCGTGACACTGCAGTGCCACTCCTAGATGGGCCAGGTGTTTGTGTCGGCCACTAGGGTCGCTTAGCTTAGTCATCCAGCGACCTCGGTGCAAATTTTAGGACTAAAAATAATATTGTGAGGTGTGAGGTATTCAGAATAGACTGAAAATGAGTGGAAATTATGGTTTTTGAGGTTAATAATAATATGGGATCAAAATGACCCCCAAATTCTATGATTTAAGCTGTTTTTTAGGGTTTTTTGAAAAAAACACCCGAATCCAAAACACACCCGAATCCGACAAAAAAAATTCGGTGAGGTTTTGCCAAAACGCGGTCGAACCCAAAACACGGCCGCGGAACCGAACCCAAAACCAAAACACAAAACCCGAAAAATTTCAGGCGCTCATCTCTAAATGACACACATAATGCCCCTTACACATATCCCGCAGATTATTATTAATATTATTATTATTATTATTATTGCCAGTTATTTATATAGCACACACATATTCCGCAGCGCTTTACAGAGAATATTTGCCCATTCATATCAGTCCCTGCCCCAGTGGAGCTTACAATCTAGATTCCCTATCACATGTACACACAGACACCTTACACACTAGGGTTAATTTTTGTTGGGAGCTAATTAACCTACCAGTATAGTTTTGGGTTATGGGAGGAAACCAGAGAACCCGGAGGAAACCCACGCAAGTACGGGGAAAATATACAAACTCATCACAGTTAGGGCCAAGGTAGGAATCGAACCCCTGACCTCAGTGCTGTGAGGCAATAATGCTAATCATTACACCATCTGCACTGCTCGGATTAATTAATGCATTTATATATGTGAGACACATAATTCCCCTTACACATATGCCGAACACTATTGCACAATGAACCTACCCACACACAGCACTCACACGGCCGCTAACACTGTGACATCTGCCTCTGCTTGGATACAGATTTGTCCTCATTCATCTTGCCTCAATATGCCATGCAGAAAATGCATCTTATTTTCATTGCTATGTGACTAGGACGCACAAGCAGCTTCTGCTGATTAAAATGATAATTAAAATTAACATGCCTATATTCTGTGTGCGACTGTGGCTGTATCTGCATACAAAATGCTACGTTACAGTGATTTCCAGGAATACACTGTAACATAGTATTTCGTATGCAGATACAGCTGCAGTCACACACAGAGTACAGGCATGCCGCATATCATTTTAATCAGCAGAATGTGCCATTAGTTCGGATTCAGACCAAAAACTGAATCCGAACTAAAACATTTGAGAGTGATTTTGCTAAAACCAAAACACGATGATGAATCAGAACTAAAACCAAAACTCTGGGGCACATCTCTAGAAAGAATGGGGAAAAACTAGAAGAATGAAATCAGATACAGTATATGGAAAGTTGGTAAAACTATCTTCAAATAAGTGTACAACAGTCACTTACAGGGCGTTTGATATTAAACTATAAAAAAACATCTTTCTAATTGGATTGCATTAGTACAAAGTAGGCCTACAGTATAAGCACTGTCTTAACTTGCTTTTACCTGGCAGCACTGATGGCGATTGAGAGTAAAATGAAGTGTAAATTATCAAATGCAAAATCACTGCCTTTATTGGCTCATTAAAACTTTCACAAAGTTTTACAGCTGCTTATGTGAAGTGTGCCATAATGAGTTGAAGGGTTGTGATATACATAGCAACAGTGAGAGCAACCTTATCTCACATAGGGGAATTATGTAAATTCTTCACCAGCATAATGGAATAAAATATACAGTGAAATTAATTGAGCAGCTACAGTTCATCTGTATGCAACAGTGTGAATGGTAATGACCTGCTGAATAGGGCAGAGAGTGCTTGAGTAACAATGCACTTCCGAGACCTAGGAACAAGGACGTAGCTATGGTTATAGCAGTCAAGGCATCTGCAGTGGCGCTTGGCAGAATAGGGGGCACTGGGCCATGAGAAAAATACATAAAACAGAACATATTCTACCTCTGCATCCTGTCTACAATCTACATATTGACTCAACTATGCAGCTATCAGAATTGTCAGCTACTGATAGAAGAGGGAATGTATACATGCAATGGCTACTCAGGGTTTTTTCTAGACAATTTAGCTCCCAGTGAGCATTAAAAAAATGCGCCCCCTCCCATACACATTCAAAAATGCGCACCCACACGCCCTACATAGACATAAAAAGTATTTTGTGCGCGCCTTGGTGTGGCCTCACCAAAATGGGTGTGGACTTGCATGAAGAGACTACCTTACACCCCAGTTTTTTACCCTGCAACAATAGACCTTGGCCACCGCAATGCCTGTGATACATTCTGCATGCCCTTCATTAAAGCTTTACTAATTACTTTTAAATTACCTGCTCATTGCTAGGGGTTTTATGCGCTGGGTGTCATGCTCGTTGCCAGGGGTGTCATGCTCTGGGATGCATGTTCATTGCCAAGGGTAATGCTCTTTGCCAGGAGTTTCATGCTCTGGGATCCATGCTCATTGCCAAGAGTAATGCTCGTTGCTAGGGGTTTCATGTTTTGGGATGTATGCTCATTGCCAAGGGTAATGCTTGTTGCCAAGGGTAATGCTCTTTGCCAGGGGTTTCATGCTCTGGGATCCATGCTCGTTGCCAAGAGTAATGCTCATTGCCAAGGGTAATGCTCGTTGCCAAGGGTAATCCTGATTGCTAGAGGTTTCTTGCTCTAGGATGCATGCTTGTTGCTAAGGGTAATGCTAGTTGCCAAGGGTAATGGTCGTTGATAGGGGTGTATGATTGCTGGCGGGCTCCCCCTCCTCCCTCTTCTCTATTACTCTGCTCGAGGGGGTGCAGTTTTGCGGAATGAAGCTGTTGCTTCGTGGTGTCATGACGCAACCACGTCATTCCATGAAACTCCGTCCCCCGAGCAGAGTAATAGGGAAAAGAGAGGAGGGGAAGCAGGGAGCCACAGAAGTGCCATTGGCGGGCGCCTCGTTCGCCATGGCGGGCGCCTCGTTCGTGCCATGGCGGGCGCCTCACCCGCCACTAGAAACGGCACTGTGGCTACTTTATTGGATACATCTAAACACCTGCTTGTTAATCATGGTAGAAACTCAATGCACAAAAGATGTTCAGCTGTTATTCAGATCAAACACCAGATTGAGCTTGAAATTAGAGATGTGCACTTGAAATTTTTCGGGTTTTGTGTTTTGGTTTTGGGTTCGGTTCCGCGGCCGTGTTTTGGGTTCGACCGCGTTTTGGCAAAACCTCACCGAATTTTTTTTGTCGGATTCGGGTGTGTTTTGGATTCGGGTGTTTTTTTCAAAAAACCCTAAAAAACAGCTTAAATCATAGAATTTGGGGGTCATTTTGATCCCAAAGTATTATTAACCTCAATAACCATAATTTCCACTCATTTTCAGTCTATTCTGAACACCTCACACCTCACAATATTATTTTTAGTCCTAAAATTTGCACCGAGGTCGCTGGATGACTAAGCTAAGCGACCCTAGTGGCCGACACAAACACCTGGCCCATCTAGGAGTGGCACTGCAGTGTCACGCAGGATGGCCCTTCCAAAAAACACTCCCCAAACAGCACATGACGCAAAGAAGAAAAAAAGAGGCGCAATGAGGTAGCTGTGTGAGTAAGCTAAGCGACCCTAGTGGCCGACACAAACACCTGGCCCATCTAGGAGTGGCACTGCAGTGTCACGCAGGATGGCCCTTCCAAAAAACACTCCCCAAACAGCACATGACGCAAAGAAGAAAAAAAGAGGCGCAATGAGGTAGCTGTGTGAGTAAGCTAAGCGACCCTAGTGGCCGACACAAACACCTGGCCCATCTAGGAGTGGCACTGCAGTGTCACGCAGGATGGCCCTTCCAAAAAACACTCCCCAAACAGCACATGACGCAAAGAAGAAAAAAAGAGGCGCAATGAGGTAGCTGTGTGAGTAAGCTAAGCGACCCTAGTGGCCGACACAAACACCTGGCCCATCTAGGAGTGGCACTGCTACTATGACATTGGGCATCGGCCTTGGCAGACGACGTTGCTGGCATTTCATCGTCTCGGCCATGACTAGTGGCAGCAGCTTCAGCACGAGGTGGAAGTCGATCTTGATCTTTCCCTAATTTTGGAACCTCAACATTTTTGTTCTCCATATTTTAATAGGCACAACTAAAAGGCACCTCAGGTAATACTAGTATACTTATGGATGGACGAGCGACTGCCGACACAGAGGTAGCTACAGCCGTGGACTACCGTACTGTGTCTGCTGCTAATATAGACTGGATGATAATGAGATAAAATTAAAATATATATATCACACTAGTACTGCAGCCGGACAGGTATATATTATGTAATGACGGACCTGCTGGACACTGTCTGTCAGACTCAGCACTGCAGACTCCTAAAGTAAGCTACTAGTATCAAGAAGATAGAAAAAAAAAATAAACCACGGGTAGGTGGTATACAATTATGGATGGACGAGCGACTGCCGACACAGAGGTAGCTACAGCCGTGGACTACCGTACTGTGTCTGCTGCTAATATAGACTGGATGATAATGAGATAAAATTAAAATATATATATATATCACACTAGTACTGCAGCCGGACAGGTATATATTATGTAATGACGGACCTGCTGGACACTGTCTGTCAGACTCAGCACTGCAGACTCCTAAAGTAAGCTACTAGTATCAAGAAGATAGAAAAAAAAAATAAACCACGGGTAGGTGGTATACAATTATGGATGGACGAGGGACTGCCGACACAGAGGTAGCTACAGCCGTGGACTACCGTACTGTGTCTGCTGCTAATATAGACTGGATGATAATGAGATAAAATTAATATATATATATATATATCACACTAGTACTGCAGCCGGACAGGTATATATTATGTAATGACGGACCTGCTGGACACTGTCTGTCAGCACTGCAGACTCCTAAAGTAAGCTACTAGTATCAAGAAGATAGAAAAAAAAAATAAACCACGGGTAGGTGGTATACAATTATGGATGGACGAGCGACTGCCGACACAGAGGTAGCTACAGCCGTGGACTACCGTACTGTGTCTGCTGCTAATATAGACTGGATGATAATGAGATAAAATTAAAATATATATATATATCACACTAGTACTGCAGCCGGACAGGTATATATTATGTAATGACGGACCTGCTGGACACTGTCTGTCAGCACTGCAGACTCCTAAAGTAAGCTACTAGTATCAAGAAGATAGAAAAAAAAATAAACCACGGGTAGGTGGTATACAATTATGGATGGACGAGCGACTGCCGACACAGAGGTAGCTACAGCCGTGGACTACCGTACTGTGTCTGCTGCTAATATAGACTGGATGATAATGAGATAAAATTAAAATATATATATATATCACACTAGTACTGCAGCCGGACAGGTATATATTATGTAATGACGGACCTGCTGGACACTGTCTGTCAGCACTGCAGACTTCTAAAGTAAGCTACTAGTATCAAGAAGATAGAAAGAAAAAAAAAACCACGGGTAGGTGGTATACAATTATGGATGGACGAGCGACTGCCGACACAGAGGTAGCTACAGCCGTGGACTACCGTACTGTGTCTGCTGCTAATATAGACTGGATGATAATGAGATAAAATTTAAATATATATATATATATATCACACTAGTACTGCAGCCGGACAGGTATATATTATGTAATGACGGACCTGCTGGACACTGTCTGTCAGACTCAGCACTGCAGACTTTTAAAGTAAGCTACTAGTATCAAGAAGATAGAAAAAATAAATAAACCACGGGTAGGTGGTATACAATTATGGATGGACGAGCGACTGCCGACACAGAGGTAGCTACAGCCGTGGACTACCGTACTGTGTCTGCTGCTAATATAGACTGGATGATAATGAGATAAAATTAAAATATATATATATATCACACTAGTACTGTCGCCGGACAGGTATATATTATGTAATGACAGACCTGCTGGACACTGTCTGCAGAATGCGTTTATAAAAACACCACACGACGAGTGTTTAACTTTTTCAGGCAGACAATCACAATATACTGGTGGTCAGCAGACAATCACAATACTGGTGGTCAGTGGTCACTGGTCAGTCACACTGGCAGTGGCACTCTGGCAACAAAAGTGTTCACTGTACTTAAAATATGTACTCCTGCTATAACTGCTCCCCAGTCTCCCCCACAATTAAGCTGTGTGAGCAGTGAGCACTCAGCACAGTCAGATAATGATATACAGTATATGATGCAGCACACTGGGCTGAGCACAGATATGGTATGTGTGACTGTGTCACACTGTGTATCGTTTTTTTTCAGGCAGAGAACGGATTAATTAAACTGGTGGCACTGGTCACTGGTCACACTATCAGCAGCAAGTAGTACTCCTCCTATATGCTCCCCAAAATTTATGTCTCTCTCTAGTACTAGTCACTCTAAACGGAGAGGACGCCAGCCACGTCCTCTCCCTATCAATCTCAATGCACGTGTGAAAATGGCGGCGACGCGCGGCTCCTTATATAGAATCCGAGTCTCGCGATAGAATCCGAGCCTCGCGAGAATCCGACAGCGGGATGATGACGTTCGGGCGCGCTCGGGTTAACCGAGCAAGGCGGGAAGATCCGAGTCGCTCGGCCCCGTGTAAAAAAAACTGAAGTTCGGGCGGGTTCGGATTCCGAGGAACCGAACCCGCTCATCTCTACTTGAAATGTGATGTAAATGACTTTGGCCCTCAGTCCCAGTTGTTCGCTCGCTAGCTGCTTTTAGCAGCTTTGCACACGCTAAGCCGCCGCCTACTGGGAGTGTATTTTAGCATAGCAGAATTGCGAACGAAAGATTCGCAGAATTGCGAATAAAAATTTCTTAGCAGTTTCTGAGTAGCTCGAGACTTACTCCTCCACTGCGATCAGTTCAGTCAGTTTCGTTCCTGGTTTGACGTCACAAACACACCCAACGTTTGCCCAGACACTCCCCCGTTTCTTCAGACACTCCCGCGTCTTTCCCAGAAACGCCAGCGTTTTTTCGCACACTCCCATAAAACGTCCAGTTTCCGCCCAGAAACACCCACTTCCTGTCAATCACACTACGATCACCACAGCGATGAAAAAGCTTCGTTATTCCGTGAGTAAAATACCTAACTTTTGTGTAAAATAACTAAGCGCATGCGCTCTGCGAACATTACGCATGCGCAGTTAGCGGATAATCGCAGTATAGCGAAAATCGTCAACGAGCGAACAACTCGGAATGACCTCCTTTGACCGAAGCAATGATTATTGCTGATGAAATACAGTTTGTTACCTCTTCAAAAATTTGTGTAAGGGCCCCGAGACATTGAGCAGGTCCACAAACTGGGGTGCATAGCGGCCAGCAGGGGTTCAGCTACACCCTGATGTGGAGTATGTTCACATCTTGCACACTACTTCAGAGGAATATGGTTGTGGCATTGTGGGAGGTCTAGTCGCCCCTAGGGATACCCCCAATCTTGGGGTCCCTGCCTCAGGGTCACCCAGAAATTCATGGTCTTTTCTTCCCCCTTAGACATACTGTACAGATGCCAGGATTGTATTCAGTACTTTGAGCAGAGGTGCTGATCATTTCTCTACAAAAGGACTTCATTATTGCAGCATCTCTGAGTTGGAGGAGATTGGGTTTCGTCCTACACTTTTAATGCTATGCATTTTGTGCCTTCCTAGTGCACATTGGGCATAATTCAGTAACGATTGCAATTTCTGCTAATTATCAGAATTTGCAATTCTTTTGTTCACATGCTGGGGGCCGCCCATCGCAGCACGGCCACCTAGCATGCTGACCGCCGCCTCCCCCCTTGATGAATTTGTGGTTGCCTCCTGCTGACTTAGCTTAGATGCGCCCACAGGAGGCCCGCTACCATGTTTCTGATTGCGGCGGCTGTGTGTGATGTCATGCACCCACCAAAATCATGACACGCCACGCCCCCTGTTCCTACGCCGCCCCCTCGTTTGGCCACCTCCGCCCCCGCAACCCTCCTTCTCCGCCTAGGAAACAGAGCGTTACCGCAACCCCCCCTCCCCACCCTGCGACCTCCTCTGCCTGATTTACAGGCAGAGGCGATAACATTTTCCGCACTTCCCCCGCAGAAAATTCAGGCGGATGCACAGGAAGGGTGCTGCACAATCGCCTGCGTCTTTTTTGTAATTTTTGCGGTTGGATCGCGTTTTGCGATCCATCCTGAATTAGAGAAATGCAGTAGTAGGTGCCTTAGTCTCGATATGAAACAGAGCTCCAAACACATGTAATAAAGACATCTCAGTTGCCCACTAATTATTCATTTACACCATAATACCACTTTCATACCGTCTGAGGCGGGTCGCACCCGAGAGCCGGACACGGGAGCTCCAAGTGTGTGACCCGCCTCAATACCCCCTTTCACACCACAGACTGCAACCTGGCAATATGCCGGGAAACGGCTCCTGTTCACACCGCACAGCGAGCCGGGTTGAACACGCGGTCACCCCTGCTCGCTAGCAGGGTTGAAATACTGGGTCACTCAACCCGGTATATTGCCCCTGGTATCTTTCACACCTCACAGGAACACAGGTTATACACGCCCATGTGCCAATAACCCGTGTTCAAAGCTGCTGGTGTGAAAGGGGTATAAGTGAGGTCAAACTGAGCAGAGGTAAAGGAGAAAAGGGTCCTGAAAGGAGTATATGTATAGGGGGAGGCTGTATGATCATGTTACATTTCATACCTTATGTATACACTTCAACAGGGGCACTGGAGGGGGGGGTGGTACTAGTTCCATGGTCCTGGGTCAGATGAAGGAGCCCAGTGGGTCACCTGCTGAGGGGGGCAAATATCCCCATTACAGTACACAATGCCATTTTGCGTAGTATTTCGTATGGTTTATTTTGGAGGGGACGTGGCCATACCTCTCAGATTTGGCCACACCCCTCAGTATCTCCCAGGCCCTCCAGATGTCACAACAGCCCTCCATGTGAGGTGCAACATGAAAGTCTTCTGTATTGCATATCTTGGGGCTGATTCTGACAGACCTCTGTGCACAGACACAAACTGTGTATTCTTTAATACAGCGTATGAGCAGACGCGAATTTACATATTTTTGCCTATGTACGTTCTGTTCTGAGTTGTACAGAACTTGGCTGGATTTGACTTTCTGTGTAATTGGGGGGACAACTGGGCGACTACTATATGAACGCACGGACCCATCCCGTCTTGTGGAAGTGTCATGAGAATATCATGGGCATGTACCAAAATCATCATGTGATTCTGAGTTGTGAGCAGTGGCAGTGGCCAGTAAAACCCACCACTTCAGTGAGCTCACCTGAACCAGTTGTGTGACTGTACTGGCTCAGTGGCTTCACTGTGACTGGCAGTGACTTCTATTGGAAGTCCTACCTGCCAGTCACCCGCAGGACAGGCAGTCCTATTGAGAGGTGTTTCATTCCTCTGGGACTGCCAGACCAGGTTGCAATTAGCAGAGAGCTGGCTTCCTGTATGAAGCCACTCCCTGCCTGATCGTCAGTCCAATCCAGCTTCTATGGGCTGCAACAGATGCTGTCCATCTTCCAAGTGACATCTTCGGGAAGATGGCGCCGCACATTGAAAGCAAAGACTCTGGGACACTGTCCAAGACGTTTTCTCTCTAGTGCACATGCGCCAACTTCCCAAATAACGCTTGGAAGATGGCATTGCACCTCTCCTGCCCCCTTTCCTCACCTTGATCTTTATGACATTTTCCATGTAATGTTTGCAGGTGCCATATACAGGAATAGTGAAGACCAAAGACTTTTATTTTGTAATTTTCCTTACCTTCAACTAAATCATTGATTCCTCACCTGATCTGCTGGGCAGATGCACAGATCCATGGAATCAAAGTGAAGCTAGGAACAGCCATTGGCTGCACTACCACAGTCATAATGACCACAGTAAAGGTTCTACAATGAGCTCAGTAAAGGGACGATTGGTTGACAGCTTACAGTTATTGAACTGCCGACATGCTCAGTGTGTGAACTGTTAGAGGTTGTGTGCTAGTAGACTTTGCTGTGCTAGAGTCTACTGCGCAAGTCTTCAGAAAAATGTCGCAGCGGCCATTTTCCCGATGATTTTCTTACTGCACATGCGCAAAATGAAAAGAAAATGTTCACTGTGCCATTTTATTCTGTGATTTTGCAGCGGTACCTCTGCAGATGCGGGACTCCAGAGAGGTGAGCAATGAAGAAATGGGTGAAGGGAGTGGGTGTGCCGGGTGTGCCCCCACCCCCACCCCCCCCTGGACCCAGGGGCTCTTGTGCATCACACACACTGCACCCATTATAGGTATGCCACTGAGATACATAAAATAAAATATTTTTCTTAACCCATTTTTACACAGTAAAAGAACTGCAGCTAATACCTATTTTTTAATTATCTTTTCCCTTGACCTGCATAACATCAGCGTGTGGAGAGAGTCCTTGTACAGTATATTTGTCACTCATGCGACGATCAGCTTGAAGTGAATAGTGCTTTCTGTAATATGATGTATCATAGCGGAAGCATTGGTGCATGCTACCAGCCGTCTGAGAAAATAGGAGCTTGAAGCAAATGGGAATTGCAAGCAGCATTACTCAAACTCAGACCAAAGCGAACAGAGGAGCTGAGTGAACATAAAGAGATGATTTTCTTTCTGTACTAGTCAAAATGAAATACTTATCAGCAAGCTTCCCATGCAAGTTCATATCCATCAGACGGGTGTTTTCTGTTGGAGACCCCTGTAAATATATTGTAGAATTATAGTTCTGTATTTCAGCACCATATAGAACTGTTATTCAGAAAGATCATCTTTTGTGCATTTATGCCATACTTGCCAGTTGTCCCACAGTGTCCCGGACATCCACAGTGAAGTGGGTAGGATGGAGCCCAATTGCAGCATCGTGGTCCCAGGTCATACACACTAACTTTGTAATAACACCCTCCAGGAGACAGGGGGCAGCACTCTCTGTTAGGAAGGGGAGTGGTTGTGTTGCTTTGCTTGCGACATCTTCTCCTCCCTTCAGGCAGGGCTAAGTATCATCATGGCCCCACCACCGATGTTGAAATCCGCTATTTGTGGCAGTTTACAGCAAGGTGCAGGGTAGGGTGACGTGGTACCTACATACACCCACCGGCTGTCAAACTGTATGACACCCCCCTCCATTCAAGCAATGCTCCATCTACCAGTGTGTATAACAGTGAGTACGGCTATACCTGCTTTACCTTCAATAATACCACTCCACTGGGTAAGTAACTGGACTGTTGGTAGTTGTAAGGCATCCGCTAGTGTGTACAGAATCTCTACTTCATCCCCAAGCCTGTACACACATATTTCCAACAGAGGGGAAGAAATGTCCAACCAGTACAGTATGGTGATAATCCTGTAATTGCAACTCAGGTTGACCTGTTAGTAGTAGTTACTCTTGCGGGGCTGGAGGACTGGTGCAGTTATACACAGTGTTAATGATGATCTGCAGCACTGTCTAATAGCTTCTGATTGGCTAATTGTGAAATGATCTCTTCAGCTGACAATCTTTAATTGATAGTCACAGCCATCGATTCAGAATACTAAATTGATATTTCCTTTTGGACTCTGGAAGCAGAAAGTATTACCTATGATTTTTATAAAATGGGAAAGTAATAGATGTGCTTATTTCAATATATTTTATATTTTATATAGATCATCCAATTTACACATAGTAAAGGGATGCAAAGCAGGTAGGCACCTGACTGGAGAGGCGCTTTCCCTGCTCTGCATCCCCCCTGCTGTGCCTGGGCCCCCTTCTGCTGCTGCCCGCTGCTGTGCCTGTCACACCGTTTGATAGGCAGGGGCGCCGGCAGCTTGAAGCCTCCCCCTACCCCCCTACAGTGTCCATCAGTGTCCTGGGCTCTGGCAGAAAAGGGGCAGAGCTAAATGGTGTCGAGGGGCGGAGCTACATGGAACCAGGCTGAAGAGGACAGAAACTGCTACAAATCCAGCCAGCCAGATGGTATGTTGAAGGAGCGTGTGTGAGAAAGTGTGTGTGTATATGTGTGTATGTGTGTGTGTGTGTGTATCTATCTATGTGTATGTGTATCTACAGTATGTGTGTGTATATATATGTGTATGTGTGTATCTATGTGTATGTGTGTGTGTGTGGAAGGCAGTGTATATGGCACTGTGGGACAATGTGCATCTGGCACTGTAGGGTACAGTGTATCTGGCACTGTGGGGGCATATATGGCACTTCTGGGGGCATTTGTGTATCTGGCACTGTGGGGCATTTGTGTATCTGGCACTGTGGGGCATTCGTATATCTAGCACTGTGGGGGCATATCAGGCACTGTAGGAGCATACTGTATCTGGCACGGTGGGGGCATATCAGGCACTGTAGGAGCATACTGTACCTGGCATGGTGGGGGCATATGTGTATCTGGTACTATTGGGGTCATATGTGTATCTGGCCCCCATATGTGTATCACGCCCCCATTTTAATTGGCCACGCCCCGTGTGGCATTTGGCCACACTCATTTTTTGGCACCAGCGTTGAAGGCACACAGTACCACTAAGATTTTTTTTCTACTTGTACCACTGGTGGGAGAGGGGGCATAATTTGTATAAATGGCACTTCTGATGGCATTATATATAACCGGCGCTACTACAGGGGCTATTATGTGTATAACTGGCGCTACTACAGGGGCTATTATGTGTATAACTGGTGCTACCACAGGGGCTATTATGTGTATAACCGGCGCTACCACAGGGGCTATTATGTGTATAACCGGCGCCACTACTGGGGACATTATGTGTATAAACAGCACTACTATGCACAGCTAATGTGAATAAGATTGTGCTACTGTGTGGCGTCATTTGAAATGGTATTGTGTGGCCACGTCCCTTCCTTGTGAGACCACACCCCTTTTTGCTGCACGCTGTCTCTTTGTAAAATATGGGAGGGCGCAAATTTATCGTTTGCAGGGGGCCGCCGAACACCCTAGCACTGGCCCTGTATAAACACACATACATACATACATACACACACACACACACATTGGTGGAATCTAGAACAGACAATATATACATTTTGAATTGGCCGTATGCAAATGTTACTGTATGTAATGACATGGACAATGTAAGTGAATGGTGTACTAACTAGTAATAAGAATTTTTACTTATTTCTAGAGCTCTTCACAACCGCTAATTAGTTGTGAAGTGATCAAATAGTTCACATCCGGAGTTGTCAAGTTTAACAACAGCACAGGAATCATATAGAAAATAACAATCGTGTATAAGTGTCTGCACTGATGAATGTCAGACTAAGATGCTTATGAGAGATCAGTTGCCTCTTTATTTCACCAACATAAAATTGCCCAATTTGCTATTTATCTTTTGGAAGCAATTTTTTTTCCTCCAGAAATCCACTATTTAATCTGCGAAATGCACCTGCTGCCAGCTGACTACAGTATGATTCACTCATTTGTGAAAGCTGCTTGAAGGATCAAACCGCTGTAGAACCAAAGTACATTAATGACATTGATGTGTTTAATGGTTTAACTGCCAAAGCCTTAAAAAGAAATTGCATGCAAAGGTTGGAGCACAGCGTACATATATTTAATATATAAAAACACCAAAAGAGAGACAATTAGTGTAAATGTCAGCTGACTTCCAGATATACTAGCAGCTCTCTTAGGAGCTCATTCAAGTTGGATAGCAATTGGCAATCCAACCTCAAAAATTAAAATGATGATGCGGGTGCCCCGCAGTAAATGCGGATGCCTCTGCCTGTCAATCAGGGGCGGGAGGGCGGCAGAAACGGAGCGTAATGGTGGCGATGTCAGGGAAATGGAGGCGTGGTGCGGGTGTGATCGGGGTGGCTGCGTGATGTCACACGCAGCCGCTCTGATCAAAAAGATGGCGGTGGGCCTCCCTTCATTACAGCCAGGCTGTGCCGGCAGGAGGCATCCACAATTTCTGCAAATACACTGAAATTGCGGGGCGACCACAATTTCAGCATGGTCGCAGAGAGGGCGTGGCGGTTAGCATGCTGGGGCGCCCCCAAGCGTGCAAGCAAAATGATTGCCAATAAACATCCTAGTGACATTTGGTGGACCCCTTCATTCTAAGTAAGCATTCGTTACCTCTAATACCAAGAAATAAAGACACGGAGACTTGAATTTGGCAGAAAAATTGCTAGCTATTTATTTGACCCTAACCATAGCAAACCTGTAAATGAAAACTTTTGTTAAGATGCCGATTTAGCCGGCATATGGTGGCAGAAAAAAGAACGGCTCTATTAAACTGACGCTAACCTTAAAATGCTAAAATCAAAACCATCCTAATTTAACTACAAACTATCAAAAACGGTAATAGGTGCTAGCTCAACCCCCACAGTGACTTCCCACCCTGATGGGTGCCCATTCTGCTGCCTCCCGGTCGGGTGGTCGAGCGGCCAATAAGTCGATGAAGGTGAGTGCACCTAAACCAAATCAAACTGTAAATCACTACAGCTTACCATACAACTACAAACTGCCGTTCTTTTCCGCCAACAGCGAAATACTCCTCCCCAGAGTCTTCGCACCGCCACCATAACCTCACCCTAACTCCTGCAACACTAGGAACAGATCCTCTAGGAAAAACATCATCCCCTCATTGGATAGATGCACACCATCAGGCCGAAAAAGGTGACTGTCTCGGAACCGAATCCTAGGGTGGCGAACTACCTTGCCTCCGTGGGACAGCATCCACTTCGCCACCGCCCCATTCACCTTCTTTCTGGCCTCATCAATTACGCGACCGTCCGCCACACCTCGCCAACTCAACCTTGGCACCATCAAGGAGAACACCAATATACAATTGGTCCATGCTGCGGCCATACTTGCCAGATCCTGTATCATGGCCCACCGCAACTCCAAAAATGTCCTCTTCCCCAGGTCGTTGCCACCTAGATGGACAACCAATACTCTAGGAACTCCATGCTTGCTGGCCTGACTAACTAGCATACTCCTCAGATCTTTCCACATCATTCCTCGCCAACCAAGCCATCTAACTACCTGAGCCCTAGGAAACCGCTGAGCCCCCGCCGAGGCTAAAAACTTTGCGGCCCAAAACACATACGAGTGGCCCACCACCCAAACGGTCAAGTCATCAGCAAACCAACCTGAAGAGGAGGAAAGGGGGTAAAATTGGTTACTAAATATCTATACCATAATTCAGTAAGTGCGTTAACCTGAAGGATCTGCCAAAAAGAAAATTTTTGTTTCCGAATATTGCAGAAATCTCGGCCTAGCCGATCTGCATGAGCTTCCAGCCAATTTGAAGCAGAACATGAACACACAAATGGGGAAATTGAAAACAAAATTAAGAAAATAAAAAGGGGGGGGGGGTAAAAAGGGGGTAAAACATGTAAGAACTCAGCTGGAGGTGAAAGCGTAAAGACCTGCTGAGGGACTCTGATTAGAACAAATTAGCCGAATTGTGGATTAGAATTCAGTCCGTCAAGTCAGGCAAAAAATCGCAAAATAACTCCAGACCCCCGCTGCCGGCTCATGCCCGCAACGGCGAGTAGCTAATCCCTGAGTAGGATAAAAAACGGGAAGACAAACAAACGCACAACACCATAACGTACTGAACTGTAACAACATGATTAAACAACTGCAATTGAACAAAAAGTACGCGCGAGCCAACATCTCATGCAACGGGGCGAATATACCGTCTGTAACTTGACGACTTCCATCGCCCCACTGCCTGGATCTCAGCCATGGAAAATCCTGCCGCCGCAGCCGACGTCGCAGCCCCTATGCGGAAGGAATGCGTCCCGAACGCAGCGGGTGGAAGTCCCAAGCTCGCAAGACAGCGACCCAGCATCCAACGAAATTGATACTTCGTCATCGGCAGCCCGTCATAATGCAGCAGCCATGACCCCCGACCGACGGGCCGTACTGCCTCATACTGCCCTACCAAACTTACTGGGCAAATGGTCTCATCAAGTGCCGGAACCAAGGTGACCCATCGACCTCTCCCCACTTGGTCCGTCTTAGAGCGACGCAATCTGCAAAGCAAGGACCTCTCACCCACCACCACGTCCCCGACAAGCATGCGCGAATCTGCTCGCTTAGAAGGCGCTACCAATTCCGAAACCCTAAAGGCCCCGTGGTAAGCCATTGAGAACGCCAAACTGAACAACAGCGGCTCAAACATGGACGATGCGACACCTCCCACCGCCCTGATGACAGCCGGCAACAAGGCTGCATCAATGGGCCGCCTCCTGTCAGGCGGCGTCGGCGCGACTCGCGCCCATCCTTTCATCGCCTTCAGCAGAATCCCACTTTTTGTCACGTTGGGGACGCCCTTTATTTTGCTGAAAAACGAAATACCAGTACCGGGCAACCACCGCTCTGGACCTACCCGAAACATACAGCTGCCAAATAAAAGAAAGCATCATCCGATGCCCGCTCTTACCTTGTGAATTCCGTCCTTGAACAAACTCCTCCCACTCGCTCCAAGCTTGCCTGTAAGCCGTAAGCGTGGTTGGCGCGACTGACTGCAACGCTAGACCCTCCAGTCCGGCCCGATCACCTGCCAAACATAACCAGGACAATGAAAACCATGCTCGTCGGCCTCGGGTGCCAACAAACAAAATCTTTCCTACTGCCCTCGTGATAACGCGTCAGCAATTCCGTTCTCCGGCCCCGGCACGTGCTGCGCGCGGAACCACACGTTTCGCCGTAGGCATGTCAACAGCAACTGCCCCAGCACCCGCAGAACGACCAGCGACTTCGCCCTCTGGTTATTTATCGCATGCACCACGCCCAGATTGTCACATCTAAACAAGATGCTGCGATGAGCCAGCCGATCGCCCCATACCTCCAGCGCCACCATAATGGGGAAAAGCTCCAGAAGCAAAAGGTCCTTAGTTAAACCTTCGCGATGCCATTCCGCCGGCCACGAGGCCGCGCACCAAGATCCCTCCAGATAGCAACCGAATCCAGAGGCACCCGCTGCATCGGTGAACAGCTGCAACCTAGCGCTGTCCACCATTGGGGCCTGCAATATACACACCCCGTTGAAGTCCTCCAGGAACGAGGCCCATACAGCCAAATCCCTCTTAATCTCTGAGGACAAACGCACAAAATGGTGTGGTCTGACACACCCCGCAGTCGCCCTTTCTAGCTTCCGGCAGAAAACCCTGCCCTTCGGGATTACCCGACAAGCAAAGTTCAACATGCCCAGCAAGGACTGCGCCTGCCGTAGTGTGACCTTACGCGACCCCTCAAACCGGCAAATAGCGTAGCGGAGCTTCACCACCTTGTCCCGAGGCAGCCGATACGATCCTGCCACCGTGTCAATCTCAATCCCCAAAAAGGACAAACAGGAGGACGGGCCCTCTGTTTTATCCTCGGCCACAGGAACGCCGAAGTGGAAAAACAGCGCTCGGATGCTGAAAAGCAAGTCGCCGCACCGCGGTGAATTTGCTGGACCCGCGCACAGGAAGTCATCGAGGTAATGGGCTACCCCGTGACCCCCTGACGAAGACTCCACGCACCAATGTAGAAACGTGCTAAAACGCTCGAAAAATTAGCATGAAACGGAACATCCCATCGGCAAACATTTGTTGATGAAATACTCCGCTCCAATCCGGAAACCCATAAAACGGAATGAGTCCGGATGTAATGGCAGCAACCGAAAAGCGGACTCAACATCAATCTTAGCCATGAGGGCCCCAGTCCCGTAACTGCGGACCATCTCCAACGCTTCGTCAAACGACTGATACAACACCGAGCAATGAGCCGGCGGTATTGCGTCGTTGACCGACGCCCCCGACGGGTAAGAAAGATGCTGAATGAGCCGGAAAGCGCCTGGAGTCTTCTTGGGAACCACCCCCACTGGAGAGATGACCAAGTCATCCACCGGGGGTGATAGAAACGGTCCCTCCATCCTGCCCAACCTGACCTCCTTTTCCACTTTCTCCCTCAGTACTAACGGCAAGGTTCGGGCAGACTGGAGGTTCCGCTGGGCCCGCGCGGACACCTCGCTCGCAACAGGCAAGCGAAACCCAAACTGAAAACCGGAAAACAAAAATTGTGCATCCTCCCTATTTGGATACCAGTCCAACCACCGGCCCATAGTTTCCAATTTAATTGGTGTTGGCGCTCTGCGGAGCGCTCCCGCCCGCGGCTTGTCTGGGGTAAGTTTGCTTACCCCGGGCACCCTGCCGACTGCCTTTGAAGCAGGAGGAGGCTGGGTGGGATCCGCCACACTGCAGGCACGAGTGTCGAAAACGACACTGTTTGCCGAAGGAACACGCCGCGTTGTTAAACGCGAAACATTTTCCTTTTGTGGCGGCTCGCCCCCCTGCGCGGACGGCCGACCTACCTGGCTTGGCCAATCCGCCGTCCGCGCCGGACCCCTGGGCGGACGACCCTGCGCGGTGCACGTCCGCCCCCGGCTTCCGGGGCTCCTCAGCCTGTTGCAAAGCCCGAGTGACCTTGAGCCAGACCTCAACGTCCTTGAACCCAAAGTCCATGACCTGCAAACCGTCCTGCTTTTCCCTGAATTCCTGGTCGTACCTACGCCACTCCGATCCCAAAGACGTGCGCTGCATGTCATGCACGAGATGCAAGTACCGAATTATGTTCATGTGCTCGTTCGGCCTGTCCTCCCGCCGCGAATTATCGAAGGTACGGAATGCCTCAGCCCCGATGCCCTTCTTTGCGACCGCCGCCTTATACTCCTTCTTCGCGTCCTTCGTCAAGACGAACACATCAACGAAGTCCCCTCTGCGAATCTTCCTGCGGCAGCTATCTCGCAGCCCCCGCATTACAGCAGTATAGTCGCAGCGCACGACACCGGGCAAATCGCGGCGCTTCTTGGCCCTACGAGCTTCCTCGCTAAGCCGCTTGCGCCTCTTCCGCCTCTTCTGCTGGCCCGCTGCCCTCTTGGCGAATTTCGTCGCCCGCTTCTTTGCCCTAGTCGTGCTACTGACTTCGGACGCCTGCGACGACAGAGAAGATTAAGAGGAGGAAGAGGAAGAACTACGAGAACTAGAGCTCGTGGAGGAACCCGATACCGACTGCACAACCTCACCTGATGCCGCCGACTGCCCCGACATGGAATCCTCCGGCGTGGCCAAACCGACGTCTTCCTCCTCGAACTCTGCCATCTCCTCTACCCCGAGCTCCCCTGTAAAAGAGAAAGAAGCGGAGGACCCATCCAGCACTCGCGGCGCATGCCGCGCCCTCCGTGAGGGGGGCGTTGCCGCCGCGCGCCCCTGCGCGTCCTGCCCCGGACCCTGTTCCAATTCTGCGGTGGCCGCCTCGAGCTCCCGGCAGGCGCGTGCCACACGCTGCGCCACCGAAGCCCGCCGCCCGCAGGCGCGCGGGAACTTACAGCCGCCCTCGGGGAGGCAGCCGCGGCTAGCGGCCCTAATGCCTCCACCACCGTGGCCAGGGCCGACGCCAGCGCTCCGGAGGGGTCGTGACCGCCCTAAAACGCGGCCCCGAGCTCCAAGGGCCCTACAGCCGGTGCCCGCGCGCGACCACGCGCTCGCCGCCCGACCGGCGTGAACCGGGCACCCGACGCCCGCTGCCCCAGCGGGAAAGTGGAGGCACCCCTGTCGGTGCCCGCACTGCCCTCGCTCTCCCCCTTCGAATACGCCCCCTCCTCCCGCCCGAGCCCGTGGAGGCCCCGGGGGACGGAGCCCCGTCCCCCAGGCCTGCCACCCCTTCCCCCGGGCCAGCCCCACCGCCATAAGTGCGGTACCGAGCTGGGGGCCCGGCGGAACGTCGAGGGCGGGAAGCCATTTTTCAAAGGTAATGCAGGGGAGCTATATGCTTCCAGCTAATCTAGGGATGCAGGGAACTTAAAAAACACCCCAAAATAGAAAAAACCGCAGGGAAACTGTGAATGAAATGGGAAGTTCTGCACTGCAGCACTCACCCACACAACCAGGCAATTTCACCGACTAGAGAGAGACAAAATGGCCTATCCTTCCCTATATATACTAACCCTCCCCTTTTTCCCAAGGGCTGTACTTTCCTTCCAGCTAGGTCCACCCCTCACAAGATGTTTAACTCATTCCTTTCCTATGCTGTCAATTCTCTCTCCTTCTGCTAAAAAGCAGAATTTGCAATCCTTACTGAATAGGGTCTCCAAAGTGTTAAAATTCAAAGCGCAATCATCAGATTCCGATTGTCTATAAATGGGTCCATGTTGCCTGTACTGTGGTGTTGTCACGATCCGGGTATCTGGACGCCATTACTTACCCTTCAGATGCCTCCTAAGGCGGGCTCAGCGTTCCAGGACCGGATTCCGCTGTTCCTGAGTTTCCACATACAGAGTGGTCTTTTCATCAGCCGCGGCCTCCGCTGTGCCCGCGTGGTTAAATGTGCATCTATCAGCCTGGCGTCTCCTGTCTCCGGTGGCCGGCGCCGCCATTACTGTTTCCCAGACCACATGGATTACAAACCAAACTTCCCTCCAAGTGTCTGCATGGGCGCAGCCATCTTGGATTCTGTCATCTGATCATTTCCACCAATCTGCTGTCTGTGTTGTTGATTTGCATAATTGCCTAGCCAACCCCTTCCTTGCTGCAGGTATAAGTAAGCTGTACCTGAGCAAGGAAGACGTCAGTGCTTTGGTTGTCAAACCTAGTTCCTGTTTGTCTCTCTTCTATGATTGTCTTCCAGGTTCCAGCTCCTGTCTCAAGACTTCCACCATAGAGACCCGCACCAGCATTCCACCTGCGGTGTAGCCTGACTCTCCAATCCATTGTGGATTCATCTGTTTCCAGCTACAACACTACCTGCTTCCAGCCTCAGCTTCCAGCAGAGTACAGCTTCCCTTAAAGGGCCGGTGTCCTTTCTACACTTTACCACTCTCCACCGGAATTATTATTTCTCCGCTCTCAAGTTCTACATTTCAGTTCACATTTCATCGCTCCCAAAGTTCATTTATTATTTAACTGGTTCCAGCCAGTATCCACTCCGTGCTAACAACAGTCTGGTTCCAGCCAGTATCCACAGCAGCTGTTTTACCTTCAGCAACCCAGCTCTTCCTGGAACACCAGCTGGTATAATCCTGGGTTATCTCCATTGCTACAGCCGGGCCTGGTAAGGACTTTCCATCTAGAAGATCATAAGAACTATCTCACACTACCAGTGCCCTGTGGCTCCTGCCATGCTGTAGTACTCAGGAACTGTATTTATTCTTTGCTGACTTTTACGTTTTCTTTTATTGCTGCTGTGTTGCGGAGTTGTCATAAAT
Source organism: Pseudophryne corroboree (assembly GCF_028390025.1). Taxonomy (NCBI): domain Eukaryota; kingdom Metazoa; phylum Chordata; class Amphibia; order Anura; family Myobatrachidae; genus Pseudophryne; species Pseudophryne corroboree. The sequence continues at coordinate 389,136,086 of NC_086450.1, forward strand.
AAACATCATTGACTTTTATTCCTGGTTGTCGTGGTCACGCCTTCGGGCAATTCTTCTACATGTCTAGGGGTCTGATACAACCTGCCAGGTTCCATTACACCTCAGTCCCTACAACTGAGGCTGCCTCCCGTCAGCTCAGGCCCTCAGTTGTGACAGTAAGCACTGACCTAATGAATCCAGCCGGAGATCAGGATCAAGCGGCCAGGCCGATGCAAGAACTGGCAGCCCGACTTGAACATCAGGAGGCTGCACAGGGCCACATCATCCGCTGTCTCCAGGATCTCTCTACTCGGCTGGATGGGATTCAGACAACCCTCCGTGGATCAGACGCGTCCGGTGCGTCAACCACAGTGACTCCAGCTATAACCCCACCCACCTTACCCATTTCTGCTCCACGTCTTCATCTTCCAACGCCAGCAAAATTTGACGGATCTCCAAGATTCTGCAGGGGATTTCTCAACCAGTGTGAGATTCAGTTTGAGCTACAACCTGGCAATTTTCCCAGTGACCGTACAAAAATTGCCTACATTATCTCTCTTCTCAGTGGCTCAGCCCTTGATTGGGCATCACCGTTATGGGAGAGGTCCGACACCCTGCTATCCTCCTACACTACATTCGTGTCAACATTCAGGCGTATCTTCGACGAGCCAGGCCGGGTAACTTCAGCTTCATCTGAGATTCTCCGTTTGCGCCAGGGATCACGTACTGTAGGACAATATCTTATACAGTTCCAGATCCTGGCATCCGAACTGGCATGGAACGACGAGGCCCTGTATGCTGCATTCTGGCATGGCTTATCTGAGAGTATTAAAGATGAGTTAGCTACCAGAGACTTACCTTCCAAGTTAGATGAGCTAATCTCACTCTGCACGAAAGTTGATTTACGTTTCAGAGAGAGAGCAACTGAGCGTGTAAGATCATCTGCTCCAAAATCTTCTGCTCCTCCTCCTCGCCAACTGTCACCATCTAAAGATGAGTCCAGCCAAATTGGTCGTTCCCGTTTAACTCCTGCTGAGCGCCGAAGACGCCTCTCCAAGTCTCTCTGTCTTTATTGTGCAGCTCCATCTCACACCATTAATGCCTGTCCCAAACGTCCAGGACTCCAGACCCTAGCTCGCCAAGGAGAGGGCCGGCTAGGAGTAATGATCTCCTCTCCATCTCCTCAAGATTGTAATCTCCCAGTCTCGCTTCAAGTTGCTCAACGTTATCGGAACGTCATTGCCCTCCTTGATTCCGGAGCAGATGGGAACTTTATTACCGAAGCCTATGTTAAACGGTGGTCCCTACCCACCGAGAGACTTCCTTCGTCCATTTCTTTAACTGCCGTGGATGGCAGCAAAATTTTTGATGCAGTTATTTCTTTAAGGACTCTACCAGTTCGTCTGAGAGTGGGAGTTCTTCATTCCGAACTTATTTCTTTTTTAGTGATTCCAAGAGCCACACATCCTGTGGTCCTGGGCCTTCCATGGCTCCGTCTTCACAATCCTACAATTGATTGGACGACTACGCAAATCCTGGCATGGGGTTCCTCCTGTGCTGAGACATGTTTGTTTAAAGTATTGCCTGTCTGTTCTTCCTCCCCCAGGTCGTCTGATGTTCCACCTCCTCCATATCAAGATTTCACGGATGTGTTCAGTAAAGCTTCTGCTGATATCCTTCCTCCTCATAGAGAATGGGACTGCCCGATTGATCTCGTTCCAGGGAAGGTTCCACCTCGAGGCCGAACTTATCCGTTGTCTCTGCCTGAGACGCATTCTATGGAGGAATACATTAAAGAGAACCTAGCAAAGGGGTTCATTCGACCTTCTTCTTCTCCAGCCGGCGCAGGCTTCTTTTTTGTAAAGAAGAAAGATGGTGGTCTGCGGCCGTGCATCGACTACAGAGGTTTGAACGACATTACCATCAAGAACCGTTATCCTTTACCCCTGATTACTGAGCTCTTTGACAGAGTTAGCGGAGCTACCATCTTTACAAAGCTGGACTTGAGAGGTGCATACAATCTCATCCGGATCCGTGAGGGTGACGAGTGGAAGACCGCCTTTAACACCCGTGACGGACATTATGAGTACCTCGTCATGCCCTTCGGATTGAGCAATGCTCCAGCTGTCTTCCAGCATTTTGTCAATGAGATCTTCAGAGACATTCTATACCGTCATGTCGTGGTCTATCTAGACGATATCCTCATTTTTGCCAACGATTTAGAGGAACATCGTTTTTGGGTTAAAGAGGTTCTGTCCCGTCTCCGTGTCAATCATCTCTACTGCAAATTAGAGAAATGCGTCTTTGAAGTCAAGTCCATTCCGTTTCTAGGGTACATTGTGTCCGGTTCCGGACTAGAGATGGATCCTGAGAAACTACAAGCAATCCAGAATTGGCCGGTACCCTTAACCCTCAAAGGGGTCCAGAGGTTCTTAGGGTTCGCCAATTATTACCGAAAGTTTATACGAGACTTTTCCACCATTGTGGCGCCTATTACTGCTTTCACCAAGAAGGGTGCTAACCCGTCCAAGTGGTCTGAAGAAGCCATGCAAGCTTTTCATCTTTTAAAACAGAGGTTCATCTCTGCACCTGTCCTGAAACAGCCTGACATCGACTCTCCTTTCATCTTAGAGGTGGATGCCTCCTCCGTTGGAGTAGGAGCGGTGTTATCTCAGAGGGCTAAAGATGGTCATTTACATCCTTGCAGTTTCTTCTCACGGAAGTTCTCCCCAGCGGAGCGCAACTATGCCATTGGCGACCAGGAGTTGCTAGCCATCAAGCTCGCTCTAGAGGAGTGGAGATATCTGTTGGAGGGAGCTTCTCATTCAATCACCATCCTTACAGACCACAAGAACCTTCTATATCTAAAAGGCGCACAATGTCTCAACCCTCGTCAGGCCAGATGGGCACTTTTCTTTTCCAGGTTCGACTTTAAACTCCAGTTCTGTCCGGGCTCTCAGAATCGCAAGGCCGATGCCCTTTCCCGCTCATGGGAGCAAGAAAATGAGTCAGAGTCTTCAGACAAGCATCCTATTATAAATCCGTTGGCATTCTCCACGGTAGGGATGGACTCTACGCCCCCATCAGGGAAAAGTTTTGTGAAGCCGACACTAAGGAAGAAGCTCATGCATTGGGCCCATGCTTCCCGTTTTGCCGGACATACAGGTATCCAAAAAACCCTGGAGTTTATCTCTAGGTCCTATTGGTGGCCAACTCTGAAAAAGGACGTTTTGGAGTTTATTGCATCTTGCCCAAAGTGTGCTCAACATAAAGTATCCCGCCAGTCGCCTGCGGGGCAACTGGTTCCACTATCTGTTCCCCGTCGACCATGGACCCATTTGTCGATGGATTTTATTACAGATTTGCCCATGTGCAACAAGTTCAATACCATCTGGGTGGTAGTTGACCGGTTCACCAAGATGGCACACTTCATTCCTCTCACCGGTCTTCCGTCAGCTTCCAAGTTGGCTCAAGTATTCATACAAGAGATCTTCCGACTCCACGGTCTTCCAGAAGAAATTATCTCAGATCGAGGAGTTCAATTCACAGCCAAATTCTGGCGAAGTTTATGTCAAGTCCTCCAAGTCAAGTTAAAGTTTTCCACGGCTTACCATCCTCAGACCAATGGTCAAACTGAGAGGGTGAATCAGGACTTGGAGGCCTTCCTCCGCATCTATGTGTCCTCCTCTCAAGATGACTGGGTTCAATTACTTCCCTGGGCCGAGTTCTGTCATAACAACCAGTATCATTCTTCATCTTCTTCAACACCATTCTTCACCAACTTTGGATTCCACCCTAAAGTCCCTGAGTTCCAACCGCTTCCAGCAACTTCTGTTCCCGCAGTGGATATCACCTTGCATCAGTTTGCCAATATCTGGAAGAGCGTACGATCAGCTCTGCTCAAGGCATCGTTCAGGTACAAGAAGTTTGCGGATAAGAAGCGTCGAGCAGTTCCTGCTCTCAAGGTGGGTGATCGGGTATGGTTATCCACGAAGAATTTGAGGTTAAGAGTTCCCAGTATGAAGTTTGCACCTCGCTACATCGGTCCTTTCAAAATTGATCAAGTCATCAATCCTGTTGCTTACAGACTCCAGTTACCTCCCTTCTTAAAAATACCCAGGACATTCCATGTTTCCCTGTTGAAACCGCTAATCTTGAATCGGTTTCATTCCTCACTTCCACCAACTCCGAAAGTCCAAACTCAACGAGGCGTTGAGTATGAAGTGGCCAAGATCCTGGACTCACGTCACCGTTACGGTCAACTTCAGTATCTCATTGACTGGAAGGGCTATGGTCCTGAAGAACGCTCTTGGACCAATGCCTCTGACGTCCATGCTCCTGCCTTGGTCCGAAATTTCCACGCAAAGTTTCCTTTAAAGCCTAAGAAGTGTCCTGGGGCCACTCCTAAAGGGGGGGGTGCTGTCACGATCCGGGTATCTGGACGCCATTACTTACCCTTCAGATGCCTCCTAAGGCGGGCTCAGCGTTCCAGGACCGGATTCCGCTGTTCCTGAGTTTCCACATACAGAGTGGTCTTTTCATCAGCCGCGGCCTCCGCTGTGCCCGCGTGGTTAAATGTGCATCTATCAGCCTGGCGCCTCCTGTCTCCGGTGGCCGGCGCCGCCATTACTGTTTCCCAGACCACATGGATTACAAACCAAACTTCCCTCCAAGTGTCTGCATGGGCGCAGCCATCTTGGATTCTGTCATCTGATCATTTCCACCAATCTGCTGTCTGTGTTGTTGATTTGCATAATTGCCTAGCCAACCCCTTCCTTGCTGCAGGTATAAGTAAGCTGTACCTGAGCAAGGAAGACGTCAGTGCTTTGGTTGTCAAACCTAGTTCCTGTTTGTCTCTCTTCTATGATTGTCTTCCAGGTTCCAGCTCCTGTCTCAAGACTTCCACCATAGAGACCCGCACCAGCATTCCACCTGCGGTGTAGCCTGACTCTCCAATCCATTGTGGATTCATCTGTTTCCAGCTACAACACTACCTGCTTCCAGCCTCAGCTTCCAGCAGAGTACAGCTTCCCTTAAAGGGCCGGTGTCCTTTCTACACTTTACCACTCTCCACCGGAATTATTATTTCTCCGCTCTCAAGTTCTACATTTCAGTTCACATTTCATCGCTCCCAAAGTTCATTTATTATTTAACTGGTTCCAGCCAGTATCCACTCCGTGCTAACAACAGTCTGGTTCCAGCCAGTATCCACAGCAGCTGTTTTACCTTCAGCAACCCAGCTCTTCCTGGAACACCAGCTGGTATAATCCTGGGTTATCTCCATTGCTACAGCCGGGCCTGGTAAGGACTTTCCATCTAGAAGATCATAAGAACTATCTCACACTACCAGTGCCCTGTGGCTCCTGCCATGCTGTAGTACTCAGGAACTGTATTTATTCTTTGCTGACTTTTACGTTTTCTTTTATTGCTGCTGTGTTGCGGAGTTGTCATAAATAAACATCATTGACTTTTATTCCTGGTTGTCGTGGTCACGCCTTCGGGCAATTCTTCTACATGTCTAGGGGTCTGATACAACCTGCCAGGTTCCATTACACCTCAGTCCCTACAACTGAGGCTGCCTCCCGTCAGCTCAGGCCCTCAGTTGTGACAGGTGTCAGCTAATGTATTTTATACGGTCAGGGTTGGACTGGCTCACAGGGGTACAGGGGAAACCACCGGTGGGCCCCACTGACTGCAACTGAAGGGGGCCCTCCTCCTCCTCCTCCTCCTCCTCTAGGTATCAGGTTCCTGACTGTGCACTTGAATTACACATTATACATATGTTATCTTATACTGCACAGGACTATGGTGTTTTCTCTACAGTGCGTTGCTGCTATTAATCTGGTAGATTATCATGCACGCACTAGCAGTATTTACTACAGTATATATATTTATCAAGGGGCCCAGACCATGCACTAATGGTTAGCCAAGCCTCTAACCATGGGGCCCTGTCATTGCATTTTCCCAGTGAGCCCTACACGCCCCAGTCCGACACTGTATACGCTCATCAGTATTTATCCAACAATATCGCTGGGATAAGGATATTACTGAGACACGAGGCACAAATGTTGCAGAGCATGAGAGAGTCTGCTTAACAAGGATCTTGGCTGTGCGTGCGTCACCGCAATGCATTGCTAGGTATTGTCATCTCAGGATGACGATTACAAAACATCTTAATTCAAAAATTCTTCATTATTTGGATAAAGTATTTTTGCATTGATATTTATTTTAAAACATTTTTTAATACAGATTTGGTTTTACTGTTCTACTAATTAATCTGAAAGTCCAAATTTAAGCCTTCATTTCCACTGCATATACGCAAACTGACTAGCTGCCATAATGCAATAAGTGGGGATAAAAACTAATTATTGCTGCTTTCAGTTTTTATCAGAGCGAAGAAAGAAAATTTGGGGATTTGCACTGTCCAATTGCATACCTTCCAACTGTACCTTTTTAGCAGGTACAGTATTTTTTTATGGTCTGTACCGATTTTTGGCTCTCCAAACCTCCATTGAAAGTATAGGAAAAGGGGCCCATGGCCACGCCCCTTTCACCCGTGGCCACACCCCCTTTTCTAATTTGTACCGATTTTTATGTTTAAAATGTTGGATGGTATGCAATTGTCATTGTGCAATTTCAGTTCCACAATAATCAATACTGTATGTACATCTTCTTCATCACCCTCATCGTCATTACTGGGGGGGATATTACTGGGGGATATTGCAGTCCCACTGCAATACCAGCGTGATCGCTAAAAAAAACTGCCCCGATCATGCCGCCGTCATGTCCCCATTCACACTGCCACATCCTCATTTCTAGGCCACGCCCCCGCAATGCTCTGTCTCCGCCTTGGAAAAGGAGCGTTGCCACCTCCGCCCCTCAAACGCCTCTGCCTGGTTGAAAAAATATGGCAAGGACGGGCCCTGCGCCGCCAGGCGAATGCAATAATTCCAGTTGGATCGCGATTTGCGACCAAACCTGAATTCAGCCCTTTGTTCCTTCGAGGCCTCTACTATCCCTTAATGCACGTACTACACACTTGACCATTCCAAACTGATGATTGTTGGCTTGCTATAACTTTTATATAATGTATATCTTTCTTTTTCTTGAATTGGGAACAATATTGGAGCTTATTTGTCAGCAGCCTCTGTCTGGTTGTGTTACCGGTTTCACTAAGTCTATGATAAATTACTCTTCCCTTCACAGTATAATGTTTCTTTTTCTTTGTGATTTGTAGGACAGGCAATCTTTTAGGCTTATCATGTGCCTGCTGAGTGGCTAGTTGCGTGTATCCTTCATTATTACCAACTCTCAGTCAGATTTTTTTTAAATACGTTGTCCACAGTTATTTCATTTTGGAAGGCTGTCAACAGAATCGGCAACCATGCTATGAATTGCAGACGCACTAAGTGATAAATATTTGTCAGCCCTTACACTCTTTTCATTTGCAATAAGTTGGATTTAAAATGCTACTTATCTTTCTTTAATTTTCACCCTTACTAGCATTCAGTGGCATAACTATAGAGGGTGCAGGGGATGCAGCTGCTATTAGGCCCAGCAGCTTGGGGGGGGGGGGGGGGGGGGGGCAAAGAAAACCCCACTGCACCCTCTAAAAAACATTGTTTTCTAAATGTATTTATTTTTAGTTGCTGTTGCCGCTCTGAGTTTGGGGCCCAGCAGTATACTCACTGGTAGGGAGGAGGAAGACTGCGCCACTTGTTCTACAGAATCCAGAAGTGTGGCGCGTCTGCAGTAGCAGCATCCAGGCAGCGCAGTTGACGGACGCGCACTGACTGTGCTTATACAGTGTCACATCCGTCAGCAGTGCACCGTCGGTGCCGCTACTGCAGGCGCAGCTACGCTTCCGGATTCTGTAGAACAAACGGCTTCGCCTCCCTCCTCCCTACCAATAAGTACACTGCTGGACCCCGAACCCGGTGTGGCAGCAGTAAGTAAAAATAAAAAAATGAAGAAAAAAAATAATATTAAATAATAATACATTTTATGGGATGCAGTGGGATTGCCATCAGCCCCCTACCCCCACCCCCCAAGCCGCCAAGCCCCAAAACAGCTGCATCCACTGCGCCTTGTATAGTTAGAGGGTTTGGCCTTGTCTGATTGTCTATGCCCCCTCCTGTCCATCCTTCTATGACCCCACCTGTTCCTTTGCCTTTCCGTATATGCCCCCATAGGGTGTAGTAGGGTTTGCCGGCGGCTGGGCTCCCGGCGACCAGCATACCGGCGCCGGAATCCCGACCGCCGGCATACCGACAGCGTGGCGAGCGCAAATGAGCCCCTTGTGGGCTCGCAGCGCTCACCATGCTGCGGGCACGTTTGCGCGATACGCGCGCCCCACGCTATCTATTCTCCCTCCAGGGGGGTCGTGAGTTCCCAAGAGGGAGGAAAAGTGTCGGTATGCCAGCTGTCGGGATTCCGGCGGTATACTGTGCGCCGAGATCCCGACAGCCGGCAAACTGAAGACCACCTGCCCCCATATGGTGCTCTGTCTGCCCATGCCCCTGTCCATCCGTCTGTCCATCTATGCCCCCTCCCGTCCGACTATACCCCCATATGGTGCACTGTCTATTTGTCTGTCTGTCAATGCCCCCTCCCGATGGATAGATAGAGCACAACAGACGGCTTCAACGCGTTTCTGGGAGCTCACTCCCCTTTGTCAAGAAGTGAGCTCCCAGAAACGCGTTGAAGCTGTCCGTTTTTCTTGGTGTGGGATCCGGTAGTTGGTAATTTGGGCTTTGTTCCTGTCCGCTTACCTGTCTGCAGCAGGTCGGTGAGAGAACGAGTCTTCCATCAGCCGCCGATACCTTGATTCCTTTTGGGTGTGAGGAGGACTTCCTTTTGTTTTTATGTATATATCTTTTATTTTTGTATATTAAAAACTTCCTATTGTGGAATTCGTTTTGTTGGATCCTATTTGGAAATACCTACCAGGGATCAACACAAAGGGAGGATAAAGATACCTTTATGGGCATTCGTGAAAGAAAGTCAATGTAAGTTACCTTAATACTTGCACACTGTGTGGAGTCTGTTGGGTGTCATTATACTATTGAAAATCTACGTGCAGTCAAAGATACCTTTATGAACACGCGAGATAGAAATAATTTGTAAGTGTGTACCGTTTAAAGTTTACCTGTGTGGGGTCAGCGTATCGATACTGATAAAAGATACCTTTATGGACATGCGTGGTAGAAATAATCTGTAAGTGTGATTCCAGAGAGAGATAAAGTAGTGGATTGTGTAAACTACGAAGGATCACTCCTGAGATTTATGTGTACTATGCAGCGCTAGTTGCTGGTCATTTTCTCTATGTAAATTCTATGGTCTAAGAGGTTTCTGGGTGTTACCTCTGTTACCTAGGAACAAGCAGCAGCTAGGAAGCACAGGGCTGCTATCAATTTCCTTTTTCCCTCATCCATCCGTCTGTCCGTCTATGCCTCCACCCCTGTCCTCTGCTGTAGTCAAGTAGTGTCTCTCCTGCTCGCTTCTTCTACCTCTCTCTCTCTCCCCCCTCTCTCTCCCTAACACTCTCTCTCGCTACTCTCTTTTTCTCTCTCCCTAACACTGTCTCTTTCTCTTTCCATGAAAACCCTCTCTCTCTTTGGGGTAAATTTACTAAGATAGGAGTTCTATTTAAGATGGGATGTTGCCCAATCAGATTCCAGGTATTATCTTCTAGAAGGTGCTAGATAAATGAGAAGTAGAATCTGATTGGTTGCTATGGGCAACATCCCATCTTAAATAGAACTCCCATCTTAGTAAATTTACCCCTTTCTCTCTCTCCCACTCTAACTCTCTCCTCTCTGTGTGTGTGTGTGTTTCTTTACCTCTTTCTCTTCCCCCTGGCACACTCTTTCTCTCTCACTCCTCTCTTTCTCGTGCCCCTGAGGGACATTGTAGTGACAATAGATGGGGGGGGGGGGTTTACTTCCAATAATTTGCTATGGGGCCCACAAAGTTCTAGTTAAGCCAATGCATGCATTGTTTATTTTTGTGTGTTGTGTACTTTCTGCACCAGAATAAAAAGCCCAAATGAGCCTTTACTGACATGGATGTTCAGAAAAGAAGTGTGGGGGACTACGGTTGGGCCCCCAATCTGCTTTTTTGATGATGCACAGGATCAATGAAACCTTGTTTGGGCTCTACATTCCAGAATGGAGCAGCAAATTGCATACCTCCCAACTTTACTGTTCTGTGGAGCGGGACACTTGCGCGGCGAAGTCGCGCACGCTCCAGAAAAAGGGGCGTGACCTATAAAAAGGGGGCGTGGCTTCGTGGGAGGACCCGCGATCGCGAGCCACGCCCCCGTTTTCATCACTGAGGGGGCATGCCCAGCGCTCTGTGAGCCGCTGGCATGCCCCCTCTCCCTCTGACTCCACTGAATAGACGCTGTGCGCATGCGCACAGCGTCTATTCACCGCTGCTCTGCGGGCCGCAGATGGGACAGCGGGACAGTCCCCAAAAAACGGGACTGTCCCGTGAAAATCGGGACAGTTGGGAGGTATGAAATTGTAGACCTATGGAGGTGCATATTGTACCACCCTAACAAAATTGTATCAATATGGTGAGAGGTGATCTTACACACCTGCTAGAAGGCCTTATTTCTCCTCCATCACTGGACCAACAGACATTACACCAATATTCAGGCCGCAGTCTCGTAGCGGGGAAAGCCAGTTGAGGGGTGCTGAACCAATGGCACCACAATTGCATCAACATGGTACTGTTTCTCACTAAACACATCTGTGTTTCCGGCTTTTTAAGGCCTCTTGGAATGTCCACTTGACTTGTCACCTGCATGCAGGAGATTTTCCTATAACTTCAGGAGTCCGGGAAAGCAACCTGAGTTTGGGGAGCCCCCCGAACATTTTGGGAGAGTAGGTAAATATACGTTACACAGGGTAAGTGGACAGAAGAAAGGACAGTTTAAAAAATAATTTAAAAAGTAAGCATTTCAAGAACAAACAGGCAGCATTATATATTGCTCATTTTCATTTATTTATTGTAATTAGAAAAAATAAATAAGTAGCGACAGATGCATAAAATATATTTACTTCTTTAAAACTTTTATTGTGTATGCTGAATCAGTTTTCCTCAGTTTTTTAAACAACACCAGTAAATAATAAGTCATCTTATTATAATTTAGAGAAAAAGCTGTAATACTGTTGATTATAAGACCATCTGCTCGCTGGAAAATTAGTCTTACTTATTTAGTTATATGTGATGATGTTCGTGGCATGAATCAAAGGTGTGAGCAGATGTAAGTCAGTGGTAGAGATAATTTACATAATAAAATACGGAATGTGCATATTCTGTTATTTTTATATTTTTGTTCTGAAAAGTAAAAATAATACCTATAGTATTATTTATAGGAAACATTTTTAGTATTACTTGTTCTGTATTAGAACAACGTGTGCTAAACAACATTAGCATTACATCTACTGTGTGTTTGGAATTATTTGTTATTAGAATAGAATTAAAACTAAAATCAAAAAGACACTTATACAAATTCATTTTCCAAAAATGTTCCGTGGAACCTCTTGTCATTCAAGTTCAGTTTACATATTTCTTTTAAGGTATCCGGATGATAGGTCGACAGTGCTAAAGTTGACTGTCAATGGTCAACCACTATTGGTCAACATGCATTAGGTCGACATGGAAAAGGGTTGACGTGGCAATGGTCGACACAGGGAAAGGTCGACGTGATTTTCCCCCCATTTTTTTATCATTCTAATACTTTACCATCCACGTGGACTTCAATTGGGAATAGTAACCTGCGAAACGGGCCACGCAAGGGAACTCAGTGCAGTGCATAAAATCTCATGTCAACCTTCTCCTGTGGGGACCTATACCACGTCAACCATTTTCTCAACCTTTTCCTATGTCGACCTTTTGCCTGTAGACCTTTTGAGGTCGACCTAGCACTGTCGACCTTTTTCATTGAGCCATAACCATGTTTTAAATATTTTGCAAAAGATCAGGCTGTTTTCACACAGGTGCGCAGTTCCGCCGATACAATTGTTGTGTATTGCCCTTGTTTAGGTGTTCCATATAGTGGCATTTTGTGGAATTTATAGTCTATAAATAAAGGAGGGATGATGACAGTCAGTGGCAGCCCCTACCACATGAAGAGGGGGGGCTGCCCAGATGCTATTCATTTCGAGATGGCAATTGGGTACATCCATTGCACATGTACAATTTAACAGGACAGTAGATATGTGCACAAAACCTAGATTCTAAGAACTGCCTCAGCTGCAGCCCCAAAAAGCCTGGTAGTGCTGGCATACTAAACGCAGAAGTGGCTTCCCATGGGAAGAACTTTCTGCTAATGGCAGTCCGCATGGAGAGTCCCAGGAGTATAAAACTCCTTGTTGAACTGTACACATACCAGCATGCCTTGCTACAATTTTGCTATTTGGGCATGCTAAAACTGTTGCAGGGCATGCTGGGATGTGTAGTTCAACAACAGCTGGTGGGCTGAAGGTTTGCCATCCCTGAACTAGCCCATGGTGAATCTCTGAAATTCGCCTGGGTTTCAGAGTTGGACAAATGAATTCTCCAGTCTATACATCCATTTTGTGATAAATGAGCCCTCATTTTATTCTATCATCCATTATACAGTTTGTGCTGAACAGGGACTGTCAGGGGGTATATATACGTTGCTGAAACTGGCCAATATTAGGCCATAAATCATGAAAGGGAAAGAAATGATGTAAATGCTTTTCCCAGGCTCATTGTTGGACTTACACTGGTTTGCTGTCCTTGGTTCTAAAGTACACATCAAACTAAAACAAATAATTATATTCATATTTAAAATATAGAGGCTATATGGCTGCCTTTTTCAACTGGTGTGCCGCACAGACCTGCCACCGCCACCTGCCGCCAGCCAGACCGGCCACCAGAGACCCGCCGCCAACCAGATCGCCGCCCGCCAGGCAGTCCCACAGCAGCCGGCAGGCAGAAATGCCTGCTCGGCTAGCGTTGCACTTCCGTACCGTGACTGCCGGCCTGTGACCTATATGGTGAGTCATAGGTCACGCACCACATGTCTCATCCCGCTCACCCACACACTCCGTACTGCCTGGTCCGTGGTGCCCACATATCGCATCCTGCTCACCCACTCACTCCGTGCTGCCTGGTCTCCCAGGTGTGTGGAATTACTAAATGGGGGGGGGGGCAGGTGTGTGAAATATGAGGGGTGTGTGAATATGTGTGAAATATGAGGGGCATTACAAGGGGGGGCAGGTGCGTGGAATTACTAAGGGGGGGCAGGTGTGTGGCATTATTATGGGGTGGAGCTGGTGTGTACAAATATGAGGGGCATGTGTGTGGTATTACTGTGGGGGCAATGTGTGGTGGCAATACTATGGGGAACTGTATGTGGTGGCATTACTATGGGGGGCAATGTGTGGTGGCATTACTATGGGGGTGCAATGTGTGGTGGCATTACTATGGGGAACAGTGTGTGGTGGCATTACTATGGGGGGCAATGTGTGGTGGCATAACTATGAGGACAATGTGTGGTGGCATTACTATGGGGTACAATGTGTGTGGTATTACTATGGGGGCAATGTGTGGTGGCAATACTATGGGGAAAGGTATGTGGTGGCATTACTATGGGGGGCAATGTGTGGTGGCATTACTATGGGGACAATGTGTGGTGGCATTACTGTGGGGGTGCAATGTGTGGTGGCATTACTATGGGGGTGCAATGTGTGGTGGCATTACTATGGGGAACAGTGTGTGGTGGCATTACTAAGGGGTACAATGTGTGTGGTATTACTATGGGGGCAATGTGTGGTGGCAATACTATGGGGAACAGTATGTTATGGCATTACTATGGGGGCAATGTGTGGTGGCATTACTATGGGGACAATGTGTGGTGGCATTACTATGGGGGTGCAATGTGTGGTTGCATTACTGTGGGGGGCAATGTGTGGTGGCATTACTATGGGGGGCAATGTGTGGTGGCATTACTATGGGGTACAATGTGTGGTGGCATTACTGTGGGGGCAATGTGTGGTGGCATTACTATGGGGAACAGTGTGTGGTGGCATTACTATGGGGGGCAATGTGTGGTGGCATAACTATGAGGACAATGTGTGGTGGCATTACTATGGGGTACAATGTGTGTGGTATTACTATGGGGGCAATGTGTGGTGGCAATACTATGGGGAAAGGTATGTGGTGGCATTACTATGGGGGGCAATGTGTGGTGGCATTACTATGGGGACAATGTGTGGTGGCATTACTGTGGGGGTGCAATGTGTGGTGGCATTACTATGGGGGTGCAATGTGTGGTGGCATTACTATGGGGAACAGTGTGTGGTGGCATTACTAAGGGGTACAATGTGTGTGGTATTACTATGGGGGCAATGTGTGGTGGCAATACTATGGGGAACAGTATGTTATGGCATTACTATGGGGGCAATGTGTGGTGGCATTACTATGGGGACAATGTGTGGTGGAATTACTATGGGGGTGCAATGTGTGGTTGCATTACTGTGGGGGGCAATGTGTGGTGGCATTACTATGGGGGGCAATGTGTGGTGGCATTACTATGGGGTACAATGTGTGGTGGCATTACTGTGGGGGCAATGTGTGGTGGCATTACTATGGGGAACAGTGTGTGGTGGCATTATGTAAAACCCCACTGGTACTAGGTATGCAAAATCTGCAGTCACTGTGTATAGTGCATCACACTAAGGGCTGTAACACACACTCCGGTTTTTCCCGGATGGCAAAAAGCCGGACAAACTTTGTCCGGCTTTTTGCCATCCGGGAGAAACCGGCAGAGTCTGTCACACAGGACGGCTTTGAGCCGTGTGTGATGCTGTGCGCATGCGCAGCATTAGACACGGCTTGGGAAAAAACCGTTGTGTGTGAAAGCTCCCCTTCACATACACAGTTTACTGGCTGCAAAGACGGCCAGGCGCCCGCCCGGCAGCCGGACCTTCCAGTGGTGAGACCCGGCTGCAACCCGGCAGCCGGACCGGGGCCGTGCAGTGTGTAAGGACACTAGTCCTCACACTGTTCATTACAATGCCGGCACGGGAAAAAGCCGTCCGGCTTTTTCCTGGCCGGCAAAAGCCGGGTAGTGTGTTTTAGCCCTTACTCTGCCCCGTCTGGTCATGGGTTCAGGCACAGAATGTTATGATTCCCGTACTCCAGACCAGAGGAGATCGTATGGCTGAGGTCAGAGTACTGGGAAGATATGCTGGTTGTGGGAGCAGGAAAGCCTAGTAACCCCTGGCGCCCTAACTCCGTTGTCTCGCCCGTGTTATCAGAAATCCCCTGCGAGACTATGGTTGCTTGAGCCCATGGCAGCCGCGTTCGAAGGGCGGATTATGTCTGCCCAACCCCGATGCCCCCTCAGGTCTTAATGGGAGACAAAGGGAAATCCGAGACAGGGTGATAACAAGGGGCCCTCTGACTAAGCAACCAGGCCAGGGGTTACAAGCTAACTAACTAAATCAAAAAGGTATGTGCGGACTAGCCGCCAGGGAAAAGGACAACCAAAGATCCACTGATCCGTTACTCCTATCCAGCACCGCTGGATACCAGAGTGGATCAGGGAGAGCGGAATCCTCCGCAAAAGCTCCAGGACACAAATATACTAAATAATAAACAGTAAGCGGACAAGCCGCAACACACGGCTGCGCCGTGACTCACGAACGCCACAGGATGTTAAAGGTGCTCAGTCAGACTCCAGGAAAAGATGACAAATCTCTGAGTACAGGACCACTGAGGACAGGAACAACCGGCTTGAGCAGGACTGGATACTTTCTGCAACTGACATAGGCAAACAGGAAGCTGCCGACACCGACTTTCAGAACTGGAGGACAGGCAGAATCCACTGGAACTCAGGGTAGGACACGGGATCAGACACAGGGACTGACACAGGAATCAACACAGGGACTGACACAGGAATCCACACAGGGACTGACACAGGAATCCACACAGGGACTGACAGGAACCAGCTCAAACTTAAAGCAGACTGCAAACCAAGGAATATCATCAGCATCTGCTAACTGCAGTGAGCCAGCATATATCAGAGAGGCCTAATTAATTATCTCTTGCAGCTGGCCTGCTGCACGACTAAACTGACAAGATGCAATCAGCAGCCAGATGAGGCTGAACACATGGGAACAAGCTGCAATTACACAGACTCACCAGCGGCAGCAGACAAGAGTAATCCAAAACAGAGCAATGGGAAATCCTGGCATGCAAGACAACTAAATAAACATAAAATAGGAATGAACCACTACCTGTGGTTCATAACAGTATCCCCTCCTTAAGGGTGAGCTCCGAGCACCCCATGACACCCACGGAGAACATAAACAGAAGTATAACATGAAATACAGAACAAAACTGCAAAACAGGAATGAGCCACAGCCGTGGCTCATAACAGTACCCCCCCCTTGAGGAGGGGTCAAAAGACCCCAAAATTCAGACTATCCAGAACAAGGGATACAAAAAAAAAAACCTGACACATTGGTCTAACAGACACGAAAACAGAAACAAGCTGCAACCACAGCTTGTAACAGTGCCCTCCCCTTGATGGTGGCCACTGGACACAAGACAAGGGAAAAAAAAAAAACTTTTTTTTTTTTTTATCAAGGCAAGAGTCAAAAAATTATTTCTTTTTCTTCTTCTTCTTTTTACAAAGCTCTTTAGGTCTGACCAAGGTAATTCCCCAAACATTGTCTGAACTGATGGTACCACCCAGCAAGGCTGCGTTCAAATCAGAGACAGGTCTCTTACCCTTGGGAGCTGAACTTTCTGGTAAAGTACTATTATTAGAAGAAGTAGTCAGAAAAGCACATCCTGCAGTCACAACAACGGGCTGAGACTCCTGTGCCGAGTTTACAGTATTTTGTGGACTCTCAGCAGACAAGACGGGTGACTTAGAGGAACCTGAACCAATTTCTTTGGAACCATATCTTTTAATAATTGCATCACTGAATGCTGGGGGATCCTGAAGAATGGGATCTTCAGCTTTCATTAGGCTGGTCGCCCACTCAAAAGGCTCTCCTCTAAAAGAATAAATAAGATAGAGCACAAGGTTCTCTGGAGTGATGCCCAGAAATGGTCTAGACAACATAATAATGTAATAGTGTTTGTAAAGCGCCAGAAATTGGGCTAAGTCCCCATCAAAGATTATGGATGTTGAGATATCAGAGTCAGGATCTGTTTCCTTCTCATCTGACTGACTGGAGTGCTTTGCTAGGACCTGGTCACTATTGACCTTACTCGAGGCTGAGACTCTCTGAACCCCACCCGGGGCTGAGACTCTCTGAACCCCACCCGGGGCTGAGACTTTCTGAACCCCACCCGGGGCAGTGACTTTCTGAACCCCACCCGGGGCAGTGACTTTCTGAACCCCACCCGGGGCAGTGACTTTCTGAACCCCACCCGGGGCAGTGACTTTCTGAACCCCACCCGGGGCAGTGACTTTCTGAACCCCACCCGGGGCAGTGACTTTCTGAACCCCACCCGGGGCAGTGACTTTCTGAACCCCACCCGGGGCAGTGGCCTCCGGGAACCCCGCTGGGGCAGTGGCCTCCGGGAACCCCGCTGGGGCAGTGGCCTCCGGGAACCCCGCTGGGGCAGTGGCCTCCGGGAACCCCGCTGGGGCCAGCACCTCGGATTCTTTTACTGGGACCGGGTCGTTGGCCTCCCTGACTGGGATCGGGCCATCGGCCTCCCTCTCTGAGTCGATAATAATCGAAAGTTCTCCCGGGACTATGACTTCCGGGACTTTTGCTGAAGCAATAACGTTCAGATCCTCCACTAATGCTATGCTTCTTAAGTTCTTTCCTGGGGAAGCGACTTCTAGACCCTTCTTTGGGGCTGCGTCTCTCGAGACCCCACTTGGGGATATTACTTCAAAGATCCCTTCTGGGGTTTTGCTTCTCGAGTTCCCTTCAAGAACTATGGTTTTAGATACCCTTTCTGAGGTTGCGCTCCTCAAGTCCCTACCTGGGGTAACAGCTTCTGAGACCCCTTCTGGTATGGAAACCTGAGCTACAATATTTGATGTCCCTCTATAAGCTTGGGCATCGGGTACCGCTCCAGCACTCTGGGCATCGGGTACCGCTCCAGCACTCTGGGCATCGGGTACCGCTCCAGCACTCTGGGCATCGGGCACCGCTCCAGGACCCTGGGCTACGGGCACCACTCCAGGACCCTGGGCTACGGGCACCACTCCAGGACCCTGGGCTACGGGCACCACTCCAGGACCCTGGGCTACGGGCACCACTCCAGGACCCTGGGCTACGGGCACCACTCCAGGACCCTGGGCTACGGGCACCACTCCAGGACCCTGGGCTACGGGCACCACTCCAGGACCCTGGGCTACGGGCACCACTCCAGGACCCTGGGCTACGGGCACCACTCCAGGGACTTGCAACTCCGCTTCCACAGGAACCTCAAGAGAGGAGAGAAACATTCTCTCTTGATTCCTGAATCTATAATGGGGCTCCCTTGCCCAAGGACCCCAATTATAGGACAGAGAGCTTTTTTGTGTGGGTTGTGTGACAAGTACCTCTGCCACAGTAGAGACAGGAGTAGGTCTTGTATCATGACTCAACTTGGCCAGAGGGCAAGACTCGTCACCACACTTTGGCTTGCGCAACTCACAGGTCTGCAGATAATGGCCTAAACCCCCACAATATAGGCATAAGTTTAAGTTTCTGCGACGCAGACGCTCCTCTTCTGAGAGCCTGGGCCGCAGAAAACTTTTAAACTTTTTCTCTTCAATTAAACCAGAGGATTCTCTTGTCACCATACTGTGAACAAGAGTCTCTTTAGAGATAGATGTACTCTCAACGACTTCTGGCAAAATAAGCAAGATTTTAGTCAGAAGGTTTTGCAGTTGCCTTAGGGATTGCTGCAAAACTTCCAGTCGCTCTGGTCTCAAAGCACTGAATACAGAGTTCAGGGCTGCGAGAGATGCCTGCAGGGCTTGCATAGTAGACATAGGAGGATTTAAAACTAGACAAGACAAGACAAGGCAAGACAAGGCAAGGCAAGGCAAGACAAGGCAAGGCAAGACAAGGCAAGGCAAGACAAGGCAAGGCAAGACAAGGCAAGACTAAATTTTGCTAAACAAAACAAGACTTTTTTTTTTTTTTTTTTTTTTAAACACCGGACTGGATTCTAAACACCGGACTGGATTCTAAACACCGGACTGGATTCTAAACACTGGATTGGATTCTAAACACTGGATTGGATTCTAAACACCGGACTGGATTGGATTCTAAACACCGGACTGGATTGGATTCTAAACACCGGACTGGATTCTAGACTAGACACTGGACTGGGCCAAAAAAGAAAAAAAAAAGTTTTATTTCTTTTTTGTGGTATGGCTGATGATAATGTTATGATTCCCGTACTCCAGACCAGAGGAGATCGTATGGCTGAGGTCAGAGTACTGGGAAGATATGCTGGTTGTGGGAGCAGGAAAGCCTAGTAACCCCTGGCGCCCTAACTCCGTTGTCTCGCCCGTGTTATCAGAAATCCCCTGCGAGACTATGGTTGCTTGAGCCCATGGCAGCCGCGTTCGAAGGGCGGATTATGTCTGCCCAACCCCGATGCCCCCTCAGGTCTTAATGGGAGACAAAGGGAAATCCGAGACAGGGTGATAACAAGGGGCCCTCTGACTAAGCAACCAGGCCAGGGGTTACAAGCTAACTAACTAAATCAAAAAGGTATGTGCGGACTAGCCGCCAGGGAAAAGGACAACCAAAGATCCACTGATCCGTTACTCCTATCCAGCACCGCTGGATACCAGAGTGGATCAGGGAGAGCGGAATCCTCCGCAAAAGCTCCAGGACACAAATATACTAAATAATAAACAGTAAGCGGACAAGCCGCAACACACGGCTGCGCCGTGACTCACGAACGCCACAGGATGTTAAAGGTGCTCAGTCAGACTCCAGGAAAAGATGACAAATCTCTGAGTACAGGACCACTGAGGACAGGAACAACCGGCTTGAGCAGGACTGGATACTTTCTGCAACTGACATAGGCAAACAGGAAGCTGCCGACACCGACTTTCAGAACTGGAGGACAGGCAGAATCCACTGGAACTCAGGGTAGGACACGGGATCAGACACAGGGACTGACACAGGAATCAACACAGGGACTGACACAGGAATCCACACAGGGACTGACACAGGAATCCACACAGGGACTGACAGGAACCAGCTCAAACTTAAAGCAGACTGCAAACCAAGGAATATCATCAGCATCTGCTAACTGCAGTGAGCCAGCATATATCAGAGAGGCCTAATTAATTATCTCTTGCAGCTGGCCTGCTGCACGACTAAACTGACAAGATGCAATCAGCAGCCAGATGAGGCTGAACACATGGGAACAAGCTGCAATTACACAGACTCACCAGCGGCAGCAGACAAGAGTAATCCAAAACAGAGCAATGGGAAATCCTGGCATGCAAGACAACTAAATAAACATAAAATAGGAATGAACCACTACCTGTGGTTCATAACACAGATACCAGAGGGTCCCCTGAATAATCAGGAGTTTAATTACAGTTGCATTGTGGGAGTGGACTACAGGTGTCGGTGCAGAATAAAGTTTATTTTAACATTAAACAGGGATATTGCAGGGATAACTTGTGAACACTCCTCCAGCACAAAGCATAACAGTTACAGTGGATCACATATCAGGGCACCTCCTCCAGCGCATCACATAGTCGCAGCGGCATATATATGGTGAACATCAGTACGTACCAGGGCATTCTGTGACCAGTAGTGCTACACACATCAGGTTACCGTCTCTCTCTCTTTTACAT
Organism: Pseudophryne corroboree; assembly: GCF_028390025.1. Lineage (NCBI taxonomy): Eukaryota > Metazoa > Chordata > Amphibia > Anura > Myobatrachidae > Pseudophryne > Pseudophryne corroboree. The sequence continues at coordinate 389,156,895 of NC_086450.1, forward strand.
AGCGAGGATTCTTTTCCATGGGGGGCTTTTAATCACGCTGCGTGGCTTTCCGACCACTTCACCCAGATACCTCTCGAGACTCACACCTTTAGCACACTTTTCTCCTGGCATCACCCTTTCACTGGATTCTGAATACTGCTGCTCTCACACTGTGATGTCTCCCTCTGTCAGGTGCCTTGCAGTGGCTGGCATCTCTCCCCACCAAAACATGTGGGGAGCCCTCACTGGGACTACATCTTACTGGCTAATCCACCACACTTCTGCTAGCTAATACACGTGCTTCTCCTGCTAACATTTCCTGCTTCTGGGCTGCAAAGACAACACACACTACTCACTGTCTCCTCACTGTCTCCTCACTGCTGCTGCAGGACAACCTTTTTATAACCTTGCATTCCCAGGGACACATTCCATCTGGGATTTCCCGTTCTGAGTTTTCCCGCTCTGAGTTGCAAATGGGTGAGCCATGCCCTTTGCATTTTGCAGACTGATCTGTATTGCTGTGAGCTGGGCTGTTAACTCCTTCTGTGCTGCAAGCTGTAGGCTGCTGGCTCTGTTCTATATTACACAGCCATGCTGGCACCTGCACCAACGTGGGGCGCCAAATGTAAAACCCCACTGGTACTAGGTATGCAAAATCTGCAGTCACTGTGTATAGTGCATCACACTTACTCTGCCCCGGCTGGTCATGGGTTCAGGCACAGATACCAGAGGGTCCCCTGAATAATCAGGAGTTTAATTACAGTTGCATTGTGGGAGTGGACTACAGGTGTCGGTGCAGCGCATAAAGAATTGGGCGCCAGACCATCTCATAAGCAGAATAAAGTTTATTTTAACATCAAACAGGGATATTGCAGGGATAACTTGTGAACACTCCTCCAGCACAAAGCATAACAGTTACAGTGGATCACATATCAGGGCACCTCCTCCAGCGCATCACATAGTCGCAGCAGCATATATATGGCGAATATCAGTAAGTACCAGGGCATTCTGTGACCAGTAGTGCTACACACATCAGGTTACCGTCTCTCTCTCTCTTTTACATAGCGAGGATTCTTTTCCATGGGAGGCTTTTAATCATGCCGCGTGGCTTTCCGACCACTTCACCCAGATACCTCTCGAGACTCACACCTTTAGCACACTTTTCTCCTGGCATCACCCCATACTTGCCTACCTGACCCTCTCCATGAGGGAGAAAATGCTCTGTTCCTGGACTTTCCTGGTAATGTATGATTGCCATCACCTGTGGTGAAACACCTTTCTTATAAATTAACTAGCTCACCACAGGTGATGGCAATCATACATTACCAGGAAAGTCCAGGAAAAGAGCATTTTCTCCCTCATGGAGAGGGTCAGGTAGGCACGTATGCATCACCCTTTCACTGGATTCTAAATACTGCTGCTCTCACACTGTGATGTCTCCCTCTGTCAGGTGCCTTGCAGTGGCTGGCATCTCTCCCCACCAAAACATGTGGGGAGCCCTCACTGGGACTACATCTTTCTGGCTAATCCACCACACTTCTGCTAGCTAATACACGTGCTTCTCCTGCTAACACTTCCTGCTTCTAGGCTGCAAAGACAAGACACACTACTCACTGTCTCCTCGCTGTCTCCTCACTGCTGCTGCAACCTTTTTATAACCTTGCATTCCCAGGGACACATTCCATCTGGGATTTCCCGCTCTGAGTTTTCCCGCTTTGAGTTGCAAATGGGTGAGTCATGCCCTTTGCATTTTGCAGACTGATCTGTATTGCTGTGAGCTGGGCTGTTAACTCCTTCTGTGCTGCAAGCTGTAGGCTGCTGGCTCTGTTCTATATTACACAGCCATGCTGGCACCTGTAGTGCCACAGTTGATTTGTGCTTGCAGTTCCAGGGTATTACAATTACTATGGGGTACAATGTGTGGTGGCATTACTATGGGGTACAATGTGTGGTGACATTACTATGGGGGGCATTGTGTGGTGACATTATTATGGGGGGCAATGTGTGGAATTACTATGGGGGCCAGTGCATTTGTTTAATTACTGTGGGGTCCAATGTGTGTGTTTTTCCTGTTGGGTGCCAATATATTTCTGTTTTATTTCCCCATGTGTGTGTGGGTTTTTTTTGTGCGGTACTGATGGTGTGCCTTGGCAATTTTCAAATCATGTTTGGGGTGCCGCGAATTGAAAAAGGTTGAAAATCACTGCTATATGGGATGGGGGAAAACTAGTCATTATAATTTTTTTCAAACCTAACATGTATGATCACAAACACAGATATTTATCAAAGCTTGGAGAGAGATAAAATGTAGAGAGATAAAGTACCAATCAATCAGCTCCTAACTGTCATTTTACTGGATTTCTCTCTCTCTCCTTTTATTTCTCCAAGCTTTGATAAATATGCCCCATTGTATTAATCGGAAATGAGTTATTTTATTTCACTTTTCTAATGAATTTTATTTAATAGTAAAACAAAACAAAATAAAAGCAATATATAATTAATTTGAATTATATCAGGACTATCCCACCCAAAATGAGACTGTATACTAAAGATTGTTCTTAGTTGAATTAATATTAAAATCAGTAAAGTACTGTAAAAAAAAAAACCCCTCTTACAGCCCAAAGGTGCTGTTTTATCATTATCAACATATCCTCTACTTTGTGGTAACAGGAGTAGAATTTTTGGAGGGGATTAGCTGTGGGCAAAATCCAGATCACATTTTCTCCATAGCCAGTTGACACCACAGAGGGTAATTGCCATTCTCCTAGCCAGCAAATGCATAGATATATGTTTCAGGGACATCTTCGGTCAGCCATATATATCAGAGTAATACCTGCAATTGCAAGCCACTTATTGTAGAGAATTATCCCCTCCCCATTGCCAGCCACATATTACAGAAATACACCTACTGCAAACCTCACATCATAGATAAATGCTCCCGTTGCAGCTACAACTTACCCATATACTTCTATAACTGGCCATATTCTGCACAGACTTCCTCTATTCCCCACCATGTACTGCACAGCAATCCCTTAATTACCAGCCATATGCTGCAAAAATACCACCAACTGCAAGGCATACAGTATATTTCAGAGAGGAACCCAGAGGCGTATCTGTAATGGGTGCAGGGTATATGGTGCACACGGGCCCCAGGGTTGGAGTACCTACGCCAAACTCCATGCACCCACCACTGCTGTACTTGGGCTTAACCCCTTTATTATAACATCTCTGGAGAACCCTCAAATGATCAACTACCATTACCTCCGCCACTCACAGCCCAATCATCTGCTGCAGAGATGCCCTCCACTCTAGCACAAACAAAACCCTATCCCCTATTCCATTATACTGCACTTCATGGGTCTATAACAATTGTCCTGGTCACTTAATATTGCTCTCTAGGACGTCCAGATGTTATATGGGCGGAATGTAATGGATTCTGAGATTGCCGGAGGTGCAGGATGCTGGACAATCTTGGATGTTTTTTTAAAAAGACAATCACTTACAAGGCAAAACCTTTCCTTGTAAGTGGTTGTCTCTTTGAAAACAACGTCCGAGATCGGCCTGCATTCCACACCTTCAGCGATCTCAGACTCCATAATATCCTGGCATATGAGTGGGAAGCGGTTAAAATACCGCTAGTCAGGATCCCGGCCGGCACAATGCCGCTTTCGGGATCCCAACTAGCGGTGAATACCAGCGACACAGGCTAGTCTCCCTCTATGGGTGTCCACGGCACCCACAGAGGGAGAACAGAACCTGTGGTGAGCGCCGCAAGCCACCGTGCCTGAAGCGTGGCGAGTACTGCGAGCCTGAAATGGGCTTTCTAGCGCTTTCCCCGCTGCTGGCATTACAGCGGACGGGATCCTGCTGTCGGGATCATTACACCTGGGATCCCATCCGCCGGCATTTCATACCGATCCCATATGAGTGAGCAATTGTTGGACCTGAAATGATGTTGAAAGTAACGTGAAGGGATAGGGAGGAAGTGTTACTGTCGGGTTTGTGCAGACGTTATAGAGCTCAGGACTCATAGGAATTGCTGCCACCAGCGCTATAACATTGTAGGGAACGTCTAGCGCATCTGCAGCCAGTGCAGTGATATTTTGGATTTGAGAGTTTGCCCTGAAAAATAGTGAGTGATTGTGTACAGTACCTTGCGGGAAACGTTCTCAGCATCTGTGCTACGTATATTACTTATTATATACAGTAGACGGCTAAAGGGCTGGCCATGATACATCTGGGCACAGCAACACATTTCTCTAACAGCATTAGAACATGTGTAGGATTTGTAATTTGTGTTCTACATTTATGTCTCCATTTATTTAATTACTGCCTTTACCATGCATAATGACATCCATAAACAATATTGAGTTTCCATCACAAACTGTGCCTGGAAAAGACAGTTCTGAGATATTGAAGACAAATAAGTGTGAGCTTCAAGCTGATTTCCTATGGACACGAGATAATCATTGATCTTGACATGAGAGACCATGGTTATATATTCCAGGATGCGACTATTAGACCGCAAACATCACTTAATCTCAGAGACCCCATATTTTATGTTATATTACTGTATATCTGGAATCCACTTGTCGATTGACAAGCATTGACAATTTAGAATGAATGTTTATTTTTTTATTGGCTACATTTATTTTAAATGATTTTATGGTACAATCCTGGTTCAGTGCCGCATAGATATGTTCTCTGTTTTGGGGTCTATTCATTATTCCTTAATTTCTACAAAAGTACAGTAGGTGAACATTAACACCAAGTATTAGGGCTATTCATTACAAAGGTAATACAGGAGATATCACGTGGTGGATGAATAGAGCCCTTTGCCACTAAAACTCATTTCCCCATGACAGGTACCCAAGCTAAAAACAATATGCTGTAAGGGTCACTTGGGATTTTTTCAAGATATATGGTGGGAGCTGTTTTTGTGGGCTCATAGCAGGATCATCCATTATACAACATCTGCCTCTTAGTACACCCCAGTGGGCACCGATGATAAGTCCAGATTTCCCTATCCAATTTCTATACCAGTACGTTGTATAAGGCACCCTGTGCTCTTAACCCGTCTTTGGCTGGTTCCATGGCCCTGAAAGGTAAGTACAGTAGCAGCAACCTGCTACCATGCATTTATAATCCAGAACAGTTAATTTCCAGAAAGTGTCCATATTATTATTATTTATTTATTTATTAACAATTTATTAGCGCAGCAAATTCCATTGCGCTTTACAATTGGAAATAATGATACAGGTTGAGTATCCCTTATCCAAAATGCTTGGGACCAGAGGTATTTTGGATACCGGATTTTTCCGTATTTTGGAATAATTGCATACCATAATGAGATATCATGGTGATGGGACCTAAATCTAAGCACAGAATTCATTTATGTTACATATACACCTCATACACACAGCATGAAGGTAATTTTAACCAATATTTTTTATAACTTTGTGCATTAAACAAAGTGTGTGTACATTCACACAATTCATTTATGTTTCATATACACCTTATACACACAGCCTGAAGGTCATTTAATACAATATTTTTAATAACTTTGTGTATTAAACAAAGTTTGTGTACATTGAGCCATCAAAAAACAAAGGTTTCACTATCTCACTCTCACTCAAAAAAGTCCGTATTTCGGAATATTCCGTATTTCGGAATATTTGGATATGGGATACTCAACCTGTATAACAAAACTGGATAATAACAGTCATAGAGGTAGGAAGGCCCTGCTCGCAAGCTTACATTCTAAAGGGAAATAGGCATGGATACACAAGGATAGGTGCTATCTATTGCATAGTTGTCAGCCAGATTGCAAAGGTTCTTGGAGGGCTGTATGATATGGTCATACAGCAATGATGAACCGGGGTCGGGAGGAAGGGAAAGTGAAGAATGAGAAGACATGCAAGGATATGTGTGAACTGTGCAGAGTGGATGCAATTTGATAGGAAGGTTTATGAAAGTTATGTGGGCGGTACTGGAATTTGATACACTTGCCTAAAAAGGTGAGTTTTCAGGGAACGCTTGAAGGTTTGGAGACTAGAGGAGAGTCTTATTGTGCGTGGCAGGGCATTCCACAGAGTGGATGCAACCTGAAGAAAGTCCTGCAGTCGTTGAGTGGGTGCGAGTAATGAGTGTGGATGAGAGACGCAGGTCTTGTGAAGAGCGAAGAGGTCGGGTTGGGAGATATTTTGAGATAAGCGACGTGATGTACGTTGGTGTAGTTTGGTTAATGGCCTTGTGTGTGAGTAAAAGTATTTTATATTGAATGCGGTAGAGTACAGGTAACCAATGGAGGGACTGACAGAGTGGATCTGCAGACAATGAACGTCTAACGAGGAAGATAAGCCTCGCCGCTGCATTCAGAATGGATTGTAGTGGTGAGAGTCTCATTTTGGGAAGACCAGTTAGGAGACTATTGCAATAATCAATGCGGGAGATAATGAAAGCGTGGATTAGAGTGTTTGCTGTGTCTTGTGTAAGTTATGGTCGTATTTTGGATATGTTTTTGAGATGCATGTAACATGATTTTGAGACAGATTGAATGTGGGGAACAAAGGACAGATCAGAGTCAAGGATGACACCTAGGCAGCGAGCTTGTGGGGTAGGGTAGATAGTCGAGTTTTCAACAGCGATAGAGATATCAGGTTGGTACCTACTATTGGCCGGTGGAAATATAATTAACTCTGTCTTTGAAATATTCAGTTTGAGGTGGCGAGATGTCATCCAGGATGAAATGGCAGAAAGGCATTCAGTGACACGGTCCAGTACAGAATAGGGACAAATCTGGGGAGGATAGGTAGATTGGCGTATCATCTGCGTACAAATGATACTGAAATCCAAAAGAGCTGATTAGTGTACCAAGAGATGAAGTATAGATAGAGAAAAGCAGAGGACCTTACACCACAAACTGTATACTGAGATTGTATCTTTTACATCAAAATGTTATTAAGTCTATGGGGCAGTTAGGAGCTGATTTGCTGGTACTTTGGGGTCTATGGGGCAGATGTATGAGCAGGCGCTATGGGGTTCTCTGGTAACTGCGCATGCTATGTTCAGCAGTTACTGTTTCTCCCCCATGTATAAATGTGGGGTTTTGTGTTAAATGACATTATCGGTGCTGCTATCATTATGTACCAGCCTATGTAAGAACGGTCAGCTGCAGGTGTCATTGCCCCACCACAGCTCTGTCACTGGTGGCTGTTGGGCTGTGCACGGGAGATCACAAGATGCTTGCAAGATCTCACACATGTCCTCAGGAACCGTCCTTAAGGTGAGATATAGCGCATTAGCATTATGCAATGCTGATGCGCTGTGGGCTCTAGCAGGGATCGCCAGGGGGTGGGAGTTATCACTCCCCCACTCCAGCAGATGAGATGTTATAAGTTTCTTCAGCATAGCTACTCCGCACTAAAGAGGTGCAGCAGAAGGAGTTATGTGTCGGAAATGTAATGGAGTCCGGATCCTGGCCGCTCTCAGACGTTTATTTAAAGGGGCAATCACTTACAAGGCATAGTTTTCCCATGTAAGTGTTTGCCTCTTTAAAAAGTTAGGGAACGGGCGGCATACCGCACCTCTTGCGATCTCAGACTCCATTACATCCCACCGATGGGGTCTGTTTACTAAAACTTAGAGAGATATAAAGTACTAGCCAATTAGATCCTAACTGCCATGTTACAGGCTGTGTTTGAAAATTGACAGTTAGGAGATGTTGGTTGGTACTTTGGGGGACATGTACTAAGCAGTGATAAAAGTGGAGAAGTGAGCCAGTGGAGAAGTTGCCCATGGCAACCAATCAGCTGCTCTGTAAACTTTTATAGTATGCAAATTATAAATGTTAAGTCAATGCTGATTGGTTGCCATGGCCAACTTCTCCACTTTTATCACTGCTTAGTACATCTCTGTTCACTTTAGGGGAGGCAGATATAACATGTGCAGAGAGAGTTAGATTTGGGTGGGTTATTTTGTTTCTGTGCAGGGTAAATACTGGCTGCTTTATCATTACACTGCAATTTAGATTGCAGATTGAACACACCACACCCAAATCTAACTCTCTCTGCACATGTTATATCTGCCTCTCCTGCAGTGCACATGGTTTTGCCCAACTGCTAACAAAATTGCTGCTGCGATCAACTCGGAATGACCACCATGGACCCCTATATTGGCACGATCCATACAAGTATGATGGATATCCCCCTATGTACTGGACAGAGTAACCAGCCAATCAGCTCCTAACTGCCATGTTACAGGCCGTGTTTGAAAAATTACAGTTAGGACTTAGGAGCTGATTGGTTTGTAGTTTATGGTTTTTTTGGGTTTAGTACATAGACCCCATAGCCTTGGAGAGTGACAAAGTGGAGAGAGATAAAGAAACAAACCAATCAGCTCCTGTCATTTTCAAACACAGCCTGTAACATGGCAGTTAGGAGCTGATTGGCTAGTACTTTATCACCAATCACTTTATCTCTCTCCAAGACTTAGTAAATAGACCCAAGTTTTCTCTCTCCTCTGTATCACTCTCCAAAGGCTTAGTACATCTCTTCCATTATGCAGCAATAACAAGTCCAAAGATGTTTAATAGGAAAGCATAGATATAGAATCATTGCTCAGTTAGTCTCAGTTGCGGATAATTAAATGAATCCAAATTAAAAAATGATTAAACCAAGGAGAAAATATTTATTAATCACTGTGAAAGTAACAATAATTAAGAATAATAATACTACAGAAAAAGACCTTAGTAATTTATGTAACATTTGGTATAAAGATATTTGCAAGTCATCTCATAGGTTACGTGGACATTCCCACAAGGAATTTTAATTAATAGTAGTTATAATAACCACAGCAAACGAAAACATAATGCATATTAAAAGGAAGTTTGGAATAAAGGCTTAGCTATAAAGAGATCACATTTTAATTTAGGCTTTTATGTACTAATTTGTAGAAAAATGAAGACGATAAGGGAAATGTGTGAACTTATTTAGTAATAGAACATGTAAATCCCTGTAGTGAACTATATAACAATGGTAACATTTTGGAGGTTTGTGTATCTAGAGGGTTGGAAATTTGCAATTATATATAGATTGGTGTAAACAAAGGGACCCTATTTTCTGACGGTCCACAATCCAAGGAGCATAACGAGAGTCATTATGTCCAGCGGATCTCATTATACGCTCCTGTCTTATTCTTTCTCGCTTTGTGACAGCGCAAATGGCTGATTTCTGCAACACTGGCTGCAGATAAAATGTAATAGTGATATCTAGAGATGAAGGTCTGAGAGATTAAGTTTAAATGATAGCTAGATATTTAGGCTGATGATATACCACACAGACTGATAAATGGTTTTGTGTAGCGCTGGCAGAACACATACAAGCAGACCCAGCTCACAACAAAGTGTGTAGAGGTTTGGAATGTGTTCTCTAAGGGCAGAAACCGTAAAACATAAATCTAAGAATATTGTTATATATATTGTTACATACTATTATTGTGTCAAATTCTATAAAACTGACAAACATGCAATAAACCTGTTCTGGATACCCACAGATTTTAGATGGTATGTATAAGGTTTAGATGGGGGCAGGGGGGAGGTATGGTACATGAGGTGGGGTATTTGTTGGATTATAGCACTGAAGTGCACGTAGTTGGTTGGGTTACCGCTTTTGTATGTGTAGAGTTGATTAGAGGTCATGGCAGGAAGAATTGAGAAATGTGATACGTATAGTGCTAGGTGGTGATTGGCGTTGGGCATGGGTGACCGGCGGCTGGGATCCTGTAAATCAACATAACAACGCCGGGATCCCATCCGCCAGAATGCCAGCAGGGGGGCAAGCTTAGCAAAGCCCCTTGCGGGCTCGCTGCGCTCAACACACTGCGGGCTCGGTGGCTCGCTGAACTCACTACAGGTTCTATTCCCACTCTATGGGTGTCGTGGGCACCCACAAGTGGGAAAAGCCCTCAGCACCCTGACGCCATTCTGGTGGTCTGGATCCCGGCATCGGTATGCTGACCACTGGGATGGTGACTACATCCCGGTGGTTGTGCAGTTGGATAGAGGTTATATAGTAATGTGTTTGGATGATAATTGTGTAGTGCGTAGAATTTGTGGGGCTGCAATATGTATCATGCTGGGTGATGACGGTATTGTGTATAAAGCTGGATTGTGGTTGTAATGTGATGAGTGCTGGTGGTAGGACATATGTGGGCATATGTATCAAAGCTTGGAAAAAATAAAGTACCAATCAATCAGCTCCTAACTGTCATTATTCAAGCACAGTCGGTAACATGGCTGTTAGGAGATGATTGGTTGGTACATTACCTCTCTCCACGTTATCTCTGTCCAATCTTTGATACACATGCCCCATGCGGCTGACAAAAGGCAACCATGTGTACAATATTAGGTAGGATCTACCAGTTACGAGAAGTAATATTGGAATCCTTAAAGTGTTTTTTTCAGAGTTATCTGTATAAACATAATCCTCTATTGTGTTAACTATTTTCTATATAGATTATGTATTAGTGTATGCACATACCAGGTCAGGAGCTCCTAGCACTTATTGGGTGCCCATAGCGAGTCCTCGGATATACTTCCATTGGATTGAAGTACAGTATAGAAGTATGTCAGGTTTGTGAAAATAGGCAGAGGATTCCCTACAGATGACAGGAGTTTCAGAACTGGCAAGTGCTATATACTGGTAGTAAATAGTGTGCTGCGCTAGTGGGATATGTGGTGAGCAGCTCAAATAACAAATATCGTCTTAGAGGTAAGGGGGTAAGTTATAAGCGCTTTATAGTAGTGTTTACTATAGTGTCATTAGGAATAGGGATAGTTGGAAAATGCGATGAAGATAAAGATAAAAAGCATAGGGTTAGAAAAGGAAAAAAAAGAAAAAAAGAAGAAAAAATAAATAAATCTAAAAATAAAAAAAGTAAAGTAAAAATAATTGACCACAAACAAATGTCAACAGCTTTTTTTAAAAGATTTTTTGGGGGTGGAAGGCAGTAGTCCATTTAGTGCCCGTCCGGGCTGGTAGAGACGCTCTCCCTATCTTACCCTGTAAGCGCCGTCTAGTGCTGTTCTTTTAGCTGCGGCTGCAGGTATGCTTCGCGATCCTGGCGGCGGCTGTGGATGACGTCAGACGCCAGGAGGCTTGTGATTTTTGTCTTCCACCCGAGAATAGCGCTATAATTGAGCACAGGTTTGTGCTCAATTATTTTTACATAACTTTTTTTTATTTTTATATATATATTTTTTTTATATCTTTTTTTTCTAACCCTATGCATTTTATCTTTATCTTCATCTCATTTTCCAACTATCCCTATTGCTAATGACACTATAGTAAACACTAATATAAAGTGCTATATACTGTAAGTACACTGCCAGGGTGGTTTGGGATGGAAAACCAGCCTGGGAAATTTATGGAAGCAGCCCTAATGGGGGTGCACTCTGATGAGTGGGTAGGGCTTGTTGAGGGGGAGAGGATCCCTCCTCATAGAGTCTGATTGTATGCAGTTATGGCCTTCCTTACGTCTTTTGCTGCAGTTGTGTCTGAGACCAGTAGCGGATTGGGAATTCAGAGGTATAACACACCGTGTACCCATAACAGCATCCCTGGATGGCAAAGTTGCTGTACTACAGAGATGGAATAACAGAATGAATAGGGACAATGCAGTGTACTGAGCATGGTGGGCTGCCTGGGGTGGGGCCACTTGACAACACACAAAACAGGCCCCACAGACAGGTCAGCCTACCAGGAATCTCCCTGATGAGCCCTATGGCCAATCCACTCCTGTATACTGCACTAGAAAGTCAGTATAGAAAATAGTTAAATATAGGATAGGCATCATGTTTTTACCCATATAATATAAAAGCTAACCTTTCAGAAACCCATGAAAGGGTAAGAGGGGTGGTGGTTCCTGTAGCTCAATTCATTTTGGTGTGAGGGACAAAACCAAATATGAATGTATACACGGGTGCAGCTACCATAGGGGCAGGGAGTGCAGCTGCTATGGGGCCTAGAGCTGAGGGGAGCCACCTTCCCTGTCACAGTTACATGCGTTATATACAAGGATGTAGCAACGATTGGTGCAGGAAGTGCAGCTGCTATGGAGTCCAGAGCTGAGAGGGTCCCCCTTCCCTGTCACAGTTACATGTGTTATATACAAGGATGTAGCTACCATAGGTGCAGGCAGTGCAGCTGCTATGGGGCCCGGAGCTGAGAGGGGCCCACCTTCCCTGTCACAGTTACATGCATTATATACAAGTATGTAGCTACTATGGGTGCAGGGAATGCAGCTGCTATGGGGCCCAGAGCTGAGGGGAGCCACCTTCCCTGTCACAGTTACATGTGTTATATACAAGGATGTAGCAACGATTGGTGCAGGAAGTGCAGCTGCTATGGAGTCCAGAGCTGAGAGGGGCCCCCTTTCCTGTCACAGTTACATGTGTTATATACAAGGATGTAGCTACCATAGGTGCAGGCAGTGCAGCTGCTATGGGGCCCGGAGCTGAGAGGGGCCCACCTTCCCTGTCACAGTTACATGCATTATATACAAGTATGTAGCTACTATGGGTGCAGGGAATGCAGCTACTATGGGGCCCAGAGCTGAGAGGTGCCCACCTTCCCTATCACAGTTACATGTGTTATATATATTGGATGGCCCATAGGGATCTTTACAAAATTTTGCCTTGGGACCTACAATATATCTAGTTATGCCCCTGGACCTGCCCCTTGGAATGTGGTATAGTATGAATTGGAGGGCATTATAATGTTACATAATATGTAGAGATGTACGCGGACCCCTGTGATTTAGGGGGACATGTACAAAGCAGTACATGTACAAAGTCCTTGGCAACCAATCAGCTGCTCTGTATACTTTGTAGTATGCAGACTATAAATGTTACGTTAATGCTTATTGGTTGCCATGGTCAACTTCTCCACTGGCTCACTTCTCCACTTTTATCACTGCTTAGTACATCTCCCCAAAGTTTTGGTTTTGATTCTAGTTCAACATTGTGTTTTGGTTTTGGCAAAAATGCCCTCAAGTGTTCAGATTCGGTTTATGGTTCGTTTACAAATCGGGGAAAAAAATATCGATAGGCATTAATACAAATCAATTAAAATCAATTAAAACAGCTAGTCGTGTAATTTGGCAAACCACTACCTGAATTTTGGATTTAAAATCAGAATTTCGAACCATGGGAAGGTCTGAATTGGGACTAGGTTTGAATCGGATCTCCTCGGGAGATCATGACCGCATTCTCTAATAATATGAACTGGGGCACTGTAATGTGGCATTATATGAAGTGGAGGTACTATAGCGTGACATATGAACTGGGGCAGCACTGTAATGTGGCATAATATGAACTGGGGCACTGTAATGTGACACAATATGAAGTGGAGGCACTGTAGCGTGGTAGATGAACTGGGGCAGCACTGTAATGTGGCATAATATGAACTGGGGACACTGTAATGTGACACAATATGAAGTGGAGGCACTGTAGCGTGGCAGATGAACTGGGGCAGCACTGTAATGTGGCATAATATGAACTGGGGCACTGTAATGTGACACAATATGAAGTGGAGGCACTGTAGCGTGGTAGATGAACTGGGGCAGCACTGTAATGTGGCATAATATGAACTGGGGACACTGTATATCACAATGTTAATTGGGGGTTCTGCTTTGCATAGTGTGTACTGGTAGCCCTACAATGTGACATAACGTGAACTAGGACACTACTATGGGGCATAACATTAACTAACACACTACTATGTTTTACAAAATGAACTAGGGATCACTTTTGGCAGACAACTAACATCTGCCACGGAAAAGTGTTTCTCTAGAAGCATTGGGACAGGGGCCCCTTCAAAATGTTGCTATGGGGCCCACAGAGTTCTAGCTTCACCCCAGAATGCATGATTATTATTTTACTTTGTACTCTGGTTTATTATGTGTCTATCTTTATATAATGTCTGCATAATGCCATATTAACTGCTTACAGTACATTACAGCTTTGCAAATTGAACATCCTTGTAGGAGGCTGCAGAAATACAATCTTCTTTGCCAGCAATGGGGTGGGAATATGCATTAGTATATTAGTTTTAAAATTACTTTAAAAATCAATTAAGAATTTATAAGCTACATCACAAATCACAGCAAAGCTGCTGTCATCATTAGCAAGACAAATGCAAGTGTATTATGAACAGAAATAAAAGAAAATGAAGTTGTATGGTGTTCACCTCTGTCTAGAGAAAAAAAAGTTCTCACCAGGTCACAATGGCTGAATGTTCCTCTGCTCCTCATAACCTGGTCTATCAAAGGGTCCTATGTAATATGATTTATGGAGACTACTAGTACCATGATGCCGCAGACTAAAGATGTCCCACATTTCATATGGCAAAACATGAATAAAGCTGACAGAAGGATTTTGGAGAACCAATGACTATAATAGGAAAGATAAATACACATATTACACACAATTAGCAAAATTGTCAACAACTTATATAAGTTATGTCAAATATATCAGAATTTGAATATAAATAATAAATATATTAAGTCTGTGTTGTGTAGTTTGAGCTCTGATCAGATCGCTGTCTTCCAACTGCCCTATGGGAAGCATGGCCGACCAATCAGAACACTCTAACCACATGATACAAGGGATACTCGTGTGACAAATACTGGATTGTTTTTGGTCAATTAGTGGCCAATGCTCACAATTCAAGAATGTAATCTGAAATTTGGGAATAGGGTCTGGGAACATCATAGAAAGAGGTGCAGACAATCATACGGGTAAATAAGACAAAAAAGAAATGTCACTCTGGAAATATAATCAGGATGAGACTATGTGATCACTCTGTGATCCATAAAAATGCTTGTGAGCCCCCAGAATAATCAGAGGCAGAGACTGTACCCCAGGCCCTCCTCTGTGAGAAGGGCCCCCCAGCCAGATCACACTGGCTCTCCCTCTTGTACAGCAGTTTGAGGAAGAACCAGTTAACCAGAATGCAAGTAGGACACTATGCATTGCAGCCAGAGACGCAGAAGTATCAAGTTTCACGAGCTGCCAATGGGGTTTCCAACCAGTGGAGAGATATGAGGGGAGAGAGGGCTGTAAGTGAACAAGGGATCCCCCCATAGACAGCAGGCTAGATTGATGTGTCTGAATCCTGTGTGACCTGTTATCTGATGAGAGCATTCGGGACTGGAGAGACACTCAGCGAGTCCTCCTGAGCCCTGTCCCAATGTGTAAGTGCTATAGAGGATGTGTATTAAGGTTGTTTAAGTTTATTTGTTCCACTGCGAGAAAACTTTATAAAATAATTGTCTCTCAATTATATGGAATTATAATTAATACCCAGGCATTATTAAACCATTAGTTTAAATCTGATACACACCATTTGTTTAAATTTAATATACATAAATTTAATTTACATAATCTAAACACCTTCCACGCCCACCCCTGTTGCACTGTGCAGTACCATAACAGAGGCGGGCAGGATGACAGGTGGGGGCGGTGCTGACAAGATGTAGAGGGCCGGAGTAATTAGAATGAGCCTCCCTGTGTTAAGTACCCGGATTCCCCCAAGGCTTAATCCGGCCCTGAGTATAATGCATTCTGCTGTATAAAGCACATAGTTGTGGGAGTCGTATAGTATATAACCATATTCTCTGCCCAAGGGTGGTACAACATGATAAAGTGTATTATTTGTAATATAAAAGCCCATTGAAAGGCTGGCAGCAGTTATGCTGTTGCTATCAGTGACTCATGCCGTGCATTGTTTCTTGTCAGCTACGATGCAGTCTTTACTAAATTGTATGTGGCAGAATCAGTATTTTTTTTTTAATGACTCTTAATTGTCATGAGATTTGTGTTCCATACCACTGGACCATATAGTCCATAGATAATATACACAGGATCACAAAAATGCTAAAACACTGTACTGACATTAAAAAAATAAGAATGAAACTAATTGATCAATGGCAGTTAAGCGAATATTATACCATTAAATCAATCTCTGTCATTTTCCTCATGTTCAACAATTAAGAACATATGCATAGAAATCCCTGCCTGTTAATGCTACAATACAATTAATGGGTTTAAATAGGTTTTTCTCTTATCAGGGCTCTAGTGAATATCATTAATAAGAATAGATGAGATAATAAACTTGCCTATTTAAAATGGCTGATAATGTATTTCCTGTGTAGCAAACGGTTTGTAAAGAGAAAATTCAGATAATGGACCCTATTCAGGTAGAGTAGCAGAATCTGCTACTCAGTACGATCGCATGCTGGAGGCCACCCAGCACAGGGTAAGGCCGCCCAGTATGCCAAGTCCCGCCCAATCTAAGTACAATCACATCGCTTACCTAGGGCTTGCAGATGCCTCCCTGCATGGCCACCATTTTCTTCATTGAAGCAGCTGCGTGCGACATCATCAGCCACCCTGAAAACGGTCCAGCCACGCCTGCAACGGCCACTCCCCCTCAACGGTCCGTCGCTGCTCACCCTACGGTCGCTGCAGTCAATCATGTACAGGTCTCTGAAAATCGCCCGTTTGCGATTTTCAGAGGGCCAGTGTCAACATTATTGACATTAGTGATTTATGAAACTTCTAATCAAACTCATTTTGTCAGGTGGTTGGGCAGAAAAGTTTTCTGTCTCGGGTTTCAATGTTGGAGTTTGGAAATAGATTGCCCACACCGAAACCCTAAATAGTGTGGACCTGGTTTAGATGCACACAGCTCATAATATATACATAACAGAAGAAAAACAATGTAACAGGCTCATTCAATGAAATATAGGACCCAATGCATAAAAACAAAATTTCACATAACCACTAGCATTTAAAGTTATATGAAGGTTGTACACCTTTTTTTACGTATGTACATTGTCCTGGATATGCTAAATAACAAGATGGCTGAAGTTAAAATAAATATATAAATATTGTCAAAATAAATTCTTACTTCTTGATGTGAAATAAATAGAACTTCATCATCAAAATGTAGTTCATTTAGACATCAGGTAGGCATTAAACGTGACATGGAAGCCAGTGGCATCAAAAAGAAGGGGCGGGTATACTAATTACTCGTGACAGGACTGGCAGAGCACCGGCCCGGGTCAGCTAGTAAGGGGGACTTGTCCCTCTCTGGATCACTGCTGAGGAGGTCAAATGTCCCCCGGTGCAACCACCGTTGGGAAAGCTACTCTTCCTTTTGATTTTGAAGGGGTGTGGCTACCCCTCCCCATATTTGACCACACCCCCTTCAGTACCCAGGTCCGTGGCAGATCCTGGCAGCCCTGATTGTAGGTTTGCGTATAGAAACAAAACTAAATGGGACAAGTACCATAATCATTTTCAGTTCTTATTAGACATTTATTAAGGGGAAACAATTTAAATAAGGAATAGACGTACGGAGCCCAGCAATTAGTGTTTGCATAAGAAAGTGCACTCTGGAAAACCAAAGCTTTGTCAATGGAGCTTTTAGTTTCTGGCCGGGAATGATATTGCTGGAACCAAACACTGCAGCTATAAGAGTAGGTTAAGCAGGGATAAAATCATTGTGAAATTGTACCATTGTCTACTGAGTGCTGCCAGCGGCTTAATGGGAACAGTTCAGAAACCAAAAAGTTCATTGTTGTTATTTTATTTCTGCTTTATCAAAAATCTATAGACAACAATTAAGTAATGTTCTTCTATTAAATACACTCACTGTTGTCTATAAAAAGCATTTTATTTTTTTAATAAAATGGATTTGAGATTAGGGCTTTGTACAAGACATACTGTAATTCACAATGATTTATTTGGTTGTTAAAAAAAAACAAGATCTTACCTCCCAACATTGGGGGGTAAACTAATTGGAATCATGGCCTTGGCCATAATGAAATGGGGGCTTGTCTACATCACGGAGGGCTGTATCTGGCCTTGTAAAGCACTAGGCTTCCCCTTATCCCTCTCTACATAATCTGTGATGACACTTTCTATGCTCCTCTGTATTGATGCTCTGCTTTGTTGAGCCATTTGAATGAGTCACACAGTACTTCCCGACTCATAGGCAGCTTGGGACAATGCAGTCCCACATAGTAAAAAAGGATGCAGGGGCACTGTGCAATCATTACTACTCAAAATTTAAATAGTTATTACAATTAAATATCACATAAGAGGTTGTTAGCATAAATTTGGTCAAAGTTATAGGCCTGCCCACCATCGTATAGGTCACCACATCAGGCAAGTCACTAACATTCTAGGGGTTCACTCTGGGACACAGGACACCCCAAAACCAGCCCAGCCAAAACCTCCACAGGGCACCCCAAAACAGCCCAGCCAAAACCTCCACAGGGCATCACACAAATGATAGATAGCAGTGATGTCTTACAGAGTATCAAGTGAGTGAAAGCATCTACTCAGTGTTAAGAGTGTTACAAGAGTGAAAAATGTGTGGAAAAAAAGACATGAGTAAAAAAAACAAAGAAAGTGATATAAAATGTTAATACGTGTTAAGTGGTGATGTCCTAAAGCGACCCAGCTAGAGTAGCTCAGGGGAGCCCCACACCCTAATGTTCACCCCAACACTATGTAAATATAAAGTGGCCTTACTTTTGATTATGCCTTATTCAATGTGCAGTCAAATGTTAGGTCCCTTCTTCAAAACAATTAGAGGCAGGTGGGAGGGGTGCCAATCCAGATTGAAGGAATCTCAAACCTTCAAGAGTACATATATATTCAGATAATATGGGATATAGAAGGGGAGGGGCTCTAGACTGCACACCCTAGCTGCTTGTAATGAGAGGTTCTATCTTGCTGAGATTTATAGTACTACACATAGGTGCACAACACAGTCATTACAGTATTTGTAGCGCAGCATCAGCATTCGGTTACCTGTAGATGTCCACGTATTTTAGAATTAGAGGAGAGATAGCATGTCTTGTCAGGCAAAGCTTGCTAGTTCTTGTAGTTCCAATAAAGCTAAAGGTTTTATTATCTCTGCCCAAGATAGTTATAGCACGTTTTAAACGGGATATTTTTTAAATTATTTTGACATTTTCCAAGTAATATACTTGCCTGGGGAAATTTTTAAAGTAATCAAATTAGATAGATGTTAGGAAAGTTTTTGATCTGCTTACATTCAGATCTTTCCAGTGATCATTCTTTTAACATCTTAACAATGCATGAGTAATGAACACAATAGCGGTATAACACATTAAAATATGATATTATACAATGCAAAATGTACTGAAAGAACTAGATGAATCATAGACAGTTATAAAAAGTAAAATAAAAAAATAACTTAAAACAAATACATTTTACAAAGCTAAATAAGATGAGTTTGATCTACATAAACACATGAATACGACATGTTTTTGATATTTTTATAACCCTTGCAGAAGTTAACATTTCCACTACAGTAGGGAAGCGATGTCAGCCTTGTCTGCTTTTTATCTAATATCAAAGATGGGAAAAGATGCAAGTGGACACTAGACTTTAATCATATTGATGTGCACAGCATTCTAGAATTGGCAAGATCCAAAGGTTTTGCAGGCGCTAATGAGTGAAATCTGATTCTGCTGATGGTTCTGAGCAGAGCAAAGTAAAAGCTATTATTTTATAAAAAAGGAAATATGACATTTTATCTTCATGGAAACTTTATGTCCACTAGTAATAATAGTAATAGGGTCATTGTCACAAGTCGGAATGTCATTATTCTAGAATGTTAATGTCCTAAAGAATGTTCTGCACCTCCATTGTAAAATGTTCATACAGAGAACTGATTCTTATTCATACATTAGCAATACACGTATGCCGTATTATTATGACGGTGCTTAAAGGTACTATCCATTCTTTCAGCATTCTGGGGTAGAGGTACTATTAAACGTTATGGGGGAGAAATGGTATCAGTGCATGTTATGTGCACTGATACCACTCAGGTTTGTAAATCCCAGAGGCAACAGTGATGCCTGCCTCCGGGATCTAAGCCCTGAAGGGGCACTTGCATGTACAGCAGCACCTGGTACCACTCAGCCTGCGCTACAGCAAGCGACCATGCATACGCTGCTGCTGCTGGACTGTGAGATGAGACTTGTGAATGCTGATTCTGCATGCTGCAGACTGCTGAATGAGTTTGATCCTGACCCACCGGCAGTTGTCACACAGCGTAGCTGGAGCTCTGCCAGTTCACTGCAGGCTTCGGTCCCTGTAGACCGGCTGACACACACACACACACACACACACACACGCACACACACACACACACACACACACACACACACATATACCGCTTCTCCCCCTTGTAAGAAAGTAGAGATGAGCGCCTGAAATTTTTCGGGTTTTGTGTTTTGGTTTTGGGTTCGGTTCCGCGGCCGTGTTTTGGGTTCGAACGCGTTTTGGCAAAACCTCACCGAATTTTTTTTGTCGGATTCGGGTGTGTTTTGGATTCGGGTGTTTTTTTCCAAAAACACTAAAAAACAGCTTAAATCATAGAATTTGGGGGTCATTTTGATCCCAAAGTATTATTAACCTCAAAAACCATAATTTACACTCATTTTCAGTCTATTCTGAATACCTCACACCTCACAATATTATTTTTAGTCCTAAAATTTGCACCGAGGTCGCTGTGTGAGTAAGATAAGCGACCCTAGTGGCCGACACAAACACCGGGCCCATCTAGGAGTGGCACTGCAGTGTCACGCAGGATGTCCCTTCCAAAAAACCCTCCCCAAACAGCACATGACGCAAAGAAAAAAAGAGGCGCAATGAGGTAGCTGTGTGAGTAAGATTAGCGACCCTAGTGGCCGACACAAACACCGGGCCCATCTAGGAGTGGCAC
This sequence comes from Pseudophryne corroboree, assembly GCF_028390025.1. Lineage (NCBI taxonomy): Eukaryota > Metazoa > Chordata > Amphibia > Anura > Myobatrachidae > Pseudophryne > Pseudophryne corroboree. The sequence continues at coordinate 389,177,702 of NC_086450.1, forward strand.
TGCAGTGTCACGCAGGATGGCCCTTCCAAAAAACCCTCCCCAAACAGCACATGACGCAAAGAAAAAAAGAGGCGCAATGAGGTAGCTGACTGTGTGAGTAAGATTAGCGACCCTAGTGGCCGACACAAACACCGGGCCCATCTAGGAGTGGCACTGCAGTGTCACGCAGGATGTCCCTTCCAAAAAACCCTCCCCAATCAGCACATGATGCAAAGAAAAAGAAAAGAAAAAAGAGGTGCAAGATGGAATTGTCCTTGGGCCCTCCCACCCACCCTTATGTTGTATAAACAAAACAGGACATGCACACTTTAACCAACCCATCATTTCAGTGACAGGGTCTGCCACACGACTGTGACTGATATGACGGGTTGGTTTGGACCCCCCCCAAAAAAGAAGCAATTCATCTCTCCTTGCACAAACTGGCTCTACAGAGGCAAGATGTCCACCTCATCTTCACCCTCCGATATATCACCGTGTACATCCCCCTCCTCACAGATTATCAATTCGTCCCCACTGGAATCCACCATCTCAGCTCCCTGTGTACTTTGTGGAGGCAATTGCTGCTGGTCAATGTCTCCGCGGAGGAATTGATTATAATTCATTTTAATGAACATCATCTTCTCCACATTTTCTGGATGTAACCTCGTACGCCGATTGCTGACAAGGTGAGCGGCGGCACTAAACACTCTTTCGGAGTACACACTTGTGGGAGGGCAACTTAGGTAGAATAAAGCCAGTTTGTGCAAGGGCCTCCAAATTGCCTCTTTTTCCTGCCAGTATAAGTACGGACTGTGTGACGTGCCTACTTGGATGCGGTCACTCATATAATCCTCCAACATTCTATCAATGTTGAGAGAATCATATGCAGTGACAGTAGACGACATGTCCGTAATCGTTGTCAGGTCCTTCAGTCCGGACCAGATGTCAGCATCAGCAGTCGCTCCAGACTGCCCTGCATCACCGCCAGCGGGTGGGCTCGGAATTCTGAGCCTTTTCCTCGCACCCCCAGTTGCGGGAGAATGTGAAGGAGGAGATGTTGACAGGTCGCGTTCCGCTTGACTTGACAATTTTGTCACCAGCAGGTCTTTCAACCCCAGCAGACCTGTGTCTGCCGGAAAGAGAGATCCAAGGTAGGCTTTAAATCTAGGATCGAGCACGGTGGCCAAAATGTAGTGCTCTGATTTCAACAGATTGACCACCCGTGAATCCTTGTTAAGCGAATTAAGGGCTGCATCCACAAGTCCCACATGCCTAGCGGAATTGCTCCCTTTTAGCTCCTTCTTCAATGCCTCCAGCTTCTTCTGCAAAAGCCTGATGAGGGGAATGACCTGACTCAGGCTGGCAGTGTCTGAACTGACTTCACGTGTGGCAAGTTCAAAGGGCATCAGAACCTTGCACAACGTTGAAATCATTCTCCACTGCACTTGAGACAGGTGCATTCCACCTACTATATCGTGCTCAATTGTATAGGCTTGAATGGCCTTTTGCTGCTCCTCCAACCTCTGAAGCATATAGAGGGTTGAATTCCACCTCGTTACCACTTCTTGCTTCAGATGATGGCAGGGCAGGTTCAGTAGTTTTTGGTGGTGCTCCAGTCTTCTGTACGTGGTGCCTGTACGCCGAAAGTGTCCCGCAATTTTTCTGGCCACCGACAGCATCTCTTGCACGCCCCTGTCGTTTTTTAAAAAATTCTGCACCACCAAATTCAAGGTATGTGCAAAACATGGGACGTGCTGGAATTTGCCCATATTTAATGCACACACAATATTGCTGGCGTTGTCCGATGCCACAAATCCACAGGAGAGTCCAATTGGGGTAAGCCATTCCGCGATGATCTTCCTCAGTTGCCGTAAGAGGTTTTCAGCTGTGTGCGTATTCTGGAAAGCGGTGATACAAAGCGTAGCCTGCCTAGGAAAGAGTTGGCGTTTGCGAGATGCTGCTACTGGTGCCGCCGCTGCTGTTCTTGCGGCGGGAGTCCATACATCTACCCAGTGGGCTGTCACAGTCATATAGTCCTGACCCTGCCCTGCTCCACTTGTCCACATGTCCGTGGTTAAGTGGACATTGGGTACAACTGCATTTTTTAGGACACTGGTGAGTCTTTTTCTGACGTCCGTGTACATTCTCGGTATCGCCTGCCTAGAGAAGTGGAACCTAGATGGTATTTGGTAACGGGGGCACACTGCCTCAATAAATTGTCTAGTTCCCTGTGAACTAACGGCGGATACCGGACGCACGTCTAACACCAACATAGTTGTCAAGGACTCAGTTATCCGCTTTGCAGTAGGATGACTGCTGTGATATTTCATCTTCCTCGCAAAGGACTGTTGAACAGTCAATTGCTTACTGGAAGTAGTACAAGTGGGCTTACGACTTCCCCTCTGGGATGACCATCGACTCCCAGCGGCAACAACAGCAGCGCCAGCAGCAGTAGGCGTTACACGCAAGGATGCATCGGAGGAATCCCAGGCAGGAGAGGACTCGTCAGAATTGCCAGTGACATGGCCTGCAGGACTATTGGCATTCCTGGGGAAGGAGGAAATTGACACTGAGGGAGTTGGTGGGGTGGTTTGCGTGAGCTTGGTTACAAGAGGAAGGGATTTACTGGTCAGTGGACTGCTTCCGCTGTCACCCAAAGTTTTTGAACTTGTCACTGACTTATTATGAATGCGCTGCAGGTGACGTATAAGGGAGGATGTTCCGAGGTGGTTAACGTCCTTACCCCTACTTATTACAGCTTGACAAAGGGAACACACGGCTTGACACCTGTTGTCCGCATTTCTGGTGAAATACCTCCACACCGAAGAGCTGATTTTTTTGGTATTTTCACCTGGCATGTCAACGGCCATATTCCTCCCACGGACAACAGGTGTCTCCCCGGGTGCCTGACTTAAACAAACCACCTCACCATCAGAATCCTCCTGGTCAATTTCCTCCCCAGCGCCAGCAACACCCATATCCTCCTCATCCTGGTGTACTTCAACACTGACATCTTCAATCTGACTATCAGGAACTGGACTGCGGGTGCTCCTTCCAGCACTTGCAGGGGGCGTGCAAATGGTGGAAGGCGCATGCTCTTCACGTCCAGTGTTGGGAAGGTCAGGCATCGCAACCGACACAATTGGACTCTCCTTGTGGATTTGGGATTTCAAAGAACGCACAGTTCTTTGCGGTGCTTTTGCCAGCTTGAGTCTTTTCAGTTTTCTAGCGAGAGGCTGAGTGCTTCCATCCTCATGTGAAGCTGAACCACTAGCCATGAACATAGGCCAGGGCCTCAGCCGTTCCTTGCCACTCCGTGTGGTAAATGGCATATTGGCAAGTTTACGCTTCTCCTCCGACAATTTTATTTTAGGTTTTGGAGTCCTTTTTTTACTGATATTTGGTGTTTTGGTTTTGACATGCTCTGTACTATGCCATTGGGCATCGGCCTTGGCAGACGACGTTGCTGGCATTTCATCGTCTCGGCCATGACTAGTGGCAGCAGCTTCAGCACGAGGTGGAAGTGGATCTTGATCTTTCCCTAATTTTGGAACCTCAACATTTTTGTTCTCCATATTTTAATAGGCACAACTAAAAGGCACCTCAGGTAAACAATGGAGATGGATGGATTGGATACTAGTATACAATTATGGACGGGCTGCCGAGTGCCGACACAGAGGTAGCCACAGCCGTGAACTACCGCACTGTACTGTGTCTGCTGCTAATATATAGACTGGTTGATAAAGAGATAGTATACTCGTAACTAGTATGTATGTATAAAGAAAGAAAAAAAAACCACGGTTAGGTGGTATATACAATTATGGACGGGCTGCCGAGTGCCGACACAGAGGTAGCCACAGCCGTGAACTACCGCACTGTACTGTGTCTGCTGCTAATATATAGACTGGTTGATAAAGAGATAGTATACTCGTAACTAGTATGTATGTATAAAGAAAGAAAAAAAAACCACGGTTAGGTGGTATATACAATTATGGACGGGCTGCCGAGTGCCGACACAGAGGTAGCCACAGCCGTGAACTACCGCACTGTACTGTGTCTGCTGCTAATATATAGACTGGTTGATAAAGAGATAGTATACTCGTAACTAGTATGTATGTATAAAGAAAGAAAAAAAAACCACGGTTAGGTGGTATATACAATTATGGACGGGCTGCCGAGTGCCGACACAGAGGTAGCCACAGCCGTGAACTACCGCACTGTACTGTGTCTGCTGCTAATATATAGACTGGTTGATAAAGAGATAGTATACTCGTAACTAGTATGTATGTATAAAGAAAGAAAAAAAAACCACGGTTAGGTGGTATATACAATTATGGACGGGCTGCCGAGTGCCGACACAGAGGTAGCCACAGCCGTGAACTACCGCACTGTACTGTGTCTGCTGCTAATATAGACTGGTTGATAAAGAGATAGTATACTACTAATATTATATACTGGTGGTCAGGTCACTGGTCACTAGTCACACTGGCAGTGGCACTCCTGCAGCAAAAGTGTGCACTGTTTAATTTTAATATAATATTATGTACTCCTGGCTCCTGCTATAACCTATAACTGGCACTGCAGTAGTGCTCCCCAGTCTCCCCCACAATTATAAGCTGTGTGAGCTGAGCAGTCAGACAGATATATAATATATATAGATGATGCAGCACACTGGCCTGAGCCTGAGCAGTGCACACAGATATGGTATGTGACTGACTGAGTCACTGTGTGTATCGCTTTTTTCAGGCAGAGAACGGATATATTAAATAAACTGCACTGTGTGTCTGGTGGTCACTCACTATATAATATATTATGTACTCCTGGCTCCTGCTATAACCTATAACTGGCACTGCAGTAGTGCTCCCCAGTCTCCCCCACAATTATAAGCTGTGTGAGCTGAGCAGTCAGACAGATATATATAATATTATATATAGATAATAGATGATGCAGCACACTGGCCTGAGCCTGAGCAGTGCACACAGATATGGTATGTGACTGAGTCACTGTGTGCTGTGTATCGCTTTTTTCAGGCAGAGAACGGATTATAAATAAAAGTGGTGGTCACTGGTCACTATCAGCAAAACTCTGCACTGTACACTACTGAGTACTCCTAATGCTCCCCAAAATTAGTAAATCAAGTGTCTCTCTAATCTATTCTAATTCTAAACGGAGAGGACGCCAGCCACGTCCTCTCCCTATCAATCTCAATGCACGTGTGAAAATGGCGGCGACGCGCGGCTCCTTATATAGAATCCGAGTCTCGCGATAGAATCCGAGCCTCGCGAGAATCCGACAGCGTCATGATGACGTTCGGGCGCGCTCGGGTTAACCGAGCAAGGCGGGAAGATCCGAGTCGCTCGGACCCGTGAAAAAAAACATGAAGTTCTGGCGGGTTCGGATTCAGAGAAACCGAACCCGCTCATCTCTATAAGAAAGCAGTGATTACCGGTAAATGCGCTGCAAGATAGCATGCCGATATGCTAGGCAATGTATAAATGGTCAGTGGCACTGACCGTTCTGACAGATGCAGTTATCAATTTTGTCATTGCCCGGCGCACAGCACCGACAGTCAGGGACTGTACATGCAAAAATACAATAAAGTGTTGTTTTTTTCAATGCGACTGGGGGATTTCTTACCAGAGTATGTGTACTATCTACGCAAGCATCAGAGCAGCTGAAGAGGGAGAGTGCACATCTAACGATCCTGACAGTCCTGTAAAACTCTCCCTCTTTGGCAGAGAAGCCATTCTGCCATTACAGGAACCTGCGTTGCCGCGCCAAAAATGCAAAGCAAGCCTGTCACATAACGGTACATGCAACCCTGATAGTGCATCTCCCCCTATGTCCTGTTTCTAGTTCTAGCATAATTATAGCTAAACTGGACATAGATCCAGTGGCTCAGCAGCAGAGGCATAACTAGGGTTTTTGGAGCCCAGGGCAAAATGTAAAATGCACCCCCCCCCCCCAAAGGAAAAAAAACACAGCAAAAGAAGCATGTGCGCGCGTCAAAGGCGCGTGCGGCGAAAAAATGGGCATGGTCACACACCATAAGGGGTGTGGCCATGCTCCAGAAGGGGTGTGGCCACTGAAAATGGCCCACAGTGCCAGTTACATTGCCCCCCTGTGCCAGATACAATGCCCCACAGTGCCGGATACATGCCCCACAGTGCTAGTTACATTGCCCCACAGTGCCGGATACATGCCCCACAGTGCCAATTGCATTGCCCTCCAGTGCCAGATACAATGCCCCACAGTGCCAGATACATGCCCCACAGTGCCAGATACATGCCCCACAGTGCCAGATACAATGCCCCACAGTGCCAGTTACATTGTCCCACAGTGCCAGATACAATGCCCCACAGTGCTGGATACATGCCCCTCAGTGCCAGTTACATTGCCCCCCAGTGCCAGTTACATTGCCCCCCAGTGCCAGATATAATGCCCCACAGTGCCAGATACAATGCCCCACAGTGCCGGATACATGCCCCACAGTGCCAGTTACATTACCCCACAGTGCCGGATACATGCCCCACAGTGCCAATTGCATTGCCCCCCAGTGCCAGATACAATGCCCCACAGTGCCGGATACATGCCTCTCAGTGCCAGTTACATTGCCCCACAGTGCCAGATACAATGCCCCACAGTGCCAGATACATGCCCCACAGTGCCAGATACATGCCACACAGTGCCGGATACATGCCCCACAGTGCCAGATACATGCCCCACAGTGCCAGTTACATTACCCCACAGTGCCAGTTACATTGCCCCCCCCAGTGCCAGATACAATGCCCCACAGTGCCGGATACATGCCCCACAGTGCCAGTTACATTACCCCACAGTGCCGGATACATGCCCCACAGTGCCAATTGCATTGCCCCCCAGTGCCAGATACAATGCCCCACAGTGCCGGATACATGCCCCACAGTGCCAGTTACATTGCCCCACAGTGCCAGATACAATGCCCCACAGTGCCAGATACATGCCCCACAGTGCCAGTTACATTGTCCCACAGTGCCAGATACAATGCCCCACAGTGCCAGATACATGCCCCACAGTGCCAGTTACATTGTCCCACAATGCCAGATACAATGCCCCACAGTGCCATATACATGCCCCACAGTGCCAGTTACATTGTCCCACAGTGCCAGATACAATGCCCCACTGTGCCAGATACAATGCCCCACTGTGCCAGTTACATACCTCACTGTGCCAGACACATGCCCCACACTGTGCCTGATACATGCCCCACTGTGCCAGTTACATGCCTCACTGTGCCAGTTACATGCCCCACTGTGCTCTCCCCCCCCCCCCCCGGTCACTTACCGAGTCACCGGCGTGTTCTATGTGAGGGGAGGAGAGCGCCTCTCCTTCCCCTCACCGCTCCAGGACAGGTCTCCGGCGGCTGTGTGGCGCCGGTTCGCTAGCCAATCAGAGCTCGCGGACCGGCAGCCAATCAGGAGCCGGTCCGCAAGCTCTGATTGGCTAACGCCGCCGGAGGCCGGACACAACAGCGCTGCTGGCAGCTCTGCTATGGCTTTCAGCGGCGGTGAGGGGAGGGAGAGACTGTGCGCTCTCCTCCCCTCACATTTCGGCGTGACGGTGGGCGAGTGGGGCATGATGCCCTGGCCGCCGGCGGCGCCCCCCTCTCCTGGGCCTGCCAAGGGGCCCAGGGCACGTGCCCCACTCGCCCTACCCTAGATACGCCTCTGCTCAGCAGTCATTCTGAACATAGCCAGATTAATGGGGGGGGCGCACACAGGGGATACCCTGGGCCCTCTTCTATCAGGGGGGCACCTGGCCAGTGTTATGATTCCTGTACTCCAGACCGGAGGAGATCTTATGGCAGAGGTCTGAGTACAGGGAAAATAAGCTGGTTGTGGGAGCAGGAGAGCCTAGTAACCCCTGGCACCCTAACTCCGTTGTCTCGCCCTTGTTATCAGAAATCCCCTGCGAGACTATGGTTGCTTGAGCCCATGGCAGCCGCGTTCGAAGGGCGGATTATGTCTGCCCAACCCTGATGCCCCCGCAGGTCTTAAAGGGAGACAAGGGGAAGTCCGAGACAGGGTGATAACAAGGGGCCCTCTGACTAAGCAACCAGGCCAGGGGTTACAAGCTAACTAACTTAAACCAAAGGTATGTGCGGACTAGCCGCCAGGGAAAAGGACAACCAAAGATCCCCTGATCCGTTACTCCTATCCAGCACCGCTGGATACCAGAGTGGATCTGTGGGAGCGGAATCCTCCGCAAAAGCTCCAGAACACAAGTAAACTAAATAATAAACAGTAAGCGGACAAGCCGCAACACACGGCTGAGCCGCGACTCACGAACACCACAAGATGTTAAAGGTGCTCGGTCAGACTCCAGGAACAGATGACAAACTTCCGAGTACAGGATCTCTGAGGACAGGAACAACCGGATTGAGCAGGACTGGAAACTCTCTGTAGCAGACACAGGCAAACAGGAAGCTATCACCGGCGTCTGTAAGGAGTCCTGAGGGTGCCTTTATTCAGGAACCCTCCAATCAAAATCCAGACAGGGTAATCAACTGAAATGCCGTGCAGCTTGCATGCTGCACGGCCAGCACACCATGAGGTAATCAGGACAGACCCAGCAACGGGGAACGCGGCTGAACGTGGCGTCCCCGTTGCTAAGGTCAGAGCGGCTCCGTGCGCCCGGCGTCTAGCGTTGCCAGGGAGCCGGCGGCTGTACGCGCACGGCGTCCCTGGTTGCTAGGCGCCGGGCCGCACCGACGAGCGGACCCCGGCGCCTAACAGTACCCCCCCTTGAGGAGGGGTCAAGGAACCCCTAAAGCCAGGTTTCTGAGGAAATTCTCGAAAAAATGCCCTTTTGAGCCTCGGGGCATGAAGATCCTCATCCAGGACCCAAGACCTTTCCTCTGGCCCATAACCTCTCCAATGTACCAAAAAATAAAGCCGACCCCGGGACAACTTGGAATCGAGAACCTTCTCCACCAAGAACTCCTGCTGACCCTGTACATTTATTGGTGATCTCCCCTGAGATATTTTACGAGGAAATCTACTGGACGAAACATATGGTTTCAGTAATGAGCAATGGAAGGTATTTCCGATCCGTAAAGTTTTTGGTAAACGTAACCGGAAAGCAACTGGATTGACTTTTTTGATAATGAGAAATGGTCCAATAAATCTAGGACCCAATCTGGCTGAGGTTTGTCGAAGTTTAATGTTGCGAGTCGACAACCACACCCTGTCTCCTACTTTAAAAGTGCACGGCCGCCGGAGCCTGTCAGAAAATCTTTTTTCCCGGAATGCTGCTTTTCTGAGAGCCAAGTGCACTTTTTTCCAAATAAGTTTAAGATGAGAGGTCAGGGCCAGAGAGGAGACAGAGGAATGTTGAAAAAATGAATTAGCTCTGGGGTGAAAACCAAAAACTGCAAAAAATGGAGACACATTGGTGGAGGAATGACAGGCATTATTATAAGCAAACTCCGCCAATGGAAGAAACTCAGACCAGTCATTTTGGAGTTTGGCCGAGTACAAACGCAAATATTGTTTTAGAGATTGGTTAACTCGCTCAGTCTGCCCATTGGATTGGGGATGATAACCGGACGTTAAAGAAAATTTCATCTTTAACGAAGCACAAAAAGACTTCCAAAATTGTGCAATGAATTGTGGACCCCTATCAGAAACAATATCAGTGGGTAAGCCATGGAGTCTGAAAACATGGCGGAGGAACAAGACTGCCAATCCCTGGGCAGATGGCAATCGGGGAAGAGCAATGAAATGGGCTATTTTGCTAAAACGATCCACTTCCACCCATATGACTCGGCATCCGGCTGACAGAGGGAGGTCCACCACAAAATCCATGGAGATATGCGACCATGGCCTAAGGGGAACATTCAAGGGCATAAGTTGACCTATAGGCAAAGAACGGGGAATTTTATGCTGTGCACAGACCTGACAAGAAAAAACAAACTCTTTAATGTCTTTGGAAAGACCAGGCCACCATACTGAGCGGGAGACTAATTCCAAAGTCTTAGCGATTCCCGGATGCCCGGCAACCTTGCTATCATGAAACTCCGCCAAAACAGTAGCTCTCAATAACTCAGGGACAAAAAGACGACCAGCAGGAGTATTTCCAGGAGCTTGATGTTGAAGCAGCTTTAACTGGGTAAATACATCCTGTGTGAGGCCTGCCCGAATGACTGAAGACGGAAGTATGGGAGTAACAGGACTATTGTCTTGAACTGGAAGAAAACTGCGTGACAGGGCATCTGCCTTAGTATTCTTGGAACCTGGCCTGAAGGTGATAATGAATTTGAAACGAGTAAAAAATAAAGCCCAACGAGCCTGCCGGGCATTCAGTCGTTTAGCAGATTCAATGTATTGAAGATTTTTGTGATCAGTCAAAACTGAAATGGTATGGGTCGCTCCTTCAAGCCAATGCCTCCACTCCTCGAAAGCCCATTTAATAGCCAGCAATTCCCGGTTACCAACATCGTAGTTGGATTCTGCAGATGAGAATTTCCTGGACATAAAGGCACAAGGATGTAATTCAAGGGAATCTGGATCCTTCTGAGAAAGGATAGCCCCAACTCCAACCTCCGAGGCATCAACCTCAACAATGAAAGGCAATTCTGGGTTGGGATGTCTAAGGACAGGGGCTGAGACAAAGGCTTGTTTCAAGGCCTGAAAAGATAACTCAGCTTCACATGACCAATTGGTAGGATCTGCTCCCTTCTTAGTAAGTGCCACAATGGGAGCAACTAGGTCAGAGAAAGAGTGAATAAATCTTCTATAGTAGTTCGCAAACCCTAAAAAGCGCTGAATTGCTTTTAAGTTGGTGGGTTGCGCCAAACTAAGGATGGCTTGGAGCTTCTTTGGTTCCATACGGAATCCCCGAGGGGAAATAATGTACCCTAAAAAGGATACCTCCGTGACATGAAATTCACACTTCTCCAGTTTGGCATATAGGTGATTTTCACGTAATTTCTTTAGCACCTGACGCACCTGGGTAACATGTTGTTCTACAGAGTCAGAATATATCAAAATATCGTCTAAGTAGACTACAACGAATCTTCCAAGAAATTCACGGAGCACATCATTAATGAGATCCTGGAAAACTGCCGGAGCGTTTGACAGGCCGAATGGCATAACCAGATACTCATAGTGGCCTGATTGAGTACTGAATGCCGTTTTCCACTCATCCCCTGACTTGATTCTGATGAGGTTATATGCTCCTCTAAGGTCAATCTTAGAAAAAATCACAGCCGAACGTAGCTGATCAAAGAGGACAGAGATCAGCGGCAGAGGGTAAGTATTCTTTACTGAGATTTTATTCAAAGCTCTAAAGTCAATGCAGGGTCTGAGTGAACCATCCTTCTTCTCTACGAAGAAGAAACCTGCACTTAAAGGGGATTTAGATGGCCTGATAAAACCTTTCCCAAGGCTTTCTTTCACATACTCATTCATGGCCACAGTTTCAGGACCAGACAATGCATATAACCTTCCTTTAGGCAACGTGGCACCAGGAATTAGCTCAATGGCACAATCGTAAGGCCTATGGGGAGGCAGAATATCCGCATTGCCCTTGGAAAACACGTCAACAAAATCCTGATATTCCTCAGGAATGGGTGCAGGAACGGCGGCAGCTACTCGGATAGGAAGCGTAACACATTCTTTATTACAGATGGTACCCCATTGTAAGATCTCCCCCGACTGCCAATCAATGATGGGATTATGAAAGGCCAGCCAAGGGTGACCCAGAACCACAGGAACTGCTGGACAATGAGTAAGGAAAAACTCAATCTTTTCAGAATGCAGGGCTCCCACCGAGAGTAAAACAGGAGGTGTACCTAGAGAAATAACCCCATTGGACAAGGGACTCCCATCTAAACCATGCATGGTGACACACCTACCCAAGGTTAACTGAGGAATACCTAAGGCCTTGGCCCATGTTAAATCCATAAAGTTCCCTGCAGCTCCACTGTCCACAAAAGCAGAGACCGAGGAACAGAGGCTGCCAAAGGAAACTTTAGCAGGAACTAACAGTGAGTTATTTGAGGAGATGAGCTGCAGACCAAAGTGAACCCCCTCACAATTCACTTGGTCAGGAAGTTTTCCCGATTTGTTCGGACAACTACGGGCAAAATGTCCCTTACCTCCACAGTATAAACAAAGACCAGAATTTTGCCTCCTGGTTCTTTCTTCAGGAGACAGTTTGGAGAGACCTATCTGCATAGGCTCCTCCATGTCTACAGGAATGGAAAGCACACAAGGAGTAGACCCGACAGATGCCCCTTTTTCAGCCCTCCGCTCTCTGAGCCGACGATCTATCTTAATAGAGAGCTCCATGAGTTTATCGAGAGTCTCAGGAGCGGGATACTGAAGGAGACTGTCTTTTATAGATTCAGATAAGCCGAGGCGAAACGGACTGCGCAGAGCTGGGTCATTCCATCCACAGTCGTTCGACCAACGGCGAAACTCCGTACAATAATTCTCTGCGGGATTCCTACCCTGTCTAAGAGCACGCAACTGACTCTCAGCGGACGCCTCTCTATCTGGGTCGTCATACAATAGCCCTAAAGATTTTAAAAAGGCGTCTACAGACGATAAGGCCGGATCGTCTGTCTTTAAACCAAAAGCCCAGGTCTGAGGATCCCCCTGAAGCAGAGAAATAATAATTCCAACCCGCTGAGCCTCCGTACCTGAGGAGACTGGTCTTAAACGAAAATAAAGTTTACAAGACTCTTTAAAATTAAAAAACTGTCTTCTATCCCCAGAAAAACGGTCAGGCAGATGCATTTTTGGTTCAGGGATGACCCTCGGGGAAGTCCGTAACAGATCTTCCTGTGACCTCACCCGGAGGGACAGATCCTGAACCATCTGAGTAAGTTCTTGAATCTGACTAACTAGAAGCTGGCCAGGATTTGGCCCAATACCGGCGGGATTCATGAGGCCGACAAAATCTCCCAACTGAATAAGTGAAAAAATTAACTCCTGTTAATTAAAATTTTTTCTTTTGTCTGGCCGGTGATAATGTTATGATTCCTGTACTCCAGACCGGAGGAGATCTTATGGCAGAGGTCTGAGTACAGGGAAAATAAGCTGGTTGTGGGAGCAGGAGAGCCTAGTAACCCCTGGCACCCTAACTCCGTTGTCTCGCCCGTGTTATCAGAAATCCCCTGCGAGACTATGGTTGCTTGAGCCCATGGCAGCCGCGTTCGAAGGGCGGATTATGTCTGCCCAACCCCGATGCCCCCGCAGGTCTTAAAGGGAGACAAGGGGAAGTCCGAGACAGGGTGATAACAAGGGGCCCTCTGACTAAGCAACCAGGCCAGGGGTTACAAGCTAACTAACTTAAACCAAAGGTATGTGCGGACTAGCCGCCAGGGAAAAGGACAACCAAAGATCCCCTGATCCGTTACTCCTATCCAGCACCGCTGGATACCAGAGTGGATCTGTGGGAGCGGAATCCTCCGCAAAAGCTCCAGAACACAAGTAAACTAAATAATAAACAGTAAGCGGACAAGCCGCAACACACGGCTGAGCCGCGACTCACGAACACCACAAGATGTTAAAGGTGCTCGGTCAGACTCCAGGAACAGATGACAAACTTCCGAGTACAGGATCTCTGAGGACAGGAACAACCGGATTGAGCAGGACTGGAAACTCTCTGTAGCAGACACAGGCAAACAGGAAGCTATCACCGGCGTCTGTAAGGAGTCCTGAGGGTGCCTTTATTCAGGAACCCTCCAATCAAAATCCAGACAGGGTAGTCAACTGAAATGCCGTGCAGCTTGCATGCTGCACGGCCAGCACACCATGAGGTAATCAGGACAGACCCAGCAACGGGGAACGCGGCTGAACGTGGCGTCCCCGTTGCTAAGGTCAGAGCGGCTCCGTGCGCCCGGCGTCTAGCGTTGCCAGGGAGCCGGCGGCTGTACGCGCACGGCGTCCCTGGTTGCTAGGCGCCGGGCCGCACCGACGAGCGGACCCCGGCGCCTAACAGCCAGGGCGCACACTAACATCACTAGCTCTCTTGGGCAGCAGCAGAACCAGGTAGCCAGAATACGAGCAGGACACTATGCAGTGCAGGCAGAGACACACGACTATCAGGTTTTATGAGCTACTGACAGAGGTTCCTGACCAGAGGAGAGATAGGAGGGGGGAGAGAGCTGACACAGGTATCTCAACTGGATGTCTGGGTCCTGTGTAAACTGTTATCTAATGAGAACATTCTGGGTCCTGTCCCAGTGTGTAAGTAGAACGGAGGCTGCTGCTATTCTTGCATGTGACATGATAAATTATAGATTTTATTTTTCCACAGTATGTGTATTTTAAGGTTGTTTAAGATGTCTTTGTTCCACTACAAGAAAACTTTATAAAATAGTTGTCTCTCAATTAGTTGGGGCTATAAACCCATACATTATTAAAATATTAGTTAAAACTAATATACACCATTGGTTTAAATTTAATATACCCAATCTATACCTTCCAACATGACCCATTTCAGGAGGGACAAAATGCTCTCTACCCGGACTTCCCTCTTAATTTACGATTGCTATAACCTTTGTTGAATATCTTTTCTTATCTATTAAATAGTTCAACACAGGTGATGCTAATCATATATTAAGAGGGACGTCCAGATAGAGAGCATTTTGTTCCTCTTGGAATAGGTCATTTTGGGAAGGATGAATCTAATATACACATCCCCTTCCCCCAGGCCCCCCGGTCTTAAGTGCCCCAGGTCGTCGTCCCCAGCCCCCTCCCCCCCCCCCCCCCCCCTCATCAGGCTTAATCTGGCCCTGAGTCAGAACCAGACACGGACTGGCCACAGGGGCACAGGGGATATCCCTGCTTGGTACGACTGCCTGAGGGACCATCCTTCTCTTCTAATGTCAGGTTTTAGACAGTACATTGGCATTATACATTGTTACTCTATTACAGCTTCATTTACCTGACTCTGGAACGTTGATGAACAAAGTATGCAGGTCCGGCTCTACCATAAAGCAGCTTTAGGCAGAGACCTAGGGTGCCGGGATCTGGGTGAGGGGGGCAGTCGCGAATTTCCCATTAGGCACGTGAGGCACATGCCTAGGGGCTGCACTTGGATGCTTGTGTTGGTACTGTCAGCCCAAAAAGTACCAGTACCTGCAAAATATTTCCACTGTACTGTACCATATGCCATCTTGAATGAAGTGTAAATGGGTTGGACATGCACATACTGCCCCGATAAGCTGTCCTATTTAGAAAATATGTATATATAATAAAAAAAAGAAAAAAGAAAATCATGGTTAATATAGATTTTTTTTGAATTATTCAATAAAAATAATAAAATTATGCATGGGGAAGGGGGGCATTACAGTTGTGCCTAGGGGCGCCCTCACTCCTAAATCCGCCCCTGTAGAGGGGTATCACTGAATCTGAAAGAAACATCCTTCTACTTAATGCAAGTGCTGGCTGTGGAACTTATAAGTCACACTTTCATCCGAAGCGCTGGGAAGTGGGCATTTGGTGGTAGTTAGGGAGCAGTAGGCTGAAGTTTTGCCTAGGGTGCCGAGAAACCTTGCCCTGGCCCTGAGAGCATGCGCTGTAGTATCCATGTCTGCAGACTACATCCTCTATGGTTGGCAAAGCTACTGTAGTGGCCAGTCTGACACTGCTCTGTACAATGTGTCCAGTCTTTTTCTTGTAAGGCAAAGTTCTGATACTGTTGAACAATTTATTTCAATAATACAAAACATAATACTACAGTAAAATAAATACTTCTGCCCATGTATATGAACTACACAATTTTTCACCTTAAAATGGTTTTCCCCATTAAATATACACACACAAAATGCACCCGCCGACGCCAACCAGCCCTATTGTTAGATTAAGGGCAGGCAGTCAGCTGCCCTCCCGTTGCTGTTGGACTACACATTCCAGCATGTCCTGCCACAATTTTGCTATCAGGGTATGCTAAAATTGTGGCAAGGCATGCTGGGATGTGTAGTTCAAAAGCAGATGGAGGGACTCAGTGTAAAATAAATGGCATTCACATTTAATAAATAAACATTCCAAGATTGGTGTTATCCCCTACATTTAATATAGAGACCCCACATTGCATTACTGTATAAGCACCGCAATATGCAAATACTGTAGCCACCACCAACCCCACATTACATTAATAGCCCCAAAGTTAAATTAATAGATTCTACCGGCTACCACATTACATTCATGCCAAAGGCAGAAAGGTAGCTGATAGAGTCAGGGCAGGGGGCTGATCACCACTGTCTGTAGAAGAAATGTATATAGTGCCTGGTCCCTGCAGTAGTGGCCAGCCACCAGGAAGGACCCAAGTGCAAGTTCTGGTCTCAATGAGCCCTGGCTACATGGGGGTAATTCAGAGCTGATCACTGGGCTGTGTTTTTTGCTGTCCTACGATCAGATAGTCGCCGCCTACAGGGGGAGTGTAAATTCACCGTGCAAGTGTGCGTTCCCATGTGTTAGCAGAACTGCTAAAAATCAGTTTGTGCAGTCTCTGCGCAGCACAGGACTTACTCTGCCAGTGTGATTGAATCCTGCTGATCGGGGCCGGAGCTGACGTCCAGGGCTGCCACCATAAATTGTGGGACCCAGGACTGACAAAATAGGCAGGGCCCCCCACCCCCACCCCGGGGAGAAAAAAAAAAAGTTAAATAAAAATAAATATATATTTAAAAAATAATAATAATAAGTTCTATGCAGACACGAAGCAAAACCATTTTATACCCCTTGCACCATATTAAGTCCCCACAGTAATGCCCGTCACCATTTTATGCCCCACACAGTAATGCCCCTGACACCATATTATGGTGAGTTGTGCACCTTTGACCTTCTATAAAGTGAAAGCAATGTTTAGAAAATTGTGATCAGACATCAGTGGATGAGTTTGAGTATAGAGTATGTATGCCAGTGCATCATAGAGGGCCTGTGTGTCCTCCTCCAGTCCTTTTCTTTGTATGACAGCCAGCCCCAGGCCCCCCTTTCAGACTCACAACAATCACAAACTCATACTGTACATTACATACTTACAAATCCGTCCTCCTGAGAGTCCTATCTCCTACTCTGTCTGTGTCTGCTGCTCCTGTCCTGAGCTGCGGCTCCTCTTCTCTCCACTGACTGGCGCGGCGTGACGGCCGCACCGCATCCGGCTCCAACAAACTTTATCCACCAGCAAGCTGCAGCTTGCTTATTATAATCGGCGGCAGGCGGCGCGGATCTGCGGCAGGCGGCAGCGGGCGGAGGGGACCAGCCCGCCACCCGCCTATGACAGCTTCAGCAGCTGCGGTCAGTCCAACCAGCGGCATCTGCTGCCGGGGATAGCGACGGCGGGATATTTGAGCAGCCCGGGCCCTCCACTCTCTGTCAGAGTGGCCGGGCCCGGGACAAGTCTACACAGGGCAACCCCATGATGGCGGCCCTGCTGACTTCAGACACCTTCCCTCAAAACGCTTTGATACGCCTGCGTTTTTCCGGACACTCTCCGTAAACGGTCAGTTGCCATCCACAAACAGCCTTTTCCTGTCAATCACCTCGCGTACGCCCGTGCGAACGGATCCTTTGCACCATCCCGTTGCTGACCGGCGATGCCCGATGTAGCTGTCCGGTGCATACACATGCGGTGCATACGCATGCGCAGTTTGGACCTGATCACCCACTTGGCGAAAACGCACAGCAGCGATCAGATCTGAATTACCCCCATAGACCTCATAGTTTGAAATGTAAGGAGGTATGATGCTTCCTCCTGTGTTTCTATGGGGAGATCCTCAAAGCAACAACTGACCATTGCAGAATTGAAGAATGGGTTAAATAATGCACATAAATAATAAACATATAAATTAAGTGCCAGACTTTCGTGCAGTTGTAAGGAAATTTTAAGGAAAATTGTTAATGCACATAATGATTGATGACGCCATACTCAACATTAGGCACAGTGACTGCTGTATTTGGGCTACCAAGATACCGGAGTCTCATTCGCTTATTCAGTATACACTAGGTAAAAGGCTGACCAGGAAAGTACAGCTCCCAAACTCCAGAACTCATGAAGTCTCACCATGCTGTAACTTTGGAAAGGAAGTGAATCATTTATTTCAAGCAAAAAGTGCTATTATGCATTTAATGTCCCTTTAACTCTCCTGAGCTTGATTAAACACTGGCTCTATTTTCCCGTACAATACATAATGACAAATAGAGAATTGTATAATAGCACTGCTGATAGAAACTCTGTTCTCCCAGGCCGGATAATGTGAAACTTGTAATACATTGCTCTTGAGTTATGGACTGCCTTTAATATCTGCAAATGATTAATTTAAAAGCTTTCACTTCCCAATATTTCATCTTCCACCATCATTCACCTGCACTGGAATAAAAGAAATTATGGGACCCTTTATCCTGATGGCAATACAAATGTAATTTGCAGAGCATTATATAGCAATAATTTTCTAATCTGTCTTCTAAAATACCCAATAAAATGTAACCCTTTCATTAAATTCTTATTCTAATTTCTCTTTCCTTCTTGCACATAATGGGGCTAAATCAGGTTGGATCGCAAATCGCGATCCAACCGAAATTTTTACGATGGAATTTTTACGATGGCCCAGAGGGCACGTCCTGCACATGCGCCCACACTTTCTGTGGGGGAAAAAAGCAATCGCCTTTGCCTGTTAATCAGGCAGAGGCGGTCGCGGGGCGCGGGGGGGTATCATCGCTCCATTTTCAGGGAGAAAATGGAGCGTTGCGGGGCGATGCAAATGGTGGGCGGTGCAGCGTGAATGGGGGGGTGTCGAGGACGTGATCGCTGCGTGATGTCACACGCAGCCGCTGCGATGGGTGAGATGGCAGAATTTGCTATCCTTTCTGAATTAGCCCCAATATCTGTAGTATGAGTAACACTTTACTGACCTTGCACTGGTGAATGAAGCATAGTGACAAATAACAAGTTACAGTATATTTTACAGCACAGGGATCTAGAGATATGTGGAGACGCGATCTATAAATAGGGTATATTTATCCTAAATGGACAATGCAATGTATATAGATGGATGTGTGAACTTTATTTCTTAACAAGTTGTTTCACACATATATATTATGGCTGTTTCTACCGCAGTTGTCTGTTTACATTTATGTTGTGAGCTTGCCAGCACCAGTTAGCTAGAGGTCGGGCCAGACAATGTGAAAGCTGCCGCATAGATTCAGGGCCTGATTCCAGTGGCGGATCCAGGGGGGGGGCACTCGGGCCCGTGCCCCCCCTGTCATTTGCGGCCTTCTGTCCCCCGTCCCCCCCACCCGGCGCCGCACAGGGAGATGACGGGCGCCCGCTGAGATTGTGTTACCAGCGGGCGCCCGTCTCCCTGCACAGCGGCAGCCGGAGGCAGGAGCTCAGTACTGAGCTCCGGCTTCCGGCGCTGTCACTGTGCGCCGTGCGCTATGGGAGAGACGTCAGTCGTGACGTCTCTCTCATAGTGCTGACTGAGGAGCGGACGCCCAGGGAGGAGGAGGACTGCAGCGGCCTGGAAGCGGGAACGGGGCTCGGTAAGTATGTTTTTTTCTTTCTTAATGCAGCGGAAGCATCTACTGGGGGCAAACTATGGGGGACATTACTACTGGGGGGGCATCAACAAGGGGCATTACTACTGGGGGGGGCAAACTACTGGGGGCATTATAACTGGGGGGCATCACTACTCAGGGGTCATCTATTGGGGGCAGCTACTGGGGGCATTATTACTGGGGGGGCATCTACTGGGGGCATAACTAGGGGGGGTCATCTATTGGGGGCAGCTACTGGGGGACATTTTTACTGGGGGCCATCTACTGGGGGCATTATTACTGGGGGGCATCTACTGGGGGCATTACTACTGGGGGGTCATCTATTGGGGGCAAACTCCTAGGGGGCATTACTACTGGGGGCAAACTACTGGAGGACATTATTACTGGGGGGCATCTACTGGGGGCAAACTGCTGGGGGACATTATTACTGGGGGGCATCTACTGGCGGCAAACTGCTGGGGGACATTATTACTGGGGGGCATCTACTGGGGGCAAACTACTGGGGGACATTATTACTGGGGGGCATCTACTGGGGGCAAACTGCTGGGGGATATTATTACTGGGTGGCATCTACTGGGGGCAAACTACTGGGGGACTATTACTGGGGGCCAACTACAAAGGTGCTAACTACTGGCGGTGTAACTACAGGGGCATTACTACTGGCGGCTTAACTACAGGGGCATTACTACTTGGGGGCTAAACTACAGGGGGGCCAAACTACTGGGGGCTTAACTTCAGGGGCCAAACTACTGGGGGATAACTACAGGGGCCAAACTACTGGGGGCATTACTACTGAAGGCTAAGCTACAAGGGGGCATAACTACAGGGGCTAAACTACAATGGGGCAAACTACAGGGGGGCATTACTACTGGTGGCTAAACTACTGGGGGCATTACCACTGGGAGGCTAAACTAAGGGGGGGGGGTAAACTACTGGGGTCATAACTACAGGGGAATTACCACTGGGGGCATAATGACTGGGGGCATTTCTACAGGCAACATTACTACTGGGGGCAATACGGGCATTGCAAAAGGGGCACCACTACTATGTGGTCTATATAAGGGGCACTACCAGTACAGTGGACATTGCATAATGAGCGCTACAACTGTGGGCATTGTATAAGAAGCGCCACCTCACATGCACCGAAGCCGCACGCAAATGTACTTGCCCCTTCCATGGTGCCCCCCCTATCATTTTCTTCTGGATCCGCCCCTGTCTGATTCAGATATATATACGCAAGTGCTGTTGTGGCTGCCAATTTGTATGCAAAATAATGCAGGCGCCGGGATTTGTATTCAGATGACCAATATCAGCATCTCTGAACCACTATTATAAACATGTAACCATCGGATGCACTTTGGTAAACCATCTCCCCCTGAGTAAAGCTGGGTACACACTAAGCGATGTATACCCAGACTAACATTGCTGCTGACGGGACCCTGCATGCAGTAAGTGCATACAAACTTGCCGATGTGGGTCTGATTCCCAAATCTGTTCTGTACTTAACTCATGTACTCAAACTATCCGTCGTTTTCTTCCTTCCTTTATGTTTCTTGTCGTATGTCATATAATGTCTGGGAGCAGTGGTTATCGGAATCAAATTCCTTGGTTATTATGTACTGATATACTGATTCTGATTCTGATGGTAGGGGACATGTGACATACTACATTCTGCAGCATGTGATCGCTAGCGACATCCCCCATTGGCCCTGAGCGCATTTCATGGGTAAACACTAGATGATGTACCCAATATGTCACTCCGATCCACGGAATCGAGTGACATATTGTCTAGTGTTTACTAGAGATGAGCGGGTTCGGTTCCTCGGAATCCGAACCCGCCCGAACTTCAGGTTTTTTTACACGGGGCCGAGCGACTCGGATCTTCCCGCCTTGCTCGGTTAACCCGAGCGCGCCCGAACGTCATCATCCCGCTGTCGGATTCTCGCGAGGCTCGTATTCTATCGCGAGACTCGGATTCTATATAAGGAGCCGCGCGTCGCCGCCATTTTCACACGTGCATTGAGATTGATAGGGAGAGGACGTGGCTGGCGTCCTCTCCGTTTAGACTAGAATACTAGAGAGAGACACAAATTTTGGGGAGCATACTATTAGGAGGAGTACTACTTGCTGCTGATAGTGTGACCAGTGACCACCAGTTTAATTAATCCGTTCTCTGCCTGATAAAAAACGATACACAGTGTGACACAGTCACATACCATATCTGTGCTCAGCCCAGTGTGCTGCATCATATGTAATACTGTATATCATTATCTGACTGTGCTGAGTGCTCACTGCTCACACAGCTTAATTGTGGGGAGACTGGGGAGCAGTTATAGCAGGAGTACATATTTTAAGTACAGTGCACACTTTTGCTGCCAGAGTGCCACTGCCAGTGTGACTGACCAGTGACCACTGACCACCAGTATTGTGATTGTCTGCTGACCACCAGTATATTGTGATTGTCTGCCTGAAAAAGTTAAACACTAGTCGTGTGGTGTTTTTATAAACGCATTCTGCAGACAGTGTCCAGCAGGTCCGTCATTACATAATATATACCTGTCCGGCTGCAGTGCTAGTGTGATATATATATATTTTAATTTTATCTCATTATCATCCAGTCCACAGCCGTGGACTACCGTACTGTGTCTAAGCAGACACAGTACGGTAGTCCACGGCTGTAGCTACCTCTGTGTCGGCAGTCGCTCGTCCATCCATAATTGTATACCACCTACCCGTGGTTTTTTTTTTTCCTATCTTCTTGATACTAGTAGCTTACTTTAGGAGTCTGCAGTGCTGACAGACAGTGTCCAGCAGGTCCGTCATTACATAATATATACCTGTCCGGCTGCAGTACTAGTGTGATATATATATATATTTTAATTTTATCTCATTATCACCCAGTCTATATTAGCAGCAGACACAGTACGGTAGTCCACGGCTGTAGCTACCTCTGTGTCGGCAGTCGCTCGTCCATCCATAATTGTATACCACCTACCCGTGTTTTTTTTTTTTTTCTATCTTCTTGATACTAGTAGCTTACTTTAGGAGTCTGCAGTGCTGACAGACAGTGTCCAGCAGGTCCGTCATTACATAATATATACCTGTCCGGCTGCAGTACTAGTGTGATATATATATATATATTTTAATTTTATCTCATTATCATCCAGTCTATATTAGCAGCAGACACAGTACGGTAGTCCACGGCTGTAGCTACCTCTGTGTCGGCAGTCGCTCGTCATCCATAAGTATACTAGTATCCATCCATCTCCATTGTTTACCTGAGGTGCCTTTTAGTTGTGCCTATTAAAATATGGAGAACAAAAATGTTGAGGTTCCAAAAATAGGGAAAGATCAAGATCATCTTCCACCTCGTGCTGAAGCTGCTGCCACTAGTCATGGCCGAGACGATGAAATGCCAGCAACGTCGTCTGCCAAGGCCGATGCCCAATGTCATAGTACAGAGCATGTAAAATCCAAAACACCAAATATCAGTAAAAAAAGGACTCAAAAATCTAAAATAAAATTGTCGGAGGAGAAGCGTAAACTTGCCAATATGCCATTTACCACACGGAGTGGCAAGGAACGGCTGAGGCCCTGGCCTATGTTCATGGCTAGTGGTTCAGCTTCACATGAGGATGGAAGCACTCAGCCTCTCGCTAGAAAAATGAAAAGACTCAAGCTGGCAAAAGCACAGCAAAGAACTGTGCGTTCTTCGAAATCCCAAATCCACAAGGAGAGTCCAATTGTGTCGGTTGCGATGCCTGACCTTCCCAACACTGGACGTGAAGAGCATGCGCCTTCCACCATTTGCACGCCCCCTGCAAGTGCTGGAAGGAGCACCCGCAGTCCAGTTCCTGATAGTCAGATTGAAGATGTCAGTGTTGAAGTACACCAGGATGAGGAGGATATGGGTGTTGCTGGCGCTGGGGAGGAAATTGACAAGGAGGATTCTGATGGTGAGGTGGTTTGTTTAAGTCAGGCACCCGGGGAGACACCTGTTGTCCGTGGGAGGAATATGGCCATTGACATGCCTGGTGAAAATACCAAAAAAAATCAGCTCTTCGGTGTGGAAGTATTTCAACAGAAATGCGGACAACATTTGTCAAGCCGTGTGTTGCCTTTGTCAAGCTGTAATAAGTAGGGGTAAGGACGTTAACCACCTCGGAACATCCTCCCTTATACGTCACCTGCAGCGCATTCATAATAAGTCAGTGACAAGTTCAAAAACTTTGGGCGACAGCGGAAGCAGTCCACTGACCAGTAAATCCCTTCCTCTTGTAACCAAGCTCACGCAAACCACCCCACCAACTCCCTCAGTGTCAATTTCCTCCTTCCCCAGGAATGCCAATAGTCCTGCAGGCCATGTCACTGGCAATTCTGACGAGTCCTCTCCTGCCTGGGATTCCTCCGATGCATCCTTGCGTGTAACGCCTACTGCTGCTGGCGCTGCTGTTGTTGCTGCTGGGAGTCGATGGTCATCCCAGAGGGGAAGTTGGAAGACCACTTGTACTACTTCCAGTAAGCAATTGACTGTCCAACAGTCCTTTGCTAGGAAGATGAAATATCACAGCAGTCATCCTGTTGCAAAGCGGATAACTGAGGCCTTGACAACTATGTTGGTGTTAGACGTGCGTCCGGTATCCGCCGTTAGTTCACAGGGAACTAGACAATTTCTTGAGGTAGTGTGCCCCCGTTACCAAATACCATCTAGGTTCCACTTCTCTAGGCAGGCGATACCGAGAATGTACACGGACGTCAGAAAAAGACTCACCAGTGTCCTAAAAAATGCAGTTGTACCCAATGTCCACTTAACCACGGACATGTGGACAAGTGGAGCAGGGCAGGGTCAGGACTATATGACTGTGACAGCCCACTGGGTAGATGTATGGACTCCCGCCGCAAGAACAGCAGCAGCGGCACCAGTAGCAGCATCTCGCAAACGCCAACTCTTTCCTAGGCAGGCTACGCTTTGTATCACCGGTTTCCAGAATACGCACACAGCTGAAAACCTCTTACGGCAACTGAGGAAGATCATCGCGGAATGGCTTACCCCAATTGGACTCTCCTGTGGATTTGTGGCATCGGACAACGCCAGCAATATTGTGTGTGCATTAAATGTGGGCAAATTCCAGCACTTCCCATGTTTTGCACATACCTTGAATTTGGTGGTGCAGAATTATTTATAAAACGAGAGGGGCGTGCAAGAGATGCTGTCGGTGGCCAGAAGAATTGTGGGACACTTTCGGCGTACAGGCACCACGTACAGAAGACTGGAGCACCACCAAAAACGCCTGAACCTGCCCTGCCATCATCTGAAGCAAGAAGTGGTAACGAGGTGGAATTCAACCCTATATATGCTTCAGAGGTTGGAGGAGCAGCAAAAGGCCATTCAAGCCTATACAATTGAGCACGATATAGGAGGTGGAATGCACCTGTCTCAAGCGCAGTGGAGAATGATTTCAACGTTGTGCAAGGTTCTGCTGCCCTTTGAACTTGCCACACGTGAAGTCAGTTCAGACACTGCCAGCCTGAGTCAGGTCATTCCCCTCATCAGGCTTTTGCAGAAGAAGCTGGAGACATTGAAGGAGGAGCTAACACAGAGCGATTCCGCTAGGCATGTGGGACTTGTGGATGGAGCCCTTAATTCGCTTAACAAGGATTCACGGGTGGTCAATCTGTTGAAATCAGAGCACTACATTTTGGCCACCGTGCTCGATCCTAGATTTAAAACCTACCTTGGATCTCTCTTTCCGGCACACACAAGTCTGCTGGGGTTCAAAGACCTGCTGGTGAGAAAATTGTCAAGTCAAGCGGAACGCGACCTGTCAACATCTCCTCCTTCACATTCTCCCGCAACTGGGGGTGCGAGGAAAAGGCTCAGAATTCCGAGCCCACCCGCTGGCGGTGATGCAGGGCAGTCTGGAGCGACTGCTGATGCTGACATCTGGTCCGGACTGAAGGACCTGCCAACGATTACGCATACGGACATGTCGTCTACTGGCACTGCATATGATTCTCTCCCCATTGAAAGAATGGTGGAGGATTATATGAGTGACCGCATCCAAGTAGGCACGTCAGACAGTCCGTACTTATACTGGCAGGAAAAAGAGGCAATTTGGAGGCCCTTGCACAAACTGGCTTTATTCTACCTAAGTTCCCCTCCCACAAGTGTGTACTCCGAAAGAGTGTTTAGTGCCGCCGCTCACCTTGTCAGCAATTGGCGTACAAGGTTACTTCCAGAAAATGTGGAGAAGATGATGTTCATTAAAATGAATTATAATCAATTCCTCCGTGGAGACATTGACCAGCAGCAATTGCCTCCACAAAGTACACAGGGAGCTGAGATGGTGGATTCCAGTGGGGACGAATTGATAATCTGTGAGGAGGGGAATGTACACGGTGATATATCGGAGGATGATGATGAGGTGGACATCTTGCCTCTGTAGAGCCAGTTTGTGCAAGGAGAGATTAATTGCTTCTTTTTTGGTGGGGGTCCAAACCAACCCGTCATTTCAGTCACAGTCGTGTGGCAGACCCTGTCACTGAAATGATGGGTTGGTTAAAGTGTGCATGTCCTGTTTTGTTTATACAACATAAGGGTGGGTGGGAGGGCCCAAGGACAATTCCATCTTGCACCTCTTTTTTCTTTAATTTTTCTTTGCGTCATGTGCTGTTTGGGGAGTATTTTTTTGAAGGGCCATCCTGCGTGACACTGCAGTGCCACTCCTAGATGGGCCAGGTGTTTGTGTCGGCCACTAGGGTCGCTTATCTTACTCACACAGCTACCTCATTGCGCCTCTTTTTTTCTTTGCGTCATGTGCTGTTTGGGGAGTGTTTTTTGGAAGGGCCATCCTGCGTGACACTGCAGTGCCACTCCTAGATGGGCCAGGTGTTTGTGTCGGCCACTAGGGTCGCTTATCTTACTCACACAGCTACCTCATTGCGCCTCTTTTTTTCTTTGCGTCATGTGCTGTTTGGGGAGTGTTTTTTGGAAGGGCCATCCTGCGTGACACTGCAGTGCCACTCCTAGATGGGCCAGGTGTTTGTGTCGGCCACTAGGGTCGCTTAGCTTACTCACACAGCTACCTCATTGCGCCTCTTTTTTTCTTTGCGTCATGTGCTGTTTGGGGAGTGTTTTTTGGAAGGGCCATCCTGCGTGACACTGCAGTGCCACTCCTAGATGGGCCAGGTGTTTGTGTCGGCCACTAGGGTCGCTTAGCTTAGTCATCCAGCGACCTCGGTGCAAATTTTAGGACTAAAAATAATATTGTGAGGTGTGAGGTGTTCAGAATAGACTGAAAATGAGTGGAAATTATGGTTTTTGAGGTTAATAATACTTTGGGATCAAAATGACCCCCAAATTCTATGATTTAAGCTGTTTTTTAGTGTTTTTTGAAAAAAACACCCGAATCCAAAACACACCCGAATACGACAAAAAAAATTCGGTGAGGTTTTGCCAAAACGCGGTCGAACCCAAAACACGGCCGCGGAACCGAACCCAAAACCAAAACACAAAACCCGAAAAATTTCAAGTGCACATCTCTAGTGTTTACCCAGTGTAATCTTATGGTGCACAGGGAATCTTAATGTAAAGGCACACTTGTCGGCTGCCCAGAGCCCCATCAGTCTATGGGAATTCATGCAGAGGCTGGCTGGGACAGTGGGGCTAGCTGCTCCCCTGGCTGGTGCCTCCTGAGCTTCTTGGGAGGCAGGTAAAGAATGTTGCCTGGCCGCTCTGATCTTCCCCCTGTCAAGAGTCTCACTGTTGGGATGCCGTGGTCGGTATTCTTCTGACCACCGGAATCCCATCTGCTGGCATTTCAAACCCAACTCTACCTGCAGTTTTCGTATGTTTCCTTATATCACACATGTTCCACTAAAGTTTTGTAATATTTCTGGTCGTTCTGGGCCTTATCTGCTGTTTTTCTGGTCAAAATCCCAACAGCCCCCCAGAAAGTGCTTTAACCCTCCACTGCCCCCTACCCTAACCCTCCCTTGTGGTTGCCTAAACCTAACCCTGGGGAGCCTAACCCTAACTCTTTCTGGTGATGCCTGACCCTAACCTTCCCTTCCCCACTGCCTAAACCTAATCCTCCCCGCTTGTTGCCTAACCCTAACCTCCCCTTGTAAGTGCCTAACCCTAACCCCCCTTCCCGGTTCCTAACCAACCCCTTCCCTGCACCCTTACCCCCCTTCTAATGCCTAAATCTAACCTCCTACCCCATGCAGCAGGACGCAAGCACGTCCTGCTAACAGAACGTTCGGGATTCCAGGCGTCGGTATTTTGACGCTAGGATCCCGAGCTCCATTATACCGCCGTTCGGGATTCTGGCGTCTGTATTTCAACCGCCATGATCCCGTCCAGCGGCATTTGAACTACCTCCCTCACCAACAACCCCATTAAATTGTAGCCTCATCTACACAAGTCAGTCATTTGAGGTCTGAACGTAAATTCACATGTAAATGAAAAGCCAAAATTGCCACATGTGAATATACTATTGTCAGGGAAGGAATTTCCTAATGCTTAATGCTGAAGAACAATTTTAATCAGTCGGATGAGACAATTTCTTACGGCAGCAGAACTAGCTTACTTTAGCACAATAGCAATTTATAGTTAATAGACTAACTCACTAGAGACTGTTACTTAATTAAAATAGGGATAAAAAAAGGAAGATAAACCCATAAGTGAGAAATGCGATGTCATCCACTGTTTCAGCTGTAAATTAGTACATTAGCTTATTTACCAGATAATGATAATTGTACAATGGGATCTTAGCATACTGCATAATACACATGCCTCCCAACATTTCATTGCAGCCAATGGGGAACACCAGACCCCAACCAGCCAACCATAGCCTTGGACAGCTTATGCTCCAATGTTTCAAACACGTCAGACCACTGCACCTCCTATTTGTCACAATCGGAGCTTTTAGGAAAATCCTCAGGACATCAAATCACAGCATGTGACAGCAGACCTCCCCCAGGAAGTAGTACAGATCTGGGAATCCCAAGACAATGGATCATGGTGGAAGGATTGTATACAGTCTGTTTTTGTATACAGAACCAATATTTATGAGAATGTGGCCCATCAAATCAATTATTTCTAGAGCAGTTGACTGTAACATGTATATACAAGTGTGCAGCCAAGCCTTAAGCCGGCTATGCATCAGAACAATGCATAGTCAGCTGATCTGGCGGGCGACGGGACCCTGCTTCTGGTTGACCCTGCACAAGAGGCCAATCAGAAGACATCGCTAATGACCAGATTTGTCGGGGTATGATTTGCCCAGAAATGTCAAATCGGGCCAATATCAGCGTAGTGTGTACCCGGCCTTAGAGAACTGCCAGGTTCTGAGGCAGAATTAATGTGCATTTGATGTCCAAACATACAACCATGTAGCGATCATTGCTTGATTTGGTGTGATATATTTTGTCTACATTCATTGCATCGACATGACATTGTTGACATCTCCTCCTAGTGCTTAACTCTAACCCTCCTGCAGTCTAACCTTGACCCTCCCCTCCCACAGCCTAACCTTGACCCCCCCCCATAGTGCCTAACCCTGAACCTTCCACAGCCTAACCCTAACGCTCCCACAGCCTAACCCTAACCCTCCTCTCCAGCTGCCTAAACCTAATCCTTCCTTCCCGCAGCCTTAACCCTCCATCTAGTGCCTGCCCTAAGCCTCCCCTCCTGCAGCCTAATCTTGACCCTCCCCCTAGTGCCTAATTCTAACCCTCCGCTCCCTGCAGATGTTGACATTTAACATGTCGATATTGTAGTGTCGACATTTATGATTGTCAACATTTGGAATGTCGTCCTGGTGACTGCATCACATTATACCCCGACCCCAAAATCTGGTCATCATCTAATCAGTGTCACTCAGACATAGGGCAGGGGTGACAGCCATTATGAGGTTGTGGTTAGTTTTTTCTGAAACTCTTAATTTGTTCACCAGACTCTCTCTATGGGCGGGATGTACTAAAGGGAAAATGCGATAAAACACCCGTTTTCGTATGTAGTAACCCCCTCCCGCCGTGTTTTCGCTCCTGAGGGTATCACCATCTTTGGATGGCAATACCCTATAGAAGCCTATGGGTTTCTTAACGCCGCAACCCACCACCTCCGCCGCAGACACCAACTCCCTCCCCGTGGCATACCTTCTTCCAGGAAGCCCTGGTCCCGGAAGCTAAACTCCTCCTCCCCCTAGCAACGCAGCCGGAGGTCCTTCCGGCTGCAGGGAGGAGGAGGAGGCTCTCGGGACAGCCTGCTGCCTGCTTCCCAGCAGTTGAGCAGGTGGAGACCCCTTGAGGTGACGGAGACCCCTGCACACCACCTCACAGGTACCCCGGGGGGCCTCCGTCACCGCATTGCAATGTTAATCGCATATGTTAGTACATATGCGATCAACATCGCTGTGATGAGCAGCAAGGGGCGGCGATGTATGTTAATACAGCCCATCCTATGTGCCTAATTCTGAGTTTCACATATGCAGGCGAATCAAGTAATTTTCAGCAGACTACTTATCCATTGAGGACTGTATACGCATCTTAAAGTATTTATAAGTGATTCTGTGTCACATGCATCTTGTCGCTTATCACTTGTGGCTGGATGGGCACAACTATATGGCATCAGAGCATTCACATGTACAATACTTTTGCTGTGGGTGTGAAGATGGAGTTGCATCCTGTTCTAATGCAGATCTACCCAATTTAATTTGTATCTACTGAGCCAAGGATGGAGTTGGTACAAATGCTGGGCTGTGGCTTTACAGGTGCATAGACCAGCAGATGTTCAAACAGGACTTCTGACCACAGGAAGTGGGCAGAATCATGATCACATCATGTGCGGCTCGGGCACTATGTATGAGCACCTTTATAGATGGCTTGGTAAAGCTGGTGAAGCATTCTGCTATTATTGCTCCGCTGCCGTCAGTGTGTGCTGGGGAGGTACAGCAGCAGTAAGGGAGATTCAGAAATATTTGTTCAAATATAATTCAAACTATATTTTCCTCACTCTTATACTGTGGTGGGGGCTCCAGCACTGATTCCGAATCCACTGATGGGGCCCATATGATTTCTGTTTGCTGTTCCCTCTGGGAGATCATATGGAGGATTGTCAACATACTGTAGGACCCCAATTGTAATTGTAACTCAATGGAACTAGCAGGACCCTGAGTAGATGAAATGGCTCCTCCTCACCAAAGTTATTCCTATGCAGTGCAAGTGACGGGTTCAAAAATTTTAAAAAGGGGACACTGGAATGGATGGTGTCCCCTTTGTGGGCAGGCTAATTGTCACATTTTGGTAATGTGCCTGATGCAGGAAGAATAGCTTTTAATTTTTTGTTATTATTCACAAGTGAGTTCTTTCACCCTGCCTCCTGACCACCAAGACGTATCTCCCGGCATCCTCCAGCACTCTGGTTCTGCAGTAATTAATTGTGGAATGAGCACTGGGTGACATGCTTCTCCTAACCTCCTTCCTGCAAGCATTGCGGTGCAGTGTTTGACTGCATGAAAGGAGTCAAGACAGGAGAGGAGAATGAGCAACGCTTTCTAGCAATTTACATGCAAAAACCATTAGAGCAGTGGCTATCTAACTCGGCCCTTAAGGCACCCTAACAGTCCAGGTTTTAAGGATATCCATGCTTCTGCACAAGTGACTTCGGGCCTAATTCAGCATGGAACGCTTCTGTGGCAGCGTTCGCATGCTGATGCCTTGTAAAGTGTGCGCACACGCAAATGCTGCACTGCGTGTGCGTACACTGGGGGTAATTCCAAGTTGATCGCAGCAGGAATTTTTTTAGCAGTTGGACAAAACCATGTGCACTGCAGGGGAGGCAGATATAACATGTGCAGAGAGAGTTAGATTTGGGTGGGGTGTGTTCAATCTGCAATCTAATTTGCAGTGTAAAAATAAAGCAGCCAGTATTTACCCTGCACAGAAATAAAATAACCCACCCAAATCTAACTCTTTCTGCACATGTTATATCTGCCTCCCCTGCAGTGCACATGGTTTTGCCCAACTGCTAAAAAATTTCCTGCTGCGATCAACTTGGAATTACCCCCATTGTGTAATGCGATGGCATCTCACATCTGCAAATGCTGATACCTGATTGACAGGCAGAGGCAATTGTGAGGCGGGAGGTGGCATCGTGGCGGCATTTAAGGGGTGTTGAGTGGGGCGTGGTCCGTACAACGCAGGCGTGTATGGACCATTTGCGGGACGGGCCGCTGCGACCTAAAACATGGCAGGTAGCTAGTGTACAGGGGGGGGGGGCTGGATCCAGCATGCAGGGCGGAGTTGCCCTGTGCTGGGCGTCCCCTTGCATGTTAGTGTAAAGCTGTATTAGGCAGGGTTGGACTGGCCCACAGGGGTGCAGGGGAAACCACCAGTGGGCCCTACTGCCTGCGGGCCCACCCCCTCCTCTAGGCATCAGGTTCCAGACTTTGCTGTTACTAATTTAGTACATTATCATGCATGCACTACAGTATTTACTGTATATATTTATCTAGGGGACCAACCCATGCAAAATGGTTAGGTAAACCAATGTGGCGGCTGGGCACACCTCCTCTAGAGACTGGCCACACCCAGGGCCGGATTAAGCCCTTGGGGGGCCCAGGGCACACAAGACAGGGCCCCCGCCCACCAGCAACCACCCCCCTCAGGGGCAAGAGCAGGATTCGTAAGGGGGGGTACCCTTTGATGCATGCACGTGTATTTGTGTGTGTTTATATATATATATATATATATATACTGTATACACACATATATATATATATATATATATATATATATATAGTACTAGGAGAGAAGAACAAGCGCCTTATGGTGCAGTAATTTTGTTAATAGTGTACTGCAGACACAACAAATGGAAAGGTCCGTACCAGATAACAACTTGTGTTAGGGCCTATCGATTCCTTATCCAGTAGGTGTTCTCCACCAGATAACAACTTGTGCTAGGGCCTATCGATTCCTTATCCAGTAGGTGTTCTCCACCTCCCAACATGACCCTCTCCAGGAGGGACAGAATGCTCTTCTCCTGGACTTCTTCTTAATTTGTGATTGCCATCACCTGATAGATATATATATATATATATATATATATATATATATATATACATACATACATACACACACACACACACACACACACACACAAATACACGTGCATACATACATAGATACATACACACCCACCCACCCACCCACCCACATACACAAACACATTACATAGAACTCATATACCCACATACACACACATACATACACATAAAACACATACATATACACGAATAGAACAAATACACATATATACAGTATACACAGATAGAACAAATACACACATAGAACACATTCTGTAAACTTACACTAAAGCCTGCCCTGAGGAAAGGGGTGAAGATGCTGCAACCAGGACATATTGCAGGGAGCAAGGGGCACAGTTCACCATAAGGCCCCGCCCACACGGCAAAAATGCCGTGATTCGCGGCTCGTCGGAGAGTGGGCGGAGTCAACATGACAACAATTATCTTATATTTGCTCTGTCTCCTCTGCTCCGACGCCCGAATCGCGGCATACCCCCGAACAATGCCTGACACCGGCAAAAGGAGCTGCAGCGAGGAGGAGAAGACTACTGGCTGCTGGGGAGGGAGGATTGCGCACTGCCAGCGGGTGTGTGATGTCCCGCTCGCGGCTGTGAGTGTGTCTCCCTCCCCCCTCCTAACGGGCAGCTTGGATCAGGGACTTAGACAGGGCAGGCAGCAATCTCCAGCCTCCACTGCTGCCAGGAGAGCTGCTGCTGGCGGCGGAGGCTGGAGAGGGAACAGCAGCACCAGAGCGAGGCAGAGCAGTTTTGGCTGGGGGGCCCCTTATGACAGGGGGGCCCGGGGTACTGACCCCCTGGACCCCCCCCCCCCCTTAATCCGGCTCTGGCCACACCCCTAAACATGGGCCTCTACCACTGTATTCCCCCGGTGGGCCCTACATGCCCCAGTCCGACACTGGTATTAGGCCCTTCCTTACTCCCACATTCATTTCAGTTAAACTATCTGTGTGCAACCATGGGCATCCTTGAAACATGGACTGTTAGCGCATAGTTGCCTACCCTCCGGCATTCTGCAGGAGACTCCCTGGAATAGCAGCAATCTCCCTGACTCCCTGAATATTCATTATTATTATTATTTATTAGCAGTTTCTTATATAGCGCAGCATATTCCATTGTGCTTTACAATTAGAACAACAGTAATAGAACAAAACTGGGTAAAAGCAGACAGACATACAGTAAAGGTAGGAAGGCCCTGCTCGCAATCTATAGAACAGACCATCAATCTTCCTGATTACAAAAAAGAAAGCAGAGATACATACATTCAAATGGGATCATCAGTGCTATTTCCCTGCATTGGTTATTATAAGGCACACTGAGCCCTATGGCTACATGCAATAAGGTTTCTTGTGGCTGCTTACAGTATATGGAAGCTCTTTTAAAACACAATCCACAAACAAATCCAACAAAATGTCAGTGTCTTTTCTACAACAAGTAGATCTTACTAACTTTGAGGCTCATTTACATTTGGATGTAAGTTATTTTATGACACGCCTCTCAGATAGGTGTTACTTTCGCAATCTCCCTGAAATGCTTTTCCAAAAATAGGTATGTGTTAGAGTGCCTTGAGGACTCAGTATGGGAACCACTGATTTAAAGTATATAGTTTAGTTGAAGACCATCCTCCCATTTTAACCCACACCCACCTAGTGCAGCAAGAAAGTGGGGGCTCCTTGTCCTGAGATCTTGAAAAATGACAGTTAGGAGCTGATTTGTTGGTACTTTATCTCTCACAATTTTATTTCTTTCCAAGCTTTGATAAATACCCCCACAGCCTGTAAATGACAGAAGCTGAATGCTTTGTACATCACCTGTCTCCACTTTATCTCACACTAAGGTTTAATAGATCTCCCCCATAGGTTGCAGCGATCTGACAAGGCAACCACTGTTTGTAAGCAAGCTTGTAAAGAGATTAGAATACCTAGTAAATCGCTGCTTTAAGCTTAGACAGATTATCACTTGTGCAAGTGTAAGTAAAATTTTCCATTAAAAAAACAAAAAAACAAAAAACCCACTACGCACAAGATCAGAGCAATGCTTTGCAACATCTGAGCAATATATTACATAAAGATATATTTGTTATAGAAGATGAAAAGATCAATATTAACTTAAAGGAAATGTTGACGCAGGAGCTGTAAAAAAAAATAAAAATGAAAGACCTAATTAATGGTAAAATGATCTTCAAATATTTAAAGATTTTGTTTTCTGCTTCTTTAGTATATCAGTGAAAAATAAAACATTTAAATGCAACACTGTTTCAACACCGTCACCACAAAGTAACAAGCAATAGTATTGGCAATCTGCCATGTTCTGTTGTAGTGAATAGGAAAGAAGGGGGAGCGTGTGAGATGTGAGCACCCAGATTGTCGTTAAACTGTATTGATACATGCCAACTATTTTTCCACCAGCGGCAGCAGAACATCAGCAGCGATTAATAGCGTGGTCGGTTGGGGAATACAAGTTTTAAAAAAAATGGATTTTCCTCTTTGGATATAAAAAGAGAAAAAAGAAGTCAACATATAAACAAGGTTGACAGAGCACACACAAAGATGTGATGCCTGATATAGCGCTCTATATTTCAATCACAACATTGACCTTCCACAGCAGCAACCAGCAGATAAGTGGCTGTGTGACAAGCAGATCAGGTGAGCCCAGTGTCCTTATCAACCGTCATTTCCTATCCCTTATCTTTCTCTTAAGAGCTGATATGTTTGTGGAAGAGTAAAAGGAACAACATAACGGCCTGGGGACTTTGGGTGAAACACCTATAACTGCGTGGACCTTTGGAAACATGGTTAATAGATGGATCTAGAGGAAAGAATCATTACAACGTTTTGACAAGGGTGTAAATATTTAATGTTTTGCACAGCGGAAGCATTGGCGGCGAATGAAAAGGCCCACCTGCAGGAAATGTCAGCTGTACAGAACTTAAAGAGGAACAAGAGCCGCGAACCTCACGTTATTAATGCTAAGCTTTCTTGAAATCTTCTTTTTTTCTTTCTGCTAGAACAAAATCGAAATTTGTGCAGCGTTTACACTCAAAAGCAAATTTATTTTAAAAGAAGTAACAGAATTATTGCTTTATCTGCCTGTCAGTAAGTGTACATGGCCAATATTCATTTAGAAAATCAACATTGTTCACATTGTTGTAGAACTACCCCAATAGTAGATATGTTTATCCAGTATCACTGTCCTGTCTTTGGTATTATTTAGTTTCCTGAGAATTTAACATTTTCAGTGTGTGTGTCGGTTGCAGCTGATTGGCTGGCTGGCTCAGACACAGGGCTGTCTTAACAGCATTGGTGGCCCTAGGCAAAGCAATGCACTGGGGCCCCTACCCACTTATTCACGGGAATAAATAAAAAAACAAACATACCCCTTCTGCAGTCCCACACCGTCTCTGCACATGCTTCCGTACAGTGACTGGTTGCAAGCACTCTGACTGGAGAATAGCTCCAACAATCCACCAATCAGCAAACTGACAGCCATTCACTGTCTGGCTCCCGGATGTTCAGAGAGTCCCCCGGCAGAGTCAGTGTGACGCGCTTTTATGAGGATTACATCATTTTGGGTCCATTCCTGCTTTATAGACCTGTCTTTCATGGCATTATGCCACGAGGAAGGCAGGGGCTCATGATGAGAGGCACCAAGCCCTGCCCTCATCACAAACCAGGAGCATCCGCCTGCCTGGTTACTCCTGGACGGGAGAAACAAAAAATGAGGCAAGTGGTACCGTTATGTCAACATTGTTTCCAGAAAGAAAATAGTAATGAAACAGTAATGGCTGACCAAGAGATTGCTACATTGGTGACAAGTACATAGTTGAGTCACACTATTATGACCCGGTGTGGTTCATCAAATCGAAAGTGTCTAGGTTGACAATGTTTAGGTCGACCACTATAGGTCGACAGTCACTAGGTCGACATGGATGGAATGTCGACAGGGTTTCTAGGTCGACATGTGCTAGGTCGACAGGTCTAAAGGTCGACATGAGGATTTTTTTTGTGTGTCATTTTCTTCGTAGAGTGACCGGGATCCCAAATTAGTGCACCGCGTCCCCTCGCATGGCTCGCTTCGATCGCCATGCTTCGGGTATGGTGCCTTCGCTCCGCTACCGCTTCGCTCGGCACACTTTACCGTTCCAATCGTAGTCCACGTGGATCGTTAAGTATGAAAAAATTCAAAAAAAGAAAAAAAATGTGAAAAACTCATGTCGACCTTTAGACCTGTCGACCTAGCACATGTCGACCTAGAAACCCTGTCGACCTTCCATCCATGTCGACCTAGTGACTGTCGACCTATAGTGGTCGACCTAAACATTGTCGACCTAGACACTGTCGATCTTCAGACCGGATCCCTTATGACCACCTCCTACATTTGACGTCGGCAACGCGTAGCCCTTGAAGTTCGTCACATTTTATTTATTTATTAACAGTTTCTTATATAGCGCAGCAAATTCCGTTGCGCTTTACAATTTGAAATAACAATTACAAACTGGGTGATAACAGTCATAGAGGTAGGAAGGCCCTGCTCGCAAGCTTACAATCTATAGACACATGTCATGTGTTGGCTTGGTGGGAATATACGGTTTGCGATAGGCCGTCTGCACACATATCACTCGTTGCTGTCATGGACGATTTATCCAAGTTGCAAAAAGGGATGATTATGGGCTTTCGGGCCATGGGTGGCAGTATTTCAGGAACAGCGCAGTTTGTGAACAGCTCACGTGCTGCTGTGGTGAAGGTGTGTCGTGACTGGACAAGTGGCACCATTGTGAATAACTGACATCAAGCACCACGTGCCATTGATGCAAGAGGTGAATGTCAGCACACGATGGTTACGCCAGCTATTAGCTGGTAGTCATAATAATGTGACGTTTTACTAAAATTCAGCGCTCAGTACATCAGGCTGCACCACTATATACCCTGTACTTTATGTGTCACCTGCTGTATAAAATATGTGTGTACAGACTCTAGCGTAGATTCTCAGTGGTACAAAAGCCTTTCTGCTGAAAAGACAACATGACAAATGCCTTGGGTTTTCAATGGGGGAAATTAAAAATCCGTTGCTGGCGACAGAAAAATGGGATCAGGGCCAGGGAGTAGAATAGATTTTAGAACTCACAATGGCAACTCATTTTTAAAGTCCCTGCGAGAGAGGAGACATTTTAACCTCCGTGACCCCAGCTTGGTTTATGGAACGCCTGAGCCGGCTGCAATATTAGGTTGAAGCTTGAAAGATCTGACCCAGAGCTACTTACTGGATAACCTCAGAATCGTCCACTGCTCTGATTTTCCTTCCTGGCTGGCTCAATAAGCCTGTATATTTCACTCTACTTCCATACTGTCATGTTATTGTTACACTTCGAATTCTCGCTGCTGTCTGTTTGCCCACACAAAATGGAAATAAATTGCACAAATATGTAATTACTGTCTATTTATACATAAAGAGAGGGCAAGGGTGGTGATTGTGGGGTTACGGAGAAATGAATTAATGAATATTACTTGCTTTGGTCGTGATTCCTAAGAGTTGCAGACCAAACATCGCTACGGAGGCTATAAAATCACAGAAACATCACATCCACTTACCACTTGGAATGTATTTATTTTACAATTGCTGACTGAACATGTCCAGGAAAGTCTAATGCAGCACATGCAACCCACTGAAGCGCAGACAATATAGATCCTCCTGCTGGGACTATGATTTGAATAAGAAAAACAATTAATAGGCAGTAGCAATTCTTTTGCAAAATTGTAAAAAAAAAAAAATGTTAATTCATGTTGACAGGTCCACTTTAGGGTGTTTCACACATGAATACATTAGATCATTTTAGCTAAAATCGGAGTGCTGATTGCATTCAGTCTTCCAAAAAAAATAATGGTTCCACGTAGACAAAATGAAATGGACAGGGTTAGAACGTTTAATTAGAGCAAATCACAGCGTTCGACTCTTAAAAGCATCAGAAATTATTTAAGATCATCTACTGTGTATCCAAATTTGAAATGGGGGAGGTGCTAGAATTCTTAGCAAATCTGAGCATTTTATCATTCGTACCCCTACTGATTAAAGGTTCCACTTGTTGATGACCTCTAACTGGGATATATGTGGATAATTCACTGTGAAGTACACTTTGAGTAAAAATTCTGCATTTTCATTTGTGTAAGATTTTTTTAAAGTGGCAATCATTTACTGTACATGGCAAAATCAACCAGATTTTGCCATTTAATGATCGCCACTTTAAAAAAAACACAAGAACTCTCACAAAATCTCTCATTTTCTAATTCTCACACCCTATTACATTCCACCAATCTGTCTCTCTGTCTCTCTCTCTCTCTCTCTCTCTCTCTCTCTGTCTCTCTCTCTCCATATACTGTATGTACTATATATACAGTACTATAAATTGGCACACCAATTACAATTATCTATATAGGAACTTTTCCCTTAATCCATGTTTTGCCAGTGTGCACGTCAATCGAGATAAGATCTGTGCAGGGTGTTATGTACTTATGCATTGATATTAGATCTGTATGTACAAATTATGATATATACTGTGCGTAAATTGCTTTCTCTGACCTTATATCAGAAGGATAAGATTGACAGCTATATAATTACTGACCAGCATTTGTACCTTTCAGGCTATTGGCTAATATATCAATATTTTAGGCTGGTACTGTCACATACTGTATACATGAATATATGAATAATGTTTTTAATTATTTCACATATATATTTTGTGTTGACGTACTAACTGTCGGATACCTGAGGCTGAATCAATATCTTGTGAGGAATCTTTACCTCCATTTATAAAGGTCAAAATTTTGTGAGGAAGTTTACCTGGTTGCATTGTGAATATGTTGTTGGTACGATGCCTATAAGTTGCCCATATGTTAAAATGTATACAGTACACATCCGCAGCTCCGCAACAGCAGTAGTTCCACACCTGCTGTTATGTGTAAAACTATGAATGGCTTAGTTGGAAACTGCTGGTTGGCAACCACTGAAGTTTCCGTTCTAATGGCACTGATTTTGCCATTTGATTCAGACAGTTTGATGGTTACTCTCTACGATATCACACCTGTTCCGCACACTTGGAAGGAGAATTTTTGTGCCGTGAAATGGGTATGCACACTCACATACAACGATGGTTAAACCATTTAATGGTTACGAGGTGGTGGTTAGGTAACGTTGTAAGACATGTTGTGATCGCAAAAACGCTGCAACAATTTGATGGCGCCCTTCCGATGTCCATCCCTAAATAAAACCACATAGCCCTGTTTCCTCTTCAATGCAAAAGCTCAGCTCAGTGGAGCAGAGTAAGAGCAGCGGGAGGGTGGACTGCACCGCCGTAATCTCCACCAATGTAATGTTTTGCTGCAAATTTCAGATTCCACCAATCACTAAAACTCACACATGTCCACAGCTTGGATGCTATGGTTCTGTATTTAGAGACACTGTGGCACTAGTGGGAGCACATGTATCTACCTACACGTGGATCTGTAGATCAGACCTAAACAGACCTAAACAAGGGTCTCTTTGGAAGGGTCTAAAAGTTTGAGAGGACACTGCCCTCAAAATTGAAAAGGCATTAGGTATTCACAGTGCACCAATTGGGGATACTGAGCATTCATCCATCACCTTGAGATACTGGTTATCAGTGTGTTTCTGGCATGGCCTAGAACAGAGCCATCAAAGGAATTAAAGGAACATCCCAATGGCCACTTCTGTTCCTTGTGTGTATGGTGTATTTTCTGCCCACTGTGTAAACCACAGTCAAAATACATGCTCAATGGTTGTATTGTTTATCAGGTAAAAGCTATATAGCATTACCTCAAGTCATTGACTTGAGTGAGAGAAAATAAAGCAGATTGCTTCACACCACTGCTGTTGTTTCTGATAATTTCTACTCTCCTCGGCCATACTGTATATACATTGTGCCTCTGAATATAAAGTAATAACTTTATTTACTAACAGCGGGTATGTGTTCCAAGTGGATGAAACACTCAAGATTTCCTTGTGTTACTCAATGATATTAATTAACTTGAGTCACTGGAAAGACTCAAATCCTGGTGCCAGCTCTTAGAGCAATAGTCTAATTGTCTCATTTGATACCTCCTACAAGGTTGTGAATTATTCATCCTGCTCCATGTGGCATGGCTGGGGAAACGAGGTAAACGCAGTGATTAAATGGGATCTGCTAAAATCCATCTAAAGCAGGATTAACAACTAAGAACAACCAATGTCAGCAACAGGGTCATATCTTACACCAGAGGCAGCCCTCCCTCTTACTCGTCACTGTCTCATGTATTGCCTGTTGTGCAGTCTCTTCCAGGAAACGAATGTGTGGGGCATGTTACCAGCGAGTGTATAATCCCATGCGTGTCAGAAACCTGCTATCAGGCAGCTCTGGGCTGGGCTCACGTTTAGCACAGAAAAGATCAGGGACTGTATAGCATTTGAGTTGGAGTCCACCGAAGTGAAGTAAGAGGAGACAAAAGACAGGTTTACTGACAGGTTTACTCTTTGCTTCTACTTGGCTGGCAGGTCCCAGAATTGTTCTGCATGTCAGAGGGCAGATTGAGTTGATAGT
Organism: Pseudophryne corroboree; assembly: GCF_028390025.1. Lineage (NCBI taxonomy): Eukaryota > Metazoa > Chordata > Amphibia > Anura > Myobatrachidae > Pseudophryne > Pseudophryne corroboree. The sequence continues at coordinate 389,218,923 of NC_086450.1, forward strand.
ATAGGCAGAAGTGGTTCACTACAGCAAAATAAGGCTTAAAAAGTGTAGTAAGTGGGTTTAGAAAACGTTATCTGTGGGTTTGTAAGTACCTACCAATCACATATGATGCAACTTCAGTGTTGCTCCTAACAACCTACCAGCCTTATGATGCTTGTGTCAGAGTATAGTAGACAACTTATTAAAATCATTGAGAGTGCCTCCCCCCCTCCCCCCATTACCTGAAAGCAGACATGCATGGACATGTATAATGGCAGTAGGTACATTTGGTTAAATTTTTCTGGTTGATTACAGTTGCAGAGTTGTCTGGGTTAGTAGCTACATGATTTACACTCTCTACCCCATAACATGATCAGGATGAGAAGCGTAAGATTTTGAGTTGTTTATAATCAGGTCTGCGCTTTGTATGTTCAAGGCATGATCCTAACAGTGATATTTGTGTGAAGAATGATGTGTGTGTAGGTGTTGCTGTTGCAGCGTTATATAGGCACACACTAGCGGATCACTTACGCTACTGTATAAACAGCCCACTTACTTTACACGTGGTGTTGGTTTATTGAAATATAACAGGTCCTGTTGTAAATAAATTGCTACTCATGGATTGAAGCTTCATTGTAGTATGGTTATATACAGCTCACCAGCCGATAAGTGTATGCTGCAAATGGGTAGTGGTGCAGGGTTGCTGGAACAGCTTTATATTGCTGGTCTCTCTGGAGATAAGAAGGAGACTTCTGTCTCTATCATGTCTCTTCTCACAGTCTAATGCTAGCTATACATCAGGACGATATCGTTCCAACCAGCACACTAGTTGGCTGGTTGGAACGTTAATCTGGCAGTGTGTGGGAGGAAACGATTATCAGCCGTTTGCTCCCAAATGCTGAAAAACAGCCAGAAACGGTCGGTCCAACTAGTTGGGAAAATCATACCTGTTTGATTTTCCCAATTAATCGTGCAGGTGTAGGGGGAACTTTCCCCCCAACTGAACAATAAGTAGGCGGACACTATTTCTTCACCATCACTGCCGGCAGCCCAGGATCCCCGGCAGCGGTGGCAGAGGAGCTGGAGCCGGGAGGAGGTTCAGGGGTAGCTGCAGCAATCCATCACTACTGCCGCACTGGCCCTGTAATCCCTGTAATGCGGCAATGGCTGGCGGAGAACCAGGGACTGGCGGCAGCAGTACTTGACTGCTGTCCGGCTGCCACTATGACACCGGGACCCGAGAGCAGTAGCATCGTTCCGGGAGGAGAACCAGGGGCAGCGGCGGCAGTACTTCACTGCTGCCTTGCTGCCCCTGTGACTCCGGGACCTGACAGCAGTGGCGGTGGAGCAGGAGGAAAACCAGGGGCAGCTGCAGCAGTCTGTCACTGCTGCCAGGCTGCCCCTGTCAGCAGGAGCCGTGAAAAGAGAACTGTATCCCCCACCCGCGATCACCCGGCACAATGCACCCCCCCTAAACCCCCCCCCCCGTCCCTGTCCCCCGTCCCTGTCCCCCGTCCCCATCATCCCGGCAGCGGCAGCAGAGGAGCGGGAGGTGAGAGGAGGTTCAGAGGCAGCGGTGGCAGTACTTCACTGCTGCCCGGCTGCCCCTTGTGACCCCGGGGGCCCCAGATGAAGCTGATCTCCGGCGCGTTATCGTCCAGCAGCCACAGCTGTTATAAAGCAAAAATACATTTTATATTTCAAATTGTGTGACATTGTACCGGCCTCCTCAGAATAGTTCCATGCTATACTCTTACAGTCCTCTTGCATTCTGGTTTTTAGGAACCAAGATACACAATCATTAATAAAATATTTTTGCTGTTGATCAATAGTTGGATTAGAAGTTTAAATTGTCTTTGTTACTATGTTTTTTTATATATTTATTATTAATTTCTCCAAGTAAATTAATTGGAAAGGCTATAGAATAAAACAGGACCTAAACCAGTAACATGCTGCAATTTGGATGTCCAATAATGCAATTTTAAATCTAGTTGGTCACAAATTGACAAAAATAGACAACCAATCAGCACCTACAGATGTAGCCACCTTTATCTTGAGTGGCCGCGGCGTTTGTCCCGTTCGACCATACGCAGCGTACTGTGGCGTAGCGAGGCGCGCCTAGCCACAGAGAGGCTATCTAATCGCACGGAGACAGACATTTGACGTTTGGCGTTACCTTTACGTGTAATACCTGCGATCAGCCACCAGATGTCGCTTTTTACAATCACCACTGCGCATGCGTGTGGTCTCCCGTAAAATACAATACTGACATACATAATAAGGACTACTTTACTAAGGCGTCTCATTACGCTGCATACAGTAAATACTGTACTCATTACGCTGCATTATTTAATACAGTACTGTATATACAGTACGACACCGACGCAAATAGTACAGCATACAGTATATGATCCATCTACAATACTTTATGAATACTGTATGTGAGCGTCCAAGTCCCGCAGACAAAACACAGTACTGTAAAACCAGTAGTGTACACTGTCGCAAATGGATGTGTGTTACAAGTTCACTATTGCCTCTCAAGATTAGGAATTTTCTACAGTATGTTATCGTCCTAATCCCGTAGCCATTACAGCATAATCAAAACCAACGGATTTATACATTTGTCTGCGGCGAAGTGGTGAAGTGTTTCGCTTCCTATACTCAGAGTCCAGGGTTCGATTCCTTAAGTACGAATGCATGTTACTGTAGTTTTTTTCAGACACTTTATTATTTTTTTTATTCACATACTGTAAACCAGGGCATACAGTAGCTGCATGAGCGGTTCTATGCGATCGAGTCCGGTGTACCATAATGTGCAGGTTCTATGCAGGTTAAGGTTCTATGCTCCGTACACAGTACACATACAATTCTGTAGCTGGGCAGACTGAATAGAAATGGCTACCACCTATGACTCCTTGCCCCACAGAGGCCCTAGGCTACGGAGCAAGTAATAGTCCAGATTGTACAGACTATGGGGCAATGCTGAAGGAGCGTCACAATCCCCTAGCTAAAATACACAGTATGCATATTATGGTACACCGGACTCGATGACATACTGTAGCACACTGGCAAAATGGCCGCCGCCCCTGAACCCTTGTGCAGGTTATGGGGCAATGCCGAAGGAGCGTCACAATCCCCTAGCCAAAATACACAGGGGAGGGATAAGCTACTGTAGGATTGCATACAGTATTACGGTACACCGGACTCAATCGCATAGCACACTGTCAAAACGACCACTACCCATGAACCCCCACCTCCTGAACCCCCACCTCGTGGCAGGCAGCAGTTGGGTATGGAATGAGAAATGGCATAAGCTGTGCAGGCTACGGGGCGATGCTGAAGGAGCGTCACAATCCCCTAGCCAAAATACACAGAGATACTGTAAGCGAGGTCTATGCACATTACAGTACTGTACGTTACACCGGGCTCGGTCGCATAGCAAACTGACAAAACACAAGTTTTACAGTACATACAGTAAAGCAGGCCAAAGCTGCAGGAGAGTTTCTACTGTAAAGGTTCTATGCACCGTACGGTAATGTACACATACCTGTACAATTCTATAGCAGGGCAGACTCAATTGAAATGGCTACCGCCTGTGACTCCTAGCTCCTAGGAGGCACTCAGCTATGGAGCAAATAACAGCACAGATTTTGCAGGCTACGGGGCAATGCTGAAGGAGCGTCACAATCCCCTAGCTACAATACACAGGGGTGATAGAGATAATCGAGTGGCTGGAGGGGGGTCCCCTTGATTTAAGGGGCCCCCACTCCTCCAGGGTACTCCGGCCAGGTGTGACTAGTTGGGTATTTAATTCCATGGCCGCAGGGACCGGTATAAAAGTCTCCCCCGGCTGTGCATTATCTGTCCAGCTAGTGGAGCCCAGTGCTGATTCAAAAAATATGGGGAACCCCTACGCTTTTTTTGTCCCCCTTATTTTTTGCACCAGGACCAGGCGCAGAGCCCGGTGCTGGTTCTAAAAAGATGGGGGATCCCGTGTCCATTTTTTCCGTATTCCTGCCGGAATTCGACTGCAATTGCATATACAGTACTGTACCCCTTAATGTCACTGCTTACAATATACAGTATTTAGACATGAGCTTGTGTACAGTATCTGTCATGAGGTGCTTTTTTCACTGACACTATAACTTTTTTCTATTGTGATATACTGTACAGAGGCGGCAAACTAGCCAAACGGGAATAATCAGCTTCTGCAGAATAAAATGAGATGCTACAGTACATGCCTATATTCTGTGAGTGACTGCGGCTCTATGAAATTAAATCAGAAAATTTAAATATGAAATGCATTACTAATGTGTGGCATTACTGTACTGTATGTGTATAAGGTGTACTACAATATTTTCTGGTGTAACATAAGGAAAGGGCACTACTGCATGGTCTAATGCAGTGGTTCTCAAACTTGGTCCTCAGGACCCCACACAGTGCATGTTTTGCAGGTAAACCAGCAAGTGCACAGATGTATTCATTACTAACTGACACATTTTAGAAGGTCCATACAGTAGGTGGAGCTAATTTTTTCACTTGTGATTCTGTGAGACCTGCAAAACCTGCACTGTGTGGGGTCCTGAGGACTGAGTTTGAGAACCTGTGGTCTAATGTAAATAAAGATGAATGTGGTGGGGTGTAATGTGAATAAGGGGCATTACTGTTAGGAGTAATGTGGTACTATGATATGATGTCATGAGAATAAGAGACACCACTGCATGATATAATGTGAATAAAGTTGCAGTACTGTGTTGTGTCATTTCATCTTCGGGTATTATTGTGTTACCATGCCCCTTCCCAGCAAGAACATACTGTACACTGTTTTGGGCTGGCACTAAATGTGCACATTGTTCTTATTTAGATTATAGGGGGTAGGAGCGCCAAAATGGGTGATGGTGCTGGGAAAGGGGTGCAGGGTTAGAGGCGGAACTACGTAGCATCTGTGCAAGAGGGCATCAGCCAAAATCTAGCCTAGGGCATCATGTTGGTCAGGTTTGGCTCTGATAATACTGTACTCTTACTGTACTTTGCATTCAATACTTTATGCCTTAGAGGACTCGGACGCTCGCATTTGTAAAGCACGGTGTTTTCCTCCGCCTCCGGCTAGCCTGTTGCCCTTCCCCCATGGGAGCCTGCACAGATCATGCAGTAGACAGGGAGGGAATGCAAATGCTGGTCATGTGCAATACACAAACGCCCACTGTAGTACTGTTTTGCTCACTTACAGTACTGTACTGTAGGTTGCATTTAGCGTAAAGAATCGCTCCTGCAGATGTACTTTGATTTACTGTATGTGAAACCTGTGTGCATCCTTCCATTGGATGTACTGTATTGGAGAGAAATTTTTTTTTTTTAAAGTGAATGTCACGGGAACACATTAAAAATAAGGTTGGCACTTCCTTCCCATTGGTGTTGGTTTACAGTATGCCGTAGTGTACTCGGACGCTCATGTAATTGCATTTCAAAGGCACAGTATTTTCCATCGTCTCCCCCCTACCCCCATCGCCCTTCCCCCCTGGGGGCCTGCACAGGGAGGAAATTCAGGTCCTGTGCAATACACAAACGCTGAAGATCTACAGTACTGTTTTGCTCAGTTGGTAGCGTCAGAATACACTCATTTCATTCCCGCTGTTTAGGTGCATTTAGCGTAAAGAATCGCTCCTGCAGATGTACTTTGATTTATGTGAAATCTGTGTGCATCCTTCCATTGACTGTCTTACAGTGTAAATAAAATAATACAGTGCATTATTACAGAAAAAAAAAAAAAAAGAAAGAAAGAAAGCACATCAGGTCTCGAACCCTGGACCCCCAGCGAGGGAGGTGGGAGCCTTCACCCCTAGCCCACGACGCCTCATGAGAGATTTCCAATTTCATGTGTGAAAGTACTGCAAACAGCGGCCGGCCCCCGCCCCATTGCTGTTGGTTTATGCCTTAGAGGACTCGGACGCTCGCATTTGTAAAGCACGGTGTTTTCCTCCGCCTCCGGCTAGCCTGTTGCCCTTCCCCCATGGGAGCCTGCACAGATCATGCAGTAGACAGGGAGGGAATGCAAATGCTGGTCATGTGCAATACACAAACGCCCACTGTAGTACTGTTTTGCTCACTTACAGTACTGTACTGTAGGTTGCATTTAGCGTAAAGAATCGCTCCTGCAGATGTACTTTGATTTACTGTATGTGAAACCTGTGTGCATCCTTCCATTGGATGTACTGTATTGGAGAGAATTTTTTTTTTTTAAAGTGAATGTCACGGGAACACATTAAAAATAAGGTTGGCACTTCCTTCCCATTGGTGTTGGTTTACAGTATGCCGTAGTGTACTCGGACGCTCATGTAATTGCATTTCAAAGGCACAGTATTTTCCATCGTCTCCCCCCTACCCCCATCGCCCTTCCCCCCTGGGGGCCTGCACAGGGAGGAAATTCAGGTCCTGTGCAATACACAAACGCTGAAGATCTACAGTACTGTTTTGCTCAGTTGGTAGCGTCAGAATACACTCATTTCATTCCCGCTGTTTAGGTGCATTTAGCGTAAAGAATCGCTCCTGCAGATGTACTTTGATTTATGTGAAATCTGTGTGCATCCTTCCATTGACTGTCTTACAGTGTAAATAAAATAATACAGTGCATTATTACAGAAAAAAAAAAGAAAGAAAGAAAGCACATCAGGTCTCGAACCCTGGACCCCCAGCGAGGGAGGTGGGAGCCTTCACCCCTAGCCCACGACGCCTCATGAGAGATTTCCAATTTCATGTGTGAAAGTACTGCAAACAGCGGCCGCCCCCCGCCCCATTGCTGTTGGTTTATGCCTTAGAGGACTCGGACGCTCGCATTTGTAAAGCACGGTGTTTTCCTCCGCCTCCGGCTAGCCTGTTGCCCTTCCCCCATGGGAGCCTGCACAGATCATGCAGTAGACAGGGAGGGAATGCAAATGCTGGTCATGTGCAATACACAAACGCCCACTGTAGTACTGTTTTGCTCACTTACAGTACTGTACTGTAGGTTGCATTTAGCGTAAAGAATCGCTCCTGCAGATGTACTTTGATTTACTGTATGTGAAACCTGTGTGCATCCTTCCATTGGATGTACTGTATTGGAGAGAAATTTTTTTTTTTTAAAGTGAATGTCACGGGAACACATTAAAAATAAGGTTGGCACTTCCTTCCCATTGGTGTTGGTTTACAGTATGCCGTAGTGTACTCGGACGCTCATGTAATTGCATTTCAAAGGCACAGTATTTTCCATCGTCTCCCCCCTACCCCCATCGCCCTTCCCCCCTGGGGGCCTGCACAGGGAGGAAATTCAGGTCCTGTGCAATACACAAACGCTGAAGATCTACAGTACTGTTTTGCTCAGTTGGTAGCGTCAGAATACACTCATTTCATTCCCGCTGTTTAGGTGCATTTAGCGTAAAGAATCGCTCCTGCAGATGTACTTTGATTTATGTGAAATCTGTGTGCATCCTTCCATTGACTGTCTTACAGTGTAAATAAAATAATACAATGCATTATTACAGAAAAAAAAAAAAAAAGAAAGAAAGAAAGCACATCAGGTCTCGAACCCTGGACCCCCAGCGAGGGAGGTGGGAGCCTTCACCCCTAGCCCACGACGCCTCATGAGAGATTTCCAATTTCATGTGTGAAAGTACTGCAAACAGCGGCCGGCCCCCGCCCCATTGCTGTTGGTTTATGCCTTAGAGGACTCGGACGCTCGCATTTGTAAAGCACGGTGTTTTCCTCCGCCTCCTGCTAGTCCTCCATTCCCATTATGCATTAGCGAACTCAGACGCTCATATATTTTAAAAGCACGGTGTTTATACATTGTACTGTACATTCTTCCTTTTACACAATTACTGTAGTTGCGTCTCCATACACATACTGTACAGTACTCCATACTTTTTCCACCGCCTCCCGTTACGCCTACAGTATTGCCAGAGCTGTAGATCAATCCGCCGCTATACTGTACGATCGAAAGTACTGGATTAGTGGAGCATTAGCGACACAGTGGTGGAGATGTGTAATGCATGATGAGTATCTAGATCGCCTCAACGCGCCTGCCTGTGATGAAACTCAGCTATCGCATTAGCGTGACTAAACGCCCGTCTCGGCGGAGAAACAGTCAAGATAAAGGTGGCTACATCTGTATTACTGATGAGGGGCTACCCAGCAAAGACTGGAAGATATGGTTGTCAGTAGATGCATGTACAGTCCTTTATGGACTACGCTGATGCAGCAGATCTAGGGGCTTATGAAGCAATAATCACAGCAGGGCCACAAGTAACAACAATCTGTATTGCTGATGGTAGTAGCTCCCCCCCCCCATAGTTTTCACAACTGTTTATTAAACAAATTGTTTGCAAGACATCCCTTCAAAAATAAAAACAGCAAACAACCCAAAACCCAGAGTTTTTATTTCGCAATATTCCTCCAGTTACAGACACGTTTCCGAACACTTTGGCGAAAGACAAAGGGTGCATAGCTGCATCCATAGGTGGCTACCGACATGTGGGGATGGCAGCAGCCTCTAGGACTAAACTTCCAAGCAGTTTTTGGTGCTTGGAACATACTGTAGGGGCCAGACTGCAGTCACCAATGACAATAAATCTCCTGCATTTGACTGTTAAATAATTGCAATTCCTTTATGATAAATATGCACATTGGGACATTTACAGTTTTGAAGTATATCAACAGTTTGGTATACCCTGCACGTATGGTGGGCCCGACCGATTTGTGCCAAGGTAAAGTAAGTGGCACCCTAGAGATAAGAAAGGGTACGATGATGTTAGATGCTTTGCAGTCACGGTCGCATAATTGAAACAATTTATTTCCCAATTGTTACACTGTAAGTCTAGAATTAAAAAATGGATCCACAATGAGATACAATGTCCAGTTATAGTGGAGTTAATGCCTGCATAATGCCAGTTACACACTGAGCAATAGTGAAATGCCAGCGATGAATGACTATATTGTTGAAGAATATAGAGTTCAACGATAGTGCGTATACACAGAAAGTTATCATTCAACAATATCTATCAGTGACGTCACCGCCGGCATTCCTGGACACGCACCTCAGCCCGACATTGACGGGTTGAGCTGTATGTCAGCTCAATATTGGTGATTGCTGAACAACATGCAGGAGCGTGCATTGTTTAGCAATCACCAATATTACCCCAAACACACTGGACAATATAAGCCTAAAAAAATAAACGATAACAATATTAATTTTGCAATTGTTTATTTTTTAGGCTGAAATCGCCCAGTGTGTGCTAGGCTTTAGAAACAAACTCTGGGGGTAATTCCAAGTTGATCGCAGCAGGAATTTTGTTAGCAGTTGGGCAAAACCATGTGCACTGCAGCGGAGGCAGATATAACATATGCAGTCTGAATAGTCATGTCAGGGGGGGGGGGGGGGGGGGTGTTTGTGGGAGGGATATTCAAAACAGCCAGACTTGGACAGAAGTTTGCAGGCTGGCTGGTCTGCTGAAAAGTTGGATAGATGTGTGGGGCACCGTTTTAGTTGGACTGACTGGTTGGAAGTTTGGAGATTTGGCGGGTTGGAGAAAAGTTGGTTGGAAGTTGGTCTGATGTATGGCTAGCATAACACCGCACTAATTCAGATCTGATCGCAGCAGCAAATTTGTTAGCTAATGGGAATACCATGTGCACTGCAGGTGAATCAGATGTAACATGTGCAGAGAGAGTTACGTTTTGGTGGGTTATATTGTTTCTGTGCAGGGCAAATACTAGTTGCTATATTTTTACACTGCAATTCAGATTTCAGTTTGAACACACCCCACCCAAATCTACTCTCTCCTCTTGTTATCTAAGCCCTCTTCTCGACACATTTCAATCGCAGCTCTCCCCTGCTCAGTGACCATCATTACCGCTTTTTCTCCTGCTGGTAAAGGCTCATCTCCATCTATGGCCACCAGCCCTAGTACGATGGTTACTCCCTCACTACTTACATCTTAGCTGTATTATGTCTTGAGAATGTGTGGTGCTCTTTGTTACCTGTACTCTATTTCTGTTATTTATTTACTGTAATTCTAAGTTTTGCCTCCCTGTACTGTCCTTTGTACGGCGCTGCAAAACACTTGTGGTGCCTTATAAATAAAATGTAATAATAATAATAATGTTATATCTGGAGGACCCCTGCTGACCCGCTGACCTGCTACTGCACACTGGTAATGGCTATTTGGAACCCTGGCACAGAGATGCTATAATATCCTGAAAGGTGAAATTGACATAAGCCGCAGACTTGATTCCACAGCACACACTCCCCAGCAGAGGAGGGCAAACCAATCCAGGTGGAGAGTGACTGCAGTAATCTCACTCAGTGGAGACGGGGTATGTGATATCTCAGATCACTGTCTCTGCCTCTGCTCTGCAATTGCCAGCAAGTGGGTGCACTGGGTCATATTGAGCCATCCAGAGGAAAAAGAACTATCCAAATACAGTGTTTTAACAGCCTGGAGCAAAAGGGAGCTAGGATTGTTTCTCCCCTATTCTGATCTCTGATATAGGTGAGGGCACAGTGATCTTTAACGTTGGTATGTGCCTATGGGCATTCAAAGTTTAGTAACAGAACTTTATATTCCAGTATATGATCCACCTACTTAGGAATCTTGTAATAATAATTTCTATTGATATGATTAATATTGTTCTGAGATATTTTATTCTTATGCTTGTTTTGTAGCAATCGGTTGCTTAATGTACAATAAATAGTTTTAATTATTATACTTATTTTATTTTTTTGTGCTTTTACCTTGTTTCACTTGTGAACATAGATCAGGATCTCTTAAGAAGATTTGTTATTTTAACCAAGTTTGACATAGTAAGTCTAGATTTATTGATCTGAATGGCAATAACAAACCCCTTTGTACATAGTAAGAGTCTTGATTTCCCTCAATGATATTGTGTTCTTACAGCCTCTTGGTGGGAAGGAGATATTCCTTGGTGACATGATGCACGCAGTATTGTTGTAGGGTTTCTAAGACCTTTGGCTTTGTTCTACGCTGTCATATAAATACAGTAGATGTCTCAAGATGTCTTTGAGGCCTCAGATAATGAAGGCTGTGCTTCCTGGGGCCTGAGTGATAGTTCTTTCATCTATCGGTAACCGTCTAAAGCCCCAAGAAAACAAGATTCCACCATTTGAATTACAAACTCTCCAGTTTCCTCCTAAGAAAGGCTGTCTGCTCCGGTGCAATCATTCCAAGTGATCAGCATCCCTCTCTGATCTTCATGTAGCTTCTCCGGCAGACACTCGGAAAGAGAACGGTCACAGCAGGCAAACTTTCACAGATCATTAGACACGAGTGTCCAACTCCACCATGTCCTCAACCCCAATCAAAGCACTTCTAGAGAAAAAACCTTCCCTTTCATCTAAGCTTTGGCATGCCCACTGTGAATTGATAAATCTCAATTGAACGGGTAGATAAAACAGACATAACACAAATAAATGAGTGAATTATGCATTCATTATTGCAGATAGACACAATAAGCCATCGTCTTTGCATGACGGGTGATATGCATTGCTTGGAGCAGATTTGTACAGTATACTGTACTGTACGTATAATTTCAATCAAATACACTAGTAATCCCATATGACTAATATGTGGGCTACAGAATAGGTTATTGTAATGAAATGTAATTACAGGAATACTCAGCCTAATGTAAAATATTTGCTATGAAAATGTTACTTGTGAAATTTGCAAATGAATATATTTATAGAGATTAGGGGCCTTATTAAACACTAACTCCAGCCAATACTGACGTTTTCCCTGAAGAAAGAGTCACTTTAACTTAAGGGCTGTTTATAAATCTCCTAGGGTCATATTTCTCAATTTTTGAATTTTAGACCCAATAATTATACTTGCTTATTGCCTCTTATTGCCTCAATAAGAAATTATAGATCGCCGTTATACAGGTTGAGTATCCCATATCCAAGTATTCTGAAATACGGATTTTTTGGAGTGAGAGTGAGATAGTGAAACCTTTGTTTTCTGATGGCTCAATGTACACAAACTTTGTTTAATACACAAAGTTATTAAAAATATTGTATTAAATGACCTTCAGGCTGTGTGTATAAGGTGTATATGGAAGATAAATGAATTGTGTGTATGTACACACACTTTGATTAATGCACAAAGTTATAAAAAATATTGGCTAAAATGACCTTCAGGCTGTGTGTATAAGGTGTACATGAAACATAAATGTATTCTGTGCTTAGACTTGGGTCCCATCGCCATGATATCTCACTATGGTATGCAATTATTCCAAAATACGGAAAAATCCGATATCCAAAATACCTCTGGTCCCAAGCATTTTGGATAAGGGATACTCAACCTGTATCACGTCAAGGGACACCCTCCTTGCGATGCGTAAGAGAAAAGTGATTGCTGATTTCTCCAATGAATTCCAACATCCTCATAAATCTTTATATAGACAGTGAAATTCCCAAATTTATCAAGATCAGGCAGCTCACGCCATCTTCAGATGGCACAAGTTATCATTTGTCACTGGTAACAGTGAGCTTTCAGTTTTGAATGGCACTGTAATGTCCATAAGTGTCCATTAGGGATTAATGGGTCTATTCATGAATCAGTGAATAGAGTAGAGAGGCGAGACCTGGAGAAGATGCCCATGGCAACCAATCAGCATTAAAGTAACTTATCAAGTGCATTCTATAAAATTATACTTAGCCGCTGATTCGTTGCCATGGGCAACTTCTCCTCTGGCTCACTTCTCCACTGTTTTCACTGCTTCATGAATAGACCCTATTGTCTCTCATGGCTTGCAGTGAAAGACTTTTCACTGGAAAAGTGCTTTGCGCAGACAGCATATTTTCAGACAAGCTATCCCGGCAAGCAGGCATCGTTAAATACATGAAAGTCCCACTCCGGAAGAGAGAGGTCCAGATGGGCGGGCTGGAGGCATGGCAAATCGAGTCATCGTTCTGCTGCATTTTTTGGCAGTAGTTTGCTGGAGACAGCCAGGGACAACTATGGCGCAGTTAGTAGCTAATTGAAAGAAGAGGCCCCATGTCCTGGCAAATTTACCCGGAAAGTGCACGGAGCCAGGAGTCTTGCCTCACTTTCTCATGGGCTAGGAGACTCTCCCCTAATATTCGTGAATCTCCCAGTAATTCCAGGAGAGTGGGCAAGTATGATTAAATAGGTCAGATAAATCTGAGTTAAACAATGCAAAATGATTCATTATTTATCTAAGACAAACTAAGGTAAATAATAAATAGGTCCCATAAGATGTTTAAAGTTGTATGAGGCTTCATTGTTGTCTGTCAGATTAGGTCTGGAGGGGTTGTCTGCTGTGTTCCTCAATGACATAGAGACAGAAAATTAGATGTGCAGAATAGAAATATTCACCAAACCGGTTAACTCAGTATTTCCCAAACTCCACCATTACAGTCTAGGTTTTAAGCATATCCATGCTTGAGTCCAGAGGGTTAAATCAAATTTACTGAGGTACTAATTAAGTCACCTGTCAGCTTAGTGATGTACTAAGCCTTGGAAAATTAAAAATGGAGAGAGATAAACCACCAACCAATCAGCTCCCAACTGCCATGTTATAGGCTGTTTTTGAAAAATGACAAGAGCTTGATCTCCACTTTATCTCTCTTCAAGGCTTAGTACATATGCCCCCTCTAGTGAATTGGTTGGTTTCATTCTCATGAATATCTGTTCAGTCCATAAAATTTCTGCCTGATTGATATTACATGCTCCAATGAATCGGTAGGTTGAGTTCTTACATATTTGTTCAACCAACAAAACGGCTACTTTAGTGATGTCACATGTTCCTAGTAAATTGGTAGGCTAAATTCATATATATATTGGTACATGCAATGGCTGCTTCAATGATGATTCTGACCTTTAGTGAATTGATTTGTAGCATTCATTTGATTTCTGGCCAAAAATTACTGTGGGTAGATGAAGGGTACATTTTAATTGGGTACTTTGAAATCATGAACTTTATGGGAAGTGTTTAATTTTACCTTGGGTGAAAGAGGCATTTACTCATATTAATAAATGGAAATATTCAATAAATTCAAATTATCTATATGCAATAATAACTAATGTTTATTGAACTGCTATAGTAAGATATACTGTAAATGAACCATATTTACAAAGACATCTGGTAAGGCTGGGTGTCCATTCGGTAGCAGGTCATGGCATGATGGCTAGGGTGCTCCGTTGCAATGTCTGTCTGTTCATTATTTATAATACAAGAAAGTGGGGTACTCGTTTTGTAAAAATGTTGGGTGTAGAACTATTGTCTACCCAGGAGCCTCCTGATTTGACTACAGCTGAATAAGTATATTAAAGAAAAAGGAATTTAAATGTTTTGCCGATATTTTAGCCGTAGTAAAGTAAATAAATTATTACTCTCCAGACAACTAGAGCATAGTTGCCTACCCTCCCTCAGTCTGCAGGAGACTCCCTGAAATAGCAGCAATCTCCCTGAATCCCTGAATATAGCATCAATCTCCCTGATTGCACCTTATCCCCCTTAAGTAGCTGTTTCATTCTTGGGTAAGAAAAGAAATCAGAGATACATACATTCAAATGGGATAATCAACGCCATTTCCCTGCATTGGCTATAGGGCACAATGATCCCTATGGCTACATGCATTTAAATAAGGTTTCTCATGGCCACATACACTATATGGAACTTTTTGTAAAACATAATACATGAACAAATCCTGAAAAATATCAGTGTCTTTTGTTCAACACGTATATCTTTCTATCTTTGGGGCTCATTTATATTTGGATGTAAGTCATGTTTATGACACGTCCCTCAGATGTAGCAGTACACGTACGCACTGATAGGTGTTACCGTCATAACCTCCCTGAAATGCTTTTTCAAAAGTAGGCAAGTATGAACTGGAGATGATGGTATAGATTAGTGCATATCATGAAGTAACTATAACATTCCTATTTGATTTCTAGTGATAGCTGGTTAATATTTAAATTTGCAGAAAAATAGAATTCCTCCATTATGCTGCTATACATATCCTAAGGGACCATCTGTAAAATTAAAGAAATAAAAAAAAGCATCTCCCCACTTCTACATCTCAGACTTTACACATTTTTCATTATACGCTGACAAAGAAGCAGTGTAAAAATCTGTGCTGTAAAACTGTCTCTGTGCCGTTGGGTGACCGAAATAGAACCCAATTGTTTGATCAAATAGAAAACAAGTGACCGACTAAACCTTTGGAGATAAAGTATATTGCTTTTCTAGACTGTTTTACCAGTAAACCTTTTCATGCTCTTGCGCCAGTCATTATGTCACACAATAGGAACTCTTCAACTGTTGTGCATCGTAGTAAGATGACAGTCAAACTGCTGTAGCTACCTTACATTTACAATATCAATTAAACCCAGAAGCCAAAATGCTCTATATTTTGTGTAACCACCTTATATTGTAAATGATTCTACAGTACCTTGGCTAAACTTGGAATGGTTTTGAATACTTATATTTTAGTTCAAGCGTATTGCCATAAAATATCTACTAATATATTACACACAGTAAGGGGTATATTTACTCAAGTGCGTGTTTATAGAAGTGGAGATGTTTCCCATAGCAACCAATCAGAATGGATTCTACTTATCATTTATCTAGCACCTTCTTGAAGATAATAACTAGAATCTGATTGGATGCTATGGTCAACACCTACACTTCTAAAAACCTGCACTTTAGTAAATATACCCCTAAGGATAATTTGACTTCAAAACATTTGTCCACATGGTGTTTATATAGGTGCTATACTATGCTTTTGGTACCTGCCCCTGTAAAACAAGAATGAGGCTCCTTTGTGGGTTCTAAATAGTTAATAGAGTGAGAAAATCCTGCCTACAGTACATCTATTTTTTAATTAATTTGACCTTATAAGTTATGCTTTTAAATACTGTGTACTCCAACATAATTTTTAGCTTAATATTATTTTTATTTCACTGCTTCCCAAATTGTGATATGTGTTTTTTTTTTGTTTTTTTTTATCCTATTTAGCAGTATCTTATATACATGTCTTGCACAAGAGCTGACACTCACTTATCTTCGGTACTGTGATTTGTCTATTGACTTCTACATCATCCTGCTGAACAGCTCCTCTGATCTCTGTATTTCTCTACATCATGGCCCTCATTCCGAGTTGTTCGCTCGCAAGCGGATTTTAGCAGATTTGCTCATGCTAAGCCGCCGCCTACTGGGAGTGAATCTTAGCATCTTAAAATTGCGAACGATGTATTCGCAATATTGCGATTACACACCTCGTAGCAGTTTCTGAGTAGCTCCAGACTTACTCGGCATCTGCGATCAGTTCAGTGCTTGTCGTTCCTGGTTTGACGTCACAAACACACCCAGCGTTCGGCCAGACACTCCTCCGTTTCTCCGGCCACTCCTGCGTTTTTTCCAGAAACGGTAGCGTTTTTTCCCACACGCCCATAAAACGGCCTGTTTCCGCCCAGTAACACCCATTTCCTGTCAATCACATTACGATCGCCAGAACGATGAAAAAGCCGTGAGTAAAAATCCTAACTGCATAGCAAATTTACTTGGCGCAGTCGCAGTGCGGACATTGCGCATGCGCATTAAGCGGAAAATCGCTGCGATGCGAAGATTTTTACCGAGCGAACAACTCGGAATGAGGGCCCATATCTTGTACTGTATGTTCCCAGGGTCCTCTTAGTAGGAATGGGAATATTGCATAATGTACAAGACTCTCCCATCTCTCAGGCATCCTGCTTTCATGGTCTCTATAGACAGGATAGATTGGCAGTCTTGCTACTCTGCCAGTCTGAACTATGGGGGTAATAATTCAGATCTGATCGGTGCTGTGCATTTTTGCACAGCGGGCGATCAGATCCAAACAGCGCATGCATCAGAGCCGCACTGCACCAGCGCGTGGCATCGCTGCAACAGGGATCTGCGCCCTGCGACGGGATTGTGCGAAGGATCCATTCGCACGAGCGTTCGCAAGGAGATTGACAGGAAGAGGACGTTTGTGGGTGGCAACTGACCGTTTCAGGGAGTGTCCGGACAAACACAAGCGTGTGGAAGTGTTTGAAGGGAGGGTATCTGATGTCAAATCCGGTCCCGATCAGCAAGAAACAATCGCAGCGGCTGAGTAAGTCCTGGGCTGCGCAGAGACTGCACAAAATCAGTTTGTGCAGCCCTGCTACACATCCGAACGCACACTTGCACAGCGATTTCACCCTCCCCCTGTAGGAGGTCACTATCTGATCCCGGGGCAGCAAAAAACGCAGCCCAGCGATCAGATCTGAATTAGGCCCCATGGCCGTTGTAACTCTCAGATGCAACTTTCTCACAGTTGCACACTAGCACAGTTCAACAAATCTCCTGTGGATCATATGACAAGGACAAGGCAATACAGGTTGAGTATCCCATATCCAAATATTCCGAAATACGGAATATTCCGAAATACGGACTTTTTTGAGTGAGAGTGAGATAGTGAAACCTTTGTTTTTTGATGGCTCAATGTACACAAACTTTGTTTAATACACACAGTTATTAAAAATATTGTATTAAATGTCCTTCAGGCTGTGTGTATAAGGTGTATATGAAACATAAATGATTTGTGTGAATGTAGACACACTTTGTTTAATGCACAAAGTTATAAAAAATATTGTCTAAAATTACCTGCAGGCTGTGTGTATAAGGTATATATGAAACATAAATGCGTTCTGTGCTTAGACTTGGGTCCTATCGTCACGATATCTCATTATGGTATACAATTATTCCAAAATACGGAAAAATCCGATATCCAAAATACCTCTGGTCCCAAGCATTTTGGATAAGGGATACTCAACCTGTATTGATTAGCTTGGACTTGACTCAAAAATGTCATACCTAAACCTACTCCCCAGAACTGGCATTAGGACTGGACTAGTTTTTATTAGGCAGTACGGATGGTGTAATGGTTAGCATTACTGCCTCACAGCACTGAGGTCAGGGGTTCGACTCCTCCTACCATGGCCCTAACAGTGCGAAGTTTGTATATTCTCCCCGTACTTGTATGAGTTTCCTCCGGGTTCTCCGGTTTCCTCCCACAATCCAAAAATATACTGGTAGGTTAATTGGCTCCCAACACAAATTAACCCTAGTGAATGTGTCTGTGTGTACATGTGGCAGGGAATCTAGATTGTAAGCTTCACTGGGGCAGGGACTGATGTGAATGGGCAAATATTCTCTGTAAAGAGCTGCGGAATATGTGTGCGCTATATAAATTACTGATAATAAATAAATTGTTGTTTTAAAGCCCCTCCACTCAATACCACCTCAGAGTGGTATTTCGAGTTCCACAGCTGTAGGGCACGGTCCACTAAAGGTGCTTAACCAATATAACATTTATATACACAGGGGCTTATCCTGAGTTGGCCTACCCCAGTTTACGTAGCGTAACACACTGAAATGGTTCTGTGCATGCATGCCCCAAAAGCACATACATACTGTAGATGCACCTATGGGAGGGACTTTGACTGCACACACTAATTCTAAACATAATGAGAGGTGCTACCATGCTGAGACTTGTATTTCCACATAGAAAAAAAAGAGAAAATGCAAGGTGCAGAGTAACATTGAGGTGCTTAGAGTAATTTTGTCTAAAAGTATAGGCCCACCTACCACAACCAGATGACTTCATCTAGTTGGTCCCTAATACTTCTAAATTCCAAGTCCACAGCATGGGACTCTCCAGGCTAACACACGCCAATTGCCCAAGTGCTCCTATACAGATTGCACCTGGGAAAGGCAGAATGGGGAGGGAAGCTGAGGTCTAACATAAACCACATGCAGGTACTGGGCAATATTCATGAATGAACCTTAATCACCTACCACTTAGGGGTCTTGTTACTAAACCTTGGATGGAGATAAAGTAACAGCCAATCAGTTCCTACCTGACATGTTACAGGCCATATTTGAAAAATGACAGGAGCTGGTTGGCTGGCACTTTATCTCCATCTACTCTATCTTCATCCAAAGCTTAATAAATAGACCCCTCTATGCCAAGGGAGTTCCGCTTACAGAGGTGAAAAGGGGTGTGCCTGTCAGTTTAGAGAGATCTCTGAATTGTGCATGAATGCAGTTTGAAAATGATGACACTGGGAGATGTGTCTATATTTTCAGCTCCAGGCAATACTATCAAAGGCCTGAAAGCCAGACTCCCAAAGAATGCACTCTCTGTTCCAAAAGGGCATGCAGGTGCCACATAACACGATGTAGAATGTGACACCAAGCTACAGATGTCTGTTGTAAAAGAGGCAGAAGTTGTATGTAGTCCTCTCCAACTATCAACTCAATGGGGTCGATTCTATTCGGCAACTAATGAATAGCGCCGGGAATTAGCTCCCGACGCTATTCAATTCAGCAACTAATTACCTGCAATTGTCGGGAATTCTTCTCTCATCCCCGGGGGATGAGAAGAGAAACCCGACAAAAGTGCTGCCTCGCGGCCGGCGCGAGGCTGATTCTGTCGGGATTCAGCCTCGCGCCGGGGAGTTAAGTCGGAGAATGCCCGTTCTCCCGACAATTCAACCTGTTTTGTCGGCGAGAACGGGCCATCGCCGACGTAACTAGTTGCTGAATTGAATAGCGTCGGGAGCTAATTCCCGGCGCTATTCATTAGTTGCCGAATAGAATCGACCCCAATGTCAGTAGGTTTGTAATCACTGGAGTCAAAATTATTTAAACTGCTGTACATAAATTGCATGATCACTTGCACCATTTTTGGTCTTTGTACTTGATATCAACAAGATCAAAGGGAAAATAGTTATTTACATTTGCAGTTTTATCTTCACTTGAAAGTCTGACTTCGTTTAGTCTTAAATCTCTTTAATGCTGTAATTAAATGTAACCCACATTCTATTTTCACTTGAAAACCAGGAAACATCCTTGTGACACCTCTGGAAAAAACATACCTACACGATTATCTTAATTACTATGATGTTTGTCTAATCACAGATATCATTCCCTGCAATATGGAAAATAATCTGCTGTAAGAGCAAATGGTAATTTCAGATCCCAATTTACATTAGATACAATTATACATTGCCTATATATAACTGCGTCTGTCAAGGTAACATGTTCTAATTCACTGCTGTGTCACAGTAAATATAATGAGGGCACACAAATATTGTATGAGGAGCTGTCGTCTGAGCACAAAAAGGGACACTTGCCAGTTAATTATAAAATAAAAGCCAGGGAAGGTTTACATAAGACTATAAAACAGATTGTAATTGTTGGGAAACGGTGTTAAAGTATTACAGCGAGTATTTGGATGACATTTTCTAGTGTTGTGTTATAACATAGTCAGGCTTTTAGGCTGGGAAACTAACAAGTGCTATTTTTTCATGAACCAAAGACATTATTGGACCAGAGCAGATAGAACAATATGGAATATAAAGAAATAAACCTAGGTAGATCTTGTAAACGATGATCACAACAATTAATTTGTTTTCATAATTGGTGGGATTTACTGAGTTTGCAGAACAATGGTATAAATCCAACACCATCTTAATGAGGACAATTAAGTTGCCGCGTTCACCTCTGTTTCTGAGGGGTCTATTCAGAGCCGGCCCTAAACAATATGGTGCCCTAGGCAAGATTTTGGCTGGTGCCCCCTTGCACAGACACTAGTTCCACCTCTGACCCTGTACCCCTTTCCCAGCACCATCACCCCTCACCCATAGCAGTCCTCATTTTGGTGCTCCTACAATATTTTAAATAGGAACAGTGCGCACATTCGGTGCACAGCCCAAAACAAAACGGTGTTTGTTCTTGCTGGGAAAGGGCATGACCACACAATAATACCCCAAGTTGAAATTACGCCACACAGTACTGCAACTTTATTCACATATCATGCAATAGTGTCTCTTATTCACGTTACATCACACAGTAGTACCATGTTACTCCTCACAGTAGTGCCCCTTATTCACATTACACCACACCATATTGCCCTTTATTCACATTACACAACACAGTAGTGCCCTTTCTATACGTTACACCACAAAGTACTGTAGTACACCTTATACACATAATGCCGCACATTAGTAATGCATTTTGTATGCAGATAGAGACGTAGTCACACACAGAATATAGGCATGCTGCATTTCATTTTAATCAGCAAAAGCTGCTTATGTCCCTAGGCATTCCAAGTGCCCTAGGTATTTACCTAGTTTACCTATGCCTAGGGCCGGCTCTGGGTCTATTTACTAAGCCTTGGACGGCGATAAAGTGTATGGAGATAAAGTACCAGCCAATCAGTAACTAACTGCCACGTTACAGGCTGTGTTTGAAAAATGACAGGAGCTAATTGGCAGGTACTTTATCTCCGTCCACGTTATCTCCATATACCCCTGAAGTACTCCCGCTGCGATTGATAGTTTTGGAGATTGTTGTCTAGAATCAGGAAACCTGCCTGTTTGCGGTGCCTTCAGACATTTATTTAAACGCTTTTCCAAACAGATGGACAGTGTGGCTCCATTAAGAAAGGAAGACTAGATGTAAGGAATGATTCAGTAGTATATCAATAATTTATAGCAGGGTTTCTCAAAATGTAAAACACTTCAGCCGGTCAACTCTACACCCCTAGCATTCCGTACCTCTGCTGCCTCTCCCTTTCCTACTCCAAGAGTTGCAGAAAAATAATTGCTTCCATACCTGACATTTGTGTTCTGCTGGTCATAGGCTGAAGGAAGAATTCATTATTTGAACAATTACCTACAGTAGGTGATCTTCCTTCAGTGGGGTCAGGAAAGTCCAATGGAACCCAGCCATAGTAAGTTTTTTCCTGAGTGCTTGTGGCAAATATCCTAGTAGCAGAGAATGACATCAATCATCGATGTTTAGCAAATATTGATGGTTTGCTTTCTATGGTCAATTAGAGTCAAATACCAAGAGGGAAAGAAAGAAGGCTTCTTTGTGGGTGCACTCTTAATTTATTGAAATTGTACTAATGGAATAATAAAAATAAAATATAACTTTTACTTTTTGCACTAAAAGGTTTTTCTCCTATGACAATCAAAACATGACACACACAAAAAACAGAACATACATAAATATAAAAGCGGTGACTAACGGAATACAAATGATCTAATCCCTGGAATTGGGAAATTACCAGCGCTAATGATGTTCTACCTATAATTCGGGGCATCTAGCAGCAGCAGCGGTAACCCTACTCCCCGGCCGCACCTTGCTCCCTCCAGTGAGGATTGCTCTCATCAATGATTCAGGAGGTGGATGCAGATAGTTTTCCTTAACCTACGACCATACCTCACTGCTTGTGCCCAATCTCGTCCGATCTTGGAAGCTATACAGTAGAGTTATGGGTCAGTACCTGGTGGGGCACCACCAGGGAATACTCGCTGCAGTAGGTCGGAATTTAGGAACAACTCCAGTCTAACATTGACAGCAAATTCATGCTTTCTCTTGATGCTCATCTCTCTCAGCTTTGGCACCCACCTACCGCGAAACTGGTTATTCAGAATCCAATACTACCTACAAAATAAACTTTAATATTTACAGAAAAATTGATCTCCACCTTTAAATTATAGGTAGAACATTATTAGCGCTGGTTATTTCCCAATTCCAAGGATTAGATTATTTATATTCTGTTAGTCACCGCTTTTATATTTATGTATATTATGGTTTTTGTGTGTGTCATGTTTTGTTTGTCATAGGAGAAAAACCTTTTAGTGCAAAAAATAAAACTTACATTTTAATTTTATTATTCCATTAGTACATTTTCAATAAATTAAGAGTGCGCCCACAAAGAAGCCTTCTTTCTTTCCTCCTTGGTATTTGACTCTAAGTAAGCAATTACTGACTTCAGGGTGCACCACCAGTCTAAGAATTACGTCATTTTGCTGTGATATCACATGCATACTGGTCAAGATAATTATTCATTTCTGATCCATCACCAGTGCGGGATAAAACCCACCCCTGTCTTTCTATGGTCGATGTCAATTTGCCCCGCCCTCCAGCCATTTGTGCCTTGGCCCCAACCTCCTTATCTGATTTGCTCACTATAGTCATGTCTGCACTTATGCCACCTGTGTATGGTTCACACCATCAATGGTTCTCTGTGGATGGTTTCCTGCTATGGAAGGTACCAATGGTGCCATTGATGGAACCACCAATGGTGAGCCATTTTGTGGCCATCCTTATCTAATAGGCACATGCGGCCAGCTGTAATGGTCCTGCTATTTGTATGTGTATATATCTAATAAATAGAGTTTTTGGGGGGGTTAATTTAAATTTTGTATAAATACGGATATTACCAGCAGAGCCGGACTAAGATCTCATGGAGCACCAAGCAACAGAATGGTTTGGACTCTTTCCCACTCCCACTTGTCACAAAAAAACTACACATCCCAGCATGCCCTGCTTACATTTTTATCATTCTCTAATTGCAAAACTGTGTCAGGGCATGCTCGGACTTTAGTTTCACAGCAGCCGGAGAGCCACAAACTGGCCAGGCCTGGTTTAAAATAATTCGGACAGTTTAGAGCCCCCAAAAATCATAGGCTGGAGCGTAGTGTACTGTAAATGTCTTAATGATCAGACCATGCCGCCAGTGAGCTGCCTAGCAATACACACAGCTGTGTACATCCACAGAGATTATGCCATTCCAAATATTGTACATTTTCATCCAATGGAAAAAAAGGCTCTTTAGTAATTAACTGGTTCCCTAATTCTTGGTAAACGTGAATTTGTATTTTTGTGCTGTCATATTACTGATCCCCTACAATTAAAAGGTGCCGTTTGTTTGCAGATGCTCCCATAAAACCACACGCACAAGGTTTTACTTGTCATCTTGAGCATTAAATGAACCAGAATTTTATCCGATGAAACTTTGCTCAGCAGCTGCACACTGGAGAAGCTTAATGAGGAATTTTTTTTTTTGTTCAGGCAGATGGTAAAATTGCTATTTTCTCTTACCTAATAAATACCATTAGCAAGCTAGAAAATATTCACTATCACCAAGTCTATATTATTAAAAGAAAAATTCTATTTACACATTGCCTGTTATCTGTCAGGAGATCAGGTCCGGAGAAAACAATTCCCAGCTGTCTGCTTTCAAGGGGTAGTCTCTAGCATTACAATCTGCCGCCGCTGCGTTTGTGATTAGATAAATCTGCAGAAATCTCTTCTCATATTCAATTCTCACTCCGTCTGATTGAAATAATAACAACTTGTACATTTCTGTGTGCCTTAACCTGAAATCTTCAGACCCTTAACCGTAAATATCTGGCTGCGTGATGATTTTAATGACACCCTATTTTGTTTTCTCTGAGCAAATGACAGTACGTTTTAAAATCTGTCAGACGGTGTCTGCGTTCACATCACGAGACTGTATCACTTTGAAGGACAAACATTTATTCAAGAGAAGAAAAAAAAATCTAGGCTTATTAAAGTAATTCTCCGAAAGGGAAATAACTTTGCATACACATTTTGTTTGTTTCTTGAAGCGTGTTTGTTACAGTATGTTGAGTTATCAGAAATGTGGAAAATATCCGTTTTATAAATATATATTTTATATAGCAAGGCATTCTGAATGCTGAGTAAGATCTGCAGCAGCAACAAGTGCTATTAATACTGCAGTTCCATTTTACAGGCCTAAACCGGGCAAAATGAACTAGCATACATCCGAATAGCTTCCATCCTCAAGACATTTCATAAAATAGACCAATTACTCTCCAGTCATTTGTCCCTGGCTGGAAAATAACTATTTATTAAACTGTCATTCTGATATTTAATGACTTGAAAATATATAAAGATGGTGTGTTTTTACGTTTTTATCTTATACTTTGGGGTCTATTCATGAAGCATTGAAAGGGTGGAGAAGTTGCCCATGGCAACCAATCAGCATTGAAGTAACATTTATAATTTGCACACTATACAATTGTATGGAGCATCTGATTGGTTGGCATGGGCAACTTCTCCACAGGCTCACTTCTCCACTATTTTCACTGCTTCATGAATAGACCCCAGTATCTCTTCATCATACACTCAAAAACTATAAATACACCACGGATGTACAATAGCAAAATCCAAATGTGCATTAAGAGAGGAGTCTCTCTCCGGGCCCCATCCTCTCTAGCTGGAGGCACAAGTGAGGAAACTCTTGCTCTGTGCCAGAGTCTACTGTGCATACCTGGTCTCCAGGAAAATGGCATGGCTGCCATTTTCTTATTGTGTTTCTATGTGCATGCACAGATTGCTGGCAAAATGGCCACCATGCCATTGTCCAGGTGATTTGTGCAGTGCTGAATTTGAAGATGTTG
Organism: Pseudophryne corroboree; assembly: GCF_028390025.1. Taxonomy (NCBI): domain Eukaryota; kingdom Metazoa; phylum Chordata; class Amphibia; order Anura; family Myobatrachidae; genus Pseudophryne; species Pseudophryne corroboree. The sequence continues at coordinate 389,244,221 of NC_086450.1, forward strand.
GACTCCAGAGACGTAAGTATTGAAGAACATGGGTGTAGAGTGGACCAAGGGGCCTCAGTCTACCACACACCTTGCACCCATTGTAGAGGCAAAAGCTGCAGAAATTAATGCCATAGTTCACCACTAAGAAGGATCTTCTTTACACATTTACTATATGTATAGTTGGAAATATTAAGGGGGATATTTAATCAAGACTTCTAAAGAGGACAAGTGGAGGTGTTAGCCATAGCAACCAAACGGATTTTTGTTGTCATTTTATAAATACAAATAATAGCTTGAATCTGATTGGTAGCTATTGGTAACACCTTAATTTGTCTTCTTTAGGAGGTTTGATCATTTTCACCCAGGGGGCATCCCATACAAAGAAGGTATCCTATACAAAGATCGCAAAGGACAGCTCTCCCGATAAGAGCTGTTCGTTGAGATAGACTTCCGGTTTATGACCTGTGTATGTGCAAAGTGCCGCGCGCCAATGCAGGGGGTGCTGGGAAAGATCCGATTGCATTCCTCTTAAAAAAAACAACACAAAAATAAGTGCATAGGCTTCTATTGGGGAACGCCATGGAGTTACCCAACAGGTCCAAACTTCAAAATGTACCGCATTCCGGAGCTTGGTACATATGGGAATGTTGCCAAAACTCAGAAATCTGGATTTTCTGAGTTTTGGATACATTTTCACCTTTAGTACATCCCTCCCTAAGTGCCACGAGTTTAACCAATGAGTGCTATTTTAAAGAAATTAGAGGTGTTCTTTAAGCCTTTGAACTAAAAGGCATATGTACTAATCCTTGGAGAGAGATAAACCAACCAGCTCCTGTCGTTTTTCAAACACCGCCAGTAACATGAGATCTGATTTGCTGGTACTTTATCTCTCTCCACTTTATCACTCTCCAAATCATTCTCTCTCTCTCTCTCTATGGGGTCTATTCATGAAGCAGTGAAAACTGTGGAGAAGTGAGCCAGTGGAGAAGAACCAATCAGCATTGAAATAACATCTATAATTTGCATACTACAAAATCATACAGTGCAGCTGATTGGTTGCCATGGGCAACTTCTCTACTGGCTCACTTCTCCACTCCTTTCACTGCTTCATGAATAGACCCCTTAATATATATATATATTAATCCTCTCGGTATTGTAGGGGCTGAGGATGGTGCTTGTTTCCACAAAATAAGCAATCTAGCAGCTGCTGGAATATACGGTATTGCTTTAGCAATCTACACATTTACTGGCCCCATAGGAAGACTTTGTATGGACACCCATGTACTACCCAAAGGTGATAAAATGCCATATACCCATGTGGCTTTGAAAGGGAAAGCGCTCCATTGCCTAGCAGCATTCCCCTAAAACAGCTGCCCCCCCTCCCACCCACCCCCCCCCCCCCCCCCCCCACACACACACACACACACGCCTATGACATATAAGTCTTTGATGAAGCTTATATATGTTTTGCTGATACAGAGCACAAATATCTTGTTGGAAATAAACCCAATTATTGACCGGCATTCCCATGACAGCTCTTTGTCGTAAGGACTGTTCACATTTTTCTGAGAGGGGGCTCTACAAAAGGAAGTGACTCCCCGCATACTGGTGAATGGCCAGTGCTTCCCACCAATCACAGGCTGTGTGTTGGGATGTATGCTCACCCACTGTATACCTACCTAAAATGCCTTATTTGTACATAAAGTATGAATACAAAACTGAGATAGGAATGTCATATCTGTCTTATTGCCCATGAAATAAAATACTTGTGCTGAAATTAAATAAATTATCCCAATTAAATGGTGCTACAAATAATGGTTGTCAAACAAACTAGGGTTAAATAAGAATGCGATAACGCTAGAGAGGGATAAAGTCATGTAGATATGGGTTGTACGCAGGCAGCCTGTGTTAATGTTTAAAGGTGCAGAGATAAGCCTTGGAGAGAGATTGGTACTAACTTACTAAGCAGTGATAAAAGTGGAGAAGTGAGCCAGTGGAGAAGTTGCCCATGGCAACCAATCAGCAGCTCTGTATACAGTATAGTATGCAAATTATAAATGTTACGTCAATGCTGATTGGGCAACTTCTCTACTGGCTTACTTCTCCACTTTTATCACTGCTTAGTAAATGTCCCCTAAAGAGGAGAGTGATTAACTACCAACCAGCTCCTAACTGTCATTTTCCAAACACAGCCAGTAACATGGCAGCAAGCAGCTGATTGGCTGGTACCATCCACACAGAGCCCCATGTGATCACACCCCACCTGTGTCTGGAAATCCCTCAGTAAATAAGCTACTGTATAAAAAGAGACCCCCCTTCCCCACCAAACTACTGACTATAGGTGTGGTTATGGTGTACCTTATAGTTATGAATTACAGGGACGCTGAGAGACATGTCTTGGTTCAAATGTCATCTCATGACTATGAATAATTCCACATTCATGTCTACCCTCGCAATGTAGACTGCAAGCATGACTTACTGTAGAAGGGAAACTGACAGCTACCTACAGTATATGATCACTTTATTAATGAAAATGTGTTTTTCAGAAAACAAGACATCGTTTTGTCTTACCACACTTACCTGGTAGGCTAATTGCTGCCATGTGACCTAACGATCCACATTTACACCAGCCTAGAGCCTCCTATTAACAGAGACCCACAGTGTGCTGAAGTCATGTTATCTTTGCTTTCAAGGATAATTGCAACAGCTGACCCCCAGACCTCAGTTGCTCCTATCTGACCTTCTTCAAAAAACAATAATGAAGTCATTACAATCAGGTTGAAATCTGCTGTCTGTTAATGAAGGTCAGAGACTATGAACCACAGGAAATACCAATCAGATGTCTTCTCTAAACTGCTTAGAGATAGAGAAACACCTGCAGACATGTCAGCAAGACACTGCTATTCCTAACAGAGAGATTACAGCTAATTCTGTCATCATCACAGTTGCATGTGCTTTGATGTAGCAAAGTCTGTTGCATTAGACTGTTAAGCGACACAGGTCATGCAGGTGGGTAGGAACTGCAGACTGATGGCCAGATCAGGTAGTAACATACTTGCCTACCTGACCCTCTCCATGAGGGAGAAAATGCTCTGTTCCTGGACTTTCCTGGTAATGTATGATTGCCATCACCTGTGGTGAGCTAGGTAATTGATAAGAAAGGTGTTTCACCACAGGTGATGGCAATCATACATTACCAGGAAAGTCCAGGAACAGAGCATTTTCTCCCTCATGGAGAGGGTCAGGTAGGCAAGTATGGGTAGTAAGGACTTGATTCAGTGATGTAAGCTAATGAATTTTGCAGCTGCAAATTTGTACGCAACTTCTGAAATATGCTAATGTTGCAGCTACAGTACCTGGATTTGTATTGAGACGCTAACTGGTGGGCTTGAAGCATAGGCAAATGGGGGCGGTTGGGGGGGTGGGGGCTGGGGACCCCCCCCCTCCTCTGTGCAAGTGGCTCAGATTATGACAATAGCAATAGTATGTAATATAATTACTAGAGCTGTCGCCACTTCATGCAGTGTAAGGTACAGAGCAGATCTTCTGCACATGCCCAGTGGTAGCAGCTTCTTCTACCAAGTTTGCTGTGTGTGTGAATCTGAACCCTCAAGCAGTGCACTAGACCAGAGAGTAGCTACCAGGAAGAAGAGACCGGTGCCTTACCATGAGGTGGGAGAATGTGTGCTTAGAAAGTGCATTATTGGTTCTATTGTGTTTGTGTATCTAATTAGTATGGTATGTTTAACATTTTACTGACCATTTCTTTATATCATTTAACCACTTAATTGACGATTCCCCCCCCCAAAAAAAAAAAAAACGCTCAAATTGTTGTTGTTTTTAATGAGTGAATTAGATGAAGAAGATGAATTTAACCCTATCCAAAATTATGTATTCTACTTTAAGCAAAAAAAAAAAAATTCCCCCCAAACGTTGAAACATCGATCAGGAACATTGTGACAATCGGAACATCGGAAATATTGCGACCATCGCGGCTTTCATTATGAAAGCCGGGACAGCCTCCAGGTACACAGGGGGAGGGGTTGGGAGGGTTAAGTTACATGCGGCTGCTATTGTCTGCAGCTGCTGGAGGGGGGGTTCCTGCCATGCTGACCAGACCGCCAATCAGTAGAGGAGAGTGCATGGAGGCAGCGGGACGTCCTGATCCCTCTGAGAGCAGCAGCGGAGAGAAGTTTCCCTTCCCTGCCCCTGCTAACACTGTCTATCTGACTGGTCGCATCCTGTGCGACCAGGTCAGATAAAGCACTTGCAGGCATGGTCGCATCTGAAGTGGTTAAATGTTTGATACAGCCTATACTAAAGACCATCTATGGTGTTAATTAATACTGTATTCCCTACAATATCCAGTGTATAAAAATTTTTATATTAATGTCCAAGGTCGTTACTAGTTTCCCAGAGTGGGAAAATGTGGATTGCATTTGGAAACCCCCCTCTAGAAATCCTGCATTTGCCCCTGTTGAAGTGTGAGAGGTGCGGTTGGACTGCGGTGCGTGTGGTGGTGCCTGCTGCCGTGCAGGTGTAGACTCGGTACTCACCAGGCGCCGCTCGCTCTTCGGCGCGGCCTCCTTTTCGAACGGCTCCCGCCCGGCGTCTGACGTCAGACGCCGGGGGCGGGGCCTATGACGCGGCGAGCGCCGATTGGCTCGCCGCGTCACTCTCCGATTGGCTGCCGCTCCGGGAGCCGCGATTGGCTCCCGGAGGGTGCCAAGATTTAAATGCCCCCGCAGTCTCTGGTCCGGTGCAGGGAAAAAGGTAATCCCTGCACCGGACACCCGCCGCCGCCACACACTGACAGGCGCTGGGGACAGACAAGCTGTCCCCGCGCTGTCAGAGACATTGTCCCGCAGGGGACACAGGCGCTCTGGCTGCTGCAGCTGGAATGTGTCCTGTAAAACAGGACACATTCCCACATTTCCCCCCCCTTTTTCCTTTGTAGTCCCTACAAAGATCTCCACGGCGTCCATCGTCCGCGGGTCAGGGAATTCCAAGGTCCTTCCGGCGAGGGTGCATTCGGGGGCCCAGCCTGGACCAGCTGTGACCCCACATCCTTCCTCCTCCAGCTCCGGGTTCCTCTTACGGCCTGACCTCCATCGGCGGATCCTCTGGGGGAGTGGCATCTCCTCACGGTCGCTTGACGCTTGCCACCAAGGGGAATCTTCCTCCACGGGGACAACAGTCACCCACTCTTGGCCTCCGATATCGTCTGTGGCTTCGTCCCTGTCTTCCGGGTGTGGTATCGACCACCACCCAACAGCGGAATCCTCCGGGGCATCCGTTTCCTCCCGGGCAACAGCCACCACATGTAAAATTTCCTCGTGGGGCATCTCCAAAGGTCCTGTGTCTTCCTCTGGAACGGGTCCTCCCACGGCATCACAGTCCTGTCCCCGTACGTCGGTCCATTTCGACACTCCAGGCAGGTATTCTTGCTCCAGGACTATCTCCTCCTCTTCACGGAGGGCATTCAACTGGGAGCATGACTCCACCCGATCCTGCCAGTCACTCTCGTCGGCGCTTCCGATGCCAGAGTCGTCCTCCATCTGTTCTGGGAGGGATTCGTCGGCGGACAGCTCACCGTAGTCCGAGTCCTCCTCCGATATCTGGCCTGGGGTATTACTTTCCTCCTCAGCGTACTTCTTCACTTCCGCTGGCACCTCTGCTTCCTCAGCGTACTCCTTCGCTTCCGCTGGCATCGTTACTTCCTCAGCGTACTCCTTCGCTTCCGCTGGCATCGTTACTTCCTCAGCGTACTCCTTTGCTTCCGCTGGCATCTCTTGGTACCCAGGACACTCCTGTTCCGCACGTCCTGGTCGTGGACGGTTCCATCGCGGGGAGATTCCGGACGTCTCAGTCACTGGGTCTTCACGCTTTTCTTCGCAGCGTGGCCTCTTCACCTCCCAGTCGTCCACCTCCGCCTCATGCGGGAAAGGATTCTGCCTTACTGGGGTCACTTTCTTGGGACAGAGTAGGTCCGCGGCATCTTCCCAGGGGCACTCACTGGCCGCATGTCCTGGTCGTCGACACTTCCAACAAGGGAGGGCCACTGCCACCTTCTCCAAGACGGGTTCCTGGTCCACCTCCTTCACTGGGGAATCTTCACCCGTTGGTTCCGGCTCAGAGGAAATGGGCACCTGCGAACTAACTTCAAGCAAGGCCTTCCGCTCCATTTCCCTGGTTTCCTCCTCCCATCTCTGGGCGCGACCATCCGCAATCATCCGGTCTTCATTCCACGGACAATCGGGAAGCGCATGTCCTCTCGCCTCGCAGAGCGCACACACAGGCTCTGCAGCCACCCGGTCCCAAAGCTGCTGACGAGACTCCGTCAGCTGCTTCACCGTGGCCTCGTAGTCCGTCCTGTCTTCCGTCCATGGACATTCCAGGAGCCGATGTCGGGGATCTCCACAGCCTTCACACCGGGAATCAACCTCGTCTTCGCTCAACTCTTCGTCCCAGGGACAACTGTTGTGCTCATGCCCGTAATTTCCGCAGAGCAAACACCAGGACTCTTTCGCTTGGCCCTTCTGACGTCTTCGGTCCGCTTCCTGGACCACCTTCTTTGGGGACGTCTCTCGCCAAGTACACTCGTCGGCAAAGTGACCTGTTTGCCGACATTTCTTGCAGGGCGTCACAGCGGCCTTCTTGCGCCCCTTCTCCCGGCGCTCTTCTTTTCCACGCTGGACCGACCGCTGCACCATCTTCAGGATGTCTGCCCCAGACACCGTCACCCAGTCGCTCTGGTCCGCACACGTCCGGGGGTGAGTCTTCTCCGGAGCCGTCCGCAGGGAGGTCTTCTTGGTGGCGTTCCACATCGTGTCCGTGATCCGGTCTCTTTGATCCTGCCGACTACGCCAAGTGTGAGAGGTGCGGTTGGACTGCGGTGCGTGTGGTGGTGCCTGCTGCCATGCAGGTGTAGACTCGGTACTCACCAGGCGCCGCTCGCTCTTCGGCGCGGCCTCCTTTTCGAACGGCTCCCGCCCGGCGTCTGACGTCAGACGCCGGGGGCGGGGCCTATGATGCGGCGAGCGCCGATTGGCTCGCCGCGTCACTCTCCGATTGGCTGCCGCTCCGGGAGCCGCGATTGGCTCCCGGAGGGCGCCAAGATTTAAATGCCCCCGCAGTCTCTGGTCCGGTGCAGGGAAAAAGGTAATCCCTGCACCGGACACCCGCCGCCGCCACACACTGACAGGCGCTGGGGACAGACAAGCTGTCCCCGCGCTGTCAGAGACATTGTCCCGCAGGGGACACAGGCGCTCTGGCTGCTGCAGCTGGAATGTGTCCTGTAAAACAGGACACATTCCCACAGAAGCACAGGAAGTAAAACACCAGAGACATTGCAGCTACGCATGGGATCTCAGACTAGGGCAGGCATTCCCAACCACGGTCCTCAAGGCACACCAACAGTGCAGGTTTTAGTGATATCCAGGCTGCAGCACAGATGGTTAAATCAAAATAACTGAGCTACTAATTAAGTCACCTGTGCTGAAGCCTGGATATCACTAAAACCTGCACTGTTAGTGTGCCTTGAGGACCGTGGTTGGGAATACCTGGTCTAGGGCCTGGGCAATACCAGAAATTATCAGATTGTTGAGACTGTAACAGTCATCCCACTATGGAACTGTTCACATATTTTACACTCAGCGGTGACAGCCAAAAGGTAATTCCAGCCTGCCCCAGCTAACTCTGACAGTGGCATACCTCCCAACATGACCCCCTCCAGAAGGGACACAATGCTCTGCTTCTGGACTTTCCTCTTAATTTATGATTGCCGGCACCTGTGCTGAATAGGTCAGTGGATAAGAAAGGTGTTTCAGTACAGGTGATGGCAATCATACAGTAAGAGGGAAGTCCAGGAGCAGAGTATTCTATCCCTTCTGGGAGGTATGCAGTGGATACGAAATGTGCCTTGTTACTATATGGGCACTGCCATAGTGTTCTGGCTGTTTAATGTGATCCTGATGGCCTTGTGTACTCTTACTCATGTTCGGGTGGAAGCAATTATGGCTCAAAATCATTTGTGTGGATTATTTTTTTATCAGTTCTATTGAATGTCGAGTTGTAAGAAAAATACTTCAAACATAAGAGGATGTGCAAGCTGTACAGGTGACAAATGGACAAACGGATGACTCATGACATTTTATGACTCATGATTCTGTGAAAACTACAGAGATCATTGTACTAAAGAAGTTCATTTATTTCATTCATTGAAAGGACAGTTCCCCACACACAACCATTGAGGATTCCACCCCCTGGAACACTAGGCTGAGAGCTGAATGACTCAGTACTGTGCTAGATTTCCCAGCAGATGCCGGCAAAGCAGGTGATACTGGGGGACTATAACATTGCAGGACTTTCCATAGGACTCAGCAGTCCTTAGGTCTTTGTTCTGTATAACGAGATCTCCTCAAAAATAGGAAAATAAAAAATATAGAAAGTAAGGTACCTAGTACAGTTCAGAGTTCCACACTACTTGTCCACAATTATACTTGCATCAAAGATGTATGCAAAATGCATTCGCAGATGCGATTTCGCTTACTGTGCAGTTGCAAAAATATGGTAAATATGGTAATGGCGCAGATGGCGTCTTGTGTCATCTCACGTACACCACTTTCATACAAAAGTCAGGACGCACATTGGTCGGCCATTGAACTTCTGAGTAAGTCTAGGCTGTCTCAGATAGAGCAGCGTTCTAAAGACGAGGAGGGATCTCCAGCTGTGAGTGAATTACCAGTGGCTAACTAGGGAACACCCAGAAAATGGTCATGACTCCTGACACACCTGTTTCTCTAGCCACCTACCGTCACCTCCCCAAACGCTGGCCACCTGTCACTCACGATGCAAATAAATCCTGTGTGTGTGCAAAATCGCAATTCAATCACTGCACATGCGTAGTTGCAAACAATTGCTGCACTGCGTACAACATTGACATTGCGTACATCTCTGAATCAGGCCAGTGTTGTTGTTATTGTGGATATTTGCCTGTATCCAGAGATATATGCATCTATATGACCTTACCACTCCTATACATATACTTGGTTTCAGCACTGTCCTTACTATCATCGCACATTTCTGCCAGCCCTTGCTGCAAGAGATCCATTTGAAATCAGATGGATCTCTGCAGAGGTGTATGAATAATAGTGGGGGAGTCCTGTGTGCAATCTCCATCTGGGCCCACTCCACTCTAGCCGGCAGTGCAGTACTTTCTGAGCACTAAGGTCACTAGGAGACCCTAGCGCTGTGCCAGAAACTAGTGCACATCTGCAGGACTCTGGGAAAATGGTGCGGCAGCCATTTTCCGAGTGATTTTACTACTGCATATGCACAAACACCGAGGAAATGGCCGCCGTGCAATTTACCCAGTTACTTGTGCAACACTGCTGCCGCTGACGTGGGACTCCGGAGGGTTAATCATTCAAGAAATGGGTGCAGGGTGTAAAGTGTGGGTCCCCCTGGACTAATGGGTCCATGTGTACCGCACACCTTGCACCCGTTATAGATTTGCACTGGACCTTTGTGTGCCCAGTCAGAATTAAGTAGAAGAGACTGAGAGGCGCACAACTCGAAGTCTCCCGTAGATGCATAAGCCTACTTATAGAGCATGCCCAGTGCTACAAAACGCAAGAATTGCCCACAAAATGGACTTGTATCTGCCCAGCTGTGATTTATATTATTTTCAGAACGCCATGGAATGGGTAGACGTTCTATACCGATAACAGCTAGGGACATATATTTCCCCACACGTGCATGCAACATTTAATTTACAGACTGATTACTCTAAGTCACAATTTCCATCCATTTTAACAGAGTCTGATTATTGCACTTTACCAGATGCATCTCATAAATACATATTAGCAAATTATTCCTAGCCAATTACGTTCATCTGCAAATAATATTGATGTAGAAAGCAATGCTTGTCCCAACATTTTTCCTTTTTACTGCCGATACTAGACTTGGGTTTTGCCAGCACAATATGTATATAATACATAAGGGGTGACTGAGGCCACAACAAAATGGAATCTCATATTTATGGGGTTAAACTACTGAAATGAACAAAGCACACAGTACTTAATTGCCACTGTTGGCTTAATTAATTTATTTCCGTGAGTCAGCTATTTCTCTTCTTTTTCTGCATGTCCTATGTAACATTCCTCAATCCATTCTGATGATCTCATCAATGTGAACCAGTTTATAGAGTATGAGATATGCTGGTCTTTCACTGCGTACCAAATCGATGACTAGTTCTAATGAATACAATATTGAAGGGAGGACAGAGGTTGCTGTTAAAAATTCAATGATCACTGATGGAAAAATATGTCAGTACGGGCAAATCAATACTTGTTTCATGCTATCATGAACACACAGGGATTTTTCCATCTCTCATTTATTTATTTAATATAATTTCTTGCTGTTTTATTTTAACTGTTATATGTATCCACTTTCTCCGTCGTTGTGATTTATTATTTTATTTACTTTTTTTCTTTTTTATTATCCGTTAGGTTCTTGCATAAACTTTTTTTATGATGTTTTATGATTTACTGTATGTTTTGACTTATGGACTAGAAAGCAAAAATGCATTCAGGAGACACAGTGTGTACACGACCTACCTTGCTGCTGTATCTTTGGTAATGTAATCAAGTTAAAAGCCAGGCACTATCGGCAATTACTGCTGTATGGCACTGTGACCAGTAGCCTGCTCCATTCGTTGGGAGTGTGATTTCAATGAACAATGAGATCCAACGCAAATGCCTCTAGGTCAGAAGTAGCTCCGAGGGGTGAAAGTTACATGGTCTGAAACTTTAGATCTCTTTGCTGATATTAAAAGTGTGGATCTGTGGTTGAAAGCCATCAATAATTCACATGGCTTTTCTTCAATACCTGCAACTGAACTTTAACCCCCATGATAAACAACTCAATTCATGGCAGTGTTAGGAAACTGTATAACCCATCTACCATCTGGTGCTGTAAGCTACATGAAGCCAGTAGCAAATGAGCTTTGTAAGTGTGGCTAGACTAGCTACACCTGACACCAAGGAACTGAAACGTGGAGAGATGGAGGCCTTGATTATTTTATTTTTTCTGTAATGCATACAGTACATGCGTCACCTTCTGAGCTACACACAGAGAAGGGCCACTAAGGCTGCAACTTTGTGCCAGAAGAACTATCAAAGGCAGTTGTAAAACCAGAGCCTTATACCCATAAGTAAAAGGCAGCCTTATAATCCTCAGTGATTGTATGACTATGGGCCTAATTCAGACCTGATTGTAGCAGCATATTTGTTAGCAGATGGGCAAAACCATGGGGGTCATTCCGAGTTGATCGCTAGCTGAAAATGTTCGCTGCGCTGCGATTAAGTAAAAAAAGGCACTTCTGCGCATGCGGCACAGTGCACACGCGCAAAGCACTTTCACAACGGCTGATGTATTTTTACACAAGGTCTAGCAAAGCTTTTCAGTCGCAATGGCCGCAGCAGAGTGATTGACATGAAGTGGGCGTTTCTGGGTGCAACTGACCGTTTTCAGGGAGTGCTCAAAAAAACGCAGGCGTGGCAGGAAAAACGCAGGCGTGGCCGGCCGAACGCAGGGCGTGTTTGTGACGTCAAATCCGGAACTGAATAGTCTGAAGTGATCGCAAGCGCTGAGTAGGTCTGAAGCTACTCAGAAACTGCACAATATTTTTTGTTGCCGTTCGCACTTCTGCTAAGCTAAGATACACTCACAGAGGGCGGCGGCTTAGCGTTTGCACGGCTGCTAAAAACTGCTAGCAAGCTATCAACTCGGAATGACCCCCCATGTGCACTGCAGGGGGGGGGGGGCAGATATAACATGTGCAGAGAGAGTTAGATTTGGGTGTGATGTGTTAAAACTGAAATCTAAATTGCAGTGTAAAAATAAAGCAGCCAGTATTTACCCTGCACAGAAACAATATAACCCACCCAAATCTAACTCTCTCTGCACATGTTATATCTGCCACACCTGCAGTGCAAATGGTTTTGCCCATCTGCTGACAAATTTGTAGCTATGATCAGGTCTGACTTAGGCCCTATAATTGGTAATAGCTACGTTTGTTAAAAACTTTTATTGCTTACAGAGGGTTCAGTATGATTTACCAATGGACACAATACAGACGGTCATAATCCCGACAGCCATTGGCCGACAGTCAAAATACCAACACGGTCAAAATACCATCATTTATTGTGCCGACATGTTCAAAATGCCGACATATTCATAATACCGCTATTTGGAATGCCGACATGTCAAAAAACCAACATGCGTTTTCTGTGGTTTTTTGTGTCAGTGTCGACATAGGTCTAAGTGTACCACGTCCCCTTGCATGGCAAGCGGCTTCGGGCATGGTACCTCAATGCACTCGGCACTCTATTATATTGCCCCTCCAGGTCCACTGGGAAGGTAAATTATGAACAAGTCTGTTTTTGTGAAAAAATTCCTTAAAAACGCATGTCAGCATTTTGACATGTCGGCATTTCAAATTTCCATATTCTTACTATGTCTGCATTTTGAACATATCGGCATAATGAATGTCTGTATTTTGACCGTGTCAGTATTTTAACTGTCGGTCATTGGCTGTCTGGATTATGACCGTCGGTATTGTGTCCGTCGGTAAATCAACTGCAACCCCTTATGGAGACACATTTAAAGGCTTCAAACAATTGTTGCAATAACTTATTTGCCAGAAGTGTTTTTCTGTATTATTTCGTATCTGTAAGTGTTCGGTTAGAAATGTGTTCACAATATCTGGTTTTTTTTATACTGTTGAATTCTTTCTGAACCTGTCTCCTCTCTGCCATTTGCAGAGAATGTCAAATGAATTCGAGAGTCAACTAGCAAAGAAGAGGAAGAAGACAGCTAAAACAGGTAAACCAGCAAACAAATGACAACAGTAGGTTTGACGCTGAATATGTGTGTGTGGTGGGTAGGTAGATTTTGGGGGCTTATTTATTAACATAATATAAACAGCTCAATGGCAACCAATTACATTTTGATTAGTCAGACTGCAATAAACTGATAAAGACTCACAACTGCTGTAGATTACAGACAACACCTAGTAGATCACAATCTACTAGCTGTTGTTGCTTGTTTGCTCATTGCACAAAGGGATGTGCAGAGATGTACATTAACTCTCTGTTAACGCACATCACCGATGGTTTGTGATCTCCACATGAGCAGATGTTGCACTGCGCTTATGCAGATCTAATTCGGCAACTTCGCTTGCAGTGGCCTGGACGCATGATTGACATGCTGCAGCCATTTGGGTGTGGAGGCGACGACGGGGAGCGTTTGACAACACAGGGACGCGGCAGCCCCATCTTGTAGGTGCGTCGAGGCCAGGATCGGCGTCTCCCAACGCAGACTAACTGGCCTTATACAGTGTGATTACATCAGATATCCTGAGTACCCTCAGATGTCCAATGATTACACAGCGGCGGATCACAGAAGTCGGCAGCGGGTGTCTATTTATGCAAGATGCCTCATGCAGCTTTTGAATATTTTAGCAGAGCCGCTAAGTAAAGAGATGCAGCCGCTGTGCTATAGCGACCACATCTGGATCAGAGACAGTGTTATTAAATAAGCCCTTTATGCATGAAAAATGCTAATTAAGAAAGATAGGCATATGTAAGAGGAAATATTGTCAACGTTTTTATTGTAAAAATGTGAATATACTGTACTTGATCTACATCTATACGTAGTTTTGGTGATCAAGATGCAGTTGTCTGAAAGTATAATGCCAATAGCTATTGGACTAGTCTTGGACTAAACATTTTACTGACGGCAACACAACTTCTTGGAACTTGTACACATTGTATGAAAACAGATGAACTACAATAGGAGGCGGCACATATAGTAGTTATAAAAAATAATCATATAAGAAAATCTAGCTGGCTTTGCATCCTATTAGCTGGCATCATTTTTTGCATGGGGAAAAAAATGGCTTTTAAGGGCAATACACATATAAAGATCCGCCGCCAAGCTGTCCGACGGCGGATACGGCCGACGGGTGACCTGGCGGCGTGGGGGGCAGTGACGGGGGGAGTGAAGTTTCTTCACTCCCCCCGTCACCCGGCTCCATAGAAGTGCAGGCAAATATGGACGAGATCGTCCATATTGGCCTGCATGCGCAAGCGACGGGGCACCAGTGATGAACGAGCGCGGGGCCGCGCATCGTTCATCGCTGGTGCCTCCACACTGCACGATATGAACATTATCTCGTTCATTAATGAACGAGATCGTTCATATCTTGCAGTCAAATCGCCCAGTGTGTAGGGCCTATTAGCTCGATTTTTGCCCGATGGTCATTATCAGGCTATGCAGTGATAACCCATATTTTCTGTGTGAAAATTACCTATTTTCGCACAGAAACACATAGGATCCGCGGAAAGCTGCAGACCTACGGTATGTGTTTCTGCGTAAAAGATACTTGAGGCAGACGAAATAAAATCCTCAATAAGTGCCAGCATCAGGGCTAATAGGATAGCCCTGTTAGAGTCAATTGGCCTTGGTAAATTACCGCTGCTAATTGGATACCACACTAAATCAATGACACAGTTCAGTTATTTTCTATTTTCACATAATTTATTAGAAAATTGGATTTTAATGGTAGTTTTCTTCATATCCATAAAAAGTGCTAGATAACATTTGAGGACTTAAAGACTTAAAGCATCACTTAAATGCAGCGAACGAATCCACTTTGTGGGGTCAACTAACATACTAGAGAGCGCAACCTATCTATTTAATAGGAACCAATAACATAACAGAGGCATGAGGCACTATATACCATCTATATACCATCCATTCCATTGTGTGTAAGTGACAAGTTCATTTTAAATGTACATACTCCCATTATATTTTCTGGATGCTATTGACAAGCTGTAACACCTTGATGGATTACTACGGTGATAAATAATTGATGTCTTATTAAATATCTTCTCACTCCCACTGTGACACTCTGCAAGCAGTGACATACAGGTAAATGCTGCCTCATAGGACTGACATACAGCTGTAATACTGTATATTATCATTTATCACCTAATTCTTAAAAGGACATAAATTGTTATTTATTCTGTGCTTCTTTATAACGACCCCACTTATCGCCAGTTGTAGGGCGGGATGTATTAACATACATCGCCTCCCCTCGCAATGATGTTGATCACAGTATGTACTAACAGTATGTACACAGTATGTACTAACATATGCGATTAACATCGCAATGCGGTGACGGAGGTGGTGTGCGGGGAGTCTCCGTCACCTCCCTGGGGTCTACACCTGCTCACCTGCTGGGAAGCAGGCAGCAGGCTGTCCGGGGCACCTCCTCACTGCAGCCGGAAGGACCTCTGGCTGTGTTGCTAGGGGGAGGAGGAGTTTGTCTTCCGGGTCTAGGCTGCCTAGATGGAGGTATGCCGGGCGTCGGCTTCAGTGGTGGGGGGTGGCGGAGACGGCGGACGGCGATAAGAAGCCCATAGGCTTCTATAGGGTATCACCATCCAAAGATGGCGATACCCTCAAGGGCAAAAATGCGGCGGACAGGGGTTAGTACTTACAAAAATGCGATAAAACCCCCGAAAACGGAGGTTTTATTGCATTTTCCCTTTAGTACATCCCACTCGTAGTCTCTTAGTGAAAGTACATTAAATTATATGTCATAATTTTTATAAAGCCGTCGTGGCGTTCATGTTTTGACTTGTATGTAAGGCTTGTGGTACAATATAGAGGGTGTGTGATTTGCGATCATTTTTATTTTAAGCCCTCTCGTGAATATGGAAGTTAATGGATCTACGGTTGGGTATGGCAGGTGGAACGTAATGCCGATATTCACGTAAATGGTCAACTCTCACAAAACACGCCCATCAGACAACGGGAGAGATGTATGAAGCAGTGAAAAGAGTGGAGATGATTGCCAGTGGAGAAGTTGCCCATGACAACCAATCAGCTGCTATGTATCATTTTATAGAATGCACTTGATAAGTGCTACTTCAAAGCTGGTTGGTTGCCGTGGGCGACTTCTTCACTGGTTCACTTCTCCACTCTTTTCACTGCTTCATATATCTCCCCCATTGTCTGAAGGGCGCAGTTTTGGGAGTGTCATGTATGTGTCACATGACTGGTTGCAAACTCAGGTGCTTGATGGCTTATATTAGACTGAGGCCATGCTCTGATGGAGATTCTGCAAATATCAGATGGCAGGTGCAAGTATCGATGGTGCTTCCGATGGCAGCGTGTAAAGAAAGACGCATAATGTGGGCGTCCCAGCCCTTGCACATTCAGACACACAGCTGTACACCAGATGCAACTACAACAACAGATGTGTGTAACTATTTGCTGGATTTGTCAATTTCTCCATATTGCTGGATTTTATCCTTATATATGCTGCATTGCATGAATGCCTAAAGTTATTACCACTAACTGCTTTGGAAGTGTTAACACCTTGGAGGATGTTGCATGCTATACTAACTGTGCTTACTAACCTGTTTTCAAGCATGGATTCCAGTTTTTAACTATTCTAAGCTGAGGCCTCACTGGGGCTGAGATTGATTAAAATTACGCCGATTGGAGGCATAGGAGTAAAGAGGAATTATCAATGCAGAGATCTCTAATTATCATATTGTTGAGGCTTGGGGGTTTTATTGTATGATTGCCTTTTTTATGTGTTGTATGTGGTCATTTATGATACTGGCCGGCACTGGCATTTCTATAGTGGGTGCAGTGTGTGTGGTGCACACGGGCCCCTGAGTCCAGAGGGGGCCCCCACCGCACACACTGCACCCATTTGTAAAATACTTACCCCTCCGAAGTCCAGCGCCGGCATCCGCAGCGCAGCTAGAACACAGTGAAAATGGCTCAGCGGCCCTTTTCACGGCGTTCTGCGCATGCGCAGTAGAGAGCTCTCAGGGAAAATGGCCACCGCGCCATTTTCCCGGAGATCTACGCATGTGCAGTAGAGTCTGAGTCCTCTAGTGCTCAGACTCTGCGGCGCTCCGGGCAGAGAGGAGGGGGCCCGACGGAGGAGGCTCCTCTCTTAAAGCACCCCTGCTGGCCGGTATCTATATGTTGAAAATTTTTTAATTTTTAAATATGTAAAAAAATATATATCAAAGTTAGAAGCGCAGTCTCATTCTTTTTATACTGTTGTAGAGAGATAGTGCCAACCAGCCTGTAACATGACAGTTAGGAGCTGATTGGCTGATACTTTATCTCCGTCCACTATATCTCTCTCCAGTGCTTAGTACATAGGGGGTGATTCAGACCTGATCGTAGATGTGCTAAATTTAGCACATCTACGATCAGCTTCCCTGACATGCGGGGGGACGCTCAGCACAGGGCTAGTCCGCCCCGCATGTCAGTCCCTGCCCTGTCGCACAATGCCTTTGTACTTGAAGAGTAGCTCCCCACCAGCGCAGCTCCTGCATGCTGCTAGGGAGCTACCCGTCGCTGTGAGGGTCGCAGCGGCTGCGTGTGACATCAAGCAGGCGCCAAGCCCCCTACCCCCCGCACGGTCCAGGCATGCCTGCATTGCCCGGACTGCGCCCCTAAAACACCGCCGGCCCACCCCCTCCCACCCAGTGAACACCTCTGCCTGTCAATAGTAGCACTGCGGTGCCGGCGCATACGCAGTTCAGGCCTGGTCGCCTGCTGTGCAAAAACGCACAGCACCGTTCAGGTCTCAATTAGGCTCATAGACCCCACCAATGCTAATGGGAGAATCTGTTCAGCTAATGCTAGGGATCGTGTGGGTAGCCATGGAAACCAGCGCTACCCATTGATGTTACGCCAGCTGCTGCAACCATCACCATCAGTAGTGGCACTTGCCCCAGTCCCATGCTAGGTGCAGGAGATCCAGCAGACAGTGGCTTCCCATTCCCGTACGCATGACTCAGAATGCCACAGAGCTATAGATACATGCCCATGACATGCACACGACACGCCCACAAGTCAGGGTGGTTACATACAATCTCATTGTCACGGCCACTTCACACCCTGTTTCATGGAAAGACAGGTCTGGCCAAGTTCCTTTTGATGGACGGACATAAGAAAAATGTGTAAATTTGCCTTTGCTCCTGCACTATATGCAAAGACTCGCCGTTTGCGTCCGTGCACGGAGATCCGTGCGAGTCAGCCTCATAGCGAGAGCTGACCTTATGGCTGCATCCCAGAAATACTAGTGCAATTCATAAACATATGTCTTTTTCAGGGAGACTATAAGGGCAAACCAAAGTGTAAAAATGTGCATCCTGTCGTGTAAAAGCGGATTGGGATCATTTAAGTGACTCGTCATACACCCACATTCAGGAAACACATTGGGCCTGATTATGAGTCGGATGCAGTTGCGGCCATCATTTCTTCTTTTGCCACAGACACATCTGCAATGTTATGCTAATGTGCTACAAAGCCCTTCCCTGGTGTACGTCTAAATGTGCAGGGACTGATGCGCCCCCTGGCAGAGTCTACAGATACTTCATTACCATCTGATGCATCTTTAAATCAGCTGCACCTTCTAAACGTTCACCAGCCCTATGGTTGGTGCAGTCTCTCAATCTGAGTATTGTGTTCTGCATGAACTTCTGTGTGTCTCTGTACACAGCAGATTACAGCGACACTCCTGTAACATTACCATAAAACACAACATCTCTGCGCATCTTTTTAGCCACCTCCAGCGGTGGCTCCTACCTTGTTGGAGGAGAAGGGCTGCTGCTGGTGCAGCTGCCGGTCCTCCCCTCCTTGTCCCTGCTGCCGTCTGGGTCCCGGCGTCTGTGCTATGTGCAGTTCACAGACGCTGGGACCGGTGCAGTAGCGGCGATGGCACTGCGCATAAGCAAAACCACAGCTGCTATGGACTGCATCGGCTGCATAGAGCTGACGAGGCACGGAGCTGGATACCTACAGATAACCAGCTCTCTGCCTATTAGAGCCCGGTCTGGCAGTCCCGGAGGAAGTAATAACCTCCCAATGGGAGTTCCTCTAGTGTCTGTGACTGACAGGCCAATAGGAAGTCACTGCCAGTCACAGTGAAACCAGTACAGTCTTACAGGCTGCATCTGGCTTCACTGTCAGTGGCGGTGGTGAATTTTACCTGGGGGTGGCTTCAGTCCTGCAGCTCATAGGTAAAACACGCCACTGACCACCTCCGTTACCTCCCAGTCACCGTCCAGGACTGCCCCATACATTTCTGCTATTGTGCATCTACATTTCTTCCTGTGTCGTTCTTTCTGCGTCATTCTATCTTTCTGAGAATCAGGACACAATATTTTGTAATAAGATTCAAGGATAGCATCGGGGGCATTATTTTGCACTAATAGGAACGTTTGCCGTATATGCCCTTTTGTAGCTGACCTTTCATAGATATTTGAACTACTGTATGCGCATCTGATTTACTGTTCTTCAGCACCTGCAAAACCATCCATCAATAAAAGCTGTAGAAGCCAGCGTGCATTCCCGGCTAACGAGTGTACACACAATTACTGTGCATTCACAATACCGTAGCCTTCACTAAACTACTGTGTTCTTTACAAGTTGCATTTTTCATTATGCTTAACAGTATGTTTTATTTGGGGTGACCTAGACAAGGTTGATAAAACATTTTGTTATTTGGATTATCCCGGTATGGTTTTAGCTACTATATTATTATATATTTTTACTTTATTTAACAACTATGATGTATCTTTTCTCATAATTCCGTACACAGCAAGTGACCTTGTACTTGTCCTCACAATTATCACCAAGTTCACAGCTTGGAGACTCAGATAACAATCTTGAAAATGTTTTATGATCTTCATTGTAATTATAGTGAATCTAAAGCAGAACTATGAGATTGTATCACAGGGACACGGCCCCTCTATGTAATGGCCCAGGGGCCATGGTGACATTTGATATGTCAGATATTCTGCCTCAACTTTGCTAAACTCGACTTCCAACTATGCTGAATCCTGCTTTTAGCATTTATAAAGTATTGGACAAAACAACTAGCAAGACAACTATATAACTAGAACTATAATAACTCCATGATATCTGTATAGTACCCCTTCCACACCGCCAATGCCGGATCCCAACCGGGAATTGGAAATGGATCCTTCCCGGGTGGGATCTGGCATTGGACCCTATCAGCAGGCTAACCGACCAGGTAATTTGCTGGGTCGGTTGCCATAGCGGCGGGGGGCGGAGCCGGCAGCGGGGGTTGGCGGCGGCGCTTGGAGATGAGTTCATCTCCGCGCTGCCTCTCCCTATGTAGTGAACGGGTCCCGGGTCGCATCAACCTGGGAATCCATTCACGCTGCCACTGATCCGGTATTCAACCCGGGAATTGGACCATGGCCCTTTCACATCTCACACCGACCCATGTCGACCCAGCAATATGCCGTGTCGATACCGGGTTATTTGTGCGGTGTGAAAGGGGTATAATTCTGTTGTATAAGATAACTCCATGATGCTGTGGTGTGCTCTAAAATGTTGTGGTGTGTATAACTATTATTTTGAGGAGTGCAATAACTGTATGATGTCTTTTGTATGTAATAACATACTGTATGGGGCGAATTCAATTAGCTGCGTTAAATAAAATTACTGCTGCTAATTGATCCCTGGGGAGTAATTCAAAATTTTGCACGGCTACGATCAGCCACCCTGACATGCAGGGAGACGCCGAGCACAGGGATAGTATGCCCGCATGTCTGGCCTTCCCCCCCGCCGCACAGGTACAAAAGCATCGCACGGCGGCGATGCTTTTGTACCTGAGGAGTAGCTCCCTACCAGCGCAGCTCCTTCACGCTGGCAGGGAGCTACCCGTCGACCTCCGGGTCACAGCGGCTGCGAGTGACGTCACGCAGCCGCCGCAGCCCGCCCCCCGCACGGTCTGGGCACGCCTGCATTGCCCGGACCGCGCCCCCAAAAACGGCGGCCCAACGCTCCCTCCCGCCCAGCGAACACCTCTGCCTGTCAATCAGGCAGAAGAGAACACTGGGCTGAGATGCTAATAGCATCTCTGGCATGTGCTGGCGCGCTGCGATGCCGGCACATGCGCAGTTCATACCTGATCGTCCGCTGTGCGAAAACGCACAGCAGCAATCAGGTCTAAATTAGCCCCCTAATGCATGTGTTTCTCGTTCATTTGTACATATAGGGGGTAAATCTGAGTTGAGCGCAGCAGGAATTTTATTAGCAGTTGGGCAAAACCATGTGCACTGCAGGGGAGGCAGATGTAACATGTGCAGAGAGAGAGTTAGATTTGGGTGTGGTGAGTTAAATCTGCAATCTAAATTGCAGTGTAAAAATAAAGCAGCCAGTATTTACCCTGCACAGAAACAAAATAACCCACCCAAATCTAACTCTCTCTGCACATGTTATATCTGCCTCCCCTGCAGTGCACATGGTTTTGCCCAACTGCTAAAAAATTTCCTGCTGCGATCAACTTGGAATTACCCCCATTGAACATATTTGAACATGTTTTCTATCTGCTTCATACATTGATCTTTGACCAGTACAATATACTCAGCTGGTAGCATATGTTTACCCATGATAAATATTCACATTTTGAATGTAGTATTAGCACTTCTGTATTCTATGGCGTAAACTGCACCAGTACTCTGGTATCCAGCCAGTCTGGGTGCTGAGACGACTTTGTGGTATCAGATTTGCAGCAGGGTGCAGGAAGTAACAGGACATATGGGAAATAACTTTATGGAAATCTTTGGTTCTTCAGCTTTCCATTACCTTTATGTATAACAGTCCATACAGGTGACTTCTAATATCCATCATTCACAGTAAGTGGTGCATTAACCTAAGTATTATAATAACAATGTCCTAATTGGATATGAAACATGAGAAAGTTTTTAGAGGTTGCCAATGCCCATTGCCTAAACATTCCCCTTTTTCGCTCTTGCTGCAGAATTGTTTATTAATATTTAATAAATATCCCTCCATATGGGGGGACAGGTCAGTGGTAGAGCAGTACTGGTGTGTACACACGTGAGATATTTTCTTATGATTTTGACTATATAGTCAAAATCATAAGAAAAGTTAGTGCAGATCGCAAGGTGTAAGTCACCTTGCGATGCCAATGCGCGGTCCCGCGCGGTCGGTATCGCAAGCCTAGATAGACTGTGCAGGCAAGTCAATTTTTACTATCTCTATAGAAGATCGCAAAGCACACTCATGTGCTTGCGATGCCGACCTAGCCCCTGTCGCACAGTGAGAATCGGGGTTATTCCGAATCTCACCGTGTATGCACCTTAGGGATGTGAAATGGATCTGGTCACCTTAGTCACTATATGTATCTATGTTGTCAGACATGAAGCTCCTTACAGGGCTGTCTTAACAGCATTGTAGGACCTGGGCAAAACAAGGCACTGGGACCCCCACAAACCTATTCAGTGGGAATAAATAAATAAATAAATAAATAAATAAAATAATATATAGCTTATCCCCTGTAGTTCTGTGTCATCTCTTACAGGCTAAGATACAGTTAATGGCTGCCAGCACTCTAATTGGTGGATAGCTCCAGCCATCCACAAATCAGCATGCTGACTGTCTGTCTGCAGGCTGGGAAACTTGTAGAGAGTGTTGTGCTCTTATTGGTGGATAGCTCCAACCATCTACCATCAGCATGCTGACAGCCATTCACTGTCTTGATACAGGCTAGGAAACAGGTAGAGAATGCTATGCTATGAGTGGTTGATAGCCCCAGCCATCCACCAATCAGCATGCTGAGAGACATTCAGTGTCTGTCTACATGCTGAGAGGCAGGCAGGGAATGCTACCTCGCTGCTGTGATTGTGTATAATTCACTGTCGAAGCTGCCAGGCAGCTTTCTCTACCTGCCTCCTAAGAAGGTCGGAGCCACCAGCTTTGGGGACAAATCCCCCCACTCCCACCCCAGCCCAGCCAGCATCTGCTTGAAGGCCCCTAGAATGGTGAGGTCCTGGCCAGTGGCAGGCTTTACCTATGGACTGCAGCGCTCCAGGTAAAATCCGCCCGCTATCTCAGTGTCAGTGAAGCCAGATGCAGTTTGTGACTGCACTGGCTTTCAGTGTGACTGGCAGTGACTTGCAATTGGAAGTCCTTCCTTGCAGTCACAGACACTACAGGCAGTACCCTTGGGAATTGTTTCCTCCCTCTAGGACTGGCAGTCCGGTCTGCAATTAGCAGAGAGCTGATTTCATGTAGGCTTCAATGGGCTGAAACTGTTGCAATCCTTAGGAGGCGGGGGTTTGTGCATGTGCAGTCCAGTTGCCACTGGTGCGCACTCGCTGGTCCTGGCACCTCCCGGATCCATTGTGCAGGTGTCGGGACCTGGCTGACGGGCTGACTGTCTCCTCTCCTCCTCTCCTTTCTCCGGGCAGGCATGGGTAGTAGCAGCCCCCCTACGATTAACAGGTAGGAGTCCCCGCTGGTCCTGGCCAGCTGCCCAGTGTGCCTATATGTTAAAATATCCCTGGCTCCTTACAGTCCAAGCTCCCTGATTTTAAGCTGGAATATTGCTGAGGAAGTCTAAATATTGCATAATAACTGATAGCATTTCTCCGACCTGCTTCTGACCAGCATCAATAATAATATTCTTTTAGAGATCACGCAATGTCCCGGTTGACATTTTCCTTTCTGCCTACCTGTGACTCTTGTTGCTGTATATTATTCCCACTTATGAGTGGTTTAAAGCGGGAGAGTGGGAGAGCTTCACCTTTCAAATAATCGCCGAGCTTCACAGAAGTTCATGTCAGACGGCTTTTCTTTGTGTGTGTGTATTTATTTTTTTTCAGAGAAATGAATCCTGTGATATAATGAAAAGCTTGTGTTTAATATTTCATACATCTCCCCGCGCAGAAGTGTCCCATGAGACAGGCGGGGGCTCTCAAGCCTATATCAGTCATTTATTTTCTTCCAATGCTCCAGCAGTCGTCACATAAAATCATCTAGGAAAATGATTTGCAGCGCGTCACCTTCAGTGTTTATTATCATCCTCATCATCATTATTTGAAAAAGCAGGCAGCTTGATGGCACTGTATACAGAAATAGTGCAACAATCTATGCTGGTTAACATGTTAGGACTACAGGAAGGGCCTGATGCAGACCTGAATGCACGCCAGTTGTCGGAGTACATCTTGCCTGTTTTTGCATTACGCGCTGGAGGTGAGTGTACGTTAGTTCATGGGCAGTAGAGTCCTACGCATTGCAATATTATCTCCGCTTGTAACTAGAGAGACACACTGGGCTGTAATGGGGTGTTACCACTAAGGCAAAGTTCAGTAGTGGCTTGTTGACAGAACTGTGAGCTATGCAGAGATGGATGTAAGCATAAATGTGCACATTTCAAGGGGTATCTGTCACACCAAGTATAGGTTGGTGCAATGACACATTGATGATGATGGGTACTGTGACAAGGATCACATACATCGGGTAAAAAGTTCCAAATGACAGGTTTATATTCCACAGTTTTCCACAGACAGGCAGTTCTTTGCAGAATGTCAGCAGTTACAAGCAAGTCATGTAACAGTTCACAGCAGGTCTTTTGTAAACTGGGTGTAAGTTCTTCAGAGACCACTGAGTTCCAGGAACCCTAACAGTAACCCTCCTCTGGCCTATCACCTGGGTGACTAGTCAGGAACCCTGTTCCTTCTGCCTGATACCTTTTTATAACAAGCTGACCGGTGTCTGCAATCAGGCTCACTGTGTCTTCGAATTGATCCCACCGAATACCTGGCCTGGAATCTTTCCAACCACACCCTACTGTTCTATATCCATGCCAGGTATGTTCATGCTGACCCTGTCATACTACATACCTCCAAACATTTCTAATTAGTAATTCAGGACTCTCGAAAAAGAGGTGTGGTCTCACGGCACACAACTGTTTTCATCACTCTGGGGGCGTAACCAGTCCTCCCAGAGTTACCTACAGGGCTCTTCCCCTATTCAGAACAGATGCCAAGTGCAGGCTATGCAGAGTGCTCCTGCTACTCCCCAACTTTTCTCTCCCATGTGGGACATTACGGCCCGCGGGTGGGATGGAGGTTCAATCCATGAAATTGGGACTGTCCCACCGAAAGCGGACAGTTGGGAGGTTTGTGAGTAGCAAACCAAGCGCACTGATGGGATGGGTGCACCACACGATACCTTTATGATGTTAGATGGGCAGATTGACACATTTCCATGCACGCAGTGCGCCTGCGAATTCAGACAATTGCCATTCACCTCAAGTATCTTAAGAGAAAAAGAGCAATAATAACATTACCTGATTTTTTAATAGAGATAAAATAAAATAATACTAATAAGCTGTGTACAGACTAGAGAATGTGATGTTAGTGTATTAGAATGCTTAATATTTGTAGACACTCATTTACTAATATGTGTAAGCCTGAATCTTCAGTGATGGTCCCTGGGACCAGGGGGATGCTGGGAAGTGGGTGGTCCAGTGTGCAGTGTGTCTGGAGTTGGTGATGGAATAAAACAGCACAGCAGTGAACTCACATGTCTCTGTGTCCTAATGACTGGATTTACAAACATATGAACAAAACATGGTGTCAAAAGAAGTTTAAACTTGGACTGCTAGTGCTCTCAGAGTGTGAAAGAATCCTGCAGCAATCTGTAAGGCTGTGATACTCAGTGTCTGCAAAGCCTGCCGTGTGCTCCTCTCTTCAAACAGTGAGTAACCATGGATAAACTGGCTCCTCCAACCGGCATGCTGATGTCTGGTAACTTGTCTGAAAACTGGAAAAGATTTAAGCAAAGGTTTAATATATATCTTGCCGCATGTGGAGCTGATACAGAGGCTGACAAAACTAAGGCATCCATTTTCCTCCATGTGATAGGAGAGGATGTGCTGGACATTTATAATAGTTTTCAGTTTGATGAGGGGCAGACTATGGTGCTATCTTCTATAATACAAAAGTTTGAAGAAAAATGTGACATACCTGTATGAAAGATATACGTTTTTCACATGTGAAAGAAGTCTGGAGATGGATTTGATCAGTATGTTACAGAGCTACAATCACTCAGTAAAACCTGTGAGTTTGGTGATTTAAAGGATTCACTGATTAGAGATCGTATTGTCTGTGGAATACCTGATAATGGACTCAGAGAGAAATTGCTTAGAGAGCAAAACCTAACACTAGAAAGGCAGTGTCTATGTGCAGATCTGCAGAAATAACTAGATTTCAAGCCAAAAAGTTACACAAGGAAGCTGGTGCTGTACATGTAGTGCAGAAAACAGAGCCAAGCAAACCTCCATTCTCAAAAATGAAGCAGTCTTAGCCACAGTCTAACAAGGAAATGTGTAGTAGATGTGGAAATGCTCACAATCCTAAAATGTGCCCTGCTTATGGTAAAACCTGCATGAAATGTGGTAGACTTAATCACTTTGCCAAATGCTGCAAAATGAAAAGTGAAACAACCAAAGTGCATGCTGTTAAACAAACAGAGGAATTCTTTGTGGATTGCATTGAACTTTCCAGTGCAGATAAGAACGAATGGATTGTCCCTTTAACTGTGAACGAGATTGTCATTCCCTTTAAGCTTGATACTGGCGTGCAGGTGAATTTAATATTGTTTCAAGACTATAAGACTTTTAGAGTAAAACCTAAAATTCATCCAGCCAAAGTGAAAGTTACAGGGTACACTGGGGAGGAAATTCCTGTGAAAGGTACATGCTTAGTGACACTTAAATATAAGGGACAACAGTTTAAAACATCTCTACTGATTGTGGATAAAAATGTGCAACCAATTCTAGGATTAAGTTCCTGTGAGAAACTAAGCTTGCTAATCGATGTTTACAGAACACAGAAACTTGTTTGAAGGTCTAGGTTGTTTGCCTGGAGAGCATAAAATAAATATAGACACGCAAGTTTCTTCAGTGATACACCCCTGTAGAAAAGTGCTGTTTGCGCTGAGAGAAAAACTGAAACAAGAGTTAAATCGCATGGAAGCCTTGGGTGTGATACAGAAAGTTGATGAGCCTACTGAATGGGTAAGCTCCTTAGTAATTGTTGAAAAGAAAAATGGACAACTCAGAATATGTCTAGACCCCAGAGATTTAAACAAAGCTATTAAACGAGAACATTTCAAACTACCAACCAGAGATGAAATCATGTTGCAATTTGCGGGAGCAAAATGGTTCAGTAAATTGGACGCATCTTCAGGATTCTGGCAAACGAAGCTAGATGAGGCCACCTCAAAGCTTTGTACATTTAATACACCAGAAGGTAGATACAGATTTCTTCGACTACCATATGGAATATTGTCTGCTCCAGAAGTATATCACAAAAAGATACACATGATTTTTGAACATATTCCAGGTGTTGAAACAATGATGGATGACATTATTGTCTGGGGATCTACAAAGGAAGAACATGATTCTAGATTGAGACAAGTAATGGAACTTGTCAAGAAAGTGAATCTAAAGCTAAACAAGGACAAATGTGAATTTGGCATGAATACACTTACTTTTATGGGCGACGTGGTCTCGGATCAAGGTGTAAAACCAGACCCAAGGAAAATATCAGCCACAGTGAACATGGAACGTCCTAACAACAAAGACGACGTCAGAAGATTCCTAGGAATGATTACTTACTTAGGAAAGTTTATTTTTCAATTCTCTGAACGAACAGCCTCTCTTAGATGGTTGTTTGACAAAGATAACGAGTGGATGTGGTCACATGAACAAGAAGAAAGTTGGCAAAACTTGAAACAGATCATTACAGAGCAACCAGTGCTAAAATTCTTTGATCCTGCGAAAAGAATAAGAATTTCAGCAGATGCTTCGCAATTTGGCCTAGGCTCAGTGCTGTTACAAGAACATGAGGATACATGGCAACCAGTAATCTATGCATCAAGAGCACTGACAAGTGCTGAAACAAGGTATGCTCAGATAGAAAAAGAACTTCTAGCGATCACATATGCATGTGAGCGATTTCATCAGTTTGTGTATGGTCAAACATTTACAGTGGAAACTGACCACAAGCCATTTGTAGCTATCATGACTAAATCATTACATGACTGTCCCATGAGAATTCAACGAATGCTTATCAGACTACAGAAATATGATGTACACTTGCTGTACTGTCCCGGCAAATACATGTACATTGCTGATACACTTTCTCGTGCTGTGGACAAAAGTGAAGGTTCCAAAAGTCTGATGGATGAAGAGATAGAAGCCTATGTTAATTTGATCGTAGCTTCTCTACCAGTGTCTCTTGCAAGACAAGAACAGATTAGGAAAGAAACTGAGACAGATGACACAATGAAAGTGTTGAAAGATAACATTCTGAAAGGTTGGCCAGCAGAAATACATGCGTGCCCGCTGTCTATACATGATTATTGGATGTACCGCAGTGACCTTATAGTTGTCGATGGTATTATTTACAAAGGCAATAGGTTTGTCATACCTGCACGACTAAGAAAAACTATGCTGTGCAAGATACATGAAGGCCACTTAGGAGAAGAAAAATGTAAGCGGAGAGCGCGTGAAATTATGTATTGGCCAAGAATGAACCAAGACATAGCACAGACTACAGCTACATGTGAATTATGTCTTACGTATAGATTGAAACAACATGTCGAGCCACTGAGTCCTCACGCAGTGCCAGAGAGACCATACCAGAAAGTTGGCGCAGTTTTGTTTGATTGTAATGGGAAAACGTACATTGTTGTGACTGATTATTACTCTAACTACCCTGAGGTGAAGACACTACATACAACTACTAGTAAAGCCGTAATCACTTGCATGAAGTCAATCTTTGCAAGGCATGGTGTTCCTATGGAAGTGTTCACTGACAATGGTCCTCAGTTTTCCATTGCTGAATGTAGACAATTTGCTGATGAGTGGGAATTTGTCCATACTACGTCAAGTCCCCACTATCCACGCTCAAATGAGTTGGTGGAAAGTTCAGTAAAAACTGTAGAGTCTCATGAAAAAAGCTCAAGAAGGTAAAGAAGATTTCTACAAAAGTCTTTTAATCTACCGCAGTACACCTTTACAGAATGGACTTTCTCCTGCACAAATGCTGATGGGAAGGAGGATTACAGCAAATCTCCCGATACATGATGAGCTGCTTAATACACATAACTCAGCGTTGGTCAGACTGAGTAAGGAACGTCAACATGCGAAACAGAAACTGTTCCATGACAGGCGAACAAAAAGCTTATCTGATCTAAAATCGGGGGGCCAAGTCCGTCTCAGAGATCACGAGAAAGGTATTTGGGTGCAGAAAGGTATTGTACAAGCACAAGTAGCACCAAGATCTTATACTATACGTACAGAGCGTGGAACGGAAGTAAGAAGAAATCGGGTGGATTTAAGATCTCAACCTAACCATAATGAAGACAACATGACTGAAGAATACCCTTCATCTGACATGTATGATGATCCTCATAATGGGGAACAAACCACGATTCTAGAAAGGTCCAACATGGTAGATGAAACACAGACTGTATATGAAAGACCCAAAAGGTAAATACGCAGACCTGAGAGACTCATTGAAATGTGTAAGATGATGTTCTTATAATATGACGTTGTTAATTGTTGCATTGAAGCGTACAGGGCTTATCTTTAAAGAAAAGAGGATGTGATGTTGTTAGTGTATTAGAATGCTTAATATTTGTAGACACTCCCTTACTAATCTGTGTAAGCCTAAATCTTCAGTGATGGTCCCTGGGACCAGGGGGATGCTGGGAAGTGGGTGGTCCAGTGTGCAGTGTGTCTGGAGTTGGTGATGGAATAAACAGCACAGCAGTGAACTCACATGTCTCTGTGTCCTGATGACTGGATTTACAAACATATGAACAAAACAGAGAACACCAGAAAATGCTTCATTTTCTGGAAAACTATGAATATATGTAACAAGCTAAAGCAAAGAGAAGAATATAATGACCATCTTTATTTATGTATGGAAATCGTGAGTAAGGATCTAAGGGTGTAATTCAGATCTGATCTTTGCTGTGCGTCTTCACACAGCAGGCGATCAGATCCGAACTGCGCATGCGTATACACCGCACTGCACCTGTGTGTCGCATGGCTATAACGGGCATCGGTGCCCTGAGACGGGATGGTGCAAAGAATCCATTCGCAGGGGCGATAGCAAGGAGATTGACAGGAAGAGTGCGTTTGTTTATGGCAACTGACCGTTTTCAGGAAGTGTCTGGAAAAACGCAGGTGGGATCAAGCATTTTCAGGGAGGGTGTCTGTCGTCAAATCCGGTCCCAAACAGCCTGATGTGATCGCAGCGGCTGAGTAAGTCCTGAGCTGCACAGAGATTGCACAAAATCAGTTTGTGCATCTCTGCTACACATGTGATCGCACACCTGCACAGCGAAAATACACTGCCCCAGTAGGCGGTGACTATCTGATTGCAGGGCTGCAAAAATCGTTGCTTAGCGATCAGATCTGAATTACCCCCTAAGTAAAAAAGAAGTGTTTTGTTCAGTCTGAGCCATAACCAGAATGTCACCTGGTATGGCATAGCATCTGTTATTCTTATATACGTTCTAACAACTGAAAGTTAGTCACATAAACAGGCATTTATTCTGAATGGTTGCTATGGGTGTGATTTGATTTACTGGCATTCGGGATTCCGAACGCCGGTAAAGAAGACTGACTGTGGCATCCCGATGGAGAGTATCCAGACAGCGGGTAGGTACGTATACTTACTCACCCCCAATACCCCCCCTTCCCGCAGCCTATCCTCAACCCTCCCCCAACACACAGATTAACCCTTACCCTCCCCTCTTAGTGACTAACCCCAGCCCCTCGCCCACACACACAGCCTAACCCTCCCATCTAAGTGACTAACCCTAACCCTCCCTCCCTGCAGCCTAACCCCAACCCTCCTCCCACACACACAGCCTAACCCTAAACCCTCCCATCTAAGTGACTAACCTTAACGCTGCCTCCCTGCAGCCTAACCCCAACCCTCCTCCCACACACACAGCCTAACCCTAACCTTCCCCTCTTAGTAACTAACCCTAACCCTCCCTCCCCGCAGCCTAACCTCAACCCTCCCCCCTACACACACAGCCTAACCCTAAATCCTTCCATCTAAGTGACTAACCTTAACGCTGCCTCCCTGCAGCCTAACCCCAACCCTCCTCCCACATACATAGCCTAACCCTAACCTTCCCCTCTTAGTGACTAACCCTAACCCTCCTTCCCCGCAGCCTAACCTCAACCCTCCCCCCTACACACACAGCCTAACCCTCCCCTCTTAGTGACCAACCTTACCCTCCCTCCCTGTGGCCTAACCCGCCCTTCCCCGCAGCCTAACAATAACCGTCCCCAGGGGTGCTAACACTAACAGTCCCCACATATTTACGAGTGGGATTCTGGGTTTCGGGATTACGGCATCAGCATTTCATCCGCTGTCGGAGTTCTGGTATTGGCATTGTGGCCGCGTGTCGGCATTCTGGTGCCAGGATTCTGACTGCCAGCATCCCAACCGCCGGCATCCTGACCGCGTCCCGGTTGCTCATACCTGTTGTTAGGTGGATCTGAGTTTGTGCAATCAGTTGTCTTTCTTTTTTTTTTAAAGTTGTTTCTTTATTCGTGGCATTTTGCACTCGAATGTTTATATCCGGAGGTTTCACAGACAATTGCACATCGTTATTACTACTCAAATAGAATCCGTACTGAATGAACCTGCTTTAAAAATGAGAGATTTTGAAGTGTGTGATAAACATGCAAGCAGTGACTTCATTCACTCATTTCTGTTTTCGTGTTTGCAAAAATAAATGATAAGGCAAATGGCTCAAGTTTACAATTTACACAGCATTATTCTGTAGAGCTGTCCCCATGTTATCCAGATGAGAAAGTAGGTCTGTGACCTGGCTGTAAAACAAGCCTAGATATGAGGATGATTTCACACAAACATACATATGTCAATTTGAAATGTATTAAGAAGGAATAATGCCTAACCCATTTCCATAGGTGCGTAGGGATAACGTGTCCCCCATGACACCGACCTGACAATGTCCTTTCGTAAAACACCCAGCTGTACTGTAGCACAGCCTCTCTCATCACAAGATATGCTGGTCAGTGGGAGCTCACCATGGCCCTCATTCCGAGTTGTTCGCTCGTTCTTTTTCATCGCATCGCAGTGAAAATCCGCTTAGTACGCATGCGCAAAGTTCGCACTGCGACTGCGCCAAGTAACTTTACTATGAAGAAAGTATTTTTACTCACGGCTTTTTCTTCGCTCCGGCGATCGTAATGTGATTGACAGGAAATGGGTGTTACTGGGCGGAAACACGGCGTTTCAGGGGCGTGTGGCTGAAAACGCTACCGTTTCCGGAAAAAACGCAGGAGTGGCCGGGGAAACGGTGGGAGTGCCTGGGCGAACGCTGGGTGTGTTTGTGACGTCAACCAGGAACGACAAGCACTGAAATGATCGCACAGGCAGAGTAAGTCTGGAGCTACTCTGAAACTGCTAAGTAGTTAGTAATCGCAATATTGCGAATACATCGGTCGCAATTTTAAGAAGCTAAGATTCACTCCCAGTAGGCGGCGGCTTAGCGTGTGTAACTCTGCTAAATTCGCCTTGCGACCGATCAACTCGGAATGAGGGCCTATGTACAGTACCAGGACATGGCAGTGTGATGGAACAGGTGTAGTACAGGTAATGCGCATTAGGGCGTCTCCTGATGGTGAATACATTATCATGCCTGTATATACAGTAATACAATTTCTAGGTGAACACTTTATCTGCACAGTAGTTTCCCTCATTTGAATGTACATGGTATGTACAGATGTGTCCTCATACATCATTGCTGCAGCCGTGCCCAAGAGCCCCTCTCAGAGTGCCAGGTCCTGTAGACAGAGCCGGCCCTAGGCATAGACATGCAGCTTCTGCTGATTAAAATGATATGCAGCATGCCTATATTCTGTGTGTGGCTGCCGCTGTATCTGCAGCCGAAATGCTACGTTACAGTGTATTCCTGGAAATCACTGTAACAAAGCATTTTGTATGCAGATACAGCCACAGTCACACACAGAATATAGGCATGCCGCACATCATTTTATTCAGCAGAATCTGCTTTTGCATCCTAGCCACATAGCAATGCATATAAAACACATTTTAGCATAAAAAAGGCACATGACATTAGCAGAGCTGGCCGGGAGCTGCCAGCTGATTCACGCCAGGCATCTCCTTCTGCATGGCATATTGAGGCAATATGTATAAGGACACATCTGTATCCAAGCAGAGGTCACAGTGTTAGCGGCCGTGTGAGTGCTGTGTGCGGGTGGGCTGATTGTGCAGTAGTGTTTGGCGTATGTGTAAGGGGCATTATGTGTGTCAATATGTGTATAAGGGCATTAATAATGAGCAGCATATGTGTAAGGGGCACTATGTGAGTCATTATGTGTATAAGGGCATTAATAATGTGCAGCGTATGTGTAAGGGTCATTATGTGTATAAGGTCATTAATAAAGGTTGGCATAATGTGTAAGACGCATTATGTTTATAAGGACATTAATAATGTGTGTCATACGTGTAAGGGGCATTACTGTGTGGTATTATGTGTATAAAGGCATTACTAATGTGTGTCATTATGTGTATAAGGTGCTCTACTGTATGGCATAATGTATAGAAAGGGCACTACTGTGTAGTCTAATGTGAATAAAGAGCAATATGGTGTGATGTAATGTGAATGAGGGGCACTACTGTGAGGTATAACGTATATAAGGTAAAGTGGTACTACTGTGTGATGAAATATGAATAAGGGACACTATCGCATGATATAATGTGAATAAAGTTCCACTACTGTGTGGAGTAATTTGAATTGGGGTACTATTGTGTGGCCATTCCTATTCCCAGCAAGAACACGTCCCTTTTTGGGCTGTGCACCGAATGTGCCAACTGTTCCTATTTAAAATATAGGGGGTAGGAGCACCAAAATGAGGACTGCTGTGGGTTAGGGGTGATGGTGCTGGAAAAGGTGTGCAGGGTCAGAGGCAAAACTAGCGGCGGTGTTAGGGGGCATCAGCCAAAATCTTACCTAGGGCATTGTATTGGTTAGGGCCGGCTCTGCCTGTAGCATCCAGTGTCTTTTTTTGCGTCTTTTTTTCCTGAAAATACATCTGAGTCGTGACGTGATGCAGCTATGACCAAGAGCGGATTTACCACTAGGCAACATAGGCTGCTGCTTAGGGCCCAGCAGGTGTCATGGGGCCCACTGACAGGGTTGTTTTATACACTGCAGATGCACGTACAATTGAGCTGTCTGCGCTTGCTGAACACTTCCAGATCCAACCCTCCTCTGGGCCCGCATTCCCCCCTGCACACTGTTATACCAGCAGGGTGAGTAAGGTGACAGAGCATTGAGGGCGCAGGCCGGACAGCAATGTAGCAGATATTGTCAGCGCCGATGCAATTTCAAATATGGCGCCGGCCACAAGCTAATCGGAGCTTGGCAGTCAATCAGTCAGCGGTGGCTCCTGATTGGCTGCCGGACCACAAGCTCCAGTAGGCTCTCAGGCCGGCACAACATTTGCAATGGCAGCGGCGCTGATAGTCTCTGCTTCATTGCTGCCCGGCCTGCGCCTTCATCACTGTGGCCGCACCATCACTGCGGCGCCCTCACCACTGTGACTGTATGGGACAGAGGCACACACAGAGTGCTATACAGGGTAGGGGTTCACTGATGATAGGGAATGTACGGGGCAGGGGCACACACTGTGCCCAGGGACCGTACAGGGCAGGAACTGGCTATTGAGCCGGCGCCAGAATTTGCAATGGCGGCGGCGCTGACAGTCTCTGCTTCAATGCTGCCCGCCTGCACCTTCATCACTGTGGCCGCACCATCACTGCGACACCCTCACCAGTGTGACTGTACGGGACAGAAGCACACACCGAGGGCTGTACAGGGTAGGGGTATACTGATTGTAGGGAATGTACGGGGTAGGGGCACACACTGTGCGCAGGGACCGTACAGGGCAGGGACCTGGCAGGGGCAGGTGCTGTACAGGGCAAGGGCACACCGAGGGCAGGGACTGTACAGGGCTGGGGAACACACTGAGGGCAGGAGAACACACTGAGGGCAGGGACTGTACAGGGCAGGGGCACCCACTGAGGTCAGGAACTGTACAGGACAGGGGCACACACTGAAGGCAGGGACAGTGCAGGGAAGGGCAGAGCCAGTCTTAGGCATAGGCAAACTAGGCAAATGACTAGGGTATTTGGAATGCCTAGGGGCACAAGCAAATTCGGCTGATTAAAATGATATGCGGCATGCCTATATTCTGTGTGTGACTGCGGCTGTATCTGCATACGAAGTGCTACGTTACAGTGTACTCCTGGAAATCACTGTAACGTAGCACTTTGTATGCAGATACAGCCACAGTTGCACACAGAATATAGACATGCCACATATCATTTTAATCAGAAGCTGTGCCTGTGCATCCTAGTTACATAGCAATGCAAATAAGATGCATTTTTAGCAAAAAAAATTGCGCCCAACGTTAGCAGAGCCCCCAGCTGAATCACGTCAGGCATCTCCTGCTGTATGACGTATGGAGGCAAGATGTATGAGGACACATCTGTATCCAAGCAGAGGTCACAGTGTTAGCAGCCGTGTGAGTGCTGTGTGTGGGTGGGTGGGTTGGATGTGCAATTGTGTTCGACATATGTGTAAGGGGCATTATGTGTGTCATGTGTATAAATGCATTAATGTGTGGTATATGTGTAAGGGACAATGGGGGTCATTCCGAGTTGATCACTAGCTGCCGTTGTTCGCAGCTCAGCGATCAGGCTAAAAATTGGCATTTCTGCCACATGGGGCACAGTGCGCATGCGCGACATACTTTCACAAAAAACTATGCAGTTTCACACAAGGTCGAGCGACGCTTTTCAGTCGCTCTGCTGATCGGTGAGTGATTGACAGGAATGGGGCGTTTCTGGGAAATAACTGACCATTTTCCGAGAGTGTGCTAAAAAACGCAGGCGTGTCAGATAAAAACGCAGGCGTGCCTGGGGAAACGGGGGAGTGGCTGGCCGAACGCAGGGCGTGTTTGTGACGTCAAACCAGGGGCACACACCATGGGCAGGGACGTACGGGGCAGGGGCACACACTGAGGGGATGACTGTACGGGGCAAGGGCACACACTGAGGGCAGGACTGTACAGGGCAAGAGCACACATTGTGTATAGGGCAGGATAACACAATGAGGGTAGGGACCGTACAGGGCAGGGGCGCACACTGAGGGCAGGGACTGTACAGGGCAGGGGCATGCACTGAGGGTAGGGACTGTACGGGGTAGGGGCACACATTGTATATAGGGCAGGATAACACACTGAGGGCAGGGGCACACAGTGAGGGCAGGGACTGTACAGGGCAGAGGCATGCACTATGTATAAGGCAGGAGAACACACTGAGGGCAGGGACTGTACAGGGCAGGGGCACACACTGAGGGCAATACTGTATAGGACAGGGGCACACACTGTGTATGCTTCATTGCTGCCCAGAACCCTCATCACTGTAGCTGGGGGAATCCATCATCACACAGACACCCCACTGGCAGACTATAGGACGCCCCGGCAGCTGCCAGCACCAAGGGTGGAACTGACCTGCGTGTTTTTCCTGTGCGCTCTCGTCCTGGCCGACTGTGAGTAATGTGTTTCCCTATGTATCCCATCAAACTTCATACAGCAATCATGCCTTATACCTACTGTATCATTTCTATTTATGCACCTCCTGGATCAGTGTTCAGTGACCAGCCATGCTTGCTGCGCTGGATGGAGTGTAGCCTGCCCAGGCAGTAAGCACTCACCCACCATCTCTGTATGTATACAACATGCCCTGGTATCAGTAGCGGATCTTGCCACGGGCAAGCAGGACTTTTGCCCGGGGCGCCACCTTCCGGAGGGCGCCGCACCATGGCAAGATCCGCTACTGTGCCCCCCGCTGTGTCCCGCAGTGTCCCCCTCTGATCCCCCGCTGTGAAGGGAACTAGACGCTACACGTCTAGTTTCCCTTCGTGGAGAGGACCTTTGCTGTGCAGTGCGTAATGACGTCATCGCGCACCGCACAGCATTGTGGGACTGACACAGACGCTAGGGGTCATATTTGTGTATTCTGTGCTATGGGAGAGACGTCTCTCCCATAGATCCGTGGAGAGGAGCAGCGCCCCGGCGGAGGTCTGCAGCGGTCGGGAATCAGGAGCGGGGATTGTAAGTATTATTTTATTTTTTTGTGTAAGCGGCGCTACTCTACAGGGGGCACAAATGGGGGCACAAATGGGGCACAACTCTACAGGGAGCGTAACTGACCACGCCCCCTGTATGAAGCCATGCCCCTTTTTTCTGCCCGGGGTGCCAAAAGAGCTAGAACCGGCCCTGCCTGGTATCCTGTGCACAATGCGCTGCTTCTTTCATGTTATATCATTAAGAAATTAAATTTGTATATTTGAAAAAGAATTAGGAATATTTGTGTAATAATATTTAGACATAGTGAGAAAAATGCCAGGAAATCCTACGTTTCATCATTGTTTTCATTAAATGTAGCTAAAAATAAGAATACGTCTGATGTTCACTCATGCAGAACAGATATCCCAGAGTTGCTGATTGCTGAATCTGGGGGCTACTGCAGGTGGAGGCACTGGCGTTTCTATAATGGGTGCCCCTGAGTCCAGAGGGGGCCCCCACCACACACTCTGCACCCATTTTTTAATACTCACCCCTCTAGAGTCCAGTGCTGGTATCCGCAGCGCTGTTAAAACCCCGTGAAAATGGCACAGTGGCCATTTTCACAGAGTTCTGCGCATGCGCAGTAGAGAAATCTCTGGAAAAATGGCCACCGCGCCATTTCCCAGAGATTTGCGCATGCGCAGTAGAGTCTGAGCCTTCTAGTGCTCAGACTCTACAGCGCTCCTGCAGAGAGGAGGCGGCCCGTGCGGAGGAGACAGCACATGGGCCTCCTCCTCTCTTACAGCGCCCCTGGGTGGAGGGCTTCACTTCAGGAATCTGAGGATTTTCAAAATCTGGCTTTTTCAGTCTTTAAGTAGGTCTGACCCATGTAGCTCCACCCACATTGTAGCTCCACCCCTAATATCCACAGTGAGGGGCGCCAAAATATATATTCGCTTACCCCAAAAATTAGGCTCGGGGCAAAATGTATCTATCTGTCTTATGTTGGATCACTGATTAAAGAGCTCCTCCATATAAAAATGTTACTAGGACATATAAACATAACACACACCATAAATAACTCAATCACTAAAATAAAAAATACATGTGGCAAATCACATGGTGAATAACAGCATGTGATTGTATACTGTATATCTCTTTATCTGGGCAGTTCATATATACTGTTTGTCAGACAAATGAGATCCATCCAACATTAATGTCCAGTCATTTTCAGTTAATTTTTGACACCTCACAGCTCACAATGCATTATGGAGGTCAGCCGCATGTGTGATTGTGATGGCCAGGCTGCCTCCTGGGCCCACCTTCCCCCCTGCACCCAGTCACACACCAGCAGGGCCGCCATCAGGGGGGTACTGCCGGGTGACCCAGCACCACCGCTGCAGGGGGTATGGCTTGGCAGGTGGACGGACACTTAACTGCTGCTATGGTTCCTAGTGTCTGTATCACAGGAGGAGCAGTAAAATATCCAGCAGCTAAGCAGCAGGGAGGAGAAAGCTGGAGAACTTTTTAGATTGATAGAGGGGTGGCGATCAGGTTAGCAGCTAAGCCAGGGCAAGAGGGGTAGCAGGGGGGTAATGACAGTGTTGGGGGTGGGGATCTACTTTTCTTAACTGAGTGTTCTGGCCAGTGCAGTCATTATGGGAGGGGGAGTGGCTGACAGTGTTGGGGGGACGGGGGTGCCGTGTGGGTTGTGTGGGTACCGGAGTATGTGGTGCTCCTGCCGGCAGCGCTGCAGTGATCGGGCATAATGTGGATTTGGACACTGTAAGACAGCCCGAAGAGAAAGAGGAGAGTAAGAGCAGAGTCAGAACGCAAATCCTCCCTCAGCACAGAATGTAAGGAGAGGGGGAGGAGGAGGAAGAGAGGCGCTGCCTCCCACCTCCTTGCAATTTGATTGTGCAGATGACCCACCAAGCATTCCATGCACTCAGCAGAGCAGCAGAGTGGATGGGAACTCCTCCGAGACACGAGTACCCCCAGCTTCCCACAGGCCATCACACTGACTGCGGCAAATGGTGTAGCTCTACAGCACCGGTGGCCAACCAGTGGCTCTTGAGCCGCATGAGGCTCTTTCTTTATTTAAATGTGGCTCCCAACACTCTAAATCATGTGACCACAACAGATACAGAAACTGCTACACTCCAGCCAGGCCTGCAGCAGCACTACAGGGACTGAAAATTGAAGGAGACAGATACTAGAGGCAAGACACCCACTGGCAAACAGAGAACACATTAGGGGCTGCAGCAATGGCACGACTTGGTGGGGGAACTTTAGTGACACATGAGGGTGGGCTAGAATGACACAAGGCGGAGCAGGCTGGAGTGACACAGAAGGGTCCTGGCAGGAGTGACACATGGGAGAGCTGGCTTGAGTGACATAGGGGGGTGCTGGCAGGAGTGGCATAGGAGGGTGCTAGCAGGAGTGTCACATGGGGAGCTGGCTGGAGTGACATAGGAGGGTGCTAGCAGGAGTGTCACATGGGGTGCTGGCATGAGTGACATAGGAGGGTGCTAGCAGGAGTGTCACATGTGGTGCTGGCAGGAGTGACATAGGAGGGTGCTAGCAGGAGTTTCACATGGGAGAGCTGGCTTGAGTGACATAGGAGGGTGCTAGCAGGAGTGTCACATGTGGTGCTGGCATGAGTGACATAGGAGGGTGCTAGCAGGAGTGTCACATGTGGTGCTGGCAGGAGTGACATAGGAGGGTGCTAGCAGGAGTTTCACATGGGAGAGCTGGCTTGAGTGACATAGGGGGGTGCTGGCAGGAGTGTCACATGGGGTGCTGGCATGAGTGACATAGGAGGGTGCTAGCAGGAGTGTCACATGGGGTGCTGGCAGGAGTGACATAGGAGGGTGCTAGCAGGAGTGTCACATGGGGAGCTGGCTGGAGTGACATAGGAGGGTGCTAGCAGGAGTGTCACATGGGGTGCTGGCTGGAGTGACACATGGGGGAACTTAAGTTTATTATGTGAATCTGGCTTTTTCAATTATTTTATATGAAAGTGGCTTTTTCAATGGATCTAACTTTAAAATTTTTTATTTTATGTCGTTCTGGCTTTTTCAATGTATTGTATACCAGGGGCATGGTCTAGCAGGCACAAGGCCACATTCCATTTTTGCATGCGCGCCTTCGGCTCGATGTCGGATCTTTGACGTACCTAACAAGGTTTTTTGGCTCTTTGTCACTGACTGGTTGGCCGCCCCTGCTCTACAGCATATACATTTTTGCCTATCACATGTAATATAGTAGCTGAACCCCTGACAACAAGCAATACCCCAATGAGCAGGTACTGAGGCAGTACTGTTGGGACATAGGAATTTTCTTTTTATATATATATATATATATATATATATATATATATATATAAAATTATATATATAAAATTATATATATATTTGAATTTATATATATTTTTTTTTTGGGGGGGGGGGGCGGGGGGGGGGGGGGGCTGCCTATTTTTCCAGTCCCGTGCCCCATAATTTCTGATGGCAGTCCTGGGCACACACGTTTCTATGCAGACACAGGATTCTGGCACTTATGCATTGCTGCACCTGGTGAGGCCAGCAGGTGGAGCATACTAACACGGGCTGAGTACTGCTCCATATATTCCCACAGGTGACAAGATACTGTACAGTGTACATAGGTAATATACAGTACAGTACATCCACATATACTCAAATGTCACCATATACTGTAGCTTATATACTTCAAAATATCACATAGCTATATATACTTACATGGCGCCAATGTACTGTACCTCCATATAGACTCATATAATATATCACATAGCCAAGATACCTGTATATAATCTTGCATTCCACCAAGTGGGCAATATATGATGCTGTATCATCACACTGCCTCATAGTCAATACATCTCATGATCAGTAGACTAGTATAAAGCTTGACATGCCTGCCTCCGCATGTCCAGTATAGATCCATACATAGGTGGTCATTCCGAGTTGTTCGCTCGCAAGCTGCTTTTAGCAGCTTTGCACACGCTAAGCCGCCGCCTACTGGGAGTGAATCTTAGCTTCTCAAAATTGCGAACGAAAGATTAGCAAAATTGCGAATAGACAGATGTGCGTCTGGCACTTTTCGTGTTTTGGTTTTGGTTCTAATTCTATTTTCGTGTTTTGGTTTTGGCTTGGTTTTGCCAAAACCACCCTTTCGTGTTTTGGTTTTGGTTTTGGGTCTGGATGATTTTTGGAAAAAAACATAAAAACAGCTAAAATCACAGAATTTGGGGGTAATTTTGCTCCTACGGTATTATTAACCTCAATAACATTCATTTCCACTAATTTCCAGTCTATTCTGAACACCTCACACCTCACAATATTGTTTTTAGGCCTAAAAGTTGCACCGAGGTGTCTGTATGACTAAGCTAAGCGACACAAGTGTGCGGCACAAACACCTGGCCCATCTAGGAGTGGCACTGCAGTTGCAGACAAGATGGCACTATTCAAAAACTAGTCCCCAAACAGCACATGATGCAAAGAAGAAAAAGCGGCGCAATGAGGTAGCTGTATGACTATTCTAAGCGACACAAGTGTGCGGCACAAACACCTGGCCCATCTAGGAGTGGCACTGCAGTTGCAGACAAGATGGCACTATTCAAAAACTAGTCCCCAAACAGCACATGATGCAAAGAAGAAAAAGCGACGCAATGAGGTAGCTGTATGACTATTCTAAGCGACACAAGTGTGCGGTACAAACACTTGGGCCATCTAGGAGTGGCACCAGAGCCGGCCCTAACCAATATGATGCCCTAGGCAAGATTTTGGCTGGTGCCCCCTAGCACCACTGCTAGTTCCGCCTCTGACCCTGCACCCCTTTCCCAGCACCATCACCCCCCACCCATAGCAGTCCTTTTTTTTTTTTTCTACCCCCTGTAATTTAAATAAGAACAGTGTGCACATTCGGCGCACAGCCCAAAAAGGTATGTGTTTTTGCTGGCAAGGGGAATGGCCACACAATAGTACCCCCAATTCAAATTATGCCTCACAGTAGTGCAACTTTATTCACAATT
Source organism: Pseudophryne corroboree (assembly GCF_028390025.1). Lineage (NCBI taxonomy): Eukaryota > Metazoa > Chordata > Amphibia > Anura > Myobatrachidae > Pseudophryne > Pseudophryne corroboree. Next base: position 389,286,361 of record NC_086450.1, read on the forward strand.
TATCATACGATAGTGTCCCTTATTCACATTACATCACACAGTAGTACCAATTTACCTTATATACGTTACTTCTCACAGTAGTGCCCCTCATTCACATATCATACTGAATTGCTCCTTATTCACATTACACCACACCATATTGCTCTTTATTCTCATTACACCACACCATATTGCTCCCTATTCACATTACACTATACCATATTGCTCTTTTTTCACATTAGACCACACAGTAGTGCCTTTCTATACGTTACACCACACAGTAGAGCACCTTATACACATAATGCCACACATTGGTAATGCATTTATACACATAATACCACACAGTAATGCCCCTTACACATATACCACACATTATTAATGACCTTATAAACATAATGCGCCTTACACATTATGCCAACCCTTATTAATGCCCTTATACACATAATGACACACAAAGTGCCCCTTACACATATGTTACACATTATTAATGCCCTTATACACATAATGACACATATAGTTCCTGTCGTGAGTCAACTGGCAGCTCTGCTAACGTCGGGTGCCTATTTATTTATGAAAATGCATCTTACTTGCATTGCTATGTGGCTAGGATGCATAAGCAGCTTCAGCTGATTAAAATGATATGCGGCATGCCTATATACTGTGTGCGACTGTGGCTGTATCTGCATACAACATGCTATACACAGAATATAGGGATGCCGCATATCATTTTAATCAGCAGAAGCTGCTTGTGCCCCTAGGCATACATGATGCCCTAGGCAATTGCCTAGTTTGCCTATGCCTAGGGCCGGCTCTGAGTGGCACTGCAGTGGCAGACAGGATGGTAGATTTAAAAAATAGGCACCAAACAGCACATGATGCAAAGAAGAAAAAGAGGTGCAATGAGGTAGCTGGATGGCCAAGCTAAGCGACACAAGTGGCCGACACAAACACCTGGCCCATCTAGGAGTGGCACTGCAGTTACAGACAGAATGGCACTTAAAATAACTAGTCCCCAAACAGCACATGATGCAAAGAAGAAAAAGAGGTGCAAGATAGACTTGTCCTTGGGCCCTCCCACCCACCCTTATATTGCATAAACAGGACATACACACTTTAACAAACCCATAATTTCAGCTACATTGTCTGCCATACAACTGTGGCTGAAATGACTGGTTTGTTTGGGACCCCACCAAAAAAGAAGCAATCAATCTCTCCTTGCACAAACTGGCTCTACAGATGCAAGATGTCCACCTCATCATCATCCTCCAATTCCTCACCCCTTTCACAGTGTAAATCCTCCTCACTGAGTATTAATTTGTCCCCACTTGCAGGGGTTGTGCAAATGGTGGAAGGAGCCACCTCTTACCGTCCAGTGTTGGGAAGGTCAGGCATCGCAACCTCTGACACACTTGGACGCTCCTTGGGGATTTGTGATACCATCTCAGAGCACACAGTTCTTTTCTGTGCTCTTTCCAGCTTAACTATTTTCATTTTTCTAGCGGGAGGATGAGGGCTTCCATAGTCATGTGAAGTTGAACCACTAGCCATGAACATAGGCCAGGGCCTCAGCCGTTCCTTGCCACTCCATGTGGTAAATGGCATATTGGCAAGTTTACGCTTCTCCGACGATTTTATTTTAGATTTTTGAGTCATTTTTTTACTGATCTTTTGTGTTTTGGATTTTACATGCTCTGTACTATGACATTGGGCATCAGCCTTGGCAGACGACGTTGATGGCATTTCATCGTCTCGGCCATGACTAGTGGCAGCAGCTTCAGCACGAGGTGGAAGTGGATCTTGATCTTTCTCTATTTTTGGAACCTCAACATTTTTGTTCTCCATATTTTAATAGGCACAACTAAAAGGCACCTCAGGTAAACAATGGAGATGGATGGATACTAGTATACTTATGGATGACGAGTGACTGCCGACACAGAGGTAGCTACAGCCGTTGACTACCGTACTGCGTCTGCTAGTATAGAGATGATAATGATATAAAAAATATATATATATATCACTACTGCAGGTATATATAATATAATGACGGACCTGCTGGACACTGTCAGCAGACTCCTAAACTACTAGTATGAAGAAGATAGAAAAAAAAACCCCACCACAGGTAGGTATACAATTATGGACGAGCACTGACGACACAGAGGTAGCTACAGCCGTGGACTACCGTACTGCGTCTGCTAGTATAGAGATGATAATGATATAAAAAATATATATATATCACTACTGCAGGTATATATAATATAATGACGGACCTGCTGGACACTGTCAGCAGACTCCTAAACTACTAGTATGAAGAAGATAGAAAAAAAAACCCCACCACAGGTAGGTATACAATTATGGACGAGCACTGACGACACAGAGGTAGCCACAGCCGTGGACTACCGTACTGCGTCTGCTAGTATAGAGATGATAATGATATAAAAAATATATATATATCACTACTGCAGGTATATATAATATAATGACGGACCTGCTGGACACTGTCAGCAGACTCCTAAACTACTAGTATGAAGAAGATAGAAAAAAAAACCCCACCACAGGTAGGTATACAATTATGGACGAGCACTGACGACACAGAGGTAGCCACAGCCATGGACTACCGTACTGCGTCTGCTAATATAGAGATGATAAAGATGATAGAGATGAACAAAAAAAATATAACACTACTGCAGGTAAATATTTATATAATATAATGAATGACGGACCTGCTGGACACTGTCAGCAGAATGCGTTTATAGATTAAAAAAAAAAAACACCACAGGAGTGTTTGTTTAACTTTTTCAGGCAGACAATATACTGGTGGTCACTGGTCAGTCACACTGGCAGCAAAAGTGTGCACTGTACTCCTGCTATTAACTGCACCCCAGTCTCCCCCACAATTCAGCTGTGTGAGCAGTGAGCACTCAGCACAGTCAGATATACATAGATGATATTATCATGCAGCACACTGAGGCTGAGCACAGATATGGTATGTGACTGTGTATCGTTTTTTTTCAGGCAGAGAACGGATTATAAATAAAACTGGTGGTCACTGGTCACTATCAGCAAAACTCTGCACTGTACTGAGTACTCCTAATGCTCCCCAAGTAGTAAATCAAGTGTCTCTCTAATCTATTCTACACGGAGAGGACGCCAGCCACGTCCTCTCCCTATCAATCTCAATGCACGTGTGAAAATGGCGGCGACGCGCGGCTCCTTATATAGAATCCGAGTCTCGCGATAGAATCCGAGCCTCGCGAGAATCCGACAGCGGGATGATGACGTTCGGGCGCGCTCGGGTTAGCCGAGCAAGGCGGGAAGATCCGAGTCTGCCTCGGACCCGTGTAAAAAGGCTGAAGTTCGGGGGGGGTTCGGATTCCGAGGAACCGAACCCGCTCATCTCTACTTCTTAGCAGTTTCTGAGTAGCTTCAAACTTACTCGGCATCTGCGATCAGTTCAGCGCTTGTCGTTCCTGGTTTGACGTCACAAACACACCCAGCGTTCGCCCAGACACTCCTCCGTTTCTCCAGCCACTCCCGCGTTTTTCCCAGAAACGGTAGCGTTTTTTCACACACTCCCATAAAACGGCCTGTTTCCGCCCAGAAACACCCACTTCCTGTCAATCACATTACGATCACCAGAACGAAGAAAAAACCTCGTAATGCCGTGAGTAAAATACCTAACTGCATAGCAAATTTACTTGGCGCAGTCGCAGTGCGAACATTGCGCATGCGCAGTTAGCGGAAAATCGCTGCAATGCGAAGAAAATTACCGAGCGAACAACTCGGAATGACCCCCATTGTCATATACCACAACACAGCCAACATACTACCATATGCTCTCACATGTCAGGACATGGCCAATATAATTCCATATAACCAAAATGTTGAGTTGCCATGTAAGCAGAGCTGGATTAATAACATATATTTGTAGCGGGGCCCACGAGTTAACTGCCCTGGGGCCCCACAAACCTTAATCCAGCCCTGCATATAAGGTTTGGGTGTAAATGCCCACCTTCCACATGGGACCTGATTCAGATGTGGACGAAGGAGCTATCGCTGCTACTTACATGGAAGCAGCAGCGTTACTTAGCTCTTATATGTTAATGCAGCAGGAAGTGTCACGCCTGCTGCATGCATTAGTGCATCCTAGGGCACAGGGTTGGATCATCTGCGACACCATCAGCCGGTTGCATGACCCATGGAGTCACACAATCCGGCCGCTGCAGATGCAACAAAGAACCCAGGAAATCTCCATCTTCCAGTGGAGATCCAGACTGTGGCACTCCCCCACAACAGCGGCACCATGCCTCCTCTTTGGGAAACAGAGGCCGTCAGTGCCCCTCCCCACCTCCAAATGGCATCACACTGTCAATCACTGACAGTCTGATGCCGTACTGCGTCCTATGTCACAGACCCGTACTGCACATGCGCAGTACGGATCCAGTGCGTGGGCCAAGTACCGATCATTGTTCCTTTGCGGCATGCGCCCCGGTAACAACGGGACCTGAATCAGCTCATGGTCATTATACAATGTGTCCTTGCTGCTGTTGTCTATGGAGCATTTACAGTTTCTGCAGGAAAAGGGCTCTGCAGCTGCGCAACATTTGCGCCGTACAGTTTTCTGTCATCGTACATCTCTATACTCAGACTGCGTTGTAATAAAAAGTCATAGATGCACCAATCACTTGTAAGCAATAAGCATACCCTGTTTATTTTTACTTTGTTATTAGTAGGAAAACACAGTATTATGCCAAGATCGCTTCTCTGCAAACAGCATTTGTCTTTATTACTATAAATTGCATTGGTCATATTGCTCTGCCAAGGTAAAATTAAATGTCATCCATAAGCTCCAGTAAATTAGTGGCCAACACTTCATTAAAAATTGCTTGACAATAGCTTTTGCAGAGAATAAGTAATAGAACTGTTAGTGCCAATGTATTACTCATTCAGAAAGGTGGATAACAAACACAACAAAAGCAGAATACTGCCAACAGGCAAACTTTGAGGTGGTCAGCGACCGGCATGGCCTGTTGGAAAGTAGCCATGCTATCAGAAGAAAGGGGAGAGGTCTGGGTGACTGGGGATTGGGTTTGGCGAATTATGTGTGTGGCTTCATATGCTGTGTTTTACAGTTAAGGAGTGTTAAAGGAACGGCTATACAGAGTACTTATCACCTAGGCACGATGGATAGACGCAGCCAGTGAAGAAGCATTCATGAGAATGCAGTCTACTAATTCACTAGGGTCCTCTTGAATACTGGTCATGCCTCATGAATATTCCCCAAGACTGAATTGGCAGACAGCCTCCTGAATATTGATTATGTTCTAGCAATGACTACCTCCATTGTTTTTAGGCAACAGGTGTTCTTCTGTTTTTCATTCAAGACCTACAGTTATTCACATGGGGATATCTGAGTGCAGGGACAAGCTAAAGTAAACATATATCTATTATGTATATGGCAGACTTTCCCAAACTCTGCCATTACATTCCAGGTTTTAAAGATATCCATGCTCGAGCCCAGATGTCAAATTGACTGGGTTACTAATTAAGGGTTACTGATCAAGCATGGATATCCTTAAAACCTGGGCTGTAATGGCTGAGTTTGGAAAACTCTGGTATATGGGATGGGCAACGATGTACTACTTACTGTGATCTAAGGAGCCAAAGGAATACCTCCCTATTGTAAATGTGTAGATAGGGACAGAATGTACAGCGAAAAGCATGGTAATGCCATGAAGTAAGGCTGCCACGTCGGGGTATTCCTGGCCCACCAAATGGAGAGCGTAGGACTTCTGTAGTATCCCAGGATACTTGTCTGATAGATTTCTCAGCATAAGGGGTCTATTTATCATAGATCCGATTCTGTATCAGCTTGTGGCATTTATACAGAATGTTGTAACGTCACAATTTAGTAAATTGCATCGATATTGTGACCGGCGGTCATTACCGCATCCCCTGTAATTGGGTTGGCTATGTGTAGCGGTCAGGAGACCATCAGTCACAATACCGATGCTGAGATCCCTGTAGTTAGATAGCCGGGGTGGGGGAGCGCAATGAAGCCCCCTGCAGGTGCCACGCAGCGGGCTCAGTGGCTCGATGCGGTCACCACAGGTTCTGTTCCCACTCTATGGGTGTCTTTGACAACCACAAGTTTTAATAGTCCCTGTTGGTTGGCATGGCAACCAGCAGGATATTCAAGGGTCGGGATACCGACGTCAGTATTGTGATCGGTGGTCTCCTGACCGCTGGTCACAAAACCGCATCCCTAGTGCACATGCGAGGGCCGGAAAATCCACACATGTCCGATAAAAGTTTTGCCCTTACATACTGGGCATGCATAAACCGATGCTTTTCATACTCCATACTGTGCATGTCAAGATGAGTAGGTTCCACGTGCGCACTGCTTCGCAGAGCCCGGATGTAGGTGGGACATGGAAGTATGCATAACATCTGGAAATGTTCTTATGTTTTTTTATTACAAATAAGTTGCAGTTTGATAAATTGCACCTAGTTGCAGTTAGATACATTAAATCTATTTGCAGTCCCCATAGCAAGTACAGCAGTACAACCCTGATTTCTACTAGAGATGAGCGGGTTCGGTTTCTCTGAAACCGAACCCGCACGAACTTCATGTTTTTTTCACGGGTCCGAGCAGACTCGGATCCTCCCGCCTTGCTCGGTTAACCCGAGCGCGCCCGAACGTCATCATGACGCTGTCGGATTCTCGCGAGACTCGGATTCTATATAAGGAGCCGCGCGTCGCCGCCATTTTCACACGTGCATTGAGATTGATAGGGAGAGGACGTGGCTGGCGTCCTCTCCATTAGAAATTAGATTAGAAGAGAGAGAGAGATTGTGCAGAGTCAGACAGAGTTTACCACAGTGACCAGTGCAGTTGTTGTTAGTTAACTTTTATTTATTTTAATATAATATATCCGTTCTCTGCTATATCCGTTCTCTGCCTGAAAAAAAACGATACACAGCAGCAGCCAGTCACACAGTGTGACTCAGTCTGTGTGCACTCAGCTCAGCCCAGTGTGCTGCACATCAATGTATAAAAGGCAAAGCTTATAATAATTGTGGGGGAGACTGGGGAGCACTGCAGGTTGTTATAGCAGGAGCCCCCAGGAGTACATAATATTATATTAATTTAAAATTAAACAGTGCACACTTTTGCTGCAGGAGTGCCACTGCCAGTGTGACTAGTGGTGACCAGTGCCTGACCACCAGTATAGTAGTATATTGTTGTATGTATTGTATACTATCTCTTTATCAACCAGTCTATATTAGCAGCAGACACAGTACAGTGCGGTAGTTCACGGCTGTGGCTACCTCTGTGTCGGCAGTCGGAACTCGGCAGGCAGTCCGTCCATCCATAATTGTATTACAATATATACCACCTAACCGTGGTATTTTTTTTTCTTTCTTTATACCGTCGTCATAGTGTCATACTAGTTGTTACGAGTATACTACTATCTCTTTATCAACCAGTGTACAGTGCGGTAGTTCACGGCTGTGGCTACCTCTGTGTCGGCAGTCGGCAGGCAGTCCGTCCATCCATAATTGTATTATTATTATAATATATACCACCTAACCGTGGTTTTTTTTTCATTCTTTATACCGTCGTCATAGTGTCATACTAGTTGTTACGAGTATACTACTATCTCTTTATCAACCAGTGTACAGTGCGGTAGTTCACGGCTGTGGCTACCTCTGTGTCGGCAGTCGGCAGGCAGTCCGTCCATCCATAATTGTATTATTATTATAATATATACCACCTAACCGTGGTTTTTTTTTCATTCTTTATACCGTCGTCATAGTGTCATACTAGTTGTTACGAGTATACTACTATCTCTTTATCAACCAGTGTACAGTGCGGTAGTTCACGGCTGTGGCTACCTCTGTGTCGGCAGTCGGCAGGCAGTCCGTCCATCCATAATTGTATTATTATTATAATATATACCACCTAACCGTGGTTTTTTTTTCATTCTTTATACCGTCGTCATAGTGTCATACTAGTTGTTACGAGTATACTACTATCTCTTTATCAACCAGTGTACAGTGCGGTAGTTCACGGCTGTGGCTACCTCTGTGTCGGCAGTCGGCAGGCAGTCCGTCCATCCATAATTGTATTATTATTATAATATATACCACCTAACCGTGGTTTTTTTTTCATTCTTTATACCGTCGTCATAGTGTTATACTAGTTGTTACGAGTATACTACTATCTCTTTATCAACCAGTGTACAGTGCGGTAGTTCACGGCTGTGGCTACCTCTGTGTCGGCAGTCGGCAGGCAGTCCGTCCATCCATAATTGTATTATTATTATAATATATACCACCTAACTGTGGTATTTTTTTTTCTTTCTTTATACCGTCGTCATAGTGTCATACTAGTTGTTACGAGTATACTACTATCTCTTTATCAACCAGTGTACAGTGCGGTAGTTCACGGCTGTGGCTACCTCTGTGTCGGCAGTCGGCAGGCAGTCCGTCCATCCATAATTGTATTATTATTATAATATATACCACCTAACCGTGGTTTTTTTTTCATTCTTTATACCGTCGTCATAGTGTCATACTAGTTGTTACGAGTATACTACTATCTCTTTATCAACCAGTGTACAGTGCGGTAGTTCACGGCTGTGGCTACCTCTGTGTCGGCAGTCGGCAGGCAGTCCGTCCATCCATAATTGTATTATTATTATAATATATACCACCTAACCGTGGTTTTTTTTTCATTCTTTATACCGTCGTCATAGTGTCATACTAGTTGTTACGAGTATACTACTATCTCTTTATCAACCAGTGTACAGTGCGGTAGTTCACGGCTGTGGCTACCTCTGTGTCGGCAGTCGGCAGGCAGTCCGTCCATCCATAATTGTATTATTATTATTATAATATATACCACCTAACCGTGGTTTTTTTTTCATTCTTTATACCGTCGTCATAGTGTCATACTAGTTGTTACGAGTATACTACTATCTCTTTATCAACCAGTGTACAGTGCGGTAGTTCACGGCTGTGGCTACCTCTGTGTCGGCAGTCGGCAGGCAGTCCGTCCATCCATAATTGTATTATTATTATAATATATACCACCTAACCGTGGTTTTTTTTTCATTCTTTATACCGTCGTCATAGTGTCATACTAGTTGTTACGAGTATACTACTATCTCTTTATCAACCAGTGTACAGTGCGGTAGTTCACGGCTGTGGCTACCTCTGTGTCGGCAGTCGGCAGGCAGTCCGTCCATCCATAATTGTATTATTATTATAATATATACCACCTAACCGTGGTTTTTTTATACCACCTAACCGTGGCAGTCCGTCCATAATTGTATACTAGTATCCAATCCATCCATCTCCATTGTTTACCTGAGGTGCCTTTTAGTTCTGCCTATAAAATATGGAGAACAAAAAAGTTGAGGTTCCAAAATTAGGGAAAGATCAAGATCCACTTCCACCTCGTGCTGAAGCTGCTGCCACTAGTCATGGCCGAGACGATGAAATGCCAGCAACGTCGTCTGCCAAGGCCGATGCCCAATGTCATAGTACAGAGCATGTCAAATCCAAAACACCAAATATCAGAAAAAAAAGGACTCCAAAACCTAAAATAAAATTGTCGGAGGAGAAGCGTAAACTTGCCAATATGCCATTTACCACACGGAGTGGCAAGGAACGGCTGAGGCCCTGGCCTATGTTCATGGCTAGTGGTTCAGCTTCACATGAGGATGGAAGCACTCAGCCTCTCGCTAGAAAACTGAAAAGACTCAAGCTGGCAAAAGCACCGCAAAGAACTGTGCGTTCTTTGAAATCCCAAATCCACAAGGAGAGTCCAATTGTGTCGTTTGCGATGCCTGACCTTCCCAACACTGGACGTGAAGAGCATGCGCCTTCCACTATTTGCATGCCCCCTGCAAGTGCTGGAAGGAGCACCCGCAGTCCAGTTCCTGATAGTCAGATTGAAGATGTCAGTGTTGAAGTACACCAGGATGAGGAGGATATGGGTGTTGCTGGCGCTGGGGAGGAAATTGACCAGGAGGATTCTGATGGTGAGGTGGTTTGTTTAAGTCAGGCACCCGGGGAGACACCTGTTGTCCGTGGGAGGAATATGGCCGTTGACATGCCAGGTGAAAATACCAAAAAAATCAGCTCTTCGGTGTGGAGGTATTTCACCAGAAATGCGGACAACAGGTGTCAAGCCGTGTGTTCCCTTTGTCAAGCTGTAATAAGTAGGGGTAAGGACGTTAACCACCTCGGAACATCCTCCCTTATACGTCACCTGCAGCGCATTCATAATAAGTCAGTGACAAGTTCAAAAACTTTGGGTGACAGCGGAAGCAGTCCACTGACCAGTAAATCCCTTCCTCTTGTAACCAAGCTCACGCAAACCACCCCACCAACTCCCTCAGTGTCAATTTCCTCCTTCCCCAGGAATGCCAATAGTCCTGCAGGCCATGTCACTGGCAAGTCTGACGAGTCCTCTCCTGCCTGGGATTCCTCCGATGCATCCTTGCGTGTAACGCCTACTGCTGCTGGCGCTGCTGTTGTTGCCGCTGGGAGTCGATGGTCATCCCAGAGGGGAAGTCGTAAGCCCACTTGTACTACTTCCAGTAAGCAATTGACTGTTCAACAGTCCTTTGCGAGGAAGATGAAATATCACAGCAGTCATCCTACTGCAAAGCGGATAACTGAGTCCTTGACAACTATGTTGGTGTTAGACGTGCGTCCGGTATCCGCCGTTAGTTCACAGGGAACTAGACAATTTATTGAGGCAGTGTGCCCCCGTTACCAAATACCATCTAGGTTCCACTTCTCTAGGCAGGCGATACCGAGAATGTACACGGACGTCAGAAAAAGACTCACCAGTGTCCTAAAAAATGCAGTTGTACCCAATGTCCACTTAACCACGGACATGTGGACAAGTGGAGCAGGGCAGGGTCAGGACTATATGACTGTGACAGCCCACTGGGTAGATGTATGGACTCCCGCCGCAAGAACAGCAGCGGCGGCACCAGTAGCAGCATCTCGCAAACGCCAACTCTTTCCTAGGCAGGCTACGCTTTGTATCACCGCTTTCCAGAATACGCACACAGCTGAAAACCTCTTACGGCAACTGAGGAAGATCATCGCGGAATGGCTTACCCCAATTGGACTCTCCTGTGGATTTGTGGCATCGGACAACGCCAGCAATATTGTGTGTGCATTAAATATGGGCAAATTCCAGCACGTCCCATGTTTTGCACATACCTTGAATTTGGTGGTGCAGAATTTTTTAAAAAACGACAGGGGCGTGCAAGAGATGCTGTCGGTGGCCAGAAAAATTGCGGGACACTTTCGGCGTACAGGCACCACGTACAGAAGACTGGAGCACCACCAAAAACTACTGAACCTGCCCTGCCATCATCTGAAGCAAGAAGTGGTAACGAGGTGGAATTCAACCCTCTATATGCTTCAGAGGTTGGAGGAGCAGCAAAAGGCCATTCAAGCCTATACAATTGAGCACGATATAGGAGATGGAATGCACCTGTCTCAAGTGCAGTGGAGAATGATTTCAACGTTGTGCAAGGTTCTGATGCCCTTTGAACTTGCCACACATGAAGTCAGTTCAGACACTGCCAGCCTGAGTCAGGTCATTCCCCTCATCAGGCTTTTGCAGAAGAAGCTGGAGGCATTGAAGAAGGAGCTAACACGGAGCGATTCCGCTAGGCATGTGGGACTTGTGGATGCAGCCCTTAATTCGCTTAACAAGGATTCACGGGTGGTCAATCTGTTGAAATCAGAGCACTACATTTTGGCCACCGTGCTCGATCCTAGATTTAAAGCCTACCTTGGATCTCTCTTTCCGGCAGACACAGGTCTGCTGGGGTTGAAAGACCTGCTGGTGACAAAATTGTCAAGTCAAGCGGAACGCGACCTGTCAACATCTCCTCCTTCACATTCTCCCGCAACTGGGGGTGCGAGGAAAAGGCTCAGAATTCCGAGCCCACCCGCTGGCGGTGATGCAGGGCAGTCTGGAGCGACTGCTGATGCTGACATCTGGTCCGGACTGAAGGACCTGACAACGATTACGGACATGTCGTCTACTGTCACTGCATATGATTCTCTCAACATTGATAGAATGGTGGAGGATTATATGAGTGACCGCATCCAAGTAGGCACGTCACACAGTCCGTACTTATACTGGCAGGAAAAAGAGGCAATTTGGAGGCCCTTGCACAAACTGGCTTTATTCTACCTAAGTTGCCCTCCCACAAGTGTGTACTCCGAAAGAGTGTTTAGTGCCGCCGCTCACCTTGTCAGCAATCGGCGTACGAGGTTACATCCAGAAAATGTGGAGAAGATGATGTTCATTAAAATGAATTATAATCAATTCCTCCGCGGAGACATTGACCAGCAGCAATTGCCTCCACAAAGTACACAGGGAGCTGAGATGGTGGATTCCAGTGGGGACGAATTGATAATCTGTGAGGAGGGGGATGTACACGGTGATATATCGGAGGGTGAAGATGAGGTGGACATCTTGCCTCTGTAGAGCCAGTTTGTGCAAGGAGAGATTAATTGCTTCTTTTTTGGGGGGGGTCCAAACCAACCCGTCATATCAGTCACAGTCGTGTGGCAGACCCTGTCACTGAAATGATGGGTTGGTTAAAGTGTGCATGTCCTGTTTTGTTTATACAACATAAGGGTGGGTGGGAGGGCCCAAGGATAATTCCATCTTGCACCTCTTTTTTCTTTTCTTTTTCTTTGCATCATGTGCTGATTGGGGAGGGTTTTTTGGAAGGGACATCCTGCGTGACACTGCAGTGCCACTCCTAGATGGGCCCGGTGTTTGTGTCGGCCACTAGGGTCGCTAATCTTACTCACACAGCTACCTCATTGCGCCTCTTTTTTTCTTTGCGTCATGTGCTGTTTGGGGAGGGTTTTTTGGAAGGGACATCCTGCGTGACACTGCAGTGCCACTCCTAGATGTGCCCGGTGTTTGTGTCGGCCACTAGGGTCGCTAATCTTACTCACACAGTCAGCTACCTCATTGCGCCTCTTTTTTTCTTTGCGTCATGTGCTGTTTGGGGAGGGTTTTTTGGAAGGGCCATCCTGCGTGACACTGCAGTGCCACTCCTAGATGGGCCCGGTGTTTGTGTCGGCCACTAGGGTCGCTAATCTTACTCACACAGCTACCTCATTGCGCCTCTTTTTTTCTTTGCGTCATGTGCTGTTTGGGGAGGGTTTTTTGGAAGGGACATCCTGCGTGACACTGCAGTGCCACTCCTAGATGGGCCCGGTGTTTGTGTCGGCCACTAGGGTCGCTTATCTTTCTCACACAGCTACCTCATTGCGCCTCTTTTTTTCTTTGCGTCATGTGCTGTTTGGGGAGGGTTTTTTGGAAGGGACATCCTGCGTGACACTGCAGTGCCACTCCTAGATGGGCCCGGTGTTTGTGTCGGCCACTAGGGTCGCTTATCTTTCTCACACAGTCAGCTACCTCATTGCGCCTCTTTTTTTCTTTGCGTCATGTGCTGTTTGGGGAGGGTTTTTTGGAAGGGACATCCTGCGTGACACTGCAGTGCCACTCCTAGATGGGCCCGGTGTTTGTGTCGGCCACTAGGGTCGCTTATCTTTCTCACACAGTCAGCTACCTCATTGCGCCTCTTTTTTTCTTTGCGTCATGTGCTGTTTGGGGAGGGTTTTTTGGAAGGGACATCCTGCGTGACACTGCAGTGCCACTCCTAGATGGGCCCGGTGTTTGTGTCGGCCACTAGGGTCGCTTATCTTTCTCACACAGTCAGCTACCTCATTGCGCCTCTTTTTTTCTTTGCGTCATGTGCTGTTTGGGGAGGGTTTTTTGGAAGGGACATCCTGCGTGACACTGCAGTGCCACTCCTAGATGGGCCCGGTGTTTGTGTCGGCCACTAGGGTCGCTAATCTTACTCACACAGCTACCTCATTGCGCCTCTTTTTTTCTTTGCGTCATGTGCTGTTTGGGGAGGGTTTTTTGGAAGGGACATCCTGCGTGACACTGCAGTGCCACTCCTAGATGGGCCCGGTGTTTGTGTCGGCCACTAGGGTCGCTTATCTTACTCACACAGCGACCTCGGTGCAAATTTTAGGACTAAAAATAATATTGTGAGGTGTGATGTGTTCAGAATAGGCTGAAAATGAGTGTAAATTATGTTTTTTGAGGTTAATAATACTTTGGGATCAAAATTACCCCCAAATTCTATGATTTAAGCTGTTTTTTAGGGTTTTTTGAAAAAAACACCCGAATCCAAAACACACCCGAATCCGACAAAAAAAATTCGGTGAGGTTTTGCCAAAACGCGGTCGAACCCAAAACACGGCCGCGGAACCGAACCCAAAACCAAAACACAAAACCCGAAAAATTTCCGGCGCTCATCTCTAATTCCTACTAGTGTGCCTGTTGTTAAATAAGGATGTCACCTCTTACTCCTAAGTTTTGAAACAAATGGACGCCTTAGGAAGCGATGATGAAAGCCCAGAATTTTCAATTTGTGTATCTACATGATAAATTGGTGGATAGGTCATGTACAGAATCAGACTTCAGAAGAATAAGACACCTTAATGGAAACTATTGTGCACTCTAATGCTAATATGCCTTAAAGTTATCCTTTCATCAGGAGCACCGATTACTTGTAGCAGCGGGCTCTAGAACTGAAACAGTTACAGTTTCTCCAAAAGGGAATTCCACCGTGAGTCAACTGTTCCATAAATGCTCTTCGTTTAATTTACTGTCTATCGGTCTCCGGTATCTCATTTGCGGTTTGGTTATTGCGTTATCTGTTTATGTACGTGATGAGAGGTTGCAAGCAAGTTGGACTTGATATTGAAGCCACAAGAAAGTGCATGAAGTTAAATATGGATGATATATACCTGTGCATCAGGTTCATGATGTATTCCTCACCGGATCCCCCTCAGATACTGGACTTCCGTACTGTTTTCTTCAACTTAGTTCTATTTTTTTTTAAATGTAATAAATAAATAGGACATTCAGAGCATGCAGGGCCGGAACTAGAGGTACCACCGCACAGAGAGCATGGCTCTGTGGGAGGCACCATCACTGTCCCGCAGTCCCTGCATCTAATAGGGTGTCTCACTGCAGCAGCACCATCCGGAGCATCCTTTTGATGCTTCAGAAAGATCCCCGCAGTCTGTGCATACACCCCCCCCACCACCACCACCTTCCCCTTGAACTTTCTCAGGATGCTCTCACCTCTGCGTGTCATCATGACGTCATCTGTCATGGCACTTGGTCGGGAGCAAGAGCATGTATAAAATATTAAACAGGATTAGGGGATTTAGGGGTCTATGGGCCTAATTTAGACTTGTGCACTCGCTAGGGTTTTTTTTGCAGACCTGCGTTCGCATAGTCGCCACCCATAGGGGAGGGTATTTTCGCTTTGCAAGTGTGCGAACGCATGGGTAGCAGAGCTGTACAAACAGATCTTGTGTAGGACTTAGCTGCTGCGAACACTTCAGCCTGTCCAGGACCAGAATTGATGTCAGGAACCCTCCCTGCAAACCCTTGGACACGCCTGCGTTTTTCCAACCACTCCAAGAAAACAGTCAGTTGACACCCACAATAGACTTCTTTCTCTCAGTCTCCTTACGAACGCCCGTGTGAATAGATTCTTTGCACAAACCCATTGCTGAGCGGCAATCCGCTCTGTACCCGCGAGATGCGTCTACGCATTGTGGTGCATACAAATGCGCAGTTTAGACCTGATGGCCCGTTGTACGAAAACGCAGCCTAGCGATCAGGTCTGAATTAAGTCCTATGTACTAAGCTTCAGAGGGAGATAAAGTAGATGGTGATAAAGTACCAGCCAATCAGCTCCTAGCTGCCATGTTACAGGCTGTGTTTGAAAAATAACAGTTAGGAGCTGATCAGCTGGTACTTTATCTCCATCCACTTTATCTCTCCCTAAATCCTGTCTTGTTTTGCACAGGACAATCCTGATTGTGCCGGACTGTCCAGCGATCAGGACACACTCTAATGTCGGACGCCATCTCCATGATTGTCAGGGAAATGACCAGTGTCACTCACACTCCAGTGAGATGACCTTGTCAGTGAGTGAGACCCACAGTGATTTACAAGGTGTAGCAGTGATTGGAGACTGCAGAGATTGGTCAGCACATGATATAGTGGAGGTTGGGTGGACATGATGATGAGAGGGGGGATTGATGACATGAAATTAAGAATAACACTAGACAGGACAGGAATTACTCTGAAGATTTCCCTGGGTGCACACCCTAATGAGGTGTGCTGCCCGCCAATAGATACTGGTACTATGAATAACATGTACCAGTTCTCTCCCAAGCTGCTGAAAGCCCAGGGTAGTATCTTTCTGGTCTATTAAGAACAGTAGGCCTAATTCAGACCTGATCGCTAGGGTGCGTTTTTTGCATCCTTGCGATCAGGTAGTCGCCGCCTACAGGGGGAGGGGGAATTCGCTGTGCAGGGGTGCGATCGCATGTGCAGGAGAGCTGACAGAAGTTTCTGCAGTCTCTGCACAGCCTAGGACTTACTCTTCCAGTGCGATGATCGGGGACGGAGCTGACGTCAGAATCGCTGCCTCCAAACGCCTGGTCCCTCCTGCGTTTCTCTGGACACTCCTTAAAAACGGTCAGTTGCCACCCACAAATGGCCTCTTCCTGTCAGTCACCTTGCGATCGCTTTTTTCGCACATCCTGTCGCTGCCCGCCGATCCCCGTCGCTGCAGACCGATGTGCCTGTGCATTGCAGTGAATACGCATGAGCAGTTTAGACCTGATCGCAGCCTCTACGAAAATACAGCCTAACGATCAGGTCTGAATTAGGCCCAGTAGCTGTAATGGGGATATGGTTACCATCCCGGCGGTCAGCATACAGACGCCACAATGCCGGCAGGGGGCCCAGGGCTATTCCCATTAGTTGCGCTCGCCCCCCTACCGGCATCTCCTGGCGTCGGTATGCTGACCGTCGGGATCCCGGCCACCGGTCACCCATACCCAACGCCTTTAATGGACTCGTCTGTAAATACAAGTTCAGGACAGGGGTTTCCAGAACTAAAAAGTGTCAGTACTGAGTACATCACATAAGAAGCACTGAGTACAAGAGTTTACAATGGCTAATTGGTCTTCTGTTCAACAGAACCATCTACTCAAGGTAGCTTATTTCAGTGATTTGCTGCCAAGTATGAGTCTGTTGAAGTTAGCATGAATATATACAGCGTATTGGCCCTCATTCCGAGTTGTTCGCTCGCTAGCAGATTTTAGCAGCATTGCACACGCTAGGCTGCCGCCCTCTGGTAGTGTATCTTTGCTTAGCAGAATAGCGAACGAAAGATTAGCAGAATTGCGAATAGAAAATTCTTAGCAGTTTCTGAGTAGCTCCAGACCTACTCACAGATTGCGATCAGCTCAGGCCGTTTCGTTCCTGGTTTGACGTCACAAACACGCCCTGCGTTCGGCCAGCCACTCCCCCGTTTCTCCAGACACTCCTGTGTTTTTCCGCACACTCCCAGAAAACGGCCAGTTTCCGTCCAGAAACACCCACTTCCTGTCAGTCACACTCCGATCACTACAACGATGAAAATTCTTCGTTCGGACGTGAGTAAATCTACTAAGTTTGCATGCGCATTTTAGCCTTAATCGCTCTGTTGCGAAAATCATCAACGAGCGATCAACTCGGAATGACCCCCCTTGTTAGCTAACAAGATCTAAAATATAACAATGTAGTAAAATACAGTCATGCATCAAATGAAAGTTTGTTTTTGCAATGACACACCTGGAAGGAGAGATATTTAAATCCAATAACTTCATTACTGTGCCATAAAAATGACAACTACTTGCAATAACATCGCTGTGTTTATTCCGAAAAAGGTGCTAAAGTGCAGGCACCGAAATCAACAGACCCAGGACTCTTGTATTTAACAATTTGCAAGACAACAGGACTTAACATAGTCACATTTATTTTCCAGAGCAGATGGCTCACTGCACTGTATTGTGAGTAATTAGACTTTGATTTCCATTAAATTTAAGAGTACATTTAGAGCAAAATGCAAAAAGATAAAGGGCTTTTTATTATTGAAACTCTGAAAAGAGCAGTATGCATTATGTGTCAATTAAAGAAAGATAGCCATACAGCAATAACAGACTGTGAAAAGCGTATTCTCAGCAACAGAAAACTGACAATAGCTGCTAACTACACTATCCAAAATCACTATTTAATTGGTCAGTAAACGCCAGCCATCATGTAGGGAGAATGACAAATACAGGAGAATGATTATATAATTCTAACATGCAATGTATCAGGCTTATGCACAGTATTTTCTGTAAGTCTGTGTTGTGGTGCTCCAATGTCTGTATGGTTCTTTACTGAAATATTAAAGATTACCTGTCACCAATACACAGGGAACACAACTATTTTGTAAAATAGCCCAATAAATGTCCTGTCTAGACTTGGATTTTATTTATCCGATTTATTCAGGCCTCTCTATTAGAGATGAGCGGGTTCGGTTTCTCTGAATCCGAACCCGCCAGAACTTCATGTTTTTTTTCACGGGTCCGAGCGACTCGGATCTTCCCGCCTTGCTCGGTTAACCCGAGCGCGCCCGAACGTCATCATGACGCTGTCGGATTCTCGCGAGGCTCGGATTCTATCGCGAGACTCGGATTCTATATAAGGAGCCGCGCGTCGCCGCCATTTTCACACGTGCATTGAGATTGATAGGGAGAGGACGTGGCTGGCGTCCTCTCCATTTAGATTATAAGAGACTGAGAGAGATTTACTGGAGCTGACTAGGAGGAGTACTGTTACTGTAGAAGTGTAGAGACTGAGTGGAGAGAGTTTACTAGTGAGGACAGTGCAGTTTACTTTATAATCCGTTCTCTGCCTGAAAAAAGCGATACACAGCACACAGTGACTCAGGGGCAGATTTATTAACGCTGGTGAAGTGATAAAGTGGAAGGTGATAAAGGACCAGCCAGTCAGCTCCTGATTGTCATTTTTCAAACCCAGTCTGTTACATGGCAGTTAGGATCTGATTGGCTGATCCTTTATCACCTTCCACTTTATCACTTCACCGAGCTTAATAAATCTGCCCCTCTGTCACATACCATATCTGTGTGCACTGCTCAGGCTCAGGCCAGTGTGCTGCATCATCTATTATCTATATATAATATTATATATATCTGTCTGACTGCTCAGCTCACACAGCTTATAATTGTGGGGGAGACTGGGGAGCACTACTGCAGTGCCAGTTATAGGTTATAGCAGGAGCCAGGAGTACATAATATATTATATAGTGAGTGACCACCAGACACACAGTGCAGTTTATTTAATATATCCGTTCTCTGCCTGAAAAAAGCGATACACACAGTGACTCAGTCAGTCACATACCATATCTGTGTGCACTGCTCAGGCTCAGGCCAGTGTGCTGCATCATCTATTATCTATATATAATATTATATATATCTGTCTGACTGCTCAGCTCACACAGCTTATAATTGTGGGGGAGACTGGGGAGCACTACTGCAGTGCCAGTTATAGGTTATAGCAGGAGCCAGGAGTACATAATATATTATATAGTGAGTGACCACCAGACACACAGTGCAGTTTATTTAATATATCCGTTCTCTGCCTGAAAAAAGCGATACACACAGTGACTCAGTCAGTCACATACCATATCTGTGTGCACTGCTCAGGCTCAGGCCAGTGTGCTGCATCATCTATTATCTATATATAATATTATATATATCTGTCTGACTGCTCAGCTCACACAGCTTATAATTGTGGGGGAGACTGGGGAGCACTACTGCAGTGCCAGTTATAGGTTATAGCAGGAGCCAGGAGTACATAATATATTATATAGTGAGTGACCACCAGACACACAGTGCAGTTTATTTAATATATCCGTTCTCTGCCTGAAAAAAGCGATACACACAGTGACTCAGTCAGTCACATACCATATCTGTGTGCACTGCTCAGGCTCAGGCCAGTGTGCTGCATCATCTATTATCTATATATAATATTATATATATCTGTCTGACTGCTCAGCTCACACAGCTTATAATTGTGGGGGAGACTGGGGAGCACTACTGCAGTGCCAGTTATAGGTTATAGCAGGAGCCAGGAGTACATAATATATTATATAGTGAGTGACCACCAGACACACAGTGCAGTTTATTTAATATATCCGTTCTCTGCCTGAAAAAAGCGATACACACAGTGACTCAGTCAGTCACATACCATATCTGTGTGCACTGCTCAGGCTCAGGCCAGTGTGCTGCATCATCTATTATCTATATATAATATTATATATATCTGTCTGACTGCTCAGCTCACACAGCTTATAATTGTGGGGGAGACTGGGGAGCACTACTGCAGTGCCAGTTATAGGTTATAGCAGGAGCCAGGAGTACATAATATATTATATAGTGAGTGACCACCAGACACACAGTGCAGTTTATTTAATATATCCGTTCTCTGCCTGAAAAAAGCGATACACACAGTGACTCAGTCAGTCACATACCATATCTGTGTGCACTGCTCAGGCTCAGGCCAGTGTGCTGCATCATCTATTATCTATATATAATATTATATATATCTGTCTGACTGCTCAGCTCACACAGCTTATAATTGTGGGGGAGACTGGGGAGCACTACTGCAGTGCCAGTTATAGGTTATAGCAGGAGCCAGGAGTACATAATATATTATATAGTGAGTGACCACCAGACACACAGTGCAGTTTATTTAATATATCCGTTCTCTGCCTGAAAAAAGCGATACACACAGTGACTCAGTCAGTCACATACCATATCTGTGTGCACTGCTCAGGCTCAGGCCAGTGTGCTGCATCATCTATTATCTATATATAATATTATATATATCTGTCTGACTGCTCAGCTCACACAGCTTATAATTGTGGGGGAGACTGGGGAGCACTACTGCAGTGCCAGTTATAGGTTATAGCAGGAGCCAGGAGTACATAATATATTATATAGTGAGTGACCACCAGACACACAGTGCAGTTTATTTAATATATCCGTTCTCTGCCTGAAAAAAGCGATACACACAGTGACTCAGTCAGTCACATACCATATCTGTGTGCACTGCTCAGGCTCAGGCCAGTGTGCTGCATCATCTATTATCTATATATAATATTATATATATCTGTCTGACTGCTCAGCTCACACAGCTTATAATTGTGGGGGAGACTGGGGAGCACTACTGCAGTGCCAGTTATAGGTTATAGCAGGAGCCAGGAGTACATAATATATTATATAGTGAGTGACCACCAGACACACAGTGCAGTTTATTTAATATATCCGTTCTCTGCCTGAAAAAAGCGATACACACAGTGACTCAGTCAGTCACATACCATATCTGTGTGCACTGCTCAGGCTCAGGCCAGTGTGCTGCATCATCTATTATCTATATATAATATTATATATATCTGTCTGACTGCTCAGTTCACACAGCTTATAATTGTGGGGGAGACTGGGGAGCACTACTGCAGTGCCAGTTATAGGTTATAGCAGGAGCCAGGAGTACATAATATATTATATAGTGAGTGACCACCAGACACACAGTGCAGTTTATTTAATATATCCGTTCTCTGCCTGAAAAAAGCGATACACACAGTGACTCAGTCAGTCACATACCATATCTGTGTGCACTGCTCAGGCTCAGGCCAGTGTGCTGCATCATCTATATATATTATATATCTGTCTGACTGCTCAGCTCACACAGCTTATAATTGTGGGGGAGACTGGGGAGCACTACTGCAGTGCCAGTTATAGGTTATAGCAGGAGCCAGGAGTACATATTATATTAAAATTAAACAGTGCACACTTTTGCTGCAGGAGTGCCACTGCCAGTGTGACTGACCAGTGACCTGACCACACTGACCACCAGTATAGTTAGTAGTATACTTATATTGTGATTGCCTGAAAAAGTTAAACACTCGTCGTGTGACTTCACTTGTGTGTTTTTTTTTTTTTATTCTATAAAAATAAAACTCATTCTGCTGACAGACAGTGTCCAGCTGGTCCGTCATTATATAATATATAATATATACCTGTCCGGCTGCAGTAGTGATATATATATATTTTTTATATCATTTATCATCCAGTCGCAGCAGACACAGTACGGTAGTTCACGGCTGTGGCTACCTCTGTGTCTCTGCACTCGGCAGGCAGTCCGTCCATAATTGTAATACCACCTAACCGTGGATTTTTTTCATTCTTCTTTATACATACATAGTTACATAGACATCTTCTCTTTATCAACCAGTCTATATTAGCTGCAGACACAGTACAGTACGGTAGTTCACGGCTGTGGCTACCTCTGTGTCTGCACTCGGCAGGCAGTCCGTCCATAATTGTTCACCACCTAACCGTGGTTTTTTTTCATTCTTCTTTATACATACATAGTTACATAGACATCTTCTCTTTATCAACCAGTCTATATTAGCTGCAGACACAGTACAGTACGGTAGTTCACGGCTGTGGCTACCTCTGTGTCTGCACTCGGCAGGCAGTCCGTCCATAATTGTATACCACCTAACCGTGGATTTTTTTCAGTCTTCTTTATACATACATAGTTACATAGACATCTTCTCTTTATCAACCAGTCTATATTAGCTGCAGACACAGTACAGTACGGTAGTTCACGGCTGTGGCTACCTCTGTGTCTGCAGTCGGCAGGCAGTCCATAATTGTATACTAGTATCCATCTCCATTGTTTACCTGAGGTGCCTTTTAGTTGTGCCTATTAAAATATGGAGAACAAAAATGTTGAGGTTCCAAAATTAGGGAAAGATCAAGATCCACTTCCACCTCGTGCTGAAGCTGCTGCCACTAGTCATGGCCGAGACGATGAAATGCCAGCAACGTCGTCTGCCAAGGCCGATGCCCAATGTCATAGTACAGAGCATGTCAAATCCAAAACACCAAATATCAGAAAAAAAAGGACTCCAAAACCTAAAATAAAATTGTCGGAGGAGAAGCGTAAACTTGCCAATATGCCATTTACCACACGGAGTGGCAAGGAACGGCTGAGGCCCTGGCCTATGTTCATGGCTAGTGGTTCAGCTTCACATGAGGATGGAAGCACTCAGCCTCTCGCTAGAAAAATGAAAAGACTCAAGCTGGCAAAAGCAGCACAGCAAAGAACTGTGCATTCTTCGAAATCCCAAATCCACAAGGAGAGTCCAATTGTGTCGGTTGCGATGCCTGACCTTCCCAACACTGGACGTGAAGAGCATGCGCCTTCCACCATTTGCACGCCCCCTGCAAGTGCTGGAAGGAGCACCCGCAGTCCAGTTCCTGATAGTCAGATTGAAGATGTCAGTGTTGAAGTACACCAGGATGAGGAGGATATGGGTGTTGCTGGCGCTGGGGAGGAAATTGACCAGGAGGATTCTGATGGTGAGGTGGTTTGTTTAAGTCAGGCACCCGGGGAGACACCTGTTGTCCGTGGGAGGAATATGGCCGTTGACATGCCAGGTGAAAATACCAAAAAAATCAGCTCTTCGGTGTGGAGGTATTTCACCAGAAATGCGGACAACAGGTGTCAAGCCGTGTGTTCCCTTTGTCAAGCTGTAATAAGTAGGGGTAAGGACGTTAACCACCTCGGAACATCCTCCCTTATACGTCACCTGCAGCGCATTCATAATAAGTCAGTGACAAGTTCAAAAACTTTGGGTGACAGCGGAAGCAGTCCACTGACCAGTAAATCCCTTCCTCTTGTAACCAAGCTCACGCAAACCACCCCACCAACTCCCTCAGTGTCAATTTCCTCCTTCCCCAGGAATGCCAATAGTCCTGCAGGCCATGTCACTGGCAATTCTGACGAGTCCTCTCCTGCCTGGGATTCCTCCGATGCATCCTTGCGTGTAACGCCTACTGCTGCTGGCGCTGCTGTTGTTGCCGCTGGGAGTCGATGGTCATCCCAGAGGGGAAGTCGTAAGCCCACTTGTACTACTTCCAGTAAGCAATTGACTGTTCAACAGTCCTTTGCGAGGAAGATGAAATATCACAGCAGTCATCCTACTGCAAAGCGGATAACTGAGGCCTTGGCATCCTGGGTGGTGAGAAACGTGGTTCCGGTATCCATCATTACTGCAGAGCCAACTAGAGACTTGTTGGAGGTACTGTGTCCCCGGTACCAAATACCATCTAGGTTCCATTTCTCTAGGCAGGCGATACCGAAAATGTACACAGACCTCAGAAAAAGAGTCACCAGTGTCCTAAAAAATGCAGCTGTACCCAATGTCCACTTAACCACGGACATGTGGACAAGTGGAGCAGGGCAGGGTCAGGACTATATGACTGTGACAGCCCACTGGGTAGATGTATGGACTCCCGCCGCAAGAACAGCAGCGGCGGCACCAGTAGCAGCATCTCGCAAACGCCAACTCTTTCCTAGGCAGGCTACGCTTTGTATCACCGGTTTCCAGAATACGCACACAGCTGAAAACCTCTTACGGCAACTGAGGAAGATCATCGCGGAATGGCTTACCCCAATTGGACTCTCCTGTGGATTTGTGGCATCGGACAACGCCAGCAATATTGTGTGTGCATTAAATATGGGCAAATTCCAGCACGTCCCATGTTTTGCACATACCTTGAATTTGGTGGTGCAGAATTTTTTAAAAAACGACAGGGGCGTGCAAGAGATGCTGTCGGTGGCCAGAAAAATTGCGGGACACTTTCGGCGTACAGGCACCACGTACAGAAGACTGGAGCACCACCAAAAACTACTGAACCTGCCCTGCCATCATCTGAAGCAAGAAGTGGTAACGAGGTGGAATTCAACCCTCTATATGCTTCAGAGGTTGGAGGAGCAGCAAAAGGCCATTCAAGCCTATACAATTGAGCACGATATAGGAGGTGGAATGCACCTGTCTCAAGTGCAGTGGAGAATGATTTCAACGTTGTGCAAGGTTCTGATGCCCTTTGAACTTGCCACACGTGAAGTCAGTTCAGACACTGCCAGCCTGAGTCAGGTCATTCCCCTCATCAGGCTTTTGCAGAAGAAGCTGGAGACATTGAAGGAGGAGCTAACACGGAGCGATTCCGCTAGGCATGTGGGACTTGTGGATGCAGCCCTTAATTCGCTTAACAAGGATTCACGGGTGGTCAATCTGTTGAAATCAGAGCACTACATTTTGGCCACCGTGCTCGATCCTAGATTTAAAGCCTACCTTGGATCTCTCTTTCCGGCAGACACAAGTCTGCTGGGGTTGAAAGACCTGCTGGTGACAAAATTGTCAAGTCAAGCGGAACGCGACCTGTCAACATCTCCTCCTTCACATTCTCCCGCAACTGGGGGTGCGAGGAAAAGGCTCAGAATTCCGAGCCCACCCGCTGGCGGTGATGCAGGGCAGTCTGGAGCGACTGCTGATGCTGACATCTGGTCCGGACTGAAGGACCTGACAACGATTACGGACATGTCGTCTACTGTCACTGCATATGATTCTCTCAACATTGATAGAATGGTGGAGGATTATATGAGTGACCGCATCCAAGTAGGCACGTCACACAGTCCGTACTTATACTGGCAGGAAAAAGAGGCAATTTGGAGGCCCTTGCACAAACTGGCTTTATTCTACCTAAGTTGCCCTCCCACAAGTGTGTACTCCGAAAGAGTGTTTAGTGCCGCCGCTCACCTTGTCAGCAATCGGCGTACGAGGTTACATCCAGAAAATGTGGAGAAGATGATGTTCATTAAAATGAATTATAATCAATTCCTCCGCGGAGACATTGACCAGCAGCAATTGCCTCCACAAAGTACACAGGGAGCTGAGATGGTGGATTCCAGTGGGGACGAATTGATAATCTGTGAGGAGGGGGATGTACACGGTGATATATCGGAGGGTGAAGATGAGGTGGACATCTTGCCTCTGTAGAGCCAGTTTGTGCAAGGAGAGATTAATTGCTTCTTTTTTGGGGGGGGTCCAAACCAACCCGTCATATCAGTCACAGTCGTGTGGCAGACCCTGTCACTGAAATGATGGGTTGGTTAAAGTGTGCATGTCCTGTTTTGTTTATACAACATAAGGGTGGGTGGGAGGGCCCAAGGACAATTCCATCTTGCACCTCTTTTTTCTTTTCTTTTTCTTTGCATCATGTGCTGATTGGGGAGGGTTTTTTGGAAGGGACATCCTGCGTGACACTGCAGTGCCACTCCTAGATGGGCCCGGTGTTTGTGTCGGCCACTAGGGTCGCTAATCTTACTCACACAGTCAGCTACCTCATTGCGCCTCTTTTTTTCTTTGCGTCATGTGCTGTTTGGGGAGGGTTTTTTGGAAGGGACATCCTGCGTGACACTGCAGTGCCACTCCTAGATGGGCCCGGTGTTTGTGTCGGCCACTAGGGTCGCTAATCTTACTCACACAGCTACCTCATTGCGCCTCTTTTTTTCTTTGCGTCATGTGCTGTTTGGGGAGGTTTTTTTGGAAGGGCCATCCTGCGTGACACTGCAGTGCCACTCCTAGATGGGCCCGGTGTTTGTGTCGGCCACTAGGGTCGCTAATCTTACTCACACAGCTACCTCATTGCGCCTCTTTTTTTCTTTGCGTCATGTGCTGTTTGGGGAGGGTTTTTTGGAAGGGCCATCCTGCGTGACACTGCAGTGCCACTCCTAGATGGGCCCGGTGTTTGTGTCGGCCACTAGGGTCGCTTATCTTACTCACACAGCGACCTCGGTGCAAATTTTAGGACTAAAAATAATATTGTGAGGTGTGAGGTATTCAGAATAGACTGAAAATGAGTGTAAATTATGGTTTTTGAGGTTAATAATACTTTGGGATCAAAATGACCCCCAAATTCTATGATTTAAGCTGTTTTTTAGTGTTTTTTGAAAAAAACACCCGAATCCAAAACACACCCGAATCCGACAAAAAAAATTCGGTGAGGTTTTGCCAAAACGCGTTCGAACCCAAAACACGGCCGCGGAACCGAACCCAAAACCAAAACACAAAACCCGAAAAATTTCAGGCGCTCATCTCTACTCTCTATGCGTCCACCATTACATCAACTTTTCCTGGCTACCTCCAGTCCTTTCTCCATCTGTATATTGGGGGTAATTCCAAGTTGATCGCAGCAGGATTTTTGATAGCAATTGGGCAAAACCATGTGCACTGCAGGGGAGGCAGATATAACATGTGCAGAAAGAGTTAGATTTTGGTGGGTTATTTTGTTTCTGTGCAGGGTAAATAGGTGCTGCTTTATTTTTACACTGCAAATTAGATTGCAGATTGAACACACCACACCCAAATCTAACTCTCTCTCCACATGTTATATCTGCCTCCCCTGCAGTGACCATGGTTTTGCCCAATTGCTAACAAAAATCCTGCTGCGATCAACTTGGAATTACCCCCATTATAAATAAAAACAAATAATTAAGCCTCTGTTCAGTCCATGATTAAATGCTTGTAACAAATGTCTAGGACTCTTGTATTAGGGTGAGTCCTCTCCTGGGAGACCAGGCAAAACTTGAAGTGCAGCTTTTTTTATTTCCTAGCAGCGAAAAATTGGCAAATATTATATATATTGTATGTTATTAGTAAAATAAATAAGGAACAAAGCATACCTCCCAACGCTGCCTGTCCTTAAATCAGGAAAGATGGGGGAAGGGGATGTGATGACATCATGATGGGGTATGAACAATGCCTGGGGGAATACCTAATATTTCTGAAGTACTCGGTCAGCCTGTATCGTCTTCCTTCCAAACCCCATTCATTGAAGCATATACCAGCAAGACCAGTGGCAGTGGTGCATGGCACCCATTCAGTGCTGCTTTATTTTCCGGTGCAAAGTTTCTTAGTTTCCTGGCAAAATCTTCAGCAGCCTCCCCCTACCTTCCCTACAAACATAGGCAAACGCAGGGGGGGGGGGGGGGGGGGGGTGTTTCCGGTTGCCTGGAAACCCCCCTCTTCTTAGCCAGTGACTCAGATTATGACAACAATAGCAATAGAATATAATACGATTACGAGAGCAGTCGACACAACCTGCAGTTTAAGGGACAGAGCTGCTGCACGTGCCCATTGGTAGCTGCTGCTTCTACCAATTTTCTGTGTGTGTGGATCTGAACCCTCAGTCACTGCAGTGGACCAGAGAGTAGCTACCAGGAAGAAGACACAGGCACCTTATCATGAGGTGGAAGAATGTGTTCTTAGAAAGTACAGTTCTGTCTCCTACTGGTTCTCTAATGTTTGTGTATTTATTCATTATGGGATGTTTAAATATTAATATTGTATTCAACACGGTATCCAGTGTATAAAAAGACCAATATATACATTAATGTCCAGGGTTGGTTCTAGGTCCTTCTACCACTTGCCCAAACTCCCGCACTTGCTCCAATGTTCTGCGGAGCGGGAGATTGTGTATTGTATTTGGAAACCCCCCTCTAGAAATCCTGCATTTGCCACTGCCTACAATGCTCACCTTTCAGCTGCTCAATCAGCTGCAACCTCTCTTATGACGAGGTTGCAGTCCAGATGCATGGTTGTCTGATGCAGAATGCTGTCCAGGTTGCACTGCTGCCCAGGGGCAAAAACAGGATTTATATAAAGTACTTCATATTGCATGGTGCCCTAGGCAGCTGACCCATTGTATCGCTGAACCAGTTGCAGAGCAGAAGCGATTGGGACATATCTCCCAAATGACTGATTCATGCAACAAGGGGTGTCCACAGCAGGATAGAGCTATGAAATGTACACCTTTTTAAAAAGGTGCAACAAAAAACCCCCAGAATGGGGTCCCCCTCAAAATCATTAACCAGCTCTGGGGCCCTGAGAATTAGCTTGAATTGGAAAATAGGATGAAAGGCTGTCATGAACGGGATGTAATCACGATCCCAGTGCTCGGGATGCTGGCGGTCAGTATTCCGACGCCGGGATCCTGGGCGCCAGAATACCGGCAGGGGGCCGTAGGCTATTCCCACTCGTGGGTGTCCACAAAACTCATAGAGTTAGGCGAGAACAGCGAGCCCGCAAAGGGTTTTGCTGCGCTCGCCCCCTGCCGGCATTATGGCGCCTGGGTATCCCAGCGTCGGCATGCTGACAGCTGGGATCCTGACCACCGCTACCTGTCATGAACACCTTAAGGGTAACTTTAGACATATTTAAGGTGTAATTAACATGTCACATGAAAAACGATATCTGTCTGGCAGCCAAAACAATTATAACTGGCAGCCAAAATATGGCTAGTAGTATAGGGAAAAAGTGTGTTCTGGCTGCAGTAGGTGGGGGAACTAAACAAAAGCTACAATGTAATTAAAGCATGGGATTGGTTCTCCTCCCCATTTATCCCCCCCCCCCCATCCCCTTCCCACAGCACTATACTGGGGGTTATCCATCGAAAGAGGTCTTCATCAGTGGCGCCATCCTTACCTATCATCAATGGCTGGTTATCACCAGTGGGAAAACATCAATGTTTATGAACTCTGATAACAGAAGCCCTGTCTCAATCATAGCAGAGATTCTGTTGTGTGAGCAAAATAACTTTGATTCTCTTTGACGCTATCAATGTAAATCACATCTCAGCCCGCCATTGTTTTAAAACCATCAATTGTTGAAAAACCATCAGCCCTTGACCATCGATTTTTCTCAAACATCAACGGTCAATGGACAATAATACCCTGCTTAGGTTTCAGTCCAAGCTATGAGATATAGTTTGTAGTAGGTGTTATAATAATAAAGAAAGGTAAGAGGGCTATTTCATGGCATTAATTAGGGTTATTGGTTTTTCTATGAGACTGAGAGATGCAGCTAGAAGTTTAATGCTGTTTGTAGAATATGGCGGTCACTTTTGCTAACTGTAGTATATGGCAGTTACTAATAACGTCTGTAGTATATAGCGGTCACTAATACTGTCTGTAGTATATGGCAATTACTGATACTGTCTGTAGTATATGGAAGTCACTAATGCTGTCTGTAGTGTATGGCAGTTACTAATGCTGTCTGTAGTATATAGGGCCTACTTATGCTGTCTTTAGTATATGGCTATAACTAATGCTCTCTGTAGTATATGGCAGTCACTAATGCTCTCTGTAGTATATGGCAGTCCCTAATGCCCTCTGTAGTATATGGCAGACACTAATGCTTTCTGCAGTATATGGTGTTCATTGATGTTGTCTGTAGATTATGGGGTTACTACTGCTGTCTGTAGATTACGGGGTCACTAATGCTCTCTTTAGTATATGGGGGTCACTAATGCCTTCTATAGTACATGTTGGTCATTGAAATTGTCTGCAGTATATGGTGGTCATTGATGTCTGTAGAATATGGTGGTCCTATAGTTAGAGGGTTGACTATAATCTTTTGGGATGGAATATGATGGGGTCGGGGGTCAATTTGATGAGTGTTTGGCCCAGGTGACATAAAGGCTAACTTCACCCCTGATTCTAAGGTATCTCTAACATGTCCAACAAAATTCAGCCTAACCCCACAACTAACAACACCATGTTGATACTCTTTTCTAGCATACGCACAGTATAGAAATACAAGTGGAATTTAAGTACATGATATAACTTATATTTATCATTTGAAAATAATAATTATAAAAAATTATAAGAAGTCATTATATACCAACGCCACTCCATGCATTGTATTGAAAACACTATTGCACCATACAGTCATTGCTTTGTAACCATTTGCGGCTGTTATGCTACATTTATAGCTATACCATATGCCCCCTTCTGAGTCATACCTGCGGGCATTCAGTGTTTACAGCGGAGGCAGCCATTTTGTACCAGTAATTATGAGAATACAGCTAGGAATTGGTGCCTCATGCCTGAAGGGTCATTAGCTGTAATAAACTTGATAGGCTGCCTTCTAGTGCATTGTGATCCAGCACACAGATTGCTAGCGCTATGTGTTGCAGCTGCGCCGCATACTAGATTTCCACCATAGTGAGTAGAGGGGGTCATTCCGAGTTGATCGCTCGCTAGCAGTTTTTAGCAGCCGTGCAAACGCTATGCCGCTGCCCACTGGGAGTGTATTTTAGCTTAGCGGTTCTTTTGCACAGCGGCTACAAATTTATTTTGTGCAGTTTCAGAGTAGCTCAAAACCTATTCAGTGCTTGCGGTCACTTCAGACCATTCTGTTCCGGATTTGACGTCACAAACACGACCTGCGTTCGCCCAGCCACGCCTGCGTTTTTCAGAACACTCCCTGAAAACGGTCAGTTGACACCCAGAAACGCCCACATCATGTCAATCACTCTGCGGCAGCCAGTGCGAATGAAATGCATCACTAGACCCTGTGTAAAACTACATTGGTCGTTGTACGCGTACGTCACGCATGCGCATTGCGCCGCATATACAGAACTGCAGTTTTTTTGCATGATCGCTGCACAGAGAACAAATGCAGCTAGCGATCAACTCGGAATGACCCCCAGAAATCGGCAAGTAGTGCTGCGCGTACACAAGCCAGTCAAACTGTTAATTATTTATTGAGTAAGATATGACTTGCTGAATTATTTCTAAAGATGCTGTATAAGATCTTGTCAAACCGTTTCTCCTCCGTAGATATGACAGCTAAGAGACAACAGGGAATAAAGTTTTTTTTCCTGAAACAATTTCAATGCCTTGGCTGGGGTTTTGTCTTACTACAAGTACCTGTTCCCTGAGGAATGGCTGTGATTGACAAGTACAGACGAATACAGTATTTCTCAGTAACTAGTTTTATGCTTAACAATTAGTAGGTATGAAAGCTTGGATTTTGCTATTTCCGTGCTGTTTGTGTTTATACAGTCAGTCAAAGCCACATTGAGATGATGGAATAAAACTTACTCGGATGGATTTGCTGATAAAATGTAAGGCATCCTCTTACTAAAATGTGATATTCTTAATACACAGAGATAGCTACAGTATGGACCTAAGCAATCTTTTTTTTGGCTTTTGTTTTGTTGCTTTTTGCAGTCAAACCTCTGAAAATGCATTTTTTTCTGAGGTTTGGCCACATTTCTCATATGCATTAATCGTATTGCTCCAAGCATCCTTTGCAGCATATGCATCATGTGACTCATGTGCAGAAGGACAAACCCGGAGGTCCTCACACCTCAAAGGATAGCGCTTATCCTGTGAGCTGTCCTTTGCTGCAATCTTCACGCAAACGGCTTAAATATATGCCGTTATGCATGCAATCATTGGGTTGATGCATCACGTTCAGAATGCGATGCTTGATGCATCCCGCCCTCTATGATAGTAACCACATGGGTATAT
The DNA here is from genome assembly GCF_028390025.1 of Pseudophryne corroboree. Classification (NCBI taxonomy): domain Eukaryota; kingdom Metazoa; phylum Chordata; class Amphibia; order Anura; family Myobatrachidae; genus Pseudophryne; species Pseudophryne corroboree. The sequence continues at coordinate 389,318,570 of NC_086450.1, forward strand.
CAATGCAAGTCTTCCCTCAGTAGTAGAAACAGTGCTCTATTCTATTATTAAAAACATAAATAACAGTATGCCACTCCCTATAAGTCATGTAACCATCTCACCGTGGGCCTGATTCAGTGATGGATGCAATGTCAGTGTTGTACGCAGTGCAGATTATTTGCCACTGCACATGGGTATGCTATGGCGATGCTATGGTGTTGCGATGATGGTCACAGAAGGGATTTATTCACAAAGGGATTGGCAGTCAGGAACCGTTTGCGGGGGGGGGGGGGGTAACGGGGGAGTGGAGCCTCTCACAACCGTTTTAGGAGCAAGTCACAGCTTATGATGCAATCCCGTACACAGATACAATAGCTCCGGCGTCTTACGTCTGACGGCCATGCCGCGCGACCATAGATTACCAACCATTGTGCGTCTTCACACGCAAGCAGCAGATCTCTAACACCTCCAGTGGGCATCTCAATACAAATCCCAGCAACTGCCTCATTCACATGTTTTCTTGCAGCCGCTGTATACGTAACTGCGACAGCATTTGCGCACATGTGTGTATCAGGCCCTCTGCTCACCATCCTAATTATCATAGTAATTGCAAAACTGTACTGGGCTATCTTATAATAATGGCTAAGGGGATCAGTATGATATCCCGGCTGTCAGGATCCCAGCGGTCAGGAGACCGATGCCGGGATCCCATTGGCTGGGATATCGGTGACAAACTCAGCATGTCCTCTCGCGGGCTTGCTGCACATGCCACTCTTTGGGCCTGCTAGCAACCTTAGGTCGCCACAGGGTTATATTCCCCTTGGGTGGTGGTATGGACCACCACCCAAGTGGGCATTTCAGAAGGTGGTCGGAATTCTGACCGCCGGTATTTCACCGGGTATCGGGATTCCGGAGTCGGTATCCTGACAGCCAGGATCCCAACAGCCGTCAAATTGAATGCCTCCCTGGCTAAGAGTCCACCAAACTTGTCAAGGGGGCACCAAACTGCTGGTGGTGGACAGACCCTTGTGTACTGTGGTGGCCTGGGTTATACAACTGGGACTGCAGGAACAGCTACAATGCACTAGTTTAGTTTCCCTATATAATGCAGAGATAGTTCTGTATTTCAGGATGATGCCCTTAAACCGGTACCGAGCTTAGGGGAAGATTCAGTTACCATGCTAATACATCTGTGTTATCCAGTAAGAAAAACACCCTCATATTTGCTCTCACCTCATATGGGTGCGAATCCTGCTGTCCATCCTTACATGCGATGGGTGTATCCGCATGTTGTGAACAGTTCTGGCAAAAGCTTGCACTTACTGTATTTGAATCTCCCACTTAGATCATATGGTATTTGCTTATTACATTTTGGGCGAGATGCACAAGTCAGTGACGTGCGGTGAGGTCATTGCCTGGGGAGGCACTGATATATATATATATATATATATATACATATATATATATAAATATAGTGGTCGAAGTGGAAATTTTGAAGTGGGGGTATGCAAAAGTCAAGGATGCAATTATGCTCGCTCCAGAAAAGGGGGCATGGTCACACAATAGGGGGCGTGTCCAGTGTAGTAGAACCCCTTATACTATCTAGTACTGGTGCCCCTTTCATCTTATAGCACACGGTATGAGCCGAAATTCACATTGTACCACACGGTACGAGCTGACAGTCACATTGTAGCACACTGAATGAGCCGACAGTTACATTGTAGCACACTGAATGAGCCGACATTCACATTGTAGCACACTGAATGAGCCGAAATTCACATTATAGCACACTGAATGAGCCGAAATTCACATTGTAGCACACTGAATGAGCCGACATTCACATTTTAGCACACTGAATGAGCCGACAGTCACATTGTAGCACACTGAATGAGCCGAAATTCACATTATAGCACACTGAATGAGACGAAATTCACATTGTAGCACACTGAATGAGCCGACATTCACATTTTAGCACACTGAATGAGCCGACAGTTACATTGTAGCACACTGAATGAGCCGACAGTCACATTGTATCACACTAAATGAGCCGAAATTCACATTGTAGCACACTGAATGAGCCGACATTCACCGTGTAGCACACTAAATGAGCCGAAATTCACGTTGTAGCACACTGAATGAGCCGAAATTCACAGTGTAGCACACTGAATGAGCCGACAGTTACATTGTAGCACACTGACTGAGCCGAAATTCACATTGTAGCACACTGAATGAGCCGACATTCACATTGTAGCACACTGAATGATCCAAAATTCACATTTTAGCACACTGAATGATCCAAAATTCACATTTTAGCACACTGAATGAGCTGAAATTCACATTGTAGCACACTGAATGATCCGAAATTTACATTATAGCACACTGAATGAGCCGATATTCACATTATAGCACACTGAATGAGCCGACAGTCACATTGTAGCACAAAGAATGAGACGAAATTCACATTTTAGCACACTGAATGAGCCGAAAATAAGATTTTACTTACCGATAAATCTATTTCTCGTAGTCCGTAGTGGATGCTGGGGACTCCGTCAGGACCATGGGGATATAGCGGCTCTGCAGGAGACAGGGCACAATAATAAAAGCTTTAGGATCAGGTGGTGTGCACTGGCTCCTCCCCCCATGACCCTCCTCCAAGCCTCAGTTAGGATACTGTGCCCGGACGAGCGTGCATAATAAGGAAGGATATTGAATCCCGGGTAAGACTCATACCAGCCACACCAATCACACCGTACAACCTATGATCTGAACCCAGTTAACAGTATGATAACAACGAAGGAGCCTCTGAAAAGATGGCTCACAACAAGAATAACCCGATTTTTGTAACAAAACTATGTACAAGTATTGCAGACAATCCGCACTTGGGATGGGCGCCCAGCATCCACTACGGACTACGAGAAATAGATTTATCGGTAAGTAAAATCTTATTTTCTCTGACGTCCTAGTGGATGCTGGGGACTCCGTCAGGACCATGGGGATTATACCAAAGCTCCCAAACGGGCGGGAGAGTGCGGATGACCCTGCAGCACCGAATGAGAGAACTCCATGTCCTCCTCAGCCAGGGTATCAAATTTGTAGAATTTAGCAAACGTGTTTTCCCCTGACCAAGTAACTGCTCTGCAAAGTTGTAAAGCCGAGACCCCTCGGGCAGTCGCCCAAGATGAGCCCCCTTCCTTTTGGAATGGGCTTTTACCGATTTTGGCTGTGGCAGGCCTGCCACAGAATGTGTAAACTGAATTGTATTACAAATCCAGCGAGCAATCGTCTGCTTAGAAGCAGGAGCACCCATCTTGTTGGGTGCATACAGGCTAAACAGCGAGTCAGATTTTCTGACTCCAGCCTTCCTGGAAACATATTTTTCAGGGCCCTGACAACGTCAAGTAACTTGGAGTCCTCCAAGTCCCTAGTACCCGCAGGTACCACAATAGGTTGGTTCATGTGAAAAACAGAAAACACCTTAAGGAGAAATTGAGGACGAGTCCTCAATTCTGCCCTGTCAGAATGAAAAATTAAGTAAGGGCTTTATATATGATAAAGCCGCCAATTCTGACACACGCCTGGCTGAAGCCAGGGCTAATAGCATCGTCACCTTCCATGTGAGATATTTTAAGTCCACAGTGGTGAGTGGTTCAAACCAATGTGACTTTAGGAAACTCAAAACAACATTGAGATCCCAAGGTGCCACTGGGGCACAAAAGGAGGCTGTATATGCAGTACCCCTTTTACAAACATCTGAACGTCAGGCACTAAAGCCAGTTCTTTCTGGAAGAAATTCGACAGGGCCGAAATTTGAACCTTAATGGACCCTAATTTTAGGCCCATAGACAGTCCTGTTTTCAGGAAATGTAGGAAACGACCCAGTTGGAATTCCTCTGTAGGGGCCTTCTTGGCCCCACACCACGCAACATATCTTCGCCAAATGCGGTGAAAATGTTTTGCGGTTACATCCTTCCTGTCTTCGACCAGGGTAGGGATGACTTCATCTGGAATGCCCTTTCAGGATCCGGCGTTCAACCGCCATGCCGTCAAACGCGGCCGCGGTAAGTCTTGGAACAGACAAGGCCCCTGCTGGAGCAGGTCCTTTCTTAAAGGTAGAGGCCACGGGTCTTCCGTGAACATCTCTTGAAGTTTCGGGTACCAAGTCCTTCTTGGCCAATCCGGAACCACGAGTATCATTCTTACTCATCTCCCTCTTATGATTCTCAGTACTTTTTGTATGAGAGGCATAGGAGGGAACACATACTCTGACTGGTACATCCACAGTGTTACCAGAGCGTCCACCGCTATTGCCTGAGGGTCCCTTGACCTGGCGCAATATCTAGATTTTTGTTCAGGCGGGACGCCATCATGTCCACCTTTGGTTTTTCACAACGGTTTACAATCATGTGGAAGACTTCCCGATGAAGTCCCCACTCTCCCGGGTGGAGGTCATGCCTGCTGAGGAAGTCTGCTTCCCAGTTTTCCACTCCCGGAATGAACACTGCTGAGAGTGTTATCACATGATTTTTCGCCCAGCGAAGAATCCTTGCAGTTTCTGCCATTTCCCTCCTGCTTCTTGTGCCGCCCTGTCTGTTTACGTGGGCGACTGCCGTGATGTTGTCCCACTGGATCAATACCGGCTGACCTTGAAGCAGAGGTCTTGCTAAGCTTAGAGCATTGTAAATTGCCCTTAGCTCCAGTATATTTATGTGGAGAGAAGTCTCCAGACTCGATCACACTCTCTGGAAATTTTTTCCTTGTGTGACTGCTCCCCAGCCACTCAGGCTGGCATCCGTGGTCACCAGGACCCAGTCCTGAATGCCGAATCTGCGGCCCTTTCATAGATGAGCACTCTGCAGCCACCGCAGAAGAAACACCCTTGTCCTTGGAGACAGGGTTATCCGCTGATGCATCTGAAGATGCGATCCGGACCATTTTTCCAGCAGATCCCACGTAAAGGTTCTTGCGTGAAATCTACCGAATGGGATCGCTTTGTAAGAAACCACCATTTTTCACAGGATCCTTGTGCAATGATGCACTGATACTTTTCCTGGTTTTAGGAGGTTCCTGACTAGCTCGGATAACTCCCTGGCTTTCTTCTCCGGGAGAAAACATCCTTTTCTGGACTGTGTCCAGAATCATCCCTAGGAACAGTAGACGTGTCGTCGGAAAAAACTGCGATTTTGGAATATTTAGAATCCACTCGTGCTGTCGTAGAACTACTTAAGATAGTGCTACTCCGACCTTCAACTGTTCTCTGGACCTTGCCCTTATCAGGAAAGCGTCCATATTTCTTTTAAGAAGAATCATCATTTCGGCCATTACCTTGGTAAAGACCCGGGGTGCCGTGGACAATCCAAACGGCAGCGTCTGAACTGATAGTGACAGTTCTGTACCACGAACCTGAGGTACCCTTGGTGAGAAGGGCAAATTTGGACATGTAGGTAAGCGTCCCTGATATCCAGTGACACCATATCGTCCCCTTCTTCCTGGTTCGCTATCACTGCTCTGAGTGACTCCATCTTGATTTGAACGCTTGTATGTAAGTGTTCAAATATTTCAGATCTCACCTAGCCGTCTGGCTTCAGTACCACAATATAGTGTGGAATAATACCCCTTCCCTTGTTGTAGAAGGGGTACTTTGATTATCACCTGCTGGGAATACAGCCTGTGAATTGTTCCCAATACTGCCTCCCTGTCGGAGGGAGACGTTGGTAAAGCAGACTTCAGGAACTTGTGAGGGGGAGACGTCTCGAATTTCCAATGTACACCTGGGATACTACGTGTAGGATCCAGGAGTCCACTTGTGAGTGAGCCCACTGCGTGCTGAAACTCTTGAGATGTCCCCCTACCGCACCTGAGTCCGCTTGTACGGCCCCAGCGTCATGCTGCGGACTTGGCAGAAGCTGTGGAGGGCTTCTGTTCCTGGGAATGGGCTGCCTGCTGCAGTCTTCTTCCCTTTCCTCTACCCCTGGGCAGATATGACTGGCCCTTTTGCCCGCCTGCCCTTATGGGGACGAAAGGACTGAGACTGAAAAGACTGTGTCCTTTTCTGCTGAGATGTGACTTGGGGTAACAAAAGGTGGATTTTTCAGCTGTTGCCATGGCCACCAGGTCCGATGGACCGCCCCTTTATACGGCAATACTTCCATGTGCCGTCTGGAATCTGCATCACCTGACCACTGTCGTCTGGCAGATATGGACATCACATTTACTCTTGATGCCAGAATGCAAATATCCCTCTGCGCATCTCGCATATATAGAAATGCATCCTTAAAATGCTCTATAGTCAATAAAATCTTGTCCCTGTCAAGGGTATCAATATTTTCAGTCAGGAAATCCGACCAAGCCCCCTCAGCGCTGCACATCCAGGCTGAGGCGATTGCTGGTCGTAGTATAACACCAGTATATGTGTATATACTTTTAGGATATTTTTCAGCTTCCTATCAGCTGGCTCCTTGAGGGCGGCCGTATCTGGAGACGGTAACGCCACTTGTTTTTATAAGCGTGTGAGCGCCTTATTCACCCTAAGGTGTGTTTCCCAACTCGCCCTAACTTCTGGCGGGAAAGGGTATACCGCCAATAATTTTCTATCGGAGGAAACCCACGTATCATCACACACTTCATTTAATTTATCTGATTCAGGAAAAACTACAAGTAGTTTATTCACACCCTACATAATACCCTTATTTGTGGTACTTGTAGTATCAGAAATATGTAACACCTCCTTCATTGCCCTTAACATGAAACGTGTGGCCCTAAAGGAAAATACGTTTGTTTCTTCACCGTCGACACTGGAGTCAGTGTCCGTGTCTGTGTCTGTGTCGACCGACTGAGGTAAATGGGCGTTTTTACAAGCCCCTGACGGTGTCTGAGACGCCTGGACAGGTACTAATTTGTTTGCCGGCCGTCTCATGTCGTCAACCGACCTTGCAGCGTGTTGACATTATCACGTAATTCCTAAATAAGCCATCCATTCCAGTGTCGACTCCCTAGAGAGTGACATCACCAATACAGGCAATTTGCTCCGCCTCCTCACCAACATCGTCCTCCTACATGTCGACACACACGTACCGACACACAGCACACACACAGGGAATGCTCTGACAGAGGACAGGACCCCACTAGCCCTTTGGGGAGACAGAGGGAGAGTTTGCCAGCACACACCAAAAACGCTATAATTATACAGGGACAACCCCTTATACAAGTGTTTTCCCTTATAGCATTTTTATATATGTAATCATATCGCCAAATAAGTGCCCCCCCTCTCTGTTTTAACCCTGTTTCTGTAGTGCAATGCAGGGGAGAGCCTGGGAGCCTTCCTCACAGCAGAGCTGAGCAGGAAAATGGCGCCGTGTGCTGAGGAGAATAGGCCCCGCCCCCTTTTCGGCGGGCTCTTCTCCCGGAGTTTGTGAGATCTGGCAGGGGTTAAATACATCCATATAGCCTCAAGGGCTATATGTGATGTATTTTAGCCATAAAAAGGTATTATACATTGCTGCCCAGGGCGCCCCCCCCCAGCGCCCTGCACCCTCAGTGACAGTTGGTGACTGTTGGTGAAGTGTGCTGACAACAATGGCGCACAGCTGCAGTGCTGTGCGCTACCTTATGAAGACTGAAAGTCTTCTGCCGCCTGTTTCTGGACCTCTGGACCTCTTCAACTTCGGCATCTGCAAGGGGGGTCGGCGGCACGGCTCCGGGACGAACCCCAGGGTGAGACCTGTGTTCCGACTCCCTCTGGAGCTAATGGTGTCCAGTAGCCCAAGAAGCAAATCCATCCTGCACGCAGGTGAGTTTTCTTCTCTCCCCTAAGTCCCTCGTAGCAGTGAGCCTGTTGCCAGCAGGACTCACTGAAAATAAAAAACCTAACTTAAACTTTTATTCTAAGCAGCTCAGGAGAGCCACCTAGATTGCACCCTTCTCGTCGGGCACAAAAATCTAACTGAGGCTTGGAGGAGGGTCATGGGGGGAGGAGCCAGTGCACACCACCTGATCCTAAAGCTTTTATTATTGTGCCCTGTCTCCTGCGGAGCCGCTATATCCCCATGGTCCTGACGGAGTCCCCAGCATCCACTAGGACGTCAGAGAAATTCACATTGTATCACACTGAATGAGCCGACATTCACATTGTAGCACACTGAATGATCCAAAATTCACATTTTAGCACACTGAATGACCCGACAGTCACATTGTAGCACAAAGAATGAGCCGAAATTCACATTGTAGCACACTGAATGAGCCGAAATTCACATTGTATCACACTGAATGAGCCGACATTCACATTGTAGCACACTGAATGAGCCGACATTCACATTGTAGCACACTGAATGAGCCGACATTCACATTTTAGCACACTGAATGAGCCGACAGTCACATTGTAGCACAAAGAATGAGCCGAAATTCACATTGTAGCACACTGAATGAGCTGAAATTGTGATAGCAGGGACAGCCAGAGTGACGACAGGGAGAGAGAGTGACGACAGTGACAGCAGGGAGAGAGAGAGGGACGACAGTGACAGCAGGGAGAGAGTGACGACAGGGAGAGAGTGACGACAGTGACAGCAGGGAGAGAGAGAGTGACGACAGTGACAGCAGGGAGAGAGAGAGTGACGACAGTGACAGCAGGGAGAGAGTGACGACAGGGATAGAGAGTGACGACAGGGAGAGAGAGTGTGACAGTAGGGACAGTAACGACAGGGAGAGAGAGTGACAGCAGGTGAACATTACCTGACTCATTTGTTGTTGCTGGCGGCGGTGAGCGGCTGGCGGCGGTGGGCGGTGAGCGGTGAGCGGCTGTGCGCTCTACACAGCCGCCGGCCACCGAGCAGGGGCTTCTGTCTGAGAGAGGGCGGAAGAGGAGATCACCGGGCACCGCTCAATTCACGCTGGGTCTGTGGTTTCCCGCCGCTGTCGTTGTGCACATTAGCCAGCGATTGGGCCAGCGGGGGGACATGGAACACACTTTAGCTAGTAGAGGGAGCGGGGGGACATGGCATACACTTTAGCTAGTGGGGGGAGGGGGGGACATGGCACACACTTCAGCTAGTAGAGGGAGGGGGGGACATGGTACACACTTTAGCTAGTAGGGGGAGGGGGGACATGGCACACACTTCAGCTAGTAGGGGGAGGGGGGGACATGACACACATTTTAGCTAGTAGGGGGAGGGGGGGACATGGCACACACTTCAGCTAGTAGGGGGAAGGGGGGACATGACACACACTTTAGCTAGTAGGGGGAGGGGGGGACATGACACACACTTTAGCTAGTAGGGGGGGACATGGCACACACTTTAGCTAGTAGGGGGAGGGGGGGACATGACACACACTTCAGCTAGTAGGGGGAGGGGGGGACATGGCACACACTCTAGCAGCTAGTAGGGGGAAGGGGGGGTAATGAGCGGGGACGGAGGAGATATGTCATATAGCGGTGATGAGGGGGGGGGGGGGGGGAGATGGTAAGTCAGATAGCGGTGGTGAGGGGGGAAATGAGCGGTGCCAGTGCTGAGCGGGGACGGGGGAGATGCTAAGTCAGATAGCGGTGGTGAGGGGGGAAATGAGCGGTGCCAGTGCTGAGCGGGGACGGGGGAGATGCTAAGTCAGATAGCGGTGGTGAGCGGCGCCGGTGCTGAGCGGGAATGGGGGATATGCTAAGTTACATAGCGCAGCGGTGATGACCGGGGAAAGGGGGCTGATGACCTGGGATGGTGATGAGCGGGGACGGAGAAGTCACATAGCGCGGGAGGGGAGGGGGGGGAGGAGAGGAGAGCGGCGCTGGCCGGTGAGATGATAACTCAGTTAGCGGTGATGAGCGGGTCAGGGGAGCAGAGGCCACCAGGGTCTGACATGAGAAAGTCCAGAGCGTCTAGCTGGCGATCGGTAGGCTGGTCCACAGGGTGATCCAAATTCTGGTGCCCAATCATATCTGCAGCAGTGACAGGGGCGTGCTTTCATATGTGCTGAAAGCACGCCCCTGTCACTGAGGCACTCACACCGGTGCCGCTTATCATGCTTTTGTAATGGGCTTTTACAGCCCTGTCATTGGCCCCGCCCCCTGCCCGCCCCCCACATCCGGCCTTTTGTCATTATCTGCAGGAGGCACCGCTCTCTGTGCCTCCAAAACAATTTGTAACGTGTTTTAAAGTGTAAAAATTACAATAATATAAAGCATATACTTAGGACACAGAATATGTGTCATAAGTATCTTCTTTATATTATTGTAATCATTAATGACAGGGGAGGCACTGCCTCCCCTGCCTCCCCAGACTGCACGTCCCTGGCACAAGTGTAAAACAGTGGACAAGCCTCAAAAAATGCTATTTCCAGATATTTGGTCACATACCGCATATGCACCAAGCCCCAGAATGTAATAGATTACGGAGCTTGGATGCAATGGACATCACAATCTTCAGATGGCAATGGCATTGTCCAATAGAAGTCTTTGGGCTTCTATCACACCTCCCCGCTGAGAGGGATCCAAACGGATCCCTTTCAACACCCCCTACGGCGCGTGAGTCACTCGGCGCATGTGCAGATAGGACTCTAGGTCCTAAGTCCTATCATCACAAAGCTCTTTTATCAGAGCTGTCCTTTGTGTATTTCTTCATGCATACAGTATTAGTAAATGAGGATATGCATGCAGAGAGTGGCAGGATACATCGCAAGCAAAGTGTGATGCTTGGTGCATCCTGCCCTTTGTCTTGATATGTCAGATTATGTTATTTGTCTTCTCTAAGGTCAGAAGCATACCTCCCAACTTTGCCTTTCATAAAAACCGGATTCCAGGTGTGGCGAAAGTGGTGAGGATCCTTGTTGGAAGGGGCCAGAGGCTCAGAGCAAAACTACATTTACATCACTGTGGGAGCGTGCCCAGCACTCTCCGATATGCTGGACTGTCCTCAGGCTCTCCCCTTGCACTGTGAATAGATGCAGTGCCCATTGCTTGGCATCTATACACAAGACTGTGCCTCCTTCCCTGTGGGACACTACCGGCCGTTGGTGGGACAGCAGGACAGTACCAAAAAAATGGAGCTGTCGCAATAAAAGTGGAACAGTTGGGAGGTATCCAGAAGCACTTTCTGGATTTTCCCAATTCCATCTGTTTTATCCATTGCTGACTAGGTGAATGTGCTTGGTTTAAATAGAGGCTGGACCAGCAATCATGGCATAAACGCTGGACGTGATAGATTGAAAACTTTAAGGCGTCTTAAGGCTGTGGGGAGAGGTATCAAGCCTTGGAGTGAGATAAAATGGGAAAGTTGTCCAAAGCAACCAATCAGCTTGTAACTGTCATTTCATGGTTGTGCTAGATAAATGACAGTTGGAAGTTGATTGATTGCTTTTGACAACTTCTCCACTTTCTCTCTATCCAAGGAGCCTCTGCGTCATCAGATGCCGGATACTCCTGATGATTAAATATCCAACTCGCTGCGACTTTTGGGTGGGGATACTTAGTTACCAAAGCAATTCAGTATTGCTGCAGTGCAGGAACTGCTGCTCTGAAACATAGCTGCGCCCTCGATCCCTAACACTGGTTCTAAAGTAGCAGTGTAACTTTCCAGTGCCATGCTCGCCAACTGAGGATGCGTAACCTGAGTGCACACATGAGTATGGCCACAGGGCACACAATGTGACAGTGGTGGAGGGATTCAGTCGGTTCTTTTTTCGCAACCCCCGGAACCTCCTTCTCATAGAAAGGCAGTGGCAAACGCAGGATTTCTAGATGGGGGTTTCCAAATGCAATTCACAATTTCTCATTCTGCAGAACACTGGAGCAAGTGCAGGAGTCTGAGGGAGCGGCAGAAGACCCTAGTAACAAGTTAACAACCCTGGCTATTTATGTAAACAATGGTCTTTTTATACACTGGATACTGTATGGAATACTGTGTAAATATTTAACACTATTGATTGGTCTCTAGTATAGGCTGTAGTAAACATATTTAAATAATATAACTAAGTGGTCAGAAAAATTTAAATATACCATAATAAAAAAAAATACACAAACATAATAGAACCAGTACTACACTTTCTAAGCACACATTCTTCCATTACATTGTAAGGCTCCTCTCTCTTCTTTCTGGCAGCTACTCTCTGGTCCAGTGCACTGATTGAGGACTCAGATCCGCACACACAGCATGAGAGGAGGGGGGTCTCTGAGCAACCGGAACCCCCCCCTGTGTTTGCCTATGAAAGGAGCGGGGGATCTAGGAACCAACACCATCTGAGTTTATGGAGTTTGCTGGATACTACAGCTAGAGATGTGTGCTTCGTTTCTCCAGAAATCTGAATGCACCCGAATTTTGTGGATCCGAACCGAACCAAAACTTTGTCTGTATTCCCCGAAGAGATCGATCTGAAGTAGTTATAGATTGCAAACATTACATGATTTTAGATGTTTTTATTGTTTTTTTTATAGATTTTTACCAATGATTGGCAATTTTGTTATCGATTTGAAACTGAAACAAAATTGGAATCTGAACCAAAACACTTGTGCTTTTTCTAAAACCAAAGCCAAAACCAAAACACAATAGGTCTCCAAGGCTTGAGACATCGCTTTCTGTAATATTTATTTTACTATAAATCCAAGCATGTCCTATCACAGGTTACTTACAGCATGTAAAAACAATGCATACCTCCTGTCTGATTCTGGGAGGGATAAGGGGTCTTATTCAGACCTGGACGGTCTAGAGGGTCTGCGCATGCGTAGCGGCTGTAGGTGGTCATTCCGAGTTGATCGCAGCCAGCAACTTTTAGCTGCTGCTGCGATCAATAGTCCACGCCTATGGGGGAGTGTATTTTAGCTTTGCAGGGCTGTGATCGCTTGTGCAGCCCTGCTAAGCTCAAAAAAATTCAAGCAAAACTAGACTGGATCCATACTTACCCTGTGCGATGGATCCAGCGATGATGGGCCCGGCTTTGACGTCACTCCTCCACCCTCCGTTCTGCTGGACACTTCTGCGTTATACTCACCACTCCCCGAAAACGGCTCCAAACGGTCCGGATCCGCCCAGCCACGCCTCCGTCCTGTCAGTCTTCTTTGCGGTCCGTCCTGCGACAGCTTTCTTCTTTAGACGCGATGTAACCCGGCGACCTCTGTCACCAGGCAACGTCGCGCAAGATAAACCACTGCGTGCGAACGGGTCGGAATGTCCCCCATAGTGCGCATGCGCAACCCTTCACCCTGTGATCGCATTCCGGAAGGATGTGATTGCATGGTGATTGACAGATGACGGGCGTCTGGGGGCGGCAACGTGGCATTGGGGGGGAGGAAGGGAGGTAATGCGATAGGAAACAAGGCGGCGGGACCTCTGCTGATGCAGCCATGCTGCGTAGGCAGGGGTCAACCTCTTTTAGATGTGATCGCAATTGAATTGCGATCGCATCGTGGGGCGGTGCCACACATGTTGGGCAGCCTTGCCCTGTGCTGGGCACCCCCAGCATGTGAGTAGTATGGTCGCATATTTTGGTGCAATATCAAAATCTGCGACCATCTCTGAATACCCCCCAAAGTAAGTTACATCTAAGTAACTGCAGGCTGCTTACCCTGATATAGCTATGATTAAGCCTAAACACTTTTAATAATTTGTATGTTTCCCTTTACAATTCCCTAATGTTAAATCTTTCATTTTGAGATTTGTGAGCTGCTGATATCTTGTTCTAAGACGTCTTCTACTGTAACATAACAAAACAAAGTACATACTGCCAGGTACCTCCGATAGGTCCTCTCGAGTCTGATCTCACCATGCTCTAGTACTCTTTAGCATAGATGGCTCACACGAGTCTTCTTAGAAGGAGCAACGCTGAAAATAGATTTCTCTAGGTGGAGAATGACATAAAAACCAAGTGTTTAGTAAGTGCTTCTCTTATGAAGGAAGGATCAGAGAAGAGGAAGTTGTAATCCCACTATACAATCTCCAAGTTTCAGACAGAAATGTTTTATATTCAAGAAAAGAGCCCTAGCGTTTAAGCCTTCTTGGCAGTATGGATAGGGATTGCTAAAAACAATTTATCTTCTCGCACTGCTCATCTCTGCTCACATTTACATAATCGGCAGTGATATATCTAAATATAGTTAGAGCCAGTTTATTATTGTATTATTGGCAGAATTTTACCCCTGATAAATGTATTTATTCAATAAATAAATATTACCAATAAGAGGTTGTGCCCGTGAAGAGAAAAAGATCCTGGATAAGTTACTGCCAGTGGTGCAAGTATGCGGGTACGCTCGGGTACGGAGTACCCTTAAGAATTTGGCAGCGGGTATGCACTACCACCTGCCACACACTTTGCACCCCTGACCGCCATTGCCACAATTATAATGCACCACAAGCATCCTGGAGGCATTACTATATATTGTCATCAAATTGGGGTTATTACTATTTATTTATTTTATTATTTATTAACAGTTTCTTATATAGCGCAGCAAATTCCGTTGCGCTTTACAATTTGAAATAACAATAACAAACTGGGTGATAGCAGTCATAGAGGTAGGAAGGCCCTGCTCGCAAGCTTACAATCTATAGGGAAATAGGCATATGTACACAAGAAAAGGTGCTATCTATTGCATAGAATGAACAGACATGTGAGGATATGTGTGGACTGTACAGAGTGGATGTAATTTGATAGGAAGGTTTATGAAAGTTATGTGGGCGGTTCAGGAATTTGATACGCTTGCCTAAAGAGGTGAGTTTTGAGGGAACGCTTGAAGGTTTGGAGACTAGAGGAGAGTCTTATTGTGCGTGGTAGGGCATTCCACAGAGTGGGTGCAGCCCGATGAAAGTCCTGCAGTCGTGAGTGGGAGCGAGTAATGAGTGTGGATGAGAGACGCAGGTCTTGTGAGGAGCGAAGAGGTCGGGTTGGGAGATATTTTGTGATAAGCGAAGTGATGTACGTTGGTGTAGTTTGGTTAATGGCCTTGTGTGTGAGTAAAAGTATTTTATATTGAATGCGGTAGAGTACAGGTAACCAATGGAGGGACTGACAGAGTGGATCTGCAGACGATGAACGTCTAGCGAGGAAGATAAGCCTCGCCGCTGCATTCAGAATGGATTGTAGTGGTGAGAGTTTCGTTTTGGGAAGACCAGTTAGGAGACTATTGCAATAATCAATGCGGGAGATAATGAGAGCATGGATTAGAGTTTTAACAGTGTCTTGTGTAAGGTATGGTCGTATTTTGGATATGTTTTTTAGATGCATGTAACATGATCTTGAGACAGATTGAATGTGGGGAACAAAGGACAGATCAGAGTCAAGGATGACACCTAGGCAGCGAGCTTGTGGGGTAGGGTAGATAGTCGAGTTTTCAACAGTGATAGAGATATCAGGTTGGTACCTACTATTGGCCGGTGGAAATATAATTAACTCTGTCTTTGAAATATTAAGTTTGAGGTGGCGAGATGTCATCCAGGATGAGATGGCAGAAAGGCATTCAGTGACACGGTCCAGTACAAATAGGGACAAGTCAGGGGAGGATAGGTAGATTTGAGTATCATCTGCGTACAGATGATACTGAAAACCAAAAGAGCTGATTAGTTTACCAAGAGATGAGGTATAGATAGAGAAAAGCAGAGGACCCAAGACTGAGCCTTGCGGTACTCCAACTGAAAGAGGTAGCGAAGAGGAGGTAGATTCAGAGAAGCGAACACTGAAGGAGCGATTAGATAGGTACGATAGGAACCAAGAAAGGGCTGTGTCTTTAAGACCTAGGGATTGTAGTGTCTGTATGAGAAGAGAGTGGTCTACAGTATCAAATGCAGCAGATAGGTCTAGAAGAATAAGTAGTGAGTAATGGCCTTTAGACTTCGTAGTGACCAAATCATTAACCACTTTAGTCAGTGCCGTCTCTGTGGAATGTTGGGAACGGAAGCCTGACTGAAGTGGGTCCAACAAAGTGTATGAGTTAAGAAAGTGTGTGAGTCGAGTGTAGGCAAGTCTCTCAAGTAGCTTAGAGAGACAAGGGAGCTGAGAGATAGGGCGGTAGTTTGAGAGAGCATTAGGGTCAGAATTTTTTTTTTTTTAAATGGGAGTAATCACTGCATGCTTGAAGAGTGAAGGAAAAATACCAGTAGAGAGAGAGAGATTACAGATGTTAGTTAAGGTAGGGATGAGCACCAGAGACAGAGCTTTACTTATTTGTGAGGGTAAAGGATCAAGAGGAGAGGTAGTAGAGAAGCAGGATGAGAAAAGTGATGATACTTCATCTTCATTTGTGGGATCAAATGAAGAAAGAGTGCCAGAGGGTTCAGGTAAAGAACGGAGCAGGTCACTGGCTGCCGAAGAGCTTACCATTTCATCTTGGATCTTAGCAATCTTCTCCTTGAAGTAGGAAGCAAGATCCTGTGCCTTGATAGTGGCTGGTGGGGTAGGTGCGGGAGGATTCAGAAGTGATTTAAATGTATTAAAGAGTCGTTTGGGGTTAGAGGCTTGAGCAGAGATAAGAGTTTGGAAATATGTTTGTTTGGCAGTGTCCAGGGCATTTTTATAAGAATGGTAGACTGTCTTATATGTGAGGAAGTCACTTGAAATACGAGATTTACGCCACTGACGTTCAAGTTTTCGTGTGAGTTTTTGTAGTTGTCTTGTTAATTTGGAGTGCCATGGTTGACATCTAGGCCTACGTGGAGTGTGATGGGTAGCTGGAGCCACTTCATCAAGGGCTAGTTCTAGAGTCTCATTAAGGTGTGATACAGCCATCTCAGGAGAGGTGAATGCAGAAATAGGTGAAAGCAGTTGTTGGAGTGAAGTGGAAAGTTCTTGAAGATTAATTGTGTTAATATTTCTGCGAGTTTGAGGAAGATTGGAGAACTTCCGCAACACAGGGTTTGAATTAACAGAGGAAAGCATGCAGGTGATAAGGTTGTGATCTGAGAGGGGGAAAGGAGTGTTAGTGAGTTCAGCAATGGAGCATAGTCTGGTGAATACTAGATCAAGGCAGTGGCCCGCCTGATGAGTAGAGGAGTCAGTCCATTGGGAGAGGCCAAGAGAGGAGGTTAGAGAGAGTAGTTTGGAGGCATGCGCAGCAGATTTTGGACAATCAATAGCAATATTGAAATCACCCATGATAATGGTGGAGATGTCAGAGGATAGGAAGTGAGGGAGCCAGGCAGAAAAATCTTCCAAAAATTGTTTCAGATGCCCAGGTGGGCGGTAGATAGCTGCAACACGCAGAGAGAAAGGAGAGTAAACCCTAATGGAATGTACTTCAAATGATGTAAATGTGAGTGATGGAACCTGTGGTAGAACAGTATATGCCAAAGATTGGGAAAGTAAAAGTCCAACTCCTCCTCCTTTATGGTTATCGGGTCTGGAGGTGTGTGTAAAGTGGAGACCACCATGTGCCAGTGCTGCAGGGGAGGCTGTGTCAGATTGTGTGAGCCAGGTTTCTGTTATAGCCAGCAGATTGATGTTGTTAGATATGAAAAGGTCATGAATGGATGTTAATTTGTTACAAACAGAGCGTGCATTCCATAAGGCACATTTTAGTGATCTGGAGGGTGATGGAAGACATGTGATGTTTATGAGGTTAGCTGGATTTCTATGTTGCTGTGAATCAGGTGAATGTGAGTGATGCAAGTGGCTGGGTCCTGGATTTGGTGAAATGTCACCAGCTATCAGAAGCAGAAGAGAGAGATAAATGTGGGTGTCAGAGGTTTGTGAAAGTTTTTTATGGTGAGAGGTTGTAGATGTTATTGTCAATGAGTATAGGGAAGTAAAAAGCTCATGAGTGCTAATAAGAGGGGAGTGTAGAATTGAGGGGGCAACATGTACAGAGGGGTGAGTTGCTGGGAGACTGAATGATGCAATGGCCTTTATGAATACTCCATGAAGAGCAATGCCGAAAATCAATTTGTGGAACATAGTTAGTTTGAGATGAAATCAGTGTTTTCTAGGCTGAGAGTGTAAGTTTTTACTTGTTCAAGTTAAAAGTGCAGGTGCCTACTGGTGTTGTTCTGCTGTATGTTAACTGTGCATTATAGAGCAAAGTGACAAACTGGTATGTACAATCACAATGTATATAGTTGTCTACCAAATTGGTTGCATTTTGTTCTTAGAGGTCATGAGGATTTTAGTTGGTAAAATATTTACATACGCTGAAATACACAGATGATTGGGAATGTAAGGAAGGGACGATGTTTTATGTTTTGTCGGTGGGTTGTTTCCATCTGTTTTCGTCCTGGTAAGTCCTGGGTAAGTCTATATTGTAATATTTTCATAACCCTTTTAAAAAAGCCCTTATAATAAAGCCCTGTTCAGCTGGCTGTTGTTCAGCCAGGCATCTTTCCTTATGAATGGTAAGTATCCATGTGTCTCTAGTAATTGCAATCAAGGCCTAACAGCCCACCCCCGTTTACAGAGCATGCCATAAAACTCAACTAAAACAAATACTAAGATAGCAGTTACCAACTATATAAAGCTGCAAGACAGTTTCATCCTAGAATACAATATAGTTTATGATATACAAATTGACAGTGTAGATTACCTAGTTATAATAACACTATCACTGATGCATATATATTCTGAGCAGATCCAAAATGCAAAGGAGTGTAGATTACCTAGTTATAATAACACTATCACTGATGCATATATATTCTGAGCAGATCCAAAATGCAAGGAGTGTAGATTACCTGCAGAGAAAGGAGAGCAATTGTCATATTGGTCCGGCACAGCCCTTCAGTATATGGCAAACATACAGCCACTATGTAGAAGTCCTGGGTAAGTCTATATTGTAATATTTTCATAACCCTTTTAAAAAAGCCCTTATAATAAAGCCCTGTTCAGCTGGCTGTTGTTCAGCCAAGCATCTTTCCTTATGAATGGTAAGTATCCATGTATGTATTTATTATATGTATATGTATATGTGTATGTATTTATTATACTGGAGGCATTACTATATATTTCTAGCCTTGCCCCTAGAGTCGAAATAAAAGGGTCTGTGTTGTCTGCTAGTGTCATGTAGCCACTCCCACTAGTGACATATGGCCATGCCCCCTCACAACACATGACTACGCCCATTTTTCGGCACTCAGTACCACTAAGAAGAAAATATTTCTACTTGCACCACTGCTTACTGCACATGAACGGTCTTCAGATCCGTAGGAACCCTCTCCAGAAAATCTGTGATGTAGCCTATAGATGCAGTTTTTGTGAGGAAAGCTTCGACAAGCATATGCAATTGATACTGGAAGAGATATCTGCTGCAGTACGCTATTAATACATGCTTCCGATAGTGCGGCAATCTTTCAGAATCAGCAAATACAGTTTGAGACTTAAGAACCCTAAGTATTGGTATCTGGCCCCACCCCCTGATCACAAGTCTGCACTCATGGACATAAATCAACTTGCTGGAGTGTTTCTCTGTGACTCAAGCTCTGTTGGCTTGCTCTAGAAGAGGGCACTCACCAGACTATTATCCATAAACAGTACCTCTCATATACCGTATACTTTATAATCAGTTGATGTTTTTAGACCTTTCTGCGATAAAGTTGCTAACCACCGCTATTTCCATTTGGGGGCATAATATTATGATTAAGCGCAAATTGCGTCATCAGTCATCAGCAGCCTGAATCACCCACTTTTGCTTGGTAAGTGGGTGGCTGTGGGTGGGAGGCAGCTGGGTCCAGGACACTTGCCCACTCTTCTGGACAGTCGGTGGCGCCACCTGCTTTTCGGAAGCCTCCCGGCCGTTCCAGGAAAGTAGGCAAGTAAGTATCTTTCTCTGGTGTTAAGATGTTAAATTAAGAAATCTTGGTAAAAGTCCTTTTTCTGCAGAAAGGGCTTTCCGAACTTAATAAATACAACCCTTAATAGATTAAATTATTTCAAAAGACAGAAATATAAAATATGTACTGTATATGCCATTAGATTGATTGCATGGCAATCCACACATCAATAAATCTATATACAACATACTGTAGAGCAAACACAAACTGTAATAGATGTTTCAGTCTTGTAAAAGTTAAATATATTTTTCCTTTCTAATTATGAAAATTCCCAACAGGTAAATAATTTTTAATGTATTTAAGTACCATAAAATTCTAATACAGGTCGGGTCTCCATTATCCGGAGACCCGTTTTCCCGAATATTCCAAAAACTGGAATATCCCAGAGCTGTAGAGATCTCATGGCGTGCCGCGACGTCATGACATCACTACTACTGACCAATGGCTGGTGGCGGGGGAGTGGCGTTGCAGCTATTCCCTAGCTGCATAGTGCATGCCAACCCCCACTGACATTGCTGCGGACCCCCGCAATGAACGCCGGACCCCTGTTGACCTCAACGCGGACCCCCGCTGACCCTCCTGGACCCCTGCATTGACCGCCGGACCAGGTATTCCATTATCCAGACAAATCCCATATCTGGAATGCTCCTGATCCCGAGCAGATAAAGGATACTGGACCTGTATTGATCAATAAATAAAATATACAGTTTTGAGAGACAATTCAGACAGCAAC
This sequence comes from Pseudophryne corroboree, assembly GCF_028390025.1. NCBI lineage: Eukaryota > Metazoa > Chordata > Amphibia > Anura > Myobatrachidae > Pseudophryne > Pseudophryne corroboree. The sequence goes on from NC_086450.1 coordinate 389,338,994, forward strand.
TATATATAGAGAGATAAATGCTTAAATTAGCTTTAAACAACACTTAAAAGAATATCAAATGTGTTCATATCAGAATATTAATTATAGCTCATAGCTAAAAAAAAATAAAAAAATATGTTTAACTTTATTTTATAGTTATGTACAAATAGAAAACAACTACCTAAAATTGGAACTGCATGCTCCAAGGTCTCATAAAAGATTCATAGAAATATGTACCGAGGAGTTTTTTTTTTTAGCAATGAGTGAGTAAAACTCTTCATCAGATGTGCTCTCCACTCCGCAAGGTCTGATCTCATGAAAAATTCAAATTAATATGTTTTTCCTTACTTTGGTTATGACTGAATTAAGATTTTTTTTTAACATTTCCAGATATGCTGAATTATTAATATTTAAAAACATCTTCAGGGATCAAACACACTGTCCCATAGTAGGTCACATAACACTAGTCTATGGGCCCCATAACCCACCAGGAACAATGTTATAGGCCCCATAACCCACTAGCTGCACTTGCATAGGATTCATGAGCAAACTTCTACAGGTTTCATAACACAGAGGCACGCAACTATAGATCCCACAACACATAGGCACACAACTATTGGTCCCGCAACACATAGGCACACAACTATAGGTCCCATATAACACATAGGCACACAACTATAGGTCCCATAACACACAGAGGCACATTAGTATTGGTCCCATAACACAAAGGCACACTACCAGAGCCGTAGCTAGACTTTTTGGTGCCCTGTGCCTGAAAGAGAATTTGGACCCCCTCCAATATGCGTACCGGATAAATGAAGAATATTGGCATGTAGTGATATCTTTAAAAAGACTTTCGTAGTGTTTCTCCTCCCACAATCGTTTAAACGTTGTATACCGTTTCACATAGGTAGAGGAGGGAGACAGTAGGTCAATAAAAATGCACTTTAAAATTAAAAAGTGCTTGCATGCAAAAAAAGGAAAAGTGCTAAAGTGCTTGCTGTGCAAAACGTGCAAAAAACGTGGTTATGAGTACCACCTTATAACAATACACTTATTTGTCATGCACAAAAGATAAAGTAAATTCACTCTTTGACTAGAAAAGACTCTGAGATAGCACTCACTTTTTTTGAAAAGTCATATGATAGAGCAAAATCCTCAGAGTTATCCATCCAACCGAGAACCTTAAAACCAAAAAACTCCCAACAGGAAATAAGGGCCCTTATTCCGACCTGGTCGCACGCAGGCGGATTTTTACACTACTGCAACCAGGTTTTCACAATTCCCCTCATTGAATAACATATTTCAATATACTGCCACACCCACAATCTGCTGCATCCTAGCCAAACACCCCATCCATCCGTGCCATAAAAACTATGAGATTTCTAACTATATGAAGCTACTTGTACCCCGTAAAAAATAGCCAGCACCATAATCAAGCAGATCTATGCAGTATGCAGCCACACATCCAATCTGCCCAGCCGCAACGCTGATCACCCCTTCACAAAGTACAAGGTAAGCTTCAAATAGTTAATACTCTCCAGCTTGGAATTCTCTAGCTTTCTATGCAAGGACAGATAGCTCAATGAATAAAGTGTTCGACTGCAATGTCATAGGCAACTGGTTCGAATCCCAGGTATATCAGCATCCCAAAATGTAATAAAAGACAGTGCAACTGAACAACAAAGAGCTATCAAGTTAGGTCCATGAATGCTGTATAGGTATTAGTGACAAAAGGGGTAGGAGACAGGGGCGATCAGGAGATGCTGGGCTTTAAAAAGGGGGGAAGCTGCAATTGAATGTAATTAGATAATTCATAATTGACAAGTGCTGCCAACAGTGCCCCCTACCCTGCACACTCCACACACACACCTAGTTACGGCTCTGCACACTACTATACTGTAGGTCCATAACACATCGGCACACAACTGTAGGTCCCATAACACATACTGAAAGCACACTAGTATAGGTCCCATAACACATAAGCACACCAGTATAGCCCCCACCCCCCCCCCCCACCCAAAAATAGGCACACAACTATAGATCCCATAACATATACTGTAGGCACACTAGTATAGGTCCCATAACACATAAGCAAACAACTATAGATCACATAACACGTAGGCATACAAGTATAGGTCCCATAACACGTAGGCACACTAGTATATGTCCCATAACACGTAGGCATACTAGTATAGGTCCCATAACACGTAGGCACACTAGTATAGGTCCCATAACACGTAGGCACAGTAGTATTGGTCCCATAACACGTAGGCACAGTAGTATTGGTCCCATAACACGTAGGCACAGTAGTATAGGTCCCATAACACGTAGGCACAGTAGTATTGGTCCCATAACACGTAGGCACAGTAGTATTGGTCCCATAACACGTAGGCACACTAGTATAGGTCATATAACACGTAGGCACAGTAGTATTGGTCCCATAACACGTAGGCACAGTAGTATAGGTCCCATAACACGTAGGCACAGTAGTATTGGTCCCATAACACGTATGCACAGTAGTATAGGTCCCATAACACATACACACTAGGCACACTGTTATGGGTCCTATAATACACTATACACTCTGATATACGTTTCACAACATACTAGACTCACTGCCATGGGCTCATGATATACTAAGCACACTATGATTCCTGTAAGTCACATCACTCCCTGCTGTGCGTGTGATAACCCACCAGGCATACTGGCACTGCACCATACAAATATGTAGAAGACACTTTTAACAACAGGTTCATATAGAGACTGATCAGACCCTATTACCAGTCTGTACGTTCACATGTACTGATATGTGTCAGATATGTACAGTCACAGCTACCAGTAAAGGAAAACACCTCTGAACTCTGCCACGTGACAATATTACACATCTATTTTGAACTCTTTCATTACACACCTCCATTTTTTTTTGCACTTTGCATAATATCACGGTCTACATACGTGACTCGTGTTGGGGTTTGTGCCTGCAGCGTTTCCATAGCTGAGCAGTGTTTCTCTGTCTCCAACAAGCAGCCGCTGAGCTTGGAAAACACATTAGCTGCCTGACCTGGTTTCAGCCAGGTGTGAAAATATTCCATGGCTCTGTCTCCGATCCACCTTTCAAACCCTAAGAAAGGGGAAGAGAGAAGCAGAGGCCTGGAGGCATGAATAAAGTATAATGGTAGTGTAAATGATTAAAAAAATTAGGACTTGGTGGGTTGTGGACAGACTTTGGTCTTTCAGCTGTTGATGGACTCTGACAGTTAATTCTTAACAAAACTACTGTAGACATGATAGGTAAGAAAATGGGGATTGCGCCAGGATTCTAACAACTTTTAGTTAGTGACGTGTCATTAACGCTATGGAGTCAATACAATAAGGGGCAAGTGGAGCAAAGTGCTGTTGCAGTAGTGTGGCAATGCTGACATCGGCACCTCTTCTTGCCCCCCCATCTCACCCCGGAATTGAAGATTTTTGTACATAACCCTATGGGCTGTGAACAAAATTTGGCAAGTCTGGGGCAACTGTAAGTGCCATATATGCATACACTTACGCTGCGAGGGGATTCATGGATAATGAAAATGACCTCTATGCAGTGTCGGACTGGGGCATGTAGGGCCCACGGGGGAATGCAGTGGTAGTGGCCCATGTTAGCGGTGTGGTCAGTCTGCGGAGGGGGTGTTGGTTTTGACTAACCATTAGAGAGTGCAACATCTGGGCCCTTCATACATATATACAGTAAATTCAGCTGCTGCATGCATGATAATGTACCAGATTAATAACAGATTAATAATGCACTGTAGAAAATACACACAGTCCAGTATAAGGTAACATATGTATAAAGTATAATACAAGTGCACAGTCTGGAACCTGATCCTTAGAGCAGAAGGTGGTCCCCCCGGCAGTAGGGCCCACCGGTGGTTTCCCCTGTGGGCCAGTCCAAGCCTGCCTCTATGTGTGAAACAGTTTATTTCAATTTAACTTCATAACTTGGCAATTGTATACCAAATGTATTAAGGGCTCATCCAAAGTAAAAGTTGTTCCCTGCCCACTGCCAAATATTTAGCTATGAAAGATTGAATGATAATGAACTCCCCAGCAATACTGGCTGGCAGCAGTAAGAACAGACGTACCGCATTGCCAGACAGTAAAGGTCTACAGCTCGGGTGGTCTTCTGGTTGCTGAATGTCGGGATCCCAGCGCACAGTATACCGGCGCCGGAATCCCGACACCCGGCATATCGACACATATTCTCCCTCGTGGGGGTCCACGACCCCCCTGGAAGGAGAATAAATAGCGTGGCGCGCGTAGCTCATTTGCGCTCGCCACGCTGTCGGTATGCCGACGTTCGGGCTCCCGGCGCCGGTATGCTGGTCGCCGGGAGCCCGGCCGCCGGCATACCATACTACACCCCTACAGCTCATGTGTGACATACAATTCCCTGGAGCACTGTACCTGGAAGCATTGTTTGCCGACTATCCGGCTGCCCCCTATGGGAGAGGGCAGCAAGATCAGCACAGCAACGTGTGGTGTGGGGGGCGTGGCTTCAAATAGGGACGGGGCGGGGGCATCACATGACAGGAAAGACTATTTGTGGGGGCATGGCTGCACTATCGCATCATCGTACCCACACCCCCAACTATGCAATGTCGAGATTACTGAGATTGCACAGCGGGGGAGGGGGGGCTACTGTGACACGATTCAGCGCGAATTGCATCATCGCCCACCCAGTCCATCCACTTTAGTCAGTAAGTGGGCAGCTGGGTGGCGGGGTGCCGGCGGCGGGATCCTCCCGGCCATTCTTGGAGAGTAGGCAAGTGTGCATGGAAGTCTAATTTTATATATTTGTTTTAATAGGTTTTAAGAAGAAATTATGCTTTGCTTGAATAGTAAAGCTTTTTATTTTTGCAGTATTTACTATCACCATTGATAAGATGGCGACAGCATAACAGGACAGAACCCTCTTGTATATGCAGAATTTCCCCATACTTTGTAGGGTATGGCACTTGGACAGCAGTGACTTGGGCCACAAGCCTGTGTATGTAAGCTAGATCCTTTCCATCACACAAATGAATTGAGGCTTGTGGAGCATGTTGCTCTGTGATTGTGGAACTACAACTCCCAGTATTCTCTGCAAGTGGCCTGAGTGCATTAGGATGCCAGTGGATATAATAAAAGTGTCAGAGAAAGATAACACAAAATCACCACTGTAACATATTGTAGCCCAGCGACTTACACATTGTTACTTATAATTACATTCGTCTCTGTTTGCTGTAAGTCACAGGCTAAAAGCTCTATCAGCTGACAGTGTGTATTACTAGCTTATCTTCCATGACGTTTGTGTCCAGGAACGAGTAAGTCCTGCCACATCATCACGTATAACAAACAGGTCCATATTTATCTTCTGTATTCCTCAGCAGCACATACAGTAAATGAGAGGTAGGAAAAGATGGCTGCCAGTAACTCCAGGGTATCACCCTTTATGCACAGCACCTAGACATTTGTCTGTAAAGTGCCACTTGATGAGGGATGTATGTTGCCCAATGCACCTTGACTGTGTATCTATTGCTTGTTTGTGCCACTCTGCCAGGAGTTGCTGGGGGCTGCCTAGTGGCATGCCGGCTCTAGAGAGCTAGTTATACAGAAAGATAAATGCAATGCGGTCTTACCAAGCAGGAACCAGCCTCCTGCACAGCTGCCAGCATGTTCCATGCTTGAGGTGCTTCCAAATGATGGGAATAGCCCTCCTATTGGATTTTTTACAAAATGGAACTATTCGCTTTGGCAGAGCTGCACACATGTCCGTTCTATTGCCAGGTCTTGCATGATTTTGCACTTCTCCGCAACTGAATGCAGCCATCCATGGCATGATTCAAAGTCGCCACATGTGTGGTTACCAAAGCCGACTCGCGTGCAACTCATTTTGCATCCAATGCATCCTGCCAATTATCGCAAGCATAATGGTGTTTATTGTCGCCATATGCTTGAAGAAAATCACAAAGGCTTTTCTTGGTTAACTCCATCTAAAGAAGGCTTTGCCCACCGCATCCAACTTCAAGCTTCCGGAACTTGGTATATATGAGAAAGGCAGCCAAACCTCTGAAAACTGTATTTTGTGAGATTTGGCCGCAATTTTAGCATCGCTGCATCCTACCCTGAGTGACAAATTCCAGACATAACCAGCGTTTCCTGACAAAGTCGATGATGTCATTTGTCAAATGATTTCACAATAAAGTCATAAAAACTTCTTAGCAACTGGGTGTAGTTCAAGTGCCACCATTACTGCTTAATTAATAATTATCCATGTTTCAATCTCAAGCATAAACATAATCATTTTCTTTAACGACCTCATACTACTTATATATTTCATTTTTATTTATATTCTGGGGTCCTGCATCACAACCGCTTGTCGTCACCCTCTCACCACATACCTCACTCTCAAACCCTGTGAGCCAATGTTTCCTTAACATCTTACCTTCACTCCAGCCCATGTAACTTCCTTGCTTCCTCTTTAACGGGAGATAACAAATGTCTGAGGGATGAACGAGGAAGAATTGTGTTTTAACTTCTCCAGTGGAGGGCAATTGAGATTGTACTGTTGTGCTGTTAAACGTGGGGGTGGAGGAGGTTGGGGGGGGTGAAGTTCGGATGGGTACAGTGTCCAGTTAAAGAAATCGCTATTTATTTATTTGTTTATAAACATCACCTGAAAACTTTTTCTTTTTGAACTTATGCTCTGAAATCGGACTCAGAAGTGATCGGCAGCTGCTCATTTTGTCCTGCGTTATTCTGTGCTGGGATGTAAAACTACACATGCAAATCTTTGGCTGCTCCGAAACCAAACACCGCATTCGGACAACCGGAAGCCAAACCACAGGCGGCCGCCTCCATGCAAGAAACAGACGGCAACCGAAGTAACCAAAATAAATAAATAAATAAAAACTAATACTATTTACTGAGCCAGGTGTGTGAGGAGGCGGAAGGGGTGGATCTCTCACAGAAGCAGACCATTAACTCCTTCACTGCTGGAGTGGACATCAATGCATTATTTTGTAAGGCGTTGTAGGCCTCTCCAGCACTGAATGGGTTAAACTACCCTGGTCACCATTTCCGAGGAATTGCCGGGTTTTATTTCCAAGTGTTTTTGTATTCTTGATCCCCGGCCGGTCTATGGAGATCCCTGTTCTATGAACTCAGGCTGCCTCTAGCTTTCATCCCTCTCCATACAAGCGGGAGTTATTCCATGTGTCTGCAATCACTCACCAGGAAATTCTCTCACACCCTGTAGGACAATAAGAAGAGAGTTAATGCTGCGATGGGTGAAGGACTTTTATTTAGACCTATGACAAAGTACCCAATTATTTCAGGCACAGGCCTCCGTCCACTCGGTGCTGACAAGAGTGAATCATTTCTTTTCACAATGGCAGAGGAAGTCATCATCTAACAAGTTAGTGAACATCATGTGGATACTGACTCGGCTGGAATGAGACCGGCTGCCCCGGCTTGCTGCAATCAGACGTACTGCACAGCGGCTAATTTCATACTAAATTATGCTTATGAATTATTATTTTTGTTCCAGTTTCCTGTTTTCAAAAACAATTGTTATGATTGTCTAGATTAAATGTGAGAGAAGGATTACAGTGTGCCCATGCATCATCTCCATCCCTCATTTACATATACCCCATTCCCATTTTCCAGGTTACCCCACCTATATTAACAATAGCCCATCTACTGCATTTGGTCCATAACTCCTTCTATTTAGATAATAATTATCTGAGGTACAGTATGTGTTCCTTAGCAACGGCGGCAGTCGTGTCATGGCTGAAGCAATATTTATGTCCTTGAGGCACAAAATCTCAAAATGCCTCTTGCCTCAGTGATGTCAGCAGTTCAAAGCCAATGAGCAGGCTGAACAGTGATCCAGTCTCCAAAATGACTGATTCCACTGTTTAGGTGGCACGTCAGGCAGTTCAAAATTAATAAAACCATGGGGTAAATTTACTAAGATGGGAGTTCTATTTAAGATGGGAAGTTGCCCATAGCAACCAATCAGATTCCACTTCTCATTTATCTAGCACATTCTAGAATATAATACCTGGACTCTGATTGGTTGCTATGTGCAGCATCCCATCTTAAATAGAACTCCCATCTTAGTAAATTTACCCCCATGTGCTTATACTGTTACTGTGCATCTCTTGAGAATTGATTCTTTGGGGATCCTTATGTGATAACTTTTTAATTATTACTACTACTACTACTCATACTTGCCTACTCTCCTGGCGGGGCTAAGCGATGCAAAATGTGGCGTTTAGCCCCATCCCCTAGCCGTGGACTCGGAAATCACAGCGATTTTCTCGAGTTTGGAGGTGAGGCCTAATAATGTGTAAGCCTGGCCCCTCCCCAAAGCCTCCAGCAGCGCCTCCTCTCCTGGCTTCTTCCGGAGAGGAAACAGAAAATGTAGTCAAGTATGCTACTACTTCCACTACTACTACTACTAATGATAATTATTTTATTCTTATTTTTTTTTTATGTTTTAAATATTTATTTTTTGTGAAGAACGTGCTATGCTTCACTTTAACTACGGTATGTTGTTTTATAAATTGAGGCTCTAAGTGGAAAAGAGGCACATGCCACAAATGACCGGGCCCCTTTTCACCTAGATATGTCTTGAAATATAATACCGGGGATTTATATTTTGTTGCTGGTGATAAAGAGTTACATGTCACTTATACCCCTTTCACATCGCAAAAATAACCGTCGACACGGGTCACTGTGCAATGTGCCTGACCCGGTAATTCAACCCGGGTAATAAGAATTTTATTATTAATCTTATTACAATATAATGTTGTACTTTCATTGGTAGTACAGAACTTAGCGGGACATAAAAAAGGTGGCCCATCCTAACTAGTCTGCCGAGAAATGTTTTTGGTTACATTAAGAACAGAAAAACAAAAGAGACTGCATCAGGCACCACCAGAATAACGCAGTATGGAAATCATAATCTAAATAAGGCAGCTAATTACTTATTTGTTAACACTTTGATGCACAAAACATTTAATTTGCGCATAGAAAAGGGAGAGAAATAACGTACTACTGTTTTTTCAAAATTACTTTGTACAGATAGGTTAAAAACTTTAGCTCACAAGTAAGTAGGTTAGAAACTGCTTTGCTGTAGGTTTGTGTTTTGTCAGAGGGCAGCAGAAGAGTTAATAATAGAAAATATTTTTTTCAAATCATCTGTTTATGTATAAAGTAAACTGCACTAAGAGTAATTAGAGACAGGTATATTGAGTCTGCTTTAGATACAAACATTAGGCCACACGGGATTGATTGGAAGTAAAAGGAAAAGACAGATACGGGAGTAAGGACTGAGTAAGCACTTGCACCACCTGAAGAAGGCCACCTGAGCCGTATACTGTAATGCACTGGAGGTCTAACATTTAACCAGTCCATCATATGCCGAGATAATTAAATACATTAAATATTAAATTTGCAACAGTTGCCTAAGTTCACATTACCTAAGACAGGTTCAAATAGGGCCCATCTTATGCTGCTCATGAGAGTGTAATTAGCTTGATCGAGCAAAATAGAACTGTCAGAGCGCCTTAATTCAGGCATTCATCATGCTGTAACGTCCCGCGGGACAGGAGAATCAGCCATTGCAATAATGGTCAATTTACAGACTCGGAATATGTGGTGGTAAAAGAGAAAAAGAGAAAGACAAGTAAAACTTGCAGTGTGTGTACGTGTGAAAGTGTGTGGGTGTTTTGTGATTATGTGTGTCTCGCTCATAGATTCTCAGACTCAGCACTACAGTAAATGGGAAATAGCTTTGGCCAATATTGCAGTTACATCAGCAAATCACAGACTATCATCACATGGAGGATTGATACATGCATATAAGATGTGCCCTGGTCGTCCTGTGAATGCGTACGTGGAGAGAATTCCCTTTAATCATCTGTAATTGGTCACTTGTAGGATTCAGGTGTATGTCTGTGTAATGCTAGTGTCACATTTCTCTCCTGCATGCACCATCCTACATCCTAGGGATGAATGTGCAAACATTTCACTTAAAAGGCTGCTCATTGGGGATTACCAGGAAGGAGCAGGCGACGTCTGTCCTCATGACAGGGAATGCTCATGCGTGTAACTGAGTTTTCCACACATCCCTCCCACAGGTGGTGTCACCCTCTCAGTAATGACCCTGTTATAACAAGGTGAGGCCAATCATTCTGCACTTTGCCAGCTGAAGAGACTCTAAAGGGAACATTTATACAACTAGCACAAAGTAAGATAAATGAATGTTGCCCAGGGCAACCAATCACATGCTAGCCATCAATCAAAGCAAATATTTGGTTGGTTACTATTAACACCATGTCATATTATTTTCCTTGGCAATAGTTTTCATAAATGTCAATATTAGTACTAAATATAAGCTTTAAGTACCTTTAAAAATATTTATGTGTAAAATACAGACATGCAAAATTTGAAGACAGAAATTATATGGCAGGTCATAATGACAAAGCACAATTTGCATGTTATTTGAACATGTCTGTCTCAAAACAGCCGTTTGTTATCTTGTTCTAATCAAGCAAATCATATGCAAGTATATTTTAACTACACCCATTTGACTAATAGGGATACATGTATCAAGCTTTTCGGGGCATACTTGCCTGCTGTACCGGAATGTCCGGGAGGCTCCCGCTAATCGCGTGGCTTCCTGGCCCCCCGGAAGAATGGGCAAGTCTCTCGGCCAGCCACCACCTGTCTGCACCAAACCACGTGTGGTGAATCACGTCATCGTGGCCCCGCCTCACAATGCCTGTAATATTGGGGGCGGGTCTGTGATGATGCAATTTAACAGACACGCCCTCCACTCCGCCCCTACCCAGCATCGCCCCTTCTCTGCCAGGCCCCCAGTGTGCTGTACCATCCCCCCCCCCCACCCCCGCCATGCCGAGCTGGATGCCTCCTCCCGGAATATTGGCAAGTATGCTTAAGGGGAGATGTATCAAGTCTTGAAGAGAGCTAAAGTGGAGAAGTCGGCAAAAGCAACCAGCTCCTTTTATTTCATAGACTGTACTAGATAAATGAAAGAAACTGAGGTTGCTTTGGGAAACTTCTCTCCTTTAGCTCTCTCCATGACTTGATACATCTCCCCTATAATGTGCTCCTGTTGATAAGAATGTTATTTTTCTGTATTGAAGCCTGCTAGATGCACTGAAATGGTACAGTATTCTATGGCCTGTCGCATAGAATACTGTGAAAACGTCCCTCCCAAGATGGCTGCACCTGAGAGAGTACAGTTCTTAGAGGAGGAGGTAGCCATTTTGGGAGGGACATTTAATAGATGGAGCCCTAAGGGAGCAGGAGGAGGCAAGGAAATGACACAACAGTGCCAGGGATGCGGCGACGGCAGCGACAGCAGAGCAGGCAGGCCAGCAGCATGAAACAATTCCGTGACAACGAGCAGGTATAGTGCCAATTTTAAGTGAGACATGGCGTCAGGAGGCATTACTGTGTGGAACTTAACTAGGTACAGTGTGCATTACTGTGAGGTTCTTAATATGGTGCAAGGGGCATTACTGTGTGGGGCACAATGTGATGTTAGGGGCATTACGTTGTGGGGCATAATATGGTATAAGATAGTAGATACCACTCCCCTTTTTCAGCAAGGCCACGCCTATTTTCTGCTAGGCCATGCCCCTTTTGTGGAGGAGGGGCGGGGGACTTTGGCCAGCACATTCCCCCCCCCCTCCCCCAATTAACTATTTCCATTGGGGCGGGGCACATTTTTTTGTGTTCGCACTGGTAGCCAAATTGGCTAGAAACAATCCAGGCTGGGAGCCTGTCTCGCCCCCTACTCACTGTAAGTCTCCCCTCAGTACACTAAGCTACAGTGTCCACTGACTCTCATATCTGAATCTCTGTGTCCACTCTTGCTGCTGCTGACTGAGCTCTGACTACAGTGCACTTCTTGGTCACATGACACTTCCACGTGTCTGTCAGTGCACAAGGCCCGCCTGTGCAGCGTTACTGCCCGTGGTGTGACCCCCTAGCCCCAGCTCTGCAAAGCAGTGTCTGACTGTAGAATTGAAGCAGAGCTGTTGTTGCCTCATCTCTCGTCTCCCTGCAGCTCCAGGGATCTTCACAAAGCTGATGAGTGTTAGCTACAAATAGGATTACAATAAGCAAAGAAGATGTTTATGTTATAAATATCTTCTATGTATAATTCTAATTGTGTTTTATAGAAAATCTCAGGCGTTTGACAGGGAGTATGACAGGGAAGGCTCCCCCTCCACTGCCTACCCTGACTGCACGTCCCTAGAAAGCGGTGAGAGAAAAATGGTGAGAGATATGGGAAGATGATGGGGAGAGAGAGGGTTAAGAGAAAAAGAGAGAGAGAGAGAGAGAGTTGGGAGAAAGAGGTGAAGTGGGAAGATAATCAGGACAGGGAGAAATGGCCTTAACAAGGGTGATGGTGCAGAGAGAGATGGGATGAGGAGGAGAGAAAGAGCTGGTGGAAGAGGGGGAGATGGAAGAGAGAGAGACGGGAGTTAAAGAAGGATATGGGGATAGAGTTGGGAGGAAGAATGTGAAATGTGAAAAGTGAGATGGGAGGAAGAGGGGAGAGAGGAAGATGGAAGGAAGAGGAGAAGACAGGGTAGCGATATGGGAAGGTGAGTGAAAAGAGAGGGGATAAATGCGACAGCAGTAACAATGGTATGCGGTTAACATACCGCTCGTCAGGATCCCAGCTGTCTCAATACTGACGCCGGGATCCAGACCACGACTTAGACAGAAGGAGAATAGAACTTGTGGAGAGCGCAGCACGGCGAGCGCGGCAAGCCCACAAGGGACTCCATTGCGCTCACCCCCCTGCCAGCATTTTATCGCCCAGGATGCCAATGTTGGTATACTGACAATTGGCATCCCGAGCGGCGGGATAACATACCGATCCAGTAACAATAGCTAGCAACCCAGTGATCGACAGGTCCAAAATGACATATTAATATAGTGACACAGCTTTATTGTTACATATGGATGTAGGGATGGGCTCATTTCGGAGCATCTGTCCCTGTGTATGCTATATAATACATCTGGGCGGTATAATTGCATCCTGCAGTTTGATTTTACTAGCTAATATCACACCTATATCCCATTGCAAAATGTGGTTATTTATAAATGGCCCCCTCTGAATGTCGTAGCACTATTGTATTATTGCTTGTGGTAGTAGTGTGAAGATTATATTATCATCCGTGGATGCAGTAGAGCTATTACAGTTTGTGGAAGTAGTGGCAGTGTGGCACCACCATTATGTTGCTGTCTATGCATTTAGTGACAGTATTATTTAGCTGTATATTGATATAGTTGCACTGTTTTATTGCTGTCTATGTATATCCTGTAATGCTGTATGTGCCATAAAGCAATGCTGCATTTACTGTAGTAAGGTCAGGCAGCAATGCCGTAGTACCCTAGCTGCAACAGGTACAGCTGCCACTGTCTCAGGCTGTGAAAGCACTGCCTTCCTCTCCTCTAATCTTCCTCCTAAGCCTGTTACAGCAGATGCTGCTCCACACCGTCCGGTCATTTTTGCCAGTAACATGAGGTACTAGGGACTTCCTGCCTTTATGATGATATTAATGTCTCACTAAGCACCTATCACTTAGCCATGCTTGATATGAGTGATCACCAGTGTTCTATACCCAGCCTATGAATGTTGCTAAAGTTTGCTTGAAGACCCTAAGGTGAAATTCTAAACCAGGAACAACCTGCTCCAACCCCCAACCAAATGTTCAGATGTCTCTACATGCGAGGAATTAGTTTAATCTCATCACCATTTTGTGTAACAGCGTGGACCAGGGGAGAGCACAAACATCTGTTCCCTTCTTAGCTGTGTTGTGTCTTTTCATCCCTCATACAGCCTTTACTTTACTGGTTAACCACTTATTTGCTCTTCGCATTAGCCAGAGTGCCGCAAGGCCAGCTCCCTACCTAAGAGTCATGTGCTGCACACTTTTCAGCACTTGGGATGAGTGGTGTGGATCAATGGATCAACAGTATTATGGTCAACAGTCATTAGGTCAACATCAAATATCTGACACGCATTATATCGACAGGTACAAAAGGTGGGCAGAAGAAAGGTCGACAGTGATTAAGGTCGAGAGGTATAGTACAAAACACCAACAGGATCAAAAGGTCAACATGAAACTGGTCGACACACAAATGGTCAACACATTTTTTTTGTGTGTTTTTGTGCCAAGTCTTGTATATTTTATGTTCTATAACCACCATCAGTAGAAAAGTGTACCCTAGCGGGCTGGCTTTGCTCTCCGCACTTCGGGTAAGGTGGCTCACGCCACTCGCCACACATTGCTATTCCCAATATATGTCCACGTGGATAGTAAATCAAGGAAATGTTTAGAAAACGTGAAAAAAAATTGTTGACTATTATGCGTCGATCACTGCCATGTCAACTTTTTGAACCTGTTGACCGTTTGTACCTGTTGACCTTAAACACTGTCGACTTTTCATTTGTCAGCCTACTGTACCTGTCGACCTAAGGCATGTCGACCATATCAGGGGCAAAGGCAGGACTTCTAGAGGGGAATTCCAAATGTAAATAACAATCTCCTTTTCTGCGGAAAATTGGAGTAAGCGCAGTAAGTTGGGGGGGAGTGGTAGATGGACCTAGTATAGGGAATACAGTATTAATAATTAACACTAGATTGTGTAGATGATATAGGTCAGTGTTTCCCAACCTCAGTCCTCAAGGCACAATAACAGTTCTGAATATTTAACTATTATACACATAAGTGGTCAAGAAAAGGTTAAACTATCCATAATAATCGAAGAAACATAATAGAACCAAGCATACATTCTCCCACCTCATGGTAAGGCACCTGTCTCGTCTTCCTGGCAGCTACTCTCCGGTTCAGTGCACTTATTGAGCACTCATCTACACACACAGCAAACTTGGTATAAGAAGCTGCTATGCCGGGCATGTGCAGCAGCTCTGCTTTGTCCCTTAAACTGCATGTTGTGGCAGCAGCTGTAGTAATCATATATTATTGTTATCGCGGTCATAATTTGAGCTGCTGGCTAAAAGGAGGGGGTCTCCTGCGAACCAGAAACCACCCCGTATTTGCCTATGCATATGATGTCGACCTAAGGACTGTAGACTAACACATTGTCAATCTATCATCTGGATACCGGGATGAGTGAGACTCTTGCTACACACATTACTGGTCCAAATAAAAGTTCACATCAATAAGGAATAAAACCAGGAGGGATAACATGCAATTAAAACACAAAGCTTAGTGTGTGATGCTTATTAAAAATGAATGCACTAAGTTATATTTAATATACTTTCAAGGTGCATTTGACTAGGGTCAGAGTATTGTATTCAGAATTCATCTCCAACTCGTCCAAAAAAATTCCCAGTTTATTAGTCAATCAGATCGTAGGAGTGAATCTCACAGCACTACAAAGTATTTCAGATGTTGATTGTGTTTTTCTTGTGGGAGGCAAATCATATGATAGTGGGCGTGATTCAGAGATATCTATGGATGCTTGTTGATAGAGTTGCAGCACCAAGTATATGCAAATGACAATGAAGCGAGTCGCATCATAAAGCCAGCCAGAATGTCCACTTCACTCAGGCAGTCGATGGCTGTGGGGAACCTACAAGAAATGTGCCCATTTTTCCGGGCATCCGGGATAGCCACCTGAGATTCTGAACTCTCCCAGATGTTCCAAGAGAGTAGGCAAGTATGCCTGAACAGGATCCTGTCACCCCGGTAAGGTTCACAAGTCCAGCGCCGAGATCCTGTCCACTGGAATCCTGATCGTGCATCTACCGGGCCGCTGTATGGGTAGGCTGCAGTGGGGAAAGGATGGGGAGGTTAGATATAGGCTACAGGAGGAGGGTTAAGATGCGGGAGGGTGTAAGGTTAGGGTTAGGCTGCAGGAGAGGGAGACTTAGGCTGCGGGAAGGGGTGGTTAAGTTTAGGCACCATCGGGGGCAGTTAGGTTTAAGCTGCTTGGGGGGGGGGTTAGGTTTAGGCTGTGGATAGGAAGATTAAGGGTTAGGGAGGCATTTGGGGAAGGTAAGTATACTTACCTTTCCCTGTGGGGATTCTCACCATCGGGAGGCTGTGGTCGTCTTCATCCTGAGCGCCAGCATTTCATACCCAATGCACCTAAACATAAAACAAGTTTCTAAAGTAACTTATTAGAGCTGAAGAGATAAGTTTGTAGAGCAGTCAGGCAATATACAAGGGTCCGGTATGATATACCGGCAGACGGGATACCGGCTGTCAGTACAATACCCCGGCAGCAGGCAGCAAGTTCCCGTGCGGGCTCGCTACACTCGCCATGCTGCGGCACAGTGGCGAGCTTTGCCACCAACCGAGTGGTAATTAGGGGCGGGTGTTGGGATGCCGGCCATCAGCAAAATGCCGGCTGTTGGTATACCGGCGTCGGTCTCCTGAACGCCGGGATTCCGACCGCCGGCATTTTGGCTGCATCCCAAATACAACATGGTGAATAACGAATCATACACACACACACACACACACACACACACACACACACACACACACACACACAGACTTTATTTACAGTTGCATTTTCATTTTTCCCCCCACTTTATCAGGTTCTGGTTTTGTATCAGTTTTATTAGCTACAGTATATTAGTTCATGTCTAATTTTGTATTTTTGGTGGGTCAAATACATTAAACTCTCCATGACCCAAGCACTCACGCTCCTTGCACACCAAAATATCTAATAAATAATACACGGACAACAATGGCTGCGGTGTAATGGGTCAGCTTTTTTTATTGAGAGGGATCAACTATTTAAATTTTAAAACTAACTAATGTATGGTGGCAGGATAAGAACGGCCTAACGTAAGCCAAAGTAAAACAATAAACGTTGATAACTCGGGCCAACTGCCCGACAGGCAAGGACGGACCAACTGCCCCTTTCCTTGCCCGTCTGACTCGCCAAGGTGGACCAACTGCCCAAGCCTTGCGGGGACAACACCACAAACTGATGAGGCCATCTGCCCAGATCAGCATTGACTTGAGGCAGCAGTTCAGCCATGCAGAAGGAGAAAGGAGGGCCCACCTGGTCAGGTGATGCCCTCCAGTTCGCCTAATTGACCATGCCCATACTCTTCCCTGACTGAACTGCCCCCCAGGGGAAATTAACCTATACCTAATACCAATACCTAAGCCGTTCTGAAACCGACCACACTACAACCCACTCAATAATCACCCGACACAAATAAACTTCACTAAAACCCAAACAGAAGGGAGGGACGGGTGGGTTACGTCCAGAAACTAAGAGAGACTGATTTACTAGAACATTCCCACTTAGCACACCTAACCCCCTCCCCTATCTACTTAAACCAATCAGGAACCTGTCAACAACTTTTTAACCCCTCCCAACAAAACAGCTAACCCATTGTGTGCCTGACAAAAGTATGAGTTCACTGGGCCAGGAGGTTTATGACACTACTGTCATATATGAATGCCCTCCGTGTTCTTTCTATAGATTATAAGCTTGCGAGCAGGGCATTCCTACCTCTATGTCTGTCTGTTGTTCCCCAGTTCTGTTCTATTACTGTTGTTCTAATTGTAAAGCGCAACGGAATATGCTACACTATATAAGAAACTGTTAATAAAGAAATAATACATTTCATAGCGGCATGATTTTGCACCTGTTTAAAATGTTTTTTTGTTAACTAAAAACTCTCTTATTATTAGGCACCAATCACATTAAGTAAAAAAAAAAAAAAAAAAAACAGTCATCCATGCACTCATGGCATAAAATCTGCACTTTCCTTTTGGGTACCAAATAAGATAGTATCTCTCTACAAAATTATCCCCACTTCACCTTTTATTTATTTGTGATCACTCACTGAAACTAATGTTTAAAAGAAGGCCTTGGGCTAAATGCATAAACTATTAAGTAAAGAACGCCATTAAGTTTTTTTAACCTCTTTAAGGTGAAGCTTCTCGGACACATAAGAATAATCTAATTTCTGTCCCTCCTGCAGTGCTAGTACAGAGTTGTGCTTATGTTATTATCATACAGTACTTGCCTACTTTTGCTAAAAATTATTTCATATAGAAACACCTGTCCCATCTCCATAAGGTGCAGCGCTAGCTCCACACACGGGCCTACGCAGTGCCACCCAGTGGAACATTATATATAGAGTATTATACGTCTATTAAAAAAAACAAAGGAAAAAGTGCCCACTACAGATGAAACCAGCAGTTAGCCCTGGCACTCAAGATAGATAGATAGATAGATAGATAGATAGATAGATAGATAGATAGATAGATAGATAGATAGATAGATAGATAGATAGATAGATAGATAGATAGAAAAATAAAGAGATTATCTTCTGGAATATGCTCATCGTCATCAGTGCCACTGCCATGTGGTGTTCCACAGGGTTCTATACTATCGCCCATGCTTTTTGCAGTATACATACAGTACTACCATTGGTGGGTCAAAGGAACACATGAGGAGTGATGGGGTTAGAGACATATATACACAAGGAGCAGTAGTCAGAAGCACACTTGGTGATGGGTGTCAATAGCACACTAGGGGAGGAGGTCAGGGACAAACTTGGAAAGGGAGTGGCAGAGACACACTTGGGGAGGGATGGTCGTGAGAGGCATACTTAGAGAAGGAGTGGCAGATATATATTTGGGGAGGGATGGTTGTAAGATGCATACTTGGAGAAGGAGTGGCAGAGATATACTAGGGGTGGGATGGGTGTCAGATGCATGCTTGGAGAAGGACTGGCAGAGATATACTAGGGGAGAGATGGTGTCAGACGCATGCTTGGAGAAGGAGTGGCAGAGATATACTAGGGGAGAGATGGTGTCAGACGCATACTTGGAGAAGGAGTAGCAGAGATATACTAGGGGTGGGATGGGTGTCAGATGCATGCTTGGAGAAGGAGTGGCAGATATATACTAGGGGAGAGATGATGTCAGATGCATGCTTGGAGAAGGAGTGGCAGACATATACTAGGGGAGAGATGATGTCAGATGCATGCTTGGAGAAGGAGTGGCAGACATATACTAGGGGAGAGATGGTGTAAGAAGCATACTTGGAGAAGGAGTAGCAGAGATATACTAGGGGTGGGATGGTGTCAGATGCATGCTTGGAGAAGGAGTGGCAGAGATATACTTGGGGAGATACTGTATGTATGGTGTAAGAAGCATGCTTGGAGAAGGAGTGGCAGAGATATACTAGGGGAGAGATGGTGTAAGAAGCATACTTTGGGAAGGAGTGGCAGAGATATACTAGGGGAGGTATGGGTGTAAGAAGCATGCTTGGAGAAGGAGTGGCATAGATATACTTGGGGAAATATGTATGGTGTAAGAAGCATGCTTGGAGAAGGAGTGGCAGAGATATACTAGGGGAGGGATGGGTGTAAGACGCATGCTTGGAGAAGGAGTGGCATAGATATACTTGGGGAGATATGTATGGTGTAAGAAGCATGCTTGGAGAAGGAGCGGCAGAGATATACTAGGGGAGGGATGGGTGTAAGATGCATGCTTGGAGAAGGAGTGGCAGAGATATGCTAGGGGAGAGATGGTGTCAGATGCATGCTTGGAGAAGGAGTGGCAGAGATATACTAGGGGAGAGATGGTGTAAGAAGCATACTTGGAGAAGGAGTGGCAGAGATACAGATGGGTCCACGGTTATCTTGGCTAGTTTGCTGCGCTTAGGCACAACATGGTTTATTAACATAAACCCTTCATCTATTGTTCTCAGCTTCAATACAATACAGAGAACAATACAGCAGGGGATTAAGTCATTTACAGCAGGGGATTGAGTCCGACTACCCAGTCTCAGTTAATCCTATTAAAGGTCAAGATAAACATGGACCCATCTATATACTTGGGGAGGGATAGGTGTAAGATGCATACTTGGAGAAGGAGTGGCAGAGATATACTAGGGGAGGGATGGGTGTAAGACGCATGCTTGGAGAAGAAGTGGCAGAGATATATTAGGGGAGAGATGGTGTAAGAAGCATACTTGGAGAAGGAGTGGCAGAGATATACTAGGGGTGGGATGGTGTCAGATGCATGCTTGGAGAAGGAGTGGCAGAGATATACTAGGGAAGGGATGGGTGTAAGACGCATGCTTGGAGAAGGAGTGGCAGAGATATACTAGGGGAGGGATGAGTGTAAGACACATGCTTGGAGAAGGAGTGGCAGAGATATATAAGGGGAGAGATGGTGTAAGAAGCATACTTGGAGAAGGAGTGGCAGAGATACACTAGGGGTGGGATGGTGTCAGATGCATGCTTGGAGAAGGAGTGGCAGAGATATACTAGGGGAGGGATGGGTGTAAGACGCATGCTTGGAGAAGGAGTGGCAGAGATATACTTGGGGAGATATGTATGGTGTAAGAAGCATACTTGGAGAAGGAGTGGCAGAGATATACTAGGGGAGAGATGGTGTAAGAAGCATACTTGGAGAAGGAGTGGCAGAGATATACTTGGGGAGATATGTATGGTGTAAAGGGCCCCATACGCTAGAGCGATTATGCCCGATTTCAGCCCAATTCGGGCATTCGGCTTGACATACAGTATTGGGTGAAATCGTGCATTTTGAGATATCTCCGGTCCGATCCGGTTCGATGTGCATTTCCGTGAGCATCGGATCAGATCTTCCAGATTGAATGTGCTGCACATTCAATCTGGTCCGACCTAGGTGCATGGCTGGGATCGCCCAGGATACATCGGATGCAAAAGGACAGCATCCGATGTATCTTGGGCGATCCTAACCCCTGGGAGGCTGCCAGGGTGATCGCCTGCGATCGCCTCCAACATACGGTCGGATAAGTGGCACACATAGGAAACTTCTGTGTGCATCTTACTGTGGAAACATTGTGTAGAGTGCAGGCACAGCAGGGGCACAATAGAAGCGGAGGGGAATTTAGTAGGAGGAGAGTTTGCGGCAAAGAATAGAAAAGCTGGCAATCAGTAAATGAAGGTGGTCTGCAGGCCGAAGCCTCTTCCCTCCTATAAGAAGGCGGCCCGGGGAATGTAACTCCCTTGCCCTTCCCCCATCCGTATTCCGTTTGCAGCTGCCGGTCTGCTGCTAGTCGCATTGGCTGGCACTGACGGGGGAGATGATCCTGATAGCAAGCTGCTTCTTACTCACAGGCAGATCACAGGTGGGATCATTGGTATGCTGCGGGCCCACTCTTAGATCCAGCTGTACAGTCTGATGGCAGATCACCTAAACTCACCCCCAGCTTGTTGAAAGACCTGTGATCTGGTGCAGAGGAGCTGGAATGGAGGAAGTGATACCAATTCCAGACAGGAGTGTAAAAATGTATACGGCATTGAATATCACCATAAAAATAACACTGTGGAAAAAAGCACTTTATGTATGTACACCCTCTGAATAAACAACCCTAGTGTTTCCACTAGTCTGGTGCTCACTCCGAGCTTCCATGTGATGAATGTACAGTATGTGGATAGAATGTCGTGCTTTCTGTAATACAAGTGTTTGCAGCGGTATTGGAAATAGTGATCCCAGAAAAGTAGTTTCTAGGGTCAGACCAGTTCTCCTATTTTACCAGTGTTAAAAATAATAGTAAAACCATTGTTAGAACCTCCAGCTCTTTATCTGCACACACTTTATACTAAAGACACTAGTTTAACACCCTTTAAAATAGCAATACAGTGCTAGATATACACTGCTGATTTCGCAGAAGGTGACAGGTTTTATTTAAAGCTGATGCAGATTACAATCAGCTTTTGCCTTAGTGCCCCCTCCCTACTGATACATTCACAGTACGCCAGGGTGAGAAGAGTTTGTCACATTCCTTCAATCTTGTAAAAGAGCCTTAGGGGTCTATTTGTTAAGCCCGAAATGTGGTCAGTCCTCCAATAAGATATAATTATCTGGACTGAAATATAGTGAGTAATGAATATGCCCCATAAACATAAAGGCGGACTTTTCTCACATATGTAATATGTATACCGTACAGGGTGTTCTGTAATCTTGTATTCTATAGACGTCCTGCATTTTTACATAGGTTGGCAAGGTAATAAAGTGCCCTTCAGGGAAATTCCATGTGCAATTAAGGCTACAGGCTATTGTGCTGTAACTCGTAGGACCAGTCAGATTGTTCTTTATCTAGTCACAGTTATACTAGACTGAAAAATGATGGTTAAACTACAGTATGTCATGGGGTGGGATTCATGACCAAATGTGATGTATCCCACCTCTCATTGCAAAGCATAACGGTGTTTAATATGCTTGAAGAAAATCTCTTTCCCTTCATTCACCTTCTCTACCCATCATCTATCTTTCTCTCTTGTTTTCCCTGTCACTTTTTCTTTTCCCTGTCACTCTCTCAGTCCCCCCCCCCATCTTCCGTTCACTCTGTTTTCTCTCCCCTCCCTTGAATTTTTCTTGTTCTTCTTTTTTCGCCCCCTTATTTCTCAGTTTTTTCTCTTACTCTCTTCTCTCTCCAATGTTTTCTCTCACACTCCCTCTTTTCTCTTTCTCCCTCTCTTTTTTGTTTCTCACTCTTTCCTTAGAGCCTCTTTCATTTGTTCAGACTGTCCAATTCTGTGTAACAATGTTGGGCATGCACCATACAGATTAGTATGGACCTTAGAAGCCACAGTGAACAGAACAAACAGCAGCAGTAGCCAAATGTTTTGAAAGAATACATATATTTTACCCGCGGGGCCGGGATCCTGATTGTCATGATCCTGACACGGAATCCTGGCCGCCAGTATGCCGCCAGCGGGGTGAGCGCTAGAAAGTCCCTTGCGCTGTGGCCACGGTGGCTCGCAGCGCTCGCCATAGGTTATATTTTCCCTCTCTGTGACCGCCGGGATCCCGAAAGGCGGTCTCCATATTTGCCTCCCGTTTGGGAAGATGGGGTAGAATGTGCTGCAAACGTTGTTGCAGGGAGGGGGGGGGGGGTTAATGTGGATGTTGTACCTTTGTTTCACAGTTATGTGGAATTATAAAATTATTGCAAGCAGGTATAACAACATGTGATGTAAATGCTATTCATCAAAGACAAAAAGGGCTATTGCTCACTTATCAAAGCACTCAGGGTGATGCAGATAATCTCCATCTATCACAAGCACAGGAGGAAAGCAAGTACCACCACCACTCTCCTGTCACTAAAGCCCCGTACACATGGGCAGAGATGTGTGCTGAGCGATCAATCAGTGGGGGGAATTCAGAGTTGATCGCAGCAGCAAATTTGTTAGCAGTTGGGCAAAACCATGTGCACTGCAGGGGGGGCAGATATAACATTTGCAGAGAGAGTTAGATTTGGGTGGGTTAATTTGATTCTGTGCAGGGTAAATACTGGCTGCTTTATTTTTACACTCCAATTTAGATTTCAATTTTAACAAACCCCACCCAAATCTAACTCTCTCTGCACATGTTATATCTGCCACCCCCCCCACCCCCCTTGCAGTGTTCATGGTTTTGCCCAACTGCTAACAAATTTGCTGCAGCGATCAACTCTGAATTAGGCCCAGTGACCGCTCAGCACACGTCTCCCCCACTCAGCACAGCGCGATGGGGCAATCTAGCACCGGCGATAGTGGCGCACGGGGCTGCGCATCGCTATCGCTG
Organism: Pseudophryne corroboree; assembly: GCF_028390025.1. Lineage (NCBI taxonomy): Eukaryota > Metazoa > Chordata > Amphibia > Anura > Myobatrachidae > Pseudophryne > Pseudophryne corroboree. The sequence continues at coordinate 389,362,624 of NC_086450.1, forward strand.
TGGGGCATACACACGGAGAGATCCGTGCTTAACTTCTAAGCAATCTAGTCACATGGCTTAGAATTTAAGCACAGATCTCTCCGTGTGTACCCCCCTTAACACTGTCATGGGATGGTGATCACCAAAGGTGTCCACAGCAAAACAATGCTGTATTATAAAAATAAACCTTTTTTTTTTTCACATTTAAAAAATATATATATTTTTCCCATTTTCCACTTTTTACTTTTTTTTTCTTTTTACAGTTTTTACATGCTGCAGGAGTTGGCTCAATCACGTAATCCTTAACACCTAACTGGCCTGGCAAGTGGTAAGACTTTGCTTACTGCTGCCAGCCACTGTTGCCGCGGAGCGGGGGCATCGCTTAGGTGCCCCGGTCTGTTTTTCTTTTCTAAAAATCAAGCTGAAAAGATTATCTATTGCCGTGATGAAATTCAGCTTTCATGCAAGTCAGTTCATGGAAGGTAATTCGGAAATTTGTAACAAAATTGTCATTTGATTTTGAGCAATAAATTCTATGACAAAATCTATTGAAGAAATATACAATGTAGCCAGTTTCACATCTCAAGGCCCGGAGTGTAACATCTAAACTGGGGGTGGCAGGATATACATAGACACCAGCAGGCTTGGACTTGCCCACAGGGGGACAGGGGAAACCACCGATGGGCCCTACTGCCTGGGGGCCCACCTCCTGCTCTAAGGATCAGGTTCCAGACTGTGCACTTGAATTATACATCATACATATGTTACCTTATACTGGACTATGATGTATTTTCTACAGTGCATTGCTGTTATTAATCTGTTATTAATCTGGTACATTATCATGCATGCAGCAGCTGAATTTACTGTATATATTTATGAAGGGGTCCAGACGTTGCCTTCTCTAATGGTTAGTCAAACCAATGAGGTGACAGGCCACACCCCCCCCTCCCTCTGCAGACTGGACACACCTCTAACGGGTCCCTATTACTGCATTCCCCCGGTGGGCCCTACATGCACCAGTCCGACACTGGCCACCAGTGCAGCCTGTTTGGTGAATTATGAGTTCACACTTTTTCAGTTTGAACCAGTAATATGGGCCGCAACTGCGGGGAAGGGGTGGGGGTTGGGTGAGACTGAGGGGGTTTGAGGGGGCACTGAAATAGTCAGGGGAAAAAAGCGAGAAACCTGTGATAAGTCGGAAGCATGCCATAGTGGGGGTAGGCTGGGCTCCGTGCCTGCGCCGCTGGACTAAACAACAGGGAGCAGGCATAGAGGGTCCGGGATTACCCTGCACAGGGGGAGAGACACAGGCTGCTGCAGTGATACACAGTCTGCTGTAAAGACACCAGGGTTGCGTGGGGCACAGGGTGCTGCGGTGGTTGGGTGATGTGTGTGTGTGTGTGGGGGGGGGGGGGGGGCACACCCCAAATTACTACCTTGCCCCAGGTGACAAAAACCCTAGTTTTGGCCCTGCAGAAATATAAGATTTATGTGGAAAATTAGTTTTTCCTGCTTGTACAGTACTGTCTACTGAATCTCTAGAGCCATAATCTACAGTAGCACAATATTAGTGTTTCCTTTATCCCTTTATTACCTTAAAGTAATGTGTTAGGTCTGAGGGAACTTCTGATTTGTAAGATTGTGAGATGTATTAACAACATCCAGTTCCTTTTACAATAAGCCCAAGGGCAATTATTTAGTAAACAGACAAACGTATTTGGGATGCTGTGTATATAGTCTATATATTAATATATTAGATTAATGCTAAGAACAATTAAAGAAGTAAAACATGGTCTTATGTTTTCATCCAGTTGTTATTGCTTTGAAGCATGTCCTATCTCTTTACGGTCATATTGAGTCCTTGTTCCTTTTTATATGAATAAAAAAGAGCAGCATAAGGAGTCCTGCAGGTTTAGTGATGTTATTACTGCACTAGAAGCAATGCTTAATGTTACGGGGGAGTATCCTGGAAGAAAATTATAGTCCATTTATAAAAATGGTTTATTTTCACTTTTCCATTCACTAAATGCTAGTCTGAGCCAAATGCGTCATTACACAGAGGTGGAGGTCTGAGGCGATGCATATTCAGATGTGGATGCAAACCAAAAAGCAAGCAACTGGATAAAACCATACTGCACTGAAGGTGGGGCAGATATAACATGTGCAGAGAGAGTTAGAATTGGGTGGAGTGTGTAAAATCTGGAATCTAAATTGCAGTGTAAAAATAAAACGGTGTAACATTTTTGGGCTGCATGCAAAAGCAGACTGTATTTACCCTGCACAGAAACAATATAAATGTATTTTGTCCTCTTGCATTGCAACTTGAGTTGTTGCATATACTAAATTATATGATTTTTCTGATATTCTTCCAAATCCGAGTTTATTTACCAAGCCTTGGATGGAGTTAAAGTCGCTGGAGACAAAGGGCCTAATTCAGTTGAGTTGATCGCATCAACAAATTTGTTAGCAGTTGGGCAAAACCATGTGCACTGCAGGGTGGGCAGATATAACAGGTGCAGAGAGAGTTAGATTTGGGTGGGGTGTGTTCAAACTGAAATCTAAATTGCAGTGTAGAAATAAAGCAGCCAGTATTTACCCAGCACAGAAGCAATATAACCCACCCAACTCTACCTCTCTCTGCACATGTTATATCTGCCACACCTGCAGTGCACATGGTTATGCCCAACTGCTAATAAATTTGCTGCTGCGATCAACTCTGAATTACCCCCAAAGTACCAGCCAATCGGCTCCTAACTGTCATTTTTCAAACACAGCCTGTGTCATGGCAGTTAGGAGCCGATTGGCTGGTATTTATCTCCAGCGACTTTATCTCCATCCAAAGCTTAGTAAATAGACCCATAAGGCCCAAATGTGCCAAAAATAGTAGAGGGGGGCTGCAGAAGGGGGGTGTCAGCGGCCGCACAGGGGCGCCAGTGGTCACAAAGAAGTACATGTGTACCCCTCAGTAGCTGCTGCATTGTACCCAAACAGTACAGCGGGGAGAAGGGGATATGAGTGTATACTAACCAGGAAATCTCTCCTGGCTGCTGTGGGTGCAGCTATGTGGTCTGCAGGAGGTGCAGATCACTTAGCTCTGCCCACAGCAACCGGCAACCTATGGGGGGGACTTCCTGGTGAGTGCACATGCCCCCGCCGCTGTACAGAAGTTGCCGCCGGACGCACAAGGGTGCAGTGTCTCCCTTAGCAGCTTGACTCCATCAAGCTCTGTCTGGGAAATTAGTACCCCATAATTAAGGGGTCTATTTTCTAAGCACAGGCTTATGCAAGGGGGGTTTCTGGTTGCCTGGAGACCCCCCTCTCTAGTCCACACCATGACCACTATAGCAATTGTATATAATACAATTTTTATTGAGCTCCATGTTTTAAAGATCTCAGTATTACAAATAAAATAATTAGCAACATTGGTGGATCTTTTAAAATGTGTCAGCCAGTAATGAATACACATATGTACACCAACTAGTAGGGGTGCTCTGCTATAGACCATCTATAGCGTTAATGATTAATACTGTAATGTGTACAGCAGCTTCTAGGTTCTTCTGCCATTCTCCCAGACTTGCTCCAATGGTCTGGATTGGTAACACATTTGATATAAAGCACATTTGATATAAAGCATTCAGCTCAGGCAGGATGTCCCTATTGCCACATCTAAAGGCTTACTAATCAAGCAGTTGGAAACTCCCGTCTAGAAATCCTGCGTTTGCCACTGCTAAGCCTTGGAGAGAGATAACGTGGACGGATATAAATACCAGCCAATCAGCTCCTGTCATTTTTCAAACACAGCCGGTAACATGGCAGTTAGGAGCTGATTGGCTGACACTTTCTCTCTTTCTCTACATAGACCACTGTATGTTTTCCAATTAGAGAATGCTTATTTTCGGCTCTGCAGGTTACTTTCATTTTTCCCTTTTCCAAAGTCATGGAACATTTGGTTGTCGTTATCTAGTCTTTACTTCCCATCCATGCTGTAAGGGATTTCGTGTCATACATGGTCAAAGTGAATTACTGTCATTTATGTAATGGTTTGAGCGGTGACCAACATGAAGCCAGGCAGATACGTGGTCTTGGCCGACTGTCAATCTTTTTGATTGACAATGAAAGGCGATGCAATTAGATTAATAAATGACCCCTATCTTTCACACAAGCAATTAAATGAGAGGATTAGATAAGAGAGGTGTAAGGGTGGTAGAGATGTTTCACAGTAATAATTTACAAATTGTACACACATTTTCTCTGCTTTGCCAAGCCAGTGGATGGTTCTTCCCATGTAACTGAACCTATTAGCGGAAAGGATCACTCCCCTTCAATAACTCTCAGAGCAGAACAAGGACTTCTATATATGGGCACATCAGAACTGCGTATACGCACAGCTCCCCTCCAGGCCTGCTCGCAATTCATGTTGCTACAGAAAACGAAAGAGAACATTAGAATATAAAAATGCAATCTTCCTGTGGATAAACTGTAGGCTTAAAGTGTATTTAATGGAAAATCCTTGGAACATTATTTGCAGTACCTAAATAATCATTTTATTTTTCAAACCTAATTTACGTATCAGTCGTTTCCAAGTCCTTATTAACAGTCTATAAAATTCCAAAATACTTACTGAGATTGAAATCTTTACAAATGGTTTTTCTCCCATATGTTTGTACTGACAGTTTATTATGCGTTTTATCTGAAAGATTTTCTGGGCAGTTTTAAGAGTAATATTGAAGAGAAATAAAATAAGATATGCCAGACAACCTGCTATAAGGATGGAGGGAGGCGAGTATTATTGTCACATATATCAGTCTTTCTGTGATACATTTGCTATGTTAATAGAAAAACACTGATGGGGGCCACTTGGAGCCATGGAATCAGTATGAGTTGCCAGTGCATGGGATCCCGATTTTTTAGAAGCCGACAGGGGTGAGTAAGGGGTGTTCCCCCCTTTCCCCAACCCCCTAACCCTCCCCGCAGCCTAACCCTAACCTGCCCCTTGTTGCCTAACCCTATCCACCCACTGTAGGTGCCTAAATCTAACCCCCTGTCCCCGCTGTCTAAAACTAACCTGCCCCCCCCCCCCCCCCCCCCCGCAGCCTAACCCTTGGAGGGGGGTGCCTAACCCTAACCCCCCCTTCCCGCAGCCTAACCCTAACCCCGTCCCCCCTCCCTGCAGCCTAACCCTAACCCCCTAGGATGCAGCCTAACCCTTCCCTTACCTGACTTTCGGTGCGGTCTGTCCTCGTTTGGGATCCCAGCTGTCGGTATTCCAGTGCTGGAATGGTGTACCCATTCTGGATGCTGGTGTCGGCATTCAGAATAGGGTTGGTATACCTGCGTAATTATTCTGACTGCCAGGATACCGACAGCCGGAATCCTGACTGCATCCCGGAGCCATATGGGAGACTATTGGGCTTATCTACTCACCAAACATATATTCCATTTTTATCACGTCAAATATTTATATAAAATATTTCCTTTTATGAACATTATATTTACCTTCTGGCTTCAACACCAGTGATATTCCTAGTATGATTACATTATATATTAGACTTTGCAGCCCTGTACACTGCCATATGAGGTAACAGCGTGTCATTAATGGATTATTTATATGTATTATCAAACCTGTCATTACATACCAGACACTACGCAGAAGTTATTTATATACAAGCTTTTATATTTAATAACTTGTTTTAGTCTCTAGTAAATCTTTGGCCTGCATGGAAATTGTGACATTTTGATATATGTAATGATCAAACTGTACTTGTACAAAATGCTCTAGAAAGAGAGAGAAAAGTAATAATAATAATAATAATAATAATAATAATTCTGAATGTTCTTCTGCTGTATATGTCAGTTGTATTTCCAGATGGGGATAGGTCAGTTCGATTGGACCAGCAGAAAGATTCTCCTCTTGTGTGGACACAGCAATATGTGTTTTACTTTTAAGGCCCCTCTAGGAGAACCTCTGATGTCTCAAAAACGTTAAGAAAAAATTGCTGCCCTCCTACTGAAAAATGGCAGCTCCAAGCAGCAACTGCAGGAAACCAAAAAGCCAAGAGAGGTGCAGGAGCGGATTTAGGGGTGAGGGCGCCCCTAGGCACAACAGTAACGGCTGCCCCCCGCCTGCTTAATTTTATTATTTTTATTGATTGATGATAGCCAAGTTAATAGAGTAATAAAAAAAAGGCACTATGAATTTTTTTTAAATTTTTTTTTTAATTATTTATACATATTTACTAAGTGGGACAGCTTAAAGGCGGCAGGCTGTGCATGTCCTATCCATTTACACTCAGTACACTAGAAATATTTTGCAGTTAGTGGTACTTTTTGGTCTGACAGGACCAACACAAGTATCCAAGTGCCGCCCCCAAACAAGTGCCTCCCCTAGGCACATGCCCCACGTGTCTAATGGAAAATTCGCTACTGGTGAGGTGAGGTCCAGTACACAATAGGGGACATTCCCCATCCAGCTATGTCTACATCCCTGCACAGGAGCTGTGTCCATTTCTTTCCTTGCGGTGAAGCCCCAGTGTTCCAGGCTTCCAATCCTCTGTGTCAGGCTGGAAGAGTGGCCTTGCTTCCAGGCGACCACTGATTCAGATAAACAGTAGTCTTATGTTGCATATCCTTTCTCTCTACAAGCTAAGAAATATTGGGAGAGTCGGCAAACAGTTTTTACTTTATTGAACGCTCACCTATCTAGGCCAGTGTCAGCCAATGTGTTTATTTTAAATTCCTGTGCACCCAGCAGTCAGTGCTGCGACTGAATGAGGTTTCGGTGCCCCCTACACCTCGGCACCCTAGACAATGTTCAAAAGCTGTAATGCCTACACAGCACGTAGGTGCATGTATCCATTCCACGGGTTAATGGCCTGTTGTTGCAGATACTTTGGGCAACTACGGGGGTTTGGCCTTGACTGAAATTTGCATATCTACAAAATTAAAAAAGTCTCCTCATCCATCTGTCTACCCTCATATTTTTATTGCCCTCTTCATAAATATGGTCTGCTCCTTTTTTTCCTAGCACTGCCGGTAACGTTCCCTTTATTCTGATCATCACATGTATTTATCTGTGATGATTAATGTGGTTCTTTTGCAAAAGCAGCTGCCCGTTAACTTATTCTGCGGTTTTAAAGTTGTGCGATTAGAGACTAAACTGAAATTGCCATCACATCATATGCATACCTCCCAACATTTGAAGTCCACAAAAAGGGACCTCTGCACCCGTGCCCGAAAAGGGGGCGTGGCCTGTGGAAAAGGGGGCAGAGCTTCACAACAGTGCCGCACTCGACAGCCACGACCCGTTGTCATCAGTGAGCTGCTGGCATGCCCTCTCTCCTCCTGTCTCCACTGAGTATAAGCTAAGCAGAGCATCAGTGACGGGAGCCTCCCAACTCCCCCACCCATCGCAGGATACTGTGGCCCAAGGGTTGAACAGCGGGTCAGTCCCAAAAAAAGGGAAAATGTGGACAGTTGGGAGGTATGCATATGTGCCTACTCTACTGGGAACATCCGGGAGACTTCTATGCAAATTGTGCCAATATAGCCCTGCCCCCTTTGCATGTTGATACAAATTGTGGCATTGTGTGTGAGGAATGGAGCCACTTGAATTTCGCTTTTGGAAACTCTACTGAAGGGGCCAGAAAAAGTTTATGGTTCACATATGATAATCAGAATCCTTTCTAGATGACGTTGTTCTATCAGACAAAGCTAAATCTAATTTCTTTTGTGTATGTATAACCAGGTGCATTGTTATAGGTACTCCACCTGTAATACAGAACTCTCCAGCCTGCCCATGGCCACTGAGATCCACCCATTATCTAGAGCATGGGTCTTCAACCTGCGACCCTAATAGCATACCTTAATAGCAAAACTGTGGCAGATGTGTAGTTTCAAAGCAGCTGGAGGGCCACAGGTTGAAGATCCATGATCTAGAGCTAATATTGTATATAGTGTATATTCTATATAGTGCTATATGGTTGTGCTGTTGAATCAATAAAACCAGGTATAATCTCCTATATAATAGCCCAGATCTGTGACTCTGTGCCTGGGCCTCTAACGCTGGGTGGAGTCACAGAGCTGGGCGGAGTCAGCATCATCTGCAGGGAGAGACACCATGCCCTATGCCAGCGCCAGAGGCAAGTAAAAGATGCCCCCTGACACAGTATAGGGGGGTGGCCATTGCCACCACTGCCACCACACACAGCGCCAGCCAGCAGCAGCAGCAGGGAGGGGAACACAGACTATGCGGACGAGGACTTTCAAGCACCGCTGTACACCCGCTGCACCTCTCCCGGCTTCAAAACTTCCTGGCCCCCTTACACCCACACCCCATGCTGAGGACACCTCCCTTATGCACCCCCCAACTCACCCCCTACCACATCCAGCCAGTGGGGGGTCACGCAGGGCGGCAGCAGGGGACGGGCAGGTACAGCGGGACGGAGCACCACACTCACCAATCCCCAGCGCAGCACATACACAGCTCCCTCCCACTCCCACCTCGCCTCACTCCATGCTGCGCTCCGGCCACACCACTATGCCGCCCGCCTGATAGCCAGCCCGCAACTCCGGGAACACGCACGCCGGCACCCCCACTCACACCCCCCGCACCAGGCATACAAGTGCACCCGCCCGGAGCCAGGACGGGACACTGCTCCAGCCACAGTGCTGCTGAGCGGGAGCTCCCTCCCGCAGCAGCCAAACGACTAGGTCACTGCACAGGCAGGGAGTCCCCACTACCCGCATCTACTACAGCCATACACCCCAGAGGCACACCTCCACTTTCCACACACCACCGCACCCTCTTCTCCTTCACACACATGAACAGTCCACCCCCCCCCCCCCCACACACACACACTCCCTTCCCCATCCCTGCACATCCTACACTCAACCCCAACACCTCATGAACCCCTAACCCTCACACCACTACAACAAACACAACCCACGCACACCCACAACTCCTCCAAACAATAAACCCCTCGCCCCACGTGCAATACCCACCGCACCCCACCCCACAAGCCCATCCCACAACCAAACTAGGCCCATACCTCCCACCCAGTGGACGGCGAACCTATTACCAAGGAGAACACATGCAATAAACCAGATACCACTGCGACAGAGGTTAGTACATCCTGCACCCTGAGTCCCCCCTGCCCCCGCATCCGCCCCTCCCCCACCCACGATGCCACCTGACCCCCATCCACGGCACCACTGCACCCGTTCCTCCTCCAGCCCGTGGCACCTCCAGACCCCCTATCCAAACCGCAGAACCCCGCACCCGCCACTACACCGCCCGCAGCACCTATGGACCCCATCCCCCAACCGCGGCACCCCTACCACCTACATCAACTCCGCTCCACCCCCACCCGCAGCGCCTCCCGCCCCCCTACCCCACTCACAGCATTCTGGGTCCCCCCTCCCAACCGCAGCACCCATGCACCCACCTCTCCCCCACCCACAGCACCCCCGCCCCTCTCCCACACCCGCCCCTCCTCCACCCACGGCGCCCCGCCACCTGCATCGCCACTGGACCCCAACCCCCATCCGTGGCAACCCCGCACCTGCCCCTCCCCCATCCGTGGCGCCTCCAGACCCCTACCCAAACCGCGGCACTCTCGCACCCGCCACTCCACCACCGCAGCACCTATGGACCCCACCTCCCATGCACAGCACCCACGCACCTACCCCTCCCCCACCCGCTATGCCTCCCAACCGCCTACCCCACTCACAGCACACCCGCCCCTTCCCCGCCCGCAGCATCCCCGCACCCGCCCCTCCCCCACCCCCGGTGCCCCCGCTCCTCCCCCACCCCCAAAGCACCAGCACCCACCCCTCCCCGACCCGCAGCGCAACCGGACCCCATCCACGGCACCACCACACCCGCCCCTCCCCCACCTGTGGTGCCTCAAGACCCCCTACCCAAACCGCGGCACCCCACACCCACCACTCCACCACCCGTAGAACCTATGGACCCCATCCGCGGCACTCGCGCACCTGTCACTCCCCCACCCGCATCAACTCCCGACCCGCTACCCCACTCGCAGCACCCCCATACCCGCCCCTTCCCCACCCGCAGCACCCTCCCACACACACGGCACCTGCCCCTCCCCCACCTATGGCACCCCCCTCCCCCACCCGCCACGCCCCAGCACCCACCCCACCCCCGCACGCAGCACAACCAGACCCCCATCCACGGCACCCCTGCCCCCCTACTCAAACAGCGGCACCTCCACACCTACCACTCCAACACCTATTAACCCCATCCGCGCCACCCGCGACCTGCCACTCCCCCAGCCCCTTCAACTCTGCTCCTCCCCCACCCGCTGCGCCTCCTGACCCCCTACACAGCTCGCAGCTCCCACCGCACCCACCCCTTTCCCCAATGCAGTGCCTCCATAACCCCTCCCCCATCCGCAACAGCCCCGCATCTGCCTCTCTCCCACCCGCGGCTCCCCCACCCCTCCATCACCCGCAGCACCTCTGGAAATCATCCCCCATCCATGGCCCCCACTTTTGCGCCCTTCCCCCCATCCGCAACACCTCCCGACCACCTCACCCATCTGCAGCACCCCGTCTGCACCCACCCCTCCACCACCCGCCCCTCCCCAACCCACAGCACCTCCTGCTCCCCTCCCCCATTCGCCACCATTGTGACGACCATCCCAATAGGCTATATCAATAGATAGCTTAAACATATTTGCATAAAACAGGCAAACTACAATTAATATATGGAATAAAAAAGAGGGAAGCAGGCCATTAGTCTATTAAAACCTAGAATAACTACAGGGTTTCTCCACACAAATGTTTTATTGTGTTTATTGCTTTAATTAAAGGAGGATAATGCGGCATTTAGAAAACTTTTCTCACTGTTTAGCTGCCCCCTGCTGGGCTTCTTCATGTATTGCACATGCACATCGGGGGTTTGCCATGTTTATACATGCTGGAATGCAGTAAATAGTTAGGGTTTCCTGGAAGCCGCTTTCATCCCAATGTGTGCGGGAACCCTGCAAGAGGCCACTGATGAAAGGAGAGCATTAATTATTTTTAAAAAGCCTCCTTAACCCATATATTGTATGTTATTATTACCAATAAAACATTTGTTTACAAATACCCTCTAAATAACCTCCTCCCCCCCCCCCCCCCCCCCCCGTGTATTACCTGTCCACTCTTTCTTAACTGTAAACAATCCTTGAGCCAATCCCATAACAATCTCCTGCAGTTGAACATTGCTGACCCCTATGTACAAGGGAGTTTCATTCTCCTATGCTTTCAGCCTGATAATGTAATGAGCTCTTTTGCACATTATGATGTCCTTATAAATAATCCCTTAATTCTCAGACCGTAATCACCCACAGACATTTACAGCAGATGAGTATCTGTGGGTACTCTTGGGACTCCATTACCAGCTTGTATCATTCAATAAATGTTATTACACTGTATTCCAGGATAAACATCTCATTCTGCCACAAGCACGCTCCTATTGGCCCTTATTGGAATGCAGAATTGTGTTGAGAATGATCAAACTCCGGGTAATGGAAACTGAGATGTTATCTTAATTGCAGAGTGGGAAAATCAGATGACTTACAGCAAATGTCATGCCTACGCAGGCTGATATAATTGGTGCAATTGGGATTTACCAATCTGGAGTCAATAAGTTTGACTTATAATAAGTTCATTAAACTTTGTGTAGAATTATTGTGTGATGGAGTGTTATCCTTCTGGAATTGTCATCATGCGTATGTAAGCAGCACAATAAAACATAGAACATGTTGATGGCCAATTATAGATCGCACTTCTCAGATGTGCATTCTGTGCAATAAACATATGTTTAACATCTATTTTATGTCATTCATCTCTGATGCTTAGCACTGTAGTCCTATCGGCAGTGCTTGCGTAAAGGTTAGTAGGGCATTCACAATAACCTAGCATCATTTTAAGAAGTAGTCTTTTGTAAATAATTGGTAGTAATAGCTTCATATTCGTAGCCCAAAGCAATCAATTAGCTGTTACTTTTTTTTGTATAAAGTAAATATAGTGAATACAAGAGATTTGTCAGCACTCAGAATAGTGGAGAATAGATCAATATGCGGATTGCTTTGTCTAGTCATGGACACTGTACAGTCACATGCTGAATGCAACTTGTTCTATATTTGGGATGTCTAGCAGTTCGGGGAATATAAAAGACACAGAAAGTCCCGCCCCTGCCTGAGGCCCCACCCCATTTTTGGGCATGGCTTTTCCCAACTAGAAGACAGCCCCCCTCCCCTTCCCCCCATAGCAAGTACTGTAACAGGCAGTTCTATGCCCCGGAGACAGTTTTTTTTTAAATTCAAGACATTCTGGTGATTTTTTTTATTTAATATGAGGTCAGTTCAAACATCTGTATTGCAAAGTCACTAACTTTGTGCTCAGGGCATACTGTGCTTACTTCCCAACTGTCCCGAATACAGCAGGACAGTCCCGCTAATTGGACACTGTCCCGCTTTTCCACTTGCGGGCCGCAGTGTCCCGCGGGCGGGGGGGAGGCAGATTGGGAGAGTCAGTGATCACCACTGCACTGCACTGCAAAGCAGCTGGTGATCACTGAATAGATGCTGTGCACATGCGCACAGCATTTATCAGTGCAGGAAGGGTCGGCCAGGGCTGGCCAGCTTCTCAGGGAGCGCTGGGCACGCCAGCAAAATGACAAAAATGGGGATCAAGGCACAGGCCCTTCCCTCCACGCCAAGGCCCCTCCCCCACCTGAGGCCCCATCCCCTTTTTGCCCGCATCTTTTCCCGACTACAAAGAGGTAAAAGTTGGGAGGTAAACTTATACAGGTTGAGTATCCCATATCCAAATATTCCGAAATACGGAATATTCCGAAATACGGACTTTTTTGAGTGAGAGTGAAATAGTGAAACCTTTGTTTTTTGATGGCTCAATGTACACAAACTTTGTTTAATACACAAGGTTATTAAAAATATTGTATTAAATGACCTTCAGGCTGTGTATATAAGGTGTATATCAAACATAAATGAATTGTGTGAATGTACACACACTTTGTTTAATGCACAAAGTTATAAAAAATATTGGCTAAAATTGCCTTCAGGCTGTGTGTATAAGGTGTATATAAAACATAAATACATTATGTGCTTAGATTTAGGTCCCATCACCATGATATCTCATTATGGTATGCAATTATTCCAAAATACGGAAAAATCCGATATCCAAAATACCTCTGGTCCCAAGCATTTTGGATAAGGGATACTCAACCTGTACTGACATCTATCAATTGCAGGGCTGTTGAATAGTCAGTGTCTAGCTTGTGAAATGACTTTGGCACCTCAGTAATGTCACTGTTATATTAGGCAGGCACCCAGTGCTTGCAGTGTGAAAGTGCAAATGAAAGCCCTGTGCCACAAAGCCCGGGAGAGATAAGCCTACCATAGTCTGTGGTGATAACTCATCACCATTGTTATATGACATAGGCACTAAGCAGGCAGGGCCGGTTCTATGGCTTTTTGCGCCCCGGGCGGCAATAGGGGCATGGCTTCATACAGGGGGCGTGGTCAGTTACGCCCCCTGTACAGTAGTAGCGCCGCTGAAATGATGTGCGGTGTGCGATGACATCATCGCGCACCTCACATCAAAGGTCCTCTCCACGAAGGGAAACTAGACGCTACGCGTCTAGTTCCCTTCGTGGAGAGGACCTTTGCTGTGCGGTGCGCGATGACGTCATTGCGCACCGCACAGTAAAGATCCTCTCCACGAAGGGAAACTAGACGCTACGCGTCTAGTTCCCTTCACAGCGGGCAGCGGCAGTGGGACAGAGCGGGCAGCGTGTGGCACAGCAGCAGCGGATCTTGCCATGGTGCGGCGCCCTCCGGAAGGCGGCGCCCCGGGCAAAAGTCCTGCTTGCCCCTGGCAAGATCCGCTACTATAAGCAGGGCACAGACACACACATTACTGCTCATCATGGCATGTTGCATATTCGCAGCCAGAGACCGCTCCATTAATTCCATTAGTTACCAATTGCGACTAGTAGCTGCCTGACATGCCATGCGGAAAGCCGTGTTGCAGCATGCCACATCACAGCAAAGATGAACATGACCACACCACAGCCCCCACTGCAGATGCCACCTTGCAGTGACCTTCTGATCCCTATCACTTTTTCAGATCAGAATTGTGTTATATGTAAGGAACAACAGGGAGAGGGCCATCCACCTTTATAGTACTAACTAAGAGGGAAAAGCTTAGGGTTAGGGTATAAGGTTTAGTTTAGAGGTTTGGGTTAGGGTATTAGCGTTAGTTTATGGGTTTGGGTTAGAGATAGGGTATGAGGGTTGTGTAGGGTTTAGCAGATTGGGTTTGGGGTTAGGGTATTGGGGTTATGGCTAGGGTGAGGTTTGGGGTTAGTAATGAGTTAGGGTCAGGATTAGGGTAGGGATGGTATGGGTCCTGGATTTACAGATCTAAATATCTTTGTGTAGATTCAGGCCCAGAGTATACAGTTTTCAGCTGCTGTGTAAGGTGGAATTGCAATATCCTTTAAATACTTATCTATACACCTAGATCCTGTCCAGTATAAGAAATTCTAGGTCTCTACCGCTAATCCTGAGAATGCCATCTGTCCACTTATAAAGACTAGTGACAATTTTGTTAAGTGATGTTCTTTGATAAGATGAGAACTGTTTGGAGACACAAAATGGTTTCATCCACTGTACAGTATGTGGGCGGTTGTTTTTAAAAAAATCTGGCACATGTTTCAAATTTACTTAAAAAAGACCTAGGGCCTGATTCAGATTTGTACGCAATTCAGATGTTCATGCAGCAAAGCAATTATTGGTAGCCTCTGCACGTGCCACAATCGCACTACGCATGGACCAAGGTACTTTTGTAATGCCGCTCGCAACCAGGAATTAAAATATAGTGCTATGGATAGTTTAAGGAGGGGTGGGGGAGAGAGTGTGTGTGTGTGTGTGTGTGTGTGTGGGGTGGGGGGGGTATGGCAAACTAGGAACTTGCCTAGGGCCCCATGAGATCTAAATCCAGCTCTGACCGATCATCATAACAGTTTCTCTTTTGACTACCATGCACATTGGGAGTTTATTTGATTCCTTTTCCCGTAAAGTATGCTTAAATATCCCTAATTTATAGAGACTGGTTCAGTTCTAAAATTACAAAGTTG
Organism: Pseudophryne corroboree; assembly: GCF_028390025.1. Classification (NCBI taxonomy): domain Eukaryota; kingdom Metazoa; phylum Chordata; class Amphibia; order Anura; family Myobatrachidae; genus Pseudophryne; species Pseudophryne corroboree. The sequence goes on from NC_086450.1 coordinate 389,377,772, forward strand.
GCTGGAATTTACACAAATGTTATATTATTGAAAAGCATTTTTCAACTAAATTTTAGAAAGTGTTTGGGCCACTTTAACCATATTTGAGCTAAAATGTGACCACTTTGATTACTTTTAAGTGCAAATTTCATATGCTTTAAAAAGAAATGTTGAAATACTTTTTTTTAATTAATGAAAATTATTATGTATAGTGTTTAAAAAGAAAAAAAATTACCATCCAAGCATTTGTTGATTCAATCAATCAATCAATCAATCAATCAATCCAATCAATCAATCAATCAATCAATCAATCAAATAAGTCTACTCTGAATATAATAGGAGATATCAATATTTTCCAAATTATATTTTTACCCATGATAGAATATTTGTTATAATATTAGTTCATTTCAGTTACTGTATCTAGTACCAAACTATCATCACTGAATCATTCTCTGATCTATTCCTTGAAAAGCTCTGGCTCCCCTAATGTTAGTGGGTTGACTCTGCAAGCTCATCCATGTACAATCGGTGTTGCATGTACAGACTTGCACCTATATTTCTTAACAACGCAGCTGCTGTGTATGTATAATGACTAAATGCAGAACCAGGTGATAGCGCTATACTAGTAGAGGCAAAGTTAATGGGCTTCTATGAGGCATTAATTGTATATTTAGTTTAGAAGCTTTTATTGAGTCACCCAGGTGGTAATTAAATATTGGGATGAAATATGTAAACTTTGTTCAAAAATTTATTTATTATATCCAAGCTCTACCCTTTTGGATTAATGCTAATATTATACACCAAGTCATTTATGATCCAAAGTTCTGCCGTTCAGTAACCCAAAATACATTTTTCTCTACCTAACCATTTTGTGTATTTGGTAATTGGGTCATGCTGCTAAAGGTGCTTCTACAGTCCTCTACATTATATGGTATCTGTTATATGCGCCATGCAGCAAAGTTCCTGGCCCTAGCAATAAGCGGAATAAAAACTTTATTGGGACAAATCAATTCCAGGCCCAGCATTAGATGGAGTAAAAACTTTATTGGGACAAATCCACCCCAGGCCTAGCAATGGGTGGAGTAAAAACTTTATTAGGACAAATCCATTCAGTCCTACTAGCAATAGGTGGAGTAAAAACTTTATTGATACAAATCCAGCACGCTCAGTTACTTACTGATATCAAATGATATGTTGACTGAAATCCACTTTCAGCATGCAACAAACTCAAATCCAGTCATATATCATATGGGTTTTTGAAACTTAGATTTTTATTCCAGATGTGATTCTGGCAAACGTTTATTTTACATCTGAACTGACTATGCCCTCGTGTAGTATTCCTGGAAATCCACTCTTACAGTTTTCATCACTGACTTCCCTTTCCCCATGATTCACTCCCCAGAAACGTATCTCCTGGCTTTGTTGAATGAACATGTTCCTTTGAATTACAGTATGACAGACTGTTCTTCCATCTAATTTCATACTGTGCTATGGGAGACTATTGTTGTAAGAGGTCTAATTAGCCCATCCTTCCTCAAGGGCCCAAATCCTTTAATGACTCTCTTACATATGACCTGTTCTGGTCGGCTATCAGCAGAAAAATGACAAGATTTGTAGTAGATGCAAGGAATGCAGTCATACAAATATTTCCAAATACAGTACTGGCCTGGTGCTTCATTCAAGGATGATTGTGTCTTCTCTATTATTAAATTAATAATATTTAAAATGTATAATTCTCAATAATTAAAAAAGATCATTAGTAAAAGCTTTTAAAAATGGATCAAGTTCTTTTTTATACCTAGTTGGAGGGCAAAGTAAAGTAGGTTGCCCTGAAGGGGAGTATAACTTAATTGAAGCAGTATCATTTTGAACAGGATGAGCATAGTCCAATGAGATATCAAGAAGAATACCAGTAACATACAGTATAAGAAAATGGATTTAGTGGGTGGAAATCTAGGCTAGATATAATTATCTGTATATGAGTAGAGATAAAATGTTTTGGCTTCTAAATCAGAAGTCCAAGGATGTCAATCTCCTTCCTGGTCCTCATGGCTTTTCCAGTCATCCTCCCTATCCTATTCTTAGCTTGCTAATCTTCATCCCAGATACAGTATTCTCCCAATGTGCTAATTTCCATCACAGTCCACCTCATGGCATGCTAATTTCCAACCCAAACTTCGTCCCTAATCACCAATCTCTACCCTGCTCCTTCTCATGGCTCACCAGTCTTCATCCCAGTTCTCCTCCCTAGTTGCCAGTCTCCACTTTACTACTCCCCACTGCTTACAAATTTCTATCCCAGTCTTCCTCATAACTCAAAAAATCTCCAGCCCCACCTCCTCTTGACTAGCTAGTCTCCATCTTGGTTCTCATACTTGCTTGTCGGTATCCACCTTGGCCCTCCTGAATAATCTTTTCAACAAATGTTTTTCAATATCAAATAGTGTGTGTGCGTGCGTGCATGCGTGCATGTGTGTGTGTATGCTCTAAGGCTTCTGCTGCTTACGATTAGGTCTCATCCTCTTGTGCCACTTCGGCAGGATGTGACTCATCCTCTTGTGCCACTTCGACAGGATGTGCCACTTCGGCAGGATGTGACTGAATATATGTAGGTTTGCATAGATATACTGCTTCACTTTGTTAGCAGTTCAGAAAAAACTCTCCCATCTGCCCATCAGAGTAAAGTTCCTACAGCGCCCTTGGAGTTGGCACACAAGGCATGGGCCTCACAACAGAATACAAGTTCTTCTTGCTTTTTGTTGGTCTGTAAAATAAATTTTTTACTCTCAGTGACCCTGCAAAAAATATTCTTGAAAAGGAGATTATCCTTTGTGTTGTCACAGCATTCCTTTCATTCTGCGTTGTAGTCCAGATCCTTCTATAGTTTTCATTTGAAGTTGTCAGGTTTATCTTGGATTAAGACGGATTTGTATTAATCAGAATACACACAATACAATAAGTCAATTCCCTGCATCTGACAGATATGATCCTTTCTGAAGATTTGTCTCATACAGCTTTTGATCAATAGGAGCAAAAATGCAAAGATTTGGGAAACTGATAACTTACAATAAAACATAACAATTCCAACCATACAGACTGTTCACCCCAGCACTGTATTCTCCCCACCTCTTATCCACTTCCATCCAATCGCTGTCAATGGTGGTGTCTAGATGATAGATTGACAGTGCATAGGTCGATGGTCATTATGTCGACACCATACAGTTGACATGCATTAAGTCAACATGTTCAAAAGGCTGACAGTACTTAAGGTTGACACATGCTAAAGGTCGTCGGGTTCAAAAGGTCGACAGACAAATGGTTGACATGTGTTTTCAATGGTCGACACATGATTTTTCAACATCTGATTTATTAACTATCCACGTGAACATCTATTGGGAACAACAACCTGTAGCAAGGGAAGCGAGCCGCGAGGGTAGAAGTTTCTACTGATGGTCGGATAACGGGAAAAATCCTAGAATTGTTAAAAAAAAATAAACATGTGTAGACCATTTGTGTGTCGGCCATGTTCATATTGACTTTTTGAACCTGTCACTCTTTTTTACCTATCGACCGAATGCATGTCGACCATATAGTGTCGACCTATTGACTGTTGACCAATACATTGTCGATCTGTTAATCCGCACCCGTTCAACTTTTGGGTAGTATGCAACTGCTCTGAGCTGTATGCCTGGCTCATAGTCTGCTGCATTTCCCTGCTGCATTAACAAGCATGAAAAGTAAGTGAGATATATATATATATATATATATATATATATATATATATACGCGTGCGCGCGTGTGTGTGTGTGTGTGTGTAAGTGTATGTATACACAGTATATATATATATATATATATGTAATTATATATATTTACATATATGTGTGTGTGTGTGTGTGTGTGTGTGTGTATCTATATCTATATATATATATATATACTGTATATATACATATATACAACACAAATCAGGTTTCACCATTCACTTCAACAAGCTATACTCTCCAGAGGCCAGAGCTCAGTGGGCTCCATAGCATCATTGTTACCAGAGGCCCTGGTCCCAGTGCATATAGTGAGTCACCTCTCTGCAGCAGTTGTTAATTTTATGCCCCATGATAGGGCCCTAGTTCACGTTATGTCACACTGTAGAGCTGCCAATGCACATTATGCAACACATTACTCCAGATCCACAATATAACATACAGTGTTCCCACTTCATATTATGTCACAGTATAGTGCCTCTACTTCATATTGTGCCACATTACAGTACCCCAGTTCTTATTATGCCACATTATGATGCCCTCCAGTTCATTTTATGTAACATTACAATGAGCAGGTCATGGGGCATAACTAGATATATTGTAGGCCCCAAGTCAAAGATTTGTAGGGCACTTATGTACCACCCAATGGGGAAAAAATAAGAATTTACTTACCGATAATTCTATTTCTCGTAGTCCGTAGTGGATGCTGGGAACTCCGTAAGGACCATGGGGAATAGCGGCTCCGCAGGAGACTGGGCACATCTAAAGAAAGCTTTAGGATCACCTGGTGTGCACTGGCTCCTCCCCCTATGACCCTCCTCCAAGCCTCAGTTAGGATACTGTGCCCGGACGAGCGTACACAATAAGGAAGGATTTTGAATCCCGGGTAAGACTCATACCAGCCACACCAATCACACTGTACAACTTGTGATCTGAACCCAGTTAACAGCATGATAATATAGAGGAGCCTCTAGAAAAGATGGCTCACTACAACAATAACCCGAATTTTTTGGTAACAATAATTATGTACCAGTATTGCAGACAATCCGCACTTGGGATGGGCGCCCAGCATCCACTACGGACTACGAGAAATAGAATTATCGGTAAGTAAATTCTTATTTTCTCTGACGTCCTAGTGGATGCTGGGAACTCCGTAAGGACCATGGGGATTATACCAAAGCTCCCAAACGGGCGGGAGAGTGCGGATGACTCTGCAGCACCGAATGAGAGAACTCCAGGTCCTCCTCAGCCAAGATATCAAATTTGTAGAATTTTACAAACGTATTTGCTCCTGACCAAGTAACTGCTCGGCAAAGTTGTAAAGCCGAGACCCCTCGGGCAGCTGCCCAAGATGAGCCCACCTTCCTTGTGGAGTGGGCATTTTAAGATTTTTGGCTGTGGCAGGCCTGCCACAGAATGTGCAAGCTGAATTGTACTACAAATCCAACGAGCAATCGTCTGCTTAGAAGCAGGAGCACCCAGTTTGTTGGGTGCATACAGGATAAACAGCGAGTCAGATTTTCTGACTCCAGCCGTCCTGGAAACATGTATTTTCAGGGTCCTGACCACGTCAAGCAACTTGGAATCCTCCAAGTCCTTAGTAGCCGCAGGTACCACAATAGGTTGGTTCATGTGAAATGCAGAAACCACCTTAGGTAGAAAATTTGAGGACGAGTCCTCAATTCTGCCCTTTCAGAATGAAATATTAAGTAAGGGCTTTTATATGATAAAGCCGCCAATTCTGACACCCGCCTGGCTGAAACCAGGGCTAACTCGTCACTTTCATGTGAGATATTTTAAGTCCACAGTGGTGAGTGGTTCAAACCAATGTGACTTTAGGAAACTCAACACAACATTGAGATCCCCAAGGTGCCACTGGAGGCACAAAAGGAGACTGTATATGCAGTACCCCTTTTACAAATGTCTGAACTTCAGGCACTGAAGCCAGTTCTTTTTGGAAGAAAATCGACAGGGACGAAATTTGAACCTTAATGGACCCTAATTTTAGGCCCATAGACAGTCCTGTTTGCAGGAAATGGAGGAAACGACCCAGTTGAAATTCCTCTGTAGGGGCCTTCTTGGCCTCACCCCACGCAACATATTTTCGCCAAATGCGGTGATAATGTTTTGCGGTTACGTCTTTCCTGGCCTTGACCAGGGTAGGGATCTTCAGGATCCGGCGTTCAACCGCCATGCCGTCAAACGCAGCCACGGTAAGTCTTGGAACAGACAAGGCCCTTGCTGGAGCAGGTCCTTTCTTAGAGGTAGAGGCCACGGTTCGTCCGTGAGCATCTCTTGAAGTTCCGGATACCAAGTCCTTCTTGGCCAATCCGGAACCACGAGTATAGTTCTTACTCCTCTCCTTCTTATGATTCTCAGTACTTTTGGTTAGAGATGAGCGCCTGAAATTTTTCGGGTTTTGTGTTTTGGTTTTGGGTTCGGTTCCGCGGCCGTGTTTTGGGTTCGAACGCGTTTTGGCAAAACCTCACCGAATTTTTTTTTGTCGGATTCGGGTGTGTTTTGGATTCGGGTGTTTTTTTTAAAAAACACTAAAAAACAGCTTAAATCATAGAATTTGGGGGTCATTTTGATCCCAAAGTATTATTAACCTCAAAAACCATAATTTACACTCATTTTCAGTCTATTCTGAATACCTCACACCTCACAATATTATTTTTAGTCCTAAAATTTGCACCGAGGTCGCTGTGTGAGTAAGATAAGCGACCCTAGTGGCCGACACAAACACCGGGCCCATCTAGGAGTGGCACTGCAGTGTCACGCAGGATGTCCCTTCCAAAAAACCCTCCCCAAACAGCACATGACGCAAAGAAAAAAAGAGGCGCAATGAGGTAGCTGTGTGAGTAAGATTAGCGACCCTAGTGGCCGACACAAACACCGGGCCCATCTAGGAGTGGCACTGCAGTGTCACGCAGGATGTCCCTTCCAAAAAACCCTCCCCAAACAGCACATGACGCAAAGAAAAAAAGAGGCGCAATGAGGTAGCTGACTGTGTGAGTAAGATTAGCGACCCTAGTGGCCGACACAAACACCGGGCCCATCTAGGAGTGGCACTGCAGTGTCACGCAGGATGTCCCTTCCAAAAAACCCTCCCCAATCAGCACATGATGCAAAGAAAAAGAAAAGAAAAAAGAGGTGCAAGATGGAATTGTCCTTGGGCCCTCCCACCCACCCTTATGTTGTATAAACAAAACAGGACATGCACACTTTAACCAACCCATCATTTCAGTGACAGGGTCTGCCACACGACTGTGACTGATATGACGGGTTGGTTTGGACCCCCCCCAAAAAAGAAGCAATTAATCTCTCCTTGCACAAACTGGCTCTACAGAGGCAAGATGTCCACCTCATCTTCACCCTCCGATATATCACCGTGTACATCCCCCTCCTCACAGATTATCAATTCGTCCCCACTGGAATCCACCATCTCAGCTCCCTGTGTACTTTGTGGAGGCAATTGCTGCTGGTCAATGTCTCCGCGGAGGAATTGATTATAATTCATTTTAATGAACATCATCTTCTCCACATTTTCTGGATGTAACCTCGTACGCCGATTGCTGACAAGGTGAGCGGCGGCACTAAACACTCTTTCGGAGTACACACTTGTGGGAGGGCAATTTAGGTAGAATAAAGCCAGTTTGTGCAAGGGCCTCCAAATTGCCTCTTTTTCCTGCCAGTATAAGTACGGACTGTGTGACGTGCCTACTTGGATGCGGTCACTCATATAATCCTCCACCATTCTATCAATGTTGAGAGAATCATATGCAGTGACAGTAGACGACATGTCCGTAATCGTTGTCAGGTCCTTCAGTCCGGACCAGATGTCAGCATCAGCAGTCGCTCCAGACTGCCCTGCATCACCGCCAGCGGGTGGGCTCGGAATTCTGAGCCTTTTCCTCGCACCCCCAGTTGCGGGAGAATGTGAAGGAGGAGATGTTGACAGGTCGCGTTCCGCTTGACTTGACAATTTTGTCACCAGCAGGTCTTTCAACCCCAGCAGACCTGTGTCTGCCGGAAAGAGAGATCCAAGGTAGGCTTTAAATCTAGGATCGAGCACGGTGGCCAAAATGTAGTGCTCTGATTTCAACAGATTGACCACCCGTGAATCCTTGTTAAGCGAATTAAGGGCTGCATCCACAAGTCCCACATGCCTAGCGGAATCGCTCCCTTTTAGCTCCTTCTTCAATGCCTCCAGCTTCTTCTGCAAAAGCCTGATGAGGGGAATGACCTGACTCAGGCTGGCAGTGTCTGAACTGACTTCACGTGTGGCAAGTTCAAAGGGCATCAGAACCTTGCACAACGTTGAAATCATTCTCCACTGCACTTGAGACAGGTGCATTCCACCTACTATATCGTGCTCAATTGTATAGGCTTGAATGGCCTTTTGCTGCTCCTCCAACCTCTGAAGCATATAGAGGGTTGAATTCCACCTCGTTACCACTTCTTGCTTCAGATGATGGCAGGGCAGGTTCAGTAGTTTTTGGTGGTGCTCCAGTCTTCTGTACGTGGTGCCTGTACGCCGAAAGTGTCCCGCAATTTTTCTGGCCACCGACAGCATCTCTTGCACGCCCCTGTCGTTTTTTTAAAAATTCTGCACCACCAAATTCAAGGTATGTGCAAAACATGGGACGTGCTGGAATTTGCCCATATTTAATGCACACACAATATTGCTGGCGTTGTCCGATGCCACAAATCCACAGGAGAGTCCAATTGGGGTAAGCCATTCCGCGATGATCTTCCTCAGTTGCCGTAAGAGGTTTTCAGCTGTGTGCGTATTCTGGAAAGCGGTGATACAAAGCGTAGCCTGCCTAGGAAAGAGTTGGCGTTTGCGAGATGCTGCTACTGGTGCCGCCGCTGCTGTTCTTGCGGCGGGAGTCCATACATCTACCCAGTGGGCTGTCACAGTCATATAGTCCTGACCCTGCCCTGCTCCACTTGTCCACATGTCCGTGGTTAAGTGGACATTGGGTACAACTGCATTTTTTAGGACACTGGTGAGTCTTTTTCTGACGTCCGTGTACATTCTCGGTATCGCCTGCCTAGAGAAGTGGAACCTAGATGGTATTTGGTAACGGGGGCACACTGCCTCAATAAATTGTCTAGTTCCCTGTGAACTAACGGCGGATACCGGACGCACGTCTAACACCAACATAGTTGTCAAGGACTCAGTTATCCGCTTTGCAGTAGGATGACTGCTGTGATATTTCATCTTCCTCGCAAAGGACTGTTGAACAGTCAATTGCTTACTGGAAGTAGTACAAGTGGGCTTACGACTTCCCCTCTGGGATGACCATCGACTCCCAGCGGCAACAACAGCAGCGCCAGCAGCAGTAGGCGTTACACGCAAGGATGCATCGGAGGAATCCCAGGCAGGAGAGGACTCGTCAGAATTGCCAGTGACATGGCCTGCAGGACTATTGGCATTCCTGGGGAAGGAGGAAATTGACACTGAGGGAGTTGGTGGGGTGGTTTGCGTGAGCTTGGTTACAAGAGGAAGGGATTTACTGGTCAGTGGACTGCTTCCGCTGTCACCCAAAGTTTTTGAACTTGTCACTGACTTATTATGAATGCGCTGCAGGTGACGTATAAGGGAGGATGTTCCGAGGTGGTTAACGTCCTTACCCCTACTTATTACAGCTTGACAAAGGGAACACACGGCTTGACACCTGTTGTCCGCATTTCTGGTGAAATACCTCCACACCGAAGAGCTGATTTTTTTGGTATTTTCACCTGGCATGTCAACGGCCATATTCCTCCCACGGACAACAGGTGTCTCCCCGGGTGCCTGACTTAAACAAACCACCTCACCATCAGAATCCTCCTGGTCAATTTCCTCCCCAGCGCCAGCAACACCCATATCCTCCTCATCCTGGTGTACTTCAACACTGACATCTTCAATCTGACTATCAGGAACTGGACTGCGGGTGCTCCTTCCAGCACTTGCAGGGGGCGTGCAAATGGTGGAAGGCGCATGCTCTTCACGTCCAGTGTTGGGAAGGTCAGGCATCGCAACCGACACAATTGGACTCTCCTTGTGGATTTGGGATTTCGAAGAATGCACAGTTCTTTGCTGTGCTGCTTTTGCCAGCTTGAGTCTTTTCATTTTTCTAGCGAGAGGCTGAGTGCTTCCATCCTCATGTGAAGCTGAACCACTAGCCATGAACATAGGCCAGGGCCTCAGCCATTCCTTGCCACTCCGTGTGGTAAATGGCATATTGGCAAGTTTACGCTTCTCCTCCGACAATTTTATTTTAGGTTTTGGAGTCCTTTTTTTACTGATATTTGGTGTTTTGGATTTGACATGCTCTGTACTATGACATTGGGCATCGGCCTTGGCAGACGACGTTGCTGGCATTTCATCGTCTCGGCCATGACTAGTGGCAGCAGCTTCAGCACGAGGTGGAAGTGGATCTTGATCTTTCCCTAATTTTGGAACCTCAACATTTTTGTTCTCCATATTTTAATAGGCACAACTAAAAGGCACCTCAGGTAAACAATGGAGATGGATGGATTGGATACTAGTATACAATTATGGACGGGCTGCCGAGTGCCGACACAGAGGTAGCCACAGCCGTGAACTACCGCACTGTACTGTGTCTGCTGCTAATATATAGACTGGTTGATAAAGAGATAGTATACTCGTAACTAGTATGTATGTATAAAGAAAGAAAAAAAAACCACGGTTAGGTGGTATATACAATTATGGACGGGCTGCCGAGTGCCGACACAGAGGTAGCCACAGCCGTGAACTACCGCACTGTACTGTGTCTGCTGCTAATATATAGACTGGTTGATAAAGAGATAGTATACTCGTAACTAGTATGTATGTATAAAGAAAGAAAAAAAAACCACGGTTAGGTGGTATATACAATTATGGACGGGCTGCCGAGTGCCGACACAGAGGTAGCCACAGCCGTGAACTACCGCACTGTACTGTGTCTGCTGCTAATATATAGACTGGTTGATAAAGAGATAGTATACTCGTAACTAGTATGTATGTATAAAGAAAGAAAAAAAAACCACGGTTAGGTGGTATATACAATTATGGACGGGCTGCCGAGTGCCGACACAGAGGTAGCCACAGCCGTGAACTACCGCACTGTACTGTGTCTGCTGCTAATATATAGACTGGTTGATAAAGAGATAGTATACTCGTAACTAGTATGTATGTATAAAGAAAGAAAAAAAAACCACGGTTAGGTGGTATATACAATTATGGACGGGCTGCCGAGTGCCGACACAGAGGTAGCCACAGCCGTGAACTACCGCACTGTACTGTGTCTGCTGCTAATATATAGACTGGTTGATAAAGAGATAGTATACTCGTAACTAGTATGTATGTATAAAGAAAGAAAAAAAAACCACGGTTAGGTGGTATATACAATTATGGACGGGCTGCCGAGTGCCGACACAGAGGTAGCCACAGCCGTGAACTACCGCACTGTACTGTGTCTGCTGCTAATATAGACTGGTTGATAAAGAGATAGTATACTCGTAACTAGTATGTATGTATAAAGAAAGAAAAAAAAACCACGGTTAGGTGGTATATACAATTATGGACGGGCTGCCGAGTGCCGACACAGAGGTAGCCACAGCCGTGAACTACCGCACTGTACTGTGTCTGCTGCTAATATATAGACTGGTTGATAAAGAGATAGTATACTCGTAACTAGTATGTATGTATAAAGAAAGAAAAAAAAACCACGGTTAGGTGGTATATACAATTATGGACGGGCTGCCGAGTGCCGACACAGAGGTAGCCACAGCCGTGAACTACCGCACTGTACTGTGTCTGCTGCTAATATAGACTGGTTGATAAAGAGATAGTATACTCGTAACTAGTATGTATGTATAAAGAAAGAAAAAAAAACCACGGTTAGGTGGTATATACAATTATGGACGGGCTGCCGAGTGCCGACACAGAGGTAGCCACAGCCGTGAACTACCGCACTGTACTGTGTCTGCTGCTAATATAGACTGGTTGATAAAGAGATAGTATACTACTAATATTATGTATACTGGTGGTCAGGTCACTGGTCACTAGTCACACTGGCAGTGGCACTCCTGCAGCAAAAGTGTGCACTGTTTAATTTTAATATAATATTATGTACTCCTGGCTCCTGCTATAACCTATAACTGGCACTGCAGTAGTGCTCCCCAGTCTCCCCCACAATTATAAGCTGTGTGAGCTGAGCAGTCAGACAGATATATAATATATATAGATGATGCAGCACACTGGCCTGAGCCTGAGCAGTGCACACAGATATGGTATGTGACTGACTGAGTCACTGTGTGTATCGCTTTTTTCAGGCAGAGAACGGATATATTAAATAAACTGCACTGTGTGTCTGGTGGTCACTCACTATATAATATATTATGTACTCCTGGCTTCTGCTATAACCTATAACTGGCACTGCAGTAGTGCTCCCCAGTCTCCCCCACAATTATAAGCTGTGTGAGCTGAGCAGTCAGACATATATATATATAATATTATATATAGATAATAGATGATGCAGCACACTGGCCTGAGCCTGAGCAGTGCACACAGATATGGTATGTGACTGAGTCACTGTGTGCTGTGTATCGCTTTTTTCAGGCAGAGAACGGATTATAAATAAAACTGGTGGTCACTATCAGCAAAACTCTGCACTGTACTGAGTACTCCTAATGCTCCCCAAAATTAGTAAATCAAGTGTCTCTCTAATCTATTCTAAACGGAGAGGACGCCAGCCACGTCCTCTCCCTATCAATCTCAATGCACGTGTGAAAATGGCGGCGACGCGCGGCTCCTTATATAGAATCCGAGTCTCGCGATAGAATCCGAGCCTCGCGAGAATCCGACAGCGTCATGATGACGTTCGGGCGCGCTCGGGTTAACCGAGCAAGGCGGGAAGATCCGAGTCGCTCGGACCCGTGAAAAAAAACATGAAGTTCTGGCGGGTTCGGATTCAGAGAAACCGAACCCGCTCATCTCTACTTTTGGTATGAGGGGCAGAGGAGGGAACACATACACTGACTGGTACACCCACGGTGTTACCAGAGCGTCCACCGCTATTGCCTGAGGGTCCCTTGACCTGGCGCAATATCTGTCTAGTTTTTTGTTTAGACGGGACGCCATTATGTCCACCTTTTGTTTTTTCCAACGGTTTACAATCAGGTGGAAGACTTCTGGGTGAAGTCCCCACTCTCCCGGGTGAAGGTCGTGTCTGCTGAGGAAGTCTGCTTCCCAGTTGTCCACTCCCGGAATGAACACTGCTGACAGTGCTATCACATGATTTTCCGCCCAGCGAAAATCCTTGCAGCTTCTGCCATTGCCCTCCTGCTTCTCGTGCCGCCCTGTCTGTTTACGTGGGCGACTGACGTGATGTTGTCCGATTGGATCAATACCGCCTGACCCTGAAGCAGGGGTTTCGCTTGACTTAGGGCATTGTAAATGGCCCTTAGTTCCAGAATGTTTATATGAAGAGATGTCTCCAGGCTTGACCATAAGCCCTGGAAATTCCTTCCCTGTGTGACTGCTCCCCAGCCTCGCAGGCTGGCATCCGTGGCCACCAGGACCCAGTCCCGAATGCCGAATCTGCGGCCCTCTAGAAGATGAGCACTCTGCAACCACCACAGGAGGGATACCCTTGTCCCTGGTGACAGGGTTATCCGCTGAAGCATCTGAAGATGCGACCCGGACCATTTGTCCAGAAGGTTCCACTGTGCGTGGAATCTGCCGAATGGGATTGCTTCGTAGGAAGCCACCATTTTTACCCAGAACCCTTGTGCATTGATGCACTGAGACTTGGTTCGGTTTTAGGAGGTTCCTGACTAGCTCGGATAACTCCCTGGCTTTCTCCTCCGGGAGAAGCACCTTCTTTCTGGACTATGTCCAGAATCATCCCTAGGAACAGAAGACAAGTCGTCGGAACCAGCTGCGATTTTGGAATATTGAAAATCCAATCGTGCTGCCGCAACACTACCTGATATAGTGCTACACCGATCTCCAACTGTTCCCTGGATCTTACCCTTATCAGGGAATCGTCCAAGTAAAGGATAACTAAAATTCCCTTCCTTCGAAGGAATATCATAATTTCGGTCATTACTTCAGTAAAGACCCGGGGTGCCGTGGACCATCCCTACGGCAGCGTCCGAACTGATACAGTTCTGTACCATAACCTGAAATACCCTTGGTGAGAAGGGAAAATTTTGACATGAAGGTAAGCCTCCTTGATGTCCCGAGACATCATGTAGTCCCCTTCTTCCAGGTTTGCAATCACTGCTCTGAGTGACTCAATTTTGAATTTGAACCTCTGTATGCAAGTGTTCAAAGATTTTAGATTTTAGATTTTAAAATCGGTCTCACCGAGCCGTCTGGCTTCGGTACCACAATAGTGTGGAATAATACCCCGTTCCCTGTTGCAGGAGGGGTACCTTGATTATCACCTGCTGGGAATACAGCTTGTGAATGGCTTCCAAAACTGCCTCCCTGTCAGCGGGAGACGTCGGTAAAACAGACTTTTGGAAACGGCGAGGGGAATACGTCTCGAATTCCAATTTGTACCCCTGAAATATTATCTGAAGGATCCAGGGGTCTACTTGCGAGTGAGCCCACTGCGCACTGAAATTCATTGAGAACGGGACCCCACCGTGCCTGAACTTGTAAGGCCCTAGCGTCATACTGAGGGCTTGGCAGCGGCGGAAAAGGGTTTCTGTTCCTTGGAACTGGCTGATCTCTGCAGCCATTTTCCTCTCCCTCTGTCACGAGCAGAAAAGAGGAACCCTTTTGTCCGCTTGCCAACCAGGACTGCGCCTGATAATACGGCGTCTTATTTTGAGAGGCGACCTGGGGTACATCCCCTCTTTTAAGGCAATACTTCCAAATGCCGTTTGGAATCCGCATCACCTGACCACTTTACTGGAATAATTGGACAACGCACTTATACTTGATGCCAGTCGGCAAATATTCCGCTGTGCATCCTGCATATATAGAAATGCATCTTTTAATTGCTCTATAGGCAATAATATACTGTCCTTATCTAGGATATCATATTTCCAGTCAGGGAATCCGACCACGCCAACCCAGCACTGCACATCCAGGCTGAGGCGATTGCTGGTCGCAGTATAACACCAGTATGTGTGTAAATACATTTTAGGATACGCTCCTGCTTTCTATCAGCAGGATCCTTAAGGGCGGCCATCTCAGGAGAGGGTAGAGCCCTTGTTTTTACAAGCGTGTGAGCGCTTTATCCACCCTAGGGGGTGTTTCCCAACGCACCCTAACCTCTGGCGGGAAAAGGTATACTGCCAATAACTTTTTAGAAAATATCAATTGTTATCGGGGGGAAACCCACGCATCATCACACACCTCATTTTATTTCTCAGATTCAGGAAAACTACAGGAAGTTTTTCCTCACCAAACATAATACCCCTTTTTTTTTTTCGGTGGTATTCATATTATCAGAAAAGTGTAAACTTTTTCCATTGCCTCAATCATGCAATGTGTGGCCCTATTGGAAATCACGGTTGTCTCTTCACCGTCGACACAGGAGTCAATACCCCTGTCGGCGTCTGTATCTGAGGTAACGGGCGCTTTAGGGCCCCTGTATGAGACGTCTGGACATGCACAAGCTGAGTAGCCGGCTGTCTCATGTCAACCACTGTCTTTTATACAAAGCTGACACTGTCACGCAATTTCAACAGTACATCCACTCAGGTGTCGACCCCCTAGGGGGTGACAACACTATTTCAGACACTCTACTCCGTCTCCTCATCATTTTTCTCCTCATACATGTCGACACCAACGTACCGACACACAGCACACACACAGGGAATGCTCTGATAGAGGACAGGACCCCACTAGCCCTTTGGGGAGACAGAGGGAGAGTTTGCCAGCACACACCAGAGCGCTATATATATACAGGGATAACCTTATATAAGTGTTTTTCCCTTTATAGCTGCTGTATTGTTATATACTGCGCCTAATTTGTGCCCCCCTCTCTTTTTTAACCCCTTTCTGTAGTGTAGTGACTGCAGGGGAGAGCCAGGGAGCTTCCCTCCAACTGAGCTGTGAGGGAAATGGCGCCAGTGTGCTGAGGAGATAGGCTCCGCCCCTTTCTCGGCGTCCTTATCATCCTTTTTCTGTATGTTTTGGCAGGGGTTAAATGCATCCATATAGCCCAGGAGTTATATGTGATGCATTTATTTTAGCCATATAAGGTTTTTTTATCGATTTATTGCGTCTCAGGGCGCTGCCCCCCCCAGCGCCCTGCACCCTCAGTGACCGGAGTGTGAAGTGTGCTGAGAGCAATGGCGCACAGCTGCGGTGCTGTGCGCTACCTTATCTGAAGACAGGATCGTCTTCTGCCGCCGATTTTTCCGGACCTCTTCGCTCTTCTGGCTCTGTAAGGGGGACGGCGGCGCGGCTCCGGTGACCCATCCAGGCTGAACCTGTGATCGTCCCTCTGGAGCTAATGTCCAGTAGCCTAAGAAGCCCAATCCACTCTGCACGCAGGTGAGTTCGCTTCTTCTCCCCTTAGTCCCTCGATGCAGTAAGCCTGTTGCCAGCAGGTCTCACTGAAAATAATAAACCTAAACTAAAACTTTCACAAAGAGCTCAGGAGAGCCCCTAGTGTGCACCCTTCTCGTCGGGCACAGAAATCTAACTGAGGCTTGGAGGAGGGTCATAGGGGGAGGAGCCAGTGCACACCAGGTGATCCTAAAGCTTTCTTTAGATGTGCCCAGTCTCCTGCGGAGCCGCTATTCCCCATGGTCCTTACGGAGTTCCCAGCATCCACTAGGACGTCAGAGAAATGGATATACAGTAACACATGTAACCGTGACAGGGAAGGTGGACCCTCTCAGCTCTAGGCCCCATAGCATCTGCATTCTCTGCACCTATGGTAGCTACGCCCTTGTATATAACACATGTAACTGTGACAGGGAAGGGAGCCCCTCTCACCTCTAGGCCCCATAGCATCTGCATTCCCTGCACCTATGGTATCTACGCCATTGTATATAACACATATAACTGTGACAGGAAAGGTGGGCCCCTCTCAGCTTTGGGCCCCATAGCAGCTGCATTCACTGCACCTATGGTAGCTACGCCCTTGTATATAACACATATAACTGTGACAGGGAAGGTGGGCCCCTCTCAGCTCTAGGCCCCATAGCAGCTGCATTCCCTGCACCTATGGTAGCTATGCCCTTGTATATAACACATGTAACTGTGACAGGGAAGGGGGCCCCTCTCAGCTTTGGGCCCCATAGCAGCTGCACTCCCTGCACCTATGGTAGCTATACCCTTGATACTCTCTATGTGCAGGGAGAATCTAATGCAGCATTTAGCTCACTATTGCTCACCAATTAGATGAATTTCTTACTTTCCACTGAAAGTCATATAGACTTAGCATGACATTCCGTGAAATGGAAAATAAGTGTGATAGCATGGATCTAATATCATGATGCTAAAACATTATGATGGTCAATTTCTTATTTATAAGGACTGCCTCACTTTTCACAGAACAGAGATTTGAAACCATAAAACTGGCTTATAGCACAATGCTGAGGAGTCAGTAGAAACATGGGCCCTCATTCCGAGTTGTTCGCTCGCAAGGCGAATGTAGCAGAGTTACACACGCTAAGCCGCCGCCTACTGGGAGTGAATCTTAGCTTCTTAAAATTGCGACCGACGTACGCGCAATATTGCGATTACAAACGAGTTAGCAGTTTCTGAGTATCTTCAGACTTACTCTGCCTGTGCGATCAGTTCAGTGCTTTTCGTTCCTGGCTGACGTCATAAACACACCCAGCGTTCGCCCAGGCACTCCCACCGTTTCTCCGGCCACTCCTGCGTTTTTTCCGGAAACGGTAGCGTTTCCAGCCACACGCCCCTAAAACGCCGTGCATCCGCCCAGTAACACCCATTTCCTGTCAATCACAATGCGAACGTCGGAGCGATGAAAATGCCGTGAGTAAACTTACTTTCTTCATAGTAAAGTTACTTGGCGCAGTCGCAGTGCGAACATTGCGCATGCGCACTAAGAGAATTCTCACTGCGATGCGATGAAAAACTCAGAGCGAACAACTCGGAATGAGGGCCCTGATGTATATTGAAGTTAGTATTCAAGTGCACAAACACCTCAGTGCTTTTATATTTGGAGAGGGCTAAGTGGATGGCTGGGCAGCCGTCCAATCAATGCTCTCGACACTAGAAGTATCAAACTACCTAAACTTCAAACAGTATTTCTCCTGCTTCCTCCAGCAGGGGAACCAATCACTGAATAGTAGCTGAGGAGGCAATTGGGCGTCATTATTTCTCAAATGGTCCAGAACCCTAACCCCAGAAGGGGAGCTTTGCAGTACTGTTGCAGGTCTTGATATTCCCTTCTTAAAGTTTGGAAAATACAACATGATGTACTGTACATGTAAACTGATTTCAGCATCATTTTAATGTAATATATTGTTAGCACTAAATAAGCATAGGAGGCAGGAGGGCCCACCAGGGGGGTGGGGGGTACTAATCATTGGAGAGAGATATAGTGGAGAGAGATAAAGTGCCAGCTAATCAGCTCATGACTGTCATGTTCTAGGTTGTGTTTGAAAAATGACAGGAGCTGATTATATGGTAGTTTATCTCTCTCCACTTTATTTCTCTCCAAGGCTTAGTACATCTGCCCTTGAGATTTTTTTCTGGCGCAGCCTAGGTTCCCCTTCAGACCACAGTAATTGAAAAAAGTAAAATACTTACTTGACTTCGACCACTAAAAAAACATCTAGACACAGTCTCTTTCATAAATGGGAGTACCATATTTTTTTTCAGAGGGGAATAAACTGTAGAATACAATTTTGTCAGTGCTTGTGATGATCACAGGGATGGTTTGTACATCAGTAGTTAGAACATTGTGTTATTTAGATATACATTGAATTTGTTGGAAATTATTTTATTTTTTTCTTAAAAAATATTTGTATTTTAGTTGAGGGAGTTTTTGATACAATGTACATTTTTGTAAGCACAGTCTACTGGCAAAACCATCCAAAATAGCAAATAAGTAATATTCCCTGTGAATGTATAAACATTAAGAAACTGCAGCCTAGAATGTAAAAATGTAACATAATGTAATGAAATCCATAACATGCTCTCCCCAGTTAAACCCTTCCTTCCTCACCATAAGACCTCATAATATTATTATGAATTTTTATTTTATTTCCAACACCCCTATGTGTTTCATAGACTAATTTGTGATAGCACATTACAAATGGCAAGTTTCATACAGTATAACTTTCAGCATATGACAGTATATAACAGAGGTTAGAATGGAGGCATGGTCCCCGCATATAAACACACACACACACCTAGTAATTCAGTCACCATACAGGCTGAGAGTATGGAATTTAGCAGTGTATTGTAGTCATTGCGCACTGCTTGACAGCGTTGGATCATGGGCAAGGTACGTATAAATAAGCATAAATAAACATAATTATACGAGTTGGATGTACAAACATCATTATGTACAGTATATAGGAATCTTGCCATGACAGTACGACAAGATCCTCAATCTTTAAATAGTCAGATTGGCTATCTGCGAGCCTAGACTTTCCAGCTTCAGTCTTGCCTGCACATTAACAGGCAGTAGTAGGCTGAGCTGAGACACTCTGTGCTGCTTTGAACCTTCTAGTGCTCATATTGGCCACAGGATGTTCTAATCCTACCCACTGCTTCTCCTGCTTATCCAGAATTTTAAGAACAAATGCAAGAACAGAAGTCATCTGACCTCAGTCAACTGCACCAAAAACACTATTTACTATGATAGGTTGTGTGAGGGTCATTAATGAATGGGTGGGAAAAACAAAATGTTAGGTTAAAAGGCAAATAGATAATGATGGCATACACCTACCCGAGAGGGT
Source organism: Pseudophryne corroboree (assembly GCF_028390025.1). NCBI lineage: Eukaryota > Metazoa > Chordata > Amphibia > Anura > Myobatrachidae > Pseudophryne > Pseudophryne corroboree. The sequence goes on from NC_086450.1 coordinate 389,397,412, forward strand.
ACAGCCATTCCTACTCTCATGATTATGGAGGTGTCAGGATTATATTTTGCACCTTATATACCGCATCAATTTTATAGACATCAGATGAGGGAAAATATCAAGTGCACAGCTCTTGGAAGATTATACGCTCTTCTAAAGAACCACGTAGAGAGTATTGTGCTGAGAAACTTTTACATAGACAGTGAATCCTGCCTTGCCATTTCTCATGAGGACAAACCTCCAGGGGAGACAGTTCTTGGAATTTGATTTACAATTGGAAATCCTAACAGGTGAATATGAGATATAAGTGAATTAGGTATAACGTCCAATTCTGTATTCTTACCTTCAGACTAACATCGAATAAGACATTACATTCTCTTTATTCACTTATGCTCCACTCGTCTTTATATATTACTACCCCCTATAAATTGGCATCTCTGCTTTATTTACTTATGCTCCACTCGTCTTTATTTATTACTACCCCCTATAAATTGGCATCTCTGCTATGTTGTACAGCACTGCAAGTGCCCAGCCTCCTTTGTCTTAAGCGTTATAGGAACCGGTATACCCAGCAATAATGACCAATTGGTATTCTACTTCCTCTATGCTGGATGCTGGCTTTGAAATATACGTCCCATTGTGTTAGTTCCTCTGCAGCCTCAATCTCATTTAGAAGCCAAATCATAAATAATGCATCGGGAAACTCGGCTTCCTGAAGATAACAATACTCCTTAAATCTTAGAGCATATAATCATCCAATAAATAGTCCTGAATAGCTCTGAGGCTGCTGGATACACATGATGGAAGATATATACGAGACAACTTCACACTCGCAGATAAGGGCAATGAGTTTCCTGTTGGGCAAAATACCATAGATATATTTGCCGCTATCTGGAAATGAATTCAGGTAATAGAATCTTTCAGGATTTTAGATATAGTTCCACTTCAGAATATCACTTTTACTAATCGCTGCTCTGTGGACAACGTATTGTGTTCTATCTTCAGCTGGTGAGTATCTCCCAGATAATTCTGCCAGCTTCCTGCAAGCTGGCAGTATATTAGTCTTACTGAACAGGCTACAGTGTTTGCATTACAGATGGAGCAGACCTTATTGAAGGCATTAGTTCATCTGGCTTTTGAACCAGCACCAGGTAATGGCATTGACATTTGCTGTAGTGGTTATAAGATGATGTGAAATTCTGTGGCATCTCTACTACAGTGAACTGCAGAATGTGAAATAAATTCTACTTCACTTGCAATTTTATCAAATGCACTACATGAGGGCTAAGAGGGTTATTCAGGTTTGTTAGCAAACCAAAAACGTAAGCAATTGGGCAAAACCATGTTGCACTGCAGGTGGGGCAGATGTAACATGTGCAGAGAAATTTAGATTTGGGTGGGTTACATTGTTTCTGCGCATGGTAAATACTGGCTGCCTCATTTCTACACTGCAATTTAGATTTCTCTTACATCCTAGAGGATGCTGGGGACTCTGTAAGGACCATGGGGGTATAGACGGGCTCTGCAGAAGACATGGGCACTATAAAGAATTTTAGAATGGGTGTGCACCGGCTCCTCCCTCTATGCCCCTCCTCCAGACCTCAGTTAGATCCTGTGCCCAGAGGAGATTGGGTGCATTACAGGGGAGCTCTCCTGAGTTTCTCTGAAAAAGAATTTTGTTAGGTTTTTTATTTTCAGGGAGCACTGCTGGCAACAGGCTCCCTGCATCGTGGGACTGAGGGGAGAGAAGCAGACCTACTTAAGTGATAGGCTCTGCTTCTTAGGCTACTGGACACCATTAGCTCCAGAGGGGGTCGGAACGCAAGTCTCCCCTCGCCGTTCGTCCCAGAGCCGCGCCGCCGTCCTCCTCACAGAGCCGGAAGATAGAAGCTGGGTGAGTATAAAAAGAAAGAAGACATCTTAGGCGGCAGAAGACTTCAGATCTTCCTGAGGTAACTCTGCGCGCCATTGCTCCAACACACAACACACACTGGCAGGCACGGACAGGTGCAGGGCGCTGGGAGGGGCGCCCTGGGCAGCAATAAACACCTCTAAATCTGGCATTTTTAAAGTTTAAGGGCTGCGGAGGCAGTGATTATATAAATCCCCCGCCAGTTTTTTTATACTTTGAGCGGGACCGAAGTCCGCCGCTGGAGGGGGCGGAGCTTGGTCCCTCAGCACGAACCAGCGCCATTTTCTCCACAGAGATCTGCAGAGATGCTGGCTCCCCGGTCTCTCCCCTGCTGAACACAGTGACACAGGGCTGAAAAGGGGGGGGGCACTTGTAAGGCGCAGTGAGTGTATTACACAGTAAATATATATAAAAGCGCTATTCTCTGGGAAATTATTTCCAATGTCCGTTGGCGCTTGGTGTGTGCTGGCATACTCTCTCTCTGTCTCTCCAAAGGGCCTTATTGGGGAATTGTCTCCTTAGAACTATAACCCTGTGTGTGTGGGGGTGTCGGTACGAGTGTGTCGGCATGTCTGATGCGGAAGGCTCAGCTAAGGAGGAGGTGGAGCAGATGATTGTGGTGTCTCCGTCGGCAACGCAGACTCATGATTGGATGGACATGTGGAATGTTTTAAATGCAAATGTGACCTTATTACATAAGAGACTGGACAAAGCAGAGTCCAGGGAAAATGCAGAGAGTCAATCCACGGCTTCGACTGGGTCACAGGGCCCTTCTTGGTCTCAAAAACGTCCCCTATCCCAGATAGCAGACACTGATACCGACACGGATTCTGACTCCAGTGTCGACTACGATGATGCGAGGTTACACCCAAGGGTGGCCAAAAGTATTCATTATATGATTATTGCAATAAAAGATGTTTTGCATATCAGAGATGACCCCTCGGTCCCTGACACGAGGGTGCGCATGTATAAGGAAAAGAAACCTTATTTGAAAAAGCTTGGGAAACTCCAGATAAAAAATTGCAGATTCCCAAAAGGATTCTTATGGCATATCCTTTCCCTGCACAGGACAGGGTACGTTGGGAATCCTCACCCAGGGTGGACAAGGCTTTAACACGCCTGTCCAAGAAGGTGGCGCTACCGTCTCCGGACATGGCAGCCCTCAAGGGTCCTGCTGATCGCAGACAGGAAACTACTTTAAAATCTATTTATGCGCATACAGGTGCTTTGCTCAGACCGGCAATAGCATCGGCATGGGTGTGTAGTGCAGTTGCAGCTTGGACAGATACCTTGTCAGCTGACCTTGATACCCTAGACAGGGATACCATATTATTGACCTTAGGTCACATTAAAGACGCAGTCTTATATATGAGGGACGCTCAAAGAGACGTTGGGCTGCTAGGTTCGAGAGCCAACGCCATGGCGACTTCTGCTAGGCGAGCCCTGTGGACCCGCCAATGGACGGGTGATGCCGACTCAAAAAAGCATATGGAGGTTTTGCCATACAAAGGTGAAGTTTTATTTGGGGAAGGTCTCGCGGACCTGGTTGCCACAGCTACCGCGGGTAAATCTACCTTTTTGCCTTTTGTTCCCCCACAGCAAAAGAAAACTCCACAATATCAGATGCAGTCCTTTCGGTCGCATAAGTCCAGAAGAGGTCGGGGCTCATCTTTCCGCGCCAGAGGTAAGGGTAGAGGGAAGAGAGCACCTGCTCCGGCTAGTTCCCAGGAGCAGAAGTCTTCTCCGGCTTCTACTAAATCCACCGCATGACGCTGGGGTTCCACTGAGGGAGTCCGCGCCGGTGGGGGCACGTCTTCGACTCTTCAGCCAGGTCTGGGTTCTGTCAGACGTGGATCCTTGGGCGATGGAAATTGTATCCCAAGGCTACAAACTGGAATTTGAAGAGGTGCCCCCTCGCCGATTTTTCAAGTCGGCCTTGCCAGCTTCTCCCCCAGAGAGGGCAGTAGTGTTAGCTGCAATTCAAAAGCTGTGTCTACAGCAAGTGGTTATCACGGTTCCCCTAGTCCAACAGGGGAAAGGGTACTATTCACCCTGTTCGTGGTCCCGAAGCCGGATGGCTCGGTCAGACCCATTTTAAATCTAAAATCCCTAAACCTGTACTTGAAAAAGTTCAAATTCAAGATGGAATCGCTCCGGGCTGTGATCTCCAGTCTGGAAGGGGGGGATTTTATGGTTTCACTCGACATAAAGGATGCATACCTTCATGTCCCCATATATCCTCCTCATCAGGCGTACCTGAGATTCGCTGTACAAGACTGTCATTACCAGTTTCAGATGTTGCCGTTTGGGCTTTCCACGGCCCCGAGGATTTTCACCAAGGTGATGGCGGAGATGATGGTGCTCCTGCGCCGGCAGGGAGTCACAATTATCCCTTACTTGGACGATCTCTTGATAAAAGCGAGATCGAGAGATCAATTGCTGAAAAGCGTAGCACTCTCCCTGAGAGTGCTACAACAGCACGGTTGGATTCTAAATCTGCCAAAGTCGCAATTGATCCCAACAACGCGGCTATCATTCCTAGGCATGATTCTGGACACGGAACAGAAGAGGGTTTTTCTCCCGATGGAAAAAGCTAAGGATCTCCAGAACATGGTCAGAGACCTGCTAAAACCAAAGAGTGTCGGTTCATCAATGCACTCAAGTTCTGGGAAAAATGGTGGCAGCATACGAGGCCATCCCCTTCGGCAGGTTTCATGCGAGGACATTTCAGTGGGACCTTCTGGACAAGTGGTCGGGGTCCCATCTACAAATACATCAGAAGATAAACCTGTCCCCCAGGGCCAGGGTGTCTCTCCTGTGGTGGCTGCAGAGTGCTCACCTTCTAGAGGGTCGCAGATTCGGCATTTAAGACTGGGTTCTGATAACAATGGACGCTAGCCTCCGAGGCTGGGAAGCAGTCACACAAGGAAGGAATTTTCAGGGACTGTGGTCAAGCCAGGAGGCTTGTCTACACATCAACGTGCTGGAATTAAGGGCCATATACAACGGCCTACAACAAGCGGAGAATCTTCTTCGCGACCTATCGGTTCTGATTCAATCAGACAACGTCACAGCCGTAGCTCATGTATACCGCCAAGGCGGGACAAGGAGCAGAGTGGCAATGGCGGAAGCCACCAGGATTCTGCGCTGGGCAGAAAATCATGTAAGCGCTCTGTCAGCGGTATTCATTCCGGGAGTGGACAACTGGGAAGCAGACTTCCTCAGCAGACACGATCTCCATCCAGGAGAGTGGGGTCTTCATCAAGAAGTCTTTGCAGAGATAACAAGTCTTTGGGGACTTCCTCAAATAGACATGATGGCATTACGCCTCAGCAAGAAGCTTCGGAGGTATTGTGCCAGGTCCAGGGACCCTCAGGCAGTAGCGGTGGACGCCTTGGTGTTACCATGGGTGTTTCAGTCGGTCTATGTGTTTCCTCCTCTTCCTCTCATCTCAAAAGTATTGAAAATCATAAGACGAAAAAGTGTACTGACAATACTCATTGGCCTCGAAGGGCCTGGTATTCGGATCTTCAGGAGATGCTCACAGAAGATCCGTGGCCTCTTCCTCTCAGGGAGTACCTTTTGCAACAGGGGCCCTGCGTGATCCAAGATTTACCGTGGTTACGTTTGATGGCATGGCGGTTGAACGCCGAATCCTAGCTGGGAAAGGTATTCCGGAGGAAGTCATCCCTACTCTGATAAAGGCTAGGAAGGAGGTGACGGCGAAACATTATCACCGTATCTGGAGGAAGTATGTATCTTGGTGTGAAGCCAGGAAGGCTCCTACGGAAGATTTCCATCTGGGCCGTTTTCTCAACCTTCTACAGACAGGAGTGGATATGGGCCTAAAATTAGGCTCCATTAAGGTACAGATTTCGGCCCTGTCTATTTTCTTTCAGAAGGAATTGGCTTCTCTCCCGGAAGTCCAGACTTTTGTTAAGGGAGTGCTGTATATCCAGCCTCCTTTTGTGCCTCCAGTGGCACCATGGGACCTAAACGTGGTGTTAAGGTTCCTGAAGTCTCACTGGTTTGAGCCGCTTCAAATGGTTGAATTAAAATTTCTCACTTGGAAGGTGGTCATGTTGTTGGCCTTGGCATCTGCAAGGCGGGTGTCTGAATTGGCGGCCTTGTATCACAAGAGCCCGTTTTTGATTTTCCATGTGGATAGAGCAGAGTTGAGGATTCGTCCTCAATTTTTCCCTTAGGTGGTTTCTTCATTTCATATGAACCAACCTATTGTGGTGCCTGTGGCTACAGATGACTTGGAGGATTCCAAGTCCCTGGATGTAGTCAGGGCCTTAAAAATCTATGTAGCCAGGACGACTCGGGTTAGGAAAACAGAAGCACTGTTTGTCCTGTATGCAGCCAACAAAGTTGGCGCTCCTGCTTCGAAGCAGACTATTGCTTGCTGGATCTGTTACACGATTCAGCAGGCTCATTGTACGGCAGGATTGCCGTTACCAAATTCGGTTAAAGGCCCATTCCACTAGGAAGGTGGGCTCTTCTTGGGCGGCTGCCTGAGGCGTCTCGGCTTTACAGCTTTGCCGAGCAGCTACTTGGTCGGGTTCAAACACCTTTGCAAGGTTCTATAAGTTTGATACCCTGGCTGATGAGGACCTTGCGTTTGCTCAGTCGGTGCTGCAGAGTCGTCCGCACTCTCCCGCCAGGTCTGGAGCTTTGGTATAAACCCCATGGTCCTTACGGAGTCCCCAGCATCCTCTAGGACGTAAGAGAAAATAAGATTTTAAACCTACCGGTAAATCTTTTTCTCCTAGTCCGTAGAGGATGCTGGGCGACCGTCCCGGTGCGGACAAAATCTGCAAGGCTTGTATATAGTTGTTGCTTACATAAGGGTTATGTTACAGTTGAGATCAGTCTTTAGCTGATACTGTTTTGTTCAGGCTGTTTACTGGTTGCGTATATTCCAGGTTATACGGTGTGGATGGTATGGGCTGGTATGAATCTTGCCCTTAGATTAACAAAATCCTTTCCTCGTATTGTCCATCTCCTCTGGGCACAGTTTCTCTAACTGAGGTCTGGAGGAGGGGCATAGAGGGAGGAGCCAGTGCACACCCATTCTAAAATTCTTTATAGTGCCCATGTCTCCTGCGGAGCCCGTCTATACCCCTATGGTCCTTACGGAGTCCCCAGCATCCTCTACGGACTAGGAGAAAAAGATTTACCGGTAGGTTTAAAATCTTATTTTCAAGAGATTTGAACATACCCCACCCAAATCTAAATCTCTCTGCACATGTTACATTTGCCCCACCTGCACTGCACCATGGTTTTGCCCAATTGCTTACTTTTTGGGTTTGCTAACAAACCTGAATAATTTCCGAGGTCAGATTTTAATAAATTTAAAATGGTTTTATTACTGTCACTCATAGATCATAGGAAGACCTTTGGTTTTGACTGGTCCACAGGTGAAATGGGGAAATCCCCAGTGGGCCCCAATGCCTGACACCCCACTTCCTCTTCTAGGGGTCATGATCCAGACTATGCACTCTCTCATCTCTCAATCTCCCCCTGCCACCAACTCCCGATCCTTTACCCAACTCCCTCTGCCCTCCCCCATCCCTTTAGCCAACTGCCCCTGGCTTTATCCAACTTTCCCCACCTCTCTCAGCTCCCCCTGTCCACAACTGCCCCTCCTTTCCCTTACTCCCTCTGTCACTATCTGCCCTCAGAAGGGATGCATGATAAATCGCATTGTGAATGTGCATCCTAATACTCATTGCATGGATATTGGCATTGTCGAAGGCCATATGCATGAATATTTTTCAGCAAAGGACAGCTCTCCTGATGAGCACATGCATTGTTGCACGCACAACGGGGAGTACTGGGAGGGATCCCTCTCAGGAGGAAAGCCAAAAAGAAGCCCATAAGCATCTATAAGGTAACACTATCTACAGATGGCATTGCCCACTGCATCCAGGCTGTGGAATTTATTGCATTCCGGAGCTTTTTGCATATGCCTTAAATGGCCAAAACCTCCAAAATGGCATTCTCAGAGGCTTGGACACATTTTTAGGTATGATGCATCCTCCCTCCCCCTTTACCTTTATCCAACGCCCCCCTCCACTCTCACCTCCCCATGTCCCCAACTCACTCTCCTTTTCCCAACTTCATCTGTCACTATCTGCCTACACCTTTATACAACTCCCCCAACCTCTCTCTTCTCCGCCTGTCTGAAAATCCCCCTGCTTTCCGCAATTCCCATGGTCAATATCTGTTCCCACCTTTATCCAAATCACCCCACCTCTCTCATATGCGCCTGTGCCCAACTCCCCCCTTTTTTCCCCAACTCTTTCTGCCACTATCTGCTCCCCACCTTTATCCAGTTCCCTCCACCGCTCTCATCTCCCCCTGTCCTCAACTCCCCCTGCCCCCATCTTCCCCTTTCCTCTTCTTTCCTTCAATCCACTGCTCAATCTAAACCATCCAAGACAGCCACATTGTCATTGTCCACATGAAGCTCCATGCCCACTTGCATACATTACCTGCCCACGTATATCTAAACCAGCAGTGAAGGAATATACAGCCGCCCCAATGTTCCATTGTTTTCAGACTCCAGGCTCTGTAAACAGATTTTAGAACATGACTCAACCAATCTCTCTGGATCTTTAACCCCCCTCCAAGCCATAAATGGGAAAAACACCTGTGTTTAATCCTACTGTTAATTTAGTTTCAGTGTTCAGCCTCCTACAGTAGTATTATGTTTCATATTATGAAAATAGTTTAGGTATACCCCTACTGTTCAGCTAGCATGATTGATATGTGTAGTCGTGGTCGCTTTCACTTCATTTCAGGTTTTGTTTTTTTTCTGCAACATAATAATAATATGACAAGATTGCAGCTGTGCTCATAATAAATAATGGTTGTAAGAGAAACAGGACATTAAATCATGGAAAAGGAGATTAAAAATCACGGCCATCATCCCCCCTGGAACTATTTCACATTGTAAGTTAACTGTATCTGCAGGGGAATGTATACAGTATGTGTATGTATGTATGTATGTATATATATATATATATATATCTCCGGTGTGTGTATTTATATATATATATACAGTATATATATATATATAATATATACACACACACATATACAGTGTATATATATATATATAACTCTCTCTCTATATATATATATCTATACAATATAAATATATATACATATATATATGTATATATACATATATATATGTGTATATACATACATACGTACATACTTGCTAGCATTTGTCCGTGATGTCTGTTTCTGTTATGGCTCAGTGGTACCAATTTTACAAAGACAGTAGGTCCATCTAATGTTGTAATGTTTATTTTATATTGTACACATTGATAAAACAATTACTTTGTAAGCAGCATTTGCAGTTTTTCCTTCAGGGATTAACTCAAAAAGATGCTTGTGGCTACTAACTCGTGAGCAAGCCACGTAAAGCTGTCCATGGGAGAAGCAGCTGGTCCTGAGATCTACGCCTGAAGCCCTGAGTGATTGCCCCTGTGACTTGTTGATCGCCATAGCGTAGCAAACATTTACAGGAAACTGTAGGCGCTTGTATTGAAAAGTAAAATTGTTAGGGATAAGGGGTATAAGTGGTATATACACAGTCTCACCTGTGCCACTTCTCATTAGAATCTTTGGTTTATTTAAGGTATCTCTGCAGAACAGTCACTTTAAGTTGGGTTCCATTGCATAACTTGGGAAGAATCGGAACACCAACTTTCAGTGCACCGACTGTCAAGCATCTTTTTTTTTCCTTTATTGCTCCTCTCCCTGATGTCAGATCGAGATCATACATACCTCAGATTCTTTCTAGGTCACTTAGCTGTACAATAGTGAAAATGCGATCCAATTTCATCTATTAGTTTCTGCGTGATGCCGGAAAAACAGACAGACAAAAATTGAGAAAACTTTTTTTTTTTTGTCTCCATACAGTAGTTCATAAACAGTGCCTAGATAGAAGTATATTTCTCAAAATAAAATTGCTACTGTACTGTATGTACAGACACAACCCTTACAGTTTTATTATTTATATGTATATATATATATATATATATATATATATTATTATTATTATTATTATCAGCATCATGTCTTTTAAAGCCTCCGATGCTCCTTGCTGTGTCTTTTATTCGGGATGGAAACCAGATATATGGTGCGTGTATAAAACAATCTGTGCCAGCTGCCTTCTCTGTCCTATATGCTGGTATGAATCAGAATGCACACATTTACTGTCAGTCTGCATCTGACAGATCCTGCGAGATGTTTATATAATACACATATTTTAAATGACACAATCACTTTAATACTGCAGCTATCTCTTTTGCCAAAAATGGGCTAAAATCAATAGAAGTTGCATGTGTTCCGAGAAGAAATGATTCTCAGCAGTTTAAGAGTTTTTATGGCCTAGCATGAGAAACCTCAAACCTAATGAAATTATACTTGATATAGCTTTTATAGTCTCTGCCGGCCAGTTACTGCTTATGGAGCACAGAAATCACCTAGAGAACGTCTCTAACTTCCATCTGAGAGTCTGTTGTTAAAAATTAAAGTGTAAAAAAAAAGTCACATTGTTGCCCTGTCTGTTTTTATAATAGGCCTTTGAGACTGCGGAGCAGAGATGCGTTTTGCTGGCTAGTTTCATAGAGTGGACAAAACAATATTCTATAATGGCTAGATATGTCACAGACGCTACCCTAGTGATGGTGGTTATTTGGCGCAAGGATGAGATTCTGTAAACCTTTTGGCTGACATAGGGCATTCGAAATTGCGGAGTAGGACACGGTGGATTTTCAAAAATATGCTAATGCCGCAGCCTGCGGTGATTTCTACAGGGACACCCACTGACAGCATCTCTGATTTTCTGCTTGCGTACAAGGACGTTCCATTGGTCGCGCATCGTTCGCATCATTTGACCTCAACGCAACCCAGTGCAGCTCAGAAAGTCTGTTACAAGTAATCTGCTAGAACCTTTACAGCTGCATATGAAGACGCAGTTGCAGGCTCAGACAGCGCCCCGAAAATGCAGTCGTCTGCGTTTTTGTAGCGACCGCCCTGTTACATCCCACAAACGCTTACTACCGGTGGTGGCTCTAGAGGTGGGGTTGTACATTTCTTGTTGGGAATCACTGAGGGTCATTCAGATTTGGTTGGAGAAGCTAACGCTGAATGGAATGAGCAGCGATAGTTCTGTATGCTAATGCAGCCGGAGGCGTCTATTCCAATGGACGTCTCCTGCTGCAGTAGTGATCCGACCTACATCCTAAGACGCAGGTATCGGGTCACTGACTCACCTTAGGGCAGCAAGCATGTCCCCAGTCACAGTGGCCAGGAAATCTCCGTTACTGTGTGGCGTAACATGTATAAAGGGCACTATTGAGTGGTGTAAAGTCAACAAGGAGCGAATCGGTGTGGTGTAATGTCAACAAGGAGCGAATCGGGTGTGGTGTAACGTCAACAAGGAGCGAATCGGGTGTGGTGTAACGTCAACAAGGAGTGAATCGGTGTGGTGTAACGTCAACATGGAGTGAATCGGTGTGGTGTAACATCAACAAGGAGTGAATCGGTGTGGTGTAACGTCAACAAGGAACGAATCGGTGTGGTGTAACGTCAACAAGGAGCGAATCAGTGTGGTGTAACGTCAACAAGGAACAATACGTTATGGTGTAATGCAAATAAGGAGGGATACAGTGTGGTGTAATTATTATTATTATTACAATTTATTTATAGGGTGCCACAAGTGTTTTGCAGCGCTGTACATACAACACACATTAGAACAATACAGGGATACAGAACTTAACATCACAGAAAACTAAAATAGAGCACAGGTAACAATGAGCATCATAATTCTCAGTACACAATACAGCTGAGATGTCAGGAAGTAAAGGAGTAATCTGCATACTGCTGGGGACGGGAAGCCATTAGAAGAGATGAACAGTCACGAGCGAGAGGAAATGCAGGTATAGACGGTCACTGAGTAGGAGAGAGAGCTGTAATTGAAGTGCAAGAGAAGAGGGCCGTGATAACAGTAGTGTAGAAGGCCTTGCTCTAAGGAGCTTACAATCTAGGGGGAGAGGGAGACAGACAGGTTACATGAGGTACAAGCAAGTTGAAGGTGGCCTGGTGTCAGGAAGTAAGCGAGGCAGAGATGGCCAAGGCGTGTGGATGGGAGAGTGGCCTCAAGACTAGGTTATGCGGAAGGGTACGCTTTGATGAACAAGTGAGTTTTAAATTCCCAATTGAAGCTTTGCAAGGTCGGGGCAAGTCTAAAAGAGCAAGGGAGCTTGTTCCAGTGAAGGGAGGCAGTGCGGGCAAATCTTGGATTCGCGCATGGGATGTAGTGACCAGGGTAGACGAGAGGCGATGGTCATTGGCCGACCAGAGTGGGTGGGTGGGAGTATGTACAGAGATGAGGTTGGAGATGTATGGTGCAGTGGAATTAGAGAGGGCCTTGTATGTGAGGGTGAGGAGTTTGAAGAGGATTCTGTGGGGGAATGGGAGCTAGTGTAGGTTTTGTTGCAGGGGAGTGGCAGATGTGGAATGGTGGGAGAGGAAGATAAGTCTAGCTGCAGAGCTGAGAACAGATTGGAGTGGAGCGTGACAATGCTAAATTCCTTGTCGTATAAACAACCCTTTATGAAGCTAAGAACACTGTACGCTGTTTACTTAAGAAGTACCGTAATGGTACGCTATTGGCGTAGCGATCGCTCAGCCGTAGGCGAGACGCTCAAGCGTCACGTTTGCTCACGGCCCAGTGATCACAGGACACGTTATTGGTTATGTCTAGGGGAATGATTCGCTGTAGCGTAGCATACGCTCGAGACCACGAGGAGGTCACCAGCGATGCAGACGCTTACAACACTATACCTTTATGTTAAAACCTTATACCAATGAAATACACTGAATACCTTAATGTGAGTACAGGGTGTAAGTGCAACCTTGTGTAACCTGACTATCTACAAAGCTGCTTGAGCGTCACCGACGCTCAAGTGAACACTTATCACTATAGAAAATACACAGATACTGGTTTAGGTTCCAAGGCCTATTAACTGTATTATGTCTAATATACTTGTAAAAGGGGATAACAGTACATATGATACACTACAATATAACAGAGACTTCCTAACCACAGAACTAAACAATAAATACAAAAGGACAATACTACTCTGACCTAAATGAAATACAATACAATACTATCTAATACAATACAATACTAGCCTAGTCTAGGGGAGATATGAGAGAACAGAACAGAGAGAGAGAGAGAGAGAGAGAGAGAGAGAGATGAGATGAGAGAAATTGGCTCACAGAAAGACAATGATAACGGAGAGAAACTTACGCACAAAGGGTATGATCGCCTGCGCCTCGATATCCAGCTCCCGGCTATCAGCAGATAACCGTTGATGAGAGAGTGAGAGCTGGATGTGGTCGGCCTGCCTATTTATGCCCCACACACAATGCAATCTCCTGGTCCTACAATCCCATTGTCCATTGGCCGAAGGAATTCGGCCCTGTATCATAACAAAAGGTCATAGGGTGATTCATACAGGTGGGCTGTGACGATTTCCAACAGCTCAGGTGGGTGGGAAACTGGGTTTCCCGCCGCATACCTGAGTATGTGTAATTAATAGAAATGGACATAAACTTCTTATGTCCATAACTATTCGCACGAGCGATTAATACGCTCCAAACCAACACCGGAATATTGCTAATTAAATACTCTTCCGATGGGTACCAAACACTGCTGTATGATTCCTGTTAGACCCTTCGTACGATATAAAGAGGGATTCCTCAGCTCTGGGACATTGTATTTTAACCAAACTTTCAGAATCTATCAAAGGGACCATGATCTATAAACTACATTAATTGTGAACATTTGTAACGAATGAGTCGCACGCTACGACTACATAAACTCTACCGTAAATACGCATACCGCGCCTGCGAGTGCACGTTATTGCGGGTATGCGCATCCACGGGAGAGCGCACGCACGCGCAGCGCGGACCAGTGTGCGGTGCAAATATGGCAACGTGCATTGAGACATTTTTCTGACTTTGACAGTCCACCCTTTGGCAGTCAATTATAACTGCCACAAAACATTTAAGGAGAAAAATGTAAGTCAGGGGTTAATTGATTTCCATGGTTGGGTAGGGGAGGAGAGAGGAGAAGGTGTGAAGAGGGTATGACCTAGTGAGATAGCAGAAGCATGTGTGTATGAATCCATGTTTGGGGGGTCATGTATCATCGTGCCGTACGTGTTGTAAATCAAGCTTCGAGGTATTGCGAAGTATACATTTGAATTCCTTCTTATCCTGTGGTACAGGTCTGTGGATGGGCTGTCAAACTCTACCGAGCTCATTTCGGCTGTGGTTGTAACAAAATGGGGATGCACATTTTAGTTGATGATACATGAATGGGGGAGGTATGTGGTTGCTGATATCTGTGCCTGTATTCCCTATCGTCTATGTGTGTCGTTACCTGAGGGTTGTAGAGATGAAGATAAAGAACACTTACGAAAAATGCAATGATATTCTATGTCAGGGAAATGTACATCTGTCGTCGAAGTTGTTTTCGGTATCTGTTGAGAGTCGTCTTCTTTGCGCTGTATTGCTCCTTAGGCATGAGCAAATAGCTTTGTCTGAGCCATCAGATTTACAAAAATGTTGGGCTAGCGTGAGTTTAAAGATACTAGGGAAACTGGGGATCCATGGCAAAGTTCATCAAGTGTCCATATTTAAAGTTGTCAAATCTTCTTCTTTGGTCAATCCGTTGTCTGTATACATCTCGTCTCGTCAGCTTCCTCGTCCAAGGGGGTCTTTGTATCTTGGAGAAAAGCAGAAAAACAGGTGAAAGAAACGGACCGTATAATCGCATTTTCATCACATCCTGGTTTCTATCATTGGGTCATAAATCAAATCCAGGTTAATTACGGTTTCCTCACTCCTCAAGCTCATCACTTTTGTACTTTGTTTGCACCTCATTAAAGCCTGCCCGCATCTAAATATCAATCCAATCGATATAACGACACCCAAGATACATAGTAGAAACTTTCCAACATCCATTATGACTCCTTGAGCCCACTCTCCCAAACCGGAGAACCAATTTCGCGGGTTCAACCATGACACCCAACCAGTCAGCTCATTACCTACAGCAGCAAGGGTGAGATTGTGTTTTCGACGAAATTCCCACTTCAATTGGAGAATATCGTCCATCTTTTGGTCTATGACCTCTACCGGATCCTCGGTGCTATTTGTGATATACGTGCAACACTTTATGCCGTACTGTGTTGCCAATGTAACACAATATCCGCCTGTTACTGCTGTAAGATAATTAAGAACCATCCTATGCTGAACTAGTTCTGTTTTATAAGCTTGAAGTTCTCTTCCAGTGTATCTAAACGTGTCATCATACATTTCAGTGATATTATCTAACAAATTGGCGAGTGCGGAAATGTATTTATAATTCATCACACCTCGAGCGGTGCGAGTGAAATCTAACGCTACCAGAACCTGAATCCCGGTGGATTCATGGATAAGATCAGAGGCCGGATGCTCTAACCTTTCTGACAGTTGTCTTTTAACTCGGTGCTCGTAGTGAGTGTGAGTATAAGGAGCTTGGGCACCACGGTGTATGTCCTTCATTTTGTCATGTGTAACAGTCATCACTTCAGGCAATACTTTTCCAATGTAACACAATCCTTCAGAGTTTGGGGCAAGCCACTTGTACGCCTTTCTCCCGCATATGAAATATGCATCATCGGGGAGAACATAAGGGACGGAGAAGGACATGACCATGTTACAAACCTTCCAGGTGAAATCTCCTGACCCTAATTCTTCCATCTGCCTAATGCACGTATCGGTTTGTACGATATGTGCACAGTATCCTGGTGATACCTCTCCAACTCTAGTAATCCTATTTCCTAAGGTATATCGATACCGGAAAGATTTTCCTCTACTGGCTATGTGGCGTACGAGCTCTGTATCTGTAGGCATTCTATCTGCTCTGTGTGAAAAGGTCATGGTAAGGTTGCTCCATGACACTTCCCAATTTCCCGGTTTTCTGGGATTGGAGATGTTAAAACATAAGAGGGACCTATCCACATGGTATTGGTGGAGCTTCAAACTAGGAGGGCTGGAGATGTTAAACCTCCGGTCCACCGGTCTCCCACCACTTAGCTCAAGTACCTCCCCTAACGTTAAAGGAAATGGTACTAGCCCTGATTTGCTGTGTCCCTGAGGTACTTGAGAGCATACCCAACAATCTGTTTGGTTTAACACGTTACCCACTAAGGAGTGATAGTCACTCAATGGATGCCGGTCTATATGGATATTAAAACTAGATTGGCATTTCTTTATGCATCCATCTTCAACCAGATTATCACAGAGCCTACAGATACAATTTTCTTCAGCTAACAATCCATCACAATTTCTTCTATCGGATCGTTTTCTGATACTCGCCTTTGCTTGTTGGTTTGGTTGATCTTGGAAAACTACGCCTCCATCATCATAATCGGAACCCATTCCAGAACCTCTCTCGACCTCTATGGTACTCTCGCCGGAACAGACTGCTCTGGTCAACATCATGGTTAACATCAAAATCCGGATCACAGTCTCTTGGGGCAAGTCCATCTTTGAGGAGGAAATAGAGAAGAATGAGAAGGGGGAAAAAGAAATTTTAAGGGAGAGGGGCTGGGAAGTGGAGAAAAACAATAAAAGGGAGAAGGGAGTCGACAACTGCTTTCGGTCTTCAAGGCTCAGGTGCCGCCTCAGTCCTCCTGGAACAGACACTCCAGTGATACAACCTCTACCGTCTGTTCCTTATCACGGGACTTCTCTGGATCAGCAACCTTTTTGCAGTGGGACGAATGGACCCAAGTCTATCTCTCAGCAACCTTCAATGCTGTGGTGCTAGTCAATAAGACCTGGTATGGTCCTTCCCATCTATCAATAAGACAACCTGAGCGTAGAAAATTTCGTATCATTACATAATCCCCAGGTTCAATGTCATGACAATTACTATCTGGTAAATCAGGAATCACCAACTTCAGATTATCATTTTGATTCCTCAACTGTTTACTCATGTTAATCAAGTACTTTACAGTTACTTCATTGTTACATTTCAAATCATCCTGAGGGTTAATCATGACATGCGGTTGTCGACCAAACAAGATTTCAAAAGGGGACAGATTAAGAGGGGACCTGGGAGTGGTTCTGATGCTATACAAAACAATGGGTAAAGCTTCTGGCCACGTCAATCCTGTCTCTGCCATTACTTTACTCAATTTATTTTTAATAGTGCTGTTCACTCTTTCGACCTTCGCACTCGCCTGTGGACGGTACGGAGTGTGCAGCTTGCTATCAATTCCCATCAATTTACACATTCCTTGAAAGACATCACCTGTAAAATGGGTACCCCTATCACTTTCAATGATTCTAGGGATACCATATCTACATACAAATTCCTGCACAATTTTCTTAGCTGTAAACATAGCGGTATTTGTAGCTGCTGGAAAAGCTTCGACCCAATTCGAGAAAACATCTATACAGACAAGTACATATTTCAAATTTCGACATGGGGGTAATTGAATGAAGTCAATTTGTATTACCTGGAAAAGGCCGCCGGCAGGTGGGATATGTTATGGTTCTGTAGGTATTGCTTTTCCAATATTCTTTCTCAGACAGGTAAGGCATGACATTGCTCTTTTACTCGCATGAGAGGAGAATCCTGGGGCGCACCAGTATGCTCTTACCAATTTGCACATCCCCTCCTTGCCTAGATGAGTCAGCCCGTGAGCTGCTTCAGCCAGACATGGAAGGTATGCCCTGGGGGCCACTGGTTTACCATGTCCATCCGTCCAGAGCCCTGAGGACTCCTGGCCATATCCCTTTGCCTTCCAGACTGCTCTTTCCTGTGTGGAACACAGATTCTGCATCTCACACAACTTCTGTGTGTTGATGGTATTAAATACCATCAACTGTGTGGTGTCTGTCCGTGTGGGGGTAGCAGCTGCAAGCTTTGCGGCTTCGTCTGCTCGGCTGTTACCAAGGGATACTGGGTCTTGGCTATATGTATGTGCTTTACATTTGATAACAGCCACTCTGTCGGGTTCCTGTATCGCTGTTAGAAGCCTTTTTATGTGAGCTGCATGCGCTATCGGTGTACCAGCTGCCGTCATGAAATTTCTGAGACGCCATAGCGCTCCGAAATCATGTACTACCCCGAACGCGTATCTAGAATCGGTGTAGATATTGGCAGACTTACCCTTAGCCAATTCACATGCTCTGGTTAGGGCGACCAGTTCAGCAACCTGGGCTGAGTGAGGTGGGCCTAGCGGTTCCGCTTCTATGGTGTCTTGGTCATCTACGACTGCGTATCCAGTACACAAGTCTCCCGAGTCTGACTGTCTGTGACAACTACCGTCCGTGTAGAACGTGAGTTCTGCATCTTCTAGTGGATTGTCACTGATGTCAGGCCTTGCGGTAAAATTTTGGGTCAAATATTCCATACAATCATGTGCATCTTCCTTTGCATTAAATCCTCCTTCCCCATCACTCTCACCTTCCACCCTTTGTGTCTGACCAGGCACACCTGGGAGAAATGTTGCAGGATTTAATGCGCTGCATCTCCTTATGGTGATGTTTACGGGGGCCATTAATGCCAATTCCCATCTTGTAAACCTTGCTGATGAGACGTGTCTGGTTTGGGCAGAATTCAATAAGGCAGATACCGCATGCGGTGTATGGATTGTGAGGTTGTGGCCTAGCACAACATCTTCGCTTTTTGTCACTAGCAATGCTATCGCCGCAACGCTACGCAAGCATGTGGGGAGGGATCGCGCTACCGTGTCTAGCTGAGCGCTGTAGTATGCAATTGGCCTGCTGGCATCACCGTGTTTTTGTGTTAGTACACCTGCTGCGCACCCAGCACTTTCTGTTCCGTATAGTTCAAAGGGTTTCCCATAGTCTGGCATACCTAGTGCTGGTGCCTGCGTTAGGCACTGTTTGAGTCTCTCAAATGCTGTTTCAGATTCGTCTGTATGCGAAATCCGATCAGGTTTGTTTGAAGAGACCATTTCCTGCAAAGGTAGCGCCAATATGGAAAACCCTGGGATCCAATTACGGCAATACCCACACATTCCTAAAAACGTCCTGATCTGTTGCTGGGTTTGTGGCAGTGTCATGTCTCTAATGGCTTGGATTCTATCAGCGGTCAGGTGTCTTAGTCCTTGTGTTAGACAGTGTCCCAAATATTTTACCTTAGCTTGGCATAATTGCAACTTGTCTTTGGAAACCTTGTGACCTGTGTCTGAAAGATGAAACAGGAGCTGTTTCGTATCCTTCAGAGATGCTTCCAGTGAATCTGAACACAGTAATAGATCGTCCACATACTGTATCAATACTGATCCACTGTCTGGTTGGAAAGACTGTAAACAATCATGCAAAGCCTGAGAAAATATACTTGGACTATCTATGAAACCTTGGGGTAACCGAGTCCACGTGTATTGGACTCCTCTGTATGTAAATGCAAACAAATATTGGCTGTCAGGGTGCAGAGGTACCGAAAAGAAAGCGGAGCAGAGGTCAATAACAGTGAAAAATTTGGCAGTGGGAGGAATTTGCATTAGGATGACAGCTGGATTAGGCACTACGGGGAACTGACTCTCAACTATTTTGTTAATCCCCCTTAGATCCTGCACTAGCCTGTAACCCCTCCCCCCACTCTTTTTAACAGGGAAGATGGGACTATTTGCGGTGCTGGACGTTCTTACTAGAATGCCCTGTTGTAGCAAGCGCTCTATTACGGGAAAAACTCCTAACTCCACCTCTGGCTTCAGAGGATACTGTGGGATTTTTGGAGCTATCCTACCATCTTTTACTTGTACAACTACTGGAGCTACGTTTGCCATTAATCCAGTGTCCTGTCCATCTTTTGTCCAAAGTGACTCTGGTATCTGAGATATCATCTCTTCTACTTGGGATGGATTCCTATTTGTCATAATGGAATGTGACATTAATTTTGATGGGGAGTCTAACATGTCTCGTACTTCCTGAGCGTGATTCTCAGGAATGTCCAAGAATACACCTTCAGGGGTACAATAAATGACGCAACCCATTTTACATAGTAAGTCTCTCCCCAGGAGATTAGTTGGTGCCGATGCAGCCAGCAAAAAGGAATGCTTGGTATGCAAAGGCCCTATTGTAATCTCGGCTGGTTTGCTAACAGGGTAGTGCTGGACTACTCCTGTTACTCCCATGGCTGGAATTGTCCTACCAGTGGTTCTCATGCCCACTGTCGAATTTATCACTGACTTGGCCGCCCCTGTGTCTACAAGAAAGTTTAAAGTTTTACCAGCCACATTGATTGCAATCTCTGGTTCGCTTCCAAGACTGGCAATCAACTTAACTGGCTGCAGATTACAGGTATGGCCATACCCCTATTGGGTATGCTGACCTCCCTGAATCCCGCTGGCAGCAACTACTTGTGAGGGAGTTAGCTGGGAACTACCAGAGGCATGCCAATCTCTGTTCGGGGGATATCTTTTTGTTTCCCCTGTATGTGGCTCAAAACTCCGCCTCTGTGGACCCTGCTCCCAATGTCGTGTGTTGTGTTGTTGTCTAGGGGGTTGAAAAGACCTTTGTACATTCTTTGTTCTACATTCTCGTGCAAAGTGTCCCGGTCTGTTACAAGAAAAACATGTTATTACACTTGCCTTACCCACAGGATTCGGTAGTACATACGCAGGCTGCCTTGTGGTCAGCGCCTGTATACTTACGGACATCAACTTATCACTTTGCGACTCCCTGTGCCTAGTGATGTTTCTGTCATGATCAATAGCAGCCTCTCTCAAGCCGGACACTGACAGACCTCGCCAGCACGGTTGCGTGGTCTGAACCCTAGTCTTTAATGTTTCCTTTAAACCATCCATCAGTACAGATACTGCTACTTCTCGATGGTTTGGGTTGGTCTTAATGTCTTCTATACCAGTGTACTTTGCCATTTCTAATAGTGCCCGGTGAAAATATTCTGTTGCCGTTTCGGACTCCTTTTGCTTAATGGAAAATATTTTATTCCATTTAACAACGGCTGGGAAATACTCCTTTAGCTGTAAATTTATCCTTTTTACATTATCCTTGTTGTACACGTCTGTAAGCGGTACATCTTTATCCAATGCACAGTCAGCTAAAAATTGAGTTGCGTCAACATTGGAAGGTAAACAAGCTCTTAGCAGTATCTGCCAATCCTTGTTGTTGGGTTCTACAGTGTTACCTAAATCCCTGATGTATTTTTGGCTAGCAACTAAGTCCTTCCTGGGGTCAGGAAATTCGGACACTATTGTTCTTAATTCCATTCTGGAAAATGGAGTGTACATGGCAATGTTCCTTATGGGAGTGGCTCCAGACACATCTGTTTTTCCATTGGGAACTGCTATTACCCTTACAGGAGCAATTCTAACAGCCTCTTCCTGTGTAGATTCTACAGCTTGTTGTGGTACAATTGTTTCAGTGTAGTGCATGGTGCCGTACTTACCCGTTGACACGACCTCACCTATCCCTCCGCTAGGGGCTTTCACTAATCTCGTGGGTGTCGCTGTGCCTACTGTGGTCTCTGCTATGGTGGCTGCAAGAGAGAGAGCTGAAATTGTTGCTGAATCGTCTTCTTGATCACACTCCTGAGGAAGGTTCAAAACAGGGTACATCTTGCACGGGTTAATACTTGCATGAGTTATTTGGTTAACATCATTAACATTTACAGTGTTACTAAGAGTTTGTGTTTTACAACCCAGTGCGTTTCTCTCCGCAATCAACTTCTCTCCTGCAATGTATGGTGGAGGAGGAGCTGTGGCAATCAATTTCCTGACTGCCCCAGATCCCGCAGCCAGAGCCAAACCTCTCTGTATCTCACCTTCCTGGTGCCATAACTGTAAACAATCATGATGTTGAATTCGTCTCTTTGTTGATTTTACGAGACATATCCTCCTCCTTAAATTTTGTAACACTTCTGGACTAAAGCTACCTATTCTTGGGAATTTGTCCCTGTCTTGTACAGTCATTCTCTCCCATTCATCACATAAAGATTCGGTGTGAATTCCATATTTTTCACACATTACATATCGTGCCGACCCAACTGGTCGGTTCACAGAATCAACCTGAACCAGGGTTGATCGCCCCCTACCTGAACAAATGGCCCCCATAATCTGCAGGCGTTGCTTATTCCTCCTT
Source organism: Pseudophryne corroboree (assembly GCF_028390025.1). NCBI lineage: Eukaryota > Metazoa > Chordata > Amphibia > Anura > Myobatrachidae > Pseudophryne > Pseudophryne corroboree. Next base: position 389,419,523 of record NC_086450.1, read on the forward strand.
GAATATCAAGGCTTTCAGCGAACCCTTACAAACAAACCAAGATGTCCTTGGGCAGGCCGGCGGTGGTGGTTTATCAAGTACCCCACTTACTTCTCGCCCACGTTGGCCTGTGCTGCAATCACTGTAGCCAGAGCTGCTGTACCCAACCTAGGGCCCCTGTGAACCTTTATTTACTGGAACATATGAGGGTTACCCGCAGGACACTTACTCTTTCCAGTAAAGTTGGGGTTGTTAGATAGTTCCTGAGTGACCAGCGAACTTCCCTTCCAAAAATAAAAAATTACACAAATCACGTCAGAATGTACAGATAGCGTTTGTGACCACTTTACTCTAATGGTATTAGGTCAGATTACTAACTACTGCACACAATTACGTGCGGTCCAATCGTTCAGTACACGAGCACTACTTGTCATGTACTGAAAGATCAATGGAATCTATGTTTCCGGCTGCGATTCCTTCAGCCAGAGCTTGTATGGCCTATATGGGTTCTGCACCAACACCCCAGGCGTTGTGCCACTGGACTTTTATAGCGGACCTTTTACCTTACAACCTCCTGGTCTTGTTACCTTATGACCTCCTGGTCTTGTTACCTTATGACCTCCTGGTCTTGTTACCTTATGACCTCCTGGTCTTGTTACCTTATGGTCCGCTATACTCTAATGCTCAAATATTATTTAACCAGAGATGCCTCCCTAGCCACCGTATATGTCACTTACACGTATGTCCCTTGACGAGTACCCGGCTTTCCTTTTGGTTCCACCTTAAAGTTATATAAACTTTTGTATACAAAACACACTCACTCAACACATGTACACTTTGTTTCTATATCTATTTCTGCGCAGAAATTGTCTTTAGGCCAAAAGTGTTACCAATTAGGAGCAGGATCTGTTAAACTAAATTTCAGATTTTTTTTTTCAAAAATAGATTTGCGTTATTTACCGCGTCGCGTTATCTACCGCTGTGCGTTAATTATCGCCTTTGCGTTAATTCAACTTTTTCGTGACTTGAGCTACGTGAGCGTAACCGGACGCTACTTTGCGTAATGAACGCTGCGTGCGTCTGCCTTTTGGATTGCGTACGCTAGTCTTTGTTAGCGACACGTGTACGCAATGCAAAGGATCCACCGTAACACAATATATTTTTATCAATGTAAATGATCCCTGATCATCTACCGCAATCCACACTGACTGCCTTGTATCTCAGACAAACCGTGTGTTTGTTCTATACTTTAACTATCACCTCTACTATGAAATAACAGCAAATCTCTTTTTAGCACTTTCTATCAACTATAAAATTTGGCAAACAGGAATAGTGATATACGAAAAATGAAATACACAAGTGAAAAGAAATGCAGGTATGTATGCGTACGCAAGACAAAAGAAAAATAAACAGTTTTTTTAAAAAGACACAAGCGTTTTGTTCTTACTTCCGGTTACCGGGTTCCTTCAGCACTCTTTATCTAAGCGAAGCAGACGCTTATCCCGCCAGCACTATGAGACAATCTCCCACCCTTTGCTGGGGGATAATGTCTGCTGATCTACCTAGTGCAGATGTGAGAAGTATAGGACGAGCCCGCAATTGACAATGCTAAATTCCTTGTCGTATAAACAACCCTTTATGAAGCTAAGAACACTGTACGCTGTTTACTTAAGAAGTACCGTAATGGTACGCTATTGGCGTAGCGATCGCTCAGCCGTAGGCGAGACGCTCAAGCGTCACGTTTGCTCACGGCCCAGTGATCACAGGACACGTTATTGGTTATGTCTAGGGGAATGATTCGCTGTAGCGTAGCATACGCTCGAGACCACGAGGAGGTCACCAGCGATGCAGACGCTTACAACACTATACCTTTATGTTAAAACCTTATACCAATGAAATACACTGAATACCTTAATGTGAGTACAGGGTGTAAGTGCAACCTTGTGTAACCTGACTATCTACAAAGCTGCTTGAGCGTCACCGACGCTCAAGTGAACACTTATCACTATAGAAAATACACAGATACTGGTTTAGGTTCCAAGGCCTATTAACTGTATTATGTCTAATATACTTGTAAAAGGGGATAACAGTACATATGATACACTACAATATAACAGAGACTTCCTAACCACAGAACTAAACAATAAATACAAAAGGACAATACTACTCTGACCTAAATGAAATACAATACAATACTATCTAATACAATACAATACAAGCCTAGTCTAGGGGAGATATGAGAGAACAGAACAGAGAGAGAGAGAGAGAGAGAGAGAGAGAGATGAGATGAGAGAAATTGGCTCACAGAAAGACAATGATAACGGAGAGAAACTTACGCACAAAGGGTATGATCGCCTGCGCCTCGATATCCAGCTCCCGGCTATCAGCAGATAACCGTTGATGAGAGAGTGAGAGCTGGATGTGGTCGGCCTGCCTATTTATGCCCCACACACAATGCAATCTCCTGGTCCTACAATCCCATTGTCCATTGGCCGAAGGAATTCGGCCCTGTATCATAACAAAAGGTCATAGGGTGATTCATACAGGTGGGCTGTGACGATTTCCAACAGCTCAGGTGGGTGGGAAACTGGGTTTCCCGCCGCATACCTGAGTATGTGTAATTAATAGAAATGGACATAAACTTCTTATGTCCATAACTATTCGCACGAGCGATTAATACGCTCCAAACCAACACCGGAATATTGCTAATTAAATACTCTTCCGATGGGTACCAAACACTGCTGTATGATTCCTGTTAGACCCTTCGTACGATATAAAGAGGGATTCCTCAGCTCTGGGACATTGTATTTTAACCAAACTTTCAGAATCTATCAAAGGGACCATGATCTATAAACTACATTAATTGTGAACATTTGTAACGAATGAGTCGCACGCTACGACTACATAAACTCTACCGTAAATACGCATACCGCGCCTGCGAGTGCACGTTATTGCGGGTATGCGCATCCACGGGAGAGCGCACGCACGCGCAGCGCGGACCAGTGTGCGGTGCAAATATGGCAACGTGCATTGAGACATTTTTCTGACTTTGACAAGCGAGATGAGAGAGTGGGAGGAGAGTGAGGAGAATGTTGCAATAGTCGAGACATGAGATGACCAGTGAGTGGATGATAAGTTTAGTCACACTTGGAGAGAGGAGTCAAGAGTGATGCCCAGGCAGCGGAGTTGGGGAACAGTAAAGATAATAGCGTTGTAAACAGTAATACAAATATTGGGGGGGTTGGGGTGGAGACTGGATGGAAGAAAGATGATGATGTCAACAAGGAGCGATACAGTGTGGTGTAATGTGAATAAGGAGGGATAGAGTGTGGTGTAATATGAAAAAGGAGGGATACAGTGTAGTGTAATGTGAATAAGAAGGGAGATGGTGTGGTGTAATATGAATAAGGAGGGATACAGTGTGGTGTAATGTGAATAAGGAGGGATACAGTGTGGTGTAATGTGAATAAGGAGCGATACGGTATGGTGTAATGTGAATAAGGAGGGATACAGTGTGGTGTAATGTGAATAAAGAGGGATATGGTGTGGTGTAATGTGAATAAGGAGGGATACAGCGTGGTGTAATATGAATAAGGAGGGATACGGTGTGGTGTAATGTGAATAAGGAGGGATACAGTGTGGTGTCATGTGAATAAGGAGGGATACGGAGTGGTGGAATGTGAATAAGGAGGGATACGGTGTGGTCTAATGTGAATTAGGAGGGATACGGTGTGGCGTAATGTGAATAAGGAGGGATACAGTGTGGTGTAATATGAATAAAGAGGGATACAGTGTGGTGTAATGTGAATAAGGAGGGACACAGTGTGGTGTAATGTGAATAAAGAGGGATACGGTGTGGTTTAATGTGAATAAGGAGGGATACAGTGTGGTGTAATGTGAATAAGGAGCGATACGGTATGGTGTAATGTGAATAAGGAGGGATACAGTGTGGTGTAATGTGAATAAAGAGGGATATGGTGTGGTGTAATGTGAATAAGGAGGGATACGGTGTGGTGTAATGTGAATAAGGAGGGATACAGTGTGGTGTCATGTGAATAAGGAGGGATACGGAGTGGTGGAATGTGAATAAAGAGGGATACGGTGTTGCGTAATGTGAATAAGGAGGGATACAGTGTGGTGTAATATGAATAAAGAGGGATACAGTGTGGTGTAATGTGAATAAGGAGGGACACAGTGTGGTGTAATGTGAATAAAGAGGGATACGGTGTGGTTTAATGTGAATAAGGAGGGATACAGTGTGGTGTAATGTTAATAAAGAGGGATACGGTGTGGTTTAATGTGAATAAGGAGGGATACAGTGTGGTGTAATGTGAATAAGGAGGGATACGGTGTGGTGTAATATGAATAAGGAGGGATACGGTGTGGTCTAATGTCAACAAGGAGTGATACGATATGGTGTAATGTGAACAAGGAGCGATACAGTGTGAGAGGGGTGCTGGGGTTAGAGGCGGAACTAGCGGTGGTGCTCAAGTCACCCACCAAAATCTTGCCTAGGGAATTAAATTGGTTAGGGGTGGCTCTGAGAGGTGTAGCTATAATTGGTGTGGTGCAAGATGTGCGGTGCACAGGGGCCTCTGGGTCTAGGAGGGCCTACGGTGCACCCTTTTCTTGAATACTTACCCTTCCAGAGTCCCACTGAACAAATCACTGGGAAAATGGTGCAGCACCCGTTTTCATTCTTGCATGCACATTAGAAAAATCACTGGGAATATGCCTATTGCGCCAATTTCCTGGAGACCTGTGCATGCTCACTAGACTCCGGCACAGCGCTAGGGTCTCCCAGTAGCCCTAGTGCACAGAGAAAAAATAAAACAAAAACTAACATACCAATTGAAAACTCATGTGTGCAAGTAACGTTCAGCTGTGCAATTTCTAGGTACGGCAAAGATTTATTACTGGATTATTGTGACAAACGTTTTAGAAATGGATTACAGAACCTAAGCAAGTGCATATGTAAAGTTTTCCAAACCTGGACAGAACTGGTAATGGCTGACATTCTTTTTACATTTGCTGAGCAGTTGTGTGCGAGATATTGTTATCTGTCATCAGCAATTTTCTGTAAAAGAAGGCAGATCATGTACATTAATGAGAGGAATGCTAGGAAAAAAGTTCCCCTCCATGATTTATCTCAGATATCCTAAATTCTGAAAAGCTCCTGAATCTTTTACTTGACATATGGGGCTTGTGACATACCTCTTAATTGTCCCGATACAAGATCCCCCTTCTGCCTCTGTTTGTTTGACAGACAGAGGCATTTGGGGGGCAGTGCGGGGAAGGGCAACGTATCCGGACCGGGGACATATCGCCCTCGTTTTCCAGGAGTGGCAACAGCCATGGCCTGGTCTCTGAACACATACTTCCTGGTCTCGCAAGGCGCCCTGCGATGGCCAGCCGGAGTAAGCTGAGGCTTGCTCAGCTAGCCGTCTGCGGGAAACATCACAACCATCGGTTGCGATGGCTGTGACCTCGGCCGCAGCGCTAGGATTGCAAGTGCAGCAAGGAGCTGACACCTCTTTCTGCATTTGCATTTTCAGTGGACGGATTTGCAAAGCCGCTTGTGTGTATCTTTGCAAATCCATCAACTGCTCAATCAGACCATCTGTCCCATTGTCCCCCTCACAGGCATGTCTTTCCCGTGTTGGTATAGGGTCACCCACTTGCCACCTGTACGCATGGCAATAAATGGGTGATTGCAGGGTAGAACAGGGCAGTCATGCACTTGAAAAGCACTACACATGCCAATCTCATGACATAAACACCCTGTTCCAGTGCCATCTTAACAGCATTGTATGCCCTACCCATTCATGGTATTAAATAAATTAAACAAAATTAATAACTTACCCGTCCTGTGAGCCTGCACCATCTCTCAACATTCTCAATGTCTTGCAACATACTGCCATACGGTGAATGATCAGCACTCTGATTGGTGGATAGCTTCACCCATTCATCCACCAGTCAGCTGGCTGACAGCCATTCACTGGCTGGGTGCAGACTGGAAGGCAGGTAGAGAATGCTGCATTTTGATTGGAGGACAGCTTCAGCCATCCACCAGTCAGCATTTCACTGTCTGGCTGCTGTCTTTGAGGCAGGTAGTAAGGCGCAGCCCACACCTGCTCAAAGACCCCTAGAATTGAGTGTCCCTGGGCGGTGTTGGGTGGTGTGTGCATACTCATAGTGGAGGCACACATTTTGTGGGCAAGTCTAAGGGGCATAGAATTGCTGCCTGTACATTTGCTATAGTGATATTCCTGCTGCATTTCATGAATGAATAACCTTGAAAATAGGTTCCCAGTGAACAGATTGGTCGCAATCTCCTGAATATTGGTTTGTTATATAAAATGGTTGTGTACACTCTCTGTGACAAGTGCACTTTAATACTGAATATGGTCCCTTTTGTAGTACCAAACTAAGTTTTCTGATTCAGAAAAGCATGCTAATGCATTTGCATCTGCGAATCTGTACTCACCGACTGTGTGAAAATATGCAAATGTTGCAGACGTCTGATTTGAAATTGAGATTCCACGGCCGCATTGCAAATCCCAGCGGCTGCATACAAAGACGCAGCATCAATTGCAGAACAGTCGATTCATGAAGTTCAAAGTAGTCCTATGGGTTGCGCAGAAACTGAGACACTGGGGACATTGTGACTGCATACAGGAACACCCCAAAAAATGTGACATGCCTGTGTTTTTGCTTCCATTCCCCCGTTACCTACCACCAAACGCTCCCTGATTGTCAATCATAGAGACCGCCAATACAAGACCATCGCAGCACATGCTGATAGTCGCTCATCTGCCTAAATATTGGGTCTGTATACATCTCTGAATTAGGCCTTAATTCTATAGAAGTTGCAAGCTTCAATGACACTAAATCTTCTTCAGGCAGATTACTATAAGTATGAATGCAGCGTATACTTTATAGCCTATATTATATTATGTACAGTATATTTGTGGTCATACTGAAATAGTAAACTATTACTTTGTGTAACAAGAGACCCTCCTGCACATGGAGTGGTATGTGGTATAGGGTTGGCGGGCTCCGTACTGACTATGAACCAGCAGTGTAATATATATGATGAGCAAAAAGTTTGGGAGCACATCATTTCACTTTATGACCAAAGATAAAAAAAGAACCTAGTAATAATTCAAGCTCATATAAATAATATAACATATCAACTTGGAGCAAGATATTATACATGAATAATTTCCAAAGGACTAGGAACACAAAACTCTACGCATTTCTCCATTATAACAAATGGTATCTTTGGTATATAAAGACTTGTAATCGTGGGACTGCATATGAGCAAATTTGTGGAAGCTTTTAGTAGTAACTTTGGTAAATATCAGTAATTTCTGTCTGCTTTGGAGAGAAACAGCAAGCCAGACACTAGCTATGGCAGGAGCAAGGGCGTACTATTTATTGCTCTCAGGCTAAATGAATTCACTAGAGAGACTTTCTTATAGTTCTATGGTTCTTTTGGCCTAATTTGTGTTTGTACACAGATGCAAATGCAATTGTGATTTTCTGAAATGAAAACTGACACCCACCGGTGCCATTGCAAACTCATTCATAATTGTGTACGCATGTGCAACCTATAGGCAAAAATGAGGAACGTCAGGGCTAAAGGTGGCCATACATTAAGCCGAGGAGGCGATACCTCTGCAACTCCCCGCCGGCGGCTATCTCGGATACGATACATCATATGCGATGCTTCGCATGCGATCCTATTCATTGTTCCGGGATACAATGTATCCTTGGTGCAGCAGTGACAATCTCCGGATCCGATCCGATGAGCACGGAACTGTGCATCGGACCGGAAGTAAATGACACACGATTCAACACTTTTCACACAATTTATTGTCACAAATAGGCCAATCGTACTAGTGTATTGGGGCCTTTAGGATTGGTCTATCGCTACACAGAATGGACACAGCAGAAGCCATGTTTTTACACATATGGGCTTGAAGCTGACGTCAGATACATGCCCTGGAAATGTCCTAAACACACCTACATTTTTCTAACCACTCGCTGTTACTTACCCCAAGCAGTCACTTACTGTCAATCATTTCTCCATGTAATCCTCAATGCGAGCGATATCACATCGGCACCTTGATGCAAGTGCAAACATCGGCTATTGCGTGCAAATATGAATTAAGCCCTTTATTCCACCCAAAAAGAACTAAAAGCTACAGTATATGGCGCTCTCCTAAGGATAAACTGTTTTGAGACTCTGAGTCTGATTCCAAGTCAGACGGATCTTTAAGCACGGGTATAAATGGCAAGCATTTGCATACGCAGATGGGAATTTACGTATTTTGCATAGGTTTGTCCTATTCGTCCAAGTCTGATGGAACTTGGGCAGATCTTTATACGAAATTAGAAGTTTTGGGGCGGCAAATGTGTCGCGACAAAGCCAATACATGGAACAGCCCTGTCTTGTGGAATGCTGTGGGCGTGTATGTTGTGCGCACGGGGAAAGAGAAGACTGTTTCAAGAGCTGACACTAATGATAATGGTTGCGGCACGCAGCATCCATTGCATTAGTAATCAGGCGTCAGCAGCTGCCCGCAACTAGACACTTTGCCTACCGCGCAGAATAAGCCCCTCTAGTATGGTCATATTAACTTGGAAATTACTGATGTATCCTGTTTCACATACTGTTATATTATATTTTTAATATGAATTCCCCTTTTTCTTTTCTTTTTTTTAACTGTTTTAAATATTTGTATTCTTCATATCTACATTGGTATGTGCAGTAGATGATGACATAATACTTTTTTATGTTATATATTTGTACATAATAAATGCCAATTTTAGCAAAAAGATTTTCGTATCTGCTCAGCTATCTATACTTGAGACCACAGCATCTCCTCTTTGGTAAGGAGCTTGTGTTGTACATATAACAACTGTATTAATATTTATAATGATTGTAACTGTATTTAATGCCTCAGGTACTTCTTTCCCTTTTTCCAGCAGTGGGATGAAAACTGACACTGCTGGCTTTGTTGAGCAGATCCACTGTCCTGTGATACAGTGAGCAGTTTACAGGCTGAGGCTGACAGAACTCAGCATGCTACAAGGCGAATGCGTAAAACATGGTACTCCGCAGGTGTATGGGAAGATGGTGGGGCGGTGGGTGAAAACAGCATATATGAAAAAAATTTTTTAACACGTTTACAAATAGAAAGCCTGGGTATTTATTAACACCTTAATTCAGGGTTGCAACAGCAAATGTTGGATAGGAGCCTGGTCAGTGGCGCACCCAGGGGGGGTTTCCGAGCACCCAGAAACCCCCCTCGACTAAAAAAAAAAAAAAACATTTTTTTTTTTGTAGCTGCATGAGTATTATTAATGGCTGTCTAGAGTCCTCTGCAGCCTGATGTCTTCCTGGTGGCACTTGTAAGTGCAATAAAAGTTTACTTTATTTTAATTATACTACATATATATCCATGTGCATACATATATACACACACATGTATATACATACATACATATATATACACACACACACATATCATATATATATACATGTGTATATATATATATATATATATATATATATGCTTGTAAGAGTCCCGGCACTCGTCTGAAACTGGGAAATGTGCTGCGGTGCCTTCCCAGGGGAACAAATCCTCCATGTATTATTGTGGAATAAAGGCGGCACTCAGACAGGCTTCATATGCAGTATAAAAAGGTCAGCTTTAATCAACCGACATGTTTCGGGGCTCAACCCCTTCCTCAGGGCCTCAACAACGTTGTTGAGGCCCTGAGAAAGGGGTTGAGCCCCGAAACATGTCGGTTGATTAAAGCTGACCTTTTTATACTGCATATGAAGCCTGTCTGAGTGCCGCCTTTATATATATATATATATATATATGTGTACTGTATGTGTGTGTACATATATATATATATATATATATATATGTATGTATGCATGTTTAATATGCTATGTATATGTGTATATGTATGTGTGTGTGTATATGTATATATATATATATATATACAGTTCTTGCGTGGACCGGCACTCCCGCTGCTGGAAAAAATGTGCCCCGGTGCCCTCTGGTACAAATGAGTTAGACGAGAGGCGGTAAAGCAATCAGCGGCACTCAGGGTCTTGTTGTAGGGTCTTGAATAGCTATTCACCTTGATAAAGGGACGTGTTTGTCCCGAAACGTTGGTATTCATGCAGTGATTCATTAATACACCTGTTTGCTACAACAAGACCCTGAGTGCCGCTGATTGCTTTACCGCCTCTCGTCTATATATATATATATATATATATATATATGTGTGTGTGTGTGTTTGTGTGTGTGTGTGTAGATATATGTATATATATATATATATATATATATATATACAGACACACTAGTTTTACGGACCCAGCATATACTGGGTCACCTCAGTCCCCACCCCCGTGATTGGCTCCGCCCAGTTCTGGAAACCCCCCCATGCAAATCCTGCGTTTGCCACTGCTGGTGATGACACTGTCACCTCATTGTCCCCTGGCTCTGGTCTGAGAAGATTAAAGTGGGAGCCTCTTCTGGGCATGTATGGTCGGGGCATGTGCCATGCCAAACAGGCCTCTGCTTTTTTCTTTTCAAATCTGAGGGAGAGATGGCATTGTCAGAGCCCCACTCAGCTCCTGGACCTGTCAGGACTGCACCTCCTGCATCCACAAGTTCTGACACTCATTCATGGATACTTTGCCAATATTTGGGGTATCTGGTACATATTTATGGACCTATAGTGAACCTTTCAATTATTTATATACAAATGGCAGTTATTGGTACCATTTAGAGAATTCTGCCCTTTTAGAGAATTCTGCCCTATGCCCAGTGGGGCAGATGTATTAAGCCTTGAGAGTCCACAGGTAATAACGAACCAGCCAATCAGCTTTTAACACTTCCTGTTTCACCTCATTACCAAAGCGAAGCAGAAGCCACTATGACAAGATGTACTAACACTTTGTCTGCCTCCCCCCTCTTGTGCAGGGGCGTGCGGTGATGTAAATGACTCAGGAGGCACTGGCTAGTACCAGAGCTAGATTTACACATATATACACTATATACTACTGGAAATTCCGTGAGTTTTGATCAGAGATGTGTGGAAAAGATAGGCGGGGGAGGGGCACTGCCTCACCTCACCACACGTCACTGCTCCAGTGATCCCCGCAGAGCACACAGTGCATCAGCTCCACTGCAAATGCGCGAGATCCCGTAAATCACACAAGATCTACTGCGCAGGCCGGGCTCCGGATGCCTCCACATCCAGGGACGGCTCTGTCCTTGCTATGGAGATAGGGCATCGTCACCTGCAGCTGTCTATATTAATGGCTGCAGGTGTTGGAATGTTAGCTCTGCTGACCATCTGGATATCGGCGTGCTACCTTTTAGATAGCAGCGCCGGTATGGACAGGGGCACATAGCTCCCCTGTCACTGAGCCCGCACTGCCAGTGTCATACATGGGGGAGAAGCGGTATCAGTGCACATGCCATGCACTGATACCACTTCTCCCCCATAATGAAGGATATTACATTATCACCTTCCAGTTCTTTATCACTTTTCCAGGCTTAATACATCTGCCCAACTGATTCCATGCAAACAGTTGTAAGGCGCTACTAGTGTTATAGTAGAAGAATCACCCTGGGATAATATGGGACAACAAGCACAATATTGCAGTTAGCATATTACTCAATACAAGCAGTGTTTGTAGTAGGAAACTCCTCCAATACCTAAAATACCTACTGTCTAATGACCAAGTCTATAAGCAAATTAGCTACACAAGACTATAATGTTTACAGTTATTAAAGGACCTTACCAAGCGACTATATAGCGCCATATATGAGTAGCTATAGGCATCATCAACGGCAGTTCCCTGAGGACATTGTATGATATATACACAGGAAGAGCATTCCATTTGTCAGATGTTCTTGCATCTGCTTTCAATTCTTAGAAAAAGGTTAGGTCTACTGTGAACCTGCAATGACTGTTTATTTCCTGAGATTTCAGATCTTGTCCTTGTACTTTGACTATGAACCTTTACACATTACCACTGATGTCGTCTCAGATTACTTGTTGTTTGTAGTAAACTTGTTTGAAAAGTGGAGAAAATCGCTTATTTTCCTATAATAAAGTGGATGGGTTTAATACTGTTCGGGACCCTTGGTTTATTTTCGCTTTGAGTTCACTCCTGAACCTTGAGGAAAATGGAAGATAAAGAGGGAAAAAATGAAAAAAAATAGGGAAGACATTTTTTTAGACTAAAAATTAAATACATTTAAAAAGGGGAAGGAGGAGGGAAGGAAGGGGAAGAGGGAAGGACAAAGAAGAAGAAAAAAAAGAGAAAGAGAAAGGAAATGAAATAAACCTTTACACATTACCACTGATGTCGTCTTCAGATTACTTGTTGTATGTAGTAAACTTGTTTGACAAATGGAGAAAATCACTTATTTTCCTCATAATAAAGTGGATGGGTTTAATACTGTTTGTTACCCTTGGTTCATTTTCGCTTTGAGTTCACTCCCGACGCTTGAGGAAAACGGAAGATAAAGAGGGGGAAAAAAGGAAAAAAATAGAAAATATATTTTTTTTATAAAAATTAAATAAATATAAAAAGGGGAAGGAAGGGAGAGGAGAAAGAAGAAGAAAATAACAGAAAGATAAAGGAATTGAAATTAACCTTTACACATTACCACTGTTGTCGTCTTCAGATTACATGTTGTTTGTAAACTACTGTAGTAAATTTGTTTGAAAAGTGGAGAAAATCACTTCATCTCTTCATAATATGTGGTTGGGTTTAATACTGTTTGGGAAGCTTGGTTCATTTACACTTTGGGTTCAGGGGGTTTTGGGGGAAGAAAAAAAGGGAGGGAGTGGAAAGAGGAAGAAGGGAGGGATTAAAAAAAGGAAGATAGAAAGTAAAAAAAGAAAGAGAAAGGAAATAAAATTAGAAATATAAAATATTTCACTGCCTCAGACTATAAATGATTATCATGGACTATCATGGATTATTACTATTAGTATTACTGTTTTTCATTTTTTTATAGTGATATTTTCCGGTGTATCAATCTTTATTAGTGAACTCTCTCTTTTTTCCCAGAGTGGGACCTTTGTTTCTTCTTCCTTGTTTTTTCCCCCCTAAATTGTATGTGAATTACTATTACTTAGGGGTTTGCTGAAGTACTGTATTGTAAATGTACTGTACTGTACTTTACATTCCGAATCTGAGTAATATTTGGTGTGTTCCGTCTGAATAAGGTCCCTCAAACCTAACAGAATAATCACAGTAACAAAGGTCACCATTCCGAATAAAATGATTTAGTTAAAATTCTTGGAGCGAATAAAACATGAATCATACTGTACATGTGAAATCTATAAAAAATTATGTTATGATAACTTACTCTTTTATAATTTAAACTCTTTTTTTTTAAGTGTAACATAAGTTTAAAATGAATAACAAAACATTTGATTAAAATTTGTGTTTTTTTAATAATAAACATTTTTAAGTTTGTTTATACATTAACCTTTCTTAATTTTATGACATTTTATAAAAATGACATCATTTTGTTAATAACTTTCTAACTGTGAATGCCACTGTGATTATGGAGTATAATCATTTTATGTTGGGTTGTTTTTTTTTTAATTAGATATGCCAATTTAATTAAAAAAATGCCTTTGATTAAAAAGTTAATGTAAACCAAGCTAATTTTTCCTCATTGGCAAACATTTAAATATACATAACTTAAAAATGGCTGTAAATGGGTGTAAATGTTTACAGAACATGAGTCACAACTAATGCAACTTTTTAAGTAATTTTTACTCCATTTCTCCTCAGTCACTTTTATAAAATAATCTTCAAAAAGTAAAATAAATATTACTAATATACTAGTAGGTGCAGCAATAAAATAATTGTGATAAGGTGCACAAACACGGGGACTCAGATGAACACTTTCGGTGTTTATTTTGTACAGCAGGTCAGCACATAGCAAGTTACATCCATATGCAGTCGGTATTACAGGCAGTAGCATACCGGCACTTTCAGCATAGCAGACTCTTGATAGGCTCCAGTGGTCCCTAGTCTAACCCACACAACCCATACCCTCCAACATGACCCGCCCCACTAGGTACAAAATGCTCTGTTTCTGGACTTCCCTCTTAATTTATTATTGCCATCACCTGTGAAGAAACAGCTTTCTTATCATTTAACTAGTTCAACACAGGTAATGGAAATCATAAATTAAGAGAGAAGTCCAGGAACAGAGCATTTTGTACCTAGTGGGGCGGGTCATGTTGGAGGGTCTGACAACCTGGCCTATCACCTGGACACTAACTGCCATCAGGAGCAAGGTGACACTGTCCTGGAAACCCTTATATCAGGAAATCCCAGGTGCTGCTGATCACACACCTGGGATTCTGCTACTGCTTCCAAAACCTGGTCTGGATCCTCCACATTACTTTCACATGGAAAAATTATGACTCTGCCACATAATATATACAGTAATAGAATAATAAGGAACAATCCCAGCCAACAGCAGCTACCTAAACCTTTCTACTGAACTGAATAACCCATCACAGCTACCTAAGAGGTGTCTTTATTAAACTAATTTTACAGGATGTACAGTAGGTAGCATACCTCCCAACTGTCCCGATTTTGACAGGATAGTCCCGTTTTTCTGGGGCTGTCCAGCAGTCCCACTCACGGGTCCCAGTGGGGGCAGTTGGGAGACTTGCTCACACTCCCTGCTCTGCTTAGCAGTATCTTTTGCACAGCATCTATTCACCAGGAGAGAGATAAAGGGTGGCATGCCAGCAGTCCACGGCCGCTAAATCAGGGGCGTGGCCTTGTGAGAGGTGCTGCGATCATGGACCACGCCCACTAGCCATGAGGCCACCCCCCCCCTAATTTCACCCCCCCTAAGTTACATAATTTTGACTAAGATGCGTTTCTGCCACAAAAAGACACCAATGCTAGCAGAGTTGCACAGAACCCGGTGGCTCACTACCAATAGGCATCTCGCGCAGCGTGGCATATTGGTATTGTTGCTAGATGTATGAGGGCACATGTGTCAAGTTTTTGCATGTGCCTGGAAAAGGGAGCATGGCCTATCAACAGGGTGCATGGACTCGCAGGAAGCGCTGCACCCGCAAGCCACACTCCCCATTTTGTCACCCTGGAGGCATGCCCTGCACTTCCGAGCTGCATGGTATGTCCCCAGTCCATCACTCCACTGAATGATACCGCGCAGATGCGCACGGCATCATTTTAGCGGGTGAGAGGGGTCCTTCCACCCCTCACCCCCACCGCAGGTCGATGCAGCCCACGGATGGGATGGCAGGTTTCTAAGGGGCTGCTATTTTGTCAGATTTACCAAGCTGAACATGGTCCTGGTAGCTAACAGCATCTTTAGATGGTGTTTAACATTGCAATCTATGGGATACTGTTCCCACGATGGCTGCTTGTACATATAAGGGCTGATGGCCGCGCATGTGCAGTAGTGCACCAGGATCCCAAGGCAGGAAGCAAAGTTATTGCATTGCTTTTACACAATGCAATGATAGGCTTCTATGCATAGGCGTGCGCAGAACATTTTATTAGGGGGTGCACCATCGGAGGGGTGTGTTTAGCATCACCTATTGGGCGTGTTTAGCACCGCATATTGGCACTCAATGCAATAAATATCACATACCACAAGGGACATGGCCACTACAAATGGGGGGTGTCAACATGACACGCCATCTGTTTCAAATCACTCTGTGAGCATTACTTTCCCTTCCATATGCACCTTGCCTATATGGTGGTTTCTTACAACTGGGAACCTCTAAAGAAATGTCCTCCCTGGTAAGACTGCGTCTTCAGTCGATAATCACTATTCATGTGGGAAATTACATGGTCCACAAGATGCCTGTTTGTGCAGGAATATAACTAAGATCATCATCATGCAACAGAGGTTCAACCAGACTCGTGTCACCTCCTGCCCCCTTCGTCTCTCAGCCACACCATCTCCTCTCTGCGTCATCCTTTAACCCCCACCATCATCCCCTCCCTGTGCCACCTGTCATCCACACCATCATTTCATGCCTGTGTCTCCTTGCCACTCTCACAATGCACCTCAATTTGTGTCTCTCAGCCTGCCTCTTCACTCTGTAGTGCCCCTTACACAATGCCGATACTTGCAGTGCCCCTTACACAATGCCCATAGTAGTAGTGCCTCTTATACAGGGGCAGATCCAGAAAAAAAATGACAAGGGGGCACCAAAATGGGGAAGGGGGAGGTTCTTTTGCACGTGCTCCTTGAAAAGTGGGTGTGGCCTTACAACAAGGGGCGGTAGGCAGTAAGGTCTGGTAGGTGATGGTGAGTGTCTGTGGAATGATGTTGTGGGCAGTGGTGCAAGTAGAGACAATGTCTTAGTGGTACTTTGAGCAAAAAAATAAAACTTGGCTACTCGAAACAGGGACATATCAGCATGACATGCCACCCGTTTTCGGCACTACGGGAGCATTCCTTTTCATTCTATTCCAAATACACCTTACCTACATATTGGTTTCACAGCAACGGGGAACTTTGAAGAAACAGATCCTCTCAGGGAAGACAGTGTCTTCAGTCGGTATTCATTATTCATGTAGGAGATCACCTGGTCCAGAAGATGCCTGTTTGTGTAGGAATATAACCAATGCAGCATCAAACAAAGGTTCAACCAGAGTCATGCCTCCTGTGTTACTCCATGCCCCTCGTACCCACTCCAGCTTCCTGCACCTTATATCTCTTCAGCCTCCTGTTTTTCCAGCCTCCAGCACGGTGTCACTCCAAAACCCCCTCCCATGTCCCTCAGCCTGCCCCGGACTCTGCGTCCCTCAGCCTACCCCACACTCTGCGTCCCTCAGCCTGCCCCACACTCTGCGTCCCTCAGCCTGCCCCACACTCTGCGTCCCCCACATTCTTCCTCCCTCAGCCTGCCCCACACTCTGCATCCCTCAGCCTGCCCCACACTCTGCGTCCCTCAGCCTGCCTCTCACTCTGCGTCCCTCAGCCTGCCCCACACTCTGCGTCCCCCAGCCTGCCCCACACTCTGCGTCCCCCACATTCTTCCTCCCTCAGCCTGCCCCACACTCTGCGTCCCTCAGCCTGCCCCACACTCTGCGTCCCTCAGCCTGCCCCACACTTTGCGTCCCTCAGCCTGCTCCACACTCTGCTTCCCTCAGCCTGCCCCACACTCTGCGTCCCCCACATTCTTCCTCCTTCAGCCTGCCCCACACTCTGCGTCCCCCACACTCTGCCTCTCTCAGCCTGCCCCACACTCTGCAGCCGCCACTTTCTTCCTCCCTCGGCCTGCCCCATACTCTACATCCCTCAGCCCCCCCTCATGTGCCTTTCATCCTCCCTCTCTGTCAGCTCTCCCGGCAGAACAATTCAACTGAACGACGGGGGCAGAGGACTTTTGAATATGACACTGCCTGTACACATGGCCGCCCACCACCACTGCACAGTACTTACTAGAGCCCCGCTCCAACCCCGTCCGCTGCCCGAAGCTCCTCAGTCCTCGCGCTTAGTATAGGAGAGACGTCATGACGTTATGACGTCTCTCCCTTCACACACCACAGGAGCCAGAACACGGGGGTGAGCTTGAGCCTACGGCTTCAGTGCGGGCAGGGGGGAGAGGAGGAATCAATAAACGTGAGCTGCAGGCGTGGAGTGCGGGGGGTGCCGGACATTAGAGGGTGCCTGTGCGCACCAGGCACCCCCCGTGCGCACGCCTATGCTTCTATGGGAGCCGCTTTCCCTGCATGTGTTTTTTCATACGTTGCTGTTTGTACACAATCTTATTGCAGCAATAATCTCCAATAAAAAAATTATAATAATCGTGTCTAAACCCCAATAATTAATAAATAGGCCCCTAATTCTGGACACGTGTCACTATCCAAATGATTACACTTTGCTCCTTTTATACAATATGCACATAGTGGCCAATAGAGCAATTTCCTGGCCAATCATAAAGCGACTGTGAATGACGAAATCTGGCAAACTGACCAGCATACAGTACTTCATCCAGGCTTGAAAAATTTTTTTTCTAAACTGTGCCTTGCCAATCCCACCGAGACCCCTGCGAGATGCGCTTCGCAGTATGTCTGTCATCTGTCATTGCAAGGGTTATGTCTGATCGTTACCATCAGCTGCACCAATGTGGTTCTTAATTTTTGCTTCATATTTCTTGTTAAGTGGCTCATTTTTTCAAGCTGCACCATTTGGTATGACAGCCTTACAGCCATCTCAATGACTTCTGTCATTAGAAATTGTGTTATGGCCTCGCAATGCTTATTAAACCTAGCCCCACCTACAAGGTCAGTCCCTCGATCATCACAGACATCCTTCTTATTGTGTGAAAAAATAATCTTCTCGACAATGCAGCCAGCGATGATGCTGAAAGCACGGCGCTCAGCTACGGAGAATTAGCATTCCTATAAGCACAACACAAGGATAACATCAGACAATTTCACTCTGAAGAGACTCTGAAATTGTCACAGTCCTACAAGCAGCAAATATAAAATAAAATGAATCATTGAGAATTCAGGAATGAATGGAATGAAATTTTAAGATTGCTGTATTTTGAAAACAGGACTCCATAGGCATGAAAGTGACTTACTGCCTCAGATAAGTGACTGGCACTTTGCATGTTTAGTGGCGGGAACAGCGTTGGGTCAGTCAGAGATGCTTAGGTGTATATTTATGTGCGGATAAGATCATTAAGCCATTTGTTCTCATCAGGTGAGCTAACAAAATGCTGAGTGCTTTTTCAGCAATCTGGCTCTTCAAATCTGTGCTTGTCCCTTAGGTGTCAATTTAAATTTCATCGTGTGGAGACAGTAAATCATACAATTAATTTGGCATTATTATTACAATTTATTTTTAAAAGTGACAGGCTCAGCATTTCCGCATCATGGGATTACATACGGACTGACTTCCAAAAATAAACTGATGTGCTGTGTTTATATATTTTGGGGCTTATTCAAAGGAGGCGCTGTTACGTTTGTGCCAGGATGCTCAGCAGCAGCACAACATAGCTGACTGTTGAAAACCCCTCTCTCTCTCTCTCTCTCTCTCTCTCTGTCTCTCCCCCCCCACCCCTCTCTCTTTCTCTCTCTCATGGCATACATCTCCCACCCAGTGTGGTGGACTCTCCCTTGATCTTGTCTTCTCTGCTTCTGCTCCATCTCTAGTTTCTCTAACTTCCCACTCTCCAAATATAATGTCCTCATTGTCATCCTCACTTAACCACATGCAGCCCTCCCTTCCTACAGCCAAATCAACATGCTAACAGTGACACCTAAATGCTCCTGATCCAATCCAGTTCTTGTTTTCACTAAAACAAACTACTCTCTGTCCTGCCCTTATCAACCTGACTCCAGGACTGTAGAGAGTAGGACCGGGCCCTGATAAAGCATGGAGGCGTGGCCCAAATAGGGGACATGTCCACTCCCCTAGGAAAAATACCTGCGCAGGGGGCGCCATTGAGATCAAGTAGGGGGAGCGCAGGGAAGGGGGAGACATCTTATCTTGCTTGATCTAGAAAGCAGGTCCCTCTTCCTTGGCCGGCGCTATCTTCCCAGTGAAATTCAGGAAGGTGACGCATGTGCACTAGAGGGCAAAGACTCTGGCACAGTGCCAGAGTTTTTGCTTTCACTGTGCAGCAGCATCTTCCCGAAGTTGTCATGCTACGGAGGTGGCGGGACCCACTTCCCAGATCAAGGTAAGTGTACATCAGCCCTTGCCAAAGCACCTACAGCAACCACTTACAGTATAATCTGCACTGATACAAACCTCCTGCAAAAGTGCTCCTGCACCACTGGAGGTAATCTCACTCCAAAGCAGATTTCCTCCATTACAAATTTATCATCTTACAACACTGATCTTTCACTTGCCAATCAAACATACCTCTTAGCCACCTTCAGGTACTGTAGCTTTTCTGGCCACATGCACCTCCTTCGCCTTCCTCCCTGACAGGTGGTTATTTTGGCACCAACTTCAAATACAGTACAAAATCAACACCATTTGATAAGATATTTCCTCATGTCAAATCCCACTTACCCATCCCACCTTCATCTACACTCCCCAATCCACCCTCAGTTCTAAATCTGCTATCTCTCGATCTAGCGTCTTTCTGAAACTTCTCCTCTATTTCTTTTTTCCCATTAGCCTCCAAAGTATTTGAGTGACTTGTGTGCACCTGCCTATCTCAGTGTCTCACCTTTCACTCCATTCTTGAGTCTCTGCAATGAAGCTTCCCTCCCCACTGAGCCTGCACACATAGAAGGCGGTAAGGTTACTAACATGGGTACTAAAAGAGATTTTACCAAAGCACTAACCAATGACGATTACAGGTCATCATTGCTACATAAGGTGAAAGATGTCCCTAACGCAAGGGAAAATACTTATCTTAGTTGTATGTATGTAAACGCCAGAAGCATTACTGGTAAAAAAGGGTGAACTAGAAATACTTGCAGCAAGCAAACAGTATGATATTATAGGCATTACTGAAACTTGGTGGGATGAATCTCATGATTGGACAGTCAATCTAGAGGGCTATACACTGTTTAGGAGAGACAGACTAAATAAAGAGGGTGGAGGGGTGTGTCTTTACGTAAAGCCGTTTTTAAAACCTGATATACGGGAAGATATTCAGGATGGTAATGGAGACACTGTCGAGACATTATGGGTAGAAATTGCATGTGGGGAAAAAGGAATAAAAAAGTTAGTATTGGGTGTATGCTATAGGCCGCCTGGTATCAACGTATCTGATGAGGAATTGTTACTAAAGAAATTGAAAGAGCAGCAGGAGTAGGAGACATAGTAGTGATGGGAGATTTTAACTATCCAGAGATAAACTGGAAAAACTATTCATGTGATACTGCTAGGGGCAATATGTTTTTAAACACACTTAATGATAACTACTTACCGGTAGTTCAACTAATTGAGGAAACAACTAGGTACAATGCAATCTACGACCTGGTATTAACAAACAATTTGGATTTGGTATCAGGTATTATAGTAGGGGAACCCATAGGAAACAGCGACCACAATATGGTCACATTCAATATCAGTTTTCATAAACAGCCCTATACTGGCTCAACTAGGACTCTAAACTTTAGCAAAGTGAATTTTGAAAAGATGAGGGTATTTTTCAGGGATATTGAATGGAAAGGTTTGTTTTCAGGAAAAAATACTACGGAGAAATGGGAGGTACTAAAATTCCTGCTAGCTAAAAATACACTCAAATTTATTCCTACGAGCAGCAAAAAAAGGAATAAAAATCATAAACCGATGTGGCTTAACAAAAAGAAAAGGAACTTATGGGCAAGAAAAGGCGAGCATTTAAAAAAATACAAATCTGACTGGGAAGCAGAGTCATTTCAGCACTATAAGGAATGTAACAAAATACGCAAAAAGGAAATAAGAGCGGCTAAAGTAGAACCTGAAAAACTAGTAGCAAAGGAAAGCAAAGCAAATCCCCAAAAAATCTTTAAATACATTAACAGCAA
This sequence comes from Pseudophryne corroboree, assembly GCF_028390025.1. Classification (NCBI taxonomy): domain Eukaryota; kingdom Metazoa; phylum Chordata; class Amphibia; order Anura; family Myobatrachidae; genus Pseudophryne; species Pseudophryne corroboree. The sequence goes on from NC_086450.1 coordinate 389,441,055, forward strand.
GAGATTAAAGAAGGAGAGTATAGGCCCTTTAAAAGACAAGTTGGGGGTCTTAAGCAAAAATGATAATGACATAGCGGACACACCAAATTAGTTTTTTTCAACAGTATTTACTAGAGAGGACCCAATTCAGGGACTAACACATAATCTCAATAATGAGAATATCCCACTGATAGGTACTTATTTAAGTGAGGAAGTAGTCTGTGACCGATTAAAACATTTAAAGATTAATAAGTATTACATAGACTATACCTCACACCCGATAGGCTGCACACGATTTGGCCTACAAGCTCGAAGTATTGCTGGCGTCTATGTGGTGAGGTGGGCCACCTTTTCCATATCTTTTGGACCTGTCCTATTATTAAGCCATACTGGGTAGAGGTGTTTGGGCTAATTAATAAAGTACTTGGACTCACCCTGTCCCCCACCCCCCTCATTGCTTTACTAAACGTCTATCCTCGTTCCGTGGGTGCCAATTTACAATATGTTTTAGGCCACATTTGCCTTGCAGCCCGGGCGGCACTGGCTCAGAACTGGAAACAATCCATACCCCCCCCCTTAATGAAAGTCATACACAAAATTCAGAAACAATTCCTGATGGAGACTGAGTATATGCCTTGCTCCCTCTCTACCAAGTCCCCTCTAATACGTTGGAAGCCTTGGCTGCTTTTTACCACGGAGGGTGTGGGTGCCAACTTGGTACGGCGATCTCCCTCCCCGGACATCCAACCCCACACCCCTCCCCTAGATGGAGACACCTCCTCTCCCTGAGCCTGGGACCGCCCGGCGATCTCGGTTGCAATATGCATTAATGTGGAATCATTGTTTCTTTCCATTCTGTACGCCCTACTGCATTACGTCCAGTGTACAAACGTCTGATCGATTTTGAAAAGTATGTATAAGTATACAAATTGTCTCTTATGTATTTACTGCTCCCCCTTCCCTCCCCTCCCCTTTTCTTATTTCTGTACCCCTGTTTTGCATAACAAAAAAAAAAATCTGAATAAAAATTATTGATGTAAAAAAATAAAAAAAGATTAATAAGTAACCAGGTCCCGATGGTATTCACCCAAGAATTCTAATGGAGCTTCACTCTGAACTTGCAAAACCGCTATTTTTGATCTTTAAGGATTCAGTAATATCAGGTTTGGTTCCCAAAGACTGGCGTATAGCGGTAGTAGTGCCTATATTCAAAAAGGGAAGTAAAGCTGAACCAGGTAATTATAGACCAGTTAGTCTTACATCTATAGTGGGGAAAGTATTGGAAGGTATTCTAAGAGATAGTATTCAGAAGTTCCTTGAAGTCAATAAGGTCATTAAAAGGAATCAACATGGGTTTATGAAGGACAGATCCTGTCAAACCAACTTACTTGGCTTTTATGAAACAGTAAGCACAAACCTAGATCAGGGTAAAGAGGTGGATGTAATATTTTTAGATTTTTCCAAAGCATTCGACACTGTACCACACATGAGACTTATCTACAAGCTACAAGAATCAGGGCTAGGAAGCACAATATGCACTTGGGTCAAAAACTGGTTAGATAATAGGGAGCAGTGCATTGTGATTAATGGATCTTTTTCAACTTGGACTGAAGTACTAAGTGGTGTGCCGCAAGGCTCAGTATTAGGACCGCTATTGTTCAATATTTTCATTAACGACCTAACAGAAGGTCTAGAGAGCATGGTGTCAATTTTTGCAGATGATACCAAATTGTGTAAAGTTATAAATGCGGAGGGGGATGCTGAGTCGCTTCAGAACGACTTAGTAAAATTAGAAGCTTGGGCAGCGAAATGAAGAATGCGCTTCAATACAGACAAGTGTAAGGTAATGCACTGTGGTAACAAGAACCAAAATAACACCTACGTACTAAACGGGGTAAAATTAGGGGATTCTGTATTGGAAAAGGACTTAGGTGTCCTCATACATAACAAACTAAGCAGTAGTACCCAAAGTAGGACTGCAGCAAAGAAGGCTAATAAGATATTAGCATGCATAAAACGGGGAATTGATGCTAGGGACGAGAGTATTATACTCCCGTTATATAAATCACTTGTGAGGCCACACCTTGAATACTGTGTACAATTCTGGGCACCTTACTACAAAAAGGATATCCTGGAGCTAGAAAAGGTTCAAAGGCGGGCGACCAAACTAATTAATGGTATGGAGACGCTGGAATACGAGGAAAGGCTTGCAAGACTAGGCATGTTTACACTGGAAAAGAGGAGATTAAGAGGGGACATGATCAACATTTACAAATATATAAGGGGACAATATACAGATCTTGCGCAGGACCTGTTTTTGGTTAGATCAACACAGAGAACTCGTGGACACTCGCTCAGGTTAGAGGAGAGGAGATTCCGCACAATACAGCGTAAAGGCTTTTTTACAGTAAGGACGATACGTGTTTGGAATTCCCTGCCTGAGGGAGTTGTAATGGCCGACTCAGTCAACACCTTTAAGAATGGGTTAGATACATTCCTAATGGATAAGGATATCCAGGGTTACGGGGCATAGTCATGCACTATGGTTATTATAAAAAAGAGGGGTAAAATGTAACGGCAGTCATCAACTTCAGTCAAAATTTTATACAAAATAATCGTGCCACAACTAGGTTGATACTATGTTACTATGTTACTATGTAAGTGATCAGTGATCTACTTACAGCAAAGTCTAAGGGTCACCACTCTACACTCATCCTCTTAAGAGACTCTCTTGGCTCCCTCTCCTGCTTTTAGTCCTTAATCCTATCTCTATCCCAGTGCTATCACCTCAAACGTCAAAATATTAACAGAATATGCCGCTTTTATGCTAGAGAAGCCACCAAACGTATCCACTCTCTCGTCATTTTGCATGTTGACGGAAGCCATTTCACCACAGATTGTGATAGATAAATGCCAGAAGAGTGAGCAATTTCTCCACTTTATCGCTCCAAGATTTGATAAATCTCCCCCTATGTCTCATAACAATACCTTTCAGGATTTATGATGGGTGATGTCAGTTTGCTTTTACCTGTGACAACCAGCTTTGTGCCATCAGTTAATGGAAATACAATCTTTTCTCACCAGCTAGATCTCTGGAGGTCATTCCGACCTGATCGCACGCTAGGATTTTTCGCTGTGCTGCGATCAGGTCAGAACTGCGCATGCATATGCACCGCAATGCGCAAGTGCGTCATACAGGTACAAAGCGTATCGTTGCTGAGCGATGGATTTTCCGAAGAATCCATTCGCACAGCCGATCGCAAGGAGATTGACAGGAAGAGGGTGTTTGTGGGTGTCAACTGAACGTTTTCTGGGAGTGGTTGGAAAAAACGTAGGCGTTTCCAAGCGTTTGCAGGGCGGGTGTCTGACGTCAATTCCGGGCAAGAACAGGCTAAAGTGATCGCAGTGGCTGAGTAAGTTCTGAGCTACTCAGAAACTGCACAAAACGTTTTTGTAGTGCTCGGCTGCACGTGCGATCGCACACTTGCAAAGCAAACATACACTCCCCTATAGGCGGCGACTATCTGTTCACAGCACTGCAAAAAATAGCTAGCGAGCGATCAACTCGGAATGACCCCCTCTGTCCATTGTTATAGCCACATTGTGCATAGTATGGAGTGCAGAGTGCATAGTATGGAGCAGGCAGGGATAGTTAATGCGCACTTAGAGGGGGGGGGGGGGCTGAGAAACTGAGTCCCAGGGCTCGTGCCCCACCCCACTCCCATCATTGCAGGATTGCCAGGTAAATGATCTCTTCTAGAAGTCTCTACTCATTTTGAAGTGGCTAGTTGAACTGTTTTCCCCTCAGGAAGCATTGCACAAGGGGAGACTCTTGTCCTATTCACTGTTCTAAGTAGGCAGAGAGAGAGAGAGTGGGGTGGTATAGAGCGAATGCGGGACAGAGTGGAACTGAGGACAGAGGGGTGCGTAGCAGTGAGAGAGTGGGGCGGGATCTGGACAGGGTCGGGAGGAGGCGGTCTTTGGTGACCCAGCATCTCTTTACTAGTCCTTTAATAACTTGTGTTCAACTTTTACTTCTACTGTACAATTTTATACTTTGTTAGTTGCTAATTGTAAGAAAACTGTAATTATTTAAAAAGTGACACCATTGGAGCCTATTATTATCTATTTATTATAATATCATATTGTGATATTGGCTAGCCCTGTAATAGATTTTGATAATTAAATACATTCTTTCATCAGGGAATTAAAGTTGATTTTTTTGTTGTCTGGTTACTGAATATTAATCTATCATTTATGTCCATGATAAATTACACTAATTGTGTGAACATCAAAGAGGAACGTCTTCTTACTACGAAAAGGTCGTTAATAAATCTCTACTAGCAGGTGGTGTAAACAATGAAAAGAGTAGGTGGCGAAACCCATTTGTCTTCCATGTAACCCACACTTGTCTTAGGATGGAATTGTGGAGGAACATCTCACGGCCATGTGTGTCATAGAAATATTCTGCCATGTGAATGCCCCAAAATGTAACTTATAATATACAGTGCTGCTTAGTGCTTTCAATTGCCTGTATGGCACCTAAACGTTGCATTATTAATTATCTTTCTATTGTTACTTGGAAACTTGGCAATTTAGATTTGGATAACTATAATGTACTCACTCACAGATGCCATATCCTGCAATATGGGCAGCAATTCTGATGACCAAAAAGGAGATGGTCTATTGGTTAAACAGAGGAATGGACAGATAATTGGAGATATTTGTACGGGTTCAGTATGATATCCCAGCTGTTTGGATCCCGGTGGTCAGAAGACCTATGCCAGGATCCCAACAGCCAGGATACCGGCGCTGAGCGCAGCGTGTCCCCATGCGTTGCGTGTGTGTAGATCAGTTTCTTACACGTCAATCACTGTGTCCCAAAAGCAGCAGCATGATTGAAATGCTCCTGGCGCTTGGGGACCGCAACGGGGAGCGTTCCAAAAAATGGGGGCTTGTCAGCCTGGGTGTACGGAGCCAGTGGACGCAGCTTCAGTGCTGCTCTTGTAAGCAGCTTCACTGGCGCCAGAAGGCTGATTTTGACGGACATCTTGAGTAACCCAAAGGATGCTCATATGACCGATGTGCATGCAGACTGATCCGATGCTGAGCATTCAGACACAGCAGCAGATTACAGAAGCCGCAGTGGGCTTCTATTTACACATGATGCCTCCTGTGGCTTTTGCATCATTTCTCATTACTGTGCAATTAGCGTCCATTTCTGAATTAGCATCAGAGTACCTGTGATTTTATAGTGTAACTGCCCACAAACAAGGGTGACGATTAAGAGCCTAAGAAAAATAACTAATGTATAACTAGAAGCCACTAGAAAACAGTGGTGTAATGGGTTCTTGTGGTCAAGACGTGCTCTTGAGATTACGTATGTGCCATTGCCACTTTCTGTGGGCTGTCTGTTCCTTCACTGCTAAGCCAGGGCCGAATTAAGGGCCTCATGGGTCTGGTCTTGAAAATGTTCAAGGACCTATTATAAGAAGCAGAGGAGCTGTGCCCGATACTGTGTGGGTGTGGCCAGTGACATGTGAACAGCATGTATACTGTGTGGGTGTGGCCAGTGACATGTGAGCAGCATGTATACTGTGTGGGTGTGGACAGTGACATGTGAGCAGCATGTACTATCAGCCTCAATGTCTCTCTAAATATGTAAAAGTATAAAAATTGCAACATTATGTGAGGAAAATAGAAAAACAATTTTAAAACGTATGATTTATGGCCGACCGTGTAACCAGCTGGTGGTAGGCCATCCTCATACTGTCATGATCATGAGCCTATTTTCACGTGGAGGCTTGGAGCTGTAGCTCCATCTGCCCCATTGTTTATCTGGCCCAGTGCTTAGCGCGTGAAGCTGAAGAGGCAGCTATTTCCATAGCATACTTTCTCAACCTAGGGGATTTGCCACACGTGAAGGAGAAGTGGAATTTATAGTATTTGGCCTACAGCAGCAGAACCATTAAATCCCTAGAATACTCTCAGTGATAGATTATAATAGGAGCATGTGAGACGCTTGTGGTGCTAGCTCTGCATTCCAGTACATCTGGGAAGATGCTATTGCTCGTTTGTTGCTGTACTTGGAACACGAGTGTCGCTGTGCGTGGGGAAACGCCGGGGAGCTGCAGCTTACTCTGTACTTTAATGAAATAGAAAATTAACTTAAAGGGTTCAGTAGGGAATGGTGGGACTATTCGGTGGGGGATCAGGCATAAAAATAGCATGTAGGGTGGGGGCTTATTGCACAAAATCCCCTATAGTTTATAGAAATTATATTCTAACATAGTGTACCCCTGAATACAAGCATACAAACATAACTTCCTGCATAACTAGCCCCCCTAAAGAGGAAGTGTTTGCGTAATTTCAAACACATGAAAACCAGGACAAAGTCACAAATGTGCTTATGAAATGATCAGAGGCATATGCCAATAGCAGATGATGGTCTACAGCGCCAGCAAATCGCTTGTGATTGGCTGTTTACCAGTGCTGTGCTATTCTCGCATTAGCATAAGGTGGTAAGTCAGGCTTCCATGTCAGTAAACAGCTTCAGCCACTCAGAGAGTCAGGCCCTATGTGCGGTAGGTGTCTGCTACACTTTAATACAGAGTAGAGTGTCAGGTATAACAACTATCCAGAACAGTTGCTAAGCTATAGAATACCAAACTTGGGGGTCTATTTACTAAGCCTTGGATGTGTTGGCAGAGTGTATTGGATTCCCTGGTGCAGTGATGTCAGTCCACACACTTAATGACTTAAACAGTAATGCAGGTTTATTCAGTAAACACAGATGACTTAGATGTAATACTGATATAGGCAATCAGGGGCCCTTATCTCATACAAGGTAACAGCAGTGGTAGCGGTACTTATCAGGAGTTGTCTCCGGTGGTGAGGAACGGAGAACTGCACAGCCATGCAGTCTGACTCCCGCTATAGAGAAGATGTGGCGCCTGGCTCAGCGTCATCTCCGGAGCCGCGATACATGCAAAGGAACGCTGTGAATCTCTGTAGCTGAGATCCGCTCCCGGTCTCAGCTCTGCACGCTTGCACACACCAGTCTCTCTTACTCACACTAAGATGTAGGAGCACATAGCTCTGCCTCCGAGTGACTCATGGCACTAGGGGATTAACATTAGGGGATGTGCCCATAGATTGCTGTGTAGAAGGGGACAGGCACAGAGCGCACCATATCCTAACAGGATGCAGATAAAGTACCAGCCAGTCAGATCCTAATCCATGTTACACGCTAACTGTGTTTGAAAAATGACAGGAGCTGGTTGGTTAGGACTTTATCTCTGTCTACTTTAGCTCCATCCAAGGCTTAATAAAAAGACCCCATGGGCTGATGCAGAGAGATTTTGCAGGTTTTTTTTAGCACTGCACATGCTTCATAGCTGAGCGCAGCGCACACGCATCTATGCGTGAATCAGAGTCGTACCAATCTTATTTGGTTGAGTGTAACCATGTGGCTGAAGGTCTTGTGCATGTAGGCTTAGTTCAGTGAGAGTGTTAAGGGCGTGTAGACGTCATGGAACTGTGGGGGTAATTTAGAGTTTATCGCAGCAGCAAATTTGTTAGCAGTTGGGCAAAACCATGGCCCTCATTCCGAGTTGTTCGCTCGCTAGCCGCTTTTCGCAGCAGTGCACACGCTAAGCTGCCGCCCTCTGGGAGTGAATCTTAGCTTAGCAGAATTGCGAACGAAGTATTCGCAATATTGCGAAAAGATTTTTCTGTGCAGTTTCTGAGTAGCTCGAGACTTACTCTTCCAGTGCGATCAGTTCAGTCAGTGTCGTTCCTGGTTTGACGTCACAAACACACCCAGCGTTCGCCCAGACACTCCCCCGTTTCTTCAGCCACTCCCGCGTTTTTCCCAGAAACGGCAGCGTTTTTTCACACACTCCCATAAAACGGCCAGTTTCCGCCCAGAAACACCCACTTCCTGTCAATCACATTCCGATCACCAGAACGGAGAAAAAACCTTGTAATGCCGTGAGTAAAATACCAAACTTCTTAGCAAATTTACTTGGCGCAGTCGCAGTGCGAACATTGCGCATGCACAATTAGCGGAAAATCGCTGTGATGCGAAGAAAATTACAGAGCGAACAACTCGGAATGAGGGCCCATGTGCACTGCAGGGGGGGGGGGCAGATATAACATGTGCAGAGACAGTTAGATTTGGGTTGGTTATTTTGTTTCTGTGCAGAGTAAATACTGGCTGCTTTATTTTTACACTACAATTTAGATTTCAGTTTGAACACACCCCACCCAAATCTAACTCTCTCTGCACATGTTACATCTGCCCCTCCTGCAGTGCACATGGTTTTACCCAACTGCTAACAAATTTGCTGCTGCGATCAATTCTGAATTAACCCCAGTGTGCTGGGGTCTGGGACTCCAGGTTGACACCAAAAAGGTCGACACACCTTAGGTCAACATGGACAAAAGGTCGACATGAGTTTTTTATGGGGGGTTTGTGTTGTTTTCTTCGTAGAGTGACCGGGAACCCCAATTAGTGCACCACTTCACTCCCCATGCTTCAGACAAGGTGCCTCGCTCCACTACCGCTTCACTCGGCACAGGTTTCTATTCCAATCGTAGTCCACGTGGATCGTTAAGTATGAAGGTTCAAAAAAATAAGAATTTACTTACCGATAATTCTATTTCTCGTAGTCCGTAGTGGATGCTGGGGACTCCGTCAGGACCATGGGGAATAGCGGCTCCGCAGGAGACAGGGCACAAAAAGTAAGCTTTTAGGATCACATGGGGTGTACTGGCTCCTCCCCCTATGACCCTCCTCCAAGCCTCAGTTAGGTACTGTGCCCGGACGAGCGTACACAATAAGGAAGGATATTGAACCCCGGGTAAGACTCATACCAGCCACACCAATCACACCGTATAACTTGTGATCTGAACCCAGTTAACAGTATGACAAACGTAGGAGCCTCTGAACAGACGGCTCACAACAAATAACAACCCGATTTTTTTGTAACAATAACTATGTAAAGTATTGCAGACAATCCGCACTTGGGATGGGCGCCCAGCATCCACTACGGACTACGAGAAATAGAATTATCGGTAAGTAAATTCTTATTTTCTCTAACGTCCTAAGTGGATGCTGGGGACTCCGTCAGGACCATGGGGATTATACCAAAGCTCCCAAACGGGCGGGAGAGTGCGGATGACTCTGCAGCACCGAATGAGAGAACTCAAGGTCCTCCTCAGCCAGGGTATCAAATTTGTAGAATTTTGCAAACGTGTTTGCCCCTGACCAAGTAGCAGCTCGGCAGAGTTGTAATGCCGAGACTCCCCGGGCAGCCGCCCAGGATGAGCCCACTTTCCTTGTGGAATGGGCCTTGACAGATTTAGGTTGTGGCAAGCCTGCCACAGAATGTGCAAGTTGAATTGTGCTACAAATCCAACGAGCAATCGTCTGCTTAGAAGCAGGAGCACCCATCTTGTTGGGTGCATACAATATAAGCAGTGAGTCAGACTTTCTGACTCCAGCCGTTCTTGAAATATATATTTTCAATGCCCGGACCACGTCCAACAACTTGGAATCCTCCAACTCGTTAGTAGCAGCAGGCACCACAATAGGCTGGTTCAGGTGAAACGCTGACACCACCTTAGGCAGAAAATGAGGACGCGTCCGCAGTTCTGCCCTGTCCGTATGGAAAATCAGATATGGGCTCTTATATGATAAAGCCGCCAATTCTGATACTCTCCTGGCTGAAGCCAGGGCCAGTAGCATGGTTACTTTCCATGTAAGATACTTCATCTCCACCGATTTGAGCGGCTCAAACCAATGGGATTTTAGAAAATCCAAGACTACATTAAGATCCCACGGTGCCACTGGGGGCACAACCGGGGGCTGTATATGTAGTACTCCTTTTACAAAAGTCTGGACTTCAGGAACTGAAGCCAATTCTTTCTGGAAGAAAATCGACAGGGCCGAAATTTGAACCTTAATGGACCCCAATTTGAGGCCCATAGACAATCCTGTTTGCAGGAAATGTAGGAATCGACCCAGTTGAAATTCCTCCGTGGGGGCCTTCCTGGCCTCACACCACGCAACATATTTCCTCCAAATGCGGTGATAATGTTGTGCAGTCACCTCCTTCCTGGCCTTTACCAGTGTAGGAATGACCTCTTCCAGAATGCCTTTTTCCTTTAGAATTCGGCGTTCAACCGCCATGCCGTCAAACGCAGCCGCGGTAAGTCTTGGAATAGACACGGTCCCTGCTGAAGCAGGTCCCGTCTTAGAGGTAGAGGCCACGGATCCTCCGTGAGCATCTCTTGAAGTTCCGGGTACCAAGTTCTTCTTGGCCAATCCGGAGCCACTAGTATCGTTCTTACTCCCTTTTGCCGTATAATTCTCAGTACTTTTGGTATGAGAGGCAGAGGAGGGAACACATACACTGACTGGAACACCCACGGTGTTACCAGAGCGTCCACAGCTATTGCCTGAGGATCTCTTGACCTGGCGCAATACCTGTCCAGTTTTTTGTTGAGGCGGGACGCCATCATATCCACCATTGGTTTTTCCCAACGGTTCACAATCATGTGGAAGACTTCTGGATGAAGTCCCCACTCTCCCGGGTGTAGATCGTGTCTGCTGAGGAAGTCTGCTTCCCAGTTGTCCACTCCCGGAATGAATACTGCTGACAGTGCTATCACATGATCTTCCGCCCAGCGAAGAATCCTTGCAGCTTCTGCCATTGCTGTCCTGCTTCTTGTGCCGCCCTGTCTGTTTACGTGGGCGACTGCCGTGATGTTGTCCGACTGGATCAACACCGGCTGACCCTGAAGCAGGGGTTTTGCCAGACTTAGAGCATTGAAAATCGCTCTTAGCTCCAGTATATTTATGTGAAGAGACATCTCCAGGCTTGACCATACTCCCTGGAAGTTTCTTCCTTGTGTGACCGCTCCCCAGCCTCTCAGACTGGCATCCGTGGTCACCAGGACCCAGTCCTGTATGCCGAATCTGCGGCCCTCTAACAGATGAGCACTCTGCAACCACCACAGAAGAGACACCCTTGTCCGTGGCGATAAGGTTATCCGCTGATGCATCTGCAGATGCGATCCGGACCATTTGTCCAGCAGATCCCACTGAAAAGTTCGTGCGTGGAATCTGCCGAATGGAATCGCTTCGTAAGAAGCCACCATCTTTCCCAGGACTCTTGTGCATTGATGCACAGACACTGTCCCTGGTTTTAGGAGGTTCCTGACAAGTTCGGATAACTCCCTGGCTTTTTCCTCCGGAAGAAACACCTTTTTCTGAACCGTGTCCAGAATCATTCCCAGGAACAGCAGACGTGTCGTCGGGGTCAACTGAGATTTTGGAAAATTCAGAATCCACCCGTGTTGTTGCAGCACTAGTTGGGTTAGTGCTACTCCGTCTTCCAGCTGTTCTCTGGATCTTGCCCTTATCAGGAGATCGTCCAAGTAAGGGATAATTAATACGCCTCTTCTTCGTAGAAGGATCATCATTTCGGCCATTACCTTGGTAAAGACCCGAGGTGCCGTGGACAATCCAAACGGCAGCGTCTGAAACTGATAATGACAGTTTTGCACCACGAACCTGAGGTACCCTTGATGTGAAGGGCAAATTGGGACATGCAGGTAAGCGTCCTTTATGTACAGGGACACCATAAAGTCCCCTTCTTCCAGATTCGCTATCACTGCTCTGAGTGACTCCATCTTGAACTTGAATTTTTGTATGTACAGGTTCAAAGATTTGAGATTTAGAATAGGTCTTACCGAGCCGTCCGGCTTCGGTACCACAAATAGCGTGGAGTAATACCCCTTTCCCTGTTGTAGGAGGGGTACCTTGACTATCACCTGCTGAGCAAACAGCTTGTGAATGGCTTCCAATACCGTCGCCCTGTCCGAGGGAGACGTTGGCAAAGCAGACTTTAGGAACCGGCGAGGGGGAGATTTCTCGAATTCCAACCTGTAACCCTGAGATACTACCTGTAGAATCCAGGGGTCCACCTGTGAGCAAGCCCACTGTGCGCTGAAATTCTTGAGTCGACCCCCCACCGTTCCTGAGTCCGCTTGTAAGGCCCCAGCGTCATGCTGAGGGCTTTGCAGAACCCTGGGAGGGCTTCTGTTCCTGGGCAGGGGCTGCTTGCTGCCCTCTCTTACCCCTTCCTCTGCCCCGAGGCAGATATGACTGTCCTTTTGTCCGCTTGTTCTTATAGGAACGAAAGGACTGCGGCTGAAAAGACGGTGTCTTTTTCTGTTGGGAGGGGGTCTGAGGTAAAAAAGTGGATTTTCCGGCAGTTGCCGTAGCCACCAGATCCGATAGACCGACGCCAAATAATTCCTCCCCTTTATACGGCAATACTTCCATATGTCGTTTGGAATCCGCATCACCTGACCACTGTCGCGTCCATAAACTCCTTCTGGCAGATATGGACATCGCATTTACTCTCGATGCCAGAGTGCAAATATCTCTCTGCGCATCTCGCATATAAAGGAAAGCATCCTTTAATTGCTCTATAGTCAATAAAATACTGTCCCTATCCAGGGTATCAATATTTTCAGTCAGGGAATCCAACCAGACGACCCCAGCACTGCACATCCAGGCTGAGGCGATGGCTGGTCGCAGTATAACACCAGTATGAGTGTATATACTTTTCAGGGTAGTTTCCAGCCTCCTATCAGCTGGATCCTTGAGGGCGGCCGTATCAGGAGACGGTAACGCCACTTGTTTCGATAAGCATGTGAGCGCCTTATCCACCCTAGGGGGTGTTTCCCAGCGCGCCCTAACCTCTGGCGGGAAAGGGTATAATGCTAATAACTTTTTTGAAATTAGCATTTTTCTATCTGGGTTAACCCACGCTTCATCACATACATCATTTAATTCCTCTGATTCAGGAAAAACTATAGGTAGTTTTTTCACCCCCCACATAATACCCCTTTTTGTGGTACTTGTAGTATCAGAGATATGCAAAGCCTCCTTCATTGCCGTGATCATATAACGTGTGGCCCTACTTGAAAATACGTTTGTTTCATCACCGTCGACACTAGATTCAGTGTCTGGGTCTGTGTCGACCGACTGAGGTAAAGGGCGCTTTACAGCCCCTGACGGTGTCTGAGACGCCTGGGCAGGTACTAACTGGTTTGCCGGCCGTCTCATGTCGTCAACTGATTTTTGTAATGTGCTGACATTATCACGTAATTCCATAAACAAAGCCATCCATTCCGGTGTCGACTCCCTGGGGGGTGACATCACCATTATCGGCAATTGCTCTGCCTCCACGCCAACATCGTCCTCATACATGTCGACACACACGTACCGACACACAGCAGACACACAGGGAATGCTCTTATCGAAGACAGGACCCCACTAGCCCTTTGGGGAGACAGAGGGAGAGTTTGCCAGCACACACCCAAGCGCTATAATATATATGGGAACAACCCTATATAAGTGTTGTTCCTTATAGCCGCTTAAATATATAAAAATATCGCCAAAATATGCCCCCCCTCTCTGTTTTACCCTGTTTCTGTAGTGCAGTGCAGGGGAGAGTCCTGGGAGCCTTCCTCACAGCGGAGCTGAGCAGGAAAATGGCGCTGTGTGCTGAGGAGAATAAGCCCCGCCCCCTATTCCGGCGGGCTTTTCTCCCGGAGTTTTAGACATTTGGCATGGCTATATGTGATGTATTCTTTTGCCATAAAAGGTATTATATATTGCTGCCCAGGGCGCCCCCAGCAGCGCCCTGCACCCTCCGTGACCGTCTGGTGTGAAGTGTGTGACAACAATGGCGCACAGCTGCAGTGCTGTGCGCTACCTTCATGAAGACTGAAGAGCCTTCTGCCGCCTGTTTCCGGACCTTCAATCTTCAGCATCTGTAAGGGGGGTCGGCGGCGCGGCTCCGGGACGAACCCCAGGGTGAGACCTGTGTTCCGACTCCCTCTGGAGCTAATGGTGTCCAGTAGCCTAAGAATCCAATCCATCCTGCACGCAGGTGAGTTGAAATTCTCTCCCCTAAGTCCCTCGATGCAGTGAGCCTGTTGCCAGCAGGACTCACTGAAAATAAAAAACCTAAAAAAACTTTTTCTAAGCAGCTCTTTAGGAGAGCCACCTAGATTGCACCCTGCTCGGACGGGCACAAAAACCTAACTGAGGCTTGGAGGAGGGTCATAGGGGGAGGAGCCAGTACACACCATGTGATCCTAAAAGCTTACTTTTTGTGCCCTGTCTCCTGCGGAGCCGCTATTCCCCATGGTCCTGACGGAGTCCCCAGCATCCACTTAGGACGTTAGAGAAAAGGGGGAAAAAGTGAAAAACTCATGTTGACCTTTTTCCATGTCTACATTTTGTCTATGTCGACCTTTTTTCCATGTCGACCTAAGGTGTGTTGACCAATTGGTGTCGACCTAAGGTATGTCGACCTTTTTGGTGTCGACCTGGAGTCCGGATACCAGTGTGCTGTACTGAGTTGTGTATATGCAGAGTTGTCTGATTTCAGATGCATCTGGTCTGATATAGTTGCACCATAATAATGGTGATGGCTCTTTAACTTAGCGTATGGATAGAGGTAGTACGGGCACATGTATGTACATCTTGGGCGAATACTGTATCTGCATTTTTGTTCCGAACACGCAATTAAGAGTATATATTTTATCTAAACTAGATTCGGCTAGATAAGCCTGATACAGTACCATAACAGGGCTTATGGTGTCCTGTGCCGACCACGTCCATTCATCGCATTACATTATGATGTCATGCTGAGGGGGGCGGGGCTGACAGTTGCTGGGAAGAATAGCTCTACTCCAGGGGGCTGTACAGGATTCTTGGGGTTGTACAGGATTCTGGTCGCAGGGTACCATTTTAGGCCAGATGCATGGACTATGGGGCAGTGACAGCAAAGCCGGATTAAGAGAGGGAGCACAAGGGGTGATTACCCCCGGCCCCTTATATCAATGGGCCCTCCAGCCGGAGTTGCTCCTACCCAGCCTCCGCCAACAGAAGAAGCGGGGCGCTCATTTCACCCAGCGGATGAAATGAGCGATGTGTTAGATTGTGCCTGCATGCAGGCCAATCAAGCACCGGCTATAGCGAGGTGCAGGGCCGCGCATCGCTATCGCTGGGGGGCATACACACGAGAGATCCATGCTTAAAATCTATATAATCTAGTAAGATTGCTTAAATTTTAAAAATGGATCTTTCCGTGTGTACCCCCCTTAAGCAAGAGCCGGGGGAAGGGAAGAGGCGTCTAATCAGGAAAGCTGGAGGGGATAGGAATGACTGTATCAGATGGAGTGAGACTGCATACAGTTACCCGGTGGCGCGCCAATGGGCTGTAGAGCAGAGAGAGATTAGCATACTGTATGTACATAGACATACCAGGGTCTGCACTCATGTGCAATGCATGGTACATGTAAAGCTCTGGTGAGCCTGAAAGATGGGAATGAGGCTGAGAGATACAGGGGGGAGTGGAGAGACTGGGAGACACAGGAAGGGGGGATGAGACAGATACAAGAGGGGTGAGCAGAGCTGACCCTAATCAATATGATGCCCTAGGCATCTTTTTGGCTGGTGCCCCCTAGCACCACCGCCAGTTCCACCTCTGACCCTGCACCCTTTCCAATCACTATCACCCTTCAGTCATAGCAGTCCTCATTTTGGTGCTCCTATCCCCTATATTTTAAATAGGAACAGTGCACACATTCGGCATGCAGCCCAAAAAGGGGCGTGCTCTTTTGGGAAGGGGCATGGTCACACAATAGTGCCCACAATTTAAATTACACCACACAGTAGTGCAACTTTATTCACATTATATCATGTGATAGTGTCCCTTCTTCAGGTTACATCACACAGTAGTACCACTTTAACTTATATATATTACTCCTCACAGTAGTGCTCCTTATTCACATTATATCACACTGAATTGATTCTTATTCACATAACACCACACCATATTGCTCTTTATTCACATTAGACCACACAGTAGTGCCTTTTCTATACATTACACCACACAGTAGAGCACCTTATACATATAGTGCCACACATTAGTAATGCCTTTATGCACACAATACCACACAGTAATGCCCCTTACACATATGACACACATTATTAATGTCCTTATAAACATAATGCACCTTACACATTATGTCAACCTTTATTAACACCCTATCACATAATGACACACATAATGCCCCTTACACATACTGTATGTCGCACATTATTAATGCATATATATACATGACACACACAACGCTCCTTACACATATGCTGAACACTATTGCACAATGAATTTACCCACACACAGCACTCACAAGGCTGCTAACACTGTGACCTCTGCCTCTGCTTAGATACAGATGTGTCCTCATCCTGTACATCTTGCCTCAATATGCCATGCAGCTCCCGTCCAGCTCTGCTAACGTTGAACGCCTTTTTTTGCAGAAAATGCGTCTTATTTTCATTGCTATGTGACTAGGACGCACAAGCAGCTTCTGATTAAAATGATAATTAGCATGCCTATATTCTGAGTGCGACTGTTGCTATGTCTGCAAAAGAAATGCTACGTTACAGTGATTTCCAGGAATACACTGTAACGAAGCATTTCATATGCAGATACAGCCACAGTCACACACAGAATTTAGGCATACCTCATATAATTTTAATCAGCAGAATATGATTATGTCCCTAGGCATTCCAAATACCCCAGACATTTGCCTAGTTTGCCTATGCCTAGGGCCGGCTCTGGGGGCGAGGCTGAGAGACACAGGGCTAAGATTGAGAGAAACGGGGAGTGTAATGAGTGTGCGAAATAAAGGGGGGGGAGGCTGAGAGACAGGGTGAGGGTAGTGAGGCTGAGGTACACAGAGGGGGGAGGTGAGTCTGAGAGAAAAAGGGGATGAGGCTGACAGACATAGGAGGGAGATGAGGCTATAAGACACAGTACCCGGGCCCTTATCGGCTCTCGATGGCCCTGCAGGAGTACAGGTAAGACCTGCACTACTGTTGCTGTCAAATGGAGGTACAGGGGAAGGAAGCACACCCCTGGCCCCCTGAAGCTTAATCCGGCGCAGAGTGACGGTGCCGTCCCCAGAGCCCCCTCTCACACACTCCTAGTTACAGCGCTGGCCTGGCAATTCACATAACCTTAGCAGAGGACTGAATCATTTTTTAACACCCATGACTATGAGGTGATGTAGTTATATTATTTATCACTATAATATCCCAGCAGATATTCAGAAGGAAATGTAGGGAATTTTATTTATAATCTTCACATGTTTATTTAAATTATCTTTTAGAGGCACCTTTAGCATTATTAGTGCAAGGTATTTAAATGCTACCCATTCTTAATTTAATTAGAAGTTAATTAAAGCGCCGTAATTCATTTTCTTTTTTTCTTTCAGCAGCGCTAGCATTATCTGCTAAGTAACGGTGCTGTTGTGTGATGATTGCGTGCCAGTCACTGCCAGCATTCGCAAGTACATCAGCAATAAGACATATTCCTTTATTATTTCAAAGAGCCTTTTGAATTCCTTTGTATAATTGTCCTCTTTACCAAAGAACGGTGTCTGTGCCGCAGAGAGCTGAACTATTTTTCCACTAATCAGATATGTTATTTCAATTTGTTCTCAAAGTGTAATTTTGTTTCTTTTTTATTTTCTTATATATTTTTGTACTTCTTTTGTTTTGAAAGGTATAATTGGAAAGGCAAAAGGCTCTTGCAAAATAGAGGTTTGAGAAATGGAACTCTGAATATGTTAAAATAAAAGTTGCCTGAGTAATAGAAGTATACATTTCATAGGCTTCACAGAGAGCGGCATGAGATAAATCTCAGGTATTGATCTGCAAATGCGACTTTCTAAATACAAACTATAGTATCACTCTGCTCGCATTGTTGCAATATTAGATTCTTAGCGTTCACAGCTTGGCATTAAAATATAAGTGTTTATAGATCTCTGTTGGTGGTAGTTCAACAACATCTAGCAACTGTAGGCTGCCTAAACCTGAGTTATTATATGCTTAATCTACATTGATGTATTCCCCATACTATATCCCGGAGGTAGGAATGCTGGCGGTCACATGAGCAATCCTGACATCAGAGGGGATAAGTATTTCTAAAAACCCTCCCCATCCCCCGTCTCCTACCCTAACACTTGGGGGATGGCTGGTAGGACTAACCCTCCAGGGAGTGGCAGCTACGATTAACCCTCAGGGGTGGTGGCTAGGGCTTCCCCCTCCTCATTGCCTAACCCTAACCCCCATCCACCCTGGGCCCTAAGCCTAGCCCGTACCCTGACACTCACCTTCGGGATGTCGACTGTCAGTGATCCGGAACCGGTTTCCTAAGTGGTGTCAGTATTCCGGCGTTGGTCACATGACCGCCGGCATCCCAACAGCTGGGATGCTAAACGCATCCCTTGATGGGAACGTTTGTATATCTTAAAGAAATGTGTTCTCATCTGCAGAACTATCTGTTGGGCCAGTGGTGTAGCCAGAACTTTGTGGGCCCCATAGCAATATTTTGAAGGGCCCCTATCCCAATGTATCTCGAGTGACACCTCTCTGCAGCAGTTGTTAATTTTATGCCACATAATAGTTCCCTAGTTAATTTTATGAACCATAGTCATGCCCTAGTTCATTTTATGATCCCAAGTAGTGCCCTACTTCAAATGATGTCACATTCTAGAGGTGCCAGTACACAGTATGCAACATAGTACCCCCAATTTACATTATGACATAGTGTCCCCAGTACATATCATGCCACAGTATAGTACCTCCACTTTATATTGTTCCACGGAATAGTTCATATTATGTAACATTACAGTGTACCAGTTCATATTATGTAACATTGTAATGCCCTTCAGTTCATTTTCTACCACATTACAATGAGTCGGTCCAGGGACATTAATAGATATTGTAGGCCCCAAGGCAAAAGATGAAGGCAATTGTGAAAAATGTATATAACACGTATAAGTTTCACAGCAAAGATGGGCCCCTTTCAGCTCTGGGCCCCATAGCAGCTGCACTCCCTGCACCTATGGTAGCTACGCCCTTGTGTTGGGCAAAGAATGGGGTGAAACGTCCTGCCACACATTTTGCATGGTGCACCTGGTCAGCTGCCCCCACCTCTATTCTTGGTGATACAAAAAAGTATCTTGTGCCATGGATCATGTACATGCCACCAGTGGGGGCATGGGCAGCCACCTACCCATCCAAACTCCACAGATAGGATATAGGACCTGGTTCAAGGATGTACACATATGCCGTCTCAGCTGCAAATCTGTCGCAGCGGTTGTGCAAAAATATACAAATGGTGTGGCCGCCGGGGTTTGTATTGAGATGCTCACTGGCAGCGTCGGTTTACCCCGCCTATTGAATATAAAGACACAACCATCAGACGTAACCCATGGTCACTGGACACATGATGCATGATGCACATGATCTCTACATAGGGGATCACAATCACAAGCTGTGGCACGCACCCAAAATGGTCACAACATGCCTGCGTTTCAGTGGCCACTCTCCCGTTACCTCCCACAAATGCTGCCTGTCAATAACTTTGCAAATCAGTTCACACTACAACCAGAGTCGCAAGGCCATCGTGGCACATGCACAGTGGCAAAAGTAAATGGCTCCACTGCATACACAATCAACATTACTTACATCTCTAAATCAGGCCCATACTGTACTGTAGTTCTAGTTATATACACATACGGAAAGCGGTTAAAATACCACCAATCGGGATCTCGGCAGTCACAATACTGATACCTAAATCCCGACAGGCAGTGAAATGCCGCCACCAAAATACCGGCAACACAGACTATTCTCCCTCTGTGGGTGTCCACGACACCCATAGAGGGAGAATATAACCGTGCCCGCAGCGTGGCAAGCAAGGGGCTTTCTAGTGCTCGACCTGCTACCGGCATTCTGGCGGACGGGATCCCGCTGTCTGGATCATGACAGCCGACATCCTGTCCGCCGGCAAATCGGACGTATCCTCATGTACCAACCTAGAAAAATCAAGTGTTAAAAAATAGTACATTTATTAGACATCGGGTCTTTGCTGGAAGCAGTGTGGTCAGAGTGGAACTGTCTGAGATTTAACATATTTACAAATGGCTTCATTGCAGATAGTACCTCTGTTTCCTTGAGTTTGGTATGAAATACCATCGGTCGGGACGTCAGCGGTCGCATGACCGACAGCAGCATCCCGAAAGTGGGATGCTTGCCACCCCCCTAGTGCCTAACCCTAACCTCCCCTAGTACCTAACCTCCCCAAGTGCCTAACCCTAACCCCCCAACCCCCCCCCCCCGGACTCTAACTTCGATATTAACCTTCAGCTGTCAGCTGTCGGTGTTCTGGCGCTGGTCTACTGAGTGGTGTCGGGATTCCAGCATCGGTCACATGACCACCAGCATCCCAACTGCCAGGATGCCGAATGCATCCCGTTTCTTCAAGGCCCTCTTATGGTTCTACTCCACTTTTTAATATTTTTGCAATGCAGCCAAAACACAACTGCCAAAGACTGGAAGAAGTCTACCCCTCCAGGCCTTCCTGCATTTATCAACAAGAAGTAGTTTGTTGCCTCAATAGAATATATTTCCAGCTTATAAAAGAACCCCTGTTAGGGGTTTCTGAGGACTTCAGTTGGGAAAATGCTGCCCTATAGCTACATTATATGGGATATGCGCTGTGAGTGAGTTCAATTTGGGAGAAATGAAAGCAAATCGGAAACCACAGACTGACATTAGAGAGTGGAAGGAGCATAGCGGCAAATGCACTGTAACTCCACTGTGGTAAACGCAGGGAAAATGGGCCATTTTCCCAGTGCTTTGTACAGCAATGCTGCCGTTACAGATACGCCAGTGCCGGTAAGTCACCCTCACGACTGTCTAAGCCAGGGGTGGCCAACCAGTCAGAGGCAAAGAGCCAGAAAAGATCTGTAGTGAAGTGAAAGAGCCGTTATCAGGCGTGCACAAAAAAGGGGGAGTGGCCTAGTTGTCACAAAGCCACGCCTCATTTTTGTGCGCACACCTTTCGGTATGACTTTTGTAGAAGTATGACCTTGTGTCACAACCTCGTTTTTAGTCACGTTGTACAGTGCCAAAATATAATGCCCCAGTACAGTGTCACATACATATAATGCCCCAGTACAGTGCCCCATACATATAATGCCCCAGTACAGTGCCACATACATATAAAGCCCCAGTACAGTGCCACATACATATAATGCCCCAGTACAGTGCCACATACATATAAAGCCCCAGTACAGTGCCACATACAAATAAAGCCCCAGTAAAGTGCCACATACATATAAAGCCCCAGTACAGTGCCACATACAAATAAAGCCCCAGTACAGTGCCACATACATAAAAAGCCCCAGTACAGTGCCACATACAAATAAAGCCGCAGCACAGTGCCACATACATATAAAGCCCCAGTACAGTGCCACATACAAATAATGCCCCAGTACAGTGCCACATACAAATAAAGCCCCAGTACAGTGCCACATACATATAAAGCCCCAGTACAGTGCCATATACAAATAATGCCTCAGTACAGTGCCACATACAAATAATGCCCCAGTACAATGCCACATACAAATAATGCCTCAGTACAGTGCCACATACAAATAATGCCTCAGTACAGTGCCACATACAAATAAAGCCCCAGTACAGTGCCCCATACATATAATGCCCCAGTACAGTGCCACATACATATAAAGCCCCAGGACAGTGCCACATACATATAAAGCCCCAGTACAGTGCCACATACATATAAAGCCCCAGTACAGTGCCACATACAAATAAAGCCCCAGTACAGTGCCCCATACATATAATGCCCCAGTACAGTGCCACATACAAATAAAGCCCCAGTACAGAGCCACATACATATAAAGCCCCAGTACAGTGCCCCATACATATAATGCCCCAGTACAGTGCCACATACATATAAAGCCCCAGTACAGTGCCACATACAAATAAAGCCCCAGTACAGTGCCCCATACATATAATGCCCCAGTACTGTGCCACATACAAATAATGCCCCAGTACAGTGCCACATACATATAATGCCCCAGTACAGTGCCACATACATATAAAGCCCCAGTACAGTGCCACATACAAATAAAGCCCCAGTACAGTGCCACATACATATAAAGCCCCAGTACAGTGCCACATACAAATAATGCCCCAGTACAGTGCCACATACAAGTAATGCCTCAGTACAGTGCCCCAGTACAGTCTGTGTGGCTGCTGAGGGCTGGTCTGGGCAGTTACAGCTGCTGCCCGCCTCTGAGCCTCAGGGGAGGAGAGCGCATGCCTCCCCTGCCCCTCAGCAAGTCTCTTATGCATATTAATAATGCCGCTGGCCCGGGAGAAAATCAGAGTTCGCGGTCTGGCAACCAATCAGAGGTCACTGCTGCCGGTCCACGAGCCCTGATTTGCTCACGGGCCGGCGCTCTTAGCAGTGTGACGGGCAGTGGGAGGCAGGAGCAGGGAACCAAGCCACATGTGGAGGGAGAAAGTGCCGCATGCGGCTCGAGAGCCGCGGGTTGGCCACAGAGCGCTGGCCATGCCCCCACTTTTCTTAAATGGAAGGCGTGGCAGAAGCCATGCCCCCTTTCCCACAGGCCCTTTTCGGCAGTGCGCAGTTTGGCCATGCAGGGTGTCCCAGCTAAGAAGATACTGAAGTTCGGAGGTATGCCTTAGTACATATCGAGAAGCGCTTTGTACAGGGATGATCTCTGCATTTTTAGTTTTGCACCCTTATCTCAGCTTCGTACATGGATCCCATGGTCCCCAAACAACGCGGAGTCGCAGCATGCTGTCAAACTGTCAATAGACAATGGTGTTAAACAAACCTGTTATTTAGGAATTACATATATAAATAAAAGACTCACATATACAATAGATACAGTAAATGCTTTCAGCTGGATTTGTATGTAAGGAAAAATAAGATTTGCTGTTTCCATATCCATGTGTTCAATATTCAACATCTTTCTGTAAAACCAGGGACTACTATTAACTCTAGTCACACATTCTGCATATCTGTCTACAAAATAAGTTTTAATGTTTAATCAGTGAACTGTAAGAGACATTCCTCATTGTTACACGCTGAAGAGCAAATGTCACTACAACAGTTACTGTTGAAAAGTGGGGATGGATAGCATATCGCTGTGATTATATCCTCACAGGCATTTATGTCATTAAAATTTATTTAATGTCATTAGAATGTTACATTCTGTCTAGCCTTAGACAAAGTATATAACAGATTATTACAACATGATTTAGTACTCACCTAGAAAATGTGTTCTATGCATTACTGAAGTATATAATACACGCATACTTCTTTTTATGTGGGTATTTTCACTACGAATATTAAAGCGGTCCAGGACAGTGGCTTCCAGTTGGGACCAACTCAGTGTTGGAAGAGTTAGCCCATGGCTTTAGCCACATCAGTGGTAAGTGGGGCCAATACATGAGATGACGATAACATCATGTAGTCAATATGCTGGTTCTCGGAATGCCGACGGTCAGAATCTCAGCAGTGGAATCCCGATATTCAAAATCCCAGCGGATGCCGACGGTAAGTATTGGGGTTAGGGTAAACTTTAGGGTTAAGCTGAAGGGAGGAGACAGGTAGGGTAAGGCTGCGGAAGGGGATGATTAGTGATAGGGTGCAGGAGTGAACGGTTAGGGTTATGCTGCTGAGGGGGATAGTTAGGGTTAGGCTGCAGACGATGGGGATGGTTAGGGTTAGGCTGCGGAAGGTGACGGTTAGGGTTAGGTTTAGAATTAGAGTTGAAATACTTACCAAAATCTATCTGCATTCTGAGTGTTGGGATTCTGCTGCCGGGTTTCTGACCGTCAGCATGTTGAACGCCAGGTTATCATGCCCAACCCAGAGATAACAGATGAGATAATGTGATGGTACTAATATGGTTCCCCCATGCACAAGCAACTTTTCTTTATAGGGGGGTATTCAATTAGTGCCGTTTGCGGAGGGAGAAAGAGTTGCATGCTGTTCGAGAGCCGCGGGTTGGTCACCGCTGGTGTAGGCACTGAACAGCAAGATTTTTTTTTAAACAAACTTTATTGACAACTAGCCCAAGTTAACAGAGCTCACTTCCTGATTCTACCGTGAGGAGAGGCAGTTATCGGCACCTACAGGTGGCGCTGAAGAAGACAGCTGATGGTAAGTGACCTAAGTCTTTAGTAACAGCTGGGACACATAGCGCTGCCATAGCTGCCTATGGCAGAACAAAAATTCTAGCACTCAGCGCAGGCAGCCAAAAGGCAGGGAAATCCTCTTAGTCATACCTCCCAACTGTCCCAATTTACGCGGGACAGTCCTGTTTTTTTGGGTCTGTCCCGTGGTCTCTCCTGCAGGCCGCAGTGTCCTGCGGTGGGGGGGGGGGGGTCAGTTGGGAGACCCTCTGTCACTTGCTGCTCTGCTTAGTGCAAAGCAGAGCAGCGATGAATAGACACTGTGCGCATGCGTCTGTTCCCGGGAGCCAGAGGGTCTGGGGGCATGGTCAGCAGCTCGCAGTGCGCTGGCCATGCCCCCACTTTGACTGAAATGGAAGGCGTGGCGGAAGCCATGCTCCCTTTTTCACAGGCCATGCTCCGTTTCCCACAGGCCATGCTCCCTTTTCGTCAGTACGCGGTTTGGCCGTGCAGTGGGGAAGGGGGGCAGATGGGAGGAAAGCAGACACTGGCATGAGGACAACATACAAACTCACAACATCGGGCCCTACTATCCAGCTGCTACACCACCATTATTTTGATTAGAAATACGGAAATGAATGAAAACCAAGCTCAAATACAGGCAGCATTAGTGACTGTTATATTCTAGACAGTATCAGTGACCACCATATACTACACACAGCATTAGTGACCACCACATACTACAGACTGCAATAGAGATACAGCAGCCCAACATTGTCAGCATTATTGGGCTACTATATCTCCGAGTAATGTGTCCAGAAGCAGTACACTGCATCCGCACTTTGCTTGGAATTGAAGTAATCACTGCATACAAGGGCAATTGCAGGCAACACAATGCTTGGTGATTGGCTACTGTTTAAATGGAAGCAGCTAAAATATTGCCTAACAGGACATCAAGGTGGTTAGGGCTAGCTCTGTGCCCATTCCACATCTGGGGACTTGTCGCACCCAGTGGGGCGTAAGTGCTAGGCCACCCCCTTTTTCGCAGTAGGGTATTGACATAACTCCTAACTCATATAACTAATGTTTAACTCCTATGAGACAGTGGGAATCCGGTCTCTAGGTCGACAGTAACTATGTCAACACTAGGTCGACCACTATCGGTCGACAGTAACTAGGTCGACAGGGTTTCTAGGTCGACATGTTCTAGGTCAACAGGTCAACATGAGTTTTTCACAATTTTTTTTCTTTTTTTTGAACCTTTTCATACTTAACGATCCACGTGGATTATGATTGGAACGGTAATCTGTGCCGACTGCCGAGCGAAGCAAGGCACCTAGCCAGAAGCATGGCGAACGAAGTGAGCCATGCGAGGAGACATGGTGCACTAATTGGGGTTCCCGGTCACTCTACGAAGACAACGACACAAATAAAACATAAAAAACTCATGTCGACCTTTTGACCTGTCGACCTAAAGACCCTGTCGACCTAGAGACCCTGTCGACCTAGTTACTGACGACCAATAGTGGTCAACCTAGACACTGTCGACCTAGTTACTATCTACCTTCCATACCACACCTCTCCCAGTTGGGAGGTATTGATATTTGACCTTAATCTCGGAAAGTCTAACATGTGTTGTCCTTGGCGTACTAAAACTTATAGTGCCTATGGCCCCGATTTATCGATACTTGGAGAGTTATAAATTGCACGTGATAAAGTACCAACCAACCAGCTCCTAACGGCCATGTTACATGCTGTATTTGAGAAATTACAGTTAGGAGCTGATTGGTTGGTACTTTATCACCGTGCAAATTATCACTCTCCAAGACTTGATAAATCTGGGCCATCAGCAGATCTAATTCACGGAATATAGATGAGACCCCATTGCATTCACATATTCTGTCTCTCACTTTATTTTACATTTCAACAATCAATATTTTCTACTTACTGTATGGTTAAGAGAAACAGAAAACTCAGACTTTAAACAACTACTGTACATAAAACTTCTCTGGTTCATCCTCAGAAAGGAGCAAAACATAAATAAATAAGGTATATTTTTATCTGATGGTTAATAAAATCTTACGCTCTCCACAGTTTAAGCAAAAATATAGGCACCCCTGGTCAAACAGCAAAGAAGGGTGGGGTGGGGGGTAGAGTTGGATTGTTGATAAACTTTTAACAGGGCCGAAACTAGGATTTTCGTCACCCGGGGCAAGGCAATAAATTGCACATACACCCCCCCCCCAAAAAAAAAGAAAAAGAAAAAAAAGCAACAACAGTGAAACAAACTCTGTCTATAAAAAGGGGATACTATTGGACAATATTCCCCTATGTGCCTCAAATGCCCTACAGTATGCGTCACATGCCCCGCCAGCGTGTTCAACTACACAACTACATGTTCCAATGTGTGTCCCCATACATTGCACTGTATCATAACACTTCGTCACTGCACTACATTCCCCTATCCACTGCACTACATCACTATACTACATCCCCATCATGCTGAACTACATCACTACACTACATGCCCCTATGGACTGCACTACATACCGTATATGCTACACTACATCACTACACTACATCCCCTTATGTGCTACACCACATCAGAGCACTACATGCCCCTTTATACTGCAATACATTACTACACTACATACCCTATATGGTACACTACATCACTACACTACATCCCCCTATAAGCTACATCAAATCCCCCCATCTGGGAGGCAAAGCGGAGCTTGATACTGCTAACTGAGAGCACAGTGCACTTCTATAGCTTGTACAGTACACCGCACGCTAGTCGCAGCACTGCATGGCACAGAAGAAAGTTTAAGACAGTAGCCGGCATAGGAGAGATCCCAGGTACTGGAGCTCACCTGCACAGCGTTTGAGCCAGCTGCGGGCAGACAGGTGGGTCAGAGACATTGCCAAGGGTGTTGCACTGCCGGTAAGTTCCTCTGTAACTTCTTGGCACCCCCTCAAATCCTGCCCCCCTTAGCCCCCCCCCCCCCCCCCTAGTTACGGCCCTGCTTTTAAATTCAGCAAATTAAAAGTACAGTCATTGCGGGGAATTCAATTCAAGTGCCGACGGGGCAGTGTCATGATGCTTGGTTGCACACATATTGTCCATATATGGTAGGGCAGACATAGCAAGTTTTCCATCGCACTTCTATGGGGTGATGCTGGCAGGCGCAATATGCAGCATCGGAACAGCACATTGCGTCCTTTCCGCTGAAATTGATTCCCCCATTGTGCTTTGGAATGGGCAAAAATATTCTATTCTTAGTTTGTATGCGGCAAAAGATTTTTTTTATTTCTTTTCTCTTCTCCCTGACACCCACTGTTTTTTTTCCACCTGTCTTGCTAGCATAGTTACCTCTCTTAGGTTTAATATGCCTATTTAATGCAACATCCGTAGGTACCTGGCCTTGGATATACTGTACAGTACAGGCAAATATAATATTTGAACAAGCGTTTTGCATAGTACTGTACCATTAGGTAACAAAGACTGCTGCTCCTAATTTCTCTGGTGGGAGGAAGAGGTCTAGGCTGTGCCATTGGCAAAAAGAGATCAGAATCAACGAGGTGGACTCTTTAGTACAATGCGTAGGAGGAGGGAGCAGGAAGAATTAAACATTTCCGTGCTTTGCTGGCGAATCAACAATTGCACAATTTGATGGGAAGGTTAGGGAAATGTCATGAGTGCCCTGCATACCTGTCTAATTTAGTAAAATAAATCCTCCCAGCAGTCAGTACTATTTAACTTATCATAAAACGCATTGAGTAATCTTGTATAAATCACAACAACCATTAGAAAGGATTATAGCTTAATACGGTTACAGGATATATTCAGAGCTTTGCCCTCTTGTCACATTCCCGTGCTGTAAAATAGATCGGAGCACATGTTAAACTGATTGGATTATGAACAAATGTTCTTTGCAGGTGAGAAAACATTCCTGCTATGCAGATAGGGTATCATGTTATTACATAATGCATAAGATACTTGACATATTAGACAAATGTTACTTTTTGCCTTATACAAGCAACTACTGTATTTCCTTGCATTGTGTATTATATCTATGTAGCAATGTACATCTATGCAGCAATGTATATTCAATCTACACAGCAAGGTGTATACACAGTGGCTAATTCAGACCTGATTGCTAGGCTGCGTTTCACACAGGGTGTTGTACAGCTCTGCTACACATGCATTCGCACACTTGCAAAGTGAAATACACTCCCCTATGGGCGGCGACTATGTGAACGCAGGACTGCAAAAAAAACCTAGCGAGCGAACAGGTCTGCATTAGCCCCACAGTATTAAGCAATGGATTTGTAGAATGGTTTATTTTTAAAAGAGCAAGTAATGTAATGACATTTTTGGAAAGTAGTACATCACCAAGACTATATATTAGGGAATAAAGCAATATAACAATTCATGCTTATGTTTAACTAAGTCATTAGAAAATCATGTCTTTGTATCCTTTAATATTTTCATCTCTGTATATTGCTGGATAATATGATTGATGTTCAAAGCAAGCCAATATACTACAGTATGCAGGGGAACAGTTGGGAAGAGGGAAGGCCTGGGGTATGTGCGAGTGGGTCAGCATACAGTGAACCCCTCCAAGGGGCCCAGTTCTGCAGGAATAGGAACAGCCCCTGATTGACTCTGCTTGGCCCTGCCTCATCCTCACTGTCAGCAGCAGCCTCGGTGGTCCATACCTGACAGGCAGCTGCTTCCTGGGCACTGCTGTGTGGCCGCTACAGGGAAGGGACAGACTCAGCAGAAGAGATTACCAACATGAAAGTTAGAATATGACAGGGAGGGGGGTGGTTGGGTATAGTTCAGTGACGTGCGGTGGGGTAAGGCAGTTGAGACAGAGCCTTTCCTGTCATACTAACGTTTGTGCCAGAGTTTTGACTGAATAAAGTATATGAAAAATACAAATAATATGTTTGAAATATCTTCTTTGCATTATTCTAATAATTTTTATAGCCAAAACTCTGGAGTAAAAAGTCTATGGCAGGTGAGGCAGTGCCTCACCTGGCTAACTTTTCCGAACATCTCTGATCAAAACTAACCAAATTTCCAGGAATTTATACTGCTACACCTGTGTATAATGCCCAGATGTACGCTTTGGCTCATATATTGCATGTAAATCTATCTCTGGTGCTAGCCAGTGCCTCCTGAGCTATTTAGCTCACTGCACATCCCAGGTATAGTTTATAAAGTCTATGGTGGTAATAATAAAAATAAGAGTGGATAAAGGTTAAAGATTTAATGGGAAATTAGATGAAGGTTCTTTTTAATAATGGCAAGAGATGTAATTAGGAGTTTAACTCTGTAGTATACAGTATTACTTTCACTAATGTTGTCTGCAACATGTGGAAGTCATTAATGCTATCTGCTGTATATGGTGGTCACTGATACTGTCTATTATATGCAGTCACTAAAGATGTGTATAGTATATGGCAGTCACTAATGCTGTCTGGAGTAAATGACAGTAACTGAAACTGTGTATATGGTGGTCACTAATGCTGCCTGTAGTATATGGTGGCCACTGATACTGTTTGTATTATATAGCAGTCATTAATGCTGTCTGTAGTATACAGCAGTAACTGAAGCTGTCTGAGTATATGGCAGCCACTAATTCTGCCTGTATTATATGGTGGTCATTAATGCTGTCTATAGTATATGGTGGTCACTAATGTCTGTAGTATAATTCAGTCACTGATACTGTCTAGCATATAGCGGCCACTAACACTGTCTGAAGTATATGGAAATGTTGTCTGTAGTATATGGCAGCCATTAATGCTGTCTGTAGTATATGGTGGTCACTAATGATGTGTGTAGTATATGGCGGTCACTAATGCTGTAGTATATGGCAGTTACTGATACTGTCTGTTGTAAATGGCAGTCACTAATGCTGTGTGTGTATATGAAGGTCACCACTGCTGTCTGTAGTATAAAACAAAACTGAAGCTGTTTGTATTATATGGCAGTCACTAAAGTACTCTGTAGTATATGGTGGTCACTAATGTTGTCTGTAGTATATAGCGGCCACTGATACTGTCTAGCATATGGCAGTCACTAATGCTGGTTGTAATACAGATGTAGCCATGACCAATTTGCTGCAATGCGCACCAGTCTGACTATTTGCAGCTGGTGATTGCTCCATTACTTCCTCTATGAATTCATGGAGCAATCGCCATCTGTGAATAGTCACAGCCTGGCATGACATACAGCAAGCCTTGTTGCTGCATGCCGCATCACAGCAAAGATGGTCATGGCTACATCTATGTATGAAAATTATAAATTCTGCCTGTATTATATGATGGTCATTAATGCAGTCTGTAGTATATTGCAGTCACTAATACAGTGTGTAGTATGTGGTGGTCTCTAATGCTGTCTGTAGTATAGGGTAGAAACTGATACTGTCTGTAATATATGGTGGTTACTAATGCTGTCTGTAGTATATGGTGGTCAGTAAGGGATGTAGTTATGTGACCGGCGGTCACATTACCGACACCTACATCCCTCCCCTCAACATCCCAACAGTCAGCATGCTGACTAAGAGGGACTATTCCCACTCGTGGGTGTCCACGACACCCATAAATTGGGAATAGAATCCGCAGCGAGCTCGGAAAGGGCTTTCTTTGTGCTCGCCCCCCACCCCACCCCACCCCCACCCCCGACTGGCAATGTAATCCCCGGGATCCCGGCGTTGGTATGGTGACCAGTGGGATCCCAAGCGTCGGTCACCCATACCCAACAGGTCAGTAGTGCTGTCTGTAGTATATGGTGGTCACTGATGCTGTGTGTAGTATTTGGTGGTCACTGATACTGTCAATAGTATATGGCAGCCACTAATGCTGTGTGTAGTACATGGCATCCACTAATGTTGACCTAAGTAGATACCGCTAATCATTAACATTGATGGCAATAGCAGGGCATATTAATATTTTTACAAAAAATGCTTTATTTATTTTAATAGAGCATTTTTTAAATAAAAATCACAGCATTAACACATTTTCTCTGACGTCCTAGTGGATGCTGGGGACTCCGTCAGGACCATGGGGATATAGCGGCTCCGCAGGAGACAGGGCACAATAATAAAAGCTTTAGGATCAGGTGGTGTGCACTGGCTCCTCCCCCTATGACCCTCCTCCAAGCCTCAGTTAGATTTTTGTGCCCGACGAGAAGGGTGCAATCTAGGTGGCTCTCCTGAGCTGCTTAGAATAAAAGTTTAAGTTAGGTTTTTTATTTTCAGTGAGTCCTGCTGGCAACAGGCTCACTGCTACGAGGGACTTAGGGGAGAGAAGAAAACTCACCTGCGTGCAGGATGGATTTGCTTCTTAGGCTACTGGACACCATTAGCTCCAGAGGGAGTCGGAACACAGGTCTCACCCTGGGGTTCGTCCCGGAGCCGTGCCGCCGACCCCCCTTGCAGATGCCGAAGTTGAAGAGGACCAGAGGTCCAGAAACAGGCGGCAGAAGATTTTCAGTCTTCATAAGGTAGCGCACAGCACTGCAGCTGTGCGCCATTGTTGTCAGCACACTTCACCAACAGTCACCAACTGTCACTGAGGGTGCAGGGCGCTGGGGGGGGCGCCCTGGGCAGCAATGTATAATACCTTTTTTATGGCTAAAATACATCACATATAGCCCTTGAGGCTATATGGATGTATTTAACCCCTGCCAGATCTCACAAACTCCGGGAGAAGAGCCCGCCGAAAAGGGGGCGGGGCCTATTCTCCTCAGCACACGGCGCCATTTTCCTGCTCAGCTCTGCTGTGAGGAAGGCTCCCAGGCTCTCCCCTGCACTGCACTACAGAAACAGGGTTAAAACAGAGAGGGGGGGCACGTATTTGGCGATATGATTACATATATAAAAATGCTATAAGGGAAAACACTTGTATAAGGGGTTGTCCCTGTATAATTATAGCGTTTTTGGTGTGTGCTGGCAAACTCTCCCTCTGTCTCCCCAAAGGGCTAGTGGGGTCCTGTCCTCTGTCAGAGCATTCCCTGTGTGTGTGCTGTGTGTCGGTACGTGTGTGTCGACATGTAGGAGGACGATGTTGGTGAGGAGGCGGAGAAAATTGCCTGTATTGGTGATGTCACTCTCTAGGGAGTCGACACTGGAATGGATGGCTTATTTAGGAATTACGTGATAATGTCAACACGCTGTAAGGTCGGTTGACGACATGAGACGGCCGGCAAACAAATTAGTACCTGTCCAGGCGTCTCAGACACCGTCAGGGGCTTGTAAAAACGCCCATTTACCTCAGTCGGTCGACACAGACACAGACACGGACACTGACTCCAGTGTCGACGGTGAAGAAACAAACGTATTTTCCTTTAGGGCCACACGTTTCATTTAAGGGCAATGAAGGAGGTGTTACATATTTCTGATACTACAAGTACCACAAATAAGGGTATTATGTAGGGTGTGAATAAACTACTTGTAGTTTTTCCTGAATCAGATAAATTAAATGAAGTGTGTGATGATACGTGGGTTTCCTCCGATAGAAAATTATTGGCGGTATACCCTTTCCCGCCAGAAGTTAGGGCGAGTTGGGAAACACACCTTAGGGTGAATAAGGCGCTCACACGCTTATAAAAACAAGTGGCGTTACCGTCTCCAGATACGGCAGCCCTCAAGGAGCCAGCTGATAGGAAGCTGAAAAATATCCTAAAAGTATATACACATATACTGGTGTTATACTACGACCAGCAATCGCCTCAGCCTGGATGTGCAGCGCTGAGGGGGCTTGGTCGGATTTCCTGACTGAAAATATTGATACCCTTGACAGGGACAAGATTTTATTGACTATAGAGCATTTTAAGGATGCATTTCTATATATGCGAGATGCGCAGAGGGATATTTGCATTCTGGCATCAAGAGTAAATGTGATGTCCATATCTGCCAGACGACAGTGGTCAGGTGATGCAGATTCCAGACGGCACATGGAAGTATTGCCGTATAAAGGGGCGGTCCATCGGACCTGGTGGCCATGGCAACAGCTGAAAAATCCACCTTTTGTTACCCCAAGTCACATCTCAGCAGAAAAGGACACAGTCTTTTCAGTCTCAGTCCTTTCGTCCCCATAAGGGCAGGCGGGCAAAAGGGCCAGTCATATCTGCCCAGGGGTAGAGGAAAGGGAAGAAGACTGCAGCAGGCAGCCCATTCCCAGGAACAGAAGCCCTCCACAGCTTCTGCCAAGTCCGCAGCATGACGCTGGGGCCGTACAAGCGGACTCAGGTGCGGTAGGGGGTCATCTCAAGAGTTTCAGCACGCAGTGGGCTCACTCACAAGTGGACTCCTGGATCCTACACGTAGTATCCCAGGTGTACATTGGAAATTCGAGACGTCTCCCCCTCACAAGTTCCTGAAGTCTGCTTTACCAACGTCTCCCTCCGACAGGGAGGCAGTATTGGGAACAATTCACAGGCTGTATTCCCAGCAGGTGATAATCAAAGTACCCCTTCTACAACAAGGGAAGGGGTATTATTCCACACTATATTGTGGTACTGAAGCCAGACGGCTAGGTGAGATCTGAAATATTTGAACACTTACATACAAGCGTTCAAATCAAGATGGAGTCACTCAGAGCAGTGATAGCGAACCAGGAAGAAGGGGACGATATGGTGTCACTGGATATCAGGGACGCTTACCTACATGTCCAAATTTGCCCTTCTCACCAAGGGTACCTCAGGTTCGTGGTACAGAACTGTCACTATCAGTTCAGAAGCTGCCGTTTGGATTGTCCACGGCACCCCGGGTCTTTACCAAGGTAATGGCCGAAATGATGATTCTTCTTAAAAGAAATATGGACGCTTTCCTGATAAGGGCAAGGTCCAGAGAACAGTTGGAGGTCGGAGTAGCACTATCTTAAGTAGTTCTACGACAGCACGAGTGGATTCTAAATATTCCAAAATCGCAGTTTTTTCCGACGACACGTCTACTGTTCCTAGGGATGATTCTGGACACAGTCCAGAAAAGGATGTTTTCTCCCGGAGAAGAAAGCCAGGGAGTTATCCGAGCTAGTCAGGAACCTCCTAAAACCAGGAAAAGTATCAGTGCATCATTGCACAAGGATCCTGTGAAAAATGGTGGTTTCTTACAAAGCGATCCCATTCGGTAGATTTCACGCAAGAACCTTTACGTGGGATCTGCTGGAAAAATGGTCCGGATCGCATCTTCAGATGCATCAGCGGATAACCCTGTCTCCAAGGACAAGGGTGTTTCTTCTGCGGTGGCTGCAGAGTGCTCATCTATGAAAGGGCCGCAGATTCGGCATTCAGGACTGGGTCCTGGTGACCACGGATGCCAGCCTGAGTGGCTGGGGAGCAGTCACACAAGGAAAAAATTTCCAGAGAGTGTGATCGAGTCTGGAGACTTCTCTCCACATAAATATACTGGAGCTAAGGGCAATTTACAATGCTCTA
Organism: Pseudophryne corroboree; assembly: GCF_028390025.1. Lineage (NCBI taxonomy): Eukaryota > Metazoa > Chordata > Amphibia > Anura > Myobatrachidae > Pseudophryne > Pseudophryne corroboree. The sequence goes on from NC_086450.1 coordinate 389,475,623, forward strand.
AGCTTAGCAAGACCTCTGCTTCAAGGTCAGCCGGTATTGATCCAGTGGGACAACATCACGGCAGTCGCCCACGTAAACAGACAGGGCGGCACAAGAAGCAGGAGGGAAATGGCAGAAACTGCAAGGATTCTTCGCTGGGCGAAAAATCATGTGATAACACTCTCAGCAGTGTTCATTCCGGGAGTGGAAAACTGGGAAGCAGACTTCCTCAGCAGGCATGACCTCCACCCGGGAGAGTGGGGACTTCATCGGGAAGTCTTCCACATGATTGTAAACCGTTGTGAAAAACCAAAGGTGGACATGATGGCGTCCCGCCTGAACAAAAAACTAGATATTGCACCAGGTCAAGGGACCCTCAGGCAATAGCGGTGGACGCTCTGGTAACACTGTGGATGTACCAGTCAGAGTATGTGTTCCCTCCTATGCCTCTCATAAAAAAAGTACTGAGAATCATAAGAGGGAGATGAGTAAGAATGATACTCGTGGTTCCGGATTGGCCAAGAAGGACTTGGTACCCGAAACTTCAAGAGATGTTCACGGAAGACCCGTGGCCTCTACCTTTAAGAAAGGACCTGCTCCAGCAGGGGCCTTGTCTGTTCCAAGACTTACCGCGGCCGCGTTTGACGGCATGGCGGTTGAACGCCGGATCCTGAAAGGGCATTCCAGATGAAGTCATCCCTACCCTGGTCGAAGACAGGAAGGATGTAACCGCAAAAATTTTCACCGCATTTGGCGAAGATATGTTGCGTGGTGTGAGGCCAAGAAGGCCCCTACAGAGGAATTCCAACTGGGTCGTTTCCTACATTTCCTGAAAACAGGACTGTCTATGGGCCTAAAATTAGGGTCCATTAAGGTTCAAATTTCGGCCCTGTCGAATTTCTTCCAGAAAGAACTGGCTTTAGTGCCTGACGTTCAGATGTTTGTAAAAGGGGTACTGCATATACAGCCTCCTTTTGTGCCCCAGTGGCACCTTGGGATCTCAATGTTGTTTTGAGTTTCCTAAAGTCACATTGGTTTGAACCACTCACCACTGTGGACTTAAAATATCTCACATGGAAGGTGACGATGCTATTAGCCCTGGCTTCAGCCAGGCGTGTGTCAGAATTGGCGGCTTTATCATATATAAAGCCCTTACTTAATTTTTCATTCTGACAGGGCAGAATTGAGGACTCGTCCTCAATTTCTCCTTAAGGTGTTTTCTGTTTTTCACATGAACCAACCTATTGTGGTACCTGCGGGTACTAGGGACTTGGAGGACTCCAAGTTACTTGACGTTGTCAGGGCCCTGAAAAATATGTTTCCAGGAAGGCTGGAGTCAGAAAATCTGACTCGCTGTTTAGCCTGTATGCACCCAACAAGATGGGTGCTCCTGCTTCTAAGCAGACGATTGCTCGCTGGATTTGTAATACAATTCAGTTTACACATTCTGTGGCAGGCCTGCCACAGCCAAAATCGGTAAAAGCCCATTCCAAAAGGAAGTGGGCTCATCTTGGGCGACTGCCCGAGGGGTCTCGGCTTTACAACTTTGCCGAGCAGTTACTTGGTCAGGGGAAAACACGTTTGCTAAATTCTACAAATTTGATACCCTGGCTGAGGAGGACATGGAGTTCTCTCATTCGGTGCTGCAGGGTCATCCGCACTCTCCCGCCCGTTTGGGAGCTTTGGTATAATCCCCATGGTCCTGACGGAGTCCCCAGCATCCACTAGGACGTCAGAGAAAATAAGATTTTACTTACCGATAAATCTATTTCTCGTAGTCCGTAGTGGATGCTGGGCGCCCATCCCAAGTGCGGATTGTCTGCAATACTTGTACATAGTTATTGTTACAAAAATCGGGTTATTCTTGTTGTGAGCCATCTTTTCAGAGGCTCCTTCGTTGTTATCATACTGTTAACTGGGTTCAGATCACAGGTTGTACGGTGTGATCGGTGTGGCTGGTATGAGTCTTACCCGGGATTCAATATCCTTCCTTATTATGCACGCTCGTCCGGGCACAGTATCCTAACTGAGGCTTGGAGGAGGGTCATAGGGGGAGGAGCCAGTGCACACCACCTGATCCTAAAGCTTTTATTATTGTGCCCTGTCTCCTGCGGAGCCGCTATATCCCCATGGTCCTGACGGAGTCCCCAGCATCCACTACGGACTACGAGAAATAGATTTATCGGTAAGTAAAATCTTATTTTTTATATTAATTTTTCTTTATTTACTGGAAACCCAGGTCCTAGCTTACAGTTGTACTGCACAGGTGTAAGTATGTGTATTCTTACTGCTGCCAGCGAGGAACGCCAGCCAGTATTTCTCCCCGTACTATATGTTTTGTTGTTTATTGTTAAATACACTGTTATAGAAAATGCTTATTTTGAAAAAAATAAATAAATTATATACTAATACCAGCCAGAATAGATGACATATATTAACTCAATTTCTTTCGTTAAATGCTACAATTTAATAACGTATTGACACTTAGAGTAACTACAGTGTGCGCCCTTCTAGTTGGGCAGCTAGGGGCCATCAAATTGTTCTTTCTCCTAGTTATGGTCATTTTCTACTTTAAGTATACAGTATTACCCCTAAGAAATATCTAGTTAAAATCCATACAGTTGTAATATCACTAGTATACTTGACCACACATATGCTGGGTCAAACAAATAATATAAGGGAGCGCTGCTGTGTTCATATATATAAATATTGCAATAGAATCCACAATAATGATCAATCTATTTTGCAGATAAAGGTATATAGCTTTCATTGAAAAATGTGAGGAGCTTATTATAAATATAAGAGACAATAATATATAAAAAAAAACACACATTAAAATTTGTATCCAATTTGCTCCACAGTAGCAATAATATTGCTAAGTTCACGCTGCAAGTCCCAAAATAATTAGGCTGAGACCAACAGCACATTAAAGAGATATACCAGTGTGATTGCTTTGTAACTTTTGCAGAAAGACAAATTAACCGCAGGACACATGCGCTATGCTCAGTCACCCCAGTTTTTGCTCCCGCCCCCCTCCCCACACATTGCGCAGTCCAACCCACCACAACCCCTCCCCAGCTCCCATACTTGCCCATCATTCCCAGCACCAGTCCTCTTCTCCTAGGTCTGTCCCGCCTCCCTTGCTGTTGAGCAATTATCCTACCTGGAAAATATAATATTCCATTGGATAGGAATCATTTTATCACAGTGGTTCTCAAGCTCAGTCCTCAGAACCTCCTAACAGTTCATGTTTGTCCTGTCACCTTGTAGGTGCACACAGAGGCGTCGGAACTGGGGGGGGGGGGCAAGGGGGCAGCTCGCCCCCCCCATACATAGAGAGGCGCCGATCAAGGTATAGGAGGAGCGGAGGAGCGATGTGTGGTCAGGTGAAAGACCGCACATTACATCCTCCGCTCCATGCAGTGAACATCCCAGGCCCGGTGCGGCCCCTCCCCCATCATTTTCAGGCTTTTTAAAAAATTGCTATTGCTGCCGCTGCACTGCTATTCATACAGCAGCATGCCTGCAGTCTGAGGAGCTCCGCCTCCCTGAGCTCTGCAGTCTGCTCTACGAGGTTCCCGGCCGTCAGCATGAGGCAGGAGGATCATCTCTCTCCGCGCGATGGATGCAGGCGGCGGGCGGACCTACTGAGCCCGGAGGCGGACAGGTGAGCTGGACTGTGCGGCTGGCTGTGGACTGTGCGGCTGCGCTGGAGGCGTCCCCGGGGACAGCGTGGGGGAGAGAGAGGGAAGATGCGGCTGGAGGCATCATGACAGCGGGGGAGGGGGGAGGAAGCTGCCTGTGACGCTGGAAGCATCCCCTTTGCTCTGTGAAAGGGGAGGGGGGGGGGGGAGGCTGTCTGTGCTGCTGGGACACCTCCTGTGATGGGGGGGGGGGGGGGGGGGGGGCTGTCTGTACTGCTGGAACACCTCTTGTGATGGGGGGGGGTATAGGGGAGAGGAGGCTGGCCATGCCGCTGGGAGGCATCCCCTGCCCCTGTCATCGTGCAGTGTGTGTGTAGGGGGGGGGGGGGGTTAGGAGGTTGGCTGTGCCCTATCATCCACTATCCACCTGTCACCCTCACCATGTCACCCGCTATCCCCCCCCATCACGCTCACCATGTCACCCACTATCCACCTGTCACCCGCTATCCCCCCCATCACCGTCACCATGTCACCCGCTATCCCCCCCGTCACCGTCACCATGTCACCTGCTATCCCCTCTGTCACTCTCACCATTTCACCCACTATCCCCCCTGTCACCCTCACCATGTCGCCCACTATCCACCCTGTCACCCTCACCATGTCACCCACTATCCCCCTGTCACCCTCACCATGTCGCCCGCTAGCCCCCTGTCACCATCACCATGTCACCCGATATCCACCTGTCACCCTCACCATGTCACTCGCTATCCCCTTGTCACCCGCTATCCCCTTGTCACCCTCACCATGTCACCCGCTATCCCCCTGTCACCCTCACCATGTCACTTGCTATCCCCCCTGTCACCCTCACCATGTCACCCGCTATCCCCCTGTCACCCCCACCATGTCACCTGCTATCTCCTCTGTCACCCTCACCATGTCACTTGCTATCCCCCCTGTCACCCTCACCATGTTACCCTCACCATGTCGCCCACTATCCCCGTCACCCTCACCATGTCACCCACTATCTCCCTGTCACTCTCTCTCCCTGTCACCCACTATCTCCATCACCTAGTATCTCCCTGTCTCCCTCACCATGTCACCCACTATTTTTATGTCACCCAATGTCTTTCTGTCACCCACTATTTCCCTGACACTTTCTGCCTCCCTGTCACACCTCCTTGCTGAGAAGTGCTGCTGTTGCTGCCGGCTGCCAGCGCTTGTCACTGAGACAGGCAGCAGCTGCGCCTGCAGCATGAAAAGCGGCTCCTCCCTCTCTGCCTCCTTACTGAGGGAGCCGCACTGTCCTGCCTGTTGCTGTCGCTGCTGCCAGAGCCTGTCTCACTTACCACAGGCAGCTCAGCAGCGGTGCCGGCGGCATGAAGAGATGTCCCGCCCAGGAAGACCACACTATCTCAGGCAGCTCTGAGTACTCTCCGAGTCCCGAGCTCCGCCTCCCCAGTTGGCTGCTCTAAATCAAAGGGATCGCCGCAACACACAGACAGAATCCCACGTGTGACAGGCTGCTGCCTTTTCCTAAAGAAGAGAGGAGGCATTACTTACACTCCTAATATAAGGTAATCGACAGTCGGGGAGGGGGGTGGGTGGGGATGGCTCTCCGTATGTTATAATCTGTATATGAATGTTTAATCCACACTGTGATTTAGAGTATTTTATTTAGAAAGCTATTTTTATAGGCCCCTTCCCTCACTTTCCTTGTAAGTCCACCCTCAGTGCCCCTGCCCTCACCCTCCCTTTAACACCCCATCAGTGCCCATGCCCTCACCCTCCCTGTAACTCCCCGTCAGTGCCCCTGCCCTCACCCCCCCTGTAACTCGCCGTCAGAGTCCCTGCCCTCACCCACCATGTAACTCCCCGTCAGTGTCCCTGCCCTCACCCTCCCTGTAACTCCCTTTCAGAGTCCCTGCCCTCACCCTCCCTGTAACTCCCCCTCAGCATCCCTGCCCTCACCCTCCCTGTAACTCCCCCTTAGCATCCCTGACCTCGCCCTCCCTGTAACTCCCCCTCAGCATCCCTGCCCTCACCCTCCCTGTATCTCCCCCTCATCATCCCTGCCCTCACCCTCCCTGTAACTCCCCCTCAGCATCCCTGCCCTCACCCTCCCTGTATCTCCCCCTCATCATCCCTGCCCTCACCCTCCCTGTAACTCCCCCTTAGCATCCCTGCCCTCGCCCTCCCTGTAACTCCCCCTCAGCATCCCTGCCCTCACCCTCCCTGTAACTCCCCCTCAGCATACCTGCCCTCACCCTCCCTGTAACTCCCCCTCAGCATCCCTGCCCTCGCCCTCCCTGTAACTCCCCCTCAGCATCCCTTCCCTCACCATCCCTGTTACTCCCCCTCAGCATCCCTGCCCTCACCCTCCCTGTAACTCCCTCTCAGCATCCCTGCCCTCACCCTCCCTGTAACTCCCCCTCAGCATCCCTGCCCTCGCCCTCCCTGTAACTCCCCCTCAGCATCCCTGCCCTCACCCTCCCTGTAACTCCCCCTCAGCATCCCTGCCCTCACCCTCCCTGTAACTCCCATGGCCACTACTATCAGTCACCTTGACGCCAGCACTGCACTGGTCACTGCTAGTGCTTGACCTACTCTGTCCCTGTTACATGGGGCACGTGGTGGGGAAACTAGAGTGACATGGGAGAGCTGAGCTGCTAATTTTACTGTTCTGTGTTCAAATAGTCGCCACCTCCAGGGGGAGTGTATATTTGCCGTGCAAGTGTGCGATCCTATGTGTGCGCTGAGCTGCTAAAATCCAGTGTGTGCAGTCTCTGCGCAGCCCAGGACTTACTCCTACAGTGCGATCACATCAGGCTGATCGGGCCGGAGCTGACATCAGATACCCGCCATGAAAACGCTTGGGCACGCCTGCGATTTTCCGGACACTCCCTGTAAACAGTCAGTTACCACCCACAAACGGTCTCTTCCTGTCAATCACCTTGCAAACGCCCGTGCCAACGGATTTTTTGCATCATCCCCTCGCTGACCAGAGATGCCCTTTGTTGCTGTCCAATGCGCATGCGCAGTTAATACCTGATTGCCCACTGTGCGAAAACATACAGCAGCGATCAGATCTGAATGACCCCCTTAGTGTGGATCTGGCCTTCTCAATGTATTTCAGGTGGATCTGGCCTACAGCGATTCAGCAATTTAGGGGCGCCAAAATGAGATTATATCTTGCCCCCCCCCCCCCAGCCTAAAAACGTTCTGACGCCCCTGGGTGCACATGTGTCTTACCAATACCCCTTTCACACTGAAGCCCTGGCTCAGACATGTGTCCGACCCCGGATATTGAACACGGGTTGTAGTCGGGGGTTCAGATATACTTACACCTTTCGCACCACCGCCAGGACGGTATCCGTTCAGATGGTCGACAATGTTAAGGTCGACACTCATTAGGTCAGCCACTATTGGTCGACATTGACATGGACAAATGGTCGGCACATGAAAGGTCGACACATGAAAAGGTCGATATGAGTTTTTCAAATTTTTTTTTATTTTTTGGAACTTTTTCATACTTTACGATCCACGTGGACTATGTTTGGGAAAGGTAACCTGTGACGAGTGCAGCGGTAGCGGAGCAAGGGGATGCGGTGCACTAATTGGGGTTCCCCATCACTTTACGCTGAAAACAACACCCCAAAAAATAAAAAAAATCACGTTGACCTTTTCATGTGTCGATCTTTCATGTGTCGACCATTTGCCCATGTCGACCATGCCAATGTCAACCAATAGTGGTCGACCTAATGAGTGTCGACCTTAACATTGTCGCCCATTCATACCGGAACCCGCCAGGACACAGGTCGTTGCTGCTCCCACAGAACGTTTGGAGATTACATTATCCCCCAGGTCCCCTTAGCCAGCCCATCAGCAGCCTTTTAGGCATTACCTAGGTCATCAATACTCTGTCCTGCCTTTCTCACTGCAGCTGACCCGGATCGGACCATGGATGCAAGACCCAGGACGGCCGCCTTCCCACAGAGATGGGACCCAGGTCTTGTCGGCTTGCCATGGCAATTACCCGGATTCTCAGCTCTGTGTGAAAGGGGTATAACTGTCACCTTCAAAGATGCACAGGTGACCAGTAAAACATGAATTTTTGGGGGTTCTGAAGACCAAGTTTGAGAACCACTGATTTATATAAATCTAGTTGGTTGATGACTTGCAAATATCTTTTGTGCCATAGACCAGCATTACAGTCGTATCAGACATTAAGCTGATTTGGTACTTGTGGGATATGTGGTATACTTAGAGGGCTGTACTAAGAGTTTATGGTGCTCTGAGTATTATTTTAGCTGGCGGGTTAGTAAAAATCAAGTAGCAATAAAAGGAAAACATAACTTAAATCAGGCATTCCCAACCTTGGTCCTCAAGGCACACTAACAGTGCAGGTTTTAGTGATATCCAGGCTTCAGCACAGATGGTTAAAATAAGAATTTACTTACCGATAATTCTATTTCTCATAGTCCGTAGTGGATGCTGGGGACTCCGAAAGGACCATGGGGAATAGTGGCTCCGCAGGAGACTGGGCACAAAAGTAAAAGCTTTAGGACTACCTGGTGTGCACTGGCTCCTCCCCCTATGACCCTCCTCCAAGCCTCAGTTAGGATACTGTGCCCGGACGAGCGTACACAATAAGGAAGGATTTTGAATCCCGGGTAAGACTCATACCAGCCACACCAATCACACCGTACAACTTGTGATTTGAACCCAGTTAACAGCATGATAACAGAGGAGCCTCTGAAAAGATGGCTCACAACAATAATAACCCGATTTTTGTAACAATAACTATGTACAAGTATTGCAGACAATCCGCACTTGGGATGGGCGCCCAGCATCCACTACGGACTATGAGAAATAGAATTATCGGTAAGTAAATTCTTATTTTCTCTAACGTCCTAGTGGATGCTGGGGACTCCGAAAGGACCATGGGGATTATACCAAAGCTCCCAAACGGGCGGGAGAGTGCGGATGACTCTGCAGCACCGAATGAGAGAACTCCAGGTCCTCCTCAGCCAGGGTATCAAATTTGTAGAATTTTGCAAACGTATTTGCCCCTGACCAAGTAGCTGCTCGGCAAAGTTGTAAAGCCGAGACCCCTCAGGCAGCCGCCCAAGATGAGCCCACTTTCCGTGTGGAATGGGCTTTTACAGATTTTGGCTGTGGCAGGCCTGCCACAGAATGTGCAAGCTGAATTGTACTACAAATCCAACGAGCAATCGTCTGCTTAGAAGCAGGGGCACCCAGCTTGTTGGGTGCATACAGGATAAACAGCGAGTCAGATTTTCTGACTCCAGCCGTCCTGGAAACATATATTTTCAGGGCCCTGACTACGTCCAGCAACTTGGAATCCTCCAAGTCCCTAGTAGCCGCAGGCACCACAATAGGCTGGTTTAAGTGAAATGCTGAAACCACCTTAGGGAGAAATTGAGGACGAGTCCTCAATTCTGCCCTGTCCGTATGAAAAATTAGGTAAGGGCTTTTATAGGATAAAGCCGCCAATTCTGATACACGCCTGGCTGAAGCCAGGGCTAACAGCATTACCACTTTCCATGTGAGATATTTTAAGTCCACAGTGGTGAGTGGTTCAAACCAATGTGATTTTAGGAATCCCAAAACTACATTGAGATCCCAAGGTGCCACTGGAGGCACAAAAGGAGGCTGTATATGCAGTACCCCCTTGACAAACGTCTGAACTTCAGGAACTGAAGCTAGTTCTTTTTGGAAGAATATTGACAGGGCCGAAATTTGAACCATAATGGACCCTAATTTGAGGCCCATAGACAGTCCTGTTTGCAGGAAATGCAGGAATCGACCCAGTTAAAATTCCTCTGTAGGGGCCTTCCTGGCCTCACACCACGCAACATATTTACGCCAAATACGGTGATAATGTTGCACAGTTACATCCTTCCTGGCTTTGATCAGGGTAGGGATAACTTCATCCGGAAATGCCTTTTTCCTTCAGGATCCGGCGTTCAACCGCCATGCCGTCAAACGCAGCCGCGGTAAGTCTTGGAACAGACATGGTCCCTGCTGGAGCAGGTCCTTTCTTAGAGGTAGAGGCCACGGGTCTTCCGTGAGCATCTCTTGAATTTCCAGGTACCAAGTCCTTCTTGGCCAATCCGGAGCCACGAGTATAGTCTTTACACCTCTCCTTCTTATGATTCTCAGTACCTTGGGTATGAGAGGCAGAGGAGGGAACACATATACTGACTGGTACACCCACGGTGTTACCAGAGCGTCCACAGCTATTGCCTGAGGGTCCCTTGACCTGGCGCAATATCTGTCCAGTTTTTTGTTGAGGCGGGACGCCATCATGTCCACCTTTGGTTTTTCCCAACGGTTCACAATCATGTGGAAGACTTCTGGGTGAAGTCCCCACTCCCCCGGGTGAAGATCGTGTCTGCTGAGGAAGTCTGCTTCCCAGTTTTCCACTCCCGGAATGAACACTGCTGACAGTGCTATCACATGATTTTCCGCCCAGCGAAGAATCCTTGCAACTTCCGTCATTGCCCTCCTGCTTCTTGTGCCGCCCTGTCTGTTTACGTGGGCGACTGCCGTGATGTTGTCCGACTGGATCAACACCGGCTGACCCTGAAGCAGAGGCCTTGCCTGACTTAGGGCATTGTAAATGGCCCTTAGTTCCAGGATATTTATGTGAAGTGACGTTTCCATGCTTGACCACAAGCCCTGGAAATTTTTTCCCTGTGTGACTGCTCCCCAGCCTCTCAGGCTGGCATCCGTGGTCACCAGGACCCAATCCTGAATGCCGAATCTGCGGCCCTCTAGGAGATGAGCACTCTGTAACCACCACAGGAGAGACACCCTTGTCCTTGGAGACAGAGTTATCCGCTGATGCATTTGAAGATGCGATCCGGACCATTTGTCCAGCAGATCCCACTGAAAAGTTCTTGCGTGGAATCTGCCGAATGGAATCGCTTCGTAAGAAGCCACCATCTTTCCCAGGACCCTTGTGCATTGATGCACTGACACTTGGCCTGGTCTTAGGAGGTTTCTGACTAGGTCGGATAACTCCCTGGCTTTCTCCTCCGGGAGAAACACCTTTTTCTGGACTGTGTCCAGAATCATCCCTAGGAACAGCAGACGTGTCGTCGGAATCAGCTGCGATTTTGGAATATTTAGAATCCACCCGTGCTGTCGTAGTACTACTTGAGATAGTGCTACTCCGACCTCTAACTGTTCTCTGGACCTTGCCCTTATCAGGAGATCGTCCAAGTAAGGGATAATTAAGACGCCTTTTCTTCGAAGAAGAATCATCATTTCGGTTATTACCTTGGTAAAGACCCGGGGTGCCGTGGACAATCCAAACGGCAGCGTCTGAAACTGATAGTGACAGTTCTGTACCACAAACCTGAGGTACCCTTGGTGAGAAGGGCAAATTGGGACATGGAGGTAAGCATCCTTGATGTCCAGAGACACCATATAGTCCCCTTCTTCCAGGTTCGCTATCACTGCTCTGAGTGACTCCATCTTGAACTTGAACCTTTTTATGTAAGTGTTCAAGGATTTCAGATTTAAAATGGGTCTCACCGAGCCGTCCGGCTTCGGTACCACAAACAGCGTGGAATAATACCCCTTTCCCTGTTGTAGGAGGGGTACCTTGATTATCACCTGCTGGGAATACAGCTTGTGAATGGCTTCCAATACCGCCTCCCTGTCGGGGGGAGACGTTGGTAAAGCAGACTTCAGGAACCGGCGAGGGGGAGACGTCTCAAATTCCAATTTGTACCCCTGAGATACTACCTGCAGGATCCAGGGGTCCACTTGCGAGTGAGCCCACTGCGCGCTGAAATTCTTGAGACGGGCCCCCACCGTGCCTGAGTCCGCTTGTAAGGCCCCAGCGTCATGCTGAGGACTTGGCAGAAGCGGGGGAGGGCTTCTGTTCGTGGGAAGAGGCTGTCTGCTGCAGTCTTTTTCCCCTTCCTCTGCCCCGGGGCAGATATGAGTGGCCTTTTGCCCGCTTGCCCTTATGGGGACGAAAGGACTGAGCCTGAAAAGACGGTATCTTTTTCTGCTGAGAGGTGACCTGGGGTAAAAAGGTGGATTTCCCAGCCGTTGCCGTGGCCACCAGGTCCGATAGACCGACCCCAAATAACTCCTCCCCTTTATACGGCAATACTTCCATATGCCGTTTGGAATCCGCATCACCTGACCACTGTCGCGTCCATAGCCCTCTTCTGGCAGAAATGGACAGCGCACTTACTCTTGATGCCAGAGTGCAAATATCCCTCTGTGCATCTCGCATATATAGAAATGCATCCTTTAAATGCTCTATAGTCAATAATATATTGTCCCTGTCCAGGGTATCAATATTTTCAGTCAGGGAATCCGACCAAGCCACCCCAGCACTGCACATCCAGGCTGAGGCGATTGCTGGTCGCAGTATAATACCAGTATGTGTGTATATACTTTTTAGGATATTTTCCAGCTTCCTATCAGCTGGTTCCTTGAGGGCGGCCGTATCAGGAGACGGTAACGCCACTTGTTTTGATAAGCGTGTGAGCGCCTTATCTACCCTAGGGGGTGTTTCCCAACGCGCCCTAACCTCTGGCGGGAAAGGGTATAATGCCAATAATTTTTTAGAAATTAGCAGTTTTTTATCGGGGGAAACCCACGCTTCATCACACACCTCATTTAATTCATCTGATTCAGGAAAAACTACGGGTAGTTTTTTCACACCCCACATAATACCCTTTTTTGTGGTACTTGTAGTATCAGAAATGTTCAAAACCTCCTTCATTGCCGTGATCATGTAACGTGTGGCCCTACTGGAAAATACGTTTGTTTCCTCACCGTCGACACTGGAGTCAGTGTCCGTGTCAGTGTCTGTATCGACCTGAGGTAACGGGCGTTTTAGAGCCCCTGACGGTGTTTGAGACGCCTGTACAGGTATTAACTGATTTGCCGGCTGTCTCATGTCGTCAACAGTCTTTTGTAAAGTGCTGACACTATCACGTAATTCTTTCCATAAGACCATCCAGTCAGGTGTCGACTCCCTAGGGGGTGACATCACTAACACAGGCAATTGCTCCGCCTCCACACCATTTTCCTCATACATGTCGACACAACGTACCGACACACAGCACACACACAGGGAATGCTCTGACAGAGGACAGGACCCCACTAGCCCTTTGGGGAGACAGAGGGAGAGTTTGCCAGCACACACCAGAGCGCTATATATATATATAGGGATAACCTTATATAAGTGTTTTTCCCTGATATAGCTGCTGTATATATTTATCTGCCAATTAGTGCCCCCCCTCTCTTGTTTTACCCTGTTTCTGTAGTTCAGGACTGCAGGGGAGAGTCAGGGAGCCTTCCTCCAACGGAGCTGTGAGGAAAAAATGGCGCCAGTGTGCTGAGGAGATAGGCTCCGCCCCCTTCTCGGCGGCCTTTCTCCCGCTTTTTTATGGGAAAATTGGCAGGGGTTAAATGCATCCATATAGCCCAGGAGCTATATGTGATGTATTTTTTGCCAAAAAAGGTGTTTTTATTGCGTCTCAGGGCGCCCCCCCCCCAGCGCCCTGCACCCTCAGTGACCGGAGTGTGAAGTGTGCTGAGAGCAATGGCGCACAGCTGCGGTGCTGTGCGCTACCTTATTGAAGACAGGACGTCTTCTGCCGCCGATTTTTCCGGACCTCTTCTGCTCTTCTGGCTCTGTAAGGGGGACGGCGGCGCGGCTCTGGGACCCATCCATGGCTGGGCCTGTGATCGTCCCTCTGGAGCTAATGTCCAGTAGCCTAAGAAGCCCAATCCACTCTGCACGCAGGTGAGTTCGCTTCTTCTCCCCTTAGTCCCTCGATGCAGTGAGCCTGTTGCCAGCAGGTCTCACTGAAAATAAAAAACCTAAAACTAAACTTTTTTCTAAGCAGCTCAGGAGAGCCACCTAGACTGCACCCTTCTCGTTCGGGCACAAAAATCTAACTGAGGCTTGGAGGAGGGTCATAGGGGGAGGAGCCAGTGCACACCAGGTAGTCCTAAAGCTTTTACTTTTGTGCCCAGTCTCCTGCGGAGCCGCTATTCCCCATGGTCCTTTCGGAGTCCCCAGCATCCACTAGGACGTTAGAGAAATAAAAATAACTGAGTCACTAATTAAGTCACTTGTGCTCAAGCATGGATAGCACTAACATGGACTGTTAGTGTGCCTTGAGGACCGAGGTTGGGAATGCCTCACTCAAATTGTCATAAATCCATTTGCATACCGTCACTGGCTAGATTCTAGTTTGACCAAGGGCGATATCCAATTAGCCGCAGTAATTTACCACAATTAATTGACCATGCTGGGGATATTTAATTGTCCCCAATGCTGGCAGTTGTTGGGTATTTTGTCCTAATGTATTAAGCCTTAACAAGAGATAGAGACAGTTAAAGAGTGATAAATGACCAGCCAATCAGCTTCCTAACTGCCATGTCACTGGCTGTGTTTGATAAATGACAGTTAGGAGCTGGTTGGCTGGTCATTTATCACTCTTTGGGGGGAATTCAATTGTTTTAAAAGTCAGCTGGGTGTCTGTTTTTCCTGTCTATTAAAACAGACATCCAACTGACTATTCAAACAAATGAATACCCGCCTTTATCCGTCTCCACTTTACCTCTTGTTAAGGCTTAATACATTTGGGTCATTGTTTTGTGTGCCTTTACAGCCATTACAGCCCCGTTTTTTTCGTGAAAACATAAAGAGATTTTACAGTATCTGTATTTGGGGAAAATAAAAATATTTTGTGCCGAGAAAGATGGGAAATAATTGATTGGTTGAAAAAAAAAGAAAGAAAAGAATGAAAGAATGAAATGTAAACAAATTGCGAAAACCCCCGATTAAAATTTTTCATGACTAATTGTATACCCCCCCAAATGGTCATTAGAACTCTGCAGGTATGCCACCTACTTGTAATTACAACTCTACATGTATGCCAACCTAATTCTTTCTTGTGTTTGTCTATAAATGAGAAGTTACCTTTGCTGTCAGTCAGGGACAGATGAAGGGACTTATGACCCTGGGGCTGTAAATGTTCAAGGGCCTATACTGAGAAGGGGAGGAGCTATGACCAGTTCTGGGTGGGTGTGGCCTGAGTTATGTGGGCGTGAACAGCACCTACAGTACACTATCAGCCCCACAATTCCCTAAATACATAAAAATAGAAAAATGGCATAAATTTGTGCAAAAACTAAACTATAAATACAATGTTAATGTTTATAGCCAACTGTGTGGTCAGCTAGGTAGCTGGTCTTCATCATACTGCCATGATGATGGTCCTATTTGTATTTGGAGGCCTGGAGCTGTAGCTCCATCCGCCCCATTGTTAATCTGGTGCTGACAATTTTATTAGTTGTTAAATCTCAAGATTATACCAGAGTTTAGGTGTTTTGAGAAATACAGCTGATATCTGTAAATAAATATTCAAACTTTACATACAGTTGTAAAACATATTTTGTAAGCATTAATTTAATACTCACATGTCACTCATAATGTTTTATCTTAGCGTGTTGAGGATAGGCTTGACAGCGTTCCACACACTACATTCTGCCTCCCTCATTAGACAGTGAAGACATCATTAAATCCAGACGCTTTCATTATTTGCCATATGTAGGTTGTATGGTAACAGACTGTTTGCACTATTTTTACCCAGAAACATTTAATTTCATTTTCAGCCCAATAGCTGTGACTCATAAACATAATCCTATTGCCAAGGAGAGTTCTAATCTAGGGCCCCTCGTGGGTTAATGCAGACTAATCTGCATGTATATGTTCCTTGGACTCACCCAGGGTTTGAACAGTTCTATAAATAACATGACGGTGTCACAAGTCAGACTGTGAAGGGAGCTACTGTATGTAAACACACATTAGCTCACAAGGATGTAATCCATTTGATAATGTAACTAATTGATCACACAGTAGTCTAGTATATCGCTTAATTAAACTTTATTTCTTGTTGCTGGTATATGATTTTCATCCCACATATGGAGTGTAATACATCAAATATTTAAAGGAAACATACGTTATTCAGAAACAAGGTTCATTTTCACTTAATTTTCAGACAGACATAAAATACATTATATTCAAAATATAGAGTGTGGAGGTACACAAGCACTGTCAGAATAAAATACACAGAATGTTCCTCTTTTACTTTTTTGGAGCACCTCAGGAAACTTCTTCTAAAATCTCCAGCAGGGTAAAAGAACAATAAAGAAAACACATCAATGGTAGTTGACGGCACTTTTTCTACCCGGCAGTCTGCCAGAAAACTCACCTCAACACAGTGAGATGCATACATCAAAAGTTTTGTTTGGGGCTTTATACCCTTCACTAACATACGACCATCATGCATTCAGCTTTCTATAGGAAATACTCTATAGGCAAATGCAGGTGGGGTTTCCGGTTGCTTGGAAACCCCCCTCTTGGCCAGCGTTTCAAATTATGACAATAGCAATAGTATACATTGCCCGATTCAGCGTGGAACACATCTGCGATGCATTCGCATGCTAAAACCCTTTTACAGTGTACAACCGCGCAGAAGCCACACTGCACATGCGCACACAGTGAGATGCGACGCCATCTCACATATACGAATGGCTCAGCCTAATTCACAGGCAGAGGCGTTCACACGGCGGGAAGGGACGGCGTGTGCGCGTTTCGGGAGCGACATTGTGGCTTTGGGGGGGGGGGCGCAGTCCGTACAACGCAGGCGTGTCTGGACCACTTGCAGGGCGGGCCTCTGCAGCAACATGATGTCACACGCAACCGATGTGACCCAAAAGATGGCGGGTTAGTGACCTCCTTCGCAGCTAGGAGACTCTTAGCACTCACCCCGCTGCTGGCATTCTGGCGGGCAGGATGCCGCTGTTGGGATCTTGACAGCCGGCATCCTCCCCACCGGTAAATAGTATGTAACCCATTTACAGGTGGAGCCTTCTTCATCTTGGCTCTTTATGTGACTAGACGAGCCCGCCAGGGCGCACCTAGTCACTGTGTGCGTCTCCGTCCGGATGGAGACACTCCCCATTCACTTTAATGGAGAGCATCTCCGTCCGCGCGCCCGGACAGAGACGCTCTGAATGAGAAGCGGCTCGTTCACTCCCGGCATGCCTAGGCGGACGGATCGCCTAGTCACGCCGGTCGGTGCACGTGTGCGCCTCAGCCAGGTAAGACAACAGATGCTCCATCTGTATTGCTTGGATATGGTGCACTCTGTACCTGCCTACTTCTGTGTATCAGTCTATGGGTGCATCCCCTAGTGTTAGACCTCTAGTGCCAGGAGTCACTCGGAGGCGGAGTTATATGATGTAAGTTCCTGTTCCTCCATCTCAGAGGGTGTGAGGAGAGTGTGACACACAAAGACTGAAACAAAGTCCTGGTGTACAAGTGTGCAGAGCTGAGACTGGGAGCAAATCTCAGCTACGGAGACTCACAGTGTTCCAATGCATGCATCATCTTCTCTACAGTGGGAGTCAGACTGCACGGCTGTGCAGTCCTCCATGCTTTACCACCACAGACATCTCCTGATAAGTACCGCTACCTAATGCTGTTACCTTGTGTGATATATGGGTTCCTGATTACCGCTATCAGTGTTACATCTGAGTCACCTGTGTACACTAAATAAACCTGCGTTACTGTTTAAGTCAAAAAGTGTGTGGACTGACGTCACTGCACCAGATATCCCAGTACACTCTGCCAACCTATATGATGTATTTAATGTACAATAATGATGTCATTTATTTATGTATTTATGACTTCATTACATCTAGGTTACTTCAATTAAAGACTTCTTTTCTAACAGATAAGATATAAAATGTATAGTTATGGTATCTTCTATTAATTTTACATCGAGTGTGGCCAGTCCATAGGGAGGGCATAATTAGCATTTAACAAGCTATACAGTGTGTGATCCAAACGGAATTTTTGCGCCCGCATTTTCTGTGGGGGGGGGCCACAGAAAATGCGGGATTGACAGGCAGAGGTGGTCACGGGGCGGGGGGGGGGGGGGGGGGGGGGGCAGCAATGCTCCGTTTCCAGGGAGGAGACGTAGCGTAGCGTGGGTGGTGCGTCGTGAACGGGGGGCGGAGGTGGACAAACGGGGGCATGTTGTGGGTGTGATCATGGTGGCTGCGTGACGTCACCCGCAGCTGCTGTGATCAGGAAACTTGTGGCAAATCTCCTGCGGCCGCAGTTAGGCTGCATCAGCAGGGGGCTCCCACAGTTTCTGCTAACAAGCAGAAATTGCGAACGCCCCGCAATTTCTGGTTGTTCAGCTGGGGGAGGCTCTGGTCCGCATGCGACCAAAGCATGCGATACAAAGGATAGCAGAATTTGCTATCCAACCTGAATTAGCCCCAATGTGCAGTATATGGGGTCAATTCAATGACAAGCAAGTTTACAATAGCAAATTTGTACCATGAAGCTGGCATACATCGCACCCGAGAAATGCAAGATTCAACTAGAAACCAAGTTTGCTGTACTCACCGTGAGGTTGCGAAATTTTACTACAAAATGCAACCTGGGAAAAGTGCAGAAGAAAGCGGGGAAACCATCCTGGACCAAATAAAAGGGAGAACTGAGATAGTAGGACCGGATCTAGCATGAGTTACCGCTGACCATCAGTATACCAACCAGTGACATCCTGGTCAGTAGTATGCCGGCAGTGGGGCAAGCGCTAGAAAGCCCCTTGCGGGATCATTGTGCTCACCGTGCTGCGGGCACGGTGGCTTGCTGTGCTCTCCGCGGTTTTTTTCTCCCTCTATGGGTGTCATGGACACATACAGAGGGAGAATAGCCTGTGGTACCAGTATTCCGGTGTCGGCATTGTACCGCTTGGCGGGATTTTGGCGTCGGCATTGTGATCACCTGGATCCCGAGCAGCGGTATCTTAGCCGCTTCCCGTAGGACCATACAGAAGGCTGGTAGTGGCCATAAGGAAAGTATTGGAGTTTTTTTTGGTCTCTTTATACACTAGATAGTGCAGGGGCAAACTAAGATTTTCATTTTCTTTTTTTTTTGTGGGGAGGGGTGGGGGGTGTTCCGGATGTGATATATATATAACTCCATGTATGTGCACACGCATACAGGGGCTAATTCAGACCTGACCGCTGCTGTGCGTTTTCGCACAGCCGTCAATCAGGTCTGAACTGCGCATGTGCAGGCGACGCAGTGCGCCTGAGCATGCCAGAGATGCAATCGGCATAGAAACATAGAATTTGACGGCAGATAAGTACCACTTGGCCAATCTATTCTTCCCCTTTTTTTTAACATTATTTTTATCTCTAACCTCGTTTGACAGGCAGAGGTGTTCGCTGGGCGGGAGTGGGCGGGCCAGCGGCATTGGCCCGCTATTTTGGGGGCGAGGCCCGGGCAACGAGGCGTGCCCGGACCGTGTAGGGGACGGCTGCGTGACGTCACATGCAGCCGCTGCGACCCGGAGAGCAACGGGTAGCTCCCTGCCAGCGCGCAGTAGCTGCGCTGGTAGGGTGCTACTCTTCAGGTACAAAAGTATCGGGGTGGACTAGCCCTGTGCTCTTTGAAAGTGATCGTAGATGTGCTAAATTTAGCACATCTACGATCAAGTCTGATTTACCCCCACAGTGCCAATGGAGACATGAAGAGGAAGAGAGAGGGCATGGAGGGGAGAGGGGGCAGGGGCATGGGGAGGGAGAGAGAGGTGAGAGAGTGAGGAGAGGGAGAGAGAGCATGGTGAAAGGGGTCATGGAGAGAGAGAGGGGCATGGAGAAAGAGGGCATGGATAGAGAGAGGCTTAGAGAGGGGGGCATGGAGAGAGAGGGGGACATGGGGAGAGAGAGAGATGTGGGAGAGAGACAGGGTGACATGGGGAGAGAGAGGGGGAGCATGGGGGGTGTTGGAGAGAGAGGGGGCCATGGGAGGGAGAGAGTGGGAGAAAGAGACACAGATAGCAGCAGCACAATGAGGATAGGTGACCAGCAGAGCAGTTACCTGGAGGTCATGAGGAGGCCTCGTTGTGCCTCCAGCCAGGCGGCCTGGGATGTGTAGTGGCTCTGGTGGGCTCACCGTAGCCGACAAGACTCTGGCAAACAGGGGTAATATCAGAGACACGGGAGGATGGACACAGGCAGAGACACTAGAGGCTGGAAAGAGAGGTGTAGATGCGGCTGATACAGGATGGCGTGTGAGCTAAGAGAGAAGCCCGGTAGCCTGCGCTGTTTAATTGGTGGGCTTCCAGGTACTTGGAACCCCCCCTGCTTGCGCGTATGTAGTGTACAGTATGGGACACAGGGGCAGATTTATTAAGCCCGGTGAAGTAATAAAGTGGCAGGTGATAACACACCAGCCAATCAGCTCCTAGCTTCCATATTACAGGCTAGGTTTGAAAAATGACAGTTAGAAGCTGGTTGGCCGGTCCACTTTATCTTCAACTTCACCTTCCACTTTATCACTTCACCAGGTTTAATAAATCTGCCCCACATTATGTAGGCTGTAGGTGAGACAGTCTAAAAAACAAACTCTCTGTATCAAACATATTTATCTTGTATTAATAACATCAGTGGTTATGAAAAGGGACAACTATCCCATAATAACTATACATATTCTGTGACTATAGCTCTAACAAAACTGTATTGCACACTACTGCTACTGTATTGTGGTCATGATTTCAGCTCCTAGTGGTGTGGACACCCATGAGTGGGAAAAGCCCCTGTGCGCTGGGATTCCGTCTGTCAGCATTGTTGGCTGTCGGGATTCCGGCGTCAGTATTCTGACAGCCGGCAAATTGATTGCATCCCTCATAAATACATTAAAGTGCACATTTTGAGGTCTAAGCAATGAGAAAGCAGCCTTTATTTCACAGTGGGAAATATATAGGTCTCATTCATGATTATTGCTTCCAAAATCTCCCTTCATTGGGGGATATCCAGTTAGCTGCTTTTTTTATTACGGTTAATTGGTTCGCCAGGGCTATCCAATTTGCGCTGATAAGCCACGAGTAATTGCCCCCCCCCCCCCCCCATAGTGTGAAGCAGAGAGATGAACTTTAACCACTTAACTAATGATTTATTTAGCCCAAAAAACACTCCAAAATTGTCGGGTTTTTTTTTTTTACGAGGGAATTAGGTGAAGAACATGAATTTAACCCTATCCCAAATGATTTTAGTAAAAAAAAATATATATATTTTTTTCAAACATTGAAACATCGATCGGGAACATCGCGACCATCTCGGCTTTCATTTTGAAAGCTGGGACAGCCTCCAGGTATATGGGGGGAGGGGGTGGCTTGGGAGGGTTAAATTACACTCCCCAGCGGCTGCCGTTGTCTGCAGCCGCTGGAGTGGGGGGGGGGGATCCTGCCATGCTGACCGATCAGCAGTGATCGGCAGCACGGCAATGAGTAGGGGAGAGTGCAGGGAGACAGAGGGACCTTCCGGTCCCTCTGACAGCAGCAGCGGAGGGAAGTTTCCCTTCCCCGACCCTGCTAACATTCTCTATGTGACTGGTCGCATCCTATGCGACCAGGTCAGATAGAGCACTTGCGGGCATGGTCGCATCTGATGCGACCATGCCAGGCAAGTGGTTAAGAGTGGTGGTGCTGAATGGACCCTTGCTGTAATTTGGCTTTGAGAGTCAAGGGTCTATTGCTGCATGCAGCCCAGTAACAGATCAATAATGGGTGCAATATGTGAGGAGCATGGCCCTCCATGGACCACTGTCTTACCCAACGACCGCCCAGCATGTTTCCAGTGACTTATACCCCTTTTTCACTACTGAAGCGGGTCGCAGCCGGGAGCCTGACACGGTAGCTACTCGGCTGCAACCCACATCAGAGCCCCCTTTCCCTCTGCACTCACCCAACCCGGCATATTGCCGGGTTGGAGATGCTCTGGTGACGCGGCAGGGGCGGCGCTGGGAGATCACATGATCTTCCAGCGCCGCCCTTCCATACAGTGTAAACAGGAGCCGTGTCGCATCGACACGGCTTCCGTTTACACTACAACCCTACCCAGATCATTCCGGTGTCCTACCCAGGTAGCTACCCGAGTAGGATTCACGGGTCACTTGATCCGGGATTTTGCAGAGGGACCCTTTTCCACTAGCAAAAAACATGGGTAAATGTGCGCCCCCGTGTATTTACCCGTGTTTTTTTAGCTAGTGGATAAGGGGTATTATTCTGCACTATGCCAGAGACTTTGTCATCTTCTGCTCATGTGCCGTATTCAGCACATTCAATATATTTTCAGGGTGTTTGAACATTTGCTCATGACTTAGTTAAAACGCCATAATAGTACTGTATATGTATGGACCCACTGATCTACATTATCCTACAGTTTATTATACTACTCTGTTGGAAGGGACTGATAGCATTCCAGCTCTGTAACTATCAGAAACATAGATAACACACATTGACTACCCATAAAAATAAAAATTTATTTTTAGGTGACAGTAAAGAATAAATCTAGAAAATGAATTACATGGTATTTACTAGAGATGAGCGCCTGAAATTTTTCGGGTTTTGTGTTTTGGTTTTGGGTTCGGTTCCGCGGCCGTGTTTTGGGTTCGAACGCGTTTTGGCAAAACCTCACCGAATTTTTTTTGTCGGATTCGGGTGTGTTTTGGATTCGGGTGTTTTTTTCAAAAAACACTAAAAAACAGCTTAAATCATAGAATTTGGGGGTCATTTTGATCCCAAAGTATTATTAACCTCAAAAACCATAATTTACACTCATTTTCAGTCTATTCTGAATACCTCACACCTCACAATATTATTTTTAGTCCTAAAATTTGCACCGAGGTCGCTGTGTGAGTAAGATAAGCGACCCTAGTGGCCGACACAAACACCGGGCCCATCTAGGAGTGGCACTGCAGTGTCACGCAGGATGTCCCTTCCAAAAAACCCTCCCCAAACAGCACATGACGCAAAGAAAAAAAGAGGCGCAATGAGGTAGCTGTGTGAGTAAGATTAGCGACCCTAGTGGCCGACACAAACACCGGGCCCATCTAGGAGTGGCACTGCAGTGTCACGCAGGATGGCCCTTCCAAAAAACCCTCCCCAAACAGCACATGACGCAAAGAAAAAAAGAGGCGCAATGAGGTAGCTGTGTGAGTAAGATTAGCGACCCTAGTAGCCGACACAAACACCGGGCCCATCTAGGAGTGGCACTGCAGTGTCACGCAGGATGTCCCTTCCAAAAAACCCTCCCCAAACAGCACATGACGCAAAGAAAAAAAGAGGCGCAATGAGGTAGCTGTGTGAGTAAGATTAGCGACCCTAGTGGCCGACACAAACACCGGGCCCATCTAGGAGTGGCACTGCAGTGTCACGCAGGATGTCCCTTCCAAAAAACCCTCCCCAAACAGCACATGACGCAAAGAAAAAAAGAGGCGCAATGAGGTAGCTGACTGTGTGAGTAAGATTAGCGACCCTAGTGGCCGACACAAACACCGGGCCCATCTAGGAGTGGCACTGCAGTGTCACGCAGGATGTCCCTTCCAAAAAACCCTCCCCAATCAGCACATGATGCAAAGAAAAAGAAAAGAAAAAAGAGGTGCAAGATGGAATTGTCCTTGGGCCCTCCCACCCACCCTTATGTTGTATAAACAAAACAGGACATGCACACTTTAACCAACCCATCATTTCAGTGACAGGGTCTGCCACACGACTGTGACTGATATGACGGGTTGGTTTGGACCCCCCCCAAAAAAGAAGCAATTAATCTCTCCTTGCACAAACTGGCTCTACAGAGGCAAGATGTCCACCTCATCTTCACCCTCCGATATATCACCGTGTACATCCCCCTCCTCACAGATTATCAATTCGTCCCCACTGGAATCCACCATCTCAGCTCCCTGTGTACTTTGTGGAGGCAATTGCTGCTGGTCAATGTCTCCGCGGAGGAATTGATTATAATTCATTTTAATGAACATCATCTTCTCCACATTTTCTCTATGTAACCTCGTACGCCGATTGCTGACAAGGTGAGCGGCGGCACTAAACACTCTTTCGGAGTACACACTTGTGGGAGGGCAACTTAGGTAGAATAAAGCCAGTTTGTGCAAGGGCCTCCAAATTGCCTCTTTTTCCTGCCAGTATAAGTACGGACTGTGTGACGTGCCTACTTGGATGCGGTCACTCATATAATCCTCCACCATTCTATCAATGTTGAGAGAATCATATGCAGTGACAGTAGACGACATGTCCGTAATCGTTGTCAGGTCCTTCAGTCCGGACCAGATGTCAGCATCAGCAGTCGCTCCAGACTGCCCTGCATCACCGCCAGCGGGTGGGCTCGGAATTCTGAGCCTTTTCCTCGCACCCCCAGTTGCGGGAGAATGTGAAGGAGGAGATGTTGACAGGTCGCGTTCCGCTTGACTTGACAATTTTGTCACCAGCAGGTCTTTCAACCCCAGCAGACTTGTGTCTGCCGGAAAGAGAGATCCAAGGTAGGCTTTAAATCTAGGATCGAGCACGGTGGCCAAAATGTAGTGCTCTGATTTCAACAGATTGACCACCCGTGAATCCTTGTTAAGCGAATTAAGGGCTCCATCCACAAGTCCCACATGCCTAGCGGAATCGCTCCGTGTTAGCTCCTCCTTCAATGTCTCCAGCTTCTTCTGCAAAAGCCTGATGAGGGGAATGACCTGACTCAGGCTGGCAGTGTCTGAACTGACTTCACGTGTGGCAAGTTCAAAGGGCATCAGAACCTTGCACAACGTTGAAATCATTCTCCACTGCGCTTGAGACAGGTGCATTCCACCTACTATATCGTGCTCAATTGTATAGGCTTGAATGGCCTTTTGCTGCTCCTCCAACCTCTGAAGCATATAGAGGGTTGAATTCCACCTCGTTACCACTTCTTGCTTCAGATGATGGCAGGGCAGGTTCAGTAGTTTTTGGTGGTGCTCCAGTCTTCTGTACGTGGTGCCTGTACGCCGAAAGTGTCCCGCAATTCTTCTGGCCACCGACAGCATCTCTTGCACGCCCCTGTCGTTTTTTAAAAAATTCTGCACCACCAAATTCAAGGTATGTGCAAAACATGGGACGTGCTGGAATTTGCCCATATTTAATGCACACACAATATTGCTGGCGTTGTCCGATGCCACAAATCCACAGGAGAGTCCAATTGGGGTAAGCCATTCCGCGATGATCTTCCTCAGTTGCCGTAAGAGGTTTTCAGCTGTGTGCGTATTCTGGAAAGCGGTGATACAAAGCGTAGCCTGCCTAGGAAAGAGTTGGCGTTTGCGAGATGCTGCTACTGGTGCCGCCGCTGCTGTTCTTGCGGCGGGAGTCCATACATCTACCCAGTGGGCTGTCACAGTCATATAGTCCTGACCCTGCCCTGCTCCACTTGTCCACATGTCCGTGGTTAAGTGGACATTGGGTACAACTGCATTTTTTAGGACACTGGTGAGTCTTTTTCTGACGTCCGTGTACATTCTCGGTATCGCCTGCCTAGAGAAGTGGAACCTAGATGGTATTTGGTAACGGGGGCACACTGCCTCAATAAATTGTCTAGTTCCCTGTGAACTAACGGCGGATACCGGACGCACGTCTAACACCAACATAGTTGTCAAGGCCTCAGTTATCCGCTTTGCAGTAGGATGACTGCTGTGATATTTCATCTTCCTCGCAAAGGACTGTTGAACAGTCAATTGCTTACTGGAAGTAGTACAAGTGGGCTTACGACTTCCCCTCTGGGATGACCATCGACTCCCAGCGGCAACAACAGCAGCGCCAGCAGCAGTAGGCGTTACACGCAAGGATGCATCGGAGGAATCCCAGGCAGGAGAGGACTCGTCAGAATTGCCAGTGACATGGCCTGCAGGACTATTGGCATTCCTGGGGAAGGAGGAAATTGACACTGAGGGAGTTGGTGGGGTGGTTTGTGTGAGCTTGGTTACAAGAGGAAGGGATTTACTGGTCAGTGGACTGCTTCCGCTGTCACCCAAAGTTTTTGAACTTGTCACTGACTTATTATGAATGCGCTGCAGGTGACGTATAAGGGAGGATGTTCCGAGGTGGTTAACGTCCTTACCCCTACTTATTACAGCTTGACAAAGGGAACACACGGCTTGACACCTGTTGTCCGCATTTCTGGTGAAATACCTCCACACCGAAGAGCTGATTTTTTTGGTATTTTCACCTGGCATGTCAACGGCCATATTCCTCCCACGGACAACAGGTGTCTCCCCGGGTGCCTGACTTAAACAAACCACCTCACCATCAGAATCCTCCTGGTCAATTTCCTCCCCAGCGCCAGCAACACCCATATCCTCCTCATCCTGGTGTACTTCAACACTGACATCTTCAATCTGACTATCAGGAACTGGACTGCGGGTGCTCCTTCCAGCACTTGCAGGGGGCGTGCAAATGGTGGAAGGCGCATGCTCTTCACGTCCAGTGTTGGGAAGGTCAGGCATCGCAACCGACACAATTGGACTCTCCTTGTGGATTTGGGATTTCGAAGAATGCACAGTTCTTTGCTGTGCTGCTTTTGCCAGCTTGAGTCTTTTCATTTTTCTAGCGAGAGGCTGAGTGCTTCCATCCTCATGTGAAGCTGAACCACTAGCCATGAACATAGGCCAGGGCCTCAGCCGTTCCTTGCCACTCCGTGTGGTAAATGGCATATTGGCAAGTTTACGCTTCTCCTCCGACAATTTTATTTTAGGTTTTGGAGTCCTTTTTTTTCTGATATTTGGTGTTTTGGATTTGACATGCTCTGTACTATGACATTGGGCATCGGCCTTGGCAGACGACGTTGCTGGCATTTCATCGTCTCGGCCATGACTAGTGGCAGCAGCTTCAGCACGAGGTGGAAGTGGATCTTGATCTTTCCCTAATTTAGGAACCTCAACATTTTTGTTCTCCATATTTTAATAGGCACAACTAAAAGGCACCTCAGGTAAACAATGGAGATGGATACTAGTATACAATTATGGACTGCCTGCCGACTGCAGACACAGAGGTAGCCACAGCCGTGAACTACCGTACTGTACTGTGTCTGCAGCTAATATAGACTGGTTGATAAAGAGAAGATGTCTATGTAACTATGTATGTATAAAGAAGACTGAAAAAAATCCACGGTTAGGTGGTATACAATTATGGACGGACTGCCTGCCGAGTGCAGACACAGAGGTAGCCACAGCCGTGAACTACCGTACTGTACTGTGTCTGCAGCTAATATAGACTGGTTGATAAAGAGAAGATGTCTATGTAACTATGTATGTATAAAGAAGAATGAAAAAAAACCACGGTTAGGTGGTATACAATTATGGACGGACTGCCTGCCGAGTGCAGACACAGAGGTAGCCACAGCCGTGAACTACCGTACTGTACTGTGTCTG
The DNA here is from genome assembly GCF_028390025.1 of Pseudophryne corroboree. Classification (NCBI taxonomy): domain Eukaryota; kingdom Metazoa; phylum Chordata; class Amphibia; order Anura; family Myobatrachidae; genus Pseudophryne; species Pseudophryne corroboree. Next base: position 389,502,575 of record NC_086450.1, read on the forward strand.
CAGCTAATATAGACTGGTTGATAAAGAGAAGATGTCTATGTAACTATGTATGTATAAAGAAGAATGAAAAAAATCCACGGTTAGGTGGTATTACAATTATGGACGGACTGCCTGCCGAGTGCAGAGACACAGAGGTAGCCACAGCCGTGAACTACCGTACTGTGTCTGCTGCGACTGGATGATAAATGATATAAAAAATATATATATATCACTACTGCAGCCGGACAGGTATATATTATATATTATATAATGACGGACCTGCTGGACACTGTCTGTCAGCAGAATGAGTTTTATTTTTATAGAATAAAAAAAAAAAAAACACACAAGTGAAGCCACACGACGAGTGTTTAACTTTTTCAGGCAATCACAATATAAGTATACTACTAACTATACTGGTGGTCAGTGTGGTCAGGTCACTGGTCAGTCACACTGGCAGTGGCACTCCTGCAGCAAAAGTGTGCACTGTTTAATTTTAATATAATATGTACTCCTGGCTCCTGCTATAACCTATAACTGGCACTGCAGTAGTGCTCCCCAGTCTCCCCCACAATTATAAGCTGTGTGAGCTGAGCAGTCAGACAGATATATATAATATTATATATAGATAATAGATGATGCAGCACACTGGCCTGAGCCTGAGCAGTGCACACAGATATGGTATGTGACTGACTGAGTCACTGTGTGTATCGCTTTTTTCAGGCAGAGAACGGATATATTAAATAAACTGCACTGTGTGTCTGGTGGTCACTCACTATATAATATATTATGTACTCCTGGCTCCTGCTATAACCTATAACTGGCACTGCAGTAGTGCTCCCCAGTCTCCCCCACAATTATAAGCTGTGTGAGCTGAGCAGTCAGACAGATATATATAATATTATATATAGATAATAGATGATGCAGCACACTGGCCTGAGCCTGAGCAGTGCACACAGATATGGTATGTGACTGACTGAGTCACTGTGTGTATCGCTTTTTTCAGGCAGAGAACGGATATATTAAATAAACTGCACTGTGTGTCTGGTGGTCACTCACTATATAATATATTATGTACTCCTGGCTCCTGCTATAACCTATAACTGGCACTGCAGTAGTGCTCCCCAGTCTCCCCCACAATTATAAGCTGTGTGAGCTGAGCAGTCAGACAGATATATATAATATTATATATAGATAATAGATGATGCAGCACACTGGCCTGAGCCTGAGCAGTGCACACAGATATGGTATGTGACTGAGTCACTGTGTGCTGTGTATCGCTTTTTTCAGGCAGAGAACGGATTATAAAGTAAACTGCACTGTCCTCACTAGTAAACTCTCTCCACTCAGTCTCTACACTTCTACAGTAACAGTACTCCTCCTAGTCAGCTCCAGTAAATCTCTCTCAGTCTCTTATAATCTAAATGGAGAGGACGCCAGCCACGTCCTCTCCCTATCAATCTCAATGCACGTGTGAAAATGGCGGCGACGCGCGGCTCCTTATATAGAATCCGAGTCTCGCGATAGAATCCGAGCCTCGCGAGAATCCGACAGCGCCATGATGACGTTCGGGCGCGCTCGGGTTAACCGAGCAAGGCGGGAAGATCCGAGTCTGCTCGGACCCGTGAAAAAAACCATGAAGTTCTGGCGGGTTCGGATTCAGAGAAACCGAACCCGCTCATCTCTAGTATTTACCATTCATGTGCGGTTCATTTGATGGATCACCATTATTCTCCTTGTTTATATTGGTCTCACAATGTTCTATTATTAATGCTGGTCCTGCCTAATGAGAAGTTCAGAGGGGAGGGGCATTGCCATCCATACTACCAATCAGGGCTGCCATCACAAATGCGGGGCCCGGGACTGACGAAATAGACAGGGACCCCCCTCATTAAAAAAAGATTCTGCCGCACTACTGCGAACCTGCAGGAATTATTCATGGAGAGGAAATGCACAGGGAAGGCCTGTTTTAAGCAGTCTCATCAGCCCGCTGTTGTTGCGCAGCCTGGTGAAGCTCTCCAGGTATTGGTGGTACGAGCCAAGAGCTGGCCCCCCTCTCTGTAAGAGCCTGGGATTCCAGTCCCTGCAGTCTCCCCCCCCTCATAGCTGCCCTGATACCAATCTTTATCAGTGACTGACAGAATGGTACCTGCATATTAAGTCAATTTTACTTTTCAGATAAACTCTTTGAACTCCACTCACAATTGCATATTTTATTTAAATTTAAAGTTAGCCGTATAGAACAGTTACCTACAGTACTTTATAGTTGCCTTTTTAGTGATGGTGACGGGATGAAGCAAGCTGCTTCATCATGCCCTTGCTCTCACATGGCGCAATGCCGTTTATCTTGTCATTGTACATAGGAGCCCTAAGGATGCCATTGGCTAAGAATCACAACACCATGGCCTGGCTCCTTCCACACAATCCCACCCATCTTTCTAAGACATGAGCAGGAGACAGGTGGGCCCCCTCTCCTGGGATTCCACATAGACGTCTAGGTAGCATAGGCAAGTGTTGCTTAAAGGTGCTTCTCTGTTCACAGGGTACTAACGTGGACATTCGACAGGGATCCAAAATACGGAATATTAGATTTACTATGTGATTGTTTTTCTTCCAGAGATCTAAATAAAATAAATTCTTTCTGTTCCTGCCTTGTAATATTCTTTTTCAACCAGCATGCGTGATTAAACGATTACTCTCTTTCTCTTATTGCAAATGGCTGGTTTCATAAATTCTGATAGGATCTGCAGCAATACAAGAAAAGGTAGGATGGGATAAAAAAAATAAAATAAAACCCCACAGGCATAAAGTATAAATCAGCATATAACTCAATATGACATCAAAAGTACCAATTTGCTACTAAACAGAGTTAGGGCACCCATCTTTTGAGGAATCATTGGTGTTTATTCAATTCCTCTGACGTCCGCCCCCTCATTTTTATATCTGGTATGATATCAGCTTTGTCTCAGAGATGGTTGATTTTTATCCTCATTCGTCTTTGGCTTTAGCATATATATATTTATATCTATATGCATCGCTCGACGCTCGCGCTCTCCTCCGTAATCTACTACACGGTAATGCAAGTGAGGACTTGTGATTTATTGCAGCACTCGCAGGCTGCTTTGGCTTGTTGAAATGTCCTCTTTTATGTATATTAAAAGGTCTGCTGGTTTTATTTTTATTCTCAATTTAAGCACATGGGCTGATTTAAACAGACACCGCCATCTAAATTATGTAGCGTTTTCCTTTGTTTGAATACAGGTGTTTGTCGTTGTGTAATAATATGTGTACCAAAGTCATAGTGACCAGTGAAGACTTGATTGCAAACTGGCCATAATTGTTCCGTCACTGCAGGCACTGAACTAGAGGCATCTGCTGCAGGATTGTATTGTATGTATCTTTGCAAGATTTCCACTTTCCGTACCCTTAATTTCATAGCCATCATCATTATCAGAGAACATGTGTATAAGTCCTATCCCTGGTACATAAAATATACGTCCAAAAACAGGTGTATTTACGCCTCTGCCCAACTGTGCATAGCCCATAATTCCACTAATGCTCCCTCACTGAACATTGTCAACATAACCTTGAGTCCTGTTGGGGAGAGAGCGATATATAAATAAAATTATTATTATTATTATAAAACCTGGTTACACTGAAGTTATGCCTTTTCCGTGGCTAGCAGAGATGTGTCTGAAATGGGTATGACCCTGCATTGGCCGTGCTTACGCTTGATTCCAGAGACTGCTCTGTCCCATTGTGTATAATCATTTCAGCACTGTAACAAGTCTCAAATGCGCCCTGTGCCAACCTGCCTCCGGAGCACCCAACATCATGACAGTACAATTGCGCAGTGGGGGTGGGGCCGGCAGTACCGGCAAATGCAGCACTGACCAAATGTTCTGATCAGCTGTGCAGGCTGCAGGGTGCCTGTCTGAAGCATCTAAAGGACGCTCTGGCGGTGCTGCAGCAGAGATCCTGGCTGTAAGGTGCGGTTAAAGAAGCAATGGAAGTGGGGAGGTGCTAGTAGCACACCACTAGCCACGCCCTGATCCCTTTCACTAATAAATCCCTTAGATGTGCATTTACAGTATAAGCTATTGCCAAGGGGAATCAGCATGATACTATACTGTAGCTCATGTGACAGCAAAGGTGACTATGGGCTCAGAGCAAATAATACAGGCGTTAATTTATCAATTTAACATGTCTGATCTAGTTCCAACTCATGAATTTATATTGTTTCTGCCATACAGAACTCATAAATTGACTAAAGTTTTCCATTCATGTGAATTGTCTGAGCTCAGAGGAACAAGTCTGTGTCCAAAATGTCCAGAAAGCAGATTGGTCAGATATAGGTTACAGTATATGGCACTTTCGCTGAATGTCGGTTTACCTTAGTAACCAGTAGACACAACTCGGTGGTTTCCAGTAAAGCGTATTGCTCGTGACGTCTTGATAACCATCTGATTAATCCCAATGTAAGGTTGTTCTGAATAATGTTTTGGACACAAACAAGCGATTTGAGGCCAAAGGATGGAACACATGGTGATCTTGGCCAATTTGGTTCATCAGGTAAAATGGTTCAACATTGCCTTCTGTGTATCCCCTGACCAACCACTATTTATTATCGTGAATGATGAAAACCCAATCAGATATTTAGTGGTCAGGCTGAAAAATGTGGTCAGTCAGTGACGGCATCAACATGGAAATCACTTCACTTTGTTCACTTTGAAAGTACCAATAACAAAACTATTCTTAAAAAACTGTTTTGCTTTTCATTTATATATTAACACTTTGATGGCCAAAGCCCATGCTGAATAAAACCCTATCATTAAACACAAATACATACTCAATAAATACTATAAATTAACTTAATCAAATAACGAGACTGAGAATTTAGCAACATTGCAATATTCTGAAAATGTATTTAACAAAAATCAGTAAGGTAGTGGGGAAGGAAAGGTATGGGGGTTGACCCATGAGAAACGGCAATAATATAATATATATATATATATATCTCATTCACTGGTGTGCCTCCCTCCCTTAGAGTCTTCTTATGGACTATCTATCTGGAAGGACAGTGTTGCCATGCCCATCCAGGTTTGTCAGCAGCACCAAACTCAGGGATGGAGCACCCAATACTTTTATAAATCACTAACATAACTAGAGATGAGCGGGTTCGGTTTCTCTGAAACCGAACCCGCACGAACTTCATGTTTTTTTCACGGGTCCGAGCAGACTCGGATCCTCCCGCCTTGCTCGGTTAACCCGAGCGCGCCCGAACGTCATCATGACGCTGTCGGATTCTCGCGAGACTCGGATTCTATATAAGGAGCCGCGCGTCGCCGCCATTTTCACACGTGCATTGAGATTGATAGGGAGAGGACGTGGCTGGCGTCCTCTCCATTAGAAATTAGATTAGAAGAGAGAGAGAGATTGTGCAGAGTCAGACAGAGTTTACCACAGTGACCAGTGCAGTTGTTGTTAGTTAACTTTTATTTATTTTAATATATATCCGTTCTCTGCTATATCCGTTCTCTGCCTGAAAAAAAACGATACACAGCAGCAGCCAGTCACACAGTGTGACTCAGTCTGTGTGCACTCAGCTCAGCCCAGTGTGCTGCACATCAATGTATAAAAGGCAAAGCCTATAATAATTGTGGGGGAGACTGGGGAGCACTGCAGGTTGTTATAGCAGGAGCCCCCAGGAGTACATAATATTATATTAATTTAAAATTAAACAGTGCACACTTTTGCTGCAGGAGTGCCACTGCCAGTGTGACTAGTGGTGACCAGTGCCTGACCACCAGTATAGTAGTATATTCATTGTTGTATGTATTGTATACTATCTCTTTATCAACCAGTCTATATTAGCAGCAGACACAGTACAGTGCGGTAGTTCACGGCTGTGGCTACCTCTGTGTCGGCAGTCGGAACTCGGCAGGCAGTCCGTCCATCCATAATTGTATTACAATATATACCACCTAACCGTGGTATTTTTTTTTCTTTCTTTATACCGTCATAGTGTCATACTAGTTGTTACGAGTATACTACTATCTCTTTATCAACCAGTGTACAGTGCGGTAGTTCACGGCTGTGGCTACCTCTGTGTCGGCAGTCGGCAGGCAGTCCGTCCATCCATAATTGTATTATTATTATAATATATACCACCTAACCGTGGTTTTTTTTCCATTCTTTATACCGTCGTCATAGTGTCATACTAGTTGTTACGAGTATACTACTATCTCTTTATCAACCAGTGTACAGTGCGGTAGTTCACGGCTGTGGCTACCTCTGTGTCGGCAGTCGGCAGGCAGTCCGTCCATCCATAATTGTATTATTATTATAATATATACCACCTAACCGTGGTTTTTTTCCCATTCTTTATACCGTCGTCATAGTGTCATACTAGTTGTTACGAGTATACTACTATCTCTTTATCAACCAGTGTACAGTGCGGTAGTTCACGGCTGTGGCTACCTCTGTGTCGGCAGTCGGCAGGCAGTCCGTCCATCCATAATTGTATTATTATTATAATATATACCACCTAACCGTGGTTTTTTTTCCATTCTTTATACCGTCGTCATAGTGTCATACTAGTTGTTACGAGTATACTACTATCTCTTTATCAACCAGTGTACAGTGCGGTAGTTCACGGCTGTGGCTACCTCTGTGTCGGCAGGCAGTCCGTCCATCCATAATTGTATTATTATTATAATATATACCACCTAACCGTGGTTTTTTTTTCATTCTTTATACCGTCGTCATAGTGTCATACTAGTTGTTACGAGTATACTACTATCTCTTTATCAACCAGTGTACAGTGCGGTAGTTCACGGCTGTGGCTACCTCTGTGTCGGCAGTCGGCAGGCAGTCCGTCCATCCATAATTGTATTATTATTATAATATATACCACCTAACCGTGGTTTTTTTTCCATTCTTTATACCGTCGTCATAGTGTCATACTAGTTGTTACGAGTATACTACTATCTCTTTATCAACCAGTGTACAGTGCGGTAGTTCACGGCTGTGGCTACCTCTGTGTCGGCAGTCGGCAGGCAGTCCGTCCATCCATAATTGTATTATTATTATAATATATACCACCTAACCGTGGTTTTTTTTCCATTCTTTAAACCGTCGTCATAGTGTCATACTAGTTGTTACGAGTATACTACTATCTCTTTATCAACCAGTGTACAGTGCGGTAGTTCACGGCTGTGGCTACCTCTGTGTCGGCAGTCGGCAGGCAGTCCGTCCATCCATAATTGTATTATTATTATAATATATACCACCTAACCGTGGTTTTTTTTTCATTCTTTATACCGTCGTCATAGTGTCATACTAGTTGTTACGAGTATACTACTATCTCTTTATCAACCAGTGTACAGTGCGGTAGTTCACGGCTGTGGCTACCTCTGTGTCGGCAGTCGGCAGGCAGTCCGTCCATCCATAATTGTATTATTATTATAATATATACCACCTAACCGTGGTTTTTTTTCCATTCTTTATACCGTCGTCATAGTGTCATACTAGTTGTTACGAGTATACTACTATCTCTTTATCAACCAGTGTACAGTGCGGTAGTTCACGGCTGTGGCTACCTCTGTGTCGGCAGTCGGCAGGCAGTCCGTCCATCCATAATTGTATTATTATTATAATATATACCACCTAACCGTGGTTTTTTTTCCATTCTTTATACCGTCGTCATAGTGTCATACTAGTTGTTACGAGTATACTACTATCTCTTTATCAACCAGTGTACAGTGCGGTAGTTCACGGCTGTGGCTACCTCTGTGTCGGCAGTCGGCAGGCAGTCCGTCCATCCATAATTGTATTATTATTATAATATATACCACCTAACCGTGGTTTTTTTTTCATTCTTTATACCGTCGTCATAGTGTCATACTAGTTGTTACGAGTATACTACTATCTCTTTATCAACCAGTGTACAGTGCGGTAGTTCACGGCTGTGGCTACCTCTGTGTCGGCAGTCGGCAGGCAGTCCGTCCATCCATAATTGTATTATTATTATAATATATACCACCTAACCGTGGTTTTTTTTCCATTCTTTATACCGTCGTCATAGTGTCATACTAGTTGTTACGAGTATACTACTATCTCTTTATCAACCAGTGTACAGTGCGGTAGTTCACGGCTGTGGCTACCTCTGTGTCGGCAGTCGGCAGGCAGTCCGTCCATCCATAATTGTATTATTATTATAATATATACCACCTAACCGTGGTTTTTTTTCCATTCTTTATACCGTCGTCATAGTGTCATACTAGTTGTTACGAGTATACTACTATCTCTTTATCAACCAGTGTACAGTGCGGTAGTTCACGGCTGTGGCTACCTCTGTGTCGGCAGTCGGCAGGCAGTCCGTCCATCCATAATTGTATTATTATTATAATATATACCACCTAACCGTGGTTTTTTTTCCATTCTTTATACCGTCGTCATAGTGTCATACTAGTTGTTACGAGTATACTACTATCTCTTTATCAACCAGTGTACAGTGCGGTAGTTCACGGCTGTGGCTACCTCTGTGTCGGCAGTCGGCAGGCAGTCCGTCCATCCATAATTGTATTATTATTATAATATATACCACCTAACCGTGGTTTTTTTATACCACCTAACCGTGGCAGTCCGTCCATAATTGTATACTAGTAAACTATCCAATCCATCCATCTCCATTGTTTACCTGAGGTGCCTTTTAGTTCTGCCTATAAAATATGGAGAACAAAAAAGTTGAGGTTCCAAAATTAGGGAAAGATCAAGATCCACTTCCACCTCGTGCTGAAGCTGCTGCCACTAGTCATGGCCGAGACGATGAAATGCCAGCAACGTCGTCTGCCAAGGCCGATGCCCAATGTCATAGTACAGAGCATGTCAAATCCAAAACACCAAATATCAGAAAAAAAAGGACTCCAAAACCTAAAATAAAATTGTCGGAGGAGAAGCGTAAACTTGCCAATATGCCATTTACCACACGGAGTGGCAAGGAACGGCTGAGGCCCTGGCCTATGTTCATGGCTAGTGGTTCAGCTTCACATGAGGATGGAAGCACTCAGCCTCTCGCTAGAAAACTGAAAAGACTCAAGCTGGCAAAAGCACCGCAAAGAACTGTGCGTTCTTTGAAATCCCAAATCCACAAGGAGAGTCCAATTGTGTCGTTTGCGATGCCTGACCTTCCCAACACTGGACGTGAAGAGCATGCGCCTTCCACTATTTGCATGCCCCCTGCAAGTGCTGGAAGGAGCACCCGCAGTCCAGTTCCTGATAGTCAGATTGAAGATGTCAGTGTTGAAGTACACCAGGATGAGGAGGATATGGGTGTTGCTGGCGCTGGGGAGGAAATTGACCAGGAGGATTCTGATGGTGAGGTGGTTTGTTTAAGTCAGGCACCCGGGGAGACACCTGTTGTCCGTGGGAGGAATATGGCCGTTGACATGCCAGGTGAAAATACCAAAAAAATCAGCTCTTCGGTGTGGAGGTATTTCACCAGAAATGCGGACAACAGGTGTCAAGCCGTGTGTTCCCTTTGTCAAGCTGTAATAAGTAGGGGTAAGGACGTTAACCACCTCGGAACATCCTCCCTTATACGTCACCTGCAGCGCATTCATAATAAGTCAGTGACAAGTTCAAAAACTTTGGGTGACAGCGGAAGCAGTCCACTGACCAGTAAATCCCTTCCTCTTGTAACCAAGCTCACGCAAACCACCCCACCAACTCCCTCAGTGTCAATTTCCTCCTTCCCCAGGAATGCCAATAGTCCTGCAGGCCATGTCACTGGCAAGTCTGACGAGTCCTTTCCTGCCTGGGATTCCTCCGATGCATCCTTGCGTGTAACGCCTACTGCTGCTGGCGCTGCTGTTGTTGCCGCTGGGAGTCGATGGTCATCCCAGAGGGGAAGTCGTAAGCCCACTTGTACTACTTCCAGTAAGCAATTGACTGTTCAACAGTCCTTTGCGAGGAAGATGAAATATCACAGCAGTCATCCTACTGCAAAGCGGATAACTGAGTCCTTGACAACTATGTTGGTGTTAGACGTGCGTCCGGTATCCGCCGTTAGTTCACAGGGAACTAGACAATTTATTGAGGCAGTGTGCCCCCGTTACCAAATACCATCTAGGTTCCACTTCTCTAGGCAGGCGATACCGAGAATGTACACGGACGTCAGAAAAAGACTCACCAGTGTCCTAAAAAATGCAGTTGTACCCAATGTCCACTTAACCACGGACATGTGGACAAGTGGAGCAGGGCAGGGTCAGGACTATATGACTGTGACAGCCCACTGGGTAGATGTATGGACTCCCGCCGCAAGAACAGCAGCGGCGGCACCAGTAGCAGCATCTCGCAAACGCCAACTCTTTCCTAGGCAGGCTACGCTTTGTATCACCGCTTTCCAGAATACGCACACAGCTGAAAACCTCTTACGGCAACTGAGGAAGATCATCGCGGAATGGCTTACCCCAATTGGACTCTCCTGTGGATTTGTGGCATCGGACAACGCCAGCAATATTGTGTGTGCATTAAATATGGGCAAATTCCAGCACGTCCCATGTTTTGCACATACCTTGAATTTGGTGGTGCAGAATTTTTTAAAAAACGACAGGGGCGTGCAAGAGATGCTGTCGGTGGCCAGAAAAATTGCGGGACACTTTCGGCGTACAGGCACCACGTACAGAAGACTGGAGCACCACCAAAAACTACTGAACCTGCCCTGCCATCATCTGAAGCAAGAAGTGGTAACGAGGTGGAATTCAACCCTCTATATGCTTCAGAGGTTGGAGGAGCAGCAAAAGGCCATTCAAGCCTATACAATTGAGCACGATATAGGAGATGGAATGCACCTGTCTCAAGTGCAGTGGAGAATGATTTCAACGTTGTGCAAGGTTCTGATGCCCTTTGAACTTGCCACACGTGAAGTCAGTTCAGACACTGCCAGCCTGAGTCAGGTCATTCCCCTCATCAGGCTTTTGCAGAAGAAGCTGGAGGCATTGAAGAAGGAGCTAACACGGAGCGATTCCGCTAGGCATGTGGGACTTGTGGATGCAGCCCTTAATTCGCTTAACAAGGATTCACGGGTGGTCAATCTGTTGAAATCAGAGCACTACATTTTGGCCACCGTGCTCGATCCTAGATTTAAAGCCTACCTTGGATCTCTCTTTCCGGCAGACACAGGTCTGCTGGGGTTGAAAGACCTGCTGGTGACAAAATTGTCAAGTCAAGCGGAACGCGACCTGTCAACATCTCCTCCTTCACATTCTCCCGCAACTGGGGGTGCGAGGAAAAGGCTCAGAATTCCGAGCCCACCCGCTGGCGGTGATGCAGGGCAGTCTGGAGCGACTGCTGATGCTGACATCTGGTCCGGACTGAAGGACCTGACAACGATTACGGACATGTCGTCTACTGTCACTGCATATGATTCTCTCAACATTGATAGAATGGTGGAGGATTATATGAGTGACCGCATCCAAGTAGGCACGTCACACAGTCCGTACTTATACTGGCAGGAAAAAGAGGCAATTTGGAGGCCCTTGCACAAACTGGCTTTATTCTACCTAAGTTGCCCTCCCACAAGTGTGTACTCCGAAAGAGTGTTTAGTGCCGCCGCTCACCTTGTCAGCAATCGGCGTACGAGGTTACATCCAGAAAATGTGGAGAAGATGATGTTCATTAAAATGAATTATAATCAATTCCTCCGCGGAGACATTGACCAGCAGCAATTGCCTCCACAAAGTACACAGGGAGCTGAGATGGTGGATTCCAGTGGGGACGAATTGATAATCTGTGAGGAGGGGGATGTACACGGTGATATATCGGAGGGTGAAGATGAGGTGGACATCTTGCCTCTGTAGAGCCAGTTTGTGCAAGGAGAGATTAATTGCTTCTTTTTTGGGGGGGGTCCAAACCAACCCGTCATATCAGTCACAGTCGTGTGGCAGACCCTGTCACTGAAATGATGGGTTGGTTAAAGTGTGCATGTCCTGTTTTGTTTATACAACATAAGGGTGGGTGGGAGGGCCCAAGGATAATTCCATCTTGCACCTCTTTTTTCTTTTCTTTTTCTTTGCATCATGTGCTGATTGGGGAGGGTTTTTTGGAAGGGACATCCTGCGTGACACTGCAGTGCCACTCCTAGATGGGCCCGGTGTTTGTGTCGGCCACTAGGGTCGCTAATCTTACTCACACAGCTACCTCATTGCGCCTCTTTTTTTCTTTGCGTCATGTGCTGTTTGGGGAGGGTTTTTTGGAAGGGACATCCTGCGTGACACTGCAGTGCCACTCCTAGATGTGCCCGGTGTTTGTGTCGGCCACTAGGGTCGCTAATCTTACTCACACAGTCAGCTACCTCATTGCGCCTCTTTTTTTCTTTGCGTCATGTGCTGTTTGGGGAGGGTTTTTTGGAAGGGCCATCCTGCGTGACACTGCAGTGCCACTCCTAGATGGGCCCGGTGTTTGTGTCGGCCACTAGGGTCGCTAATCTTACTCACACAGCTACCTCATTGCGCCTCTTTTTTTCTTTGCGTCATGTGCTGTTTGGGGAGGGTTTTTTGGAAGGGACATCCTGCGTGACACTGCAGTGCCACTCCTAGATGGGCCCGGTGTTTGTGTCGGCCACTAGGGTCGCTTATCTTACTCACACAGCGACCTCGGTGCAAATTTTAGGACTAAAAATAATATTGTGAGGTGTGATGTGTTCAGAATAGGCTGAAAATGAGTGTAAATTATGTTTTTTGAGGTTAATAATACTTTGGGATCAAAATTACCCCCAAATTCTATGATTTAAGCTGTTTTTTAGGGTTTTTTGAAAAAAACACCCGAATCCAAAACACACCCGAATCCGACAAAAATAATTCGGTGAGGTTTTGCCAAAACGCGTTCGAACCCAAAACACGGCCGCGGAACCGAACCCAAAACCAAAACACAAAACCCGAAAAATTTCAGGCGCTCATCTCTAAACATAACTTGAGCCACTTCACACCCCTACCCACACTTCCATCTAATCACTCCAAGAACCAAACTACACACTAATTAAAAATATGGAGGAAGGGAGGGTAGATTCCAGAAATCAGAGATGGCAGGAGCCGGAAGAGCAGGTCACCTAAAAAGACCAGTGTATTTAACAGTGTATGCCTCCACCCCCCCACCCCCCCCACCATCAATCAAATATACTTCACCACCTCTCAAGTTAATTAACTTTATTATACCAAACACATTTAACCAATAACACACAACCCGGCTGAACACACGAGTACCCCGCCTAGGGCTTTAACTTGCCTCACTTTCAAACAATCGCTCAGCTGTACTTACTGGAAAGGATGAGCATGTGGGGCTGTTTAATCTTAAAACACTGACATTTGTTACTTGCAGTACACAATTATTATACAACAGAAGTGTGCTTGTAAAGTACAGCAACTACTTATTTTGTAATAGTTTTGCTGAATATTTTTTAGACCAGCTGTTACGAGCCACAGCTCGCAGCGGCCGGTCATTGCTAGGCGACATGTGTGCCCTCGAACTTCTGCTCCCCACCCGCCGGCTCCATGGTAACCAGGATGCTGGGCTTATGCGCCAGTAAGGGTTGCCAGGCAACGGGAAAGCCGGAAGCCTCCTCAGAGAGGGTTACAGGAGGCTGGTGGATGTGCAGCAGCACAGCTGCAGAGAGTTTCTAATTAGGGTAGGTTGGCTGTGCTGAGATTCCCATTGGCACTTGCCTTCTTTATATGTTGTGTCTGTCTCTCACTCACTCCCTGCTGATCATAGTCTCAGGTTGCAGCGGGAGCCCTTGTCTCTCAGAATCAATCCTAACTGTTGGAAACCTTTCTTGGGTTTTGTTAAGACTTTCTTTCACTGTACTCTTGTGTCCAGCCCTGGGTCAGCTCCATTACCAGTTGTGTTGTTTGTGCTCTTATCTCTTATTGCACTTTTCTCTATTTGCTTTTCTATATTACATCCCCCACCTGTATACTCATTCCCTTGCGTAATTTATGTACTCAAACTGCCAGAAGCCTTCTCTGTGATTTTGGGGGTCGGCATTGCTGTGCTTCTATTTATCGTTGTTATCATAGTTATTTCTTCCCTTCATACTTTTCTCTGACATTATTTCACATGCTCTACTGATATCTCTCCATCTCCACAGTTGGTCTTTTCCTGTTCTATATTCCTTTAGTCTTATTCTTTAGTCTTGTCTCGTGTCTTTCTCTTTACCACCATTGATTCGGGTCACTCTGGGTTGAGCTCGTACTACTGCCAGTGACGTAAGTTCTGATGGCATCCCAGTACCGCTAGGCAGAAATCGCCTTGTGGGAAAAGCGGCTATTATAGGCAAGAAGACTTGCTGGTGAGTTCTACGAGTCTCAACCTTGGGTGTACAAGGGTTATTGCCCAAAAGATCACCAATGACCTCTTCCTCCTTCGAAAGAAGATTCTGCAGACGTAACAGCAGCCTGACTCACTGGGCAGGGACTGGTAATATCATTAGGATTTTAGTTTGTAGCTGGAAAATCAGATGCAGCAAAGTGTAGGGAAACACTACGACAGTAAGTTTTTTGCTGAATTTAATATTAATCTGATTCCTACTTTATCAAGTTATTGGCCCTAGTGCTGAAAGGCATCCATTTTTATTAAGTCCCAAGTTTGCATAAACAATATCCAAAGTGAGTAGTAATTATTATTTACAAGCATTATTATTACTTTTATCACGTGGAACTGAAGCCAAGGGTTCATGTAGCAACCTGCCAATGTAATATGCTCCCCAGTTAATATAAATTCAACTGAGTTGTGAGTACTTTTTAAATGTTGTGACTTGGTTGCTTAGGAACAGTAGTGGTCTTTAAAAAAGGCCAACTAGAGACATTCTGCCCCATTTCTGCTCTAAGGGGGTAATTCCAAGTTGATCGCAGCAGGAATTTTTTTAGCAATTGGGCAAAACCATGGCCCTCATTCCGAGTTGTTCGCTCGGTATTTTTCATCGCATCGCAGTGAAAATCCGCTTAGTACGCATGCGCAATGTTCGCACTGCGACTGCGCCAAGTAACTTTACTATGAAGAAAGTAATTTTACTCACGGCTTTTTCTTCGCTCCGGCGATCGTAATGTGATTGACAGGAAATGGGTGTTACTGGGCGGAAACACGGCGTTTCAGGGGCGTGTGGCTGAAAACGCTACCGTTTCCGGAAAAAACGCAGGAGTGGCCGGGGAAACGGTGGGAGTGCCTGGGCGAACGCTGGGTGTGTTTGTGACGTCAACCAGGAACGACAAGCACTGAACTGATCGCACAGGCAGAGTAAGTCTGAAGCTACTCTGAAACTGCTAAGTAGTTAGTAATCGCAATATTGCGAATACATCGGTCGCAATTTTAAGAAGCTAAGATTCACTCCCAGTAGGCGGCGGCTTAGCGTGTGTAACTCTGCTAAATTCGCCTTGCGACCGATCAACTCGGAATGAGGGCCCATGTGCACTGCAGGGGAGGCAGATTTAACATGTGCAGAGAGAGTTAGATTTGGGTGGGGTGTGTTCAATCTGCAATCTAAATTGCAGTGTAAAAATAAAGCAGCCAGTATTTACCCTGCACAGAAACAAAATAACCCACCCAAATCTAACTCTCTCTGCACATGTTATATCTGCCTCCCCTGCAGTGCACATGGTTTTGCCCAACTGCTAAAAAAAATCCTGCTGCTATCAACTTGGAATTACCCCCTAAGTGTACAGCACTCAAAATATATTATGCTTCCTTTACAGCAAATGTTGATCTGTGATTCCTCTAAATTTTTTGTTAGCTATATGAGATCAGAGCTATTTTAGGTATAGCAATGTTGGTATTAATGTTGTTAAAGCTGTATAACTAAGAGTTATCTTTTGACTAGTAAAGTAATTGGGGTGAACAGGGCTATAAGGAGGATGGTGCGGTCATTGCTGTCGCACAGGGTAGAGTGCCCTGGGGTGGCACCCTTGCTGCCTCTGTATCTGGCTAGTAGGTTGCTGTTCGGCACTCCGCAGCCAGTTTCAGTGCTGCAGTGCTGGTGGGCATGCACTTTGGACATTTCAGCCAATCCACCCTGCAGACTCTACAGCCGCTCCAAGCATCCTGGTGATGGCGGCCCACCTCACTCGCCCAATGCTGCACCTTTACAATGGTATGCACTTGAGCGTGAGCGTTGGTTGACCAGGGCGTGCTCCCACATATTTTAGTTACAGGGCTGGGGCAGACATTATTATTTCAGGTCATTTCTTGAGTTGAAGTGGGGATTTGAGTGACAATAACAATAGTATTTGGAGTACGATACACAAGATCTAATAAGTAAGAAATATCTAGAGCACTGACTTTCGAAAAGTGTCTTCACATGGCAGACTTTCAGTGAATATCTCGTCCACTGGGTTGCACAACACAGGCAAAAGCCAAGATGGAATGTCCCCTACAGAATGTTTCACTCTTCTAAAAGCTGAGCCATGTAAAGAATCACTGGAAGACTGAAAAACATTCTATTGAAAAACTTTTTGAGAGATTTCTTATGTTAACTGTGGCTGACAAAAATTAGGCCAAGGATTATTGAAACAAACATATTTAAATACTTTTGTATTGACCCAACAAATTTTACAAGGTCTTCTAAGAAGATAAGACAGAAGGTCAGATGAAGTCTTCCGTTACCAGAGCTGCATTACTAGGAAGTCTGATAGAGAGCCTTCTACTGGTGGATTCTTGGCAGACGCTTCCTTTGCCATTTAATTAAAATGACCCTGCAACACACCCCTTTTTTTTAAAGACTTTATTATAAGAATCTGCAAATCCTATGACCCCTATTGCCCCAGCCACCTCACTGCGTCAAGAGCATGCTGTAAATTAGACATGCAGCTGCCTGAATCAGGTTCATGTTATCTATGGTACCACAGCCAAACCAAATTTGACAGATTGCGTTAGTAATCTAATAGAGAACTGTTAAAAACTTCGACAATGCAGACAGTTAACGAGGCAACATATATTTTTACAGCCGTGCAATAGTAAATCCCAACATTTTGCTGATCAGCTGAGAGATGTAGCTCGCAACACATGGACAGTCTTAGGAATCTCTTGTCCAAGAAGGAAGACATCTCTTATTTCTGCTTAAAAGGTTATGTTTTTTGCAAATTGACATCTACGCATTGAGGAAGTGGTGCATAAAAATTGTCATTTCTGTCTGTCACCAAACTTCACCCCATCTCCTTAAGACCATGATTTTTCTTGCCATGCTTTCCCTTGTAAGCACTATTCCTGTCACTCTGTATGCCCCGATGAATTCTCTGTAAAGGCTGGAACTCTCTGCACACAAAATACATTAACTCAGCGCTGTCCAAATGATTAATTTTAGTGGGGCCAGCATCTATTATAAACATATGAAGGAGAGCATTAAAAATGCAAGTTATTGAATTTGTCATTGATGATGTTGGCCACCGAAAAAGCACACAGTGAAACTTCTCAGGCTCCTTCTCGGCTTCAGAAGACAGGGACAATCATTTAGCCCTTTTTCAAGACTAGGGGCCTAATTCAGACCTGATTGCTGTTCAGGGCCGGTTCTAGCCCTTGTGGTGCCCTGGGCGAAAATAGGGGTGTGGCTTCACAAAGGGGCATGGTCAGTTATGCCCCCTGTAGAGTTATGCCCCGTTTGTGCCCCCAGTGGTATTGCCCTCAGTACAGTTGTGCCCCCAGTGGTACTGCCCCCAGTACAGTTGTGCCACCGTTTGTGCCTCCTGGTTGCGCCACTTACAAAAACATAAATTAAAAAAAAAATGTTTAAATTAATACTCACCATCCCCGCTCCTGATTCCCGACCGCTGCTGCCCGCTGCCCTCTGTCTCCGGCTGCCGGCGCCACTCCTCTGATCTATGGGAGAGACGTCATGACATCTCTCCCATAGCACCACATAGACACTAGAGGTCAATCATGACCCCTAGTGTCTATGTGCCGTTCCACAATGCCGTGCGGTGCACGATGATGTCATCGTGCACCGCACAGCAGTGACAGCCAGCACCGGGGGGGCACCACCAGTAGCGGATCTTGCCACGGCGGAGGCACCGCCCTCCGGGAAGGCGGCGCACCGGGCAAAAATCCTGTGTGCCCATAGCAAGATCCGCTACTGTTGCTGTTGTACGTAATCGCATAGTGGATAATTATCAAATGACTGCACATGCATATACACTGCAATGCGCAGGCGTGATGTCAAACAGCAAAACAATCCTGCGTTTTTGTTTTTTTTTATTGCTAGGCTAGTAAATGATTCTGTTGCTTCTTATTGTATGTAGCATTGAAAAGTGTAGATCACAGGTTCTCAAACTCGGTCCTCAGGACCCCACACAATGCATGTTTTGCAGGTAACCCAGCAGGTGCACAGGTGTATTAATAATTGCTCACTGATACATTTTAAAAGGCCCACAGGTGCAGCTAATTATTTCACTTGTGATTCTGTGAGGAGACCTGCAAAACATGCACCGTGTGGGGTCCTGAGGACCGAGTTTGAGAACCTGTGGTGTAGATTAATGATTGTGCTTTAAATCTGTGTGTCCTCCTCTGTGAGTAAGATTGTTTATTTCGGGACTGCTGGGCACATGTAGAGAGGAGCAGCCAGTAGTACATACAGTACGCTGCTCAGTGATGTGGGTTGCAAAAAGCACATTAGAAAACATAGTCAGTTTGCCATAGAATTACAATCTGACACACCTGATAAATTTATATCCAGAGCAAGTTGCTGGAAAATTCACGTTTCTATCTCAAATTCAACGAGATATCAGCACCTGCACCTGATGCTTAAAACTGATGCATTGATGTTTTACGCATATAAGAGGTTTGCAATACCACAGGGACAAAACAGAATGCACAAGACATTTACATTCATATATCAATAAATGATTCTGTTGCTCATGAAAACATTTGCATCATCTAATGTATAATATAGCAGTAGCACAGCACAATATAGGAATCAAGCCCATTGGTGGAGGGCGGCGTGATGAATTGCCTTTGCATAAAATGCTATGCTAATACCTTCTACTAGAGTCAAAGGTTAGCCAATGAAATGAAGAACATTAAATACAGTGAGCTATACTGAATTGTTTCATGTCGCATTATATAGTAAACAGAAAGCGCAGGGTTATGGGTTGATTCTAAAAAATACATTGATTCCTCTATTACAGTAACGCAGATGTCATTTGATTTGATAAATTGATATACTTAGGAAACCCATTTCTAGTTTGCAGCATAAGTTCAAATTCAAGAGGAGATGTAACCCTTTGGAGAGTGATAAAGTGAAGAGAGATAAAGGGGTCTATTTACTAAGCCTTGGAAAGAGATAAAGTGGATGGAGATAAAGTACCAGCCAATCAGCTCCTGTCTTTTTTTTTTTTTAAACACAGCCTGTGACATGGCAGTTAGGAGCTGATTGGCTGGTACTTTATCCACTTTATCACTCTCCAAGGCTTTAGTACATCTGCCCCTGTTGCCAACAAGGCTGCATAAACTTGGTGTGTAGCGAGGGTTTGGAGCAGAGGCCACCTGAGGTCGAAGTAGTGAAAAAAGAGAAGTCGCCCATAGCAACCAATTAGCTTTGAGGAAGCATTCATCAAGTACATTCTATGTAATGACGGTAGAAGCTGATTTTCCACTGGTCAAATTCACTGTTTTCATTGCTTGCTATATCTCCCCCTACATACTTGTGTAGCTTATCTTTTGGGATTTTGAACAACAAATGACCACATGCACATGCTCCGATGCAGATCTACATACATTTTGCACATATCAAACCGTATGACCAGACAGGTGAAACAAGGGTGAGAAGGAGTGTTCTTGTGTAATTCAGTAAGGGAGTCCTCCAGGGGCGCTTTAAGAGAGAAGGAGGCCCATGTGCAGCCCCCTCTGTCCGGGGCTCCCTCTTCTCTGCCGGCAGTGCTGTAGCGTCTGAGCACTAGAGGCCATTTTCCCAGCGATTTCTCTACTGCGCATGCCGCCTCACCATTTTTACAGTGATTGCTACAGCGCTACTGCTGATGGCGCGGGACTCCAGAGGGGTAAGTATTCAAGAAATGAGTGCAAGGTGTGCAGTGTGCCACCCTGGACAATACACCCATTATAAATATGCCAGTGGTGTGCTCACACTCATACAAGCCAGCACTTGTGCACATAGGAACAGCAGCTGTTTAGTCTGGAGTGCTGGTCCTGAAGCTCCTACAGTGGTCTGCTGTTGAAGGGAAGCATCGGTAAGAGGTGATAATGATGCCAACCTACTCTTTTGGAACTAGTCTTCGAGACTCCAGGCTTTAAGCTGGCTTTCTAGGGAGAGTAGGCCAGTCCCCCTGCATGCTACTCTAGTCGCTACTGAATGCAAGTGAAGTGATTGGTCTGGACAGCATGAGGGCACAATTCATGTGGAATTGCATCACCACTGCCACACCGCCCACTTTATAATGCTGGCAAGCGATGCTTTACATAATGTGGATGGGGTCATGACTACTCATTCGGCAAGTGTGGTGATAATACTCAGGAGGAGTCCAATATTAGTGACAATAAGAGTATAGAATTGTTTAGAATAGGAGCCTACACATGGTGTGATTCTGCCTAAAGGCCGACTTTGACGTTGCGATTTCCCCTGAACTCCCTGGAGCCCAGAACCACCAATATTGACTATACACATGGTGCGACTTTGACTATGGCCAATTTTTACTATATTATGTACTAGATTGCACACTTTCTAGTCAAATCTGACCTGCCCGCACAGTCTATTTTTTCTTATGATACCAACCCTGCAGGAGCGTGCATCGGCATCGCAAGCTGTATACACACGGTGCGATATGTACTATATTTTCTACCGATATGGACTATATAGTCCATATCGGTAGTTCATATCGCGGGATACGTACGATTTGCTGGCGGCCAGGATGCCCGCTGTCATGATCCCAACAGCTGGATTACAGGTTATATTCTCCCTCTATGGTTGTCGTGGACACCCACAGAGGGAGAATAGCCTGTGTTGCTGGTATTCCGGCGGCAGCATTTCACCCCCTGTCGAGATTCCGGCGTTGGTATGGTGACCATCGGGATCAGACTGGCGGTATTTTAACCGCTTCCCCATATCGCACCATGTGTAAGCGGCTTTACTGTATGTCAGCCACTAAATACCCTGTGGCCCTTTGATAACCATCTCACCCAGGAAAATAATTACAGCATGAGCCTGATAGTGAATAGTAGTTTAATTATTAACATGTTTTACAAAAGTAAAAGTAATGGATTGCTTTATTCATTTACTGTTTATTATTTTCATATCAGTGGGTAGTTTCTGGTCACTAAATGTAAAGCTAGAGATGAAACTATCCTGAGAGTATCCAGTGTCCAGTGTACATACTACTCAACTGTCCTTCTTATAGGACCTGATTCTGAGTTGAGAGGAAAGCAGAAACAAGCACGTACAGTACGTTTACACCTTGACAAATCATGTTGCAATGTAAAGGATACAAATACACTTACTTTTTTGCATGCAGGGTAAATACTGACTGCTTTTGCTTGCAGGCGACAAACTTATTTTTACACTGCAATTTATATCTGAGCTTTGAATCTATCTGAAAGAGGCACATCAGGGGCTATTGGCGTCCAGGCCACTATGGAAAATTGCAACCAGCATGGGTTACCGTTCCTAATTGTAGTCCACGTGGATTGTAAACTATGAAAAAGTTAAAAATATATATATATATATTTTTAAACTCATGTCGACCCTTTGTCATGTCGACCTAGTGACCATGTCGACCTAGAAACCACATTGACAATGCATGTCGACCAATAGTGTCCGACCTAATGCATGTTGACCTAACTGTGGTGGATCTAGATGGACCTAGAGACCGGATACCCTCAAACACGTAGACGTTTTAGAGTTTGCTGTTTTCTCCAGGAATGTTTCAACTTTTTTGTAATGTGAATATTGATTCAATCAGAACAAAATGTCAAAAATGTTAACATGAACTCTTTGACAAGTTTTATTCAAGTGTTAATGGAAACAAGCTGAATTTTTATATGGAGGAAGTTATGGAATATACTAGACAAGGAAGTGTCAAGGAAACAGTATTGAATTTAGGAGGAAGTGACGATGTAACGTTATACAGTAGAGGAAGAAGTGTCAATATAACATTATAGAATATAGGTGGAAGTGTTGATGTAACCTTAGGGAATATAGTGGGAAATTTTGATGTAACATTACAGAATATGGGGATAAATGTATTATATCGGCACGGATCGTACTATAACACTTCCTGCTTCACCTCATTACCGACGAAGCAGGAAGCCACACCGAACGTCTTGTCTGCTGAAGCAGGAGAGTGTAAACTTCCCCCTCCGGCACAGCCGGCAGAGCACACAGCACATCAGCTCAGTGCTGATGCCCTGTGTCTCCCAGCCCGGCTGGCTCCACTGCGCATGCGCGAGATCTCGCAAATCACACAAGATCTCCTGCGCAGCCCAGAGTCCAGATGCCTCCAGATCCAGGGACAGCTCAGTCCCTGCTGTGGAGATAGGGCATCTCCACCTACAGCTGTTAATATCGATAGCTGCAGGTGTCGTAACAGTCAGTGCTGCTGATCGTTCATACATTGCCATGAAAATCAGTGTGATATCTTTTAGATAGCAGCGCCAATATGGACAGGGGCCCATATTGACATTTAATATATTTACCCCATAGTAGGAAGTGGAGATGCAACGTTACAAAATATAGGAGTAAGTGGCGATGTAACGTTATAAAATATAAGAGTGGCAATGTAATGTTATAGAATATAGGAGGAAGTGGAGCTGTACTGTTATAGAATAAACTACAAAGTGGCAATGTAATGTTATAGAATACAAGAGTAAGTGGAGATATAACATTAAAGAATATTGGAGGAAGTTGTGATGTAACATTATAGAGTATAGGCGTAAATAGCAATGTAAGAATATAGGAGGAAGTGGAGATGTAACGTTATAGAGTATAGGAGCAAGTGTCAATGTAACATTATAGAATATAGGAGGAAGTGGCAATGTAATGTTACAAAATATAGGAGTAAGTGGAGATGTAACATTACAGAATATATGAGGGAGTGGATATGTAACGTTACCAGAGGCGGAACTACCGTCAGTGCAACCAGTGCGTTGCACTGGGGCCCGCCTCTGTCCAGGGGCCCAAAGCATATAATGAGTCAAACTGACTCATTACATGCCGCTGTGTGCAACGGGCAACCGCTGCCCGCAGCACACAGCCGCTCGGAGAGAGAGGAGAGAAGCGCAGCGGTACGGAGGGAAGGAGGAGGAGGGAGGTGGAGGAGGGAGCCGCAGCAGCACTGTTTCATTGGTTGAGGCACTGCTGCTGCTGTCCCTCTGCTTCACTATAGGCTGTTCTCCGCCGCTGTGAAGCGCATCCCAGCATTCACAGCGGCGGAGAACAGCCCATAGTGAAGCAGATGGACAGCAGCAGCAACGCCTCCACCAATAACACAGCGCTGCTGCGGCTCCCTCCTCCACCTCCCTCCTCCTCCTTCTCTCCTGCCCGGGATCTCTGGAGAAGCTGCACCGAGGAGCCTGAGCCAGCAGAGAGGGTAAGTATAATTCTATCTTTCTTTCTTTCTTTCTTTCTTTCATTCTTTCTCTTTCTTTCTTCATGTGCAAAAAGGGGGACTGTCTGCCGTAATGTGTAAAAATAGGGGAACCTGCCTGACGTAATGTGTAAAAAGGGGGAATCTGCCTGCCATGATATGTAAAAAGGGGACGCTGTCTGCCGCAATGTGTAAAAAGGGGGAATCTGCCTGCCGTAATGTGTAACAAGGGCACGCTGTCTGCCGTAATGTGTAAAAAGGGCACGCTGTCTGCCGTAATGTGTAAAAAGGGCACGCTGTCTGCCGTTATGTGTAAAAAGTGTACGCTGTCTGCCGCTATGTGTAACAAGGGCATGCTGTCTGCCGTTATGTGTAAAAAGGGGACGCTGTCTGCTGTTATGTGTAAAAAGGGGAATCTGCCCGCCGTAAGGTGTAAAAGGGTCTCTACCTGGTGTAGTGGTGCTACTGTGCGGTGTAATTTGAATAATGGAGATTACTGTGCACCTTTTTATGAATTGGTATTATTTTGTGGCCACACCCCTTCCCCACGAAGCCACGCCCCTATGTATTTTTGCACGCGCCTACGGCGCGCACTGCCCCTGTTTTGTATGCAGGGGTTGGGCTACGATGCCGTTTCTTGCACACAGTGCTAAAATGTCTACTTACGGCACTGTTGCTAGGTATCCATTTCTCTGACCCTGAGCAGGTCCCCCTCACCAGATCCTCTGCAGGGGTGAGGGAGTGGACTTGGATGGGATGGGGGGGGGGCCCAAAGCATTTTGTCGCATCTGGGCCCACCGCTCGCTAGTTCCGCCACTGAACTTTACAGAATATAGGAGGAAGTGGTGATGTAATGTTATAGAATAAAATAGAAAGTGGCAATGTAATGTTATAGAATATAAGAGGAAGTGGAGATATAACATTATAGAATATAGGAGGAAGTGGAGATGTAACGTTATAAAGTATAAGAGGAAGTGTCAATGTAACATTACAGAATATAGGAGGAAGTGGCAATGTAATGTTACAGAATATGAGTGGTAATGTAACTTTATAAAGTATAGGAGGACATGGTGATGTAACGTTGTAGAGTATAGGAGAAAGTGTCAATGTAACGTTATAGAATATAGGAGGAAGTGACAATGTAACATTATAGAGTATATGAGGAAGTGGCAATGTAACGTTATAGAGTATAGGAGGAAGTGGCAATGTAACATTATAGAGTATATG
The DNA here is from genome assembly GCF_028390025.1 of Pseudophryne corroboree. Lineage (NCBI taxonomy): Eukaryota > Metazoa > Chordata > Amphibia > Anura > Myobatrachidae > Pseudophryne > Pseudophryne corroboree. The sequence continues at coordinate 389,527,351 of NC_086450.1, forward strand.
AGGAAGTGGCAATGTAACGTTATAGAATATATGAGAAAGTGTCAAAGTAACGTTATAGAGTATAGGAGGAAGTGTCAATGTAACATTATAGAGTATATGAGGAAGTGTCAATGCAACGTTATAGAGTATAGGAGGAAGTGGCAATGTAACGTTATAGAGTATAGGAGGAAGTGGCAATGTAACGTTATAGAGTATAGGAGGAAGTGTCAATGTAACGTTATAGAGTATATGAGGAAGTGTCAATGTAACGTTATAGAGTATAGGAGGAAATGGCGATGTAACGTTATAGAGTATAGGAGGAAGTGGCAATGTAACGTTATAGAGTATAGGAGGAAGTGGCAATGTAACGTTATAGAATATATGAGAAAGTGTCAGTGTAACATTATAGAAAGTAGGGTAAGTGGAGATGTAACATTACAGACTGTAGTAGGAAGTGGCAATGGAACTTTACAGAACATAAAAGTAAGGGTGATGTAACTTTATAGAGTATAATAGGAAGCGGCGATGTAACGTTATAGGGTATAGGAGGAAGTGGTAATGTGACGTTATAGAGTATAGGAGGAAGTGGCAATGTAACGTTATAGAATATATGAGAAAGTGTCAATGTAACGTTATAGAGTATATGAGGAAGTGTCAATGTAACGTTATAGAGTATAGGAGGAAATGGCGATGTAACGTTATAGAGTATAGGAGGAAGTGGCAGTGTAACGTTATAGAATATATGAGAAAGTGTCAATGTAACGTTATAGAGTATATGAGGAAGTGTCAATGTAACGTTATAGAGTATAGGAGGAAATGGCGATGTAACGTTATAGAGTATAGGAGGAAGTGTCAATGTAACGTTATAGAGTATATGAGGAAGTGTCAATGTAACGTTATAGAGTATAGGAGGAAATGGCAATGTAACGTTATAGAGTATAGGAGGAAGTGGCAATGTAACGTTATAGAGTATAGGAGGAAGTGGCAATGTAACGTTATAGAGTATAGGAGGAAGTGGCAATGTAACGTTATAGAATATATGAGAAAGTGTCAATGTAACGTTATAGAGTATAGGAGGAAGTGTCAATGTAACGTTATAGAGTATATGAGGAAGTGTCAATGTAACGTTATAGAGTATAGGAGGAAGTGTCAATGTAACGTTATAGAGTATATGAGGAAGTGTCAATGTAACGTTATAGAGTATAGGAGGAAATGGCAATGTAACGTTATAGAGTATAGGAGGAAGTGGCAGTGTAACGTTATAGAGTATAGGAGGAAGTGGCAGTGTAACGTTATAGAATATATGAGAAAGTGTCAATGTAACATTATAGAAAGTAGGGTAAGTGGAGATGTAACATTACAGACTGTAGTAGGAAGTGGCAATGGAACTTTACAGAACATAAAAGTAAGGGTGATGTAACTTTATAGAGTATAGTAGGAAGCGGCGATGTAACGTTATAGGGTATAGGAGGAAGTGGTAATGTGACGTTATAGAATAGAAAGGATTACAATAAACACAAGCTCAAAACTTTTTTTCCTCTCCACTGAATACAAAGCCTTAGACTTTTTACTGTACTTCATGGCACTGTGGCTCTGCTGATGATGTTCACTCTTCTCCTGAGTAGTTTTCTAATCTTGTCAGCTTTCTTGCAGCAAAGCCCACGAGTCAGTGATAACATGGCACCAGGCACGTAAAGATGCATTGTGCTTGATACAGAGATTATCTGTCTCCCATAGATCTATGACACACTGGTATCTGGCCTCCCGAGCAGTGACTTTTTAGGACTGTCTTTGTAGTAAAAATATCTACTGCAATTATTTTCTCTGGGATAACGGTGGCTATGTGCCCAGCGCATATCTTCAAATCTCATGTCAGAAGAAGATAATTAGTTACATTTCAGTGTTCTCTCCTCATTGTACTCTGGAGCGTGCATTTATATATGCATGGATATTATTAACTAGAGCTTACTGGGAGTCAAGACACTGCATTCCGTGCCCAGAGTACGCCACGCCTGCTCTGTGCGCAGATACAGCACCCATAGGACACTACATTGCCCCACGTGACCTCTATAGTATTATAAGGTGCGTTTACTGTATTCTGAGTATTTTCATGCATTTGTTATCAAACTGACCAGAATAAGAAGATATAGTGGAATTGTAAAGGACTTCTAAACACTAACTATATAATCTTTCCGTTTTACCAGTGAAGGAACCATTGCATTAGACAAGGTGTGAGTCTGTTACCTTTATAATTGCACAGATCTGAGTTATCCATCTGTAGAAGCCTATAGAGTACACAAATCAAAGATTTGCTGCATATATGCTTAGGTGGAGGTGGCAGCCTAAGGCCGGTTGATCAGGTGTCACAGTTATGTGCTGCCTGCATTCTCTATGTCATTATGCGCCCTCTGTGGCCTCACATTCCTCTGCACATACGTCATTGAACCCCTACAGAGATATCATATAGTGTCATGGTAGGGAATCTTGTGTTCTCCAGAGAACCACCATTCTATAAGTGCAGTGCATGCCAAGATGGATGATGGCACAACTGTAGTTCTTTAAATTCTCCCATTCTAAAACATTCATCCTCCATTTGCCTTTATGTTTGGTTTCTCCAAGAATGCTTGTAGGGTATACTCCATTTTCCATTGCTAAGACAATTTCTAAACCAGAGAGAGGTCCCATTACTTCTAATGTGGTCCTGCAGTGTTACAGAAGATGTACAATCATCTGCTAGAAGACAACAACCTCTAGGGGGTCACGTATATAGTGAGATTCAAGCAGTGTGTAGTTTTCTTCGATTGCATTATAAATGTACTGGATACTGTAATGAAGTCCGAATTCGGCGGCCGTGCCTTGTACATGATTGCCCCTTTAAAAAAAACCTCAGAGTTCGGCTGGCATCCCGCACGGCCGCCGAATTCAGACTTCATTACATCCTACCCCAGGCGTGAAACACAGATCATTAGCTGCACAATGCAAAAGCAGCTTTGGACTTGGACAGTTGTCCTTGGATTTCCATAGTAGAGCAGAGGTTTCTGCGTTTTGCATAGCTTAATGGACATGGGGCCTAATTCAGCTTTAGCTGCAAAATTGCAACGGGTAAATTGTGATTGCAATTTAGTGAAATGCGATTGCAGTGTGATTGACAGGTAGTGACCATTTGTGGATGTTAACATGGCGTTTGTGGGATGTGGTTAGAAAAATGTAGGCGGATCATGGCCATTTTCAGGGCGTGTTTCTGAAGTCAGTTGCAATGGATTGCGACTAAAAACATGGCGCCGATGCGACTGCATTCTCATTATTTTGAGTAGCCCAGGGTCAACCACAATTCTGCGATTGCACATGCAATTTTGCAATTGCATCGGTGGGTGTCTTTTAAGTTTCTGGGCGGCTCTTCACATGTGATTTTTAGCAGAAGCAGGATTGAGAAAATCGCAATTTTTGTCTCAATAGCGATCCAAGCTGAATTAGACACATAGGGGTAAATTTACTAAGATTCGTATTTTCCCGTTTCAGGTCAAAGTTCAATCACGAATGACATCGAAAGTGTAAAACTGCAACTTTTTGAATTGATTACGACTAATTTACTAAGCTGTCGTATTCGGGTTTTTCTTTTGTTCCGATGTCGATGTCATTCGTGGTTTTTTTTCTATTTTTACGGCAGTGATTAGCAAAACACTGCCGACTTTTTTACAATGAATCTCGGCCGGATCTGTGTGATCCGTGCTGGGGTTCATTTTTTTTGTTTTTTTTTAAATTAAACACTGTCAAATATTTTAAAAAAAATTGCGTGGGGTCCCCCCTCCTAAGCATAACCAGCCTCGGGCTCTTTGAGCCGATCCTGGTTGCCGAAATATGGGGAAAAAAATTACAGGGGTTCCCCCATATTTAAGCAACCAGCATCGGGCTCTGCGCCTGGTCCTGGTTCCAAAAATACGGGGGACAAAAAGAGTAGGGGTCCCCCGTATTTTTAAAACCAGCACCGGGCTCCACTAGCTGGACAGATAATGCCACATCCGGGGGTCACTTTTATATAGTGCCCTGCGGCCGTGGCATCAAAAATCCAACTAGTCACCCCTGGCCGGGGTACCCTGGGGGAGTGGGGACTCCTTCAATCAAGGGGTCCCCCCCCCCAGCCACCCAAGGGCCATGGGTGAAGCCCGAGGCTGCCCCCCCCCCCATCCAATGGGCTGCGGATGGGGGGGCTGATAGCCTTTGTTGTAAAAGAAAAGATATTGTTTTTAGTAGCAGTACTACAAGTCCCAGCAAGCCTCCCCCGCATGCTGGTACTTGGAGAACCACAAGTACCAGCATGCGGCGGAAAAACGGGCCCGCTGGTACCTGTAGTACTACTACTAAAAAAATACCCAAAAAAACACAAGACACACACACCGTGAAAGTATAATTTTATTACATACATACACACATACATACATACTTACCTTATGTTCCCACGCAGGTCGGTCCTCTTCTCCAGTAGAATCCAAGGGGTACCTGTTGAAGAAATTATACTCACGAGATCCAGGGGTCCAGGGTCCTCGGGGAATCCAGGTGTAATCCACGTACTTGAAAAAAATAACAAAACGGACACCCGAGCCACGCACTAAAAGGGGACCCATGTTTGCACATGGATCCCCTTTTCCCGACTGCCAGAAACCCACTCTGACTGATGTCTAAGTGGGTTTCTTCAGCCAATCAGGGAGTGCCACGTTGTAGCACTCTCCTGATCGGCTGTGTGCTCCTGTAATGAGTGACAGGCGGCACACGGCAGTGTTACAATGTAGCGCCTATGCGCTCCATTGTAACCAATGCTGGGAACTTTCTGCCCTGCGGTTGACCTAAAGTGACGTCACCGCTGAGCAGAAAGTTCCCAGCATTGGTTACAATGGAGCGCATAGGCGCTACATTGTAACACTGCCGTGTGCCGCCTGTCACTCAGTACAGGAGCACACAGCCGATCAGGAGAGTGCTACAACGTGGCACTCCCTGATTGGCTGAAGAAACCCACTTAGACATCAGTCAGAGTGGGTTTCTGGCAGTCGGGAAAAGGGGATCCATGTGCAAACATGGGTCCCCTTTTAGTGCGTGGCTCGGGTGTCCGTTTTGTTATTTTTTTCAAGTACGTGGATTACACCTGGATTCCCCGAGGACCCTGGACCCCTGGATCTCGTGAGTATAATTTCTTCAACAGGTACCCCTTGGATTCTACTGGAGAAGAGGACCGACCTGCGTGGGAACATAAGGTAAGTATGTATGTATGTATGTGTGTATGTATGTAATAAAATTATACTTTCACGGTGTGTGTGTCTAGTGTTTTTTTGGGTATTTTTTTAGTAGTAGTACTACAGGTACCAGCGGGCCCGTTTTTCCGCCGCATGCTGGTACTTGTGGTTCTCCAAGTACCAGCATGCGGGGGAGGCTTGCTGGGACTTGTAGTACTGCTACTAAAAACAATATCTTTTCTTTTACAACAAAGGCTATCAGCCCCCCCATCCGCAGCCCATTGGATGGGGGGGGACAGCCTCGGGCTTCACCCCTGGCCCTTGGGTGGCTGGGGGGGGGACCCCTTGATTGAAGGGGTCCCCACTCCCCCAGGGTACCCCGGCCAGGGGTGACTAGTTGGATTTTTGATGCCACGGCCGCAGGGCACTATATAAAAGTGACCCCCGGCTCTGGCATTATCTGTCCAGCTAGTGGAGCCCGGTGCTGGTTTTAAAAATACGGGGGACCCCTACTCTTTTTGTCCCCCGTATTTTTGGAACCAGGACCAGGCGCAGAGCCCGATGCTGGTTGCTTAAATATGGGGGAACCCCTGTCAATTTTTTCACCATATTTCTGCAACCAGGATCGGCTCAAAGAGCCCGAGGCTGGTTATGCTTAGGAGGGGGGACCCCACGCAATTTTTTTTGAAAAAATAAGCACTTTCCCACCCCTTCCCACTGATATACATGCACGGATCTCATGGATCCGTGCATGCCTATCCAATCACGAATAAAAAAAAAAGGTCTGTTTTTTTTTTAGCACTTTTTTACGAGTTGTAATTTTTCACGGCAGTGTTTTTTTTTTTTTGCTTTGCACTTCTTAGTAAATGACCGAGATTCATACTTAAACAGCCGCGTTTTGACCGATGGTGTATTCATTCGTGATTTTTTTCCTAGGACTTCAAAATATTACGAATGCCCTCATCACTGCCGTGATTATTGCTTAGTAAATTACCGAGATGACACTTTGATGAAAAAACGGCATCTCGGTCAAAATCGGGAGCTTAGTAAATTTACCCCATAGGGGGAGATTCAAATGTTTGAAAAGTCGGTTGCATGTCTGTTTTTTCCTGTCTATTAGATAGGAAAAAACAGACTCCCATCTGACTTTTCAAACATTTGAATCTACCCCATAGAGTTGTAATCACTTTTGTGTACACGTTGCAATTTTACAGATACATGTGCATCAACTCAGTGCCTAAAATAAATAATTTAGCATGCTACAAAATTCTACTTTTTGTTTGGATGAAACCTGTAAATACACGCCAGTCTCTATCCCAGCTGAAATGTACATTATAAGATTTATAAATCCTTGTAATGGAAGTCCTGAGTGTTGTTATTGTAAAATGTTTTATATATAAAAGCCAATACATTTTACAGCAGTATTTAACATCATTTAGAAAATTACCTTTATGTTATGTTTCTGTTAGTGTTTTGTGGATACGTTCTAGTAATGACAGTAATTATTATACGGCTTTTAATATACTTACAGCCAAGAAGCAATAAATTCTCCTGACGCAAGTACCGTAGGGAACACACTCCGAGTCTTCAAACAAACAAATCTTGAAAGAACATTAGACTAAAATACAAACTACTGTGATATGAATGGAAGCATTGCAAGAATCTTGAAAACATATTTGAGAAAATTTGTATAATTTAATAGAACTTTATGCATTTACATTAGGATTAATCTTTTGGTGGAAGAAATGGCGCTACCTAAATTGGCACTAACATTATTTGGGTAACATTTTAAGATTTATATATTACATAGAGCATATACACACATACATATACATACACAGACAAACACACACACTTAAACTTACTTTTGGAGCCTGCAGGAAGATGATGCCACAGGAGCAAGAGGTTGGTGATGGGGGGCTCAGCATGGCACTTTTTATCACTAGGTCCCACCCCCGCATATGAGAATTGTGTCATATTGGCTCCACCCACCCCACCACCACAGACCCATGAATCGCGGCATACCGCCCGTGATAGCGGTCTGCAGGGCAACATCTCAGCTCAAATAAAAATTGGTCAATCAGACATGTTTCTGGGTAAGCAAAACACCTCCTTAGGTGTGCCACTGCTGCCTTGGGTTGGGGTAGATGTAAAATGCACAGATTAATATTATAGAGAGGTGTGTCCAAACTCAAATCTAAATTGCAGTGTAAAACTGAATCTGCCCAGCATTTGTTTGCTACATGCAAAAGCAGCCAGTATTTACCCTGCATGCACAAAAAGATGAATGCAAAAGCAGCCCTTGCAGTTCCTGGGGACCTCTGAAGTAAATGGAAGCAAAAATGGACAATACCTCAAAAATAGTGCATGTTCCATGTTGGCACAAAAGGCATCTAAAGTATTAATTTACATATAAAAAAGCAGTTAGTGTATAGTTAATAATCACAGATAGTAAAGAAGTACATCATCCAAATAAAACACTTAGGGGGTAATTCAGAGTTTATCGCAGCAGCAAATTTGTTAGCAGTTGGGCAAAACCATGGCCCTCATTCCGAGTTGTTCGCTCGCAAGCTGCTTTTAGCAGCTTTGCACACGCTAAGCCGCCGCCTACTGGGAGTGAATCTTAGCTTATCAAAATAGCGAACGAAAGATTCGCAATATTGCGCAAAGACTTCTCTGTGCAGTTTCTGAGTAGCTCGAGACTTACTCTGCCAGTGCGATCAGTTCAGTGCTTGTCGTTCCTGGTTTGACGTCACAAACACACCCAGCGTTCGCCCAGACACTCCTCCGTTTCTCCAGCCACTCCCGCGTTTTTCCCAGAAACGGTAGCGTTTTTTCACACACTCCCATAAAACGGCCAGTTTCCGCCCAGAAACACCCACTTCCTGTCAATCACATTACGATCACCAGAACGAAGAAAAAACCTCGTAATGCCGTGAGTAAAATACCTAACTGCATAGCAAATTTACTTGGCGCAGTCGCACTGCGGACATTGCGCATGCGCATTAGCGACTAATCGCTCTGTTGCGAGAAAAAAATAACGAGCGAACAACTCGGAATGACCACCCATGTGCACTGCAGGTGTGGCAGGGGTGGTCTTCAGTATGCCGACTGTCGGGATCCCGGCGCACAGTATACCGGCGCCGGAATCCCGACAGCCGACACTTTTTGTCCCTTGTGGGGGTCCACGACCCCCCTGGAGGGAGAATAAAATAGCGTGGCGCGCCACCGAGCCCGGCCGCCGGCATACCATACTACACCCGTGTGGCAGATATAACATTTGCAGAGAGAGTTATATTTGGGTCATACTTGTCTACTTTGCTGCCCCCTCCTCTGGAAGGAGGCAGTGTTGTAGGTGCATGGGGGCGTGGCCGGCGGCATGATGGGCTGTTGGGGGGCATGGTCAGTCAATGTGGGCTGTCCGGGGGCATGATTACGGGGAAGTGGGCAGTCTGGGGGGCGTGATATCACAATCACGTCATTGTGGCTCCGCCCCTCGCTATATAGTGTTGAGAAAATAGACACTGTCTAGCGGGGTTTGGAGCTACGATGACGCGATTCAACCCGAGTCGCGTCATCAAATCCCCTCGGACCGCCCACCTGTTCCTGCTGTGGGCGGCCGAGGCGGGGTGCGGAGGGCCTGACAGGGAAAACGGGAGGCTTGCCCACCCTTCCGGGGAGCCGGGAGGATGACCCGATTTTTGTGTGCCTCCCGGCTATTCCGGGAGGGTAGGCAAGTATGATTTGGGTGGGTTATTTTATTTCTGTGCAGGGTAAATACTGGCTGCTTTATTTTTATAACACAAATAAATATTCCAGGTGGCGCTTAAAAGTACAGAAAACAATTAGACATGTTAAAATAAAAAATATTTTTGTTTATTATTGATAAAAAAAGAGATAATATAGGCCCTCATTCCGAGTTGTTCGCTCGGTATTTTTCATCGCATCGCAGTGAAAATCCGCTTAGTACGCATGCGCAATGTTCGCACTGCGACTGCGCCAAGTAACTTTACTATGAAGAAAGTAATTTTACTCACGGCTTTTTCTTCGCTCCGGCGATCGTAATGTGATTGACAGGAAATGGGTGTTACTGGGCGGAAACACGGCGTTTCAGGGGCGTGTGGCTGAAAACGCTACCGTTTCCGGAAAAAACGCAGGAGTGGCCGGGGAAACGGTGGGAGTGCCTGGGCGAACGCTGGGTGTGTTTGTGACGTCAACCAGGAACGACAAGCACTGAAATGATCGCACAGGCAGAGTAAGTCTGGAGCTACTCAGAAACTGCTAAGTAGTTAGTAATCGCAATATTGCGAATACATCGGTCGCAATTTTAAGAAGCTAAGATTCACTCCCAGTAGGCGGCGGCTTAGCGTGTGTAACTCTGCTAAATTCGCAATGCGACCGATCAACTCGGAATGAGGGCCAATATAGTGTAGTATACACTGGTAACACAAACTCCCGGAAGTAAACAATATAAAATAAATATAAAATCCACACCACAGTTAGGAGCCTGATAGATGCTCACTAGATCAATACTGGCTATACTGATATAAGATAAATGGTTGTAACATTATACACTGATGGCCATAACTGCTGTATAGTATATATTAATATGATCTAATCACACAGGTGTGGATTTTATATTTATTTTATATTGTTTACTCCCGGGAGTTTGTGTTACCAGTGTATACTACACTATATTATCTCTTTTTTATCAATAATAAACAAAAATATTTTTTATTTTAACTAGAGATGTGCACTTGAAATTTTTCGGGTTTTGTGTTTTGGTTTTGGGTTCGGTTCCGCGGCCGTGTTTTGGGTTCGACCGCGTTTTGGCAAAACCTCACCGAATTTTTTTTGTCGGATTCGGGTGTGTTTTGGATTCGGGTGTTTTTTTCAAAAAACACTAAAAAACAGCTTAAATCATAGAATTTGGGGGTCATTTTGATCCCAAAGTATTATTAACCTCAAAAACCATAATTTCCACTAATTTTCAGTCTATTCTGAACACCTCACACCTCACAATATTATTTTTAGTCCTAAAATTTGCACCAAGGTCGCTGGATGACTAAGCTAAGCGACCCTACTGGCCGACACAAACACCTGGCCCATCTAGGAGTGGCACTGCAGTGTCACGCAGGATGGCCCTTCCAAAAAACACTCCCCAAACAGCACATGACGCAAAGAAGAAAAAAAGAGGCGCAATGAGGTAGCTGTGTGAGTAAGCTAAGCGACCCTAGTGGCCGACACAAACACCTGGCCCATCTAGGAGTGGCACTGCAGTGTCACGCAGGATGGCCCTTCCAAAAAACACTCCCCAAACAGCACATGACGCAAAGAAGAAAAAAGAGGCGCAATGAGGTAGCTGTGTGAGTAAGCTAAGCGACCCTAGTGGCCGACACAAACACCTGGCCCATCTAGGAGTGGCACTGCAGTGTCACGCAGGATGGCCCTTCCAAAAAACACTCCCCAAACAGCACATGACGCAAAGAAAAAAAGAGGCGCAATGAGGTAGCTGTGTGAGTAAGCTAAGCGACCCTAGTGGCCGACACAAACACCTGGCCCATCTAGGAGTGGCACTGCAGTGTCACGCAGGATGGCCCTTCCAAAAAACACTCCCCAAACAGCACATGACGCAAAGAAAAAAAGAGGCGCAATGAGGTAGCTGTGTGAGTAAGCTAAGCGACCCTAGTGGCCGACACAAACACCTGGCCCATCTAGGAGTGGCACTGCAGTGTCACGCAGGATGGCCCTTCCAAAAAACACTCCCCAAACAGCACATGACGCAAAGAAGAAAAAAAGAGGCGCAATGAGGTAGCTGTGTGAGTAAGCTAAGCGACCCTAGTGGCCGACACAAACACCTGGCCCATCTAGGAGTGGCACTGCAGTGTCACGCAGGATGGCCCTTCCAAAAAACACTCCCCAAACAGCACATGACGCAAAGAAGAAAAAAAGAGGCGCAATGAGGTAGCTGTGTGAGTAAGCTAAGCGACCCTAGTGGCCGACACAAACACCTGGCCCATCTAGGAGTGGCACTGCAGTGTCACGCAGGATGGCCCTTCCAAAAAACACTCCCCAAACAGCACATGACGCAAAGAAGAAAAAAAGAGGCGCAATGAGGTAGCTGTGTGAGTAAGATAAGCGACCCTAGTGGCCGACACAAACACCTGGCCCATCTAGGAGTGGCACTGCAGTGTCATGCAGGATGGCCCTTCCAAAAAACACTCCCCAAACAGCACATGACGCAAATAAAAATGAAAGAAAAAAGAGGTGCAAGATGGAATTGTCCTTGGGCCCTCCCACCCACCCTTATGTTGTATAAACAGGACATGCACACTTTAACCAACCCATCATTTCAGTGACAGGGTCTGCCACACGACTGTGACTGAAATGACGGGTTGGTTTGGACCCCCACCGAAAAAGAAGCAATTAATCTCTCCTTGCACAAACTGACTCTACAGAGGCAAGATGTCCACCTCATCATCATCCTCCGATATATCACCGTGTACATCCCGCTCCTCACAGATTATCAATTCGTCCCCACTGGAATCCACCATCTCAGCTCCCTGTGTACTTTGTGGAGGCAATTGCTGCTGGTCAATGTCTCCGCGGAGGAATTGATTATAATTCATTTTAATGAACATCATCTTCTCCACATTTTCTGGAAGTAACCTCGTACGCCGATTGCTGACAAGGTGAGCGGCGGCACTAAACACTCTTTCGGAGTACACACTTGTGGGAGGGCAACTTAGGTAGAATAAAGCCAGTTTGTGCAAGGGCCTCCAAATTGCCTCTTTTTCCTGCCAGTATAAGTACGGACTGTCTGACGTGCCTACTTGGATGCGGTCACTCATATAATCCTCCACCATTCTTTCAATGGTGAGAGAATCATATGCAGTGACAGTAGACGACATGTCCGTAATCGTTGTCAGGTCCTTCAGTCCGGACCAGATGTCAGCATCAGCAGTCGCTCCAGACTGCCCTGCATCACCGCCAGCGGGTGGGCTCGGAATTCTGAGCCTTTTCCTCGCACCCCCAGTTGCGGGAGAATGTGAAGGAGGAGATGTTGACAGGTCGCGTTCCGCTTGACTTGACAATTTTGTCACCAGCAGGTCTTTGAACCCCAGCAGACTTGTGTCTGCCGGAAAGAGAGATCCAAGGTAGGTTTTAAATCTAGGATCGAGCACGGTGGCCAAAATGTAGTGCTCTGATTTCAACAGATTGACCACCCGTGAATCCTTGTTAAGCGAATTAAGGGCTCCATCCACAAGTCCCACATGCCTAGCGGAATCGCTCCCTTTTAGCTCCTCCTTCAATGCCTCCAGCTTCTTCTGCAAAAGCCTGATGAGGGGAATGACCTGACTCAGGCTGGCAGTGTCTGAACTGACTTCACGTGTGGCAAGTTCAAAAGGTTGCAGAACCTTGCACAACGTTGAAATCATTCTCCACTGCGCTTGAGACAGGTACATTCCACCTCCTATATCGTGCTCAATTGTATAGGCTTGAATGGCCTTTTGCTGCTCCTCCAACCTCTGAAGCATATAGAGGGTTGAATTCCACCTCGTTACCACTTCTTGCTTCAGATGATGGCAGGGCAGGTTCAGGCGTTTTTGGTGGTGCTCCAGTCTTCTGTACGTGGTGCCTGTACGCCGAAAGTGTCCTGCAATTCTTCTGGCCACCGACAGCATCTCTTGCACGCCCCTGTCGTTTTTAAAAAAATTCTGCACCACCAAATTCAAGGTATGTGCAAAACATGGGACGTGCTGGAATTTGCCCATATTTAATGCACACACAATATTGCTGGCGTTGTCCGATGCCACAAATCCACAGGAGAGTCCAATTGGGGTAAGCCATTCCGCGATGATCTTCCTCAGTTGCCGTAAGAGGTTTTCAGCTGTGTGCGTATTCTGGAAAGCGGTGATACAAAGCGTAGCCTGCCTAGGAAAGAGTTGGCGTTTGCGAGATGCTGCTACTGGTGCCGCCGCTGCTGTTCTTGCGGCGGGAGTCCATACATCTACCCAGTGGGCTGTCACAGTCATATAGTCCTGACCCTGCCCTGCTCCACTTGTCCACATGTCCGTGGTTAAGTGGACATTGGGTACAACTGCATTTTTTAGGACACTGGTGAGTCTTTTTCTGACGTCCGTGTACATTCTCGGTATCGCCTGCCTAGAGAAGTGGAACCTAGATGGTATTTGGTAACGGGGGCACACTACCTCAAGAAATTGTCTAGTTCCCTGTGAACTAACGGCGGATACCAGACGCACGTCTAACACCAACATAGTTGTCAAGGCCTCAGTTATCCGCTTTGCAACAGGATGACTGCTGTGATATTTCATCTTCCTCGCAAAGGACTGTTGGACAGTCAATTGCTTGGTGGAAGTAGTAAAAGTGGGCTTACGACTTCCCCTCTGGGATGACCATCGACTCCCAGCAGCAACAACAGCAGCGCCAGCAGCAGTAGGCGTTACACGCAAGGATGCATCGGAGGAATCCCAGGCAGGAGAGGACTCGTCAGAATTGCCAGTGACATGGCCTGCAGGACTATTGGCATTCCTGGGGAAGGAGAAAATTGACACTGAGGGAGTTGGTGGGGTGGTTTGCGTGAGCTTGGTTACTAGAGGAAGGGATTTACTGGTCAGTGGACTGCTTCCGCTGTCGCCCAAAGTTTTTGAACTTGTCACTGACTTATTATGAATGCGCTGCAGGTGACGTATAAGGGAGGATGTTCCGAGGTGGTTAACGTTCTTACCCCTACTTATTACAGCTTGACAAAGGCAACACACGGCTTGACAAATGTTGTCCGCATTTCTGTTGAAATACTTCCACACCGAAGAGCTGATTTTTTGGGTATTTTCACCAGGCATGTCAACGGCCCTATTCCTCCCACGGACAACAGGTGTCTCCCCGGGTGCCTGACTTAAACAAACCACCTCACCATCAGAATCCTCCTTGTCAATTTCCTCCCCAGCGCCAGCAACACCCATATCCTCCTCATCCTGGTGTACTTCAACACTGACATCTTCAATCTGACTATCAGGAACTGGACTGCGGGTGCTCCTTCCAGCACTTGCAGGGGGCGTGCAAATGGTGGAAGGCGCATGCTCTTCACGTCCAGTGTTGGGAAGGTCAGGCATCGCAACCGACACAATTGGACTCTCCTTGTGGATTTGGGATTTCGAAGAACGCACAGTTCTTTGCAGTGCTTTTGCCAGCTTGAGTCTTTTCATTTTTCTAGCGAGAGGCTGAGTGCTTCCATCCTCATGTGAAGCTGAACCACTAGCCATGAACATAGGCCAGGGCCTCAGCCGTTCCTTGCCACTCCGTGTGGTAAATGGCATATTGGCAAGTTTACGCTTCTCCTCCGACAATTTGATTTTAGATTTTGGAGTCCTTTTTTTACTGATATTTGGTGTTTTGGATTTTACATGCTCTGTACTATGACATTGGGCATCGGCCTTGGCAGACGACGTTGCTGGCATTTCATCGTCTCGGCCATGACTAGTGGCAGCAGCTTCAGCACGAGGTGGAATTGGATCTTGATCTTTCCCTAATTTTGGAACCTCAACATTTTTGTTCTCCATATTTTAATAGGCACAACTAAAAGGCACCTCAGGTAAACAATGGAGATGGATGGATACTAGTATACTTATGGATGGACGAGCGACTGCCGACACAGAGGTAGCTACAGCCGTGGACTACCGTACTGTGTCTGCTGCTAATATAGACTGGATGATAATGAGATGAAATTAATATATATATATATATATATATATTTATATATAATATCACTAGTACTGCAGCCGGACAGGTATATATATTTATTATGTAATGACTGATGACTGACCTGCTGGACACTGTCAGCTCAGCAGCACCGCAGACTGCTACAGTAAGCTACTATAGTAGTATGTATCAAGAAGAAAGAGAAAAAAAAAAACCACGGGTAGGTGGTATACAATTATGGATGGACCAGCGACTGCCGACACAGAGGTAGCTACAGCCGTGGACTACCGTACTGTGTCTGCTGCTAATATAGACTGGATGATAATGAGATGAAATTAATATATATATATATATATATATATATATAATATCACTAGTACTGCAGCCGGACAGGTATATATATTTATTATGTAATGACTGATGACGGACCTGCTGGACACTGTCAGCTCAGCAGCACTGCAGACTGCTACAGTAAGCTACTATAGTAGTATGTATCAAGAAGAAAGAGAAAAAAAAAACCACGGGTAGGTGGTATACAATTATGGATGGACCAGCGACTGCCGACACAGAGGTAGCTACAGCCGTGGACTACCGTACTGTGTCTGCTGCTAATATAGACTGGATGATAATGAGATGAAATTAATATATATATATATATATATAATATCACTAGTACTGCAGCCGGACAGGTATATATATTTATTATGTAATGACTGATGACGGACCTGCTGGACACTGTCAGCTCAGCAGCACCGCAGACTGCTACAGTAAGCTACTATAGTAGTATGTATCAAGAAGAAAGAGAAAAAAAAAAACCATGGGTAGGTGGTATACAATTATGGATGGACCAGCGACTGCCGACACAGAGGTAGCTACAGCCGCGGACTACCGTACTGTGTCTGCTGCTAATATAGACTGGATGATAATGAGATGAAATTAATATATATATATATATATATATATATATATATATATAATATCACTAGTACTGCAGCCGGACAGGTATATATATTTATTATGTAATGACTGATGACGGACCTGCTGGACACTGTCAGCTCAGCAGCACCGCAGACTGCTACAGTAAGCTACTATAGTAGTATGTATCAAGAAGAAAGAAAAAAGAAAAAAACACGGGTAGGTGGTATACAATTATATATATATTATATACAATTATATATATATATATATATATATATATATTAAACTGGTGGTGATTAATTAAACTGGTGGTCAGGTCACTGGTCACACTATCAGCAACTTGCAAGTAGTACTGCTAAGCAGACAATCACAATATATACTGGTGGTCAGTGTGGTCACAATGGCAGTGTGGCACTCTGGCAGCAGAGTGCCAGCAAAAGTGTGCACTGTACGTTAAAATATGTACTCCTGCTCTCAGACTCTAACTGCTCCCCACTGTCTCCCCCACAAGTCAGATATACAGTCACACTATCACTTCAGCAAGTAGTAGTACTCCTCCTAATGCTCCCCAAAATTACTAAAGTAAATAATACTGTGTCTCTCTCTACTCTAGTCTCACTCTCTATAAACGGAGAGGACGCCAGCCACGTCCTCTCTCTATCAATCTCAATGCACGTGTGAAAATGGCGGCGACGCGCGGCTCCTTATATAGAATCCGAGTCTCGCGATAGAATCCGAGCCTCGCGAGAATCCGACAGCGGGATGATGACGTTCGGGCGCGCTCGGGTTAACCGAGCAAGGCGGGAAGATCCGAGTCGCTTGGACCCGTGTAAAAAAACCTGAAGTTCGGGCGGGTTCGGTTTCCGAGGAATTGAACCCGCTCATCTCTAATTTTAACATGTCTAATTGTTTTCTGTACTTTTAAGCGCCACCTGGAATATTTATTTGTGTTGTCACTGTTTGTCTGGATTCGGCATCTCCAGCTCTGGGTGGCTGCTGATTTACAGAATTTTACATCTATTAATTATACACCACTCACCTTAGCGCCATAGACCATTTCCTTGCTTTTGCTTTATTTTTATACTGCAATTTAGATTTCAGTTTGAACACAACCCACCCAAATCTTACTCTCTCTGCACATGTTATATCTGCCCCCCTGCAGTGCACATGGTTTTGCCCAACTGCTAACAAATTTCCTGCTGCGATCAACTCTGAATTAGGCCCTTCATTTTTATGGATGCACTATATAGCTCTAATTGACAGAGGATTTCAGGTCTGCATATTGCTAACAGCTCTCAGCACTAGAGATCAGATAGCTACTCACTACTTTCAGGGAGGAAAGAATTGCGTTCTGGGTCCATCTCTTCCGACTTGATCGATGCTTGCACGATGCCTCTGACTTAACACAACAACTCAAGGCTATGCATGCTCAGGGCACAAAGTTGTTTGCTTTACATTGTCTTTTAATAACCCTTTGTGAATATTCTTGGTGGTGGTATTTATGTTGTGCAGATGGGTCTTTGAGTGTGTGCAAACTCCAGAGACCAGTCCTTAGGCAGTTAAAAATACACGTATCCTCCTCTTACTTTTACAAAATAACAAATGGCAGCCGATTTGGGAAACAGATTATTGGAAAAGCTGTTTTGCACGGACTATGACATAAATACAGCCGAATGCCGATAAGTAGGGAGCAGCTGAACCAGTGTTCCCTTTTAATGTTCTTCTGTATTGAGTACAGTATGTTATTGTTACCAGTTCTGTTTAGCTTGTGGCAGTCTGGTCCACTATCTTTGCCGCAGAAGCATTTTGTCCTCCAGGGATACCTGAATTACCTGGCAGGTGGCTTTGAGCGTGTTCCTGACAGGTGGCTCATCTAATGTTTAATCACCCTCTTCTCTTGATTATGATAAAGTCAAAATTGAGCTGAATAACAGATGTGTTTGTGACATGTTTAAAATATGGATTTTATCAGTTTATATAGCCCTTTTTCCTGGCATCTGTGCAGTGTCGGACTGGGGCATGAAGGACCCACCGGGGGAATGCAGTGGTAGGGGCCCATACTTAGTGGTGTGGTCAGTCTCTAGAGGGGTGTGGCCAGTCACCACAGAGGCTTGTCTAATCATTGGACAGTGTATAGTCTAAGCCCCTTGATAAATATACATAGTAAATACTGCTAGTGCATGCACAATAACGTACCAGATTAACAACAGCAATGTACGGTAGAGAATGCACCATATTTCTGTGCAGTATAAGGTAACATGTATAATGTATAATTTTTGAAGTCTAGAACCAGATCCCTAGAGGATGAGGTGCCCCCCCCCCAGGCAGGGGGGCCCACCAGTGGTTTCCCCTGTACCCCTTGTGTATCAGTGTATAGCCCCCTCTCGTGGCATCTGTATATAAGTGTACGTCCTTCTCTTGCTGGCACCTGTGCATCAGTGTACAGCCCCCTCTCCTGGCTTCTGTGTATCAGTGTACAGCCCTGTCTTCTGGCATCTGTGTATCAGTGTACAGCCCTGTCTCCTGGCATCTGTGTATCAGTGTACAGCCCTGTCTCCTGGCACCTGTGTTTCAGTATACACACCCTTCCCCCCCATCCTTCTGGCACCTGTGTATCACAGTGTACTGCCTTCTCTTCCTGGCACCTGTGTATCAGTGTACAGCAGGGACGTGCAGTGAGGTAAATGGCTCAGGAGGCACTGGCTAGTTCCGGAGCCAGATTTACACACAATATATGAGACCAAAAGTTCATGTGGGCATTATACACAGGTGCATCAGTATATACTGCTGGAAATGTGGTGCGTTTTGATCAGAGATGTGCGGAAAAGGAATCGTATCGTATCCCTTATCCAAAATTCAAAATCACACATTTTTGGTTCCCCTACTGAGATAATGACACATATATAGATATATTATATTATATATCTATGTAGTTTATCTATATATACACATAATATATCATATATATATATGTCATTATCTCAGTAGGGGATCCAAAAATGTGGGATTTTGAATCTTGGATAAGGGATACTCAACCTGTAATAGGAAATCTTGCTAGACAGGATGCTGCCTGATTGACTACATCCCACGCAAAAAGCACTGCCTCACCTGTCATAGACTTTTTACTCCAGAGTTTCGACTATAGAAATGATTAGAATAATGCAAAGAAGATATTTCTAATATATTCTTTGTATTTTTCATATACTTAACATAGTTAAAACTCTGGTGTACACGTTAGTTTTACAGGAATAGCTCTGCCTCATCTGTCTCACCCCACCGCACGCCACTGGTGTACAGCCCTCTCTTCTGGCATCTGTGTAACAGGGGTGGTCTTCAGGTTGCTGGCGTCCGGCGTCCAGGCGACCACCATACTGGCGCCGGTGTACAGCCCTCTCTCTTGGCACCTGTGTATCAGTGTACAGCCCTCTCTCGTGGCACCTGTGTATCACTTTACAGTCCTTTCTCCTGGCATCTGTGTATCTGTTTACAGCCCTCTGTCCTGGCACCTGTGTATCAGTGTACAGCCCTCTCTCCTGGCACCTGTGTATCAGTGTACAGCCCTCTCTCCTGGCACATGTGTATCAGTGTACAGTTTCATTTCCTGGCACCTGTGTATCAGTGTACAGCCCCCTCTCCTAGCATCTGTGTATGAGTATATAGCCTTCTCTACTGGTATATTTGTATCATTGTACTGCCTTCTCTTAGTGGCACCTGTGTATTAGTGTACAGCCCTCTCTCCTGGCCTGTGTATCAGTGTACAGTCCTCTCTCCTGGCCTGTGTATCAGTGTACAGTCCTATCTCCTGGCATCTGTGTATCAGCGTTCTGCCTTCTCTCCCTGGCACCTCTGTATCAGTGTACTGCCTTCTCTTTCTGGCACCTGTGTATCAGTGTACAGCCCTGTCTCCTGGCATCTGTGTATCAGTGTACAGCCCTGTCTCCTGGCACCTGTGTATCAGTGTACACACCCTCCCCCCCCCATCCTTCTGGCACCTCTGTATCAGTGTACTGCCTTCTCTTTCTGGCACCTGTGTATCAGTGTACAGCCCTCTCTCCTGGCACCTGTGTATCAGTGTCTATCCTTCTCTCTTGGCATCAGTGTACAGCCCTGTCTCCTGGTACCTGTGTATCACTATACAGCCCTCTCTCCTGGCATCTGTGTATCAGTGTACAGCCCTTTCTCCTGGCATCTGTGTGTCAATGTACTGCCTTATCTTCCTGGCACATGTGTATCAGTTTACAGCCTTCTCTCCTGGCACCTGTGTATCGGTGTACAGCCCTCTCTCCTGGCACCTGTGTATCAGTGTACAGCCCTCTCTCCTGGCACCTGTGTATCAGTATACAGCCCTCTCTCCTGGCACCTGTGTATCAGTGTACAGCCCTCTCTCCTGGCACCTGTGTATCAGTGTACAGCCCTTTCTCCTGGCATCTGTGTATCAGTGTACAGCCCTCTCTCCTGGCACCTGTGTATCGGTGTACAACCCTCTCTCCTGGCACCTGTGTATCAGTGTACAGCTCAGACTTGCCTACCCTCCCGCATTCAGCGGGAGGCTCCCGATTTTTCAATGAGCCTCCCGCTGCCCTGCAAACCTTGCCTGCCCTCCCGGTTTTTAAATTAGCCCCCTGTAAATCCGGACTGCGCATGTGCGAGTCCGGAAATGCGGCGGGCGGGGCCTGAACGTAGGAGGTCACAGCTGCGGTGGCCGTCCTGCCTCCTGCTGTGCACAGAGAGCCGGCAGCCTGAGCGGAGGCAGGAGAATGATTAGCAGAGCAGCTGGTCTCCTGACAGCCAGTGCTCTGCTTCCCTGCTGCTGGCCCCGCCCACCTCACTCACCCGTCTGACCTCTTCCTGCTCCTCCTCATGTGCCTGCCCAGTGCTGCTGCCTCCCTCCACCACACTGTCCCGGCCCCGGCTCCTGCTCTTCACAGGAAGGAGCAGCCATAGCCAGGTGGGTGCTGTATGTGCTGGGGGTTTTATGAGAAAAGGGGGATGTGTATAATGTGGTCTGGGGAGGGGTGTGTGTGCTGTGCATGATATAATGTTATATGGTACTTTCTGTAATAAGGGGTAGGTGGGGCTGTGTGATATGTAAAGTGCTACCGCGTGTAATATTGGAGGGGATTGTGCTGTGTATAATAAAATGTAATATGGTGCTGTGTACTATCTGTAATAAGGGGGAGGGGGGGCTGTGTGATATTTAATGTGCTACCGGGTGTAATATTGGGGGGGGGGGGGGGGATTGTGCTGTGTATAATATAATGTAATATGGTGCTGGCTGTGTACTATCTGTGATATGGGGGAGGAGGGCTGTGTGAAATGTAATGTGCTACTCGGTGTAATATTGGGGGGACTGTATAGGCTGTGTATAATTTAATATAATATGGGTCTGGGTGTACTGGCTGTAATATGGGGGACTGGGGCTATGTATAATGTAATGTAATATTGGTACTGTGTATAATGGCTGTAATATGAGGGATCGGGGCTTTATATAATGTAATTTGGGTCTGTGTGTACTGGCTGTAATATGGGGGACTGGGGCTATATATAATGTAATGTAATATGGTACTGTGTATACTGGCTGTAATATGAGGGAGTGGGGCTTTATATAATGTAATATGGTACTGTGTGTACTGGCTGTAATATGAGGGAGTGGGGCCAGGGCCGTAACGAGCTTCGTGCCACTGGAGGCACAGGATCACCGGCAACATCCACCTGGCCGCTCCGTTGCACTGTGGGATCCAGGCCCCAACCCCCCCCCCCCCCTCCCCCGCCATCACTGCTACTCTCACCTAGGTAGCCAGGCAGCGCTGCAGCTCCCCCTCCATTCCCTTCCTATGTGCTGGGAGAGATGACGTCTCTCCCAGCCTGCCCCCAGCCCACCCACATGCCCTGTGCTGTGAAGAGTGCAGCGTAGTACGGGAAGAGGAGAGGCATGCCTGTTTGTCAGAGGTGAGTCTCTCTCTCTCTCTCCCACCTGCCATAATGTGTAAATAAGGTGGACTGCCTACCATAATGTGTAAAAATAAAAAAAGGGGGGGGGGGGGGCTGCCTGCCGCACTGTGTAAAAAAAGGGGACTATGCTGCTGTAATGTGTAAAAAAGGCGACTCTGCTGCTGTAATGTGTAAAAATAAAAGGGGATCTCTGCCTGCCTAATGTGTAAAAAAGAAAAAGGGGGCCTCTAATGCTGTAATGTGTAAAAAACGGGGACTCTGCTGCCGTAATGTGTAAAATGGAGTTCTGCCTGCCGTAATCTGCAAAAGGGAGCTCTGTGGCCACGCCACTTCCCCATGAAGCCACGCCCCTAACTTTTTGGCGCGCGCATGCCTACGGCACGCACTTGCCCAGTTTTTTATAGGGGGCACCGATGCGGTTTCTTGCACACAGTGCTAAAAAAATAGTTAAACTAGTTAAGGCACTGACTGGGGCTATGTATAATGTAATGTTAAGTGGTACTGGGTACAATATGGGGAGGGGGGCTGTGTTATAATATAATGTATTATGGTGCTGTGTGTACTGGGTGTAATGTGTAATATACTGTCCGTTTCTTCTCAGAAATGTGCAAGGTATCATAATTTAGTTCACCTGTATTATTACTCTAGTGTACCTATAGTATTACCCTTTTTTTTGTGCTGCTTTTAGTACTAATTTTCACCTGCCATTGCAGGACACACCCCTGAGTGGCAATAAATACGCCTATAGGTAGTCCTCAACGCGCACTTTGGGCTAAGCATGATACCCCCCTTCAACGGCGCGCCGCGCTTTGTGCGGCATATTCTGCTGCCGCCTGGAATCTCCCTGAAACTAGTTTTCAAAAGTAGGCAAGTATGGTACAGCTCCCTCTCCTAGCATCTGTTTATGAGTTTATAGCCCTCTCTCCTGGTATCTTTGTATCATTGTACTGTCTTCTCTTAGTGGCACCTGTGTATCAGTGTACAGCCCTCTCTCCTGGCCTGTGTATCAGTGTACAGACCTCTCTCCTGGACTGTGTATCAGTGTACAGTCCTCTCTCCTGGACTGTGTATCAGTGTGCAGTCCTATCTCCTGGCATCTGTGTATCGGCGTTCTGCCTTCTCTCCCTGGCACCTCTGTATCAGTGTACTGCCTTCTCTTCCTGGCACCTGTGTATCAGTGTACTGCCTTCTCTTCCTGGCACCTGTGTATCAGTGTACAGCCCTCTCTCCTGGCACCTGTGTGCCAGTGTACAGCCCTCTCTCCTAGCACCTGTGTATCAGTGTCAAGCCTTCTCTCTAGGCATCAGTGTACAGCCCTGTCTCCTGGTACCTGTGTATCACTATACAGCCCTCTCTTCTGGCATCTGTGTATCAGTGTACAGCCCTCTCTCCTGGCACCTGTGTATCAGTGTACTGTCTTTTCTTCCTGGCACCTGTGTATCAGTATACAGCCCTCTCTCCTGGCACATGTGTATCAGTATACAGCCCTCTCTCCTGGCATCTGTGTATCAGTGTACAGCCCTCTCTCCTGGCACCTGTGTATCAGTGTACTGTCCTTTTTTCCTGGCACCTGTGTATCAGTATACAGCCCTCTCTCCTGGCAGTTGTGTATCAGTATACAGCCCTCTTTCCTGGCACCTGTGTATCAGTATACAGCCCTCTCTCCTGGTAGCTGTGTATCAGTATACAGCTCTCTCTCCTGGCATCTGTGTATCAGTGTACAGCCCTCTCTCCTGGCACCTGTGTATCAGTGTACTGTCCTTTTTTCCTGGCACCTGTGTATCAGTATACAGCCCTCTCTCCTGGCAGTTGTGTATCAGTATACAGCCCTCTTTCCTGGCACCTGTGTATCAGTATACAGCCCTCTCTCCTGGTAGCTGTGTATCAGTATACAGCTCTCTCTCCTGGCAGCTGTGTATCAGTGTACAGCCCCCTCTCCTGGCATCTGTGTGTCAATGTACTGCCTTATCTTCCTTGCACATGTGTATCAGTTTACAGCCCTTTCTCCTGGCACCTATGTATCAGTGTACAGCCCTCTCTCCTGGTACCTGTGTATTTGTGTACAGCCCTCTTTCCTGGCACCTGTGTTTTGGCGTACAACCCTCTTTCCTGGTACCTGTGTATCACTATACAGCCCTCTCTCCTGGCACCTGTGTATTTGTGTACATCCCTCTCTCCTGGCACCTGTGTATTTGTGTACAGCTCTCTCTCCTGGCACCTGTGTATCTGTGTACAGCCCTCTCTCCTTGCACCTGTGTATCAGTGTACAGCCCTCTCTCCTGGCACCTGTGTATTTGTGTACAGCCCTCTCTCCTGGCACCTGTGTATCAGTGTACTGTCCTTTCTTCCTGGCACCTGTGTATCAGTATACAGCCCTCTCTCCTGGCAGTTGTGTATCAGTATACAGCCCTCTTTCCTGGCACCTGTGTATTAGTATACAGCCCTCTCTCCTGGCAGCTGTGTATCAGTATACAGCCCTCTCTCCTGGCAGCTGTGTATCAGTGTACAGCCCCCTCTCCTGGCATCTGTGTGTCAATGTACTGCCTTATCTTCCTTGCACATGTGTATCAGTTTACAGCCCTTTCTCCTGGCACCTATGTATCAGTGTACAGCCCTCTCTCCTGGTACCTGTGTATTTGTGTACAGCCCTCTTTCCTGGCACCTGTGTATCGGTGTACAGCCCTCTCTCCTGGCACCTGTGTATTTGTGTACAGCCCTCTCTCCTTGCACCTGTGTATCAGTGTACAGCCCTCTCTCCTGGCACCTGTGTATAAGTGTACAGCCCTCTCTACTGGCACCTGTGTATCAGTATACAGCACTCTCTCCTGGCACCTGTGTATCAGTGTACAGCCCTCTCTCTTGGCATCTGTGTATAAGTGTACAGCCTTCTCTCCTGACACTTGTGTATCAGTGTACAACCCTCTCTCTTGGCATCTGTGTATAAGTGTACAGCCCTCTCTTCTGGCATCTGTGTATCAGTGTACAGCCCTCTCTTCTGGTATCTGTGTGTCAATGTACTGCCTTATCTTCCTGGCACATGTGTATCAGTTTACAGCCTTCTCTCCTGGCATCTGTGTATCAGTGTACAGCCCTCTCTCCTGGCACCTGTGTATCAGTGTAGAGCCCTCTCTCCTGGCACCTGTGTATCACTTTGCAACCCATTCTCCTGGCATCTGTGTATCGGTGTACAGCCCTCTGTCCTGGCACCTGTGTATCGGTGTACAGCCTTCTCTCCTGGCACCTGTGTATCAGTGTACAGCTTCTTTTCCTGGCACCTGTGTATCAGTGTACAGCCCCCTCTCCTAGAATCTGTGTATCAGTTTATAGCTCTCTCTCCTGGTATCTTTGTATCATTGTACTGCCTTCTCTTAGTGGCACCTGTGTATCAGTATACAGCCCTCTCTTCTGGCCTGTGTATCAGTGTACAGACCTCTCTTCTGGCATTTGTGTATCAGTGTACAGTCCTCTCTCCTGGCTTGTGTATCAGTGTACAGTCCTCTCTCCTGGCATCTGTGTATTGGCGTACTACCTTCTCCTCCTGTCACCTCTGTATTCGTGTACTGCCTTCTCTTCCTGGTCCCTGTGTATCAGTATACAGCCCTCTCTCTCCTGGCACCTGTATACCAGTGTACAGCCCTCTCTTCTAGCACCTGTGTATCAGTGTCTAGCCTTCTCTCTTGGCATCAGTGTACAGCCCTGTCTCTTGGTACCTGTGTATCACTATACAGCCCTCTCTCCTGGCATCTGTGTATCAGTGTACAGCCCTCTCTCCTGGCACCTGTGTATCAGTGTACAGCCCTCTCTCCTGGCACCTGTGCATCTGTGTACAGCCTTGTCTTCCTGGCACCGGTGTATCAGTATACAGCGCTCTCTCCTGGCACCTGTGTATCAGTCAGTATACAGCCCTGTCTCCTGGCACCTGTGTATCAGTGTACAGCCCTGACAATGCCTATTCTATACCTTGTATAAAACACTCTAAAAGGTTAAAGAACACAGTACGCAATTGGCGTATGGAATACCGTAAGAGTACGCACGTAGCGTAACGAACGCTTAGCCGTGGACGAGACGCACGAGCGGCACGTTCGCTCACGCCTTAGAGCGTAAAGGCAAGCACACTATAGGCTGCCGACTAACGTAATGATACGCTATCAGCGTAGCGGACGCTCGAGACCACGAGGAGATCACAAGCGGCGCTGACGCTCACAGAGTTAAACCTTTATAACTATACCATAAACAATGTACTTATACTGTAAACCCTTGTGCAGTGATAAGGTGTAAATGCAACACAGTGTAACCTTGTTAGTTTAAAAGCTGTATGAGCGTATGTGACGCTCTGAGAACCCCTTAGCAATATAATAAACACTCAAATACCGGTCTAAGGGTCTAACGCCTTTTAAGGAAATGAATGAACGTTCAATCGCAAAAGAATAATACAATAAAAGTTATACACTACCAAGATAACATAAAATACCTAACCGAATTACTACACATAAAATACAATAAAGATACAATTACATTTAAAGGGGGGGAAGGAGAGAGAGAATGGCTTATAACATTAAATAAGAGACAATATGGTTGGAGAGAACTTACGCACCAGGGGAAACAATCGCAAGCGCCTTTCTGGATATCCAGCTCCCGATTATCAGCAATGAGAACCGTTGAAGAGAGTAGAGAGCTGGCCCAGATCGGCTTGTCCTTTTATACACTACACACAATACAGTACAATGGTCCCTACATTCTTATTGTTCATTGGACACAGGAATTCGTCTTTGCATTATAACAAAAGGTCATAGGTTGGTTCATACAGGTGGGCTGTGACTATTCCTAACTGCTCAGGTGGGTGGGAAACTGGGTTTCCCGCCGCATGGGTAATAAAGTGCAAATATAGTAAATGTCCATAAACTTCTTATGTCCATAACTATACGCACGAGCGATTAATCCGCTTCAAACCAACACCGGAATATTGCTAATTATATTCTCTTCCGATGGATACTAAACACCACTGTGTAACCCCTGTCTGACCCTTCGTATCAAACAAAGAGGGATCTCTTTGTCTCTGAACATACTACATTAACTAAACTTTCAGATTCTATCAAAGGGACCATAATCTACAAAATACATTATATGAATAAAATATGTTACGATTGAGTCGCCCGCTAGACGAACACAAACTCTACCGTAAATGCGCATACCGCGCGTCCGCGAGTGCACGCGACCGCGAGTATACGCACGCACGGGAGGGCTCATGCACGTGCAGCGGGCACACGCATGAGGTGCATATATGGCAGTGTGTAGCGTGATATTTTTCTGACTTTGACAGTCCACCCTTTGGCAGTCACCAATAACTGCCACTTCCTAAAACAGTTCAAAAAGAGAAAAATATATGTCATGTATAATACATTTCTATGATTGGGTAGGGGAGGAGAGGAGAAGGTAGGAAAAGGGTATGACCTAGTGAGATAGCAGAAGCATGTGTGTATGAATCCATGTTTGGGGGGTCATGTATCATCGTGCCGTACGTGTTTTAAATCAAGCTTCGAGGTATTGCGAAGTATACATTTGAATTCCTTCTTATCCCGTGGTACGGGTCTGTGGATGGGCTGTCAAACTTTACCGAGCTCTCTTCGGCTTTTGGTTGCAACAAAATGGGGGAGCACATTTTAGTTGATGATACATGAATAGGGGGATATGTGAGTGCTGGTATCTGTGCCTATATTCCCTATCGACTATGTGTGTTATTACCTGAAGGTTGTAGAGATGAAGATAAAGAACAATTATGGTAAATGCAGTGATAAACTATGTGAGTTTAATATACATTTGCCGATTGAGGTCTTGTCTTGTGTCTTGTCTTGTCTTGTGTCTTGTCTTGTCTTGTCTCGATGTACATGTTGACTGTAGTCTCCCGATGCTTTTGCTATAAACGGTGTGCAAAAAGCTTTTTCAATGTCCATAGACTTACAAAAAGTGTTGGGCTAGCGTAAAATTAAAGGTACTAGGGATATGGGGGGTCTATGGCATAGTCCATCAGTTGTCTGTGTAAAAGGTTGTCAAATTCTTCTTCCAAGCGGATGTCTTTGTACCTTGGAGGAAAACAAAGGAGAAACGGGTGAAAGACACGGACCGTGGAATCACATTTTCATCACAACATTGTCTCTATCGTTGGGTCATAAATCACATTAGACGTTGTTATTACAGTGTCCTCACTTCTTAAACTCATCACTCGGGCGCTACGTTTACACTTCTAAATATCAGACCGACCAATATGATGACACCCAGAGTACACAAAAGAAATTTCCCTACATCCATGATAATTCCTTGAGTCCATTCTCCTAAACCAGAGAACCAATTTCGTGGGTTCAACCATGACACCCAACTGGTCAGCTCATTACCCACAGCGGCAAGGGTGAGATTGTGTTTCCTTCGGAACTCCCATTTTAATTGGAGAATGTCGTCCATCTTTTTGTCTATGACCTCGACCGGGTCCTCGGTGCTGTTTGTAATATATGTGCAGCACTTTATTCCATACTGAGTCGCTAGGGTAACACAATACCCGCCTGTCACAGCTGTGAGATAATTGAGAATCATCCTATGCTGAACCAGTTCTGTTTTATAAGCTTGGAGCTCCCTTCCGGTATACCTGAATGTGTCATCATACATTTCAGTGATATTGTCTAATAAATTTGCAAGCGCAGATATATATTTATAATTTATCACTCCTCTGGCGGTACGAGTGATATCTAACGCGATTAGGAATTGAATCCCGGTGGATTCATTGATCAGGTCAAAGGCCGGATGCTCTGTTCTTTCTATTAGGTGCCGTTTAACGATGTGCTCGTAATGAGTGTGAGTATAAGGAGCTTGGGCACTGCGGTGAATATCCTTCATTTTAGTGTGGGATATAGTCATTACCTCAGGCAGTACTTTTCCAATATAACATAACCCTTCTGAGTTTGGGGCAAGCCACTTATACGCCTTCCTCCCGCATATGAAGTATGCATCATCGGGGAGAACATATGGGACGGAGTAGGACATTACCATATTACACATTTTCCATATGAAATCTCCTAACCCTAATTCTCCCATCTGTTTAGTACACGTATCAGTTTGTACGATATGTGCTCAGTATCCTGGTGGTACTTCTCCAACTCTCATGATCCTACTTCCTAGGGTATACCTATATCGGAAATATTTCCCACTACCGGCTATGTGGCGTATAAGTTCTGTATCTGTAGGCATTCTATCGGCTCTGTATGAAAAGGTCATGGTTTGGTTATTCCATGACACTTCCCAATTTCCCGGCTTTCGGGGATTGGAAATGTTAAAACACACTAAGGACCTATCCACATGGTATTGGTGGAGCTTCAAACTAGGAGGACTGGAGATATTAAACCTCCTGTCCACCGGCCTCCCACCACTTAGCTCAAGTACCTCCCCTATAGTTAAAGGGAATGGCACTAATCCTGATTTGCTATGGCCTTGAGGTACTTGAGAGCATACCCAACAATCTGTCTGATTTAACACTTTACCCACTAAGGAATGATAGTCACTCAATGGATGCCGGTCCATGTTAATGTTAAAATTGGACTGACATTTCTTGATGCACCCATCCTCAACTAAGTTATCACAGAGTCTACAGATACAGTTCTTTTCAGTTAACATTCCTTCACAATGTTTACAAATAACATGGCTGCTAGATCGTTTCCGGTACTCGCCTTTGCTCGGTGATTGTGTTGCTATTGGAAATTTACACCTCCGTCTTAGTCATCAGAAACCCTTCTGGATCCTTTCTCGACCTCACTGGTACTCTCACCGAAACAGACTGCTCTGGTCAACATCATGGTCAACAGGAAAATCCATATCACAGTCTCTTGGGGCAAGTCCATCTTACAGGAGGAGAAAAGGAGAAATTTGTAATGGGGGTACAGAAAAACAGTTTGAGGGGGAGAGAAACTTGTTACGATAATTAGTTCTCTAGTCTTGTTGTTCTTCTTGTTCTGCTGTCATCTCAAAGGTGCTGTCTCTCAGTCTTCCAACTGAACATTCTGGTGATACAATATTTCTTCCAAACCAGCGCTCTTTCTGTAAGGAGAATAAATCTTGCATCACCATTTGTCTAACTGATGTGTGACATACCATCTTTAAAACATGAAAACATGAGTGAGAAGAGAGAAAACAAAAAAAAACAAAAGAGAGAGAGAACAATTCATATACATATATATTACATAAACCAACAATAAACAACAACAGGAAAAAAAAACATTTTTCAAACATTTTAAAACATTGTCAGATCTGCCGTTCATCATCAGGCTGTCATATCTACATGTCCAATGGTATCCTTGCTCAGTCCCTCCCACCAGCACCTCCATACTTCACCCTTTGTATCTGGCCAGGATACATTGATGCGGGTAGGTCATGCTGGGGTTTGGTAGACTTCTGCAAAGACCAAGTAGCTATGCAATGTTTGAGTCCTGCTGATGACCGTCAGAGATGGGGAAAAAGAAAACATTTCACAGATACATTACAAATTTTACCCGGTCATTCCTGTGTCTTCAGGGAATGACCTCCCAATTTATTAACCGTTACCTCAGGCTTACCATCAGTCCTAATGATCACCTCTCCTGACTACATATCATGGGTGTGGCCCAAAATTCTTCCTATGTGATCCCTGATTATAATTTGGTGTGTCATAACTTTGCTCATATTCATGTCTAGGGGGTCTGACTTTATGTGGGCTGTTACAGTTGCTGGCATAATGCCCTTCTCTTTTACAACGATAACAAACCCTTGGCTTCCTCCATGTGCCAGTGGCCTGGGGTTTCGGTCGATTTGATGTCTCCTCTAATACTTGGATGCCCATCGCCATCAACCGCTTTCCCTGTACTTCCCTGATTTCTTGGATACCATGGTTATGTTGTTGTCTAGGGGGTTGATATGACTTTTGTATATTTCTTGATCTACAATCTCTTGCAAAATGTCCCTCTTTGTGACAATGGTAACAAACTACCACATTTGAATTTCTCACAGGATTTTGGGTCTTAAGCTGGTGTGGCTTTTTGGTTAGAGCCTGTATACTTACGGCCATCAGCTTATTACTCCGTGACTCCCTGTGTCTGGTGATGTTCTGATCATGATCAATAACGGCCTCTCTTAATGTAGCCACCGAGATATTTCTCCAGTTTGGGTTGGTGGTCTGTACCCTTGTTCTCAACACCTCCTTTAAACCATACATTAATAACTTAACCGCTACTTCTTTATGCTGTGCATTTGTTTTGATGTCTGTGATCCCAGTGTCTCTAGCCATTACTTGCAGTGCTCGATTGAAGTAGTCAGAAGTACTTTCCCTTTCTCCTTGTCTTATGGAGAGGATTTTGTTCCACTTGGCAATGGCTGGGAAATATACTCCTAACTGCTGGTTGATCTGCTTAATACATTCCTGATTGTTTTCCTCCGTACGAGGTACCTCTGTGTTTAATTTACAATCAGCAATAAATTTCGCAGGGTCAACACTGGAGGGCAAACATGCCCTCAGCACTGTCCGCCAATCTTTGTTGGTGGGTTCTGTTGAGTTTCCTAGTTCTTTAATAAATCTCTGACATGCAACTAGATCTTTCCTAGGATCAGGGAATTCAGACATAATTGCTCTCAATTCCATCCGAGACAAGGGAAGGCGCATTGCACTGTCCCTGGCGGGAATGATTCCCTGAGCGTCAGTCTTCCCATTGGGGACTGTGATCACCCTGACAGGACTAAATTCAATTACATCACCTTGTGTTGGTTCTACAATATGAGGTACATTTGTTTGTGCGTGATATATAACACCGTACGTACCTGTGGACACGACCTCACCTGACCCTCCGTTAGGGGGTTTGATTACTGCCTTTACCGATTTGGTCGCGTCCACCTGGATGTCTTGTGTGATGGCTGCTGGAAAAGGTGCCGACATCGTGCTGGGCTCACTTTCTTGCTTGTAGTCCTGAGGAAAGTTTGACATGGGGTGCGACTTGCACAGGTTAATATTTGTAATTTTTACACTATCATTTTTATAAACATTATTACATTTGTTACTTTCATTCTTAATACAGTTACTAAGTGCATTTTTATCGTACACCATTGCGCCATTCTCTGCAACCATAATCCTCTCCATTGCCATGTCTCTCTTCCCAAGGTGAGAGTCAGATATGTAAGTTAAATTTCTTTGCATTTCACTTTCCTGTTGCCACAGTTTTAAATAATCATAATGTCTAATACGCCTTTTTGCAGATTTAATCAGGCAAACTCTTCTCCTTAAATTCTGTAACACTTCTGGATTAAAACCACCTACCCGGGGAAACTTTTCCCCGTCATGCACAGTCATCCTTTCCCATTCATTGCATAATATTTCTGTGTGATGACCATCTTGGTCTGATTTCTCACACATTACCTTGCCGACCTGATTGATCGGTTTCAAATCAACCTGAACCAGGGTTGATCGCCCCTTACCTGAACAAGTGGCCCCCATCTCTGCAGGCGTTGCTTTCACTACCTCTGACTTCCAATCAGGGTCTCCGGCAACCCTCACAGAAAACCAAAATGTCCGGGGTAAGGCTGCGGTGGGGGTTTTGCCTCGAGGTCCGCCCACTTAACTCCGTTCACGCTGGCCAATACGGCGACCAAAGTTCCCAGAGGTTCTGTACCCAACCTAGGACCCCTATGAACCTTTATTTACTGGGGCGTGTTGGACCTTCCAGTCCCCAGCAAGTATCGGTTGTTGGAATGTCCCCGAGTGATCAGGCTACTTCCCTTAAAATAAAAAAATTACACAAATCACGTTAATAATGTGCAAGTAGCGTTCTTCTGAATTCAAGACACGCTAATGCACACAATCACATGCGGTACAATCGTATCTGCACATAAGCAACTAATCTTATGTGCGGAACGATCAGTGGAATCGAAAATTTCTGCTGCGAATTCCTTCAGCGGTGAGCTTTGTTGGCCTATATGGGTCTCGCACCAACCCTCTTCGGTTGTGCTCTCTACTTCTAGTCTGCTGTACCTGAACCTCCTGTTCTATGACCTCCTGGTCTGTGACCTACCTTACCTCCTGGTCTGTTACCTCCTGGTCTGTTATGTACAGCAGACTCTACTGCTCATTAATGTGTCGAGTCTAACAAGGGACGCCTCCCAAGCCACCCCACGATATCACTCTCGCTGGTGTATCTCTTTCTACTGGCCTATGGTTCCCACTTCCGTAATAAAAGAGAAATCTTATATATACACACACTCTTACCACATGTACACTTTAATTTTTATTTCTGCGCAGAAATCCTTTCATTCGGTATTAGCCTAACCCAGAAGAATTGCAACAGAGAAAGTCTTTTTCTTTTAACTTTTAAACTTTTGGATTTGAGATAGATTTGTGTTATTTTTTTCGCGTTATTTCCTTATACAATACTATCGTGCGGTTTGTATCATGTGGGCGTATCCGTACGCTCCGTTGCGTAATACACGCTCCGTGCGTCGACCCTTGCTGCGTACGCCCTGCCCTTGTAAGGACACGTGTACACAGACCAAGTACGTCCACAGTTACACACTACACGTTTATCAATGTGAATGATTTTTTAACAGTAATCCTTCACTGACCACCACTCAAATCTCCCTTGTATTCTAGGCGAGATTGTGTGCGTGCCTTTTACAATTATTCCCTTAAATATTACTTTTAACTATTAATAACAACAAATGTCTCAACACGTTTATCACTAGTATGTGGCAATCAGGAGAATGAGGCACGAAAACAATATTAAACAAAAAATACAGATGTGTATGCTTATTGCTTACGTTCGCAAAACAGAAACTAAACAGGTTTTAAAAGACAATAATGTACTGTTCCTAACTTTTAGTTCCGGATTCCTTCAGCACTCCTTACTAAGCGAAGCAGACGCTTATCTGGTCAGCACTACGAGGAATATTACCTCCCGCCTTTTGCTGACCGATAATGTCTGCTGAAATTACCTAGTGCAGATATGTGAAGAGCGGGCGAGTCCCCAATTGACAATGCCTATTCTATACCTTGTATAAAACACTCTAAAAGGTTAAAGAACACAGTACGCAATTGGCGTATGGAATACCGTAAGAGTACGCACGTAGCGTAACGAACGCTTAGCCGTGGACGAGACGCACGAGCGGCACGTTCGCTCACGGCTTAGAGCGTAAAGGCAAGCACACTATAGGCTGCCGACTAACGTAATGATACGCTATCAGCGTAGCGGACGCTCGAGACCATGAGGAGATCACAAGCGGCGCTGACGCTCACAGAGTTAAACCTTTATAACTATACCATAAACAATGTACTTATACTGTAAACCCTTGTGCAGTGATAAGGTGTAAATGCAACACAGTGTAACCTTGTTAGTTTAAAAGCTGTATGAGCGTATGTGACGCTCTGAGAACCCCTTAGCAATATAATAAACACTCAAATACCGGTCTAAGGGTCTAACGCCTTTTAAGGAAATGAATGAACGTTCAATCGCAAAAGAATAATACAATACAAGTTATACACTACCAAGATAACATAAAATACCTAACCGAATTACTACACATAAAATACAATAA
Source organism: Pseudophryne corroboree (assembly GCF_028390025.1). Taxonomy (NCBI): domain Eukaryota; kingdom Metazoa; phylum Chordata; class Amphibia; order Anura; family Myobatrachidae; genus Pseudophryne; species Pseudophryne corroboree. The sequence continues at coordinate 389,561,733 of NC_086450.1, forward strand.
AGATACAATTACATTTAAAGGGGGGGAAGGAGAGAGAGAATGGCTTATAACATTAAATAAGAGACAATATGGTTGCAGAGAACTTACGCACCAGGGGAAACAATCGCAAGCGCCTTTCTGGATATCCAGCTCCCGATTATCAGCAATGAGAACCGTTGAAGAGAGTAGAGAGCTGGCCCAGACCGGCTTGTCCTTTTATACACTACACACAATACAGTACAATGGTCCCTACATTCTTAATGTTCATTGGACACAGGAATTCGTCTTCGCATTATAACAAAAGGTCATAGGTTGGTTCATACAGGTGGGCTGTGACTATTCCTAACTGCTCAGGTGGATAGGAAACTGGGTTTCCCGCCGCATGGGTAATAAAGTGCAAATATAGTAAATGTCCATAAACTTCTTATGTCCATAACTATACGCACGAGCGATTAATCCGCTTCAAACCAACACCGGAATATTGCTAATTATATTCTCTTCCGATGGATACTAAACACCACTGTGTAACCCCTGTCTGACCCTTCGTATCAAACAAAGAGGGATCTCTTTGTCTCTGAACATACTACATTAACTAAACTTTCAGATTCTATCAAAGGGACCATAATCTACAAAATACATTATATGAATAAAATATGTTACGATTGAGTCGCCCGCTAGACGAACACAAACTCTACCGTAAATGCGCATACCGCGCGTCCGCGAGTGCACGCGACCGCGAGTATACGCACGCACGGGAGGGCTCATGCACGTGCAGCGGGCACACGCATGAGGTGCATATATGGCAGTGTGTAGCGTGATATTTTTCTGACTTTGACAGTCCTCTCTCCTGGCAGCTGTGTATCAGTGTACAGCCCTCTCTCTTGGCACCTGTGTATCAGTGTACAGCCCTCTCTCCTGGCACCTGTGTATTTGTGTACAGCCCTCTCTTCTGGCACCTGTGTATCGGTGTACAGCCTTCTCTCCTGGCACCTGTGTATCGGTGTACAGCCCTCTCTCCTGGCACCTGTTTATCAGTATACAGCCCTCTTTCCTGGCACCTGTGTATCAGTGTACAGCCCTTTCTCCTGGCACCTGTGTATCAGTGTACAGCCCTCTCTCCTGGCACCTGTCCCAGATCAGTAATGCTATTCTCAGATGTATATTTCAGTGTTTTGAAGTGAGTCCCTCAAATCTCTTCCATCCCTTTGATTTATTTTGTAGTCTTGGCAGTCCACCTACTGTCCTAGTTGTCTGCTATCTCTCCTATTGTCAGATCCATCTGCCTGCTGTCTGATTAGGTGTTTTGATGTCTGATAGTATTAATGTGGATATACTATTCTGCTTTACTCTTTAGTTGCCCTTTTATAGAGCTGCTTAATCCCCACTGCCCTGTGCAGTGCCTGCTACCAGACCCCTGCAGAGACCAGTGATTATGACTCTCCTAAGCCTACTGAACAGTTTGATTTGCTAATACCCTGACGTGATTATGTTTTTTGTCTCGTTTTATTTTGTAGTTTGCATTCTGGAGTTGGCGTTTTATCTGAGAAGGCTCTTAGGCTGTAGACTTCTCAACACAACAACAGACTCTTAAAGGAAGACTGTTATAACTGCCAGAAGGAATCATATTTAATATTGGAAGTATTATGTTGTAATATCTGCTAACAGAGCCACGTAAAAGAGGTAAACATATATATATTTTTTTCTTTTGCCCTAATGATGTTTATGTTTTACTCCAATATATTATTGCTTATTGTTCTCTGGACATCTTACGGGAAATACATGTTATCAGGACTTAGCATTCACTCAGCAGATTATGGCTTGTATCCATTTAAAATTAACTATTTGTAAGCTTTAGGAACCTTGAGTAATTGTTGATGATTGTGATTATATTAGTAGTACTAGTAGTTGTCATTTTTATTGAAATATTTTCATTTAAATCTGGTCCCAAAAGATTTACCTACAAGATGGCAGTGGGTAACACGGAGACTATATGAAAAAGGCTTACAGGAGAGTGTGACAGATCCACCTTGCTCTTGCTAAATCGTAGTTTTCAGAGAGCAGAGGTGGATGATCAGCATGTTAGTGCACCCACTAGATGGCGTGAGTGAACACCTTCCGCCTTGTCCAACCATCCTCTGCAGTTCTTAAAATTATAGGGGGCCATTTAGAGCCGAGCGCAGATGCGTGTCTTTACGAGGGTATGAGCATGTGCACCGGCCGCAGTACGCATGCGCGACCCTACACCTTGCGACCTCATCCTTCCAGGACACCAGGTTCAGAGGCGTTTCGGTATTGCGGGTGCATGGCGGGCATAACGGGGGCGTAGCGTGAGCATTTTTATTTAAAGTTCAAACTACTAATGCTATACTATTATAGTAATGGGGTGTACTGCTTACTTGATTCCGTACCATCCCTTTGCTGACACCGTGGACCTAATTCAGTGATGGCCGCAAATCTTGCTTCCCGCAGCAAAATCTGCGCCCATCTCCTAACATGCTGGGGGCCGCTCCCAGCACTGGGCAATGCCACCCAGCATCCGCAATTAAATAATGCTAACAAATTCCCACGGTGAGTATCGGTTATTAGGGTTAGTTTTACGATTAGGCAGTAGGGGGAGGATTTGGGTTAGGCTGTGGGAGGGGATGGTTAGAGTTAGGCTGCCGAAGGAGACGGTAATGGGCCCTATACACTTGTCAACGTTACCAATTGGACGATGGTCGATTTCAACGATTAACGACCATCGTCCAAATTGGCTTGCTATGCAGAACGAGGGAAAACCAACGATGAACGGCCGTGGGGCCGCGCAGCGTTCATCGTTGGTGCATACACACTGAGCGATATGAACGATTTATCGTTCATTACTGAACGAGATCATTCATATCGGCCGCACACACCGGCAAGTGTGTTGGGCCCATTAGAGTTGGGCTGCGGAAGGGGTGGGTTAGGGCTAGGGTTAGAATACTCACCGGAATCCATTGGCATTGTAAATATTGGAATTTCGCTGACCATTGGGATCCTGGCCGCTGGCATTTCATACCCAACATGTTTTTTTTTTTCTCCTTTCAGGGCTTCATTTGCGCAAATGTATTTCATTTGTCTTTTGCTATTTCCTAATGATCAAGCCATACTAGTTATCTTAGGGGAATCTATTTAGTTAATGACCTGGAAAGTAAGTATTTGGGCTCCCCTGTTATGCAGAGCACACCAGTTCACAATGGAGAAGAGGACAAACTATATGATTTTAGAAAACCTTTCGTTCCTGTAAAGCTCATATAGATGTTTATTTATTGATTCATTCTATGTTTGCATAGTAGAAACAAGGGATGTACCGTAGTCATCACCCCGAAAGTCAGAATCCCGACAATAAGTACTGTGCTTAGGGTTAGGGTTAGGCACTAGGGGGAGGGTCAGGGTAAGGCTGCAGGGTTACGGGACTATTAGGGTTAAGCTGCAGGAGGCGGCGGTTAGGGCTATGTTGCGGGAGGGGTGGGTTAGGATTAGGGTTCAAATACTCACCTGGATATGTTGGTATTTTGAACGTTGCGATGCTGCTGTCGGCATTTTGACCATTAGGATGGTAACTACCGAAATATCGATACCATCCCATGGAAACAGTATAACCATAAGATGCTATTTAGTATCCTGACCATATAAATACCTATTTTCAGGGCATTTGATACTCTTTTGGCTGTGTTCTGATTCTGAAGACCTTTTTTTATAAGCAGTGTAATAAATTATTTGGATGAATCATGTCCTCTTAAGCCCTGCAGGTTTTTAGGAACTAAATTAAAGCTTTAATGTTTTTTTTCTGTATAAAATACTGTAAAACCCTTATGATGTGGATCAGAGGAATGCTCTGAATAGTTCCAATGAGCATAGTATGGCAACACAGTGGCACAGTGGTTATCACTGCTGTCTCATAGCACTGTGGTCAGAAGTTCTATTCCTGACCAGGGCACTATCTGCGTGGAGCTTGTGTGTTCTGCCTGTGCTTGCGTGAATTTCAGGTGCTCCGGTTTCTTCCCACACTCCAAATCATTCTGGATGGTCAAATGGCTGCTGACTGAAATGTATCCGTGTGTGTGTGTGTGTGTGTGTGTGTGTGTGTGTGTGTGTGTGTGTGTGTGTGTATGTGTGTGTTTCTGTGTGTGCGCAGGCTCCAGTTGTACAAAATGTGCAGGGCCGCTGAGACTAATTGCTGGCCTGGAAAGGTCATGTTCAATTTCTGAGCGGTGTGATCATGAACCTATAAAGAAAAAAATACTATGCATGTGTGGTGGAGGGGGGCTTTCTCTTCGTCAATAGCTCACCAGGCCCCTCAGTCAATGCTGAGCCTGGATAATTAGTACCCAACTCCTCCATACCCTCCAACTGTACCTTTTTGGCCAGTACAGTACCGTTTTTTGATGGTCTGTACTGGCCAAAAGAGTCCTTGTACCGGTTTTCAGTATCTCCCATTACAATGGAAGCCTATGGGAGCACCGCTTAGCCATGCCCCCTTTACCCGTGACCACTCCCCTTTTCTGATTTTGTACCGGTTTTCAGCTAGGCAGTGTTGGAGGGTATGGTCCTCTGCCAATGTGAATGACAAATCTCTCTGTAAAGCACTGCATAATGGCCCTCATTCCGAGTTGTTCGCTCGGTATTTTTCATCGCATCGCAGTGAAAATCCGCTTAGTACGCATGCGCAATGTTCGCACTGCGACTGCGCCAAGTAACTTTACTATGATGAAAGTATTTTTACTCACGGCTTTTTCTTCGCTCCGGCGATCGTAATGTGATTGACAGGAAATGGGTGTTACTGGGCGGAAACACGGCGTTTCAGGGGCGTGTGGCTGAAAACGCTACCGTTTCCGGAAAAAACGCAGGAGTGGCCGGTGAAACGGTGGGAGTGCCTGGGCGAACGCTGGGTGTGTTTGTGACGTCAACCAGGAACGACAAGCACTGAAATGATCGCACAGGCAGAGTAAGTCTGGAGCTACTCAGAAACTGCTAACTCGTTTGTAATCGCAATATTGCGCGTACGTCGGTCGCAATTTTAAGAAGCTAAGATTCACTCCCAGTAGGCGGCGGCTTAGCGTGTGTAACTCTGCTACATTCGCCTTGCGAGCGAACAACTCGGAATGAGGGCCAATAAGCGGTACAATAGAAAGAAATAATAATAATAGTAACCTGATCTTGGGCGTAGAAAGAATTTTGTGGGCCCCATAGCAGCATTTTAAAAGGGGCCCCCACCCTAATACTTCTAGCGAGACACCTCTCTCTACAGTAGTTGTTTCTTTTATGAACCATAGCACCATATTTCACAATATGCCACATCATACTGCTGCCGGTAAACATTATACCACACAATGCCCCCAAGTCACATTATGCCATAGTGTCCCAGAACATATTATGCCATACCAAACTGCTCCCAGTTCATAATATGCAACATTATAATAATGACCCCAGTGTATAATATGCCACACTGTAGTGATCCCAGTTTATAATATGCTATATTGCAGTGCCCCTGTTCATATTATGACATATAGTAGGGCCCCCAGTTAATATTATGCCACACTGTAGTGGTCACAGTTCATACTGTGCAACATTACAGTGCCTCTAGTTTATATTATGTAACATTACTGTGCCCAGTTCAGATGAGGTCACATTAAAGTGCCCCTTACCATTCACCCCTTTAGTGGTGACTTTATTTTTACCATGTCACACCTCCCAGGGTGGGGTTTAAATGAATTTCCTGCTTGTTGCCAGGGGTTTCACGTGCTGGGTGTCATGCTCATTGCCAGGGGTTTCACGCGCTGGGTGTCATGCTCATTGCCAGGGATTTCATGCGCTGGGTGTCATGCTCATTGACAGGGATTTCACGCGCTGGGTGTCATGCTCATTTCCAGGGATTTCATGCGCTGGTTGTCATGCTCATTGCCAGGGGTTTCACGCGCTGGGTGTCATGCTCATTGCCAGGGATTTCATGCACTGGGTGTCATGCTCATTGCCAGGCATTTCACGTGCTGGGTGTCATGCTCATTTCCAGGGATTTCATGCGCTGGTTGTCATGCTCATTGCCAGGGGTTTAATGCGCTGGGTGTCATGCTCATTGCCAGGGGTTTCATGCGCTGGTTGTCATGCTCATTGCCAGGGATTTCACGCGCTGGTTGTCATGCTCATTGCCAGGGGTTTCATGCACTGGGTGTCATGCTCATCGCCATGGGTTTCATGTGCTGGGTGTCATGCTCATTGCCAAGGGCTTCACATGCTGGTTGTCATGCCCATTGCCAGGGGTTTCACACGCTGGGTGTCATACTCATTGCCAGGGGTTTCATGCACTGGGTGTCATGCTCATTGCCAGGGATTTCATGCGCTGGGTGTCATGCTCATTGCCAGGGGTTTCACGCGCTGGGTTTCATGCTCATTGCCAAGGGCTTCACATGCTGGGTGTCATGCCCATTGCCAGGGGTTTCATGTGCTGGGTGTCATGCTCATTGCCAGGGGTTTCATGCGCTGGGTGTCATACCCGTTGCCAGGGGTTTCATGTGCTGGGTGTCATTCTCATTGCCAGGGGTTTCACGCGCTGGGTGTCATGCTCATTGCCAGGGGTTTCACGCACTGGGTGTCATGCTCATTGCCAGGGGTTTCACGCACTGGGTGTCATGCTCATTGCCAGGGGATTCATGCGCTGGGTGTCATGCTCATTGCCAGGGGTTCCATGCGCTGGGTGTCACGCTTGTTGCTAGGGGTTTCACGCGCTGGGTGTCATGCTCATTGCCATGGGTTTCATGTGCTGGGTGTCATGTTCATTGCCAGGGGTTTCATGCACTGGGTGTCATGCTCATTGCCAGGGGTTTCACGCGCTGGGTGTCATGCTCATTGCCAGGGGTTTCACGCACTGGGTGTCATGCTCATTGACAGGGGTTTCACGCGCTGGGTGTCATGCTCATTGCCAGGGGTTTCACGCGCTGGGTGTCATGCTCATTGCCAGGGGTTTCACGCGCTGGGTGTCATGCTCATTGCCAGGGATTTCATGCGCTGGGTGTCATGCTCATTGCCAGGCATTTCACGTGCTGGGTGTTATGCTCATTTCCAGGGATTTCATGCGCTGGTTGTCATGCTCATTGCCAGGGGTTTCACGCGCTGGGTGTCATGCTCATTGCCAGGGATTTCACGTGCTGGGTGTCATGCTCATTTCCAGGGATTTCATGCGCTGGTTGTCATGCTCATTGCCAGTGGTTTAATGCGCTGGATGTCATGCTCATTGCCAGGGATTTCACGCACTGGTTGTCATGCTCATTGCCAGGGGTTTCATGCGCTGGGTGTCATGCTCATTGCCAGGGATTTCATGCGCTGGGTGTCATGCTCGTTGCCAGGGGTTTCATGCGCTGGGTGTCATGCTCATTGCCAAGGGCTTCACATGCTGGTTGTCATGCCCATTGCCAGGGGTTTCACACGCTGGGTGTCATACTCATTGCCAGGGGTTTCACACGCTGGGTGTTATGCTCATTGCCAGGGGTTTCATGCGCTGGGTGTCATGCTCATTGCCAGGGGTTTCATGCGCTGGGTGTCATGCTCATTGCCAGGGATTTCATGCGCTGGGTGTCATGCTCATTGCCAGGGGTTTCATGCGCTTGGTGTCATGCTCATTGCCAATGGCTTCACATGCTGGGTGTCATGCCCATTGCCAGGGGTTTCACATGCTGGGTGTCATGCTCATTGCCAGGGGTTTCACACGCTGGGTGTTATGCTCATTGCCAGGGGTTTCATTCGCTGGATGTCATGCTCATTGCCAGGGATTTCATGCGCTGGGTGTCATGCTCATTGCCAGGGGTTTCATGCGCTGGGTGTCATTCTTGTTGCCAGGTAATTTATGCTGTGGGATCCATGCTCATTGCCAAGGGGAATGCTCATTGCCAAGGGGGTGTATATTTGCACTAAAATCCCTCTCCCCCTTGTACTCTGCTCGGGGGGAAGGAGTTTCATGGAATGTACCGGTTGCGCCGTGATGTCACAATGCAACAGTATCATTCTGCGAAACTCAACTCCCCGAGCGGAGTACCAGGGATGAGGGGGAGCAGTGCTGGGCATGCCCTGGAAATCTTCCGGGATAGCCAGTCTCTCCAGTGCAGCTGGTCCCGGAGATTTTCCGGGCATGCCACTTAAGGGGTTAAAGCATCCACTAGACATGTCACTTACTGAAAATGGGATGCCACCCCTTCCAAGCCAGGTAATGGACCGGACCCAGTTGCTTAGCCAGCACTACCAGGACCTTGGTAGACAACTATATGCCATTGTCCGGGACCCTCTAAACCTCTGGGCTCCATAGCAATGGCATCCCCTGCACCCATTATAGCTACATCCAAGAACCTGATAATCCCCAAACAGTAATTTTGGAAATGAATAATGTAGTTCTGCTTTAAGGAAATCTATGACATTATGAGTGATACAGGTGTTTAGTTAAATTCTATTTCTCTCCGTAGGTAAAATAAGATCAGTTTATATCCCTGAATAACAAAATGAGAACCCTTAAGTTTTAAGAATAATCTATCACAGCAGAGATATTTGTCTAAACTTGAATGCACTTTATGTGTGTTAAATTACCTTTAAAATAAATGACAAGTCCCAACTGTTGCTGTATAAAACTCACAGAGCAAGCTATTCGTCTTTCCAGGCCATCAGCAAGAATAGAATTCAATTATTGTCTACATGGAACCTGGTGGAAACTATCCCAGGGATCCTGTCTCAGTTAGACAGTGCACTGTATTAGAGAAGCCGCCTGCCGTTCTCATTGGTGAGGTACTTATTTCAGCTCACATTTCCAGTTGCATTAAAATACTGATCTGCAGCGTTCTTGGTTCTAAATTTTCTAAGTATATATTTTAGAGATGAGCGGGTTCGGTTCCTCTGAATCCGAACCCGCCCGAACTTCAGGTTTTTTACACGGGTCCGAGCAGGCTCGGATCTTCCCGCCTTGCTCGGCTAACCCGAGCGCGCCCGAACGTCATCATCACGCTGTCGGATTCTCGCGAGGCTCGGATTCTATCGCGAGACTCGGATTCTATATAAGGAGCCGCGCGTCGCCGCCATTTTCACACGTGCATTGAGAGTCATAGGGAGAGGACGTGGCTGGCGTCCTCTCCGTTTAGAGAAGAGAGAGACACAGTATTTTGGGGAGCATTATTAGGAGGAGTACTACTATACTGTATACTACTATACTACTTGCTGAAGTGATATTTATAGATTAGATAATAGATAGTGTGACTGTAAGTGTATTATCTGACTTGTGGGGGAGACACTGACAGTGGGGAGCAGTTAGAGTCTGAGAGCAGGACTCAGGAGTACATATAACGTACAGTGCACACTTTTGCTGCCAGAGTCAGTGCCACACTGCCATTGTTGTGACCACACTGACCACCAGTATAATAATATATTTTGTGATTGTCTGCTTAGGCCTCGGAGTACTAGTTGCAAGTTGCAACGTGACCTGAAGTGACCACCAGTTTAATAATCAATCACCACCAGTTTAATATATATATATATATATATATATATATATATATATAATTGTATATAATATATATATATATATATATATATATAATATTGTATACCACCTACCCGTGGTTTTTTTTTTTTTTCATTCTTCTTTATACATACTACTATAGTAGCTTACTGTAGCAGTCTGCGGTGCTGTGCTGACCTGACAGTGTCCAGCAGGTCCGTCATCAGTCATTACATAATAAATATATATAGTACCTGTCCGGCTGCAGTACTAGTGATATTATATTGATTTCATCTCATTATCAATAATTTATCATCCAGTCTAGACTCTATATTAGCAGCAGACACAGTACGTTAGTTCACGGCTGTAGCTACCTCTGTGTCGGCACTCGGCAGTCCATCCATAATTGTATACCACCTACCCGTGGTTTTTCTTTTTTTTCTTTCTTCTTTGTACATACTACTATAGAGTATAGTAGCTTACTGTAGCAGTCTGCGGTGCTGCTGAGCTGACAGTGTCCAGCAGGTCCGTCATCAGTCATCATTACCTAATAAATATATTATCTACCTGTCCGGCTGCAGTACTAGTGATATTATATATACATACATATATATATTGATTTCATCTCATTATCAATCATCCAGTCTATATTAGCAGCAGACACAGTACGTTAGTCCATGGCTGTAGCTACCTCTGTGTCGGCACTCGGCAGTCCATCCATAATTGTATACCACCTACCCGTGGTTTTTTTTTTTCTTTCTTCTTTGTACATACTACTATAGTATAGTAGCTTACTGTAGCAGTCTGCGGTGCTGCTGAGCTGACAGTGTCCAGCAGGTCCGTCATCAGTCATCATTACCTAATAAATACAGTATATTATCTACCTGTCCGGCTGCAGTACTAGTGATATTATATATACATACATATATATATATTGATTTCATCTCATTATCAATCATCCAGTCTATATTAGCAGCAGACACAGTACGTTAGTCCACGGCTGTAGCTACCTCTGTGTCGGCACTCGGCAGTCCATCCATAATTGTATACCACCTACCCGTGGTTTTTTTTTTTCTTTCTTCTTTGTACATACTACTATAGTATAGTAGCTTACTGTAGCAGTCTGCGGTGCTGCTGAGCTGACAGTGTCCAGCAGGTCCGTCATCAGTCATCATTATTACCTAATAAATATATTATCTACCTGTCCGGCTGCAGTACTAGTGATATTATATATACATACATATATATATATTGATTTCATCTCATTATCATCCAGTCTATATTAGCAGCAGACACAGTACGGTAGTCCACGGCTGTAGCTACCTCTGTGTCGGCACTCGGCAGTCCATCCATAATTGTATACCACCTACCCGTGGTTTTTTTTTTTCTTTCTTCTTTGTACATACTACTATAGTATAGTAGCTTACTGTAGCAGTCTGCGGTGCTGCTGAGCTGACAGTGTCCAGCAGGTCCGTCATCAGTCATCATTACCTAATAAATATATTATCTACCTGTCCGGCTGCAGTACTAGTGATATTATATATACATACATATATATATTGATTTCATCTCATTATCAATCATCCAGTCTATATTAGCAGCAGACACAGTACGTTAGTCCACGGCTGTAGCTACCTCTGTGTCGGCACTCGGCAGTCCATCCATAATTGTATACCACCTACCCGTGTTTTTTTTTTCTTTCTTCTTTGTACATACTACTATAGTATAGTAGCTTACTGTAGCAGTCTGCGGTGCTGCTGAGCTGACAGTGTCCAGCAGGTCCGTCATCAGTCATCATTACCTAATAAATATATTATCTACCTGTCCGGCTGCAGTACTAGTGATATTATATATACATACATATATATATATATTGATTTCATCTCATTATCATCCAGTCTATATTAGCAGCAGACACAGTACGGTAGTCCACGGCTGTAGCTACCTCTGTGTCGGCACTCGGCAGTCCATCCATAATTGTATACCACCTACCCGTGGTTTTTTTTTTTTTTCTTCTTTGTACATACTACTATAGTATAGTAGCTTACTGTAGCAGTCTGCGGTGCTGCTGAGCTGACAGTGTCCAGCAGGTCCGTCATCAGTCATCATTACCTAATAAATATATTATCTACCTGTCCGGCTGCAGTACTAGTGATATTATATATACATACATATATATATATATATTGATTTCATCTCATTATCATCCAGTCTATATTAGCAGCAGACACAGTACGGTAGTCCACGGCTGTAGCTACCTCTGTGTCGGCACTCGGCAGTCCATCCATAAGTATACTAGTATCCATCCATCTCCATTGTTTACCTGAGGTGCCTTTTAGTTGTGCCTATTAAAATATGGAGAACAAAAATGTTGAGGTTCCAAAATTAGGGAAAGATCAAGATCCACTTCCACCTCGTGCTGAAGCTGCTGCCACTAGTCATGGCCGAGACGATGAAATGCCAGCAACGTCGTCTGCCAAGGCCGATGCCCAATGTCATAGTACAGAGCATGTCAAATCCAAAACACCAAATATCAGTAAAAAAAGGACTCCAAAACCTAAAATAAAATTGTCGGAGGAGAAGCGTAAACTTGCCAATATGCCATTTACCACACGGAGTGGCAAGGAACGGCTGAGGCCCTGGCCTATGTTCATGGCTAGTGGTTCAGCTTCACATGAGGATGGAAGCACTCAGCCTCTCGCTAGAAAACTGAAAAGACTCAAGCTGGCAAAAGCACCGCAAAGAACTGTGCGTTCTTCGAAATCCCAAATCCACAAGGAGAGTCCAATTGTGTCGGTTGCGATGCCTGACCTTCCCAACACTGGACGTGAAGAGCATGCGCCTTCCACCATTTGCACGCCCCCTGCAAGTGCTGGAAGGAGCACCCGCAGTCCAGTTCCTGATAGTCAGATTGAAGATGTCAGTGTTGAAGTACACCAGGATGAGGAGGATATGGGTGTTGCTGGCGCTGGGGAAGAAATTGACCAGGAGGATTCTGATGGTGAGGTGGTTTGTTCAAGTCAGGCACCCGGGGAGACACCTGTTGTCTGTGGGAGGAATAGGGCCACTGACATGCCTGGTCAAAATACAAAAAAAATCAGCTCTTCGGTGTGGAAGTATTTCACCAGAAATGCGGACAACATTTGTCAAGCCGTGTGTTGCCTTTGTCAAGCTGTAATAAGTAGGGGTAAGGACGTTAACCACCTCGGAACATCCTCCCTTATACGTCACCTGCAGCGCATTCATAATAAGTCAGTGACAAGTTCAAAAACTTTGGGTGACAGCGGAAGCAGTCCACTGACCAGTAAATCCCTTCCTCTTGTAACCAAGCTCACGCAAACCACCCCACCAACTCCCTCAGTGTCAATTTCCTCCTTACCCAGGAATGCCAATAGTCCTGCAGGCCATGTCACTGGCAATTCTGACGAGTCCTCTCCTGCCTGGGATTCCTCCGATGCATCCTTGAGTGTAATGCCTACTGCTGCTGGCGCTGCTGTTGTTGCTGCTGGGAGTCGATCGTCATCCCAGAGGGGAAGTCGTAAGCCCACTTGTACTACTTCCAGTAAGCAATTGACTGTCCAACAGTCCTTTGCGAGGAAGATGAAATATCACAGCAGTCATCCTGCTGCAAAGCGGATAACTGAGGCCTTGACAACTATGTTGGTGTTAGACGTGCGTCCGGTATCCGCCGTTAGTTCACAGGGAACTAGACAATTTATTGAGGCAGTGTGCCCCCGTTACCAAATACCATCTAGGTTCCACTTCTCTAGGCAGGCGATACCGAGAATGTACACGGACGTCAGAAAAAGACTCACCAGTGTCCTAAAAAATGCAGTTGTACCCAATGTCCACTTAACCACGGACATGTGGACAAGTGGAGCAGGGCAGGGTCAGGACTATATGACTGTGACAGCCCACTGGGTAGATGTATGGACTCCCGCCGCAAGAACAGCAGCGGCGGCACCAGTAGCAGCATCTCGCAAACGCCAACTCTTTCCTAGGCAGGCTACGCTTTGTATCACCGCTTTCCAGAATACGCACACAGCTGAAAACCTCTTACGGCAACTGAGGAAGATCATCGCGGAATGGCTTACCCCAATTGGACTCTCCTGTGGATTTGTGGCATCGGACAACGCCAGCAATATTGTGTGTGCATTAAATATGGGCAAATTCCAGCACGTCCCATGTTTTGCACATACCTTGAATTTGGTGGTGCAGAATTTTTTAAAAAACGACAGGGGCGTGCAAGAGATGCTGTCGGTGGCCAGAAGAATTGCGGGACACTTTCGGCGTACAGGCACCACGTACAGAAGACTGGAGCACCACCAAAAACTACTGAACCTGCCCTGCCATCATCTGAAGCAAGAAGTGGTAACGAGGTGGAATTCAACCCTCTATATGCTTCAGAGGTTGGAGGAGCAGCAAAAGGCCATTCAAGCCTATACAATTGAGCACGATATAGGAGGTGGAATGCACCTGTCTCAAGCGCAGTGGAGAATGATTTCAACGTTGTGCAAGGTTCTGATGCCCTTTGAACTTGCCACACGTGAAGTCAGTTCAGACACTGCCAGCCTGAGTCAGGTCATTCCCCTCATCAGGCTTTTGCAGAAGAAGCTGGAGACATTGAAGGAGGAGCTAACACGGAGCGATTCCGCTAGGCATGTGGGACTTGTGGATGGAGCCCTTAATTCGCTTAAGGATTCACGGGTGGTCAATCTGTTGAAATCAGAGCACTACATTTTGGCCACCGTGCTCGATCCTAGATTTAAAGCCTACCTTGGATCTCTCTTTCCGGCAGACACAAGTCTGCTGGGGTTCAAAGACCTGCTGGTGACAAAATTGTCAAGTCAAGCGGAACGCGACCTGTCAACATCTCCTCCTTCACATTCTCCCGCAACTGGGGTTGCGAGGAAAAGGCTCAGAATTCCGAGCCCACCCGCTGGCGGTGATGCAGGGCAGTCTGGAGCGACTGCTGATGCTGACATCTGGTCCGGACTGAAGGACCTGACAACGATTACGGACATGTCGTCTACTGTCACTGCATATGATTCTCTCACCATTGAAAGAATGGTGGAGGATTATATGAGTGACCGCATCCAAGTAGGCACGTCACACAGTCCGTACTTATACTGGCAGGAAAAAGAGGCAATTTGGAGGCCCTTGCACAAACTGGCTTTATTCTACCTAAGTTGCCCTCCCACAAGTGTGTACTCCGAAAGAGTGTTTAGTGCCGCCGCTCACCTTGTCAGCAATCGGCGTACGAGGTTACATCCAGAAAATGTGGAGAAGATGATGTTCATTAAAATGAATTATAATCAATTCCTCCGTGGAGACATTGACCAGCAGCAATTGCCTCCACAAAGTACACAGGGAGCTGAGATGGTGGATTCCAGTGGGGACGAATTGATAATCTGTGAGGAGGGGGATGTACACGGTGATATATCGGAGGATGATGATGAGGTGGACATCTTGCCTCTGTAGAGCCAGTTTGTGCAAGGAGAGATTAATTGCTTCTTTTTTGGTGGGGGTCCAAACCAACCCGTCATTTCAGTCACAGTCGTGTGGCAGACCCTGTCACTGAAATGATGGGTTGGTTAAAGTGTGCATGTCCTGTTTATACAACATAAGGGTGGGTGGGAGGGCCCAAGGACAATTCCATCTTGCACCTCTTTTTTCTTTCATTTTTCTTTGCGTCATGTGCTGTTTGTGGAATGTTTTTTGGAAGGGCCATCCTGCGTGACACTGCAGTGCCACTCCTAGATGGGCCCGGTGTTTGTGTCGGCCACTAGGGTTGCTTATCTTACTCACACAGCTACCTCATTGCGCCTCTTTTTTTCTTTGCGTCATGTGCTGTTTGGGGAGGGTTTTTTGGAAGGGCCATCCTGCGTGACACTGCAGTGCCACTCCTAGATGGGCACGGTGTTTGTGTCGGCCACTAGGGTCGCTTATCTTACTCACACAGCTACCTCATTGCGCCTCTTTTTTTCTTTGCGTCATGTGCTGTTTGGGGAGGGTTTTTTGGAAGGGCCATCCTGCGTGACACTGCAGTGCCACTCCTAGATGGGCCCGGTGTTTGTGTCGGCCACTAGGGTCGCTTATCTTACTCACACAGCTACCTCATTGCGCCTCTTTTTTTCTTTGCGTCATGTGCTGTTTGGGGAGGGTTTTTTGGAAGGGCCATCCTGCGTGACACTGCAGTGCCACTCCTAGATGGGCCCGGTGTTTGTGTCGGCCACTAGGGTCGCTTATCTTACTCACACAGCTACCTCATTGCGCCTCTTTTTTTCTTTGCGTCATGTGCTGTTTGGGGAGGGTTTTTTGGAAGGGCCATCCTGCGTAACACTGCAGTGCCACTCCTAGATGGGCCCGGTGTTTGTGTCAGCTACTAGGGTCGCTTATCTTACTCACACAGCTACCTCATTGCGCCTCTTTTTTTCTTTGCGTCATGTGCTGTTTGGGGAGTGTTTTTTGGAAGGGCCATCCTGCGTGACACTGCAGTGCCACTCCTAGATGGGCCCGGTGTTTGTGTCGGCCACTAGGGTCGCTTATCTTACTCACACAGCTACCTCATTGCGCCTCTTTTTTTCTTTGCGTCATGTGCTGTTTGGGGAGGGTTTTTTGGAAGGGCCATCCTGCGTGACACTGCAGTGCCACTCCTAGATGGGCCCGGTGTTTGTGTCGGCCACTAGGGTCGCTTATCTTACTCACACAGCTACCTCATTGCGCCTCTTTTTTTCTTTGCGTCATGTGCTGTTTGGGGAGGGTTTTTTGGAAGGGCCATCCTGCGTGACACTGCAGTGCCACTCCTAGATGGGCCCGGTGTTTGTGTCGGCCACTAGGGTCGCTTATCTTACTCACACAGCTACCTCATTGCGCCTCTTTTTTTCTTTGCGTCATGTGCTGTTTGGGGAGGGTTTTTTGGAAGGGCCATCCTGCGTGACACTGCAGTGCCACTCCTAGATGGGCACGGTGTTTGTGTCGGCCACTAGGGTCGCTTATCTTACTCACACAGCTACCTCATTGCGCCTCTTTTTTTCTTTGCGTCATGTGCTGTTTGGGGAGTGTTTTTTGGAAGGGCCATCCTGCGTGACACTGCAGTGCCACTCCTAGATGGGCACGGTGTTTGTGTCGGCCACTAGGGTCGCTTAGCTTAGTCATCCAGCGACCTAGGTGCAAATTTTAGGACTAAAAATAATATTGTGAGGTGTGAGGTATTCAGAATAGACTGAAAATGAGTGGAAATTATGGTTTTTGAGGTTAATAATACTTTGGGATCAAAATGACCCCCAAATTCTATGATTTAAGCTGTTTTTTTAGTGTTTTTTAAAAAAAACACCCGAATCCAAAACACACCCGAATCCGACAAAAAAAATTCGGTGAGGTTTTGCCAAAACGCGGTCGAACCCAAAACACGGCCGCGGAACCGAACCCAAAACCAAAACACAAAACCCGAAAAATTTCAAGTGCACATCTCTAATATATTTCTTACTTTGCAGATCAATACGATCAGACGTCTTAAAGGAGATCTCCATCTTTAAATAACTTGCTTAATTAAACATTATGCCCAAGCAAGCAGTTTTGTAAATATACTGTAGTAAAAATAGGTAATTATCTGCGTGCATGCTTACAGTTTCTAAATTCCCTACTTATCAGTTTCATTGTTTATCCAGATTGGCAATCTCACTGCCTAATCTCACCACATGTACTGAATAATATGGAAATAAGAGCATTTAGCATAGTTGGGGTAATTTGTAATCAGGGCCTGACTATAAGTCACATGGACCTAGGGCTGAAAATGACCAAGGGCTTATTATGAGAAGCAGAGGAGGTGTGGCAATTACCATGTGGGAATGCCCGTTGCTGTGTGGGCTTGTTTACCTAATGGGGATCATTCCGACCCGTTCGCACGCAGCGGTTTGTCGCTGCGGTGCGAACGGGTCTGGAATACACATGCGCGGTGGGCGCACTGCGCATGCGCGTTGTTGCCCGGCGACAGGGGTCGCTGGGGTATGTCGCGTCCTACGAAGAAAGCGGTCGCAGGGCCGACCGCAAGAAGATTGACAGAAAGAAGGCGTTCCTGGGCGGAACCGGCATCACAGAGATCGTCGCACAGGGTAAGTATGTCCAGGGCTAGTCAAGTTCTGCTTGAACATTTTTTAGCTTAGCAGGGCTGCACAAGCGATCGCAGCCCTGCTAAGCTAAAATACACTCCCCCATAGGCGTGTACTAGTTAATCGCAGCAGCAGCAAAAAGTTGCTAGCTGCGATCAACTCGGAATGACCACCAATATGCGATCAGCCCAAGGGGCATATTTATTAACATTATGTTGACAAAAAATTATTTTTAAAAACGTGTTCTCACACCCTTTTCACGTTGGTTTAGTATCACTCAAATGTATTAAAGGGCATTTAGGGCAGTTTTTGTGAAAAACTACTCCAAACCCTTTAATTGTCATTTTTTTAGCAGCCCACATCGCATTTCCCATACTTATAATGGGAAATGCGATGTGCCCGAATTTACTAAAATAAAAATGTGAACTAACACTGCAGTGTGCCCTATGATAATAACGCCAGCTCCAGCTGGTATAATCACAGGGCAGCACTGCGATAAGCAGCCTTTGCACAGTTTTCTCTGTTCCCCTGTGTATGATGGCTGTAAATCAGGAGACATTTGTGCGTCTTCAACATATTTAAGTTTTAAAAGGATAATTTTCCTTTTCGCATTTTAAGTCACTTCTACTCTTCTCTGCCGCTAAGAGTAAGAGTAGTCCACATAAGAATAAGCCAGGAACCCTAGAAATGAAGTGCTTTTCTTAACATTGTGCTGTATATTGCATAATAATTACATAATAGGTGCATTATTTAACATTTATTTCCTAAAGTGGAACATAACTATTACCAACAAAGATTTTTAAACATGACACTTCGGAAACCAGTTATTTTCTATCAAAAGAAAAGTACAGCGCTTTAATGTTTCTAATGAAAACGAAGGTTTTGTTTGCCATACCGGAAGGTTCGCTTTTCTCTAACCGTTTGCTGTTACAAGTTCTAAATGAATGGCCTTTCTAGGATATTGCTAGGCAACCAGTATACATAATTAATGGAAAACATAAAAGTATATTTGCAGCTCTTTTGCGCTCTATTTAATTTTATATTCATTTTGTCATCATGTTATCAGGCGTGGCGTAACTAAGTTCTTATAATGGGTTCACTACGATATGCCGGCGGTCGGGCTCCCGGCGACCAGCAAACCGGCGCCGGGAGCCCGTACGCCGGCTTACCGACAGTGTGGCGAGCGCAAATGAGCCCCTTGCGGGCTCGCTGCGCTCGCCACGCTACGGGCACGGTGGCGCGCTACGCGCGCCACACTATTTTATTCTCCCTCCAGGGGGGTCGTGGACCCCCACGAGGGAGAATAAGTGTCGGTATGCCGGCTGTCGGGATCCCGACGCCGGTATACTGTGCGCCGGGATCCCGTCAGTCGGCATACTGAAGACCACCCCTTATAATCACATCACACAGTGGTAAGTAACATTTTATCATTTTTTGTTTTGTTTTCCAGAATTAATTTTATATGAATATGTGTGTTAGAGAACATTGGCCCTCATTCCGAGTTGATCGCTCGCTAGCTGCTTTTAGCAGCAGTGCACACGCTAGGCCGCCGCCCTCTGGGAGTGTATCTTAACTTGGCAGAAGTGCGAACGAAAGGTTAGCAGAACTGCTCGAAAATCTTTTCATGCAGTTTCTGAGCAGCTCTAAACCTACTCCTACCTTGCGATCACCTCAGTCAGTTTAGTTCCTGCTTTGACGTCACAAACACGCCCTGCGTTCGGTCAGCCACTCCCCCGTTTCCCCGGACACGCCTGCGTTTTTACCTGTCACGCCTGCGTTTTTTAGCACACTCCCGGAAAACGGTCAGTTACCACCCAGAAACACCCACTTCCTGTCAATCACTCACCGATCAACACAGCGACAGAAATGCGTCGCTCAACCTTGTGTAAAACTGCATAGTTTTGTGTGAAAGTACTTCGCACGTGCATACTGCAACCCGTACGTATGCGCAGAAATGCCGCTTTTTTAACTAATCACCGCGCTGCGACCGAAAGCAGCTAGCGATCAACTCGGAATGAGGGCCATTGTAAGGTTCATTGGGGCAAGGACTGATGTCAATAATTACAAAATAATATATCTGTATTGCACTGCTTAATATGTTGGTGATAGAAATAATAATATAAGTATTAATTATAAGGAGCCCACTTACTGCATAAAACTACATTCCAGAAACAGCTTTTCCATTTACAAATAGTGAGCCTAATTCAGGTTGGATCACAGTGTGCGATCCAACCACAAATTTTGAGAAAAAGATGCGCCCGTCCTGCGCATGCGTCTGCATTTTCTGGGGGGGCTGCAGAAAATGTGATCATCTGTACCTGTCAATTAGGCAGAGGCCGTCACGGGGCTGTGGGGGGGCAATGCTCTGTTTCCAGGGAGGAGATGGAGCACTGCGGGGGCGGTGCTGCACGAACGGGGACGGAGGCGGACAAATGGGGGCGTGTCGGAGGTGTGATCACGGCGGCAGTGTGATCGAGAAGATGGCGGCGCAGTTTCTGCGTTCACAATTTCCGCTTGTTGAACTGGGGGAGGCGCTGGTCAGCATGCTGGACGTCCTTTCCCAGCGATGGGCAGCCCCCAGCATGCTGCCAAAAGGATTGCAAATTCTGCTAATTAGCAGAATTTGCAATCCTTACTGAATTAGGCCCACAATTCTTTGGTCCCTATTTGCAGGGGCGAAAAAATTAGGATTGGCCCCAAAAATTGTGACTGGTTGTCAGGTAGGTTTCAGGTAGGTATTATCAGGGCCATCTTAACAGCATTGTAGGCCCTGGGCTAAGCAATCCACTGTGGCCCCTACATACCCATTCAAGGGGACCAATTTAAATAAAAAATGATAATGTGACCCTCCTGTTGTCCTGCTCTGTCTCTACACATGCAGTGACTGGCTGTCAGCACTCTGGGCCCAATTCACACCTGATCGATGCTGTTGTTTGTCGATGCGCATGCACCGCAATATGCCTGCGCATCGACAAACAGCAACAGGCATCGCCGACCAGCGACAGGATGGTGCGAACATTTCAAGCGCACAGCCTGTCGCATGCTGATTGACAGGAAGAGGCCTTTGTGGGTGGTAACTGACCGTTTTCAGGGAGTGGCAGGGAAAACACAGGCGTCCCCAAGCGTTTTCAGGGAGGGTGTGTGACGTCAGCTCCGGCCCCGATCAGCCTGTTCTCGTCACACTGCAGGAGTAAGTCCTGGGCTGCGCACACACTGTACACACTGCTAAAAACATTCGATGGTGAGTGTGGTGCGAACTAGTGTACATATACATTAAGATGGCCCTGGGTATTATAAATCCTTATAATGGTTATTATTCTGCACCATATACTTGGTCAGTTAATTCAGATACAGAAAATTATTTAGCTGCATTTTTCAAAGCTGCAGTAATCCATAGCAATCAGTCAGCAATTAGCTTTCATCTTTCTAATACAAGTGAGACCAGTGGTACCCAAACTCCTCAAAGCACCCTAACTGTCCAGGTTTTAAGGATATCCATGTTTAAGCACCGGTGACTTAATCATTAACTCAGTCAGTTTGATTATACCATACGTGCACAAGCATGGATATCCATAAAACCTGGACTGTTAGACTACCTTGTGAACCGAGTTTGAGAAACCCTGCATTATACAATGAAAGTCATTGACTGATTGGTTTCAATGGTTTAAGTGTATATTTTTCCATCTTTAGCGAATACGTTGCCTGTCAGAAATTTCAGGCTGCATTTCATATATGTATGCCTGTCTCTAGATAGCTAGTGAGCAGAATGGCTATGATACAGCAATCAGCACTAGCAGTACTATTTCCATCTGAAAAAAGCCCAAGGTCTTACATTGATCCGAACTGCCCAGGGGTGCTTGAAAAACATCTCTCTCACTGTCCGACGTGGGCCCTATGTTGATGCTGCATGTTGCAGACTATACACACATTTATCTTTCTGCCAGATTATATACCATATATGACCAAAGAACACTGTCCTGGTATCAGTTGCGTATCCATGGAAACAAACATGGCAGAAACTGCTGGTAAAAGTCAGGAGGAGAAGAAAGAGTGGAAAAGAGAGCAATAGGAGTGACACAGAGAGAGCCCGCGAGGAAATAGAGTGTGATGGAGATTCACAAACCTGACATTTACCCAGAGACCCTTTCTCTGCTTTCCATAGCACTGTGTCATCTCTGTCACATCCAATACTGCCGGCTCCCCTAGATACACAGGGGCAATTTCACATCATTTAAATGCAACATCCTCTAAGTGTCCAACATGAGACTTTCCTTGGTTTCCAGCAGATTAAGAATGAGCTATGCATTCAGGCATGTGAATCAGGAAATGTCAGTGCTAACCGTGCAGACACAAAATCCCACAGTACATCTGATTAGGCCCTGAGTTTTCTTTATTTCATTCTGTATACCTCTGTGGTAAGCATTCTTCACATTACCCAGTGAGCAGGGTCTCAGCAACCTTCAGTACTCAGTTCTTGCTAGACCACATCTCCCTCAACGTCCAGTATCATGAGCAATAATATGCCATAAGGCATTCTGGCTACTTTTGCATTGGGGAGATGTAGTTCAGCAAAATCCAGACATCGCGAGTTGCAGATGTGATTTATAATGTAAGTTCCAGACTATTTTTGTGATATAATTACAGTCAACGGTATCTGGAATCGCTATGGGCATCATTTGGGGTTAGGAGCAAAGCCAAAAACCAAAGTGGTGATTTTCTGCAATTCCATGGGTGCAAACGCATTTATTTTATTCTTTTGCACACAGGGAAAAATAGTGCCTGCTTTTGCAACAAGCACACAAATACTTTGTGTTTGCACTGTAGTGTAATTTAAATACTGGGCACACATATGAAAGCTGCAGATTTGCTCCTTTTATTTTTCTCCTTTGCTCTTAATTGTCGACCAGACACTAAGGCCAGTATTTACTAAAAATCAGAGTTTGCCCGATTTGTGTTTTTTTTTTTCTAAGTCCCAATCCGGGAATTCACTAAGCACCAATCTCGGCAGTGTTTGGACTATTCGTAATGGTTTGAATGACAACGTTCACAAATACGAATGAATAGACCATCGGTCAAACGCGGCTGTTATTTCATAGAGTACGGGCATTCACTATTCATTCGTATTTGGGTGTTAGTTTCTGAGTGCTCAAGTGCGGGTCTGTTTTTTTTCGATTCGTTAAAAAAAGCAGCAATAAAATAGACCTGCTTTTTCCAGTCGAGTTTGGATAACCATGCACGGATCAGTGAGATCTGTGCATGGTTGTCTATGGGAAAGGGTCTGTTTAGTGTAAAAATGGGGAAAAAAATTGCATGGGGTCCCCCCTCCTAAGCATTACCAGCCTCGGGCTCTTTGAGCCGGTCCTGGTTGAAAAAATATGGGGGGGAAAATGACAGGGGTCCCCCCATATTTAATCAACCAGCACCGAGCTCTGCGCCTGGTCCTGGTTCCAAAAATACGGGGGACAAAAAGCGTAGGGGTCCCCCGTATTTCTGAAACCAGCACCGGGCTCCACTAGCTGGAGAGATAATGCCACAGCCGGGGGACACTTTGATATCGGTCCCTGCGGCCGTGCCATTAAAACCCCAACTAGTCACCCCTGGAAGGGGTACCCTGGAGGAGTGGGGACCCCTTCAATCAAGAGGTCCCCCCCCTCCAGCCACCCAAGGGCCAGGGGTGAAGCCCGAGGCTGTCCCCCCCATCCAAGGGCAGCGGATGGGGGGCTGATAGCCAAGTGTGAAATTGTGAATATTGTTTTTAGTAGCAGTACTACAAGTCCCAGCAAGCCTCCCCCGCAAGCTGGTACTTGGAGAACCACAAGTACCAGCATGCGGTGGAAAACCAGGCCCGCTGGTACCTGTAGTACTACTACTAAAAAAATACCCCAATAAAAACAGGACACACACACCGTGACAGTACAACTTTATTACATACATGCACACCAACATACACACATACTTACCTATGTTCCCACGAGGCTCGGTCCTCTTCTCCATGTAGAATCCTAGGGGTACCTGTGAAAAAAATTATACTCACAAAATCCAGTGAAGAATCCGGCCTTTGAATAATCCACGTACTTGGCACACAAAAAAAACGCAAACCCGACCATGCACTGAAAGGGGTCCCATGTTTACACATGGGACCCCTTTCCCCGACTGCCAGGACCCCCCCTGACTACTGTCAAAGAGGGTCCCTTCAGCCAATCAGGGTGCGCCACGTCGTGGCACCCTCCTGATTGGCTGTGTGCTCTGTAGTGTCTGTCAGGCAGCACACGGCAGTGATACAATGTAGCGCCTATGCGCTCCATTGTAGCCAATGGTGGGAACTTTGCGGTCAGCGGTTGACCGAAAGTAACCTCACCGCTGACCGCAAAGTTCCCACCTTTGGCTACAATGGAGCGCATAGGCGCTACATTGTATCACTGCCGTGTGCTGCCTGACAGACACTACAGGAGCACACAGCCAATCAGGAGGGTGCCACGACGTGGCGCACCCTGATTGGCTGAAGGGACCCTCTTTGACAGGAGTCAGGGGGGGTCCTGGCAGTCGGGGAAAGGGGTCCCATGTGTAAACATGGGACCCCTTTCAGTGCGTGGTCGGGTTTGCGTTTTTTTTTTGTGCCAAGTACGTGGATTATTCAAAGGCCGGATTCTTCACTGGATTTTGTGAGTATAATTTTTTTCACAGGTACCCCTAGGATTCTACATGGAGAAGAGGACTGAGCCTCGTGGGAACATAGGTAAGTATGTGTGTATGTTGGTGTGCATGTATGTAATAAAGTTGTACTGTCACGGTGTGTGTGTCCTGTTTTTATTGGGGTATTTTTTTAGTAGTAGTGCTACAGGTACCAGCGGGCCCGGTTTTCCACCGCCCTAAGAGCCTGATTCTGAGTTAACAGCTAGTTCCAGTGAGTTCGTATCCTGTGATTTTCTGCAAACTACGCATGCTCCGCAGCTGACATACAACCAGGGGCGTTTTAAGAGAGAAGGAGGCCCGTGTTCAGCCTCCTCCATTCGGGCCCCCTCCTCTCTGCCCGGAGCGCTGTAGAGTCTGAGCAATAGAAGGCTCAGACTCTACTGCGCATGCGCAGATCTTCGGGAAAATGGTGCGGCGGCCATTTTCCCTGAGATTTCTCTACTGCACATGCGCAGAACTACGTGAAAATGGCCACTGAGCCATTTTCACGGAGTTCTAATAGCGCTGCGGATGCTGGCGCTGGACTTCGGAGGAGTGAGTATTTTAAAAATGGGTGCAGTGTGTGGGGTGGGGGTCCCCTCTGGACTCAGGGGCCCGTGTGCACCGCACACACTGCACCCATTATAGAAACGCCAGTGCATACAACGCTTACAACAGCAACAAATGATTCTAAGTTGTACGCATTTCAGTCTCTTCTCAACAAAGGCTGAAAGTGCATTACTGCAACAGCAGGGTGTTCGTACATAAGAGAAGTCTCTTATGGATGTGTTGCAGACATATTGCTAGAGTCGCCACCTATTCTGACACGTGTGTATGCAGAGTGCCAAGCATGGGGTAGGTGTAATTGCAGTTGCTAGTGATGACGACTGTCCTTGTGGCTGGAGGATTGCCTGTGCTGTTGCATAGATGCATATGACTCAGATATTTGAATAGGACTAATGATCCCTGGTGGCATCCGAAATTGTGACCGCATTCTAATCAACTCAGAATCAGGCCCTATAGTATATTGGTTGTATAAGGGAAGTACATAAATGCACAATATACTATTGACATTAATACAAGTATAGAGTCCTGTAACTAACATCCAGCGGCGGATTGGCCATAGGGCTCACAAGGAAGATTCCTGGTAGGCCGATGTGACTGTGGGGCCTGTTTTATGTATTGTCAAGTGGCCCCACCCCGCACATGACAGACAGCCCACCTCACACTGCATTGTCCGCATTCATTCTGTTATTCCATCTCTGCAGTACCTCAGCTCTACCATCCAGAGATGCTATGCAGCCAAAGCTACCCGGTTATGCAGTAGAGAATTTTCCACAAGGCAACCAAGTTGCGCTCGCCTTTGCCCCCCCCCCTCCTTCCCTGCCGGCATTCTGCGGCCGGGATCCTGTCATTGGGATGCTGACCACCGGGATCCCGGCCGCCGGTAACACAGCCCCAACCCCCATACACACTAGAAGACTTGAAAGATGAACAATGTGGAAGATGAACAAGTTCCCTTGAACTCCCTGACAAATGAGATTGAGTGTACACACTGAGCTTTTTTACAAACAATCTGAACGACGAACGATTTGCTCTGCTGGGATTAAGGGAATTGAGCTGCATGCATGGGCGACTGACAACTGCCTCCAACGACCACGGGTGCGGGCATTGTTCATCATTTGTTGTGTACACACTAGAACGATCTATACGATCTAAACGATTTGAATGTTCACAACCGTCGTTATCGCTTATATCTATGGAAAATATCTGCTAGTGTGTACGGGTCTTAAGTCTAACTGGACAACAATATTTTGGACCTGCCAGGTTGAAAACCTAAAAGATCTGCCCTGCTTTGTTCCGACAGCCATATTGTAGTTATCTACTGAGCCACCAAGCCCGCTGTAGGCAAGTTGGTTTGCTGACCTCCGGGATCCCGACCGTTGGCATTACAACCCCAACCCGATATATCAATATGCAATTATACTCTATTTTAAGTACTGCTGTGCATCGGCGATGGGGGCCTGCCTGCTACAATCAGTAGTGCACTGATATATAATCAATACAGTGACACTGACTGAAGAGTGTAATAATGGGTATTATAAAATGCTGATATAAAATGCATTCAGTGAGTGAGGGGGGATAATAATGAGTATTCAAGGCGATGGGACTTGCTCCAATCAGTATGCCTGGGTCACTCATTTACAATGCAGTCACATACCTCCCAACTTTGCTGTGGACCAGTGAGGGAGATTATCGCCCCCCGAAGGCGCGCCCCTGAAATTAGGGGGAGTGGCCTCATGGCAAGTGCCGCTATTGCAAGCCACGTCCCCATTTTCATCATTGTGGGGGCATGAACAGTACTCAGAGAGCTGCTGGTCATGCCCCCTTTCCCTCTCTGCCGTGAATAGATGCTGTGCGCATGCGCACAGCATCTATTCACCGCTGCTCTGCTCAGAGCAGCGAGTGACAGGGGGATCTCCCAACTGCCCCCCCACCGCGGGACAGCGGGACAGAACGTAAAAACGGGACTGTCCCGCCAAAATCGGGACAGTTGGGAGGTATGCAGTCAGTGAGTGAGGGTGTAATAATGGGATATGAGAACCTACTACATACAGTGAGGGGAGCACTGATCTAAAATGCAGTAACTGAGTGGTGTGATAATGGAAATTAGAGGTGAGGGGACACGGTGCAATCAGTGAAGAGGGGAAAGAGGAGGAAAAAAGGAGATTTATGGAAAGACTTACCATGGTTAAATCTCTTTCTGTGAGGTACACTGGGTTCCACAGGGAATACATCGGGGGTGTAGAGTAGAATCTTGATCCGAGGCACCAACAGGCTAAAGCTTTAACTGTTCCCAGGATGCATTGCACCACCTCCTCTATAACCTTGCCTCCAGGCACTGGAGCTCAGTTTTGTTAACCGGTCCAATGCAGTAGCAGGTAACCAGTCCAATGCAGTAGCAGGTAAGAGAGATGGTAGATGTTAGTCACATAGAACCACATTCTCACGACAGGAGAAGGGAGTAGCAGCTAATGCCATACAAACCCAAAGAAGCTAAGTGCGCCAGGGTGGGCACCCTGTGGAATCCAGTGTACCTCACAGAAAGAGATTTAACCATGGTAAGTCTACCATAAATCTCCTTTTCTGCAGCGGTACACTGGGATTCCACAGGGAATACATCGGGGATGTCCTAAGGCAGTTCCACATGGGAGGAGATGCACCGTAGCAGGCACAAGAACCCGGCATCCAAAGGAAGCATCCTGGGAGGCGGAAGTATCAAAGGCATAGAACCTGATGAACGCGTTCACTGAGGACCACGTAGCCGCCTTGCACAATTGTTCAGCGGACGCGCCTCGGCGAGCCGCTCAAGAAGGTCCAACAGACCGAGTAGAATGGGCTTTAATAGCAGCAGGATCTGGAAGACCAGCCTGTGCATAGGCTTGTGCAATCACCATTCTAATCCATCTGGCTAAGGTTTGCTTATTCGCAGGCCAGCCATGTTTGTGAAAACCAAAAAGTATAAAAAGGGTATCTGACCTCCTGAGGGAGGCAGTCCTCTCTACATAAATACGGAGAGCCCGTACCACATCCAAAGACCGCTCTTTGGAAGACAAACCAGAAGAGATAAACTAGACCTTCTGAGGAAACCGTCATAAATTATAGGACGCTGAAACATGTTAAGGGATCCTCACCCGACTTCTATACCAGTTTGATCTTGGAAACGCTGCCCACCACCGGACAACGCTCTCCTTCGTTGCTGCACTGTGTCGCTGCCCGACTGACGTCTCACACGGAACACCGCTCTCCTTGCTGCTACGGACTCTATATTGCACTTGGAACAGGTAGTCGTTACCCGGACACTTGCTATGTGAATACCGGAGTACAAGTTCTTTCACCTGTGTGTGCAACTATTGTTGCTATGAACTGAGTCTAGAGGAGTTTGGATACTAT
The DNA here is from genome assembly GCF_028390025.1 of Pseudophryne corroboree. Classification (NCBI taxonomy): domain Eukaryota; kingdom Metazoa; phylum Chordata; class Amphibia; order Anura; family Myobatrachidae; genus Pseudophryne; species Pseudophryne corroboree. Next base: position 389,589,939 of record NC_086450.1, read on the forward strand.
TTATCTTTTATCTAGAGACTGTCTGGGCCCACTAGTGAAAATAAGTACAAGGCTTACTAAGAGGTGGAGCACGGCGCTATCCTACAAAAATATTGGTGGACTAAGTACAATTTGGCAGCTATACAAATAATTCGTTATAAGATATATTGCTAATAATTGATGTGATTTGCCGGGTATACTGGTACAGGTTGAGTATCCCTTATCCAAAATGCTTGGGACCAGAGGTATTTTGGATATCGGATTTTTCCGTATTTTGGAATAATTGCATGCCATAATGAGATATCATGGTGATGGGACCTAAATGTAAGCACAGAATTCATTTATGTTACATATACACCTTATACATGCAGCCTGAAGGTAATTTTAGCCAATATTTTTTATAACTTTGTGCATTAAACAAAGTGTGTCTACATTCACACAATTCATTTATGTTTCATATACACCTCATACACACAGCCTAAAGGTCATTTAATACAATACTTTTAATATCTTTGTGTATTAAACAAAGTTTGTGTACATTGAGCCATCAAAAAACAAAGGTTTCACTATCTCACTCTCACTCAAAAAAGTCTGTATTTCGGAATATTGCGTATTTCGGAATATTTGGATATGGGATACTCAACCTGTACTATATTAAGGGTGCTTTTATAAGAAATGTTTTATGCTATAATTTTTTAATATTGTGTATATATAATACATTTTCCAATCGCTAAGCGCTCTCTTTCACTATATATTCTATTTTTGTTGTAAACCTCTTTCAGATTACTATACTGGGAGCTGCATACGATTGGTTATAGGTGGTCAGCACAATTATACATTTTTACAAGAATTTCTAGTGTTTTCTGTGTATTTAAATATACATAGGGGTATATGCAATTGCGGTCGAATTCCCGAAAATGTCGAAAAACGGGACATTTTCGCCCCCCAAAAAAATTCGACAATGCAATACAGTACTTTTCACCAAAAAAACGGCTATTCCAAATTCGACTTTTTGAAATTCGACATTTGTCAAATTCGACATTTCTGCAATGGTACAAATGCGGCATTTTGACAAAAGTATATTCAATTGAAGATTGTAAATACGACAACAGTGCTTTTAGACAGTAAATTCGTCATTTTCAATCCGCCACACTTTGCTGGCGGAATGTAATAAAAAAAATTTAAAAACATGTTTTTTTTGTGTTTTTTTTTATTGGTAATAGCATATCTATTTATATTAGAAGGGATTAGGTACTTGGCTTGTCTATTTAGGAGGCACAAGTATTATTTATATATTTTTTAAAAATTATTATTATTATTTTTTAATGGAATGGTGTAAAAATCAGAAAAAAAATGTGCGGGGTCCCCCCTCCTAAGCATAACCAGCCTCGGGCTCTTTGAGCCGGTCCTGGTTGCCAAAATACAGGGAAAAAATGACAGGGGATCCCCCGTATTTTAACAACCAGCACCGAGCTCTGCGCCTGGTCCTTGTGCAAAAAATACGGGGGACAAAAAGAGTAGGGGTCCCCCGTATTTTTTGTACCAGCACCGGGCTCCACTAGCTGGACAGATAATGCCACAGCCAGGGGTCACTTTTATACAGCGCCCTGCGGCCGTGGCATTAAATACCCAACTAGTCACCCCTGGCCGGGGTACCCTGGAGGAGTGGGGACCCCTTCAATCAAGTGGTCCCCCCCACCAGCCACCCAAGGGCCAGGGGTGAAGCCCGAGGCTGTCCCCCCCATCCAAGGGCTGCAGATGGGGGGCTGATAGCCTTGTTGAAAATGTGAGAATATTGTTTTTTGCAGAAGAACTACAAGTCCCAGCAAGCCTCCCCCGCAAGCCGGTACTTGGAGAACCACAAGTACCAGCATGCGGGGGGAAACAGGGCCGCTGGTACCTGTAGTTCTACTGCAAAAAAAATACCCAAATAAAAACAGGACCCAGACACCGTGAAAGTATAACTTTATTACATACATGCCGACGCACATACTTACCTATGTTGACACGCCGACTCTGGCCTCGTCTCCAATGTCGACGTCCGGGGTACCTGAAAATAAAATTATACTCACCTGATCCAGTGTCTGGTTCTTTTATTGTTATCCACGTACTTGGCAAAACAAAAAAAAGCATTTACCCGAACCAGACGGACTGAAAGGGGTCCCATGTTTACACATGGGACCCCATTCCCCGAATGCAGAGACCCCCCGTGACTTCTGTCACAGAAAGGTCCCTTCAGCCAATCAGGAAGCGCCACTTTGTGGCACTCTCCTGATTGGCTTTGCGCGTCTGAGCTGGCAGACAGCGCATCGCACAGCTCCCTCCATTAGTTTCAATGGTGGGAACTTTGCAGTCAGCGGTGGGGTTACCCGCGGTCAGCGGCTGACCGCGGGTGACCTCACTGCTGACCGCAAAGTTCCCACCATTGAAGATAATGGAGGGGGCTGTGCGATGCGCGTCTGACAGCTCCGACGCGCATACAGCCAATCAGGAGAGTGCCACGAAGTGGCGCTTCCTGATTGGCTGAAGGGACCTTTCTGTGACAGGAGTCACGGGGGTCTCTGCATTCGGGGAAAGGGGTCCCATGTGTAAACACGGGACCCCTTTCAGTCCGTCTGGTTCGGGTAAATGCGTTTTTTTGTTTTGCCAAGTACGTGGATTACAATAAAAGAACCGGACACTGGATCAGGTGAGTATAATTTTATTTTCAGGTACCCCGGACGTCGACATTGGAGATGAGGCCAGAGTCGGCGTGTCAACATAGGTAAGTATGTGTGTCGGCATGTATGTTATAAAGTTATACTTTCACGGTGTCTGTGTCCTGTTTTTATTTGGGTATTTTTTTTGCAGTAGAACTACAGGTACCAGCGGGCCCGTTTCCCCCCCGCATGCTGGTACTTGTGGTTCTCCAAGATCGGCTTGTGGGGGAGGCTTGCTGGGACTTGTAGTTCTTCTGCAAAAAAAAAATATTCTCACATTTTCAACAAGGCTATCAGCCCCCCATCCGCAGCCCTTGGATGGGGGGGGGGACAGCCTCGGGTTTCACCCCTGGCCCTTGGGTGGCTGGGGGGGGACCTCTTGATTGAAGGGGTCCCCACTCCTCCAGGGTACCCCGGCCAGGGGTGACTAGTTGGGTATTTAATGCCACGGCCGCAGGGCGCTGTATAAAAGTGACCCCCGGCTGTGGCATTATCTGTCCAGCTAGTGGAGCCCGGTGCTGGTACAAAAAATACGGGGGGCCCCTACTCTTTTTGTCCCCCGTATTTTTTGCACCAGGACCAGGCGCAGAGCCCGGTGCTGGTTGTTAAAATATGGGGGATCCCCTGTCATTTTTTTCCCGTATTTTGGCAACCAGGACCGGCTCAAAGAGCCCGAGGCTGGTTATGCTTAGGAGGGGGGACCCCACGCAATTTTTTTTCGGGTTTTCTTACCGTTCCCCCCCCCCCCCGTTTTTTTAAACATTTTTAAAAATCTAATCAAAATCCGTCAAATCGGCCGTTTTTCGACAGCGGGACTGTCAAATTCATTTTTTATTGAATATGTCTGATTCCGGCACCCACCTGCCGGAATTCGACGGTCAAATTGTGTCGAATTTAAAAACGGGCGAAAAAGTGCCACAATTCGGCCGGAATTGCACATACCCCATAGTGTTCTTTTTTGCACCTGAATTATTCTTGGGGCCCACGGCTGTGTGGGTGCGAACACTGCAGATCGGCTGTTGTTGTTTGTACGCACCCAGCATTGTGTCCTCTAAATTCTTACAGATGAGATAAAGGCCAGAATTACAATCTCTTGGTTAAGATGAAAAGATGATACCACCTTAGGTAGATAACCAGGGCGAGTTCGAAGAACTGCCCGGTCATGGTGAAAAATCAGAAATGGTGGATGACAGGACAAAGCGCCTAACTCTGACACCCTCCTAGCAGAGGCAATAGCCAGTAAAAACACGACTTGAAGTGTAAGACATTTAAGATCCAGACTCAAGAGGTTCAAATGGAGACTCTTGTAGGGCATTTAAGACAACAGACAGATCCCATAGAGCCACAGGAGGGAAATAGGGAGGCTGAATCCGTAAAACACGCTGAGTGAAAGCATGAACGTCAGGAATAGACGCAATTTTCCTCTGAAACCACACTGACAAGGAAGATATATGAACCTTGAGGGAGGCCAGATGAAGGCTTAAATCTAGGCCTTGTTGCAGAAAAGCCAAAAGCCTGGAAGTTCTGAACGAATAGGCATCATAGTTCTTAACAGCACACCATGTGAAGTAAGAGTTCCAGACCCTGTAATAAATCCGTGCAGAAGCCGGTTTGCGGGCCTTCAACATAGTTTGAATAACCACCTCAGAGAATCCTTTGGCCCTCAGGAGTGAAGCGTCAAGAGCCACGCCATCAAAGCCAGTCTGACCAGGTCTGGATAGATACAAGGGCCCTGTACGAGGAGGTCTTGGCATTGAGGAATCAGAAGAGGTCGCTCTATCGATAGACCCTGCAGGTCTGAGAACCAATGCCGTCTGGGCAACGCTGGAGCGACTAGAAGTAGCATTCCTCTTGCTTGCTTAAACTTCCATAGTACCCTGGGCAGGAGTGACACTGGAGGGAACACGTATGGCAGCCGAAAGTTCCATCGAATTGCCAGTGCATCCACGAATGCTGCTTGAGGATCCCTTGTTCTTGATCCGAAGACTGGAACCTCGTGATTGTGTCGAGACGCCATCAGGTCTACATCTGGTAGGCCCCACTTGTCCACTAGGAGATGAAAGACTTCCGGATGAAAACTCCACTCTCTGGCGTGAACTTCCTGACGACTGAGATAGTCCGCTTCCCAGTTGAGGACTCCAGGAATGAACACTGCCAATATTGCTGGCAGATGGCATTCCGCCCAACATAGGATTTTTGATACTTCCAACATTGCCATGCGGCTTTGATTGCCACTTTATGATTTATGTACGCCACCATGGTGACGTCTGATTGTACTTGAACGGGCCTGTTCTGTACTAGAGGCAGGGTCAGTGTCAACGCACGCGCACAGCGTCTATTCAGTGCAGATAGGAGGAGAGGGGTCATGCCAGCAGCTCATGGAGTGCTGGACATGCCCTCTCAGTGATGAAAATGGGGGCGTGGCTTGTGATAGCGGATCCTCCGCAAAGCCACGCCCCCTTGTCATAGCCGTGCGTGTGTCCCTCTTTACCTAGGAGGAAAGTTGGGAGGTATGTACTTGTACTAAATATTCAGATAGCACACTTGTTCTTAACTAACACTGTCTAAAATGACATGTAGAATACTTACGTGTCTGTAAAAGCACAGCGCTGATGAGACAGGCGGCTTTACAGAGGAGACAGAGCCCTGCAGTCCCGGAGATCAGCCCAGCTAGTAGTAAAGATGGCGCCAAAATCTCTGTCAGGTAGTGAGGGAGAGTGAAATGCAGCTCCAGGGCGAGAACACCAGCAGTAGATGATGCCCGGAGCTGGGGGAGGGGCTACAGGTCAGCGCCTTATCCCCTATGCTGGTCTTCTCCACCGGGTAATGTGGAGCCTATGTAAAACGGATTTTAGCAAATCCGACCTGTGCTCCCTGCCCTGGTGGATATAGTGGGGTCCCTGTGCAGTACAGTGTCCATTCCAGTGGCACGGTCCGTCTGCTGGGGCCGCGACCGGACCGCGATTTACCGGCAGGTTCCAACTGTGGGACCCTCTTACCTCCTCCCTGATGTGCAGCCACACGATCCTGGAGAGTGTCAGCTGTGGTGTGCCTGATGACCGGTGCGCCTTCGCTGCAAGTACCCGGGAACCCAGCCGCCGGAGTATGCAGCGCTGCTGGGGAGGTGATGGAGCCGCAGCACAGAATGTTAGACTGATATAAACAGTGCTGCAGAACTTGAAGTCTTCTTAAAAAGCTCTTTTCAGGGATGCCTAACGCAGCCCCACCTGTTAGTGACCTGCTCTGCAGGCACCAACTTACAAACTGAGCTCCAATGCCTGGAGGCGGGGTTATAGAGGAGGCGGTGCAATGCATTCTGGGAACAGTCAAAGCTTTAGCCTGTTGGTGCCTCGGATCAAGATCCAATTCTACACCCCTAATATATTCCATGTGGAATCCATGTGTACCCCGCTGCAGAAACAACAAATAATGTAATAAGCATAAAGCAGGAATGAAAATATAGTGCTATGGATTGTTTGAGGGAGGGGGGCCCTAAATCGGTATCTTGCTTAGGGTTCCATGAAGTCTAACTCCACCTCTGCTGGTATGTTATACCTCTTGTGCTGCCCATGTGGTGCCACAATTTTACAGGGCCACTTTTAGTTTCCATTCTGTGCCTGGTCTCAGACACAACTGCAGCAAAAGACGCAAGGAAGGCTGCAAATGCGAACAATCAGGCCCTATGAGGAGGAATTCTGCCCCTCTACAGTCCCCACCTCCACATCAGACCACTACCACATTAGGGCTGCTTCCATAAATTTCCTAGCCTGGTTTTTCATCCCAATCCTTTCCTGCTAACATCTGTACTAACAATAAGTCAGAATGTTGTCATTTATACTTTGTTATGTCATTTGTCCATTTTTCAGTATAGGGGGTCTATGTATTAAGCCTTGGAGAGAGATAAAGTGGAAGGAGATAAAGTACCAGGCAATCCGCTCCTGTCATGTTACAGGCTGGGTTTGAATAATGACCGTTAGAAGCTAGTTGGTTGGTATTCTTGGGGAGATGTTCTATGCAGTGGAAAGAGTGGAGAAGTGAGCCAGTGGAGAAGTTGCCCATGGCAACCAATCAGCATTGAAATAACATCTATAATTTGCATACTATAAAAATATACAGAGCAGCTGATTGCTTGCCATGGGCAACGTCTCCACTGGCTCACTTCTCCACTTTTTTCATTGCTTAGTCCAACTCCCCCATTTTCTCTCCACTTTCGCTCTGTCCAAGCTTTATTACATAGACCTCTCAATCTTTATGTAGAAAAAGAAATATGATGAGATGTATCAAACCTTGAAAAGAGATAACGTGGAGAGTGAAAATGTACCAACCAATCATCTTCTGTCTTTAAAAAAAAAAAAAAAGCCTGTAAAATGTCAGAAGCTGATTGGTTGGTATTTTATCTCTCTCCAAGGCTTGGTATAACTCCCCTAAAATAACATTATTTACCCTGTAACATTATGGTCTTACAAACACTGTAGAAAAGTAATCAGTGACGTCGATTTCCATGGTAATCGACTCAATAGGTACATTAATTCACATTTATCTGAGGTAACAATAAACCTTGAACTGACAGAACACAAATTGTCACTAACAGTATTTGATGATGAAAAACCTTTTCCTCCAATGGCATTGTGCTGTATGTGGTGAGAAGCACCACCTTCTCTTATGTGACTATTTGCTCCTGCTCTCAGCTTCATATTATCAAGGATAACACAGTCCCCTCTATCAATGCTTCTGCTTTGTCCTTGTTTTTTTTTTAATCCACTCAGAACAAGCATTATATTATCAGGAAATTATGAATTTGTTTAACATGGAGCCTCTCCAGCATTTTACAGTCATAACCACCACTACACGGCATACAGTAATATTGTGGTTCTATTGAATTAAGTGTTTATGTTGCAGACGATGGGGCTTATGTAAAAGACTGCACGATGCAGGCTGTGTGGGATTTCCGGCGAGTACACCCGTATTTCTCTTACGTCCTAGAGGATGCTGGGGACTCCGTAAGGACCATGGGATAGACGGGCTCCGCAGGAGACATGGGCACTTTAAGAAAGACTTTAGATCTGGTGTGCACTGGCTCCTCCCTCTATGCCCCTCCTCCAGACCTCAGTTTGATACTGTGCCCAGTGGAGACTGGGTGCTTTTCAGAGAGCTCTCCTGAGCTTTCTGACAGAAAGTATATTTGTTAGGTTTTTTATTTTCAGGGAGCCTGCTGGCAACAGACTCCCTGCATCGAGGGACTGAGGGGAGAGAAGCAGACCTACTTCTGTGAGTTCAAGGCTCTGTTTCTTAGGCTACTGGACACCATTAGCTCCAGAGGGAGTCAGAACACAGGTCTCACCCTGGAGTTCGTCCCGGAGCCGCGCCGCCGTCCTCCTCACAGAGCCAGAAGATAGAAGCCGGGTGAGTATGAGAAGAAAAGAAGACTTCAGAGGCGGCAGAAGACTTCATGATCTTCACTGAGGTAACGCACAGCAGTGCAGCTGTGCGCCATTGCTCCCACACACCTCACACACGGCAGTCACTGTAAGGGTGCAGGGCACAGGGGGGGGCGCCCTGGGCAGCAATTTAAACCTAATTTCTGGCAAAAGAGATATATATATACAGCTAGGCACTGTATATATAAAGAGCCCCCGCCAGTTTTTATTATATATAAGCGGGACAGAAGCCCACCACCGAGGGGGCGGGGCTTCTCCCTCAGCACTCACCAGCGCCATTTTCTCCACAGCACAGCTGAGAGGAAACTCCCCGGACTCTCCCCTGCTTATCCACGGTAAAAGGGGGTTTCAGAGAAGAGGGGGGGGGGGCACATAATTGGCAGCAAATAATAGTATTACAGCCAGGGGCGGAACTGTGGGGGGCAGTGGAGTCGGCTGCCGCCGGGCTCCTGACCTCAAGGGGGCACTTCTCCTCCACTGTCTCCCGCTGACGATCGCTCGCTGATACTTTTTTTTTTAACGATTTTTACAGACTGAGGAGCTCAAGCTGCACTGTGGTGGGGAAGGTGTAGTTGGGGGTGCTGGGGGTACTTTGATAAATGTTGGAAGCACTGTGTTTTGTGTGTGAATGTTTTAAGTGAGGGGTGTGTGTGTGTGTGTGTGTGTGTGTGTGTGTGTGTGTGTGTGTGTGTTTTTAAGGAAAGTTGTGTGTTCAAGTAAAAGAGGCATGTGTGTGTGTGTAAGTGAATGGCATATATGTGTGTGTGTGTGTGTGTGTGTGTGTGTGTGTGTGTGTGTGTGTAAGTGAGAGGCATGTGTGTGTGTGTAAGTGAGAGGCATGTGTAAGTGAGAGGCGTGTGTGTGTGAGAGGCATGTGTGTATGTGTGTGTAAGTGAGAGGAGGGTGTGTGTGTATAAGTGAGAGGCATGTGTATAATGAGAGGCATGTGTGTGAGAGGCATGCATGTGTGTGTGAGGCATGTGTGTGTGAGAGGCATGTGTGTGTAAGTGAGAGACGTGTGTGTGTGAGAGGCACGTGTGTGAGAGGAAAGGATTAAAGGAGGCATTTGAGCATTTCTACAGGACTATTGGGGTCATTCCAACCCGTTCGCATGCAGCGGTTTCTCGCTGCGGTGCGAACGGGTGCGGAATGCGCATGCGCGGTGGATGCTGTGCGCGTGTGCAATGTTGCCCAGCGACAGAGGTCGCCGGGTTACGTCGCGCCTACCGACGGAAGTGGTCGCAGAGGCGACCGCTAAGAAGATTGACAGGAAGGAGGCGTGGCAGGGCGGATCCGGACCGTTGGAGACCGTTTTCGGGGAGTGGTGAGTAAAACGCAGGCGTGTCCAGGACAACGGAGGGCGGAGGTGTGACGTCAAAGCCGGCCCCAGCATCACAGAGATCGTCTCACAGGTTAAGTATGTCCAGGCCTAGTCTTCTTTTGCTTGAATTTTTTTTAGCTTAGCAGGGCTGCACAAGTGTTCGCAGCCCTGCTAAGCTAAAATACACTCCCCCATAGGCGTGTACTAGTTGCTGGCTGCGATCAACTCGGAATGACCACCTATGTACAGAGCACACACCTGGTCTGGGTACACGCTACCTTACAAATATATGGAGGGGGGGGGGGTGTGTGTGTGTGAGGCGTGTGTGTGTGTGTGTGTGTGTGTGTGTGTGTGTGTGTGTGTGTGTGTGTGTGTGTGTGTAAGTGAGAGGCATGTGCAGGTGTGTTTAAGTGAAAGCGGTGTGTGTGTGTGTGTTTTTAAGTGAAGGAGGCATGTGTGTGTGTGTGTGTGTGTGTGTGTGAGTGAAAGAGGCACGTGTGAGAGGCATGTGTGAGTTTTTAAGTGAAAGCGGCGGGCATGTGTGTTTTTAAGTGAAGGAGGCATGTGTGTGTGAGTGAAAGAGGCATGTGTGTGTTTTTAAGTGAAAGAGGCTTGTGTGTGTTTAAGTGAAAGGCGTTTGTGTGTTAAAGTGAAAGCGGCGTGTGTGTATGTTTAAGTGAAAGAGGCGTGTGTGTGCTTTTAAGTGAATGAGGTGTTTGTGTATTCTTTATATATATCGGCACACCGCTGCGCCAAAGCATCTCCATCGAGACCTGTTGGCGGGTGAGGGAGCACTGTAGGTGTACTATAAAGGTATGCTGGTATCTGTTTTTATTGTAATGACTGACTTGGAGTGCGTCCACTTTTTATGTGTATCTATATTACTATTGGGAAAGGTACCTGTGCACGCTACTACTGTTCACCCTGAGTGCCGGATAGTTACATATGGTATGTATGTGTATATGTAGGGGGGCACCAACATTTATCATGCCTCCGGGGCGACTGGGACGAACTTACGCCTCTGATTACAACGCTACTGGGTAAACACATTGTGTGTTTTTTCCTGGGGTTTTAGCGCTGGGTGTATGCTGGCATACTCTCTCTCTGGGGCAGATGTATGAAGCCTGGAGAAGTGATAAAGCAGTGATAAGTGGAAGGTGATAACGCACCAGCCAATCATTACGGGTTTGAAAAATGACAGTATGGAGCTGATTGGCTGGTGCGTTATCACCTTCCACTTATCACTGCTTTATCACTTCTCCAGGCTTAATACATCTACCCCTCTGTCTCTCCAAAGGGCCTTGTGGGGGAACTGTCTTCAGATAACAGGATTCCCTGAGTGTGTGCTGTGTCGGTACATGTGTGTCGACATGTCTGAGGTAAAAGGCTCTTCTAAGGAGGAGATGGAGCAAATGTGTGTGTGTGGTGTCTCCGGCGACAACGCCGACACCTGACTGGATATGTGGAATTAAGTGCTGAGGTAAATTTATTGCACAAAAGATTAGAGAACAGACAGGGAATCTACCCATGTCTGTCCCTATGTCGCAGGGACCTTCAGAGTCTCAAAACGCCCACTATCCAAAATAATAGACACTGATACCAACACGGAGTCTGACTCCAGTGTCGACTACGATGATGCAAAGTTACAGCCAAAACTGGCAGAAAAGTATTCAATATATGATTATTGTAATAAAAGATGTTTTGCATATCACTGATGACCCATCTGTCCCTGACACGAGGGTAAACATGTTTAAGGGGAAGAAAGCTGAGATAACATTTCCCCCCTCTCATGAACCAAATGAATTGTGTGAAAAAGAGAGGGAATCTCCAGACAAGAAACTGCAGTTTCCCAAAAGAATTCTCATGACGTATCCTTTCCCTGCTAGGGCCAGGATACGATGGGAATCCTCCCCTAGGGTGGACAAGGCGTTGACACGTTTACCCAAAAGGTAGCGCTGACATACCAAGATACAGCTACCCTCAGGGATCCTGCAGATAGCATGCAGAAAAGTACTTTGAAGTCCATTTACACACATTCTGGTACACTACTCAGACCGGCGATTGTGTCGCATGGGTTTATAGCGCTGTAGCAGCGTGGACAGATACCTTATCAGCGGAGATTGAAACCCTAGATAAGGATACCATGTTATTGACCCTAGGATATATAAAAGATGCTGTCTTATATATAAGACATGCTCAAAGAGACATTGGTCTACTGCGTTCTAGAGTCAACGCTAGGTCGATTTCTGCTAGACGTGTCCTGTGGAACATGCAATGAACAGGTGATGCCGACTAAAAGAGGCATATGGAGGTTTTACCTTACAAGGGTGAGGAATTGTGTGGAGAAGGGCTCTCGGACCTGGTCTCCACAGCTATAGCTGGTAAATCTGATCTTTTGCCTTATATTCCCTCACAGCCTAAGAAAGCACGACATTATCAAATGCAGTCCTTTCGGTCGCAGAAAACCAAGAAAGTACGAGGAGCGTCCTTTCTTACCAGAGGTAAGGGCGCAGGGCACAGCTAGTTCCCAGGAACAGAAGTCCTCCCCGGCCTCTACTAAATCCACCGCATGACGCTGGGGCTCCGCTAAGGGAGTCCGCCCCAGTGGGAGCACGTATTCGACTCTTCAGCCACATCTGAGTTCACTCACAGGTGGATCCCTGGGCAATAGAAATTGTTTCTCAGGGTTACAAGCTGGAATTCGAAGAGGTGCCTCCTCGCCGGTTTTCCTTATCGGCCCTACCGGCTTCTCCCCCAGAAAGGGAGATAATATTAAATACAATTCACACATTGTATCTCCAACAGGTGGTGCTCAAGGTTCCCCTCCTTCAACAAGGAAGGGGATATTACTCAACCTTGGCTGTAGTCCCGAAACCGGACGGTTAGGTCAGACCTATTTTAAAAATTAAAATCTCTGAACCTATACTTGAAAAGGTTCAAATTCAAGGTGGAATCGCTCAGAGCGATCATCGCCAGCCTGGAAGGGGGGATTTTATGGTGTATCTAGACATAAAGGCTGCAAAGTGGTCCGGATCACATCTACAGATGCATCAGTTTATCACCCTGTCCCCTAGGGCCAGGGTGTCTCTCCTATGGTGGCTGCAGAGTGCTCACCTTCTGCAGGGTCGCAGGTTCGCCATCCAGGACTGGATTCTGGTAGCCACGGACGCGAGCCTCCGAGGTGGGGGAGCAGTCACGCAGGGAAGAAACTTCCAAGGTCTTTGGGTTAAGTTTAAAAAAAAAAAAAAAAACTTATTCAAATCAACATCCTGGAGCTGAGGGCCATATACAACGCCCTTCGGCAAGCGGAAACATTGCTTCGCGACCTACCGGTTCTGATCCAGTCAGACAACATCACCGCAGTGGCTCATGTAAACCGCCAAGGCGGCACAAAGAGCAGAGTGGAATTGGCAGAAGCCACCAGGATTCTCCGCTGGGCGGAAAATCATGTAAGCGCATTTTCAGCAGTTCATTCCAGGAGTGGACAACTGAGAAGCAGACTCCCTCAGCAAACACGACCTGCATCCAAGAGAGGACTTCTTTAGGAAGCCTTTGCACAGATTGCAAGTCAGTGGGAACTGCCACAGATAGACATGATGGCGTCCCGCCTCAACAAGAAGCTACAGAGGTATTGCACCAGGTCAAGAGACCCTCAGGCAGTAGCTGTAGATACCCTAGTGACACCATGCGTGTTCCAGTCGGTCTATGTATTTCCACCTCTTCCTCTCATACCCAAGGTGTTGAGAATAGTAAGAGAAAGAGGAGTGAGAACAATCCTCATTGTTCCAGATTGGCCACGAAGGACCTGGTATCCGGATCTGCAGAAAATGCTCACAGAAGATCCGTGGCCTCTTCCTCTGAGACAGGACCTGTTTGCAACAGGGGCCCTGTCTATTCCAAGACTTACCGCGGCTGCGTTGGACGGCATGGCGGTTGAACACCGGATCCTAGCGGATAAGGGTATTCCGGATGAGGTCATTCCTACGCTAATAAAGGCTAGGAAGGACATGACATCTAAACATTGTCACCGTATATGGCGAAAATATGTTTCTTGGTGTGAGGCCAGGAATGCTCCTACGGAAGAATTCCATCTGGGCCGTTTCTTTCACTTCCTGCAAACTGGAGTGAATTTCGGCCTAAAATTAGGATCTATTAAGGTTCAGATTTCGGCCTTATCCATTTTCTTTCAAAAGGAATTGGCCTCTCTCCCTGAAGTACAAACTTTTGTGAAGGGAGTACTGCATATTCAGCCTCCTTTTGTACCTCCGGTGACGCCTTGGGACCTTAACGTGGTGTTAAGTTTCATGAAGTCACACTGGTTTGAACCACTTAAAGCGGTGGAGTTGAAAAATCTCACTTGGAAGGTGGTCATGTTATTAGCCTTGGCTTCGGCTAGGCGAGTGTCAGAATTAGCGGCTTTATCACATAAAAGCCCCTATCTGGTTTTCCATATGGATAGAGCGGAATTGCGGACCCGTCCTCAATTCCTGCCAAAAGTGGTTTCATCCTTTCATATGAACTATTGTGGTGCCTCTGGCTACGCGTGACTTGGAGGATCCCGAGTCCCTTGATGTGGTCAGGGCTTTGAAAATTTACGTGGCCAGATCGGCTACAGTCAGAAAAACAGAAGCACTGTTTGTCATGTATGCAACCAACAAGATTGGTGCCCCTGCATCAAAGTAGACTATTGCTCGCTGGATCTGTAACACGATTCAGCAGGCGCATTCTACGGCGGGATTGCCGTTACCTAAATCGGTCAAGGCCCATTCCACTAGGATGGTGGGCTCTTCTTGGGCGGCTGGCAGAGGGGTCTCGGCGCTACAGCTGTGCCGAGCTACTACTTGATCGGGTTCAAACTCCTTTGCAAAATTCTATAAGTTTGATACCCTGGCTGAGGAGGACCTCCTGTTTGCTCTATCGGTGCTGCAGAGTCATCCGCACTCTCCCGCCCGTTTGGGAGCTTTGGTATCATCCCCATGGTCCTTACGGAGTCCCCAGCATCCTCTAGGACGTAAGAGAAAATAAGATTTTAAACGTTAAATCTTTTTCTCGTAGTCCGTAGAGGATGCTGGGCGCCCGTCCCAAATGCGGACTACTTTTGCAAGACTTGTATATAGTTATTGCTTAAATAAGGGTTATGTTATAGTCTCATCGGTCTTGGACTGATGCCATGTCGTTTTCATACTGTTAACTGGATAGTATATCACAAGTTATACGGTGTGATTGGTGTGGCTGGTATGAATCTTGCCCTTGGATTAACAAAAATCCTTTCCTCGTGCTGTCCGTCTCCTCTGGGCACAGTTTCTCTAACTGAGGTCTGGAGGAGGGGCATAGAGGGAGGAGCCAGTGCACACCAGATCTAAAGTCTTTCTTAAAGTGCCCATGTCTCCTGCGGAGCCCGTCTATCCCATGGTCCTTACGGAGTCCCCAGCATCCTCAACGGACTACGAGAAAAAGATTTACTGGTAGGTTTAAAATCTTATTTTTAAAATGGCAATCATTTACAGTGCAAAACCAGGTTGGTTGGTTTTGCTATGTAAATGATTGCCGCTTTAAAAATACAGCATAGTGGATTTGCTATGTAAATGACTGCCACTTTAAAAATACAGAGATACTCGCCAGTATTTCCGCACAGCCTGTATCTTGAAGGCTATTACATATACCCCATTTATATTATTTTTTTTCCACTAGCAGTCGGCATCTGCATTTTAATCTACTGGTGTTTCCTGTATAGTTATATTATTGATATTTAGCCTAGAATGCAGAGGAGAAAGAATGAGAGGAGGAGGAATGATGAGGAGGAGTAATGATGATGATCAGGAGGAGAAATGATGGGTAGAAGGGCTTTTCTGTGGCATAATGTGTATAAGGGACTCTACTGTGTTGTATAATGTGTATGAGGGGTACTACTGTGTGGTGTAATGTGTATAAGGGGTACTACTGTGTGGTGTAATGTGAATAACAGACACTACTGTGCAGTGTAATGTGAATTGCTACTATTCTGTGGACACACCCCTTACCCACAAAGTTGCGTCCTTTTATTTTTGGTGCGCTATCACGATTTTGAATATGAGGAGGGGGGTGGGGGGGTCACCAATTTTCTTTGTGGCATAGGGCACCAAAATGTACAGTTACGTCTCGCACCTCCCTGCAGACTCTGGGTCCTAGTGCCTGGTGTGTGTGCAGCATAGAAGACAGTGCAGAGTGCTGCTCTACCAACAGATACAGTATTACACTTATGCAACTGGGCCATAAAACTATGCTATTGTACTTTAAAGGCCTTACATCAATGTGTTTTCCTATTAAGTAATAAGCTAATAATGTTCAGCTCGTTAGATTGTCCCTACAATATTTGCTAGGGCAGTTTGGGGAGTACAAAATACTTGTGAGACCACCAGACCAATCATTTATATTTTCCTTGTGAAAAGTACAAAAGCTATAGGGTTTTAAATGTACAGTAATTAACAATCAATTAATTAATTTCAAATGGCTCATTCTGTGTCAGTTAGGTCCCACGTCCCCTTTAAATAAGTTTGACGAGCTGTTCCAAGATGTAGAAGAGGGTTAATTGAGATCTGCTGAAAGCTACAATCTGTACAAGTTTCTTGGACGCTTAAAGTTAAACTTAAACAGCCTCAGGAGCCCTGAGACATATTGATCACAATTACATGATCTTACCGAGCTTGATTCGGATGACTCAATTGCTTTATGTTTCCGGGCATACGAAGCACAGCAAGATACAAGGAAGCTGGCTTCAGTTTTGCAGAAACATTATAAAAAAGAGATTTTTACATTATGTTATTGTTTACTTTTGATTTATTGCAAGCCTTGTGTCATGGAAACATTTCTAGAATATATATGAAGAGTTGATACCTACAATATGGCTGTTGGAACAAAGCAGAGCAGATCTTTTAGGTTTTCAACCTGGCTGGTCCAACATAGGGGTATATTTACTAAGGTCCCGATTTTGACCGAGATGCCGTTTTTTCATCAAAGTGTCATCTCGGTAATTTACTAAGCAATAATCACGGCAGTGATGAGGGCATTCGTAATTTTTTGGAAGTCCAACAAAAAAATTACGAATGAATACACCATCGGTCAAAACGCGGCTGTTTAACTATGAATCTCGGTAATTTACTAAGAAGTGCAAAGCAAAAAAAAAAAAAACACTGCCGTGAAAAATTACAACTCGTAAAAAAGTGCTAAAAAAAACCAGACCTGCTTTTTTAATCCGTGATTGTATAGGCATGCAGGGATCCATGAGATCCGTGCATGTATATCAGTGGGAAGGGGTGGGAAAGTGGTTGTTTTCTTAAAAAAAATTGCGTGGGGTCCCCCCTCCTAAGCATAACCAGCCTCGGGCTCTTTGAGCCGATCCTGGTTGCAGAAATATGGGGAAAAAATTGACAGGGGTTCCCCCATATTTAAGCAACCAGCATCGGGCTCTGCGCCTGGTCCTGGTTCCAAAAATACGGGGGACAAAAAGAGTAGGGGTCCCCCGTATTTTTAAAACCAGCACCGGGCTCCACTAGCTGGACAGATAATGCCACAGCCGGGGGTCACTTTTATATAGTGCCCTGCGGCCGTGGCATCAAAAATCCAACTAGTCACCCCGAAAGTGACCTCACCGCTGAGCAGAAAGTTCCCACCATTGGTTACAATGGAGCGCATAGGCGCTACATTGTAACACTGCCGCGTGCTGCCTGTCAGTCAGTACAGGAGCACACAGCCGATCAGGAGGGTGCTACAACGTGGCGCTCCCTGATTGGCTGAAGAAACCCACTTAGACATCAGTCAGAGTGGGTTTCTGGCATTCGGGGAAAGGGGGCCCATGTGCAAACATGGGTCCCCTTTCAGTGCGTGGCTCGGGTGTCCTTTTTTTTTTTTTATCAAGTACGTGGATTACAAAAGGATTCTCCGAGGAGCCTGGGACCCTGGATCTGGTGAGTAGAATTTATTCAACAGGTACCCCATGGATTCTACTGGAGAAGAGGACCGACCCTCGTGTGAACATAAGGTAAGTATGTTTGTATGTTTGTGTGGATGTATGTAATAAAACTTTACTTTCAAGGTGTGTGTGTATTGTCTTTTTTTGGGTATTTTTTTAGTAGTAGTACTACAGGTACCAGCGGGCCCGTTTTTCCGCCGCATGCTGGTACTTGTGGTTCTCCAAGTACCAGCATGCGGGGGAGGCTTGCTGGGCCTTGTAGTACTGCTACTAAAAACAATATCTTTTCATATTCACAAAAGGCTATCAGCCCCCCATCCGCAGCCAATTGGATGGGGGGGGACAGCCTCGGGCTTCACCCCTGGCCCTTGGGTGGCTGGGGGGGGGGGACCCCTTGATTGAAGGGGTCCCCACTCCCCCAGGGTACCCCGGCCAGGGGTGACTAGTTGGATATTTGATGCCACGGCCGCAGGGCACTATATAAAAGTGACCCCCGGCTGTGGCATTATCTGTCCAGCTAGTGGAGCCCGGTGCTGGTTCTAAAAATACGGGGGATCCCTACTCTTTTTGTCCCCCGTATTTTTGGAACCAGGACCAGGCGCAGAGCCCGATGCTGGTTGCTTAAATATGGGGGAACCCCTGTCAATTTTTTTCCCATATTTCTGCAACCAGGATCGGCTCAAAGAGCCCGAGGCTGGTTATGCTTAGGAGGGGGGACCCCACGCAATTTTTTTTAAAGTTTTACAGTGTATTTTTAAAAAAAAAAAATGAACCCCAGCACGGATCACACAGATCCGGCCGAGATTCATTTTGAAAAAGTCGGCAGTGTTTTGCTAATCACTGCCGTAAAAAACAGAAAAAAAAAAAACGAATGACATCGACATCGGAAAACCCGAAAAGGCAAAATACGGCAGCTTAGTAAATTAGTCGTAATCAATTCAAAAAGTTGCAAATTTACACTGTCGATGTCATTCGTGATTGAACTTTGACCTTTTTCCGAAAATTACGAATGTTAGTAAATATACCCCATATTGTTGTCCAGTTAGACTTAGTAATATCAAACACAATCAGCATGGGCTTTATACTGTATATGGTATGTGGTCAGCATACAGATCGTTGGGATCCCAGCTGTCACAATACTGACACCGGGATCCCAACAGGGCGACCATACCGCTGCCGGTATACAGGCGATGTAGGTGATTCCCCCTCTATGGGTGTCATCAGGGCCGGTTCTGGCGCTCTGTGCGCCCCGGGCGGCAATAGGGGACGTGGCTTCGTACAGGGGGCGTGGTCATTTACGCCCCCTGTACAGACTGAAATGATGTGCGGTGTGCGATGACGTCATCGCGCACCGCACAGTAAAGGACCTCTCCACGAAGGGAAACTAGACGCGTATGCGTCTAGTTTCCCTTCACAGCGGCAGCAGGGGCGCAGCGGGCAGGGGCAGCGGGGGGCACACAGCAGCAGCGGATCTTGCCCTGGTGCGGCGCCCTCCGGAAGGCGGCGCCCCGGGCAAAAGTCCTGCTTGCCCGTGGCAAGATCCGCTACTGGGTGTCAGACACCCATATAGGGAAAATAGAACCTGTGGCGCGTGTAGCCACAAGGGGCTTCGTTGTGCCCACCCCCCTGCCAGCATTATACCGCTCAGGATGCCGATTTCGGGATTCTGACGTTCGGCATCTCGGGCGGCGGGATCTCATACCGATCCTGTATATATATTTAGCAGCTGGAAAAAGGTACTATGATGCCTAAAATGTCGCTTCTATGCTGAAAGTTTGAATAAATACTTTGGTGTTTCCTGGACTGTATGTGGTTTTTCTTACTATTATTACAATTTATCTTTAGCACCCAGACTTCTGATTATTGCAGTGCACATACTCTATCTATCTATCTATCTATCTATCTATCTATCTATCTATCTATCTATCTATCTATGGGCGCAAGATCATCCCAGTCGCCTTAAGGGAAGTTGGAGTTTGGTGCCCCTCCCCTTAAGAAAAAAGGAAAAACAGATATGCAACGGGATGTGATGCAGTCCGAGATTGCTGGACGTGCGGGTTGCCGGCTGATCTCAGACTTTTTTTAAAAGAGACAATCACTTGCAAGCAGTGCCGCCCGTAACTAGACATTTTAGCGCTGTGTGCAAGAAATAGCATCGGCGCCCCCCCCCCCCCCCCAATATTTAAAACAGGGCCAGCGCACATCGTAGGCGCGCGCCACAACTATAGGGGCATGGCTTCTAGGGGAAAAGGTGTGACCACAAAATAATACCAATTCATACTACGCTGCACAGTAGTCTCCAGTACTCAAATTACACCGCACAGTAGTGCCACTTACACACTTTACACCAGATAGAGTCCCATTTTACACATTACTCCAGGTAGAGAAATATAAAATAACATTCTTGTTTCAAACATCACTCACCACCCCAAGCTATGTGACTGACGGCAGGTGGGGAAAAGGTCACCGTAGGTCTGACTCCGGACTCGCTGGGCTGCTGCTGCACTGTGAGCTGGAATGCCTCCTCCTCAAACCCCTATGTCATCATGTCTCTCCCTAGAGACACTGCAGGGGGGCGGTGCATCAGATCCAGGAGAAAGGTGGCGCTGTTATACAGAGGGAGCGAGAATGAATGAGAGAGTGTTATACAGAGGGAGAGATGAGGAAGAGAGTGTTATACGGAGGGAGCGTGGAGGAAGGAGAGAGTGTTATACAGAGGGAGCGTGGAGGAAGGAGAGGGTGTTTATACAGACGGAGAGAGGCGGAAGAAGAGGTGTTATACAGAGAAGGAGACGAGTAAGGAGAGAGTGTTATACGAAGGGAGCGTGGAGGAAGGAGAGAGTGTTATACAGAGAGAGAGGGGAGGAAGAAGAGAGTGTTATACAGAGGGAGAGAAGAGGAAGAAGAGGGTGTTATAAAGAGGGAGAGAAGACGAAGGAGAGAGAGTGTTATGCAGAGGGAGAGAGGCGGAAGAAGAGGTGTTATACAGAGAAGGAGACGAGAAAGGAGAGAGTGTTATACGAAGGGAGCGTGGAGGAAGGAGAGAGTGTTATACAGAGAGAGAGGGGAGGAAGAAAAGAGTGTTATACAGAGGGAGAGAAGAGGAAGAAGAGGGTGTTATAAAGAGGGAGAGAAGACGAAGGAGAGAGAGTGTTATACAGAGGGAGAGACGAGGAAGAGAGTGTTATACGGAGGGAGCACGAAGGAAGGAGAAAGTGTTATATGGAGGGAGCGTGGAGAGGGTGTTATATAGAGGGAGAGAGGAGGAAGGAGAGAGAGTGTTATACAGAGGGAGAGAAGAGGAAGGAGAGAGTGTTATACAGAGGTAGAGAGAAGGAAGGACAGGGTGTTATACAGAGGGAGAGAGGAGGAAGGAGAGAGAGTGTTATACAGAGGTAGAGAGAAGGAAGGAGAGGGTGTTATACAGATGGAACGAGGAGGAAGGAGAGGGTGTTATACAGCGGGAGAGATAAGATAGGGGAAGTGTTATACAGGGTAAGAGATAAGGTAGGGGAGAGTGTTATATGGCGGGAGAGATTTTATGGGGAGAGTGTTATACAGGCGGAAAGATACGATAGGGGAGATTATACAGGGAGGAGATAAGATAGCGGAGAGTGATATACAAGAAGGTGAGAGATAAGGTAGGGGATAGTGTTATATAGGGTGAGAGATAAGGTAGGGGAGCGTGTTATACAGGTGGAGAGATAAGGTAGGGGAGAGTGTTATACAGGGGGAGAGATAAGGTAGGGGAGAGTGTTATACAGGGGGAGAGATACGATAGGGGAGAGTGTTATACAGGGGGAGAGATAAGATAGGGGGAGTGTTACACAGGGGGAGAGATAAGGTAGGGGGGAGAGTTACACACGGGGAGAGATAAGTAGGGGAAGTGTTACACAGGGGGAGAAATAAAGTAGGGGGAGTGTTACACAGGGGGAAAGATAAGGTGGGGGGAGAGTTACACAGGGGGAGAGATAAGGTAAGGGGGAGTTACACAGGGATAGAGATAAGGTAGGGGAAGTGTTACACAGGGGGAGAGATAAGATGGGGGAGAGTTACACAGGGGGAGAAATAAGGTAGGGGGAGTGTTACACAGGGGGAGAGATAAGGTAGGGGGAGTGTTACCTAGGGGGAGATATAATGTAGGGCAGAGTTACACAGGGGGAGAGATAAGGTAGGGGGAGAGTTACACATGCGGAGAGATCAGATAGAGGGGAGAGATCAGATAGGGGGGAGAGATAAGATAGGGGGGAGAGTTACACAGGGTGAGATATAAGATAGGGGGAGAGATAAGGTAGGGGCGAGAGTTACACAGGGGGAGAGATAAGGTAGGGGTGAGAATTACACAGGGGGGGAGTGACACAGGGGGAGAGATAAGGTGGGGGGGAGGGTTACACATGGGGAGAGATAAGGTAGTGGGGAGAGTTACACACGGGGAGAGATAAGGTAGGGGAAGTGTTACACAGGGGGAGAGATACGATAGGCGGGAGAGTTAAACGGGGAGAGATAAGGTAGAGGGGAGAGTGTTACACAGGGGGAGAGATAAGGTAGGGGGGAGAGTTACACAGGGGGAGAGATAAGGTAGGGGTGAGAATTACACAGGGGGGAGTGACACAGGGGGAGAGGGTTACACATGGGGAGAGATAAGGTAGTGGGGAGAGTTACACACGGGGAGAGATAAGGTAGGGGAAGTGTTACACAGGGGGAGAGATAAGATAGGGGGAGAGTTAAACAGGGGGAGAGATAAGGTAGGGGGGAGAGATAAGGTAGAGGGGAGAGTGTTACACAGGGGGAGAGATAAGATAGGGGGGAGAGTTACACAGGGGGAGAGATAAGGTAGGAGTGAGAATTACACAGGGGGGAGTTACACAGGGGGAGAGATAAGGTGGGGGAGAGGGTTACACATGGGGAGAGATAAGGTAGTGGGGAGAGTTACACATGGGGAGAGATAAGGTAGGGGAAGTGTTACACAGGGGGAGAGATAAGGTAGGGGGGAGAGTTACACAGGGGGGAGAGATAAGGTGGGGTGAGAATTACACGGGGGGAGTTACACAGGGGGAGAGATAAGGTGGGGGGAGGGTTACACATGGGGAGAGATAAGGTAGTGGGGAGAGTTACACACGGGGGAGAGATAAGGTAGGGGAAGTGTTACACAGGGGGAGAGATAAGATAGGGGGAGAAATAAGGTAGGGGGAGAGTTACACAGGGGGAGAGATAAGGTAGGGGGGAGAGTTACACAGGGGGAGAGATAAGGTAGGGGTGAGAATAACACGGGGGGGAGTTACACAGGGGGAGAGATAAGGTAGTGGGGAGAGTTACACACGGGGAGAGATAAGGTAGTGGGGAGAGTTACACACGGGGAGAGATAAGGTAGGGGAAGTGTTACACAGGGGGAGAGATAAGATAGGGGGGAGAGTTACATAGGGGGAGAGATAAGGTAGGGGGGAGAGTTACACAGGGGGAGAGATAAGGTAGAGGGGAGAGTGTTACACAGGGGGAGAGATAAGAAAGATAAGATAGAGGAGAGAGTGTTATACAGAGGTAGAGATGAAGGAGAGAGCTGGAAGAGAGTGACAGACTTACACACTTCATGTCACCTCTGCTCCTGCGGAGTGTGGGTCTTCTGTCTTTAACGTCTGCCTGAGCTTGGCTCCGCCCCCTGACAGCCTGAGTGCTCAGTCAGCTCCCAGCAGCAAGGGCTGGCTTCTCAGTCTCCTCTCCTGCAGTGCTTCGCTGTGGGGCCGGCAACAGTAAGAGCGCGGGGGCAGCATCACACGCCGCACCCACTCTGGCTGAGTGATGAAACAGAAAATAAACTACAGCTTCCTGCAGCAAGGGCTGCTGGGAGCTGTAGTTTATTTCCTCTTTCTTCACTCGTGCGGAGCTGCGGTGCGGTGGGCGCCTCCTGGGTCCTGGTAGATTCATTCTTATTAAGCGGCCAATGGTCAGATGGTGCGCCTACAGTGCATATGCGCTGTGGGCAAGGCACCATCGGCACACACCTAGTTACGGCCCTGCTTGCAAGGCAAAACCATGCCATGTAAGTGATTGTCCCTTTAAAAAAACGCCCAAGATCGGCTGGCAGCCCGCACCTCCAGCAATCTCGGACTGCATTACATCCCGCCATTGGTGTGTGTGTATAAACATACACGACTTACATAATTATATTGATAGCATTCTCAGATGCTCTACAGGGACCGGAGCCTGCAGTAAACTGGCAGGGCTCCAGCTACGCTATGATTCAGCCATCTGCAGCATGCAGAATCAGTGTTCACCACCGGATCCCATCCCACAGTATAACAGTGGCGGCGGGTGCACCGTCACTTGCTGCAGCGCAGGCTGAGCGGTACCATACAGGGGCCATCCTGTGCCATATTGCAGGTGTTCGCAGGGCTCCTGGGACAGAGACGATTAACTCTGCAGTAGCAACAGCAGGTGCTCTGCAGAGCTCCATTGGAAGAGCAGCTGTCACACTTGGATCCCACTGTGAACCACACAGGTGCTGCTGTACATGCAGGTGCCCCTTCAGGTCTTGGAGCTTGGTGCCCGGAGGCAGGTGTCTCCATTGCCTCTGGGAGTTACGCCCCTGGACAGATAGGGCCACATTTAGATTTCCTGTCTCTTCTTCCAGGCAGCTGCTCTCTGGTCTCCCTGGTCCAGTGCACTGATCCAGTTCAGATCCACACACACAGCAAACTTGGTAGGAGAAGCTACTACTGCTGGACATGTGCAGCAGCTTTACTCTATCCATCATACTGCAGATTGTGGCAGCAGCTCTAGTCATCATATTATATACTATTATGCTGTTGTGACCTATGGTCTTTATATATTATATAATTTTATAATGCAAGAAATGGTAGCAATATAGCAAATAACCAGGTTCTAATTTCAGAGTAGCCTTGATAAAGATGTATCCATATACCAAAATATTGTGCCTTTGTTGACCACCCTGGCAGTGGAATCGGATTAGTTTCTTGTTATTTGTTACAGTCATGCCATCATGCCTACTGTCATGCTTTTTCTGTGTCTTTTTCATTTTAAAATCATTGTTGCATAGTAAATTGGATGTGCTAGTTGCTTTTTTATTGTGTTTTGCATTCCCACAGATTATAGTGAGTGTGTGCTGCATGTCTCAGTTACGGTATAGCATACAGTGTATCCCTGCTTTAGTTATAGCACTCATCACTTCATTATCAAATTGATACAACAAACTTACAGTTAAGGCCTCGTAGTCTCACACAGGCTGGAAATTGTTATTTCTTAAAGTTTATTTTTAGTTAATGATAAGATACAAGAGGCAGGCATTAGAGTTGCAGACAGGAGACAATATGGAGCAGGTAGGGGACGAATGAGGCTGGCATTAAAGTGGCAGACAGGAGACAATATGGAGCAGATAAGGGGCAAAGGGGACAGACATTAGAGTTGCAGACAGGAGACACTATGGAACAGACAAGGACAAAGGGGGCTGGCATTAAAGTGGCATACAGGAGACACTATGGAGCAGAAAAGGGGCAAAGGGGACAGGCATAAGAGTTGCAGACAGGAGACACTATGGAACAGACAAGGACAAAGGGGGCTGGCATTAAAGTGGCATACAGGAGACACTATGGAGCAGAAAAGGGGCAAAGGGGACAGGCATTAGAGTTGCAGACAGGAGACACTATGGAACAGACAAGGACAAAGGGGGCTGGCAATAAAGTGGCATACATGAGACACTATGGAGCAGACAGAGACAAAGGGGTAGGAATTGGAGTGGCAAACAGGAGACAATATGGTATATGGAGCAGACAGGTGACAAAGGGAGCTGGCATTAGAGTTGCAGACAGGAGACAATATGGAGCAGACAAAGGACAAAGTGGGGCTGTCATTAAAGTGGCATACATGAGACTATGGAGCAGACAAATTAAAAAGTGGCATACATGAGACACTATGGAGCAGACAGAGACAAAGGGGCAGACATTAGAGTGGCAGACAGGAGACAATATGGTATATGGAGCAGACAGAGACAAAGGGGGCGGGCATCAGAGTGGCAGACAGGAGACAATATGGCATATGGAGCAGACAAGGGACAAAGGGGGCGGGCATTAGAGTGGCCGACAAGAGACAATATTGAGCAGCCAGGCAAAGGGGCAAGAATACATTTGGCACAGAGGAGTCAATATTAGAAAGACATTAGACAAAGGTACCGGCATTACTGGGAGACAGGGGACAGTGTGGGGCAGATAAGAGACAAGGGAGCAGATATTGGTGGTAGACAGGAGACAGTGTGGGGCAGATAAGAGACAAGGGGACAGATATTGGTGGTAGACAGGAGACAGTGTGGGACAGATAAGAAACAAGGGGGCAGGCATTGGTGGTAGACAGGAGACAGTGTGGGACAGATAAGAAACAAGGGGGCAGGCATTGGTGGTAGACAGGAGACAGTGTAGGGCAGATAGGAGATAAAGGGGCAGGCATTAGTGGCAAACGGGAGACAGTGTGGGACAGATAAGAGACAAGGGGGCAGGCATTGGTAGTAGACAGAGGACAGTGTGAGGCTGATAAGAGACAAGGGGGCAGGCATTAGTGGTAGACAGGAGACAGTGTGGGGCAGATAGGAGACAAAGGGGCAGGCATTAGTGGCAGACAGGAGATATGGGGGCTGGCATAAGAGTGGCTGACAGGTCATAATATGAGGAAGACATTAGACAAAGGGTCATGAATTAGTGGCAGACTGGAGACTGTGTGGGGCAGACATTAGACAAAGGGCTGGTGTGAGCATGGCCAACAGGACAGTGTGGGGCAGGCAGCAGACAAGGCGCTGACGTGTATGGATTAGAAGAAGCATAAGCACAGACAATATAGGCAAAACATATGTGGATGAAGCAGGTGTGTTGGATTCATGGAGAGGAGTTGGCACTAGGGCACAGAGTGTGGGGAGGTCATACAGTATATTTAAAGCTAAAAGCACAAGAGCAGAGCTTCACTGCCTTTACGTGTTTTGGCCATTGACTTTCAATACTCCGTCTCCCAAATCTCAGGAATAACTTTAAACTAAAGAAAATAACAATCACAACTTAAAACCTGTACAAAAGAAATAGACATTTTAATTTTTGGACACATTGAAGAGTGCAGTGAAGTGCCGGAGGGAAACATGTATCAATGCAGTACAAGAGCTGTCATGAAAGGTCACACATTGTAGCTCTGACTGTGACAGACTCCGGGGGGAAATTCAACAAAGTATTGGTTTAAAGTAGAGTTTGTGGATTTGCAGAATAACTTTCTGGCTGAGTTAGTTGATTTTTTTTGCAGTATAAAAGGACAAACAGAACGGTGCTGGATTAGGAATGCAGTTTCTAGGAAAGAGCATGTTAAGGGGGTGCCAAGGTGGTTGACCCTACCAGGCATTTGTCCAATAGGCCTAATTCTGATATTCATGAAATGATCTGTTTGGTCCAATTAGATAACATCTGTGCCGTTTATTCAGTAGATCACGATGCAACATAGTTACAGCTATAAACAGTCTATTCTCAGAAATACTGCTACACAAAACAATGAACCACGAGTAGCGCCCACATAAAGAGACCTGAAGTTTGCATAATGCATTAAATACATCATGGGATTTTTTAGTGCTATATAAAATAGTTATAGGAAACTATCTCAACAGCTTTTATTAATGTGGAATTGTTAGGAGTAAATTATAGGACCATACGAGATGTAGTTATGTGACTGGCGGTCAGGAGACTGACGGTCACAATACCTCCCCCTACATCCCTCCCCCTCACAATCCCGACGGTCGGCATGCCAACCAACAGGGACTATTCCCACTCATGGTATTCCCGTCAAGGGGCTTGTTGCACTCACACCATCCCCCCCCGCCGACATTCCGCTGCTGGGATACCGCCGGTCACGCATACCACACCCGACCATACACATTGGGGGCTGAGTCAAGGGTGAGTGGTGGAACCCATTTGTGACTTTTTACCAGAGGCATCACCGGTTGTGCACTCTGTATTATTACACCCCCACTCAGCCCGTCGAAACGGCGGGAATCAGAAAAGGGGGCGTGACCTAATTTAAAAAGGGCATGGCCTCGTGGATCTTTTCTCCTTCGCTCCGGGGGCTTGTCCAGCTTCCCCGGAGATGCTGGCTGCCCCCGGAGACTGGGCAGCATGCAGTGCTGGCTCTTATCTGTGACAGGAGCCGAGTTTGGAGATTATGTCACTGCAGCACTCGGCTCCTGTCACTGCAGAAGAGCTGGCACTTTGGTGTCTCCCCTTCCGAGGGGAACACCTTGCACCCCCTGCACCCACTTCCTGACGCCACTGCTTTTTACAAAGCCCTTCCCTGGTGTACATCCATGTGCAAGGACTGAGTCATCCACTGTCAGCGTCCATAGGAGTTGAAACATTTGGTGCATCTTTCGACATATAGGTACCATCTATGCAGTTTGTTCATCCTATGAGAGCAGCTTCACCGACACTTCCATAACACTTCTATAGGATGTGCCATCTCCATGTCACGCTAAGCCACCGCCCAGTAACCACCCAGGAATGCCCAACATTTCTGATATTGCACATCGCGATTGTAACAGCGCCTCTGTGTGTACACTCTGTGTAGTGCATGCTCTGTAGGAGTTTTTAGGGATTTTAATGCACATGCAGGAGCATAAAATCACAACACTTTGTGAACTTCGGCATAGCATGTCGCTCTGTATCTGGCCCCATAGGACTTAAATATTTCAATTAAGGAAATAAGATAACGGCTGGCACACGGGAGAGCTATGTGGGAGTTCTGCTGCCTCTCGCTTTGGCATATTCGGCAGCGAACAAAACTAGCAGGAACAATTATGCCTGTTTTGTCCATTATGTAAATATATCAGTTTAAGGGGTCTATTTACTAAGCCTTAAATGAGATAAAGTGCACGGAGATAAAGTACCAGCTCCTAACTGCCATGTTACAAGCTGTGTTTGAAAAATGGCAGTTAGCGGCTGATTGGCTGGTATTTTATCTCCAGCCATTTTATCTCCATCCAAGACTTAGTAAATAGGCCCCTCAATTTATTTGCTTAAATTGATATTCTCCCTTTGCTTAGATGATTTGCAGCTATTTTTCATAGTTTTTAGCCTCCTTGTTGTTGAACACAAGATTTAACCGTATCCCTTGTCTGCCCAGCTGCAGGCACGTACTTAAAATGTAGAAGAGTAGACAAACCTTAGTACCTGGTATAACAGAGAATTGATTAACTTGTAGGAAACCTCCCTGCAGCATAATGTATAACATACTTAATAAAGTGCACCTATAGAACTCCATAGAATTGTATTGAGCATTACTGAGGGCTGCAGGCATTGGCGGAATTAACATGAAGCAAAATGAAACGAAATTCATCAAAAATCCTTTTGCTTACATTATTTTTGGGCTATCAGTCTTAGAGCATAACCTACATTATTGACTGCTTCAAAAAAAATGCCTGTGGGTACGAGGCCTAAGGTGTGGTACACACATGAACGTCCACCCCACCAGCCTAGTCCATCATCCATCCATTCATCCCGCTGACCGATTTGGTAAGCACACACTTACCAATCCATGCCTCGATATGTCTGACCAGACGTCACAACTGGGCAGGGATTTAAATGTCCCCACCCAGTTGTGATGTCATTGTCGGAGGTTCTTGCGGCCAGCATAATGGGTCGGACAGTCAATTAGTCGCACGCACACAGGCAGCTGTAAAGTACTGATATATCTGCAAAATATATCGACATCTGCTGGTTGCAGAGCCGACGTGATATGTCTGTGAAGGATGGTGTTCACAGGCATGTCGGCTATACAGATGAACCAATGCATGTAGCGATATATCGCTTGTTGGCTGTACGAGCGAAATATTGCATAGTGTGTACCCAGCATAAGGGTAAAATGTTTTGCAGAGACATTCAACTTTATTGCAACAATGTAGAAATTTAACAGCTTTTTAAAACTTATATGTCATCTGTAGTACTCAACTCACAAGTAAATAGGATAGAAACATTTCCATGCTTTTCTATCCAAATGTAGCAAAAAAACTAAATAACAATAATTTGTATTCTTTGAATCTGGATATTGAAGTAAAAAAAAAATCTATATTGCTCTGATTTAAAATATAATAATCAGAGGCGGCTAATCACACCTTAGGGTAAAAGACAAAACATGAGTGGATAGAAACCCCCCTCATGTCATTATCTTGTGTTAGTAACTGCAATCATTTTCCACAGCTGGCTCTGTATATTTAAATGGCATTTGCTGCTGGTCCCTTTAATATGCATTTGGTCCCAAACAGCCAAAGAATAAAAACAAAATTGTTTAATGGTCCCAGAAATGGCTTAAATGTGATAAATTATTAAAATTAATAAATTCGGGGGGGGGGGGGTTTAATCGTTTAATCCAAAATACGTATAAAGGTTGCACGACTGTGAGAAGATTTAGGATACACATTTGTTGCAGGAATTTGTGTGACTTCTACAACCTGTGTAACATATACTATATGCTCTAGAGGGGGTACACACAGAGATTGCCTAGATTTTAAGCAGCGACCACTCCGTGTGTACCCCTCACAGCGATAGCATTGCGCAGCCCCGCGCATCGGTATTGCTGGTGCTAGATTGGCCAATCTAGCAGGTCGCTCACTTCACCCGCTGGGTGAAATGAGCGCCCCCCGGTCTCCTCCCGCACGCTCAGCACGGCCCTTAAGAGATTACCATTTGGTAGAGTGCCAATACTTTTGTCTCTTTCCCATAATCCCCTTATTCCTTACAAAGCCTTCATAGCAATTTTAATGATGGGGGATAACCCTCTCTCAATTCAGTGATTTGTGGATGTGGCCTAGTGGCGAGTGTTCCCACAAGGAAGCACTGTGTAATTCCGTCTGATTCATATTGTAATGTAGCAGGAGGCGTCAATAGGAGATAGACGCCTCCTGTTAGCATTAGCGAGATCCGTGTGCTGCATCTGAGGACGCAGCCTGGGATCACCATCGCAACCATCAGTGACGATTTGCGATGCTTTCAGGCACCGGCCAGCCTGAGTAAGATGAAGCATACTCAGGCTGACCGTAGGATCTGGACACCCGGGTCCAGGAAATCTGCGTCAGATGATGCAGATCCTGGACCCGTCACACTTTTAATATGGTGGAACAGAGGCGTCACTTACCATAGGTAGAGCCGGTGTGGCGCCGGGAGAAAGGGGTGGGGCTTTGCAGAAAAGGGGTGGGGGTTCGAGTCCCGATCCCGTTTTTTCATCACTCTGGAAGTTCGGGAAGGGGGCTGCCGTGGCTGCAGTGCCGGCTCGTACACAGTCTTTCACTGAGCAGGAGCCGCCCTTTTGGTGTCACCTCTTGGTGGGTGACACCCGGTGCGTGCCGCACCCCCCCTTTTGAAAAATTGTGCCGGGTGCTGCCCCCCCAAACGCAGCAGCATGTCAATCACACTGTGGCTGACAGGGCGAGCAACATCACAAGACCGGCTCTGCACATTGTATTTGTACACAAAGCATCGGATTTGCATACAAATATGAATCAGAATGATTGTACAAAGCGGTCAAATGGAAGGCCTGCACAGAATATGTAATAAATGTATACTTAGAATATGCTTTCCCCTCTATTAGGCACAATTAAGGCAATCATTTCATGAGGTTAAAATGGTTTTAAATATTAAAAGTATGCTTATCATTTTATGCGCAAATTAATGAGCTAAAGACGTCAGTGTCTGATTTTGCTTTACAGTCTCTGGGAATGCTGGCTTGTGATCTAGCCATTTCATTGTTTTCTTATTTTAATCCTGCTTGTGCTGTCTAACTTTTACGTGCTCTGTATCCGTGATACATGAACTGGGATGTAACCTGGTAGCCAATCACACGCTGCATGTGCCGCCACAGATCTGTGACTACGGAGGATATTCTAAAAACAGGGATTGAATAGACACGAGAATATGACATTAAGACAAGTTTGAAAGGTTAAGAACAGTGAGCTGTACTGATCTACCTTTTCAATTTATATGTCTGGATTGGAAAAATGTCAATTCCTATCTCCTTACCCAGTGCGAAATAAAGCAGGAACTCACATTTTAATTGGTGCAGGGCATTCTGGGTAACACCTGAGGCTGTCTCTAAAACTGGTGTCTAAAAAGTCAGTCCCGCTTAAAAGGGAGAGACAGCATCTCATTTATCATACTCCTGCTGTGTGTCTTCATTACTTCAGAAGTGTCCTGTATAAAATATCATTGATCGGGGTGGTGGGGTGTAGGGGGCTTGTTGTGTCTCAGGTCCAGTTGGTGTAATACACTAATGAGCAGGGGAAAACTTTATACTGTAGATTTTATACTCTTATTGTCAGAATTTACCGTCCAGCAGGAGCAGATATCGAGCAGGAAAACAGTGCCCTTAATAGTTTTTCTCTGTGCATATTTCTCAGAACATCAGCCTCACTGGCAGAACAGTAGGAGCCCCCAACATGCAGAGCTAGAACATCAATACCAAAGGTCTGAGTAGTTCCACTTACTAACAAGTTCCGCTTTTTTCCCCTAATCAATGCCCTCTTCAACTTCAAAGTAGTTTCACCTTCTAAAATCAGAATTATTCCATTACCAGCGCTTTCCCCCCCTCCATCCTTCTGCCTTGCCGGATAAAAACCATTTATTAGTTTCTGAATAAAAAAGAGAGTTGCGGATTTCTCCCTAAGGTGCCAAAGTCATTTCATCATTTCAAATGACTGCGACGACAGGACTTATATTATAAAGTTGACTTAAAAGTTCATTTTCTCTTGATTCCTGCTGAACTTCTGCAGGGCCATATTTTATGCTGAACTCGGCCAGTCGTTTTGTCCTAAATTAATAATTCTGCAATTTAAAATACACATTCATGTCTCCATTTACTCTTCTACCTGTATAAAATGGTGTCCTGCTGACCAGTAAGGACAGAAGACAATAAGATATAATAAGTAGGGAGGTACTGCTAACACTGCACCCATCAATGCAGGATTTGGTGGGGGGTGGCCTATGGCTTCTCACACACGTGGCTGGAAAGTATTCATACTTAACAACTATCTGAAGACTATAACAATTGTAAAGCGCAACAGACTATGCGGGTGCTATATAAATCACACTTGCCTACCTGACCCTCTCCATGAGGGAGAAAATGCTCTGTTCCTGGACTTTCCTGGTAACGTATGATTGCCATCACCTGTGGTGAGCTAGTTAATTAATAAGAAAGGTGTTTCACCACAGGTGATGGCAATCATACATTACCAGGAAAGTCCAGGAACAGAGCATTTTCTCCCTCATGGAGAGGGTCAGGTAGGCAAGTATGCTGCACACTGGTTGTTAATGAGTGGCTGTTTCATGTGTAATAATATCGCCCAGTTGGCAATTTATTGGATTGAATGAAGGAACCTGTTTTTGTGTCTACTTTTCCATATTAACATTGGCTGCCTATTGACTGATCTGAGAAGCGGTTACTTTATTGCATTTGAAAATCTACCCAGTTGGTGGTAAATAGAATTGCTTGCAGAATAACACTGTAAATGATATAGATTAACAACTGCTTTTACAACTAGCCAGCATTGCTATCTCCCAGATGCTACCTTACTCACGTGGCTATATCATTTACTAAGCCAAAGATATCTAAAGGAAACATTGTTTTTTTTACCTGTGGCCTCAGGATTATTGTACTGTATATACTGTATATACTGTACATAAATGCATATTAAAGCACATTCTGTTGTTTAATGGACTTGTATTATTATTATTATTATTATTATTAACAGTTTCTTATATAGTGCAGCATATTCCGTTGCGCTTTACAATTAGAACAACAGTAATAGAACAAAACTGGGTAAAAACAGACAGACATGGAGGTAGGAAGGCCCTGCTCGCAAGCTTACAATCTATGCTGAATTTAGAATGAATTTCTTGTTGATATAGCAGTGCCTTCTACGAGTTTAGTTCTTAGTAGATTTGTAATTTAGGGGTCTATTTACTAAGCCTTGGAGAGAGATAAAGTGGACGGTGATAATGTACCAGCCAACTAGCTCCTAAAGGCCAGTACTCACGGCCCGATTTGGGAGAGATGTGTGCTGAGCGTGCGGGGGGAGATGGGGGGGCCGCTCATTTCACCTAGCGGGTGAAATGAGCGACCTGCTAGATTGGCCTGCACGGCAGGCCAATCTAGCACCAGCGATAGCGATGCGCGGGGCTGCGCATCGCTATCACTGTGGGGGGTACACACGGAGCGATCATGCTTAAAATCTAAGCAATCTGGTCAGATTGCTTAGATTTTAAGCAGCGATCGCTCCGTGAGTACCCCCCTTAACTGCCATGTTACAGGCTGTGTTTGAAAAATGATAGGAGCTGATTGGCTGGTACTTTATCTTCGTCCACGTTATCTCTTTCCAAAGCTTAGTAGATAGACCCCTTAATGTGAGTGATGTTCCATATGGTCAACATGATAAATGTAGTCGTATTAAGAATGGGTGTATGGTGTGTGGTGCACACGGACCCCTGCACCACACATCCTGCACTGTCTGAGAGTATAGCTACCTGGTGCCAGTAAGTGGGTTCCCCCTTCTTTGCAGTGACATCTTTGGAAAGATAGTGCCGTACAGAGCCCTTCTTATCACCAACTTCCCAAATATCACTGAGAAGTTGGAGCTGTGTAGGAGAGGGGAGATACTTGCTGGAGAGGTAGGATTGGGAGGGGCCTCATAGAATCAGGTTCTACCGTACAAGGGCCTTATAATAAAACATACTCATTGGTCTCAGATGCTCTCCTTATTTATTTACTTTCATTTTGTTTAAATATAAGACTATAGGTAGAGTATATAAAATACTTTTTTATTATTTTAGATATATGAATAGATGCCTCTTACATGGAGTTATTTTAAATATTTTAAAGCAATACACTTAGAGCGAGACTCAACTAGACGTGAGAGAGGAGCAAACATAACTAGCAACGTGTGCAGAAACACATTGCACAATGGGCCTAATTCAGACCTGATCGTAGCAGCAAAATTGTTAGCAGATGGGCAAAACCAGGGCCCTCATTCCGAGTTGTTCGCTCGCTAGCTGCTTTTAGTAGCATTGCACACGCTAGGCCGCCGCCCTCTGGGAGTTTAGCAGAATAGCGAACGAAAGATTAGCAGAACTGCTACTAAATAATTCTTTGCAGTTTCTGAGTAGCTCCAGACCTACTCACAGATTACGATCAGCTCGGTCTGTTTAGTTCCTGATTTGACGTCACAAATGCCCTGCGTTTGGCCAGCCACTCCCCCGATTCTCCAGACACTCCCGCGTTGTTCTCTGACACGCCTGCGTTTTTTAGCACACTCCCGGAAAACGCTCAGTTACCACCCAGAAATGCCCCTTTCCTGTCAATCACTCACCGATCAGCAGTGCGACTGAAAAGCACCGCACGAACACCAGCAAATCTACTAAGTTTGTGTAAAATAACTTAGCGCATGCGCTCTGCGTACCATGCGCATTGCGCATTTAGCAACAAATCGCAGCATAGCGAAAATCGGCAACGAGTGAACAACTCGGAATGACCACCCATGTGCACTGCAGGGGTTCACTACGATATGCCGGCGGTCGGGCTCCCGGCGACCAGCATACCGGCGCCGGGAGCCCGACCGTCGGCTTACCGACAGTGTGGCGAGCGCAAATGAGCCCCTTGCGGGCTCGCTGCGCTCGCCACGCTACGGGCACGGTGGCACGCTATTTTATTCTCCCTACAGGGGGGTCGTGGACCCCCACGAGGGAGAATAAGTGTCGGTATGGCGGCTGTCGGGATCCCAGCGCCGGTATACTGTGCGCCGGGATCCCGTCAGTCGGCATACTGAAGACCACCCGCACTGCAGGGGGGCAGATATAACATGTGCAGAGAGAGTTAGATTTGGGTGGGGTGTGTTCAAACTGAAATCTAAATTGCAGTGTAAAAATAAAACAGCCAGTACTTACCCTGCACAGAACAATTACCCAACCAAATCTAACTCTCTCTGCACATGTTTTATCTGCCCCCCCCCCCCCTGCAGTGCTCATGGTTTTACCCATCTGCTAACAAATTTGCTGCTACAATCAGGTCTGAATTAGGCCCCTGGTTCACATGGGATTTTGCACATTAAACTCAAAGTGTATTATAAAGTACCCTTCCCACCACTAGAGTATTTTGTGATGTGTTCATATCCTGAGTTCAGCATTAGGGGCATCTATCACATTTAATTTATCGTTTTTTACCAGGCATAAATGGATTGAGAGTCAGCATTCTTTTTTTAAGTGTGTCTTTTTTATGTATACTTTCTTGTATCAGTTTTCATTTCATATTATATACAGTACCCAGTTTATTAGCCAATTTGGTCAATGGAATTTTTACTGCATAGCCAATCAAAATGTTCACAGCAGCTTAAAATAATTGAGGGACTTAAGTGTGTGATCCTGTGGGAGGCAGTTATCCATCCTGTCCTGTGATTTTAGTTCTAACGAAGCTGCTTGTGACAGGGGAAGTATCATGGTACGAGAATGGGGATATACATTACTGGAGACCACAGACTGAGAGATAATGGAAGGAGCAGGGTCTCTTTGTCAGCACACTCTATTGATGTAAGGCACCTGTTTAACTGATGCAGAAAGATAAATCTACAGTGGAGGTGACATTTCTGCATGCTATTTGTGACATTTGTCTGATTAATACATTGAGTTTAGATATTTTGTGGATCTCATTTCCTTGCAGTCACTAACAGTAGTCACAGCTTATACTATAACAAACCTTGTACATTCTGCCTCTCCAATTCGAAAGAGCCTCAGTTCCCATTTAAATCCAACATGATTTTATTGGATAATTTGATCTTCTTAGACAATCTGTATTGTGTGTAGCCACTTCTTCTTCACCCCCTCCGCCTGTCCTTTGGACCTCATTCACTCCAACCGTCTCCGCTCCCTCTCTCTTGAAGCTTGCTCTTATGTAGCCTATCGTTTCAACCTGTCCCAATCCTCCAGTTTTGTCCTCTTCTTCATCAAGCACATCCTTGTCTCACCCAGCTTCAATAAACCCTCTCCTAACCCCTGTACTGCCTAACTGCCTCAATATCCTTTGCCTCCAAACTTCTCGAGAGGATCGTCTTTGCCTCCCCTCATTTCTACCTCCCACACCAATCTCAACCCTCTTCAACGTAGTTTCTGTCCCTCCAAAACACAAGCTACCCTCACCAAAATCACCAATGATCTGCTCACCGCCAGTTCCAAAAGTCAGGTCTCTCTATTCACCATCCTAGACCTATCTGCTGCTTTCTATACTATGGACCACCATCTCCTATAGTCTACCCATTGTCCTGGTCTCTGTGGTTCTATCCTCTCATGGTTGTCATGGTTGACCTCCTACTCTATAACCACACTCTCTCTGTCCCTCTTCTGACTCAACTTCCCTATCTCTGCCTCTAAATATCAGTATTCCTCAATGGTCTGCTCTTGGCACCCTGTTCTTCTCCCTTTACACTCCCTCAATTAGATATCTCTTCTATGGCCTCTAGTACCATCTAAATGCTATTACACTCAGATCTATCTCTCTTTTCCTGACCTCTCGCCCTTCATCCTCTTATGGCTGTAACTGCATTCCCACCATCTCCTCCTATTGTACCGTGTCACTCCCATACCTGGTGAGACTTTCTAGTCTAAAATGTACAATGAAAACAAACTTTGTTTTGAAAGCATACCAGAAATCCTCATGACTCGCCCTCATATGTCCTAGGCCTCCACCATGTATCCTTTTCAGTACATCCTCCAACTATTCATCGTTACACCTTAGTATCCAGTGTCCTCTTCCCTCTTACTCTACACCTAGCACTCTCCATGTCTCCTGTGCTCAACTATTCTGATTGCCCATACATTATGATGAGGATCATTGAGCACTGAAGTCACTACACCCCCCCCCTCCACACACACACACACACACACACACACACACACACACACACACACACACACACACACGTCACCTCTTCATGTTTCTGTCTATCATTTTCTAGGATGCAATAGATAAATGATAGACAGAATCTGATTGGTTGCTATGGGCATCATCACTTTTTTTTCAAGCTTAAGTAAATTTACCCCTAACTGTGTTGTTACAGTAATGTTTTTAATGTGCGAGCTATGTACTTACACTTACCTGTTGTATATTGTACTTATGTTCTCTTACAGGGCTGACGTTACTAAAAATGTGGTAAAAACTCTGAAAATCCTGTTTTGCGAGTTTTCACTGCATTATCATATGTACCACACCCGTGGCCGCAGTGTCACTCTGTGCATACGCAAAAGGGCTCCTGGGTCCTTATCCCAGGAGTCCAGTAATCGCAAAGGACAGCTCTTATTGGGACTACTGTATTTTGCAATACTAATCACGTATGTAAGTACATATCATAGGTGTCGGAAGGGGGAGGGGCAAGGGGGCAGCATACCCCCCCAAACGAGATGGAGGCGCAGGTGTGGGTGAGCGCTTACCCCGGATCCCCGTCGGCAACTCCTCCTGTAAAATCAATGTACTGCCTGCTATGCCCCATGTCCGCCTAGCCAGCTCTTCACTGATGCATTACTGGGAGGGAGGCACGGCCATGCTGAGCCTGCTGGGACAACCCCGCCTCCTCCCAGTAATACATCTGTGAAGAGCCGAGCCGGCTAGGAGGACAGGGGGCATAGCAGGCAGCAGCAGCACCCTGATTTTACAGCAGGAGTCACCCGTAAGTAAGCGCCACTCACCCGCACCTGGGGGGGTGGGGAGGTTTGGGGGGGATTGCCAAAATTTTATTTATACTATGCCCCCCCATCCTCAAAACATTCCAGAACCCCTAGTACATATGCCAGTGGTTCTCAAACTTTTTTGAATCACGGCACCCTAGAGTATCAGAGTTTTTTTCACGGCACCCCTAGGCCAAAAGTTTCTTACTAAGAAATTTATAAAGAAATATTAAATCACATCCTTAGGTTCAGTTATTGGTGAGGGACAAGATTTGCTTCTGTTTGTCCTCATATTTTAGGATTGACAGCCACCAGCACTGGTTTTGCCTATTACATTGACCATAAATAATTTTATTTGGTCCTGGACCACCAACCCAGGGCACCCTGCAAGTGTCCTGAGGCTCCCCAGGGTGCCACAGCACACAGTTTGAGAACCACCGACATACAGTATGCGATTATTATGTACACGACAAGTGGCGGGATCTACGGCATCAAATATACGATGCTTAGTACATCCCGCCCTGAATGAGTGACATCATGTGCTAGCCTCTGGCATGTAGAGGATAAGAAGTTAGCAGATTCTTACATGTGTAGCTGCCAGCTGCATGCACCTACTATCAGTATTACGCTGACTGTGACGCTCCTCTGCAATGACATAGCCAGGCACCACACTGCCAGTCTAGACCTGACAAACTCAAGCTGTAATGCAGTAAAATAAATAATACTCTTTCATTATAAAAGTATTTTTAGTGCTTTGCAGATCAGAGGATT
Source organism: Pseudophryne corroboree (assembly GCF_028390025.1). Classification (NCBI taxonomy): domain Eukaryota; kingdom Metazoa; phylum Chordata; class Amphibia; order Anura; family Myobatrachidae; genus Pseudophryne; species Pseudophryne corroboree. The sequence goes on from NC_086450.1 coordinate 389,628,815, forward strand.
AAATTGCGTTTTTTCTGTGAAACAATCACCCAGCTCTATAATAAATCATCAGGTACTGACAGGAAAGAAGAGAGGTAATAGTGCATTTTATGTGGTTTGTGGTTCAGCGCCAATGAAATTTTAACATGGATATAAAATAAATGGATCAGAAAATAAAAATGCAATGGAGAAAATGAAGCCCAACAAAAAATGTGTGCCATACAAGGTGAAATCTGTAGTCTTTGGCTGGAAACATTTGTCCTACAGGTACAACCTTTGGCTCTCCAAATGCTTTGGAACTGCAAGTCTCAGAGGGCGGGATGTATTAACATACATCGCCGCACCTCGCCGGTTACCGCAGCGATGTTGATCGCGTATGTACTAACATATGCGATCAACATCGCGATGCGGTGACGGAGGCCCCCCGCGATACCTGTTAGGTGGTCTGCGGGGGGTCTCCGTCACCTCCATGGGGTCCCCACACTGCCTTGATGCCGGGTAGCAGCAGCAGGCTGCCCCCGGCGCCTCCTCCTCCCCCCTGCAGCCGGAAGGACGTCCGGCTGCGTTGCTAGGGGGAGGAGGAGATTACCTTCCGGGTCCGGGGCATCATGGAGGAAGGTAAGCTGGGGGAGAGGGGGGTCGGCGTCTGCGGCGGTGTCGACGGTGTCGGCGGGTTGCGGCGGTCGGCGAAAAGAAGCCCATAGGCTTCTATAGGGTATCGCCATCCAGAGATGGCGATACCCTGGACGCCGAAAACACGGCGGTAGGGTGTTAGTAAATATGAAAATGCGGTAAAACCCCCGTTTTCGGGGGTTTTACCGCATTTTTGCTTTAGTACATCCCGCCCAGAATCTCCTGCTGCAGTGCTCTTTGGGACGTGTAGCAGCTTGAAAGCCAGAAGGCGCCTCTATGACTTAAAGGGAAAAGTCTCTGTATATACTAGAACTACTAGTATAGTACCTCTGTTCTGGCAGAAGCCCCAGAGAGTGTCCTGGGTGCCCACCCTCCTTGTACACTGCATTGCTGTCCCAGCCCATCAGTAACATGGAGACAGGGCAGTAGAGAGCCTGGCTGGGCCCAGATACTTTTCAGGGGGTGTGGCCTAATTACCGGAGGTGTGGTTACGCACCCTTAGAAACAAAATACTGCTAAAATTGTATTTTAAGCCCCTCCCTGGCCACACTGCAGCCCAGCACACAGCAGCATGTGCTGGGCTGAGGAGAATGGCTGCAGCTGCTGGTGCCAAGTAAGGGGGAGGGAGCATGGGGGCCTCACTCCATCAGACCTGGGCCCAGGTAATTTGTACCCCCCTCTCGGCACCACTGCATGGTGGAGCAGCAGCCAGGATCTTCACATGCTAGACGCTGTCAACTGCTTCTCCATTTCAGCAGCTGTACAGTGTGTGGCTGCAGTGGGACAATTACAAATACTGAATGAGTGATGTCATTTTATGGAGCTTTAATGGCTCCTGCTGGTGCCATTTACAGATCCTTATAAAGAAGTTTCTGGAACTTGTCTGAACTAAAGATAATTGACATAAGCAAACAATACCAACTTGCTAGCTCTGCAGCACCTCCACTCCACTCTGCAGGTTCACAAAATGGCTGCTGAGCACGCAGCAAACAAGCCCTAATAAAGGGCTGAAAACGGCGGGTATTCGAATTCAGGACGCCCACTACTCGACGATTGGTCCGTTATTCGACAAGGGGAGTGTCGAATCCATTTTGTATTGCATATGGTGAATTCATGGTCCCGGCGGGAGGGCTGCGGCTGTCGAGTACAGTCGAATTTTAAAACTGACGAAAAAAAGGCGCAATTCGTCCGGAATTGCATATACCCCATAGTTTGTGATTCCATGTGCATCAGACTTCCAAAATAATTAAAGTAAGGAGGTTGGCTTGTGTGGCCCAGAGACATTTTTACAGAGGTGGGTGGGCTGTAGTGGGTCATCCCAGTGTCCTCCGCCATACCTCATACTTTCCGATATCTAGTGTCCTCTCCGGGACAAGAACAGAGAGAAAAAGCAGGTGGGTTGTGATGGGGTGGGGGCAGAATGGTGTCCTAGGTACCACCCTCTCACAGTAAAAAGCAACAATTTGTGCATATTTGAATAGGGGTGGTGCTAAAATTATGCGATTACCATAGAATCACATTATTAGGCCCCAACCCCTCGTGATGAACCGCGGAATTACAGTATTTACCTCCGCATTCTGCCCGCATCACTAGGAAGTGGGTGGGATGCGGGAGTGGTGTCCACTCTTCCAGAGTTGCAGGGACTACCCAAAAAATCATGAGTCTCGCACAGGTTCCAGTAGAGTAGATAAGTATGCCATACCTGCAGCCAGCGGCACCAAAGGACAGTGCCGCAGTGCCTATGGGGCAGATGTATTAACCTGGAGAAGGCATAAGGAAGTGATAAGCCAGTGATATGTGCAAGGTTATAAAGGCACCAGCCAATCAGCTCCAATATGTAAATTAACAGTTAGGATCTGATTGGCTGGTGTGTTTATCACCTTGCACATATCACTGGTTTATCACTTCCTTATGTCTTCTCCAGGTTATTACATCTGCCCCTGAGTCTTTGCCTTTTCCTGTGCCTGCACCATCTTTCCGAAGTCATCATTGCACAGTGTATAAGTCTGTTCTGGGTGCAGTGTGTGGGTCACATGGTCCCCCATGTGCCATGGACCTATTATAGATATACCAGTGGTGTGGTGTGCTGTGTTTTACACAGTATTACTGTAAAGGGAATAATGTTCAAGCTGAAATACTTTTAGTAATTAGATTGCCCTGCAAAATGCTGCTGCTAGTGCTGATGTACTATGTGACTTAAATATCTTTTATACATATTAGATGATTTCTCGCAGGCACTGAATTATGCAGAACAATCATTTTTGACTGATAAAGTATGAACAAAAGTGATTGTTGCAGCTTCACAGTTCTTAAGGTTTGTTTCAATTATCTTTAATTTAATAGAAAACAGTCAGAGAGACAAACAAGCTGTGGCTCAATAGCTGGCTGGACATGTAGCCCAATATTTTGTTTACAATACAATTATCAGATGGACCTAAAGTAGCTTCCCCCCACTGCGTTCCCAATATGAAGTCATTTCATACCCGCACATCTTTAAATGCATGGCGAGATTTATTGTACCACTGAGCCCCGAAAATCCAAACAAAAACATCTGTCTTATTTTTAATTTATCATTACATTACGTTTTAATGTGTTTTTCTGATTTTGTGAAAAGTCCCAGATTCCAGCTTTTTGTTAAAACTATTATGCACTGAAATGGAACTTGGGCTTATTAGGGTTTTATGTCATGGTTAAATTGCTTGTAACACATAAGAGACCGCTCTGCTGAAACAAAAGAGCGCATCCCACTTTAAAGAGACTGCCATTCTGTTCTTTATGTGGCCATCAGAAAACTTTTCAGAGATTATGTAGGGCCTAATTCAGCATGGATCGCTATTTAGAGAAATCGCAAATTGAGCGATTATCAAATGACTGCGAATGCGCAGCGTTTGTATTGCGCACGTGCAAAGGGTAATAGCAACAGAAATTGCGTACAGATCATAATCGCAATGTAGCCGCTATTTGACTGACAGGAAGCCAGCGTATCAGGGTGGAAACCTGACGTTTTCTGGGTGTGTCAGAAAAACTGGCCATTTTTGGGGCGGGTCTGTGACATCAGTGCAGACCACTTACAGACTGTCTCAGTCACAGATTAATGGCAGCCTCAGGCCTACTCACATTTGCTCAGACAGCAGACAACTGCAATTTCTCTGAATAGCGATCTATACTGAATTTGGCCCAATCTGCGGTACTGTGCTCCCGACAGCGGTTCCCCACTGCACTGCCAGACGCTTGTGCAGCCGCGACACAAGCAGGGCAGGCAGCTGGGCGATGGCTATCCTGGCTCCCGTCTGCCATTACAAAACACTGGCACGGCGCCGCACGCCAGTGACGCCACGTAGAGGTAGTTGAGCTACAGGGACTACAGGCAGGGCAGCTGAGCCGTCCAGCTGCCCAATCATCTGTGAAGCAGCAGCCTGCGGCTCAGCCATTGGCTGGGCGCGCCGCCTGCAGGGAACAAGGAGGACGGCCTCTGAAGTGAGGGGTTGTGATGTGGAGCCAGCGCCCAGCGGAGTGTGCTGCTTGGAGGATACACAAAGAGAGAGGAACTCTCGCTCTCCTATGTGTGACAGCAGCCTGCCAGCAAAGAGAAAAAAAGTAAGGCTGGCTGTTCTTGAAGTTTAGGTTCTGTATATATATATATATATATATATATATATATATACAGAGGCGGATTGGCCATAGGGTCTACAGGGAAGATTCCTGGTGGGCCGACGCACCAGCGGGACCTGTTTTGTTTGAGGACATGTGGTCCTATTTATAGACATAATGAACAAGATGCCAAACAATTTGCATATATGAAAATTACTTTGCCACTTAGCCTGTGATTGCAGATGATCTAGTGTATGCTCTGTCTGCCTGCTTGGCTGACATATAAGATTGAGTGAATAGTGATTGGGATACGGTTGGTGTAATAAGCAAGAAAATATATCTTTCTAAAGAATTATATAGTTTCCTAAATTCTGAAGGTGTATCATATAATGTGCTCATAATATTTAATTTTATTTCCTTTTAACTTCCCCCTTGATGCTGGACATCCCCACTATCTGGAAAGTCTTGGGGGGAGGGTGCTGCTGCCATGGCCCATGACTAGACCTTACACCTCTGGTGCTGCCCAAGTGGGGCCACTAGTACAAATTTTTTCCAGGGCCGCTTTATGTTCCCAATCCGCCCCTGTATATATATATATATATATATATATATACACACATATATATAGATATACTGTGTGTGTATGTATGTATATATATACACACAGAGTAAAAACCACAGCACTCACCGCACCAGAAGCGGGGCACAGCTATGCACTTACCACTCACAGGGTGGGGTGCATGTAACACTGCACTCTCCTCCACAGAAGCGGGGTACACAGCTGTACTTACCACTCACAGGGCGGGGTGCATGTAGCCCATGACCACATCACTCTAATAAATACAAACAGAGAACCCAGCACTCACCAAAGTAAACTCACTTATCCTCAACAATTCAATAAATAAATGATGGGGGTTTAGTTGGTGGATTTGCCAATGCACGGAAGCCTGTATACCGATTCAAGGTACCCCACCTTCATACAGGTCCTACACTATCACAGAGTCTTAAAACCTGACTACCACACTGCTGCATCATCTGCCTGCTAGATGTAATGTGTACCTGCCACAGACTTTATGGCTTTTAAAGGCACACTAGTCACCTATTGCACTGGCTCAAAGATGATTGCTAAAAAACAGCTGAGACAGGTTCAGGATAATAAAGTCCACACAGGGGTGCATGAGAAAGCTAGTGGCCACGGTTAATAAGAGCTAACCATAGATTAACCCCTTCATATACACACAGAGTAAAAACCACAGCACTCACCGCACCAGAAGCGGGGCACAGCTATGCACTTACTTTCACTAGCTTTCTCATGCACCCCTGTGTGGACTTTATTATCCTGAACCTGTCTCAGCTGTTTTTTAGCAATCATCTTTGAGCCAGTGCAATAGGTGACTAGTGTGCCTTTAAAAGCCATAAAGTCTGTGGCAGGTACACATTACATCTAGCAGGCAGATGATGCAGCAGTGTGGTAGTCAGGTTTTAAGACTCTGTGATAGTGTAGGACCTGTATGAAGGTGGGGTACCTTGAATCGGTATACAGGCTTCCGTGCATTGGCCAATCCACCAACTAAACCCCCATCATTTATTTATTGAATTGTTGAGGATAAGTGAGTTTACTTTGGTGAGTGCTGGGTTCTCTGTTTGTATGTATATATATATATATATATATATATGGCTGGCTTCCCACTTAGCTGCGCCGATGCCTTCACGAAAAACTTGTAATAACGTGCAGGGATACGGCACGCAGGCTCTATACAAACTTCACACGAGTCAGTGGATGGTGTTCAACGTTTCAATATCTGTATATTGTCATCAGGATACAGTATAAACACAAACAACATCCCTTTATAAGTGCTCACCATACATAGATTGCAATAGCGGTGGCACTCATGGTCATGCAAGAAACGTAAGTTTAAATGCTTCTCATTTTTGTTTATTAAATAAACGTAGCTTTAATCATTACATTTCTTGCAAAATCGTGAGTGCCCGCCGCCATTGAAATCTATTTTATTTTTATTTTAGATCTTAGGGCCCCTCTTGTCTTAAGTACCCTGGGGCCCCCGAAGCCTTAATCCAGCTCTGCCTTGGTGAGGGAACTGCATATTACAGAATGTATTGATTTATTGTTCCCATATTACTATTCCTAGTTGTCTATGTAGTTCCTTTTTGGATTGCTGCTATTGCCAAAGTATTTATGTACTTACTGTACCACACTATTGATTTTTATATTCTTGCAGATGTAGCCATGCTCATCTTTGCTGTGATGCAGCATGCTGCAACTCTACTTGCTGTACGGCGTGCCAGGCTGCGACTATTCCTAAAGGAATTAATGAAGCGATGACTGGGTGTGAATAGTAGCAACCTGGCACGCCATGCAGCATGCCGTGATACAACAAGCTTCACCGCAGTAGGATGGGCATGGCTACATCTGAATGTGATGTAATATGTGTGTGCTTTGATTAATAAATAAATGTTAAATATATTTAGGGGGGGGATTCAATTGTGGCCGAAAAATTCTCTGTGAAAAAAAAACGGCTTTACCACTTTCTTTCTTTTTTTGCCCCCAAAATTTACGATTTTCAAGTGAAAACACATAGGATCTGGGACTCATTGTGACTTTGTTTCGGGACCTCAGTGGGTCCCGAAAAAAAATGCACAATAAGTGCAGGTGTTGTTGGGGCTAATTGGATAGCCCCTGGGTGATCGCAGCGAATTGAATTACTCTGTTGTGGTAGGCCTGTCTTCATGACATCATACTTACGGGCCTGTTTATCAAACAATACATGTGCTCCTTAAGCTTAGAACAGAGGGACAGGCTCCTTTTGAACATGGTATATTGAGTAAGGGGATTTTTGTACTTCTACTATTACATGGGGCTTCTGTCATCGGTGATGTAATTATAGTTGTGTGATATAATCAGTAACATCATTATGTCATTTGTCATGTGATTTTACGAGTAATGTTATGAAAAAACATTGGGTGTGGGTCCAGTAAAAGTTGTGTGCATTCTTAACAGCATAGTTTCTAGTGTTGTTTTTTTTTCTTAGCATTAAACAAAAATTTTACTCTGCTTTAAAAAATAAAATAAAAAATGCTTCAATTCATATAATAAGAACATTACATGTAGTTTTGCATTTGTACTATTGTGTACTGTACTGTATTGTGCTTTAGCTGCATTTTATTCTTTTATTGATGTTTCCGAATAGCCTATAATGGCACATCCTACTAGCAGATAATCTCTCCAGACATGAGTTTGTGTGCCCTGGTTTTTTTTATGTGGGTCTGTTTGGTTACAACAAACTACAAAGTACTCAGACCAAATCATATTCTCCGTTCTGCCAGGGAATGGAACCTATAATATAATTTACTGTCAGAGATTACAACTCCTTTACCTGATCTGTTCAATTATTTGTTTTTCATTCTGTTTAACTTTTAGGTAACAGAGAATGTGGCTTGTTTGCTTTTTCTCTGTAGCTTATTCAACATTTGTCGGCTGTTTTCCCCAAAGGAACAAGCGTTGTATATATGTATGAATGTAGCACGCACTAAGAGGAATTTCTCATTTCTTTATCCATCACTCATCTCATGCAAGGCCAGGATTGCAATGTTCCTTGCGCCCTTTTTGTGATGTTGAAAATCCTATTTCAAAAGTGCATAACATTTTCTATGCTTATCCAATTTCCCAATAGGCATGAAAACATCAAAATGTATTTAGTCCTGCTTTCTAATACTGTACATGTATAATTGATTTATGTGGAGTTCACATTTACCAATAGACTCTTTCCTATCCATCATTGTGATAAACCTGCTCTTTCAATGTTCTTGATTTTTTTAAATTCCTCATTGACAATTTGGGCACTTTGTGAAAATGTTTGGGGCAAAATCAATTTTGTCAAAATAATGCAGCAACTTTATCAGTGATTGTAACAAAGCGGCACATAGGAATACATGTTTTCAGGGCCGTAACTTGGTGTGTGCGGAGTGTGCACAGCACATAGCCCTGCAGAGTAGGGGGCGCTGTTTGCAGCACTTGTCAATTATCTGTTTTAATTACTTTCATTTGTAGCTTACCCCCTTTTTGAAGCCCAGCAACTCCTGACTGCCCCTGTCACCTTCCCTGACCCCTTCTGTTGCTAATACTTATACAACATTCATGAACTCAACTTGAGATTTCTTTGTTATTCAGTCACACTGTCCTTTATTACATTTCAAGATGCTGACATACCAAGGATTCGAACCCATTGTCTGTGGCATTGCAGTCAGACACTCTATTCATTGAACTATCTGCCCTTACATAGAAAGCTAGAGAATTCTAAGATAAACAATTCTAACTATTTGAAACTTAACTGGTACTTTAGGAAAAAATAATCAGCATTGCAGCTGAGCAGATCTATGTAGTGTGTGTGGCTGCAAGGGATTGTGTGTGAATCCTGGGTATGGAAGTATACTGAAATGTGTTATTTAATAAAGGATATTGTAACTAAATAACAGCGAGCTCTCAAGTTAGTACTTTTTCACCAATTAAAGCTGGTCATTCCTTTGCGTTATACAAGTCAATATTTCTAAATCATGTCCAGGAATACTTTGCTGTTGCTACTAAATGTTTATATGTTGTATGAATAGATGTAGGTCACATACTCAACAGCCTAATATGCTTCAATGCTCAATACAGACGTGCAATAGAACACTACCCAAAATAACCTGACCGATGGATATGATTGTAATACTGTTCCAGACATACAGTAGGACACTGTACCTAGTCAACATGATCTGACTGCTGAACAGGAGTATATTATGATATAATACTATGGGGGGATGTAATGCCGCCCGAGTTAGGCAGCCATGCGGGATACCGGCCGAACTCAGACATATTTTTAAAGGGGCAATCACTTACAAGGCAAATCCATGCCTTGTAAGTCTGAGTTCGTCCGTCATCCCGCACGGCCACCAAACTCAGGGCGGTATTTCATCCGGCCCTATAATTGCTTTTTTTTTTATAGACACTAATGGGGAGATTTATCAAATCTTGGAGAGAGATAAAGTGGAGAAGTTGCTCATTTAAACCAGTTGATAGGTTGGTATTTTATCTCTCTCCAAGATTTGATAAATATCCCCCTAAGTCATTACACCTATGGAACATGATCTGATCACTGAAAATGGTGCATTATACAATTAATGTACACTATATACAGAGCTTGGACACTACACCTAAACAACATGACCTGAACACTACACATGAGTGTAATATGGTCTTATGATTGTATACTCTGTATACTCATTAAGATATTAAACCTACAGAACATGACCTGATCACTGGAAGTGGTTGATAAATACTACACTATACTTTTACAGTATATACAGACATAGGGGCTGAGTCAGAGATGAACGCAGATGGCTGCATACGCAGTAAGATCTGCATTAATCTCCGCACATACTGGGGGTCGCCCAGAACAGGGCAAGGCCGCCCCCCAATGCATCCGTAATTAGATGCAAAGGCACCGGATCTAAGGTTGACCCCCGACAGCACTGCCTGGCTGCGATGTCAGAGAGTCGGCACCCATTTTTTTAAATTGGGAGCATCCCGAATATGGTCCCTGCCCACCCCCATTCAACGCCCCCCCCCTTTTCCGACGGCTGCTGCTGTCACTCGCACTGCGGCCGCATCTTTCCAGCTGCGAGCGGCTGCATCTATCTCTCAATTAGGCCCATAGGACACTACACCCACCCAATATGTGTATTTCTCTGATGATGGGTGGACTGCGTATGTACAGGACCCATTCTGTGTTGTCACTCGCAGTGCACCCAAGCTGCAGCATGATTGGCATTCTGCAGCCATTTGGGGGGGGAGGGGGGTGGTGAACGGACCTGTTGTACAAACCAGGCATGCCAAGGCCAGAGTGCGATAGTGTTCCAATGGTGTGTCTTCAGACGCAGTGCTGGGAACAGTGATGCTGGCAGCAGGCATTTTTTTTTCAGACGCCTCCTGTGGCATTACCATTTATCGTTGCTACGGCCGCAGATGCAGCAGTAATGCTGACTGTTCATTTCTCAATCACCCCCATTATCATAATATAATGCTATTGGATTGTATACAGTGACACTTTCACTGTTGGCTTTGTGCAGTCGTTAAAGCCAAGTTATCAGCAGCACATTCAGGTTATGTGCAAATAGGTGTTAATAATTTACATCTCCATCTCTTCATTCTACTCTTTTCTAATGTTCTATTCTCCCCCGTCCTAATGAGCTTACACTCCAGACTGCCGTAACTCACATCAGCCAATGAGGTATTAACTTTGAGCAGTCTTGGAAATGTTACTCTGAGAGCTAATACTTGATAATAGTTCCTTTGGGTTGCAGCACATTTGTACGACTTGTTATGAAAAACAGCTTTACAGTGCTGCAGAATCCTATATATCTCCGCTTATGTCTCGGGTCTAGTGTTCCAGACTCTCCTCCGTTCATTTCACCTCAGTTCCCTCATGCCGGAGGCCCATCATCTTAATCTGTTTTTGGCTTCTCATTTGCCTTTTAATTTAATTACAATTTATGTCAGCTGCGCGATCGTAACCTTAAAGCATTAAACATTAACATTAGGCAATAAAATGCAGCTTAAAGAGGATAGACACATACAAGGGAGGGAATGCAAATAATCGTGACTGTTTGTGTAGAGCCGTGTCACATGACGGACTGGCTTAGCCATAACAAGCTTACATCATTCCTGAGCTGCAAATTAGATCTGTCCATACCACTTTATCTGCCCTGAACTAATACATGTTGGATTACATAAGCACTGATTCTTTAGCTGGATATCCAAAGCACTAGTTTTAAACCATGACCCAATTTCTGTTCACAGTCAATACTAAGCTATGGCAATACTGTACTTCATTTGTATTGTTGTTTTGTATATAGAAGTGAGGAGTTTCAGGGCTTCCTTATGTGAGTTTTTGTGTCTGCGGAATTGTTCTTTGCTATCGTATTATATACTCCATACTAGTCCATACATACCTCATAACTGTGATGATACCGTATGCGGGACTTTTGTGCGGCAGAGCCAGTCCGAATTTGAAAATGGGGCGTTGTCTATGGTAAATTGGCGTGGTTTCTCTGGAGTGCTCTCGATCGTGAGCCACACCCCCTTTTTCATCACTGAGGGGGCATGCCCAGCGCTCTGTGAGCTGCTGTCATGCCCCCTCTGCCTCTGTCTCCAGTGAACAGACGCTGTACTCTGCTAAGCAGAGCAGTGAGTGACAAGCGCCTCCCAACTGCCCACCCGCACCATGGGACACTGCTGCCCTTGGGTGGGACAGCGGGACAGTCCCAAAAAAATGGGACTGTCCCGCAAAAATTTGGGCAGTTGGAAGATATGCATACACTCTATGGATGTTTAACACACGGAAAGGCCATACATGACATTTCAGCTACAGTACTACCATAGTTGCTGACATTCTGGCTGCTCCCTCTGGGAGAGAGCAGCTAGGTCGGCTCAGCAGAGGGGAGGGGCGGAGGTAAGATGCGGGGGGTGGAGTGGAGGCGGAACAGGGGTGTGGTGACCACAATTGTGTCATTGTAGCCACGTTCCCGCTCTGTAACGCAGAGTCGTTATACCGGCATTATACTGCAGGGGGGCATGGCTATGATGACACGTTTCAGCGAGAATCATGTCATCGTCCGCCCATTTTAATCATCCATTACCTGCAAAACTGGGAGATTTGCCTGTTCTTCTGGGTGGGGGGGGGGGGGGGGAGAGTAGGAAGGGTCACCCGAGAGTAGGCAAGCAAGAGTACTAGTGAACTACAATGCCTTTTCTAGGGGGAGGTGTAAACAAGTCTTAGAGAAGGATATAGTGAGTAACAATAAGGGTAGGCACTGCGGTTTTCAAAAATATTTATAAGTGAATAGAACTTAATTATTTAATTTAAAAAAAAATAACATCTTAGTTGTGGTAGTTAAAACTAATTTCTGATTTTAGAATGTTTACTGAGCTTGACCGATAGCAAACTGTAGCTTTAGAATCACACTTTAAGTGGGCAGTGACAGTAACTTTGAAAATTAACAGCAGCACAGAATATTTCAGATGAGAGTGCTGATCTTGTGGGAGGCAGTAACTTGTCCACCAGTGTGATATTAAGGTGAATGTGTCAAACCTTCTAAAGAGTGGAGTACTGGGGAAGTTACAATAGCAACCAATGCACTTTTAGCTCACATTTATCATGTACATTCTCTTAAATGATAGGTAGAAGCTGATTATTTGCTATGGACAACTTGTGCATTTGCCCACTTCTTCACTCTTTAGAAAGCTTGATACATTTGTCCCATACTGTATGTCAGTATACCCCATACTCCCAGTTTTGGAATATCGGAAGGCAGCTTATGGGTGTGGCCTCATTGCATGAAGGGCATGGCCTAATCCCTGGGAGCGTGTCTAGCACTAGGCTACCCAATAGCTCTTTTCTCTTCCGTTCTAACACACATGCTTTGCTGTGTGCATCTTTGGCAGTAGACTGCTGCTCTGTGAATGGGACACACCTCCCAAATCAATACATCAAACTTGTTAGAAACATGCATATGCTGTATAACTGGGGGGGGGGGGGGGGGGTTCTCCCGGGAAAGGACCACGGGAACAAAGAAGAAAACCTCTTTGTGGGGGCCCCCATAAAGAGGTTTTCTTCTTTGTTCCCGTGGTCCTTTCCCGGGAGAAAAAACCCCCAGTGATTGTATTTGTCATTCCCTCAGGGGAGCACCGCCAACACCATTAATTATCCAAGAATTATTCAAGGTGATTTATTATAAGTTGGTTATATACAAACTTCATAATTTTCAATAGCAGTGCAGGAACACTCCACCCCCTTGTCTATACTGTATAACTGCAAGGCAATGCCAAAAGAGATGAGAAGGAGCAGGCTCTAGAAGTGGTGCAACTGAGGTAGCTCCAGGACTGACCATTTTCTTCTAACAACAATGTGTTACCAGGAGCGGTTTAAAAGAGGAGAGTGCCCATGCGAGACCTCTCCTCTCTGGCAGCGCAATAGACTCTGGCTTTGTGTCAGCATCTACTGTGCATGATCAAATCTCCGGGAAAATGTCTGCCGTTCTAGTTTCCCGATGATTTCTGTTGTGCAGTGCTGGCTGAACGGGACTCCGGAGAGGTAAGTATATCCATATGGGCAGTGCTGGATTAAGGCTCCAGGGGGCCCGGGGCACTTAGTACATGGGAGTCCCCACGGACTAAAAAAGGTACAGATAGATGGAGAGATACCCCAAAGGACCCTCTTTATGGACTGAGGTGAACAGCAGGAGATTTCTTGTCACTTCTCTCCTGGCAAGCAGCAGTATGGGAGCCACTGACAGCTGGGAGAAACTTCTAGATTTGGCTTGCCCTGCAGGTAGGACAGAAAAAGCAGCGCAGGGTAAAGGTACTGAAAAAAGCAGGACTGACCGTTAGTGGTGGGGCTAAGGTAAGCCGTCAGAGAGTGGAGCTGCGCAGTGATGTGCTGTGGTACAGAGTGGCAGAATGCAGGCAGTGACTGCTGGTGTCAGGTGGCTATGTGTACGCCGCAGCTCCAGAGATGGACCCGGGGGAGCGGAGCTAATACATAAGCCAGCCAACAGCCACCCCTCTGCAGCTGACAGTGAGAAGGGGGTGACTGGGAGGCACAGCTCCTCGGAGTGTTATAGAGTACTGTACCTCCGGTTCTGTGTGTGGCTGGAACCTGCACAAGGTTCACCGCTGGGACTCCATTGTGGTGGAGGCCCATATGATTTTTTTTTCTCCAAAATGTTTTAATAAATGACAAAATGTAGTTCTCTACTTCTGCAAAATCGACAATGTCTCTTGAAGTCAACCTATGTAAGGAATGAATGATATTATCAGTGGCACTGCTGGCATTTAGAGGATGCATTCTGCAGATAAGGGCCGGTCTCACAGACAGAGACACAATTGCTATATAAAATAATACTTTTAACATACCTCTCTTCCTCTTTGTGAATCATGCTTTAAAAATGTTCCGCCTATCATGCAGCAATCCACTGAGTCTGTGATTGAAAAACACATAGGGGTCCTTTTCTCCAAGCTGCTTGTATATATATCACGTGACGGAAATAAGAAAGCCTTGCTATTTATTTCTATGGGATATACGTTTCATAATATCTCAGAGAACACCGTGTTCTTTCTTTAAAGTGAGATAATGAATTTTGATGAACAGACCCAGGAATCATGGCACCCTTGTTTTCTCTGTAATAATGCACAATGTGGATCCCTTGTCTTTGGTATGCAGCTCCTCACTTCATATTTGTATTAGAGAGCATCGAATCAATCTCCATTGACAATCGCTGCATAAAATTTTCCCCTGGCTGTAGCCAGTACACCTGGAGCAGATCCCAAACGTCTCTCTGTGTATTAATGCCCCCTTGGCAGTTCTCCCCGGTCTAGCCTTCATCTGAAAGAGTCAAACTTTTCATTTCTGTTTGATGTATGGCTGTGGCTCTATGCCAGTGGGCGAGAAGCATAACAGGGGCTGCAAAATATATTCATTATTACATTATATTTCTGCCTCCTTCTATTTCTAATGGCTATGAGAATCATTGTAAATAATGTACTTTTATTTAACAGTGCTGACTGTGTATACTGCACTGTCCAAATGCCTTTAAAATCTAATTAATAATCTCAGATATTTTTCTATCAATTACAATTATAATTACAACTTGGGATTAGCAGATCTTTTTCTTTGTAGAATTGAATATATAATATTGAATATTAGGTTTCATTAGCAGGAGGATAACCGGATTCAGTAGAATTTCCCGACAGTCGGGATCCCGGAGGTTGAAATACCGACGCAGAAATCCCAACAGTCAAAATCCTAACATTGAGAGAAGCGTGCCCCTGTGCGGCCTCGCTGCGCTATTGTATTCCCCCTCAGGTGGTGTCATGGACTACCACCCTAGTGGGAATACCGGGTATTTTGACATTTGTCAGGATTCCGGCATTGGTATGTCGACCGCCGGCATCCCAACCGTCGGTAAATTAACTGCATCCTGGATAACCTAAGGATCCTGTGTCATATAGTTTTCGGTAGTGGTTTTGATATAGGGGTACAAAATTCAGTATACAGTATTTATATATCGTTATAGTTGGCTCTTGGTAATGAAGTACTTCATGAATATTGGTTCTGCCAACAAAAATGTCTGTCTCCTCCGTGGCTCACAAAATGGCTGCCCTCTCTGTAGCCCAATAACTACTGTAGCTGCCTCCTCCTCACTTTTGCATGTGTTCATAGAACCACACACTTCAGTATACATTACCGTATAGGGTCAAAGAAGATCATAAAACTTTACTTTTATATTGGATTTAAGAACCAGATGATTTTAGGGCAGTTGACCCACTGAAATATATACATTAGGCCCATGAAATCAGATTAGGACTACAGTCAATTTGATTTAACCATGTAGACTCAGTCATGGATATCCTTAAAACCTGGACTGTAATGACGGTGTTTGGGAAACTCTACATTAGTGGACCCAGCTATGTTAATAATAATATTTGTCTGTGACTACTGCCTTGCCAGGGATGTTGCATAGACATCATAATACATAAGATTAGTTTTCTCACGGGTTGTTCAGAAATGTTAAATAGCGTGATATACAGTATCAGCAGAGTATTTAAAATCCAATAGTGCATCAAATGAAGTGACTGTGGGCGGGATGTACTAACCTTGCGGTGTACATCCCGCCACACATCGGCAATCATCGCACCAATACCAGTCACATATGCATTTACATATGCAATTGCTATTGCTAAGGACAGCTCTTCCAATACGAGCTGTCCCTCGCGCTACGCTCCCTTTCATGGACTTCCGAGTTAATGACCGTGGGGCATGCTGAGACACGGCGACAGCGGGGCATGCTGGGAGGGATCTGATCTGATCCCACTGACTGCATTCGTTGCCCCATAGGCTTCTATAGGGTAACACCAGCTTTTGCTGGCATTACCCTCCACATCACAAACCTGGCGGACGGGGGTTAGTGCATAAGGAAAATGCTGTAAAAACCCCAAAACAGGATTTTTACCACATTTTCCCATTAGTTTATCCCGCCATGTGTCCTCATGGGAGAGCTTTTGTGTGCTGGAGGCTGGGATTCTTGTGCTGGTGGGACGCGTGCTGCGCTGTATGTTCCTCCTGTCCCTCCATGTTCTCCAACGTGTTTCTGTCATCCACTGCAAGTCCCCTGTCTGCTATGTCGTGCTCTTTGCTGGTGGCTTGCACTTCAGCTGCATAACCTTTGCTGGTTGTTGATGAGTGGTGTGTGCGGCCTGGGTCGGAGGGGGGCCTGTCTGTCCCTGACCCCTTGCTGGTGTGTGCACTGCCTCTGCCTCAACCCTTGCTGGTGGGTCTCGCTGCCACTGCCACCGTCTATTGTGGGGTGTGATTTTGGCTCCCCCTGTCAGTGTATGCCTTTGGTGCCCTCTCTACTGTGTTCCTGCGGCCACCTCTCCTTATGTGTTTCTCTCGCCCCTTCCCTGTCTTGATACTTACACTGCCCCCATCCCTGTCACTTTGGCTCCGCTCCACATGACTGGTGACTGACGGTTGAGTGTGGCATGACTAAATAGAGGAAGGAAGCATGGGGCCATGTGACTGAGCTGAGGGATGACAGGTGAGCACAGTTTTTTTGTGAGGGGTCTGTGAGGCGCATGTTAGAACGGGGGGAAGGGGGGGGGGGGTTTGTGGCATGTGTGTTGTCCGGGTTGGAGGGGCCCCACCTGTTTCATCTGTACCGGGCCTGATGGAGGCCCTGCACCTGTGCACCAGCTAGGTGATCTGGAAAACATAAACTGTTAGGATTCCCGGAGTCTGAGTTTGTGAAAATCTGGACGGTAAGCTACAATATCACATTCCATATATGTCTCTGGCAATTACCACCTTCATGTGCACAGTCTGATGGCCGTGCATGTGCCGGATCCAAACCCAGTAGTGATAACAGAACACTATACTTTTTAGGCTTCACATTGACAGTGTACCTGCAAGACTTTCTTTATGCATTACCAAAATAAATAATTTCTTACTGTGGCTGGGTAACTATGCTCCTTAAAAGGAAATACTATACAGTATATACAGCACAAACAGATACATGGCATAAGCAGGGGCCTTCCACAGGCCCTCCCCAGGCAGGAGTCCAATAAACAGCATACCAGGATGGTGGCACTCGTCTGATGACGATGTATTAAACATCAAAACGTTGCAGTAACAGTGTTTGTTTATGTTCCATTATTTTTCAGTGCCGCCATCCTGGAATGCTGTGTCTATATATATATATATATATATGAACAGAAAGTATGAGCGCAAACAAACGGTAATAAACTTTCTTATATATATGTATACATATAAATAAACACACATAGAAAGTCCCGTGGAACTAAAATGTCCACAGAATTGAATAAGAAGCAATGTTCCTCAGGTTCACTGACAGCCAATATCGTTTGGAAAGGAAGATTTGTCAGTGTGCACTTCTGGAGCTTCCAGCTGTCGCCTCCCCAATGTTACCCGATCCCGAACGGGTGATAGTCCTGACAAAAGATTGAAGAAGCAGGGAGCGCCAATAGTGCATTAAAAGAGTACAATGGTTTTTATTTTTAAAAATCCAGATCGGTCACAAGTAAAAAACCCGTACCATAAAAGGCGGTCAAACCCTCTAACGCTGAAGAGAGCGGAGGGAGAGACATCCATTGTCGGCCGCCAAAGTGATTGCGAGTGCTGCGATTAATAAAGACCAAGCCTACTGACGAAGTTGAATGACGAAACGCGTATGGGCGTGGTCTGACGTTGTGGATCTGAAATCGAGAATACTGCTTCGCACAGTGGGGTAAAATCTTATGCTGGTTATACAAGCGGTGGTTTGACCGCCTTTTATGGTACGGGTTTTTTACTTGTGACCGATCTGGATTTTTAAAAATAAAAACCATTGTACTCTTTTAATGCACTATTGGCGCTCCCTGCTTCTTCAATCATATATATATATATATATATATATATATATCATATATATACTGTATATATTTATCTAAAACACTTATTTAAAAAGCGGTGAGACGGTTATCATAAAAACATAATGCTCCTCAGACTAGACAAAATATGACATTAGAATAAAGCTATTTCTCTGAAGAAAGTACCAAATTTTACTCCATGTTTGACCTTCACAAAAGAGCCACTACTGTACCTGTCTGCGTCTGGGGCACCGTTCTCACAGCTAATTGAGAGTGTTATGGAGTACAGCTGTAGTGTGGGGGAAACTGGGACATAGGATTTGTGAATGTTCCATAGTAATTTTTTTCATAATACTCCTACATGCTCTAACCAGCTATATATAAAACAATTTTGGTTCATTTTCTTGTGAACACACTATGTGTGTATACAGTAACTGACAAACTAGTAGTGTCATCATCCCTATCGTTTGGCAAATGTGTACGTACAATGAAAAATGCAATTAGAGATCAGCCAGTTGGTGATGATTGAATTAGCAAAACTGAACCAAAATGATTCGACTTAATTGGGTTAATTCGGTGCTATTAGAGCTTACCGTTTGATGATCACATAATTGGATAAACTGATTAGGCCAGTTGCCAATCTTACAATCGAATCACTTCTTTTGACAGAATCATTTCCGAATGTTAGAGGGAGTCAGATCTACTTTAAATGACGACTGTCTATGGGGTCTTTTCATTAAGCAGTGAAAGTGTGGAGAAGTGAGCCAGTGGAGAAGTTGCCCATGGCAACCAATCAGCATTGATGTAACATTTATAATTTGCATACTATACAATTGTATGGAGCAGCTGATTGGTTGCTATGGACAATTCTCCACAGGCTCACTTCGCCACTCTTTTCACTGTTTCATGAATAGACCCCATATATAAGTGACTGAAACTAATAGGCTAGCCTAATGGAGAACTCCTTTACCGAAGATGAATGTGAATCACACGCCGGTGCACATGCACTGCAGCCAATATATGAATCATTGAGCGATTCTGATCAGATATACTTTGGTGCGTGCTCAGTGAGTGTTTCTGGGTGTCAAGTAGGTGCCAATAATGCTGGCTCAAATAAACAGTCTGATGGGCGTGTGCGTGTAACCCATACTTGGCTACTTTTGAAAAAGTATTTCAGGGAGATTGTAAAAGTAACACCTATCAGTGCGGATGTGTACTGCTACATCTGAGAGGCCTGTCATGAAAATGACTGACATCCAAATGTAAATGAGCCCCAAAGTTAGTAAGATCTACTTGTTGAAGAAAAGACTCTTATATTTTTTGTTTGTGTATTGTGTTTTACAAGAGGCTCCATATACTGTAAGTGGCCACAAGAAACCTTTAAAACGCATGTAGCCAGAGGAATCATTGTGCCTTATAACCAATATAGGGAAATTGCACTGATGATACCATCTAAATGTATGTATCTATGATTTATTTTTTTTCAGGGAGATTGAGGGACCATTCAGGGAGTGAGGGAGATTGCTACTATTTCAGGGAGTCTCCTGCAGAAAGAGGGAAGGTAGGCAACTATGGTGTAACCAGAGTTTCATCCTAACTTGAGTTGTGCTTTTGCCTAGGCCCTAGGGGATGCGTATTTCACATGGATATCTTGCACACAGCTTAGTGTGGGTGTAAATCCTAATACTAGTTATGACATTTGCGACATGGGAAGCAGCGCAATGCGTATGCTAGGAGATGTACATGTAGTGGCATTAGCATACCATTTGCAAAATATTTACATTCCATATGCGGCCGTATATGGGACTTTGTGAGACCCAGAATTAGCCCTCTATGGGGGAGATGTACCAAGCAGTGAAAAGAGTAGAGAAGTGAGCCAGTGAAGTAGTTGCCCATGGCTACCAATCAGCATTGAAGTAACATTTATAATTTGCATACTGTAAAATTATACAGAGCAGCTGATTGGTTGTCGTGGGCAACTTCTCCACTGGTTCACTTCTCCACTTTTTTCACTGTTTAGTATGTCATCCCTTAAGTTTTCTATCTGTACTGATCTAACTGCTGCTCTGTGTATTTTTGTGTTTACTCCTGATTACCCGGCATTCCTGCGAACAAATTCTTAACAATCTTCTAAAAGTTTCCTCTCAAAGTGCTGCTTTGACGAGCCCCTGTGCAAATTCCCACCTATGTGATAACTATTTGCCTGGCAGTGTAATGCTAGTGAAAAAGGAAGACGTGATTATTCACTTGTTTAAGCTAACATTAGCGCATACATGTAGCAATGTGACCTGCCAAGAGATCCAATAAAAGCCTGGTGCTGAATCGCATGTAAAAGATAAGTAATACAATTATGAAGTGGCGTTACATACCACCGAAAGCCTTTCAATGCTTCATGAATTTACTCATTTCACCGTACCTATAGAGATCTATAGGGGGAGGGGGGTGTAAGTTCCGGTAACTAGATTATCACCAGAGAAATCAGCCACATAATAAATTGTATGCGATAGACTTTCTTTTGAGAAAACGTCTGTCTCTCCGTATTTTTGGCTGATCCCAGTTTAAGAAATAGATTCTAAAACAGGAATGCTACATCTTCTGTTATTAAAATGTCTATCATAGACTGTTCTTCATTCATGCGCATACACCAACATCCATAAAAGAAATAACTGACACTGACACCAGAATAATGTTTGCCAATAAAATTGTCAGCTTTTATTAAACAAATGGTATGGTGGCAAGGAGGGACGGCCTATTTAAATAAAGTCCCTATTTATTCTAACCTTTTAAACCTTTTAACTGTGGCTGACCAAAACACAAGAGGAGGCAAGGGCCCAACTTCAGCCCGGCCTCCATCGCATAACAAGGGGGCTATAAGGGCCCAATTTCAGCCCAGCCCCCATCACATCACAAGGGGAGGCTTTAAAGGGCCCAATTTCAGTCCAGCCCTCCACACATCACAAGGGGCCATAATGGGCCATTTGCCACCCCTTGTGTTACTTGCTCTTTATCGGGAATACCGTGGCCAACTCTCCACTCAAGGTATTCCCCAACTCCCAACCAAATGGTGCTCAGGTGTGTACCAACTCCACCGGAGACCGAAGCCCACCTGGGACGATGGAACTCCGGCCCCGTAATGTATCAAACTCCACCACCTTCACATCTCCTGAGCACCTATAAAACTCTTTAAATTACAGCCACAATTTCAGGCCGTCCCAACCCGCCACAGTTTCAACTAAACCCCCGCCACCATACCTCTACCTTAAAACTCTTCTTACTACTCCTAAACTCCTCCTACCTATCAATAAAATTCCTGACTAAAAACAGCGAACAACAGATCCTCCATAAAAATTTCCATACCCCTCAAATTCAGATGGACACCATCGGCCATGTAAAGATGAGGGGCTGAAACTAAAATTGAGGGATGTGGGACCACAAACCCCCAATTTTCACTAACAGCCCTGCCCACCACAGAATTGATCCGGCGCCGGACCAACTCTATGGCAGCTGGTCTGTCCGCATCTCTCCAAACCAAACGTGGGATAATGTCCGACCATCCCACACTTAGAAAACACATCCTGTTCTGCAAGCTAACTAAGTCCCTAACTAGAATTTTGCAAAGATCCAGACCAGTCCTTCTGGTCAAATCATTTCCAGCAGCATGGAACACCACCCTCAGCGGGTATCCCGACCACTCCGACTGTTGCCAAAATAGGGGCATGACTTTCTCCCAGCGAAGTCCCCTCACACCGATCCATCTGACAAGATTAGCTTCAGGGGACTGAAGGCACTCCACCCCAGATCTTTCACCATAGTAAACGTATGAGTGCCCAATAATCCATATCAGACACTCGTCCAAGCACAAATCTGAAAGTACAAAAACCATTCACAGAACCTTATCATACAAAAAAAACCTAACACAAAATTCTTGAAACAACATTACCCAAAAACATCCCATTATAAACTTACTAAAATAGGTTGTTGTTTTTTTTTGTTTTTTTTACAATAGTTTAATTTGGCCTCTAAAGTGAGAATTTTTGAAGCGGGGATGAAAAGGGGGATGGGTATGAGGGATCAGACTTGACGAGAGGCGAAAAACACACCTGCCAAGCGGGTATGAACCCCAAGGCTTAAGGCACTTGACAGGATAAAAAAATCCTCAAGACCCCCAAATATGGCGAGTGGCTGATACCTCAAGTCGGATTTTTAATCCAACAGGTCAAAACCTGATATATTTCTGAAATACATCAGACTTCCACCTCCCCAGAGCTCTAATTTGCCAGCTCGAACAGCCTTCAGCGGCTGCTGTTGTCGCTGCACCTATCCGAAACGAATGGGTACCATATCTTGATACCAGCAAACCCATCGTGCAAATACAACGTTCCAGCACCCATCTAAATTGAAATTGAGTCACCGGCATACCATCCGTATGCTGCAACCATGGACCTGGCATATCAGTCCTTGTTCTCAATTAAACCCTCGCCAAGGACACTGGACAAATCTCCTTGTCGTCCACGCATCTCAAAACAACCCAACAACCTTTGCCTAGTTGGTCCGTTTTGGAACGTTGTACTTTGCACCATAAGCCTCCATCTTCCAGTGACACATGTTCACGAAGCATAGGTGACATTGCTGTTTTCGAAGCTGACACCAGTTCACTGACTCTAAAGGCCCCGAAAAAGGCCATGGCGAAACACAATTTAAATAAGAGTGCTTCGTAATCAGATGCACAGACCTCATGCAACATGTCCGCCATGCGCCGCAATATTGAAATGGTTATTGGCCTTCGTGCATCTTGTACAGGGGGCATCACTCGAGCCCACCCTTTAAGAATCCTTGCTAAAAAGAAAGATTTAGTAAAATCATGCCGTCCTTCAAGTCTCAAGAAATAAGAAAGAGCAGACAGTAAACGTGTTACAAACCTTCTTGACCTGCCTGCTCTAAAACATTCCCAAACATAATTCAATAACATTGCATAATCAGTCTTACCTTGGTCCTGATGCAAACGGACATATCGTTCCCACTCTCCCACGACATTTTTGTACCCTCGGAGGGTGGAAGGAGCCAAGGATTG
This sequence comes from Pseudophryne corroboree, assembly GCF_028390025.1. Lineage (NCBI taxonomy): Eukaryota > Metazoa > Chordata > Amphibia > Anura > Myobatrachidae > Pseudophryne > Pseudophryne corroboree. The sequence continues at coordinate 389,652,070 of NC_086450.1, forward strand.
TAGAGCTAAGCCCTCCAATCCGGGCGTATCACCTGCCAGGCATAGGACGGGCAAGGGTCACCAGATACATTCGCATCTGGAGCTAGCACCCTAAACCTGCGCCACTCGAAACGCAATAGCGCATCTGCCACACTGTTTTCAATGCCTGGAACATGCCTAGCGCAAAAACTTATATTTGATTGAAGGCAGCGCAAAACAATCTGACCCAACAATCGCAGCACAGGAAGGCTGGAAGCTCTCTGACTATTAATCGCTTGAACCACACCCAAATTGTCACACCAAAAACTACTGACAGATTGGTCAAGACCTCATGCCATAACTCCAGAGCAACCATGATAGGGAATAATTCTAATAATAACATATTACTAGTGAGTCCCTCATCAAACCAGGTTTTAGGCCATGGGGAAGCATGCTCCAAGTTTGCTCCAAAACCCGTAGAACCTGCCGCATCGGTGAATAATTGCAACTCTACATTGGATATGGGTATGGACTGCCAAATGAGAACACCATTAAAGGTAGCCAAAAACTCCTCCCAAATGTGTAGATCCCTACGAATTTCTTTGGATAATCTTATAAAATGACTAGTTTTTTTAACACCCGCTGTAGCTCTCTCCAACTTCCTGCTGAAGACCTTACCCATGGGTATAACTCGGCAAGCAAAATTGAGAGACCCCAGTAATGATTGAGCTTGTCTCAACATCAACTTGCCATTTGCCAATGCCACAATTATCTCTTCTTTTAATTTATCTATTTTTTCCTTGGGTAAACGACAGCAACCTTCCATAGTATAAATTTCGATTCCCAAAAAAGTCAACACCGATGTAGGACCTACAGTCTTCTCCTCAGCTACTGGGACCCCAAATTCCTTCGACAATGACAAGGCATTTGATAAAATATTGCCACACATGTCAAACCCGGCTGGACCCATGAACAAAAAAATCGTCTAAATAATGAACAATTCCGGACTGACCTGAATTTTCAGAAATGCATCAATGCAAAAAACTGCTAAATTTTTCAAAATATGAACAAGATATAGAGCAACCCATTGGGAGACATCTATCAACATCAAAACCGTCAATCAGACGGAAACCTAAATAACAAAAAAATTCCAGATCAATGGGCAAGAGCCGAAAAGCCGACTCTATATCAATTTTACTCATCAACGCCCCTCTACCGAATGATCTCACCTTGGCCAACGCATCCTCAAAAGACTGATAAATTACCATGGACAAATGTTCAGGAATTGCATCATTAACTGAAGACCCTTTTGGAAATGATAAATGCTGAATTAATCTAAATTTACCCAGAGTCTTTTTTGGAACAACCCCCACTGGGGACAAAATGAAATTAGACACTTGGGGACAACTGAAAGGCCCTACCATCCTACCTAAAGCAACCTCCTTATCGACTTTTTCTTTCAAAATTACTGGAAACTCCTGAGCCGAGCGTAAATTGCAAACCGGACCACAATTAACTTGGCCTTTAATAGGCAACGGAAAACCCTTTGGAAAACCTAACCTTATCAACTCGGAGTCCTCTCTATTTGGATAATAATCCAACCAATACAATAATTTGTCAAATTTCACTGGAGTAGGGGCCCTACTTAGCCCCAGCAGTTGCTGGGACTCATTGCTGCTGCTTGTGAAAAACCCCCTCTACCACTGGCAGTCTGCTGGCAGTTTTTAATGGGGTGGAATCCCTCACAGCGGATACAAACATTCCGAAAACGACACCTCAACCCCAGGGGAACATTGACTATTATTGAAGGCATAACATTTGCCTGATCGATTCTTACCCACCATCCATCTGTTACTGGTATTGCCTCGCTTCTCAGCCAGACCCTCTGAACCACTTTTTAGAGGTTGAATAACATCTACAAAAATCTCAACATCTTTTTTACCAAAATCTATGATTTCCTTGCCATTCTGTTTTCTACGGAACTCCTCATCATAGGACCTCCATGCTGTTCCGCGCCCAGATCTGGCCAATTCGTGAAGCAAATACATATATTTAATTATATTCACGTGCTCCTGAGGTCTAGATTCCAAATAACAAGCCGCAAAGATAAGCATGCCCTTCTGCCAATTAGAGTAAGACTTATAAGCCTCCTCACCTATACCCGATTTCTTTCTGGCCGCCTCTAATGCTTTTTTCGCTTTACCAGTTAAAGCAAACATATTCACAAATTTGCCCTGTGGAATACGCTCCCTAATTCTGGCCGTACCCCTCTCAAAACAGCAGTATTAGCACATTGCAAAGAATCCTCGGGACCCTCCTCCGAGGACACGCTAGAGCTACTGTGTCTGCGTCTTCTTTTATGTCTTTCTTTGCAACAACTGCACCTGCTGTCAACTGAAGATGAGGACTCAGACGAAGAAGTGGATGAACCCCTGTGACTTCTGCGCCTATGCTTACGCTTTTGTGAAGCTTTTCTCTTGCATGATTTTTCCTTAACTGCGCCCATATTGCCTGAGCTAACCACTGCATCATTTTGACGCGCTGCAGGGTGCACATCCGACTCACCGTAAAGACCTGCCTCGTCCAGGGCAGACTCTACCACAGCCGCCGATTCCCCAGAATCCTCCTGTAATTCAGGGGCTGCAAAGGACTCTGCTAGAGAAATGCAAGGAGAAACATCCACCAGACACTCATTAGGATTCATATTGCCCCTATTCCTTCCACCCGTTCTGGCCCGTGAAACAGCGGCCACTAAATCACTTACGCCATCCCCATGCAAACCGGAGGAATTCTGCTCACCCAAAAAATTCCCTTCAGTATGATTAGCAGTCAGCACCGGGACCAGTGTTGATATAACTGAAGTGCATATAGACGCTACCTCAGACGAGTTCCATCCAGTGCCATTACGTCCAAAACGCACAGCATCAGCGTATGACCTCCCCGACACTGTGCCCCTCATACTATGTACCTCAGGCACCCCATTTTTACCCCTAATATTCACAGTGGCGGGCCTTCCTTGCTGCCTTTCAGCATTTCTCATGCCCGAGTTGCCCGCGCGCTGGCCTGCTACAACCGTGTCAGCCCCGGTATCTATTGATCTAACCAGACCCCTGTTAATTCCTCTGTTAGGTGCTCCCTCTCCTTGCACCAACAATTGTTCCCTTGTTCCTCTTTCATTTTGCTCACCTCTAGAAAGAACAGTGCTGCGAGGACCACCTCTGGCAGCCATGGTCCCCCGCGGGTCCACCGGGCGACTGCGGCGTACCTCTGGCACATGCACTCCTGAGGTAACTCCCCGAGATGTTACCGTTCTCCTCAACACCCTGCTCCGCGACTCCACCATAGCACCAACACTTCGTGACATTGTACTATCGGTAATTGGTTCCGTAGAATCGATTCCCACAGCACGAGTTGAACCAACAGCTCGTGACACAGACACGCTGCTGACCCGGCCTCTGCGTGACGCAGCTTTGCCCACCAAAAGCCTCTCAGGCGGTCGAGCCCGATCCCTGGCGGCAGCATTACCCACATTATTCCTGGCTTGACCCCGTACTTGTACTGACAAATGCTGTCCCCTACCTGACAGTAAAACAGCAGCGTCCCTGTCACCGCTTTCAATCAAACGGATAGGGGGACGCACAGCACGACTGGGCCTCGGCATGTTAGAAGGTAGAAAAGATAGATAAATAAAGAGTCAAAGAACAAAAGGGGGTGAAAAGATTAAAGATTAGAAAAGATTGAAAAGAAATAAGAAGAAAAATACCACAAATTCACAAATAATACACAGTTCAATACAAAACAAACGCAGAGCACTTCACTGTTCAATTTTCTCTGAGGAAAAGAGGGAGAACCTAGTCCAGTGGTTTCCAAACTTTTTTGAATCACGGCGCCCTAGAGTATCAGAATTTTTTTCACGGCACCCCTACGCCAAAAATTTCTTATTGAGAAATTTAGAAAGAAATATTAAATTAAGTAAAGTGTATTTATATGTCATCCTTAGGCTCAATTGTGTGGTGAGGGATTAGATTTGCTTCTGTTTGTCCCCATATTTTATGACTGGCAGCCACCAGCAATGGTTTTGCCTATTATATTGACCATAAATAATTTGAAATGGTCCTGGACCACCAATCCAAGGCACCCCTGCAAGTGTCCCGAGGCACCCCAGGGAGCCACGGCACACAGTTTGGGAACCACTGACCTAGTCAGTCCTCTCCTTATAAGGGCTAAGCCCCTCCCATCACCAGATTCCTCAGTCAACTCATAGGCCCACTGTTACCATTGACACCTCCACTTATCACAGCTGCTTCATTCAGCCTGCTATACAGAATTTTATGTCACTACAGCCATATAAAATGTCCTCCGTTCTCTTTCTTTTAGTATCTTTTAATAACTAGAGTGCAGGGCCGTAGAGAGCCACGCAGGGCTCTGATACTGGCATGAGGTGTGGCCTAAAAGGGAGTGTGTTCATGACTTCTGAAAATAAATTACTTTAAAAAATATTAATTACGGGGCCACAAATCATCCTGAAAGTTTCACAGGGGGCGCTATTTAAATCCAGGAGTATGCAGGGAAGGCAACCGCTTTCTACCTTGCTTGCTCCGGGAAGCAGGTCCCCTCTCCTCAGCTGTCGCCATCTTCTCGGTGATATTTTGGCAGATAGCGCTTGGGCACTAGAAAGCAAAGACTCCAGAGTCCACTCTCCCCCTCAAGCAAGCCCAGGTAAGTAGTTTTCCCCATATATTAATGTGCTTGTATCAACATCACTGCTCCTTATACTTTCCAGGGTTGTGTGTAGCAGTGTGTATAGGACGAGGAAAGGTATTTTCATTGTATAATGCCACCCATGTCTGACAGAAATCTGCATAACCTCAGTTATTTTAGTTGTGTTACTTTACTAGAGTCTCTTCTCTTGCTGAGATACAGCTTGGCGCAGATTTTGTTGGTGCTCTGTGTGCCAGCTTTTAGCTGAGTTCCTGGTAATACCAGTCTACGCTTCATATGCTGCCTTGCGCTGGTAAATAATCCTGTTTTATCGGTTGTATCAACATGATTGAAAGGTGCCAGGAGCTGCAGCTTTCCCACCACCGGGCACAGTTGGTGCTTTGTGAAATTTCCGCCGTCAGAGCTTCCCCTCAGCTGCTTCTAGTCAATGCCAGTTTATAATTCAGCTGTTCACCCTTCCAGTTTAGGGATGCCATCAATTGCTGCTAAGGAGAAGTGAGAACAGCTTCACAGCGGCACAATATGGGGACTGCCCCAGGTAATTTCCAATAAAGTTAGTTTCCGTGCAGTGGTGCCCTTCTGCTTGGCAAGTGGGATTCTTGCAGCGACATAAAGCATTGTTCCAGCTGCCTACCTTCCTGTCAGTGTACCAAGTCAGCGTCGCCTCAATTCTTAACCCTTGCAAACGTGTTTGCAGGAGCAGCAGAGACGTGGTGCCTTTCTCACATGGAACAATATGTCACTTAGTTATCCTAAATAAACGCATCTAAGACAAATGCCGTGTAAACTAGGAGTCAGACATTCTACTGCATATGCCATTCATGCTTTTACTATGTTGAGTCTGCTGTGCCTACACAATCCACATATGCATCATTATAATAAAAACATTTTTTGGGGTGCCTAAAATATGAAATTGAGATTGAAACTGTCCAATAAATTATCTGCTTGACTATAGAGGTAGAGCCATCTATTAAACCATAAAATGACTACTGAATCTGTCTCCTTTTAGCTACCTGCAATATATAGGATATGGACAGGGCCGGTGCAAGGTTTCTCAGCACCCTAGGCAAACCATCTTCTTACTGCCACCCCCCCCACTTCTCCGCCCCCCCCCCTTCCTCACACACACCCCAATACCAACTGTCCAGTCCCCCAGATGTAAAGTTGGCTTCCTACAAGTTTCACAGCCATTGTCATCCTCCTTGGATGGGGAGAGAAGAGTGGGTCTGCCCCCTCAGGGCACGCTGCTTAAAGCTGCCTAATGGAAGCGCCGGATCTGTGTATATATACCCGGCGTAATAAACACAGTAGACAGATTACAAGGTAACCTGAGGATAGTAGTAAAGCACTGAAACGTTGTTGTAATCTGTGTACTGTGTTTATTACTCCGAGTGCCGAATCTTTGACGTATATGGAATTGTGCAGCACCAGCGGCTATTCTTTCTATTATTGGAGTGCTGGACCTTTGGAACGCTCTCTCTCTCTCTCTCTCTCTCTCTATATATATATATATATATATATATATATATACACACACACACACACACACACACACACACACTATTGTAGAAAGGAAGAGCGGCACTCGGAGTCTTTATGAAGAGTCAGATGTATTAAAAAAAAATTAAAATAGCCACCTATTTGATGTTTTCTTAATACATCTGACTCTTCATAAAGACTGAGTGCCGCTCTTCCTTTCTACAATAGTGTTACCAGCATTACAGAGGGCACCGGAGCAAGATAATAGTTCTTGGGGAGTGCTGACCTATCTTCCAGTATATATATATATATATATATATATATATATATCTAGAAAGAAGAATTAGAGGAGCGCTTCATAGTGCAATATTGTTTATTCACAAACAATTTTTAAAACAGCAAGTGACAGAGTAATGCTTTTCTTAATACCTCAGATTTCATCTGAGTGGGCTTAAAATACCACTTGGTTTAAACAGATTATCCTTTGATATCACCTCCACCGGCCACCAGTAAAGCGTCAGATCCCTTTGCCTCGTGCCGCCCGCCTTGCATTCACGAACTCCAGCACACCGGGACACCGCTGCTATCTAGATGGGGGGGAGATGATTCAGGATACAACGATGACGTCACCAGGCCATGCCCCAACGCGTTTCATCATAAGACTTCGTCAGAAGGTTGGCCTTGGTGACGAAAACCTCTCTTTTATGCCAGCAATGGCCAATCCATGCACGCAATCAGTAAATCAAATACACATGTGTGGTCTTTCTTTCCAAACAGCATTAAAATACAATTCATTTGTTTTCAAACACTTGTAACGTATTTTATAAAAACATACAGACTTAAAATAGAAAAACATCATTACCATAATGCAAAAAATTCATAATAAACAGTTTTTACACACTTTATAAAAACATAGAGAAGTATAGGTTGGAATAAGGCTCAGGTGTTTGCTATTTCCATGTTATCCAAACATTAAAGATCTCCCAGTTTCTAAAGACCTCCAAAAATAAGGAACAAAACACAAGATATATGTATTTTTCTACAGATCGAATAAATATTTTCTTATTGATTTTTACATTTCCCTGCTCTCTGAATTGTTAGCAAGAATTTATCTGCCAGAGACACTCATTTGCTACATTTTTCGTATAGCTTCCAAATTATTTACAATGTGTCTTTTCACATACTTATTACAAGAGTGTGTTAAACTTTTTATCTAAATCACAGCTACTATCATTCCATAGAGAAACCGGGTTTTTATAAACGAAATAAAGATAATCAATTGTTTGATCAATTAATTGAGAATCCCGGGTTTTTAAGAGGCAGCTGCAGTCTGAATTTAGGAGACTTAAGGTGGGTACACACTAGTAGATATATCTGCAGATCAATTGATCTGCAGATATATCTATGTATGGATCGGCCAGTGTGCTGTGCATACACACTGCCCGATCCGTCGGGGGACTGACGTCATGAACTGGGCGGGCGCCCGCCCAGTTCACCTGTCAATCACCGCTGGCCGCCGCAGCATGTGTACGGGCGGTTCGTACACACACAGCGACGCGCCAATATATCGTTAGATATATTGGCCGTCGGCTGTGCTGCGCAGCCTACGCGATACGTCTGTGAACGACGGAGTTCACAGACGTATCGGCCGTACACACTGGCCGACGGTCCCGCGATATATCGGCCGTTCAGGAGAACGGACGATATATCGACCAGTGTGTACGGGCCTTTAGTGCGGATATATCCAGTGGAGGATTTTCTCAGAACTTTGATAACTGCAGATCACCATGAAGCGCACCTGCACGTTCTTTCCACACACATATATATATATATATATATATATATTTATATATTTTCAGCAAAGACAGTGGCCGACACTCAGAGGAGATATTAATGATAAATCGCATCACAACATGTCCCCTAACACATACTGTAGCCCATGAACACATACATATATACACACACACCCCTTCCCTGCTGTGCATGTGTGTAAGGATCATGTGTGTTGCCCTTAATTTTATATATATATATATATATATATATACATACATATACACACATACACACAGTAAATAGAGAGAGAGAGCTGATAGGTCCCATGGAGTACTCACCCCAGAGGAAGCAGGCAGGCAGTGGTGAAGCAGCGGCGAGTCGGCGCAGGGCTCACTGGAGGCCAGCGGGTCACAGTGGGCGGCAGGTGACACGCTGACAGTGACGGCCGTGGCACAGGACCTGTCAGCTGCAGTCATCGTGAACAGCGGCAGTGGGGGGAGGCAGCGGTTAAGATGCGGGAGCCCAATTGCAGCGCGGGGGGGGGGGGGGAGAGCGGAAAGCTGGTGACAAGATGCAGCGGCTAATATGCGGGAGCACACTTGCGAGGGGAGGGGGGGAAGCTGGTGAAGAGATGTAGGAGGGGTAGGGGAGATACTCCAGGGAGGCAGCAGGTAACTTTCGGTAGCTGGAGCATAATTGCGCGCGGGGGGGGAGGAAGGAGGAGGAGGAGAGGAGAGCGGGGAGCGCGAATGGGTAACAAGATGCACCACCCGAGCAGGAGCCCAATCGCAGGGGGGATGGAGTGCCGGAGCGGGCATCATGCAGGAGCCAATCGCGGGGGGGGGGAGCTGCAGTGTCAGCTCGGAATTTGTGGGACTTGGGAGCTCATGCTGACCACGGTTGCACCCTGTACATAGCTATGCCGGGTGTTGCTATCGCGGAGGTGGGGGGCGGCAGATTGCAGGAACAGGACTCACAGGCTGCTCCTCGTTTCTAAAAGAATAGTAGGAGCTTGGCTATGATAAAGTAAGCGTTCTGTCATTCACTGTGCAGTGCCGCCCTCCAGTGGTCGCCGCCCATAGGCAACTGCCTAAAGCTGCCTAGTGGTAGCGCCGGCCCTGAGACATATAGCAATAAGCATTCTTAAGACACAGCAATTACGACATGTAAGTAGTTTTTGAAGTACTAGGAATTGAGGCGTCCCACTACATAGAGAGCAGGATGCATCAAAGCTAAAACTGCGTCAAAACCTCTGAAAATGCAGTTTTTGGAGGTTTGGCCACTTTTCTCACATGCATCAAGCATCTGAATGAGATACATTCCAGGACTTGGATGTGGTGGGCAACGTCATCTGTGGATGGCGTTACCCTATAGAAACCTATGGGCTTCTTTACGTCTTTCCCCCTGAGAGGGATTCAATAGGATCCCTCCTAGCACCCCCCGAGGCACGTGCGTCACTCAGCGTATGTGCAGATGGACTTCCATGGTCCTAAACCCGGAAATCACCACACCACATTGGCCAACTCTTATTGGGATAGCTGTTCTTTGTGATTTTCTTCATAAGAAATGCATAAGATATTAAGAAACGCTGTTATGCTTGTGATAACTGGCAGGATGTGTCACATGCAGAATGCAATGCGTCATGCATCCCATCCAAGGTAAGCCATTCATAGGGTCTGTTTATATGCCAGCGCCCCAACCGTACGTAGTAACTTAGATCTGTGGCCTTTAATAATTACATATGTTATTATTTTTATTAAATTATGTATATAGCACACACATAATCTGCAGTGAATTTTTGGTCATTCTTATTAGTCCCTGCTCAAGTGGACTATTCAATCTATGGGACTGATCTATGAAGCAGTAGGGATGGTCATCGATTGTCTATGACCAATGGTAACTACTTTTACCATCGATTGGGGAGAACCAGATGGTTTCCCGACATCGTTGATAAGGAGCTCTCAAATATATATATTTTTTTTTCCTCCAGGGTGTCAGGGACACTGAGCATAGCTCTGCCCCCGACACCCTTAAGCCACACACCTGAGCCCTGATTGGTCCGCGACTCACTAAATATCAAAGTAAGGGTGACCATTGATGGACAAAACCATTGATGATTCCCTTACAGATGGGTTCCCGCCATCAAGGTTATCCATCAATGGTTAACCATCAATGGATGACCCACCGATGGCCATCCTTATGAAGCAGTGAAAAGAGAGAGAGGAGAAGTGGACCAATTGAGAAGTTGCCCTTAGCAACCAATCAGCTTTGAGGTAGCATTTAACAAGTACATTCTATAAAATGAAAGGTAGAAGCTTATTGGTTGTAATGAGCAACTTCTTCACTGTCAGTACTGCAGCCCATAGGTAACAGAGGATAAGTGTGACAATAGCATTAGCTAACAGGGCCAAGGTCCAAAAAGCTAAGCTTCCAAGAGTTTATCAAATTTTACCTGACTGCACTCCCCATTGCAAAAACATGGTGACTGTTGGGCAGATTTATTAAGCCTGGTGAAGTGATAAAGTGGAAGATGATAAAGAACCAGCCAATCAGCTCCAAACAGGCTGGGTTTGAAAAATGACACTTAAGAGCTGACTGGCTGTTACTTTGGGGGTCATTCCGAGCTGATCGTAGCTGTGCTAAATTTAGCACGATCAGGCACTCAGACATGCGGGGGGATGCCCAGCACAGGGCTAGTCCGCCCTGCATGTCAGTAGCCCCCCAACCCCCCCCCCCCCCCCGCAGAAGTGCAAAAGAATCCACAGCGGCGATGCGATGCTTTTGCATTTCAGGAGTAGTTCCGGGCCAGCGCAGCTTCTGCGGCTGGCCGGGAGAACCTCTTTGCTGCCGGGTCGCAGCGCCTGTGCGTGACTTCACGCAGCCGCCGCGGCCCGCCCCCCCAACGTTCCAGCCACGTCTGCATTGGCTGGACCGCGCCCCCTAAATGGTGTCTTAAAGCCGCCGTCCAGCCCCCCCCCCCTCCCATCGACCGCTAGGCAACAATGGACTTCGGCTGTCTGGCATGCGCCGGTGCACTGCGGTGCCGGCGCATGCGCAGTACTGACCTGATCACACCGCTGCGATAAACTGCAGCGTGCGATTGGGTTAGAATGACCCCTTTATCACCTTCCACTTTATCACTTCACCAGACTTAGTAAATCTGCCTGTGTTCTGTAGTTTTAGTTTGCAGTTTTGCACTATGCAGAAGATATCTCTGATACTGTATGTCCTGCATTCAGGATTTGCTCGTTGGCTAGTTAATAGGCTAGTTACTGCCATTTTTGCGCTTTAGACACATCTTAGTCATGCGTTTTCATCACTTGCTTTTGTGCATAATGCATTTACCAGTGCAGTACATTGGCCCTCATTCCGAGTTGTTCGCTCGCTAGCTGCTTTTAGTAGCATTGCACACGCTAGGCTGCCGCCCTCTGGGAGTGTATCTTATCTGAGCAGAATAGCGAATGAAAGATTAGCAGAATTGCTACTAAATAATTCCCTGCAGTTTCTGAGTAGCTCCAGACCTACTCCTAGACTGCGATCAGCTCAGTCCGTTTAGTTCCTGGTTTGACGTCACAAACACGCCCTGCGTTCGGCCAGCCACTCCCCCGTTTCTCCAAACACTCCTGCGTTTTTCCCTGACACGCCTGCGTTTTTTAGCACACTCCCTGAAAACGGCCAGTTTCCACCCAGAAACACCCACTTCCTGTCAATCACACTACGATCACTCGTGCGATGAAAAAACGTCGCTCGAGCTTATGTAAATCTACAAAGTTTTGTGTGAAAGTACTTAGCGCATGCGCGCTGTGTACCATGCGCATGCGCATTTTTGCTATTTTTTTTTTTACTTGATCGCTGCACTGCGAAAATCGGCAGCGAGCGAACAACTCAGAATGACGACCCTTGTACTGCTAGCACGTGTTATAGCAATTTTTAACGCATGAGAAATAGCTTGTGACGCTTTCTAAAATGTTAGATGCAGCATTAAGGGGCACATTTATTAACATTATTTTTACTAAAATAATGTGAAAAAGGGTGTTTTCACACCCTTTTCACATTATTTTAGCATCACTGAAATGTATTAAAGCGCATTTGGAGCAGTTTTCATGAAAGGCTGGCGAGATCACAGGGTAGCACTGCGATAGGCAGGCATTTGCCCAGCTTTCTCTGCCCCTGGCAGAGAAAGCTGTGCGGCACCCGGCTCCAGTGATCAGCTATGTGTATCACAGTGTAAAAAGTGTAAAAAGAAAATAAATAAGTTTAAAAAAAAAACCATACTCATCTGTCCAGGAAGCCGGTGTCCACTGCTCCGGTGAGCACTGCGGCAGCGCATTTTACAGCATCGGGGGTCGCCACAGCACACAGGATCCGGCGCCCGACTGCCCAGCAGGAGCAGCCTGGACCGGCTCCCTGGACTGGTATTTATATTACTCTGCGGGGGGTGGGGGTAGTCGCGATGGGGGGGGGGGGGGGGGCAGTAGCAGCGATGTTGGCAGGGGAGGTGCATGCGCAGCAGAACATCGGGGTATTTTTTACGAAAAATACCCTGATGCTGCGGAGTGTCATCGCTTGAGATAATTGATACAGCCCTGCGATGTAATCAATTATCGCAGTGCGGGTTTGGGCGATTTTATCACGACATCTGACATCCGCATCCTTGGATGGTGATCCGCATGCGGATGGTGATAAATAAGCCCCTAAGATTTTTGAATGCAATGGTGGAAAACCATCTATGTTTTCATGAATGTTATAAATGTTAGCAGATACCAATCACAATAACAGAAAAATGTAACTATTGTCATCTATTAGAGACAGCAGTATTGGTGCATATTTATAAAATGTTCAAATAAATGTTTTTATAGTATGGCAATATGGAGTCCCTTTACTCTGATTTACAAAGTATTATGTTATATTCTCCACAATCACAGAAGATGAGATGTTCAATCTGTTGTCATGGTTTATGCATTGTACTTTTTCAGTCATTTATTTTGTGGACCTATAAAATGATGCATAATGTGCAACAATCAGGTAAAGCATGGTGAGAGAACTTACAGCCGACCTAAAAGGTTCATTTTAACAACAAGCTAAATATGTTAAAATAAAGTATACATAACATTCGTCTGGAATAGTCTTGTGCACTTTCTGCATAAGACAAAAGCTTTAAATAGATAACAAGTGATTCATGCCACCCCTTTGCAAGCAATACAACAGAAAGAGAGAGTTAAGGGGGGTACTCACGGAGCGATATTCTAAGCAATCTGACTAGATTGCTTAGAATATCGGCAGGATCGCTCCGTGTGTAGCCCCCTCGGCGATAGCGATGCGCGGCCCCGCACATCGCTATCGCCGCTGCTAGATTGGCCTGCATGCAGGCCAATCTAGCGGGTCGCTCACTTCACCCGCTGGGTGAAGTGAGCGGCCCCCCCGTCTCCCCCCGCACGCTCAGCACAGATCGCGCTGTGCTGAGCGGCAGGAGAGATGTGTGCTGAGCGGTTCGCTCAGCACGCATCTCTCCTTGATCGGCCCGTGAGTACTGGGCTTTAGATTTGGGTGGGTTATTTTGTTTCTGTGCAGGGTAAATACTGGCTGCTTTATTTTTACACTGCAATTTAGATTTCAGTTTGACCACTCCACACCCAAATCTAACTCTCTCTGCACATGTTATATCTGCCCTTCCTGCAGTGCACATGGGGGGGTAATTCAGATCTGTTCGCTCGCTAGCTGGTTTTTGCAGTCCTGCGTTCACATAGTCGCCGCCCACGGGTGAGTGTATTTTAGCTGTGCAAGTGTGCAATCGCATGTGCAGCCGAGCGGTACAAAAAGATTTTGTGCAATTTCTCAGTAGTCAGGACTTACTCAGCCGCTGCGATCACTTCAGCCTGCCCGGGACGGAACTGACGTCAGACACTCGCCCTGCAAACGCTTGGGAACACCTGCGTTTTTCCAACCACTCCCAGAAAACGGTCAGTTGACACCCACAAACCCCCTTCTTCCTGTCAATCACCTTGCGATCGCCCATGCGAATGGATTTTTCGCACAAACCCATCGCAGAGCAACAAACCGCTTTGTACCTGTGCGACACGCCTGCGCATTGCGGTGCATATGCATGCGCAGTTCTGATCTGATTGCAGCGCAGCAAAAAACGCTAGCGAGCGATCAGGTCTGAATTACCCCCCATGGTTTTGCCCATCTTCTAACAAATTTGCTGCTACGATCATGTCTGAATTAGGCCCTTAGTCTTCTTTTGTAATCTTTAATATTGGGAGGTAAGAAAATCATCTTGAGAGTGTTCTTCAGAGGGGTGGTCTTCAGTATGCCGCCGGCCCGGAACCCGGCAACCAGCATACCGGCGCCGGGATCCTGACCGCCGACATGCCGACACATATTCTCCCTCTTGGTGTCCACGACCCCCCTGGAGGGAGAATAAATAGCGTGGCACGCGTAGCACGCTACCATGCCCGCAAGGGGCTCATTAGCATTTGCCCAGCTGTCAGTATGCCGGCGGTCGGGATCCTGGCGCCAGTATGCTGGCCGCCGACCACTCATACTACACCCCTTCAGAGTGTTGCCTATTAATCCAATCAGAAGCAGTGACTAACGACTATCAGCCACAAAGGGCTTCACATTTAGATGACCAGATTCTCATTAATGCTGGTACAGTCCCCAGCATAGCTGCCTTCCCTGTGTGTAGCTGACAGGCGCTATTTAGAACGTACGATGAACAATGCGGCTGTGGTATAATACGTCGACATGCAGAATGTTGACATTCACGATTTCTATGCCATAATTACTAGAGATGAGCGGGTTCGGTTTCTCTGAATCCGAACCCGCCAGAACTTCATGTTTTTTTTCACGGGTCCGAGCGACTCGGATCTTCCCGCCTTGCTCGGTTAACCCGAGCGCGCCCGAACGTCATCATGACGCTGTCGGATTCTCGCGAGGCTCGGATTCTATCGCGAGACTCGGATTCTATATAAGGAGCCGCGCGCCGCCGCCATTTTCACACGTGCATTGAGATTGATAGGGAGAGGACGTGGCTGGCGTCCTCTCCGTTTAGAATTAGAATAGATTAGAGAGACACTTGATTTACTAATTTTGGGGAGCATTAGGAGTACTCAGTAGTGTACAGTGCAGAGTTTTGCTGATAGTGACCAGTGACCACCACTTTTATTTATAATCCGTTCTCTGCCTGAAAAAAGCGATACACAGCACACAGTGACTCAGTCACATACCATATCTGTGTGCACTGCTCAGGCTCAGGCCAGTGTGCTGCATCATCATCTATATATATTATATATCTGTCTGACTGCTCAGCTCACACAGCTTATAATTGTGGGGGAGACTGGGGAGCACTACTGCAGTGCCAGTTATAGGTTATAGCAGGAGCCAGGAGTACATAATATTATATTAAAATTAAACAGTGCACACTTTTGCTGCAGGAGTGCCACTGCCAGTGTGACTAGTGACCAGTGACCTGACCACCAGTATATAATATTAGTAGTATACTATCTCTTTATCAACCAGTCTATATTAGCAGCAGACACAGTACAGTGCGGTAGTTCACGGCTGTGGCTACCTCTGTGTCGGCACTCGGCAGCCCGTCCATAATTGTATATACCAGTGACCTAACCGTGGTTTTTTTTTCTTTCTTTATACATACATACTAGTTACGAGTATACTATCTCTTTATCAACCAGTCTATATATTAGCAGCAGACACAGTACAGTGCGGTAGTTCACGGCTGTGGCTACCTCTGTGTCGGCACTCGGCAGCCCGTCCATAATTGTATATACCACCTAACCGTGGTTTTTTTTTCTTTCTTTATACATACATACTAGTTACGAGTATACTATCTCTTTATCAACCAGTCTATATATTAGCAGCAGACACAGTACAGTGCGGTAGTTCACGGCTGTGGCTACCTCTGTGTCGGCACTCGGCAGCCCGTCCATAATTGTATATACCACCTAACCGTGGTTTTTTTTTCTTTCTTTATACATACATACTAGTTACGAGTATACTATCTCTTTATCAACCAGTCTATATATTAGCAGCAGACACAGTACAGTGCGGTAGTTCACGGCTGTGGCTACCTCTGTGTCGGCACTCGGCAGCCCGTCCATAATTGTATATACCACCTAACCGTGGTTTTTTTTTCTTTCTTTATACATACATACTAGTTACGAGTATACTATCTCTTTATCAACCAGTCTATATATTAGCAGCAGACACAGTACAGTGCGGTAGTTCACGGCTGTGGCTACCTCTGTGTCGGCACTCGGCAGCCCGTCCATAATTGTATATACCACCTAACCGTGGTTTTTTTTTCTTTCTTTATACATACATACTAGTTACGAGTATACTATCTCTTTATCAACCAGTCTATATATTAGCAGCAGACACAGTACAGTGCGGTAGTTCACGGCTGTGGCTACCTCTGTGTCGGCACTCGGCAGCCCGTCCATAATTGTATATACCACCTAACCGTGTTTTTTTTTTCTTTCTTTATACATACATACTAGTTACGAGTATACTATCTCTTTATCAACCAGTCTATATATTAGCAGCAGACACAGTACAGTGCGGTAGTTCACGGCTGTGGCTACCTCTGTGTCGGCACTCGGCAGCCCGTCCATAATTGTATATACCACCTAACCGTGTTTTTTTTTTCTTTCTTTATACATACATACTAGTTACGAGTATACTATCTCTTTATCAACCAGTCTATATATTAGCAGCAGACACAGTACAGTGCGGTAGTTCACGGCTGTGGCTACCTCTGTGTCGGCACTCGGCAGCCCGTCCATAATTGTATATACCACCTAACCGTGGTTTTTTTTTCTTTCTTTATACATACATACTAGTTACGAGTATACTATCTCTTTATCAACCAGTCTATATATTAGCAGCAGACACAGTACAGTGCGGTAGTTCACGGCTGTGGCTACCTCTGTGTCGGCACTCGGCAGCCCGTCCATAATTGTATATACCACCTAACCGTGGTTTTTTTTTCTTTCTTTATACATACATACTAGTTACGAGTATACTATCTCTTTATCAACCAGTCTATATATTAGCAGCAGACACAGTACAGTGCGGTAGTTCACGGCTGTGGCTACCTCTGTGTCGGCACTCGGCAGCCCGTCCATAATTGTATACTAGTATCCAATCCATCCATCTCCATTGTTTACCTGAGGTGCCTTTTAGTTGTGCCTATTAAAATATGGAGAACAAAAATGTTGAGGTTCCAAAATTAGGCAAACAAAGAGGAGGAAGGGGGGTGCAAATCCCCACCCCCAAATTCCCTTCCGCACACTGAAAATTACCTGTAACCATCCCTGAATCTATCTGGTAATAAAATTCAGAGAATTTGTCACAAATGTTTGCAAACACATGTTTAAGCTGCTGGCCACTTCACGGCTTCTCTGATACAGCAGTCCTAACTACTTAATAGCAGTGCCCACATTGGGCCATGTAATTTGTCACAGTACGCCTCATGATAAAGGTCAATACTAAAACATTTCCAGACAGAGAGCTAACTTACCAGGGAGCCACCCCCAGGATCTCCCATTGGCACTACAAGGAACAGCATGCCTTCCAAATGCTGCTCCCATTCAATGCCTCATGCTCGCAAGCAGACAAACAATTTGGAAGCTGCTCAATCATACCTGGAGATAATTATATATCAGGTGCTGGAAGGGGGAGGGGTCATAGACAGACAAACAAAGAGGAGGAAGGGGGGTGCAAATCCCCACCCCCAAATTCCCTTCCGCACACTGAAAATTACCTGTAACCATCCCTGAATCTATCTGGTAATAAAATTCAGAGAATTTGTCACAAATGTTTGCAAACACATGTTTAAGCTGCTGGCCACTTCACGGCTTCTCTGATACAGCAGTCCTAACTACTTAATAGCAGTGCCCACATTGGGCCATGTAATTTGTCACAGTACGCCTCATGATAAAGGTCAATACTAAAACTAGGGAAAGATCAAGATCCACTTCCACCTCGTGCTGAAGCTGCTGCCACTAGTCATGGCCGAGACGATGAAATGCCAGCAACGTCGTCTGCCAAGGCCGATGCCCAATGGCATAGTACAGAGCATGTCAAAACCAAAACACCAAATATCAGTAAAAAAAGGACTCCAAAACCTAAAATAAAATTGTCGGAGGAGAAGCGTAAACTTGCCAATATGCCATTTACCACACGGAGTGGCAAGGAACGGCTGAGGCCCTGGCCTATGTTCATGGCTAGTGGTTCAGCTTCACATGAGGATGGAAGCACTCAGCCTCTCGCTAGAAAACTGAAAAGACTCAAGCTGGCAAAAGGCAAAGCACCGCAAAGAACTGTGCGTTCTTTGAAATCCCAAATCCACAAGGAGAGTCCAATTGTGTCGGTTGCGATGCCTGACCTTCCCAACACTGGACGTGAAGAGCATGCGCCTTCCACCATTTGCACGCCCCCTGCAAGTGCTGGAAGGAGCACCCGCAGTCCAGTTCCTGATAGTCAGATTGAAGATGTCAGTGTTGAAGTACACCAGGATGAGGAGGATATGGGTGTTGCTGGCGCTGGGGAGGAAATTGACCAGGAGGATTCTGATGGTGAGGTGGTTTGTTTAAGTCAGGCACCCGGGGAGACACCTGTTGTCCGTGGGAGGAATATGGCCGTTGACATGCCAGGTGAAAATACCAAAAAAATCAGCTCTTCGGTGTGGAGGTATTTCACCAGAAATGCGGACAACAGGTGTCAAGCCGTGTGTTCCCTTTGTCAAGCTGTAATAAGTAGGGGTAAGGACGTTAACCACCTCGGAACATCCTCCCTTATACGTCACCTGCAGCGCATTCATAATAAGTCAGTGACAAGTTCAAAAACTTTGGGTGACAGCGGAAGCAGTCCACTGACCAGTAAATCCCTTCCTCTTGTAACCAAGCTCACGCAAACCACCCCACCAACTCCCTCAGTGTCAATTTCCTCCTTCCCCAGGAATGCCAATAGTCCTGCAGGCCATGTCACTGGCAATTCTGACGAGTCCTCTCCTGCCTGGGATTCCTCCGATGCATCCTTGCGTGTAACGCCTACTGCTGCTGGCGCTGCTGTTGTTGCCGCTGGGAGTCGATGGTCATCCCAGAGGGGAAGTCGTAAGCCCACTTGTACTACTTCCAGTAAGCAATTGACTGTTCAACAGTCCTTTGCGAGGAAGATGAAATATCACAGCAGTCATCCTACTGCAAAGCGGATAACTGAGGCCTTGGCATCCTGGGTGGTGAGAAACGTGGTTCCGGTATCCATCATTACTGCAGAGCCAACTAGAGACTTGTTGGAGGTACTGTGTCCCCGGTACCAAATACCATCTAGGTTCCATTTCTCTAGGCAGGCGATACCGAAAATGTACACAGACCTCAGAAAAAGAGTCACCAGTGTCCTAAAAAATGCAGCTGTACCCAATGTCCACTTAACCACGGACATGTGGACAAGTGGAGCAGGGCAGGGTCAGGACTATATGACTGTGACAGCCCACTGGGTAGATGTATGGACTCCCGCCGCAAGAACAGCAGCGGCGGCACCAGTAGCAGCATCTCGCAAACGCCAACTCTTTCCTAGGCAGGCTACGCTTTGTATCACCGCTTTCCAGAATACGCACACAGCTGAAAACCTCTTACGGCAACTGAGGAAGATCATCGCGGAATGGCTTACCCCAATTGGACTCTCCTGTGGATTTGTGGCATCGGACAACGCCAGCAATATTGTGTGTGCATTAAATCTGGGCCAATTCCAGCACGTCCCATGTTTTGCACATACCTTGAATTTGGTGGTGCAGAATTTTTTAAAAAATGACAGGGGCGTGCAAGAGATGCTGTCGGTGGCCAGAAGAATTGCGGGACACTTTCGGCGTACAGGCACCACGTACAGAAAACTGGAGCACCACCAAAAACTACTGAACCTGCCCTGCCATCATCTGAAGCAAGAAGTGGTAACGAGGTGGAATTCAACCCTCTATATGCTTCAGAGGTTGGAGGAGCAGCAAAAGGCCATTCAAGCCTATACAATTGAGCACGATATAGTAGGTGGAATGCACCTGTCTCAAGTGCAGTGGAGAATGATTTCAACGTTGTGCAAGGTTCTGATGCCCTTTGAACTTGCCACACGTGAAGTCAGTTCAGACACTGCCAGCCTGAGTCAGGTCATTCCCCTCATCAGGCTTTTGCAGAAGAAGCTGGAGGCATTGAAGAAGGAGCTAAAAGGGAGCGATTCCGCTAGGCATGTGGGACTTGTGGATGCAGCCCTTAATTCGCTTAACAAGGATTCACGGGTGGTCAATCTGTTGAAATCAGAGCACTACATTTTGGCCACCGTGCTCGATCCTAGATTTAAAGCCTACCTTGGATCTCTCTTTCCGGCAGACACAGGTCTGCTGGGGTTGAAAGACCTGCTGGTGACAAAATTGTCAAGTCAAGCGGAACGCGACCTGTCAACATCTCCTCCTTCACATTCTCCCGCAACTGGGGGTGCGAGGAAAAGGCTCAGAATTCCGAGCCCACCCGCTGGCGGTGATGCAGGGCAGTCTGGAGCGACTGCTGATGCTGACATCTGGTCCGGACTGAAGGACCTGACAACGATTACGGACATGTCGTCTACTGTCACTGCATATGATTCTCTCAACATTGATAGAATGGTGGAGGATTATATGAGTGACCGCATCCAAGTAGGCACGTCACACAGTCCGTACTTATACTGGCAGGAAAAAGAGGCAATTTGGAGGCCCTTGCACAAACTGGCTTTATTCTACCTAAGTTGCCCTCCCACAAGTGTGTACTCCGAAAGAGTGTTTAGTGCCGCCGCTCACCTTGTCAGCAATCGGCGTACGAGGTTACATCCAGAAAATGTGGAGAAGATGATGTTCATTAAAATGAATTATAATCAATTCCTCCGCGGAGACATTGACCAGCAGCAATTGCCTCCACAAAGTACACAGGGAGCTGAGATGGTGGATTCCAGTGGGGACGAATTGATAATCTGTGAGGAGGGGGATGTACACGGTGATATATCGGAGGGTGAAGATGAGGTGGACATCTTGCCTCTGTAGAGCCAGTTTGTGCAAGGAGAGATTAATTGCTTCTTTTTTGGGGGGGGTCCAAACCAACCCGTCATATCAGTCACAGTCGTGTGGCAGACCCTGTCACTGAAATGATGGGTTGGTTAAAGTGTGCATGTCCTGTTTTGTTTATACAACATAAGGGTGGGTGGGAGGGCCCAAGGACAATTCCATCTTGCACCTCTTTTTTCTTTTCTTTTTCTTTGCATCATGTGCTGATTGGGGAGGGTTTTTTGGAAGGGACATCCTGCGTGACACTGCAGTGCCACTCCTAGATGTGCCCGGTGTTTGTGTCGGCCACTAGGGTCGCTAATCTTACTCACACAGCTACCTCATTGCGCCTCTTTTTTTCTTTGCGTCATGTGCTGTTTGGGGAGGGTTTTTTGGAAGGGACATCCTGCGTGACACTGCAGTGCCACTCCTAGATGGGCCCGGTGTTTGTGTCGGCCACTAGGGTCGCTAATCTTACTCACACAGTCAGCTACCTCATTGCGCCTCTTTTTTTCTTTGCGTCATGTGCTGTTTGGGGAGGGTTTTTTGGAAGGGCCATCCTGCGTGACACTGCAGTGCCACTCCTAGATGGGCCCGGTGTTTGTGTCGGCCACTAGGGTCGCTAATCTTACTCACACAGCTACCTCATTGTGCCTCTTTTTTTCTTTGCGTCATGTGCTGTTTGGGGAGGGTTTTTTGGAAGGGCCATCCTGCGTGACACTGCAGTGCCACTCCTAGATGGGCCCGGTGTTTGTGTCGGCCACTAGGGTCGCTAATCTTACTCACACAGCTACCTCATTGCGCCTCTTTTTTTCTTTGCGTCATGTGCTGTTTGGGGAGGGTTTTTTGGAAGGGACATCCTGCGTGACACTGCAGTGCCACTCCTAGATGGGCCCGGTGTTTGTGTCGGCCACTAGGGTCGCTTATCTTACTCACACAGTCAGCTACCTCATTGCGCCTCTTTTTTTCTTTGCGTCATGTGCTGTTTGGGGAGGGTTTTTTGGAAGGGCCATCCTGCGTGACACTGCAGTGCCACTCCTAGATGGGCCCGGTGTTTGTGTCGGCCACTAGGGTCGCTAATCTTACTCACACAGCTACCTCATTGCGCCTCTTTTTTTCTTTGCGTCATGTGCTGTTTGGGGAGGGTTTTTTGGAAGGGCCATCCTGCGTGACACTGCAGTGCCACTCCTAGATGGGCCCGGTGTTTGTGTCGGCCACTAGGGTCGCTAATCTTACTCACACAGCTACCTCATTGCGCCTCTTTTTTTCTTTGCGTCATGTGCTGTTTGGGGAGGGTTTTTTGGAAGGGACATCCTGCGTGACACTGCAGTGCCACTCCTAGATGGGCCCGGTGTTTGTGTCGGCCACTAGGGTCGCTTATCTTACTCACACAGCGACCTCGGTGCAAATTTTAGGACTAAAAATAATATTGTGAGGTGTGAGGTATTCAGAAGAATAGACTGAAAATGAGTGTAAATTATGGTTTTTGAGGTTAATAATACTTTGGGATCAAAATGACCCCCAAATTCTATGATTTAAGCTGTTTTTTAGTGTTTTTGGAAAAAAACACCCGAATCCAAAACACACCCGAATCCGACAAAAAAAATTCGGTGAGGTTTTGCCAAAACGCGTTCGAACCCAAAACACGGCCGCGGAACCGAACCCAAAACCAAAACACAAAACCCGAAAAATTTCAGGCGCTCATCTCTAATAATTACGACATGTTCTGAATGTCTACATTCAAGTTGTCCAGAATTTCAGAATTTTTACCGAAAATATGTCAAACCCCACAATTTTAAGACCGACATAATGTCATCATTTGCAGTATGTGGATATTGTGAATGTAATATTTTATCTTAAAACTAACCCAACGCCTAATCCCTACCCTAATTGCGGCCTAGCCCTAATTGCAGTCTAACCCTAGCCCTAATTGTTATCTAACCCTAATTGCATGTGTCGACATTATGCCAGTGTTAACATTGTGGACGTCGACGTGATCTGGCATCATTCGGAACATGCCAACTTTATGTTGTTGGCACTGGAAGGTTGACATCCGTAGTGGAAACTATCAATGTAGTACCCAATGGCTCCAACTGCTGATCACAGCTGTAATGCATGCCAGCTATCCTCTATTTCCAGAAACTGATTGTGGTCCTGACGCAGAGATTTACGTACAACCGTTGGTTTTCGTACATCTACGATGTTTGTGGGTCTGCAATGGTCGCCATGGTGATTCAATGACGCGTCTTATGAAGCAGCAGAGGTGTCACAAGGGCGGAGCAGGGGGTATTGATCGCACTCAGGTGTCACCTGGAAGGCTCCTCCTCAGTGACAGGATGCTTGCCCGTGACATTATCGTGGAAGGCCCGGCACCTGTCACTGAGGATGATCCGACAGTGCAGGCAGAGTCCCCGAAGGCAGCCCAGCATCTTCGGGAATGCTGGGCATGCCCCCGGAGTGATGAAACAGGGGCTTACCGTGAGGTCACGCCCTTCCTGTGATGCCACACCTCATTTATGCTAGGTCATGCCCCCTTTGGGAATTATATGGTGCACACCAGGTGTCACCAGACGACTCAGGGCCGCATCACTTTTATCTGCTATACATGCAGGAGGCAGCTGTTTCCTACAGACGCCTCTAGCAGCAATAGCATGTTAGTCATACGGTATTGCACCGCCGCTTCCCTACTGTACATCTCTAAATCAGGCCCAGTGTTAGCAATTATAATGCCACTGTTTCTAATTATACAGTGCAAAGACAGTAAAGTCCTTCAATAAACTATACTACTGTACCTCTATGCAGTTTGAACGTCCTCCACTTTAATAAGTTTCTAGACTAATACAGCGTGGCTGGGACTAAGCATCAGGCTGCTATTGCAAGTGAGTTCTAGAAAATAATTAACATTTCCGCTAGAGATGAGCGCCTGAAATTTTTCGGGTTTTGTGTTTTGGTTTTGGGTTCGGTTCCGCGGCCGTGTTTTGGGTTCGAACGCGTTTTGGCAAAACCTCACCGAATTTTTTTTGTCGGATTCGGGTGTGTTTTGGATTCGGGTGTTTTTTTCAAAAAACACTAAAAAACAGCTTAAATCATAGAATTTGGGGGTCATTTTGATCCCAAAGTATTATTAACCTCAAAAACCATAATTTACACTCATTTTCAGTCTATTCTGAATACCTCACACCTCACAATATTATTTTTAGTCCTAAAATTTGCACCGAGGTCGCTGTGTGAGTAAGATAAGCGACCCTAGTGGCCGACACAAACACCGGGCCCATCTAGGAGTGGCACTGCAGTGTCACGCAGGATGTCCCTTCCAAAAAACCCTCCCCAAACAGCACATGACGCAAAGAAAAAAAGAGGCGCAATGAGGTAGCTGTGTGAGTAAGATTAGCGACCCTAGTGGCCGACACAAACACCGGGCCCATCTAGGAGTGGCACTGCAGTGTCACGCAGGATGTCCCTTCCAAAAAACCCTCCCCAAACAGCACATGACGCAAAGAAAAAAAGAGGCGCAATGAGGTAGCTGACTGTGTGAGTAAGATTAGCGACCCTAGTGGCCGACACAAACACCGGGCCCATCTAGGAGTGGCACTGCAGTGTCACGCAGGATGTCCCTTCCAAAAAACCCTCCCCAATCAGCACATGATGCAAAGAAAAAGAAAAGAAAAAAGAGGTGCAAGATGGAATTGTCCTTGGGCCCTCCCACCCACCCTTATGTTGTATAAACAAAACAGGACATGCACACTTTACCCAACCCATCATTTCAGTGACAGGGTCTGCCACACGACTGTGACTGATATGACGGGTTGGTTTGGACCCCCCCCCAAAAAAGAAGCAATTAATCTCTCCTTGCACAAACTGGCTCTACAGAGGCAAGATGTCCACCTCATCTTCACCCTCCGATATATCACCGTGTACATCCCCCTCCTCACAGATTATCAATTCGTCCCCACTGGAATCCACCATCTCAGCTCCCTGTGTACTTTGTGGAGGCAATTGCTGCTGGTCAATGTCTCCGCGGAGGAATTGATTATAATTCATTTTAATGAACATCATCTTCTCCACATTTTCTGGATGTAACCTCGTACGCCGATTGCTGACAAGGTGAGCGGCGGCACTAAACACTCTTTCGGAGTACACACTTGTGGGAGGGCAACTTAGGTAGAATAAAGCCAGTTTGTGCAAGGGCCTCCAAATTGCCTCTTTTTCCTGCCAGTATAAGTACGGACTGTGTGACGTGCCTACTTGGATGCGGTCACTCATATAATCCTCCACCATTCTTTCAATGTTGAGAGAATCATATGCAGTGACAGTAGACGACATGTCCGTAATCGTTGTCAGGTCCTTCAGTCCGGACCAGATGTCAGCATCAGCAGTCGCTCCAGACTGCCCTGCATCACCGCCAGCGGGTGGGCTCGGAATTCTGAGCCTTTTCCTCGCACCCCCAGTTGCGGGAGAATGTGAAGGAGGAGATGTTGACAGGTCGCGTTCCGCTTGACTTGACAATTTTGTCACCAGCAGGTCTTTCAACCCCAGCAGACTTGTGTCTGCCGGAAAGAGAGATCCAAGGTAGGCTTTAAATCTAGGATCGAGCACGGTGGCCAAAATGTAGTGCTCTGATTTCAACAGATTGACCACCCGTGAATCCTTGTTAAGCGAATTAAGGGCTGCATCCACAAGTCCCACATGCCTAGCGGAATCGCTCCCTTTTAGCTCCTTCTTCAATGCCTCCAGCTTCTTCTGCAAAAGCCTGATGAGGGGAATGACCTGACTCAGGCTGGCAGTGTCTGAACTGACTTCACGTGTGGCAAGTTCAAAGGGCATCAGAACCTTGCACAACGTTGAAATCATTCTCCACTGCACTTGAGACAGGTGCATTCCACCTCCTATATCGTGCTCAATTGTATAGGCTTGAATGGCCTTTTGCTGCTCCTCCAACCTCTGAAGCATATAGAGGGTTGAATTCCACCTCGTTACCACTTCTTGCTTCAGATGATGGCAGGGCAGGTTCAGTAGTTTTTGGTGGTGCTCCAGTCTTCTGTACGTGGTGCCTGTACGCCGAAAGTGTCCCGCAATTCTTCTGGCCACCGACAGCATCTCTTGCACGCCCCTGTCGTTTTTTAAAAAATTCTGCACCACCAAATTCAAGGTATGTGCAAAACATGGGACGTGCTGGAATTTGCCCATATTTAATGCACACACAATATTGCTGGCGTTGTCCGATGCCACAAATCCACAGGAGAGTCCAATTGGGGTAAGCCATTCCGCGATGATCTTCCTCAGTTGCCGTAAGAGGTTTTCAGCTGTGTGCGTATTCTGGAAAGCGGTGATACAAAGCGTAGCCTGCCTAGGAAAGAGTTGGCGTTTGCGAGATGCTGCTACTGGTGCCGCCGCTGCTGTTCTTGCGGCGGGAGTCCATACATCTACCCAGTGGGCTGTCACAGTCATATAGTCCTGACCCTGCCCTGCTCCACTTGTCCACATGTCCGTGGTTAAGTGGACATTGGGTACAACTGCATTTTTTAGGACACTGGTGAGTCTTTTTCTGACGTCCGTGTACATTCTCGGTATCGCCTGCCTAGAGAAGTGGAACCTAGATGGTATTTGGTAACGGGGGCACACTGCCTCAATAAATTGTCTAGTTCCCTGTGAACTAACGGCGGATACCGGACGCACGTCTAACACCAACATAGTTGTCAAGGCCTCAGTTATCCGCTTTGCAGTAGGATGACTGCTGTGATATTTCATCTTCCTCGCAAAGGACTGTTGAACAGTCAATTGCTTACTGGAAGTAGTACAAGTGGGCTTACGACTTCCCCTCTGGGATGACCATCGACTCCCAGCGGCAACAACAGCAGCGCCAGCAGCAGTAGGCGTTACACGCAAGGATGCATCGGAGGAATCCCAGGCAGGAGAGGACTCGTCAGAATTGCCAGTGACATGGCCTGCAGGACTATTGGCATTCCTGGGGAAGGAGGAAATTGACACTGAGGGAGTTGGTGGGGTGGTTTGCGTGAGCTTGGTTACAAGAGGAAGGGATTTACTGGTCAGTGGACTGCTTCCGCTGTCACCCAAAGTTTTTGAACTTGTCACTGACTTATTATGAATGCGCTGCAGGTGACGTATAAGGGAGGATGTTCCGAGGTGGTTAACGTCCTTACCCCTACTTATTACAGCTTGACAAAGGGAACACACGGCTTGACACCTGTTGTCCGCATTTCTGGTGAAATACCTCCACACCGAAGAGCTGATTTTTTTGGTATTTTCACCTGGCATGTCAACGGCCATATTCCTCCCACGGACAACAGGTGTCTCCCCGGGTGCCTGACTTAAACAAACCACCTCACCATCAGAATCCTCCTGGTCAATTTCCTCCCCAGCGCCAGCAACACCCATATCCTCCTCATCCTGGTGTACTTCAACACTGACATCTTCAATCTGACTATCAGGAACTGGACTGCGGGTGCTCCTTCCAGCACTTGCAGGGGGCGTGCAAATGGTGGAAGGCGCATGCTCTTCACGTCCAGTGTTGGGAAGGTCAGGCATCGCAACCGACACAATTGGACTCTCCTTGTGGATTTGGGATTTCGAAGAATGCACAGTTCTTTGCTGTGCTGCTTTTGCCAGCTTGAGTCTTTTCATTTTTCTAGCGAGAGGCTGAGTGCTTCCATCCTCATGTGAAGCTGAACCACTAGCCATGAACATAGGCCAGGGCCTCAGCCGTTCCTTGCCACTCCGTGTGGTAAATGGCATATTGGCAAGTTTACGCTTCTCCTCCGACAATTTTATTTTAGGTTTTGGAGTCCTTTTTTTTCTGATATTTGGTGTTTTGGATTTGACATGCTCTGTACTATGACATTGGGCATCGGCCTTGGCAGACGACGTTGCTGGCATTTCATCGTCTCGGCCATGACTAGTGGCAGCAGCTTCAGCACGAGGTGGAAGTGGATCTTGATCTTTCCCTAATTTTGGAACCTCAACATTTTTGTTCTCCATATTTTAATAGGCACAACTAAAAGGCACCTCAGGTAAACAATGGAGATGGATACTAGTATACAATTATGGACTGCCTGCCAACTGCAGACACAGAGGTAGCCACAGCCGTGAACTACCGTACTGTACTGTGTCTGCAGCTAATATAGACTGGTTGATAAAGAGAAGATGTCTATGTAACTATGTATGTATAAAGAAGACTGAAAAAAATCCACGGTTAGGTGGTATACAATTATGGACGGACTGCCTGCCGAGTGCAGACACAGAGGTAGCCACAGCCGTGAACTACCGTACTGTACTGTGTCTGCAGCTAATATAGACTGGTTGATAAAGAGAAGATGTCTATGTAACTATGTATGTATAAAGAAGAATGAAAAAAAACCACGGTTAGGTGGTATACAATTATGGACGGACTGCCTGCCGAGTGCAGACACAGAGGTAGCCACAGCCGTGAACTACCGTACTGTACTGTGTCTGCAGCTAATATAGACTGGTTGATAAAGAGAAGATGTCTATGTAACTATGTATGTATAAAGAAGAATGAAAAAAATCCACGGTTAGGTGGTATTACAATTATGGACGGACTGCCTGCCGAGTGCAGAGACACAGAGGTAGCCACAGCCGTGAACTACCGTACTGTGTCTGCTGCGACTGGATGATAAATGATATAAAAAATATATATATATCACTACTGCAGCCGGACAGGTATATATTATATATTATATAATGACGGACCTGCTGGACACTGTCTGTCAGCAGAATGAGTTTTATTTTTATAGAATAAAAAAAAAAAAACACACAAGTGAAGTCACACGACGAGTGTTTAACTTTTTCAGGCAATCACAATATAAGTATACTACTAACTATACTGGTGGTCAGTGTGGTCAGGTCACTTAGTCAGTCACACTGGCAGTGGCACTCCTGCAGCAAAAGTGTGCACTGTTTAATTTTAATATAATATGTACTCCTGGCTCCTGCTATAACCTATAACTGGCACTGCAGTAGTGCTCCCCAGTCTCCCCCACAATTATAAGCTGTGTGAGCTGAGCAGTCAGACAGATATATAATATATATAGATGATGCAGCACACTGGCCTGAGCCTGAGCAGTGCACACAGATATGGTATGTGACTGACTGAGTCACTGTGTGTATCGCTTTTTTCAGGCAGAGAACGGATATATTAAATAAACTGCACTGTGTGTCTGGTGGTCACTCACTATATAATATATTATGTACTCCTGGCTCCTGCTATAACCTATAACTGGCACTGCAGTAGTGCTTCCCAGTCTCCCCCACAATTATAAGCTGTGTGAGCTGAGCAGTCAGACAGATATATATAATATTATATATAGATAATAGATGATGCAGCACACTGGCCTGAGCCTGAGCAGTGCACACAGATATGGTATGTGACTGACTGAGTCACTGTGTGTATCGCTTTTTTCAGGCAGAGAACGGATATATTCAATAAACTGCACTGTGTGTCTGGTGGTCACTCACTATATAATATATTATGTACTCCTGGCTCCTGCTATAACCTATTACTGGCACTGCAGTAGTGCTCCCCAGTCTCCCCCACAATTATAAGCTGTGTGAGCTGAGCAGTCAGACAGATATATATAATATTATATATAGATAATAGATGATGCAGCACACTGGCCTGAGCCTGAGCAGTGCACACAGATATGGTATGTGACTGACTGAGTCACTGTGTGTATCGCTTTTTTCAGGCAGAGAACGGATATATTAAATAAACTGCACTGTGTGTCTGGTGGTCACTCACTATATAATATATTATGTACTCCTGGCTCCTGCTATAACCTATAACTGGCACTGCAGTAGTGCTCCCCAGTCTCCCCCACAATTATAAGCTGTGTGAGCTGAGCAGTCAGACAGATATATATAATATATTATATATAGATAATAGATGATGCAGCACACTGGCCTGAGCCTGAGCAGTGCACACAGATATGGTATGTGACTGACTGAGTCACTGTGTGTATCGCTTTTTTCAGGCAGAGAACGGATATATTAAATAAACTGCACTGTGTGTCTGGTGGTCACTCACTATATAATATATTATGTACTCCTGGCTCCTGCTATAACCTATAACTGGCACTGCAGTAGTGCTCCCCAGTCTCCCCCACAATTATAAGCTGTGTGAGCTGAGCAGTCAGACAGATATATATAATATTATATATAGATAATAGATGATGCAGCACACTGGCCTGAGCCTGAGCAGTGCACACAGATATGGTATGTGACTGACTGAGTCACTGTGTGTATCGCTTTTTTCAGGCAGAGAACGGATATATTAAATAAACTGCACTGTGTGTCTGGTGGTCACTCACTATATAATATATTATGTACTCCTGGCTCCTGCTATAACCTATAACTGGCACTGCAGTAGTGCTCCCCAGTCTCCCCCACAATTATAAGCTGTGTGAGCTGAGCAGTCAGACAGATATATATAATATTATATATAGATAATAGATGATGCAGCACACTGGCCTGAGCCTGAGCAGTGCACACAGATATGGTATGTGACTGACTGAGTCACTGTGTGTATCGCTTTTTTCAGGCAGAGAACGGATATATTAAATAAACTGCACTGTGTGTCTGGTGGTCACTCACTATATAATATATTATGTACTCCTGGCTCCTGCTATAACCTATAACTGGCACTGCAGTAGTGCTCCCCAGTCTCCCCCACAATTATAAGCTGTGTGAGCTGAGCAGTCAGACAGATATATATAATATTATATATAGATAATAGATGATGCAGCACACTGGCCTGAGCCTGAGCAGTGCACACAGATATGGTATGTGACTGAGTCACTGTGTGCTGTGTATCGCTTTTTTCAGGCAGAGAACGGATTATAAAGTAAACTGCACTGTCCTCACTAGTAAACTCTCTCCACTCAGTCTCTACACTTCTACAGTAACAGTACTCCTCCTAGTCAGCTCCAGTAAATCTCTCTCAGTCTCTTATAATCTAAATGGAGAGGACGCCAGCCACGTCCTCTCCCTATCAATCTCAATGCACGTGTGAAAATGGCGGCGACGCGCGGCTCCTTATATAGAATCCGAGTCTCGCGATAGAATCCGAGCCTCGCGAGAATCCGACAGCGTCATGATGACGTTCGGGCGCGCTCGGGTTAACCGAGCAAGGCGGGAAGATCCGAGTCGCTCGGACCCGTGAAAAAAAACATGAAGTTCTGGCGGGTTCGGATTCAGAGAAACCGAACCCGCTCATCTCTAATTTCCGCTGTACACTCTGAGCTTGGGGACTTGGCTGAAATCTAATTTTGCTGCGCTCTATAACATCAGGTGTGATAGCCTCTTCTGCCGCAGTAAGATGCTTTTACCGGACGATCGGCTCCGCAGGTTTGTAGATTGAAGATACAGCTTGTGAAACCCTGACATTTTTGGAGGATAAATTTGAGCTGAGAATGCCGGGGGCCGTAGAGTTATATCGAGAAGCAAGAAACATATCAAACTGGTGATAATAACACAAATTAAACTAGATGGACTCGGGCTGTCACGGAACTCACTGTGTTTTGAAGAAGAAATAACACTGTACAGATAGATTGGATCTATTAGCAAATATTACCCTTGCTGAACTTTGTTTTTTTCTGTACAGTTGAGAGGAGCAAAGTTTTAGGGGCTGGTTCTGTGTTGGACACATTCACAGCATAGTTGCCGACTTAGGCACAGTGGTGGGCGATGCAGGGGGTGTGGCTTGGCCTAGGAGCGGGATGAGGGCGTGGCGTGATGCAAGAGCCTGTAGGTGGGAGCGCGGCTGCACGATCGCATCATCGTAGTCACACCTCTTGCTATACAATGCAAAGATTGCATTATTTTACAATGTGGGGGGCGTGGCTATGATAATACAATGCAGTGCGAATCACGTCATCAGTCCCCCAGTCCGCCCACTTTATTTGGTTAGTGGGTTGCAGGGTGACAGGATGCAGGCTCTGGGAGACTTGCGCACTTTCCTGGAGGACCGGGAGCACTGCCTAATTTTCAGGAGCCTATTGGTCTTTCCTGCACTACATTGGGGCCACCGCAGTCTACTTGCGATCTCATGCTAATGCGAGAAACTGTCCGAATTTGGCGGTTACCCGTCCACCTTCATGCGGATGGCCGGTTTAACATCAACAGCCATCATCATAATTAGAACTTACACCCGCCGCATGCTGGGTGCAATAAATTGGCATACCTCCCAACTTTTGATCTTAGAGGTTCGTCCCAAAAAGGGGTGTGGCCTCAGTTGGGAGGGTGTGGCCTCATCAGAGTGGGCGTGGTCACATATCACAGACCCAGGCAACCCCCTGCTCCCCTTCCTGCCCTAAATAGATGCCATGCGCACATCTATTCAGAGATCACTCGCTGCTTTGCACAGAAGAGCAGCAGGTGATCAAAGTCTCCCCCAACTGCACCCCCGCCTACAGGACACTGCTGCCCAAGGGTGGGACAGCTGAACAGTGTCTGAATAGCGGGACTGTCCCTCTGGAATGAGGACAGTTGGGAGGTATGGATTGGTCAGATGCAGGTGTCCTATCTGTGTCCAAAAGAGCATGTATGTAAATATATGAGACAGATCAGTTCTCTGTGTTTGCATGGGTGGCAATGGTGATCCGAAGCTGTATCTTCAGACAAAGCACCCGGATCAGCTTTGCATTCAGGAAGCATCAATTTCCTACAGATGCCTCATGCTGCGTTAGAATATTTGAGCATCGCTGTTGTGTCCGTCTCTGTATCAAGCCCTTTGTTTCCGCAATCCTTATTCCAGTGCCAATGAGGGAAGGTTCTCATCTGGCTTTACGAAAGAAATGTTCCTATAACTAAACATGGTCCATCTAAAGTGCATCAGTAACGTGTGATCAGACTACCAGCAGCAATATCATGAGTACTAAAGAAAAACCAAAAAACTTTTACCCTTCATTTTAAATATATTTGTATAATATGAAGAAACCGTAGTTTATTAAATGGTGCAAAGGGAGAAGGAAGCGGAAGCGTATCTTGTATTTTACAAATGTCAGTAAACTAAATGAAATTAAACTCTAGACAGCAATTCACCCTATAGAATGTTGTGCCATTATATAGAAAAGACTAGAAGTCCAATTAATTAATTAAAATAACAGATGGCACCTGTACAGACTGGAGGCAATCAGTTTTTCAGCTGAATGGATATATCTGAGACTGCAGCAAATCAATCTACTAAAAACAGTGACGGATAATTACTAGAGATACAATTAGGTTCTGTAATACCCCATCTCTGCAGCCCCAATACCTCTCACCTATTTACTGAGGTGCCTCCAGATTGCACAAGATATCCTCAACAAAACCACACACAGAGCTACCTAAAAAACACTTTGGCTTATTTGTTAGTGGGGTAAAAGGGTATTGGAATGGCAGATGTGTATGCACACAGGCGGGGAGTTGAGTGGCTCGCTCAAACAGGTCTCCGGCGGTGGCGGGTGTTGTGACAGCACAGCAGCAAGCAGGGTTCGAGGACTGGTGGGCTCCCCATGCGACTGCACAGCTTGCCCACCCCTAGAAACAGCCGTGGCTCCCCACAATGGTACCCCTTCAATTCAACTTACTAGGAGTTAACAATACAACCAATTTACCTAAGTCCTCTTAGTATAGTGCACTAAGTAAAGCAGTCTCTTTATCCTGACACAAGATTTTTAAGAACAGGATTCCTCCGGTATAACTGATCACTAACAAATTACTGGATTCTAACAGCAGCACACATGTACAGCATAACTATATGGATATGGAACACCACAATTCAACTGTCTCATAGTCATAGTTGCCTACTTTGCTGCTCCCTCCTCCGGGATATGACAGCGTGGTAGGCACTTAGGGTGTGTAGCCGATGGCAAGGTGGGCTGTCTGGGGGTGTGGCCGGCAGGAAGGTGGACTGTCCAGGGGTGTGGCATCACAATAGCATCATCGTATCTCCGCCCCTGCTGCACAGTGCAAAGAAAAATGGCTATGTATAGTGGGGTGGAGCTACGATTTTAGGATCCCTCTTGGGACACGAATTTGTGCTCTGCTGTAGGCAGCTGAGGTGGTGGTGGTGGTGGTGGGGGGGTGTGTGGTTTGGCTGGCTGGAAAGTAGGAGATTTGCCCACCTTTCTATAGGGGGGGGGGGGGGGATGCCACATGATTTTCGGGAGAATCCTGGCCGTTCCATGAGGGAGGAAAGTATGCTCATAGTTGGTTCAGATCCAACGAGTTGTATGCAATGGGACCAGACCATGCCCTTTGGCTTGCAGTACTTGCTGCTTACCCGAGACTTGAAGTCGGCCTTTCTGGGCAGGAACTTGCTTGGAATGCTCATCCTTAAATATACTCACCAGGCTTCCCCAAACAGTCACTTAGTCTGGTCGCAGGAAAGTCAGAGGATGCTTCTGTCACACACCTGCAACTGCTTTCCTCAACAGACAATTTCCCCCTACTTCAACAGTGAGATCTCCACTAGCTCAGAGACTCCTTCCTGCCTGCTCGACAGTATGTTTCTCTCACTTCCCCAGTGTTCCCTTCGTTCCTGGACCACCCTTTCCCGTCCCCAAGGATCTACTTTTCACCTATGCTTATTTGCTCTAACCAGGGGGCTTATTTTCTCCACTCCACCTTACTCCCTCCTGTACAACAGAGGCATTGTGGGGACCAAGATGCTACCCCACACTACCATATTGTTGAAGTCCACACTGGAAGCTGCCATTTTGAGCCCCACCACCACATCAATAGTGCATGTGTGAGTTGTCCATCATCCTGTAAAGTGTGTCTTTTGTAGCCTATAGGCTGCAATGACTACTGGGGCTATGCTCCGGAAACCTTTGGAGGATGTAATCGTAATCTCTTATACCTGCTGTAAAACACCCATAATACATCCAGAGGATGCTTACATTTTGCAGGTATTTTTTACACAAAAGCAAACGCTTAGGGGGAAATTCGATAGTTTTTAGTGGCGTGTTAATTAATTGGCGCCCGACGGAGCAATTCAACAAATCAGTTTCTGGGTGCTCAATAATTATTTTGCTTGCCACAGCAAATGGGCCGTGTCTAAAGTCCTTGTTAGGGCACCTAAACCATGGACATTCCGCACACCACCTCAGGAGGCTGGAAGCAGAAATGTGTCCAGCTGCCGAACAGACCAACAATTGAATTACTCCATCGGGCACCCACTAATTAGTGTGCTGCTGAAAACAACTGAATGACCCTTAGTTCTCCTGAACAGTGGTCAAAAAGTGTCCTAATGATTGCCTTGGTTCCTGGTATATCATGACATTGCAATCAATATTTGCTCTGGCCACAAAATAGCTGCCGACCCTGCATGCAGGTAATGGATGCCCTTTAAGGCAATTAGAAACACAGCCATTAAATATATTATTATCATTTACACAACTGTTCCTTCATTTCATATTGTTATCATCTGGTTCCCAGTAGCAGGTACTAGACTTGACCTTTCCTAGTGTACATGCAGCGGTCACCTCATGCTAAGTTTTAAGTAAAGTTAAACCTCTTTTTAATAAATCTCCAGGCATTTCAGGCGAGGCAGTCAATAATTAATGTTTTTTTCTCTCTCCTTCTTATAGACCTTATTGGGTTGAAACGTGCCTGAGGACTAAAACATTGATGTGATAGAAACCATTGCAATATCATTAAATACATTAATAATTCAGTCACATTCCTAGATGTAATATATGAATTGAGTGACTGAGGACAGATTCAGCCACAGTACAGTGCATTAAAACCGTCTGTACCTATAGCTCGAGGAAACACCCAGACCTATATATTGATAGGCAGAGATGAGCTACATTGCAGCGAAATGGGCCATTCCACACAGGGGCAAAGTTCAGGAGGTACGATCTAAAGGGCACCATACACTACTGCGACATGTCGGACCTCATGTTGCAGATGATCACCCCGGCAGCTTCCCGGGGGGCAGGATCGCATAAGATACATCATATGCTGTCCTTTTGCATACAATGTATCTTGTGCGATCCCAGCCATGCCTGCGGGGTCCGACATATCACGAGTGCAGCACATTCAGTCTAGGGAATCCGATCCAATGCTCAGGGGAACGTGCATCAGATCGGATGTAAAAAACATCCGAAATGCCCAATTTCATCCGATATATCGGCCCGAATGGCCGAAATCGGATGAAATCGGGCATTATCGTTGTAGGGTATGGGGCCCTTAAGAGATTTGGCTCTGCCAACTAAGCACCCTCTGCCAACTAGGCACTTTTTCCCATTGCTATCTCAATGTTCTAATGGGCAGTCTTTGGCAAAATCATTGATCAAGCTCCTAGTTTCCTATAGATTGTTACCAGGGATCTTTTGTTGCTGTGGTGCATATTTATTGGAAGAAATCTGTGGGATAACCCTCAAAAACACATGTTGTACATTTCAAATGTATCCTGGATATAGGTAAATGTAACCGCATACTTGCAGTACCTTCTTTTGAAGTTTCCTTGCCAGGATAGGCCCGGAGAGGAGATGCAGGTGGGTGGGGATGTGGTCGTACTATTTGGATTGTCCCCAAAAATGAAGTGATTACCATCGATTAGTGTTACTAGGTCCCGTTCCCTCCACACAGACAGCAGATTCCCAGTATTATTCTTCCAATTCTGTCCACTTCAGTGGGAAGTGGAGAGGATACGATAGGGATGCCCACAATTCTGGGGGTGCGGAGGACTACCCAAAAAATTGCAAGTCTCCCGCTAGTTCTGGGAGAGGAGGCAAGTATGGGTAACCGCAGCAGATATCAGAGAAAACTGCTGTGGCCCCTCATCTCTATAGGGGCTTTTACATGTGAGATGTTTAGATGGCATTAGCCACTGTAGCCTATGGACTACTTTCCGCATGGTTTACCAGGAAGTCCCTTCCCATCAATAGGCGCTCTCATGTGCATAGTCTGATGTCCGTGCATGCACAATAGAATGTCATACCTGCAAAGCCGGAGATCAAGTGACCACTTTAGTTTTACGCTTCACTGGCATGCCCCTATCCTTGGATGTGTTTTTAATTACATGCCAGTGGTACATCATTACTTACTGTCACGATTAGCAGTATAATTATTGATAAAATCCAATAATGAATATGCCCTTTTATTACTATGCTTGTTCCCTTTTTTTAAGAGCAGCTGAGTATACTTACTGACTTTGTGCAAGAAATCTAAATAATAATAGGCTCTACAAATGTCTGTTAAACACAATTACTGCAAATGTGTACAATGCTTTATATAAGTCAAGGAAGCTTTTATATACTGAGCGGAATGAAAGGAGCTGGTTTGCCCCCGCTTTCTGTTTGAACAATGCTGTAAAGTTGTATGATTACTGGGAATAAATAGATACTAGATCAGATTTATTCTTGACCCTAGACCCAAGTCTGTTCAATTCAAGCTAATATTATTTTTCTCTTCACAGTCGCTCACAGTAATTCTTTTACCTTAAAGGAATTTATTTGTTGATCATACTAACACTCGGCATTTTGTATTAGGCTTTTCATGCCATCTCCCTACGAGAACGTGTTGAGCATTGTTCGGCTAATTGCGTGCACTTGGTTGGGTGTTAGAAGCGTGAGGCCCTTGCCATATTCTGACATCATTTCATTACCAGGCAATAATAGCCTCCATTGAACGCAACACATTCTTACACTCAGCAATGAATAAATATATTTAATTCAATGAATATGAAAATATTCATTGCTTAAAAGAACTATCGAGAATAGAACGTAGAGAGGTCAATCTAGGGAATGCATTCAGCTACTCTGCATAGCAAAGTGTATGCCGTAGCATTATCTATATCTGTATTCGTACACACGTGTCTGCCGTTATTATAATGGTAATTATTTCAGTTAGCAAACATGATTTTATTTCTATTCTCGCCATAAAAACAATCATGTGTAAGTTGATTCTAGTACTGTTTTATATTACCATAAATTGTTTTATTTTGGGATTTTTAACAGTGGGAAATGTTTTTATTAGCAACATTATTACCATTCTTTTGTTTGAGCTGTTATCGTGGGTGGCACTGCTATTAATGAAAATGATACAAGCAATTGTTCATGTGTAGTGAAATTTGCTGACGTAGCAACAGATGTCGAAGACCACATGTGCTGTATAAGTGGAGCTTCCATTCTGTTTTGTGGCAGATCATTGATTAGTTTTAGTTATTAATAGATTTTCACTTAATTAAAAAAAAAATAAAAAAAAAAATATATATATATATATATATGTATGCCTTTGTGCATCATTTACTGCAATGTTCTTGGGTCCATCTTTATATAATTTATGTTGTGAAAGACCTTCAAATTGCCTAAATGGAGAGTATTATTATTATTATTATTATTATTATTATTAATAATAATGATTTATTTATTTATTTATTTATTTATTTATTTGGCACCACACATTTCTGTACCATACATAAGGGGTTGTTCAGAGTTGTTAGTCAACCAAAAAAATTAAAATTGGGCAAAACCATGTTGCACTGCAGGTGGGGCATTAGTCCTATATGACCCGGGGTGCGGTGTGAAGATGCTGGAAGTAATTGCCACTGTTGGGACGATTTAGGTCGCTCACAGATCGTTCTCGTAGGTCCTGATAACCAGAGCTTAATGCAGTACAAGTGTATAGTAGATCTTGTCTACACAGTATATACCATATTAAGGCATTGTACATGTGATTCGGAATCTGGCACTGACTTGCCAGTGTCTAAAACTCAATGAGAACTGAGTAAAGGTGAAATACATGCCATTGTTAAAAAAAAAATGTAAAAAAAATGTAGCTTTTACCACTGGGATGACTTATTTGTAGGTTATTGAATGAATGCAAAGCTACAGCGCCATTCCAGTCACTGGCAGGAACTGTGTTGATTATTTTCCAACATTTTTAACAAGAGGAGGGAGCAGGGTTATGTTATTACTAGTTACTTTACTACCCACTTTGGTGGGCACAAGGGCAAATCTTGGTGTAGTTTCTATAGAAGCACACTAAGCACCCATATTCCTCAGTGGTCCTGCTCCACTATGTAATTGACTCTCTAGTATAAATGTATAATACCAGTGCATACTCTTAAACCTGACCCCTAGAGGAGGGAGTGGGCCCTCAGGCAGTGGGCCTACCGGTAATTTCCCCTGTGCCCCTGTGGGCCAGTCTGACCCTAATTGTAGCTGATTACCCAATTATGACACCAATGCTTGGGGATCCTGGCCAGTAAATAATAATAACTGATCCAGTTAAGGATAAGAAAAGAAGACAGCCCAGGTGTGTGGCGAAAAGAAAGATAAACTACAGCAGATATATATATATATATATATATATGCTGTATGTATGTATATATATATATAGCTCTTCTTGTGTATATATATATATGTATGTATATATATATATATATATATATATATATATTTAAAGTGAAATGGAAGATGAGAAATGACAAAAGGATTTGAAAGTACAAAGTGATGATATAAACAGAGTCTATGTACAAAGTGATGATATAAACAGAGTCTATGCAAATAGAGGAACGGTGGTGAGAGAATAATATAAAAGGGGAGAAAAATGGATAAACAGAAAAATAAAGGAAAGTATCTGTATCCTTTCTGTCATAAAATAAAAACTGAGTACTGGGACAGTTTACCTTAACACCAGGGGATTTATTAGAGGAAATAAAACAATCTCCATACTTGTACCCTGATACATTTATTTTATCACTATGGAAAATGGTGAGATGAAAATATAGCATCTTTCCTGCTTTATCAAACCCATCTGACACTGAATCTACTGTATGTCTTCACCTGCTTATATCAGTGGAACAGAAGGAACTATATTGCATGGAAGGCATCTGTGTATAACCATCAACCTTTATTTCAGCTTTATTGGTGCTCTGAACAATGGGAAAGGATCCAGCTCTCCCCAGTAACCCATAAATCAGCCATCAGAGTTTGGGTGCACTCCTCAGGATGTTCCTCTTAGGTAATAAGGCTGCAGGAGGGCATAATGTACCTTAGAGCAGTTTACTCTGCTTTCAGTCAGCAGCCAACAGATACCAAACAGTGGGGCAGATGTATTAAGAGGGCATGAAGAAGTGATAAAGCGGTGATAAGTGCAAGGTGATAAGGCACCAGCCAATCAGCTCATAACTGTCAATTTACATATTGGATCTGATTGGCTGGTGCGTTATCACCTTGCACTTATCGCTGCTTTATCACTACTTTATGCCTTATCCAGGCTTAATACATCTACCCCCCGTTGTGCGTGGCAGCATAGGGCACATCTCCCGGCCTGTAGACCTACTGTCATGTTCAGCTCCCAGCTGATAATGAGCAGCCAAATAATCATGAAAGAGTGGGAGGAGGCACAGGCCACCTACATTATGGGGGTTAACACTTCAGAGTTTGGGGTAATTATTTTAGCAAGCGCTGAAATGCAAAGATGCTGTTAGCTTATAGTAACCTATGGACTGCTGTATTGTTGATTTTAGCGTAGCGGGATCCTATGTATCCCTCTCCATCTATCCCTGATGATGCATGCTCTGGCTAACAGCCATTCATGCGTTGTATGCGTGCATACGCTATCCCTCTGCTTTCAGCTCTTGCCCAGAATAAATTGCAAAGGGGCTGAGAAAAAGCTACACATAAACCAGAAAAAGGAGTCTATGGAGGATCAGGCGGAAAACCTCTTCAGTAAGCCCACACTCATAAAACAGCCCTAATGCGCTATACTAATATTGTAGCTTGTATAAAATAGATCTGTAAAACAGATATGTATATGCACTGTACATACAGCACTGTGCTCTGAGATCTAAGGGATTCTGATGTGAAGCTACTGTAATTCCACAGCAGAGACAATTTACATGTCTTAACTGCAACATGCTGGGGCTTGTAGATTTTATAGTCACATCAGCGTCTCCAGATCTGTAATGAGAATTCGGACTGTTACAGCAATTGACAATATATGTTTATGCATGAGTTGAAGGACGCTAAGATTGATAACTCAATGTGATAGAGGCTCTTTGATGTAGGCAAACATGGTTAGACTGTAATTTTAATAGGATTTTATACTGTATAAAAAAAATAAAAGTGCCATGACTGACTATAAAGCCTTGGCTGTCATGGGTCAGTGTTGTTCTGATTGGAAACAGAACACTGGAATATTCCTATGACACAAAGTTTGCTCAATTAGTATAACATTACCTTATTTTGGGAGGCAAGAAACTGATAAACAGCTATAGGTATATACTGTAGCCACCATATACAGATCTGGTAGGCCCTTGCTATAACAAGCATTTATGATTCAAATCTCTGTCATGCCCTTGCATCTCCCTATATAAATATATACAGTAATGTACTTATAGCGAAAACTTGGACATCAACCTTACAAAGACCTAAGGTTCAAAATGGGTTGAGATTACCTAAAGGATAAAAAAAGGGGCAGAATAGATGGGCTAAGTGGTTCTTACTGTATCTGCCGTCAAATTCTATGTTTCTATCCTTGTCAGAAACCTGTGAGCCTTCCTGCAGCAGTTATCATGGGGTGCATTCCAGAAGAGTTTTGCTATTCAGCACCTGATTTCAGGGCTGTAGTGCGGTGTATGCAGCTGTTGCCACCCCCCAGGGCTCAAGGCCAAGTAGACTGCGCAGTCACTGTCCTGAATGTACTGCGCATCGCAGTGATGTTCATCGCATATGTACTAACATATGCGATCCATAGGATTCTATAGGGTATCGCCATCCAGAGATGGCAATACCCTCATCGGCGAAAACGCGGTGGTCGGGTGATAGTACATTTGAAAATCCGGTAAAACCCCCGAAAACGGGGGGTTTACAGCATTTTTTCTTTAGTACATCCCGCCCTAAGTATGATGCTCTCTGCCAAATCTGGTTCCTTCTAGTTCCACTGTGCAGGGTATACTATCATGCTTCCACCTTTGTGCCCTGCTATGGTAATAATGCCTAGTCAGTGAATCTTTATAATCAGTCTAAGGGCGGAATGTATTAAGATACATCGCCGACCCTCGCCGCGCATCGCAGCGATGTTAATCGCATATGTACTAACATATGCGATCAATATCGCAATGCGGTGACGGAGGCCCCCCGCGATACCTGTGAGGCGGTGTGCGGGGGGGTGGTCTCCGTCACCTCCCCGGGATCTTCACCTGCTCCCCTGCCGGGAAGCAGGCAGCAGGCTGTTCCCGGCGCCTCCTCCTCCTCCCTGAAGCCGGAAGGACCTCCGGCTGCGTTGCTAGGGGGAAGAGGAGATTACCTTCCGGCTCCAGGCATCCTGGAGGAAGGTATGCCGGGGGGAAGGAGGAAGGCGTCTGCGGCGGGGTCGGCGTCTGCTGCGGGTTTCGGCGGCCGTCGAAAACAAGCTCATAGGATTCTATAGGGTATCGCCATCCAGAGATACCCTCATCGGCGAAAACGCGGCGGTCGGGTGATAGTACATGTGGTTAAACACCCGAAAATGGGGGTTTTACCGCATTTTTTCTTTAGTACATCCCACCCTAAGTATGATGCTCCCTGCCAGGTCTGTTTCCTTCTAGTTCCACTGTGGTCCTGGACCTTGTCTATCATGTTGAAACTTCTTGTCTTGCTCCTTTCTCCTGGCTCCTCAAACTACATTATCCTGCTACCTGAACCCTCTGATCTGACATAGAGATTGCATTATGGGATTTAGTTTTCAATACCCCAGTATTTTTTTCAGTGAGTAGTTTTTTACTTGATTGACAGGATGTTAATACAAGGCAGCCTATCAGGGTAGTGGGAGAGATGTTAGTGCTTGGTATGCCTGCATTGGTTATTTGTGTGCTGCTGGTTTTCTGTTTACGGAAAAGCGCTGTTTTTCAGTGGTAGTATAATCCCGGGATTATGGTTATAGTAATGCGAGGCGTCCTGTTCTTGTGAGGCGGCATGGGTGTGTCTGTAAGGAACATGGAACTGGCACAGTAGGTAAGGTGGAAATTCTCACATCCAGCATATGATATGCTGTCCCCCAACCACCACCCCAGTTGTGATTTCCAGCGATTGTTGTGTTATGTCTTTTAGTGGGGGTAAAAAAGAGAATGCTTTGGTGTTTTTTGGTTTAAACTTTGGACCAAGCTGTACAGAAGCCATCAGTCCTTATGCAGCTTGGGAGTCCTTGATTGCTGGTCCAGGTGCAGAAGCTGATGTCCAGGCCTGCTGTAATGCAACACATAGTAACCGCTGTGTGAAGAAAACAGTATCCTAACAATTTTATTGTGAATTGACATGGCCGGATTAACAAAATTGCCACTTGTGGAATTCACAACCATGGCCTTAGGTGTTTACATGGTAATAGTAATGACTATAGATTAAATGGGAAATTTGGCACCTGCGTAATCATGAGGAGACTGAAGCAGACAAAATAATGTTCTTTGGACAGCCCTGCAACCAATTATATCAGCCTGTGGATACAATTACTGGCCAACCTATAACATGGGACCTATTATATTGCTTCTCCCACCAACCCAACATACATATACTGTAAGTCCAGTTTGGCCTATCAACTTTGGTTGGAAGAGATGCGCAAAACTTCCAAAATGATTGCGTTAACTAATCACCTTATTCCGCATTTTCTTGTGGGCTCCTAACACCAGCCACACCATACCACAGAGGTGTCTCACCACTGT
Source organism: Pseudophryne corroboree (assembly GCF_028390025.1). Classification (NCBI taxonomy): domain Eukaryota; kingdom Metazoa; phylum Chordata; class Amphibia; order Anura; family Myobatrachidae; genus Pseudophryne; species Pseudophryne corroboree. Next base: position 389,695,749 of record NC_086450.1, read on the forward strand.
CCATAGACTACAAACTCAGCTGCATGTAATTAACAATTATCGTGTGGCATGGCATTACTGATCACTGAAACTGCACATCTCTACCAAACACCCAATTTGGAGGCACTCTAACTACAACTTAACCAATCTCTAATGGCTAGTATAAAGGGCATGCCTCTTAAAAAACAGTACTTTGATTTATTTGTGATAGACCTGAATCAGACATTTATTTGAAGTACAATTCCATACCTGGCTTCAGTGTTCTACAGAGGCATATTTTTTAATTATTAGCTTCAAAGTCCTTAGAAAGGTCTGTCCTGGGTAACAGAAAGAACTGTACTCCAGTAACTAAATGGCTACATCCAGTACTATTCACCCTAATTTGTTCTACAATCCACTCATAGGTAACCCATGTCTAGTTTAGTGCTTTGTGATAGACTTCATTGCTGTAGATCACAGTGAAGAACGTATTTGTCTATTGGCCAATCGGAGGTCTCCAAAGTGGATCGTAGGCTTGGGCATTGCCCAATGTGCTGTTCCCAATAAAGTGATTTAGCATAGATAGTGACTAATGATCATATATGCACACACAGCAAAATAACAAACGTTAAGACTGCAAAGTGGCTAAAATATTAAAATAACATAAATTCAATAGCCACGGTCCATTATTAACAACGTGAAAATGTTTACAAATGGGGCTTGATATTTATTAAAAGGTCTGGTACTCACCTTTTGTCAAAATCAGAAAGGGTGATACAATATACTGATAATTGTATGCACTGCTATTTAATGTTAATTAGATTTACTGTATAGTGTGGCAGTTGGTCTTCCATATGGCAACATGATTGGACATCACAACTTTAGTACGTTAAAAAAAATGTTAGTCATGCCTACGGTTCTGCATGGCAATCTAATGATCTAGAAAAGGCCCAAAGAAGATCTATTTAAAATCTTCCAAAATATTATAGACAGCGTGATTGTCGGCTTCCTTGGATTTGTACAAAACCCTTGCAGAAAGCTGACCCTAAGGCTTTATCAGACTCCTACACACACCGCTATCTAATGTTGGGATCTAAATGAAACACAATGATGGTCTGCTCTTTGTTGAAGGATCAGATTACAGAGAGAAGGATCAATCGGTAGATGTGCTTATCAAGGTGCTAAGATTCATTGGAGACTTCAGTCATATCCCCTGGTATGATGCAGCAGGGCAACCGAGTTCAGTAAGCTCCACAGGAATATTACATATGCATAGTATACGACTGTCTGTCCCTATTCCCAGTTACTGTCCCCCTAGAATGTGAAGCGTTAAACAATAAATCTATGAAACAGCCACTTACATCCAGTTGGCAGTGGGACAGAATGCTGCTGTATCCTGAGAATAGATCCATAGACAGTGCTGACACAGCAATTTCACTACAATAACGGAGTCTGACCATTAGTGGGATTAATATACACTAAGTGTGCGTGCTATTTTGGATAATGCAAACACGTTTCATAATTGCTAGGAATCTCTCTAGGGAAAATTGCTGCTAAAATAATGTCTGCTCCCTTTTGCAGTATTTACAAATACATACTTATTTGCATAACTGCAGTTTGAATTGCGTTTTATAATGCCACGGGGGAAGCAGTTTGTCTTTGTGAGCCTCGGAATAGCGCATTTGCTACTGCCATCTCTGAATCCGAAAAATGGCTGCTTCCCCATACACATATAATACATTTCCTATATTGTTCCTTCAGGGTCTTCTGAAACCTCGCTATAATTTCATCATTAATCCTTTATCATGCCAGCGGAAGTCAGTGTGGATTAATATATGAGCATTATTACGTTTGCTTCACATGCGGTAATGCACACAGCAAGAAAAACTATTAAGTATAAAATTTAATGCTGTAGCAAAATCTAAACTATATTTATAGCTCAACCTGGTCTCTTAAATTTCTTTGCCGGTAAATAGCCTCCATGTATTTTTATTAGCTTAAAAGTGAGACGAGTAGGCTTCAAACACTTGTCCTCATTGCGCAAATAGAGTTCCTAATAGCCACAGTGGGAATGATTTGCAAATTTAGCACAGAAAGCTTATATAAACTAAATGCAATCCATATAGTATATGGAGGGATGTAACAGGATGCTGGAGAAGCACTCTTATTTTTGGTTTATGTTGGCCATTAAAGATGTGAAAGTTGATAGATGGCATGCTTGGCTGAACATGCCCGGCTCTGCTGCATAGTCAGGGTGTTCTCAGCTGACAATGCGGATGCGCGCTCAGCAGTGTCTGCAGGCCAACCGGTACAGCGTGAAGGGTGGAATATATTATTATGGGAAAATAAGAGAGTCAACAGCTTCTTTTGTGGTGTAAACTACATTACTTATCAACAGCTCCTTCCGGATTCTAGGTATGAGCTGCTATTTAAAAGTTGCTCAGAGTTCATGAGGTAGACTACAGGAAGGAACGGTGACAGTTTCAGTAAAGTCAACGCTAGTCAATACCGTTTTGGTGGCAGATTAATGCACCCCCTTTAATAGCTCTTATTCTGCACTATTTGTCTGATAATAGGTGTATTTATAATGGGTGCAGGTCACACCTACACGGGGCAAGCGTGTGTCGGCAAGTGCCTGTCCTTCCTTCTCCATGGCGCCCTCTTACCAGTGACATCTTCAGGATGTTGGCACTGCACTGTGAAAGCAAAGACTCTGGCACTGTGCCAGAGCTGTGCGCACTCTTGTGCATGCGCCACCTCCCCTAATATCACTAGGAAGATGGTGCCATGGAGGAGGATGGACCCGCATGCCGGCCCAAGGTAAGACGTAGGCTGAGGGGGGGGGGGCAATGCGCAGAGGAGGAGGCCCATTGCACATTTGTGCCCATGGGTGTTAATATACCGCTAAGTCGGATGACCAGACCCGGAGGGGGGAGCCCAGTGGGTCAGTACCGTGAGCCCCCTGTCATAAGGGGGCACCCTGGCCGAAGCTGCTCTGGTCCGCTCAGGTGCTACTGTTCGCTCTCCAGCCTCTGCTGCTATCAGCAGCTCTGTTGGCAGCAGCAGAGGGTGGAGATTGCTGCCTGGATCAGTCCCCGACCCATGCTACCCGAGAGAAGGGGGAAGGGAGCTGCACGCACAGCCCCATGCGGGACGTCACACTCTCGTTGGCAGCGTGGAATCCTCTCTGCCCAGCAGTCGGGAGTCTTTTCTCCTCCCAGCTGCAGAGTGGGGCCCTTCCCAATGGCTCCTGTAGCTGGTGGCTTGCATTGTTGCGGTGAATGGTGGGGGGGGGGGGGGGGGGGCGGGAAGCGAGCTTGCTGGTGGGGGGGCCCCATGTCTTATATGACCTTTTGGAGGAATGTGGAATGTATTGACTATTTCAAGTTCACCAAATATTCCCAAGTTATACAGGTTAACACTGCATGTGCATGGCCTTAATCATTTGTGGGTTATTTATATTAAAGGGAACTATTGTAGTTATATGTAGAGGTGCATAAGGAGAACAAGCATCCCAAATGATTGCTGTTGTTCTGAGTGAGTTCGTAGTGCCCAAGGACCTCATACGAGTGTTCAAAGGAAGCTCAATTTATGCGGCAGCCGTCCTTTGGCAATTCAGCTGGCTTGAAAATACCATGAAACCTCCCCTAATATTGCTGGCACCCCAGTCTTATGTGAGCTAGATACCCTAATTCTGTTTGGAGGCTTCACCTACTCATCACCCAGTGGCCTTCTCTGCAGCTTCTGTTGTCCATCCCGTGTCCCGGGAGTAGGGTGTGTGTGTGTGTGTGTGTGTGTGTGTGTGTGTGTGTGTGTGTGTGAGTATCCGGTCTCTAGTTCGACAATACTTAGGTCGACACTGTCTAGGTCGACCACTATTGGTTGACAATAAGTAGGTCGACATGGTTTCTAGGTCGACAAGTACTCCAGGTCAACATGTTCTAGGTCGACATGACAAAAGGTCAACATGAGTTTTTCACTTTTTTTTCACTTTTTCAAACTTTACGATCAACATGGACTACAATTGGGAATGGTAACCTGTGCCGAGCGCAGCGAATCACCTTGCCCGAAGCATGGCGAGCGAAGCGAGCCATGCGAGGGGACATGCTCCAGAGTTTTACATCTGTGATTTTTGGTTTGCTATTTTGCCTGCGATTTGTTTTAGAAGTAATATTACAGTATGCTGTTATTACTGAGTGCTATATACCTCTATCACTTCTTCAACAAATTAGGTTCTTTCAATAGAAGCATAATATGAAAATTCTTCTGACATCCTAAGTGGGGTCGAACTAGCATACCACACCCGTGTGTGTGTACCTGGTAATATCCTGTGATTCATTGTTTAAAGGTTATTTTTGCTGAATATTTAGAAATTGTATTGCCTAAGTCTTGATACCATTATTTATTTATTAGTATTCTATTGTATTTGTAATCGGGGCGCAGGTACAAATAATCAAGACCGCTGTAGGGGCCCAGGACTACAGGAACAATCTCATTGTGCACACTGTTGTGTTGCTACTGTATATACACTACCCTGACAGGGCAAAGCCACACCCTCACCCACGCCCACAGCATCAAGCCCGACCAGTAACTCAGGGGCCGTACTTACGACCTAAATCCTTGAAACTCATATAACATAGTAAATCTTAATTTAGAACTATACCACAGTAATACACAGCATACTTACCTTCACTCCCGGAAAGGCTGGGAGGCTCCCGAAAATTGTGTGGCACTCCCGGCCCACCAGGTAAGTGGGTAAGCCTCCCGCATCCTGCTCCCCCCCCCCCCCCCCGCCGCACCCTCCAATCATCACCACCCACACTCCAGCGGCATCCTGACTCACAGAACAGGTGGGCGAGGTGATTCACGCTAAATCGCGCCATTGTAGCCCCATCCCCTATTGTAAAGCGGAATGCAGAGCTACGATGACGCCCCCGACCCGCCTACTCCACACCCACCTGCTGTGTGACCAGAAAGTAGGAAACTATGATACACAGACCTGACATATATAGATCACATATTTACACCAATTTGATGGTGGAGCAAATTAGGGTCAGACAATCTGTGGCAATCTGACTGCAATGGGACTACAAGTCCCAGCATGTTATGATGGTACATGTAGTTTCACTGGATGTCTGCAGTAGCTTAACTTAGCTTTGCAATGAAGGTCAAGTCATTTCGGCAATAGAGCCAGTCAAGTATAACGCAGACATATCATACAAGTGTAGGTGAATCAGATTGACCTGCCCAGACAGCACTAATAAATTGTGCATCCCTACTCACCAAAGGAATAATGCAAAAACTAATACAGCCCAGCAAGATCAGCCCGCCGACTCTGTGTTACCGCTTCTCATGATGAACATTTTATAGAGCATCTCGCAGCTGCTTAATCCCAGGGATCGAAGTTCACATCTTCTGTTTAACCTTTTTTTTCACACAATAATAGACCGAATATAATAGCGACAACAGTTACAACATCTCAACACAAGAAGCATTAATTATACTAGGGAATAACTGAGAAACTCTGCTCTTCCGTGGTAAATGTAGATTGTGTAGCTCTTTGCAAAGTAAAGAAATAAAATGAATTGCAAGCATTTTTGATGTCTCCAAAAGAATAAACAATATCTGGAACTCACAATACTATATTTATGCATATAGCTTCTATTGCCAGAGAGGACTATGTGTAATGATGACAAAGAAATCACATACTGGGCCCAAAAGCCATTCTGGTCATACAAACCACACGAGCTTACCACAAGAAGAAAAGATAAGATAGCGCTATCTTATCTTTTCTTCTTGTGGTATATCAGTTTTATGAGAGATTGACTGTCTCTCACTGTGGTAGCAGCTTAGAGAACCAGCACAAGTCCCAGCGCCAGAACTTGTATTAAGCAATTAATACTAATTTCTCATCAAACCACACGAGCTTGCATACTACAAAATGTTCCAGAGGGATCCATTGTTCACATAGCGGGTTCCCCTTTGGGTCTGTTTATAGGGTCTACCACCAACCCAGTTTGTTGTGAGGGGCCTGTGGAGAGCACACAAGGCTGGGAAGGCCTCAGTCAGCCATGAGCCTAGATCTGACCAGTCAACTAGTACGCCTTGTTAATCCTGTCATCCTAGCAATTACCAAATGACCACCCCAGGCCTAATTAATCAACACTTTGTCATAATACAGAATAATACAGACATCATTAATATAGGTTCATGTGCATTATAGCTGTAAAATTAGCTATTAATTATGTACAGTAATTACAGTACATATAATTGGTGCTTCGTCATTAATTTAGTGTAAATTTATGTTATAAGTAATACAATGCCACTTAATGTGGAAAATAGGTATATTGGGCACAATAAGGACACTATGGGGTCAATCTATTAGCCATGATAATCTCTCAGGTGAAAGTCATTGCGGCTGCAGTCGCACTTTACAGTGGCCTGAATTTGCACAAAAGTGCTCGCTGCCCCATAGGGCTCTAGACAAATTTTTGCAAATTCAGGCTGAAACCAGCCTGCGAAGGAAGCGAGATTGGGTGCCGTTGTCGGCATTAAAACACTGTTGCAACAGCACATCGCACCCTTTGCAGCTAATAGGATTGACCACTTAGTGTGGAAAATAAGGATATTGGGACTAATTCAGATGTAGTTGTTCTTGCTGCTGCTGTTGCTATCTGCAACTAATTCCTTGGTATGACCGCAATTGTAATTCAATTGCTGCACATGTGCAGTGTAGCTCAGACGCATACGAGTCCCTTACTTCTGCTCTTGACTATGTTGCTCCACCAAAACACTATTCACCCTTGCAAATTAACACCTCAACCCTGGCACACCAGATATCTGCAAAAATGCTCACGTACTGCTGAGCGAAACTGGTGGAAATCACGCTCTAAGGCAGACTTCCTCCATTTCGAACTTATCTTCTCATCCTCCAGTGCTGCCCTTTCTCTTGCCAAACAGTCATGCTTCAAGAACCTCATCTCCTCCTAGTCTTCCAACCCCACGGTGCCTCTTTGTCACTCTCAACTCACTCCTCAGCCCACCTCCACCATGTCTCCCCTCCTCACTCTCTGCTCTTGACTTTGCCACCTACTTCACGTCCAAAATTGACTCCATACGTCAGGATATCACATCACACCAGACCATCAGCAACCAGCCTCCTCCCATCCCTTACCACCCCTCCCTATCCCTCCCACCAACTCTGACATCTTTCTTCCATGCATCTGGTGAGGAAGTCATGGCCCTCATTTGTTCCTCTCCGCTCACCACCTCCCCACTTGACCCTATCCCCTCCCACCTCCTCCGCTACCTCTCTCCTTCTTCCTGTTCCCATCTTTCCCACCTTCTCAATCTCTCCCTCTCATCAGGCACTGTCCCCTCTGCCTTCAAGCATGCACTCATCTCTCCTATTCTTAAAAAACCTACCCTTGATCCAAACACACTCTCCAACTACCGACCCATCTCTCTTCTGCCTTTTGCCTCCAAACTCCTTGAGTGTATAGTCTACAATCAACTTCCTTTCTTTCCTGACCCATTCCAGTCTGGCTTCCGTCCTCTCTGCTCTACTGAAACTGCCCTTACAAAAGTCTGCAATGACCTCCATGCTGCTAAATCTAAGGGCCACTACTCTCTACTTATTCTTCTTGCACTCTCTGCTGCTTTACTGCAAATCCTTCACTCCATTGGTCTGCGTGACACTGTCCTCTCTTGGCTGTCTTCCTACCTCTCTGACCGTTCATTCTCTGTCTTCTCTCATGACTCCACCTTCCCCTCACTTCCACTAACTGTAGGAGTACCCCAAGTTTCTGTGCTTGGTCCTCTTTTTTTCTCTCTCTATACATCCTCACTAGGTAAGCTCATTAGTTCTTTTGATTTCCAATATCATCTCTATGCTGATGACACTCAAATCTATCTTTCCTCTCCGGACCTCTCCCCAGCTCTCCTCACTCGAATCTCCAACTGTCTCTCTGCTATCTCTGTTTGGATGTCCCAGTGCTTTCTTAAACTTAGCATGTCTAAGACCGAGCTGATCATCTTCCCTCTCTCCCGCATAACCTCACCTCCCACAATCTCATTATCTATTGATGGCACTATTATCTCCTCTATCCCCCAAGTGCGCTGTCTTGGAGTAATCCTTGACTCCTCCCTCTCCCTCAAACCACACATTCAGCACCTCTCACAAACCTGCTGTTTTCATCTAGAAAATATTTCCGGGATCAGACCATTTTTCACCCAGGACGTTACTAAGACCTTCATCCACTCACTGGTCATCTCCAGACTGGACTACTGTAATCTCCTCCTGATTGGCATTCCTGACAAATACCTCTCTCCACTCCAATCTATCCTCAATGCTGCTCAGCTTATTTTCCTCACCAAATGCGCTACGCCACCTCTCCTCTCTTACAAGACCTTCACTGGCTCCCCTTCCCTTTCATAATCCATTTCAAGCTTCTCAAACTCACTTACAAAGCCCTCACCCACTCCTCTCACATTTACATCTCTGACCTTATCTCTCTTTACACTCCCACCCGTCCTCTTCACTTTGCTAATGCACGCCACCTCTCCTGCCTACTGATTACTTCCTCCCACTCCTGCCTCCTCCAAGATTTTTAACGTGCTGCTCCATTTCTATGGAATTCCCTACCTCTCCCCCTCAGACTCTCCATCTCTCTACAAAACTTCAAACGGGCTCTCAAGAAGGAGACAAATTTCATCCTAACCCTCTGTTCCTCGCTCTCTATGTTCCCCATCTGTGTCACCCATGTCTGTCTACCCCTCCCCTTTAGAATGTAAGCTCTTATGAATAGGGCCCTCTTCCCTCATGTGCTTATCCTTTTTCTTACTTTATTAATCTTCAACTGCACCAAATCCAGCAGTCTTCTGCCACCTGATACTTTTCAGTGTTATCTGCTGATGTAGCTATGTTTATTTACCCTGTACTTGTCCTATATTGTCTTCAACTGTAAGTTGCTGTTTTCCTGTTTTGATTATTTGTTTATGTACTCTGTATATAGGCTCTGCGGAACCCTTGTGGCGCCAAATAAATAAAGGATGATAATAATAATAATATGCAGTAAAGAAACATCGATCGATGTGTGTACAATAGCCGATTTGCGACCGCATCTGAGTTAGGCTCATTATGTGATATATCTAAGAGAGCTGTCAGCTGCCAGATAATGTATGCCACGGTGGCTACTTTATAAGGAAATGCTGTTATTGGGCTTTTGACTTTTCTCAGCTAGATACATTTGTCCCTTTGCTTGTTTGATTGGCTCATATTAAACAGGGAATTCAGGTTTGCTCATTAAATGTTCCCGCAATTTTTAGCCCAATGTTTTTTTCCAAGCAATTTCATTAAAGCCCTTTTTTTTGTGCAAAAAATTTTTTTGGGGGGTGAAAACACATAGGACCTGGGATAAGTTCCCAGATCCATGTGTTTTTGCGTTTGTGCCCGTGAAAATTGGTCAGTAACCGGGAATTTTTTTTTCTCCATGTGGAAAAAAATCCCAGATACTGCTGGCTTTCAAGGCTAATTGGACGGCCTCCAGGGGATCAATTAGCAGCAGTAATTTACCACGGCTAATTGAATTCGCCCCTAAATTGTAAAACAAAATGCGGGAAGATCATTTATACTGTACCCAATTAGCCTAGCAACAAATTCTTGTTTCAGATTTTAATTTTTTAACAGTTTCTCTAAAGAAAGAGGCAAAAAGTTAACTAATTAGACATTTTTACATCATAGACAACTTGTACCCTCAAAATGCATAACAAAATCTGTTCCAATGAAAATAAAAGATATAAACGATTAAACTAAATAACTGTAAACCAAGTATCAATAACTATAGGCTTTAGAATGTAAGCTCTCACGAGCAGGGCCCTCTTCCCTCATGTGCTTATCCTTTCTTACTTTAATAATCTTCAGCTGCACCACATCCAGCAGTCTTCTGCCACCTGATACTTATTCCAGTGTCATCTGCTGATGTAGCTATGTTTATTTACCCTGTACTAGTCCTATACTGTCATCAACTGTAAGTTGCTGTTTTCCTGTTTGATTATTTATGTACTCTGTAATTGGGCGCTGCGGAACCCTTGTGGAGCCATATAAATAAAGAATAATAATAATAGGTGAATTTACTATCACTAATAGTTCATTTAATAAACTATTGTTGTGTAAGCAATAATAGAAATATTAGTCAAACAATATTCTCCAAAGCATTAATGTACTAGTTAGGATGTCAGAGGACAGATTATTATAGAAAGTAATAGCAATTACTGTAGCACTATGCTAAGAGGTGCCACAGAGGTTAGCATTAACGTCGCTTCCGCTGGGTCCATGGGTTCACGTGTGGGTTTGCTCCAGATTCTCAGGTTCCCTCTGATGGGCCAAAAACCAAACTGGTAATGTGACTTGGCTTCGGGCTAAACATGACCTGATGTACATTTGTGTGTCTGTGGTATTCACAAAATTAGACTGTAAGCTCCACTAGCAAAGTGACCAATATATGGGTTGGGTATGTGCTAACATGACAGCATACCGACAATTACAATGCCGACGGGGATGATGTAATTATTTTCCCCCTCCCCTGTCCCCTACCCTAAACCACCTGTGATGGCGGCTAGGGCTAAGATTAAAGGGGTGGTGGCAAGGACTAAGAATCCAGGGGGTGGCAGCTAGGGCAAGTATTCGGGGAGGGGGTGGGTATGCCTAACCCACCCTCTAGTGTCTAACCCTCCCCCCCCCGGCTATAACCCTAACAGTTATCCCAATACTACACTTCGGTATGTCGGCGGTTGGTGTCCCAAGTCTGGGATTCCGAGTGGTGTCAGGATTCCGGCTAAGCGCATCCCCAGTATATGTGAACAAAGTCCTCTGAATATGCAACACTATGTAAATAAATACATATTAAAATGTAAGCTGAACATGGCAGTCCAGCTCATCAATTGTAATTAGCAGTAACCAGCTAGAAAGACAACAGTTTATAATGAAAATTCAAATGCAGGTTTTGAATGACCTCATTAGAGCCTGTGGTAGTGGCTTACAAACCTTGGCTCCCTATCCATTAGTCACACCTCATTCACATGGCACATTCTGTCACCTTACTGGTCCTGTCGTAGAGAATGTATTGAGTCCCTTTCAGATTTAATCCTCTATACGGTTAAATCATGCATGTCCGCCAGCTGGTTAATTGAACATTTCCCTACCTCAGTAACACATATGCACTATGTTATTATAGGGTTTTTGTTATTACTTATTTCCTCAGTTTCTTTTGCTGAATGATTTCATGTCTGTCCCAGTGTAATTGTGTACATTGCAATAAGAGATAATGTATAATGGTAGCATTAGAAGATTTTAGGAACAACTTGGGCTTTTAGGTTATTTATGGTCTTTTGTTAAGTAGTCATTGCATTCAGTTCTCCGGAGCATTGAACATACACAACCTCCTCATTTATAACCCGATTATACATGAAAATAGCATTAAGTTTCAGACAAAATTAGATGCTGCACTGACAAATGAAGGGCCCCTGATAACATATAGAAGATTGACGTTAACTTACAACCAACACAATTGTATCAAGTAACACGGAAGGAAGTCAATGAACGCAAGATAATCTAAAGTATTGGTTTTGCTCCATTATAGCATTAGAAGATTTCCATTTTCTAGAGCTGTGTACAGGTAATTACTTTTGATCAGTTTATTTACTAAAGCAGTTACTCCCTACCGTGCCATCTGACAGGAGAAACTGGACCTAAGGGGGACATTTACTAAGCAGTGATAAGAGTGGAGAAGTGAGCCAGTGGAGAAGTTGCCCATGGCAACCAATCAGCACTGAAGTAACATCTATAATTTGCATACTATAAAATGATACAGAGCTGCTGATTGGTTGATGGCAACTTCTCCACTGGCTCACTTCTCCGCTCTTATATAAGCATAAGAGTCCAGTCAGTCTAGGTGCTGTAGGATGAGCCCCAAGTGAACTGTGTCCTCGACACTCCTGTTCGCTCGGTATGCGAACTGCAAGGGGTCTATGTGGATGTTAGTCGCTTCTCTCAGGTGGTTCAGCACCAGCAGTTCAAAACACTTTCATTGCCACAGATGTTAGTGCGATCGGCCTGTAGTCGTTTAGGTCTTTTGCAGCTGCGCTCTTTGGAACCGGGACAATTGTTGAACATTTAAAGCAGCAGGGAACCCACGTCTCCAGTGAGGTGTTGAAGATCTTGGAGAAGATGGGGGTGAGCTGAGCATCACAGTTCTTTAGGGCAGATGGCGATACTCCGTCCGGGCCTGTGGCTTTCCTAGGTTTGACCCTTCTGAACATTCCTTCTACCTCTTTCTGATCCACTCGCAGTGCCTGGGAGTGGAGACCAGGATAGCGGAGTGAGTGGTCAGCTTCGCCCGGGACATGGGTAGGACTGGACAGGGAGCCTCCTTCTCAAATCTTCAGTAAAAGTTATTCAGCTCGTCCGCCAGTTCCTGGTGCATGACAGTGTGTTTTCGGGTTTTCTTGTAGCTGGTTATGGCTTGCAAACCTCTCCAAACTGACGTGGGGTCGTTGGCAGAAAGGTTGTTCGCTTGTTGGAGAATCGGTTTTTAGCCAGCCTGATTTTGTGTGTGAAGGAGTTCCTGGCCTGTTTATATAGGGCCCTGTCCCCGATGCTGTATGCCTCCTCCTTGACCCGACGAAGCTTACTGGTGACATAGGAACATTTTATTAAGAGTTCTTCAAAAGTGCACAACCCCCGATATAACATTTATTCTTAAACATGCTATCGGATGAGGTGTGTCATGTATGGAAATCCATAACCAATAAATATAATAATAATAATAATTATAATAATAATAATAATCACAACAATCTATAAATAAAGACACGGAGACATAACTTTGGCAGAAAAATTGTTAGCTATTTATTTATTTAAAATTTATATTTAAGAGAAAGTATGGTAGCAAAGAAAGAACGTCCAGAATCAGCCAAATCCGTAATGCACAATAAAAACCAACAACATGCATTGCAGGCAGATACCGCCCAAGGTGCACGACTCAACGATAACACCACCAAGGGTATCCACTCACCTTCTAACTTGACCACCCACCCGTGTGGGTGATGACACTGTCCCCCGTTATGGGTTGTACAGCCAACTACCAGTCAACGAAGGGAGCACACCAAAAATAAATGATTGCACCTGGACTGGTGAGCTGCCGCTCTTTCCCGCAAATAAATAGCCAACGATCAATCACAAACCAACAAAAACTACAAGGGAGGGAGGGTGGGAAGACTGGAAACAGAGAGGCTTTGGCCCACAGCACCAAGCCCTTAAATAAAGTCCAACACAGAAACACCCCCTGCCACACCATAGGCAGGCTAATTCATGTGATGTCCCTGCCACACCATAGGCAGGCTAAGTCATGTGATGTCCCTGCCACACCATAGGCAGGCTAAGTCATGTGATGTCCCTGCCACACCATAGGCAGGCTAAGTCATGTGATGTTCCTTCATGCCAGCCCCCATCCTAAAGGTTTAAACTACCTTATTTCTTATAGCAATCTTATGATCTCGCTACCAATGAGGATTTCATGAAAAACTGATTGACAGGAATAGACCGTTGGAGGTGTTAACGCGGAGGGGTGCTGGGGTGTTACGGGCAGTCGTTGGGAAAACGCTGGCTTGTCTTGGACATTTTGGGGGCGTGTATCTGCTGATGGCTGCAAGCTCCTACGTGCAAAAATATGGCATCTGAATCGCTACTGCTGTGTCCATTTTGCGTAGCCATAGACCAACCCTTAACCCCCATGTTACTCATTTGTGCATATAGGTAGCGAATGTGTACGCAATTGCGAATGCATTTGCAATGGCTCTGGTGGGTGTCTCTTTTCATTTCAGGGCAGCAACTTCCCTTGCTAACATTAGCAGTTCCATAGACAAGGAAATCACAATTGCGATTGCATTTGCATACAAACATGAATTAGAACCAGTGAGGTAATCTGATAATATAGAATGGGAGATTAAATGAATGTTCAGGAATTTTATAAGCATGTCTGAAGAAGTGAGTTTTCTAGGAACACTTGAAAGTTTGGAGACTAGAGGAAAGTCTTGTTGTGCAAGTGACCTAAATCAGTGAGGTGCTGTCATGTCAATGGCTGGGGAGGCACTGGCTAGTATCACAGTCAGATTTACAAACATAAAAATGATTAGAATAATACAACTATCACTCTAAAAATGATTAGAATAATACAAAGATGATTGTATAATATAGAACAGGGCTGGCCAAACCGGTCCTCAAGATCTACCAACAGTTCATGTTTTCCAGGCCTCCTGGAGTGGAGATCTGTAGAATTGTCAGTTAGGAATGAATGCAGCACATCTTAATTAGTAATGGCTACACCTGTGCACTAGCTAGGTGGTCTGGAAAATGTGAACTGTTGGTAGATCTCGAGGACTGGTTTGGCCAGCCCTGATATAGAACAATACAAATATTATATATATTAAGTTATAAGTATCTTCTTTGTATTATTCTAATAATTTTTATAGTCAAAACTCTGGAGTATACTGGAGTATGACATTTGAGGCTCTGCCTGCTCTGCCTACCCTGACCGCACATCACTGGGGGTAATTCAGGTCTGATTGCTGCCGTGCGTTTTCGCACAGCGGGCGATCAGGTCTGAACTGCACATGCATATGCACCGCAATGCGCCGGCGCATCGGACAACTGATCCGGGCATCGCACATAGCGACAGGATGGTGCGAAAAAAGCGATCGCATGGTTGATTGCAAGGCGACTGACAGGTTTGTGGGTTTCAATTGACCGTTATAAAGAAGTGTACGGAAAAACGCAGGCAGACTCAGGCATTTTGAGGGAGGGTGTCTGATGTCAGCTCCGACCCCGATCACCTGCAAGCCATCGCAGCGGCAGAGTAAGTCCTGGGCTGAGCAGAGACTGCACATACTGATGTTTGTGCAGCTCTGCTACAAATGCTAACACACACCTGCAGAGAACATTTCCTCTCCCCTTGTAGGTGGCGACTACCTGATCGCAAGGCTGCAAAAAACGCATTCTACTGATCAGGTCTGAATTACCCCTAAGGGCGTTATTTATATTTTTAGCAAATCAAAAAAGTTAGTAACTGGGCAAAACCATGTGCACTGCAGGTGGGGCAGATATAACATGTGCAGAGAGAGTTAGATTTGGGTGTGGTGTGTTCAAACTGTAATCTAAATTGCAGTGTAGAAATTAAGCAGCCAGTATTTACCCTGCACAGAAACAGTATAATGCATGCCGGGCCCTGCCCCCTGCTAACATGCATCGCTATACAGTGATGCACTCACATGAATAAGGTTGCCTCCTGCCTATGCAGCCTAGCTGCGAAGACAGTCAGAGGGCATCCGTTTCTTGGGTCGTCACATGCAGCCACCGCAGCCTGCCCGTGCAACAGTCCGGCCTGCCTCTGTTGTCCAGATCACGTCGCTTAAACAGACCATCAATGCCCACAAAAAAAAGCGCCGTCAATGCCCCGCTCATGCCCCCTTCAGGTTTTAGACTGCGTTCTGAAGAGAACACAGTTTAAGACCTTGCACATGCGTGTATCGTTTCATAATGATTTTAGCAGAATTGCGATTCATGCTGAATCACCGCCGTAGTTCCATGAATACATTTAGTTCCATGAACTTATGTCTTTGTGTTCGACTTGTAGAAAAGGCGGGTTGGGTAAGTGATTCCGGCGGTCAGAATAGCGCCGGAATGCCTGCCGGGGGGGGGGGGGGCTAACAAAATGAAGCCCCTTGCGGGTTTGTTGCGCTCGCCTTGCTGCGTGCTCTGTAGCTCGCTGTGCTCGCCACAGGTTCTATTCCCACTCCATGGGCGTCGTGGACACCAAGAAGTGGGAACCGCTGTGGCGGAGCTGCCGGCATTCCTGCGGTCGGGATCAGGGCCGGTTCTAGGGATTTTAGCGCCCGGGCGGGCAATAGGGGCGTGGCTTCATACAGGGGGCGTGGTCAGTTACGCCCCCTGTACAGTAGTAGCGCCGCTGAAATGATGTGCGCTGCGCGATGACGTCATCACACACCGCACAGTAAAGGTCCTCTCCACGAAGGGAAACTAGACGCTACGCGTCTAATTCCCTTCACCGTGGGGGGGGGGCAGTGGCAGCGGGACAGAGCAGGCAGCGGGGGGCACAGCAGCAGCGGATCTTGCCATGGTGCGGCGCCCTCCGGAAGGCGGCGCCCCGGGCAAATGTCCTGCTTGCCTGTGGCAAGATCCGCTACTTGTCGGGATCCCACCGGGATTCCGCCGGGATCCTAACCACATCCAGAAAAGGCACATGAACATGTGCGCTCACCTCTCATTGTCACACAAACTCGAGTCATCTCACTGTCACACAAAAACCCGAGTCATCTGTGTTTATTGTGTATTTGTTTGTATAGACAAGAACATGAATTTGCTTTTCACATCTAAGCAACCGGCTGCAGAAGCATTACATTATCTATGTAAATCTGCCTACGAGAGTGTGAAGGAATGATATTACCAGGTTTCCATACACAAATGCATAGATACAGAATTCATGCTTTAGGCTCTGGTTTTGTGTATATGGCATGTCGCTGAGATATATGAGTATATGTTTCCAGAGCCGGCCCTAACCAATATGATGCCCTAGGCAAGATTTTGGCTGGTGCCCCCTAGCACCGCCGCTAATTCTGCAAGAGATGCCTGGCATGAGTCAGCTGGCAGCTCTGCTAATGTCGGGCGCCTTTTGTTTATGAAAATGCATCTTATTTGCATTACTATGTGGCTAGGATGCACAAGCAGCTTCTGCTGATTAAAATGATATTCAGTATGCCTATATTCTGTGTGCGATTGCAGCTGTATCTGCATATGAAATGCTACATTACAGTGATTTCCAGGAATACACACAGAATATAGGCATGCCGCATATCATTTTAATCAGCAGAAGCTGCTGGTGCCCCTAAGCATACCAAATGCCCTAGGCATTTGCCTAGTTTGCCTATACCTAAGGCCGGCTCTGTATGTTTCTGAGGTATATAATGGGGAGTATCAGGCTCTTAATCTCTTTCCAACCCACTATATGAGAATTATGATGCTGAATACAAGAACAGTTTAAAATGTTCATCATATCCTGATCCGGAGGGATGCTGCATGGCCATAAAAAACCCATAGCTCTTCCAAGCAGTTCAGTGATGGGTGAAATAGGTGCGAATTCTTTCTATCATGAGTTCCACCCATATAGATTCTGTTATTTCCCACTTTCATCCATCGCAGAGCATATGCTTAAAGTACAAGTATTATACAATATCTACTTGTAATGTCTGTGGTGCATCTGATTTTCTATTACCAGTATGTTAGTACAGGTTGAGTATCCCATATCCAAAATGCTTGGGACCAGAAGTATTTTGGATATCGGATTTTTCCGTATTTTGGAATAATTGCATACCATAATGAGATATCATGGTGATGGGACCCAAGTGTAAGCACAGAATGCATTTATGTTTCATACACACCTTATACACACAGCATGAAGGTCATTTAATTAATACAATATTTGGAATAACTTTGTGTATTAAACAAAGTTTGTGTACATTGAGCCATCAGAAAACAAAGGTTTCACTATCTCACTCTCACTCAAACAATTCCGTATTTCGGACTATTTGGATATGGGATACTCAACCTGTATACAGTTTACCATGCTGTGTGCTAGTGCACTATTTACTGTGCTGAGTGCTAGTGTACCATTTACTGTGCTGAGTGCTAGTGTACCATTTACTGTGCTGTGTGCTAGTATACCATTTACCATGCTGTGTGCTAGTGTACCATTTACCATGCTGTGTGCTAGTGTACCATTTACCATGCTGTGTGCTAGTGTACCATTTACCATGCTGTGTGCTAGTGCACTATTTACCGTGCTGTGTGCTAGTGTACCATTTACTGTGCTGAGTGCTAGTATACCATTTACTGTGCTGAGTGCTAGTGTACCATTTACTGTGCTGTGTGCTAGTGTACCATTTACTGTGCTGTGTGCTAGTATACCATTTACTGTGCTGTGTGCTAGTGCACTATTTACCGTGCTGTGTGCTAGAGTACCATTTACTGTGCTGTGTGCTAGTGTACCATTTACTGTGCTGAGTGCTAGTATACCATTTACTGTGCTGAGTGCTAGTGTACCATTTACTGTGCTGTGTGCTAGTGTACTATTTACCGTGCTGTGTGCTAGTGTACTATTTACTGTGCTGTGTGCTAGTGCACTATTTACCGTGCTGTGTGCTAGTATACCATTTACTGTGCTGTGTGCTAGTGTACCATTTACTGTGCTGTGTGCTAGTGCACTATTTACCGTGCTGTGTGCTAGTATACCATTTACTGTGCTGTGTGCTAGTATACCATTTACTGTGCTGTGTGCTAGTGTACCATTTACTGTGCTGTGTGCTAGTGTACCATTTACTGTGCTGTGTGCTAGAGTACCATTTACTGTGCTGAGTGCTAGTGTACCATTTACTGTGCTGAGTGCTAGTGTACCATTTACTGTGCTGTGTGCTAGTGTACCATTTACTGTGCTGTGTGCTAGTGTACCATTTACCATGCTGTGTGCTAGTGTACTATTTACCATGCTGTGTGCTAGTGTACCATTTACTGTGCTGTGTGCTAGTGTACCATTTACCATGCTGTGTGCTAGTGTACTATTTACCATGCTGTGTGCTAGTGTACCATTTACTGTGCTGTGTGCTAGAGTACCATTTACTGTGCTGTGTGCTAGTGTACCATTTACCATGCTGTGTGCTAGTGTACCATTTACCATGCTGTGTGCTAGTGTACCATTTACCATGCTGTGTGCTAGTGTACCATTTACCATGCTGTGTGCTAGTGTACCATTTACCATGCTGTGTGCTAGTGTACCATTTACTGTGCTGAGTGCTAGTGTACCATTTACCATGCTGTGTGCTAGTGTACCATTTACCATGCTGTGTGCTAGTGTACCATTTACCATGCTGTGTGCTAGTGTACCATTTACTGTGCTGAGTGCTAGTGTACCATTTACTGTGCTGTGTGCTAGTGTACCATTTACCATGCTGTGTGCTAGTGTACTATTTACCATGCTGTGTGCTAGTGTACCATTTACCATGCTGTGTGCTAGTGTACTATTTACCATGCTGTGTGCTAGTGTACTATTTACCATGCTGTGTGCTAGTGTACCATTTACCATGCTGTGTGCTAGTGTACTATTTACCATGCTGTGTGCTAGTGTACCATTTACCATGCTGTGTGCTAGTGTACTATTTACCATGCTGTGTGCTAGTGTACTATTTACCATGCTGTGTGCTAGTGTACCATTTACCATGCTGTGTGCTAGTGTACTATTTACCGTGCTGTGTGCTAGTGTACTATTTACCGTGCTGAGTGCTAGTATACCATTTACTGTGCTGTGTGCTAGTGTACTATTTACCGTGCTGAGTGCTAGTGTACCATTTACCGTGCTGTGTGCTAGTGTACCATTTACCGTGCTGTGTGCTAGTGTACCATTTACTGTGCTGTGTGCTAGTGTACCATTTACTGTGCTGTGTTCTAGTGTACCATTTACTGTGCTGTGTTCTAGTGTACCATTTACTGTGCTGTGTTCTAGTGTACCATTTACTGTGCTGTGTGCTAGTGTACCATTTACCATGCTGTGTGCTAGTGTACCATTTACCATGCTGTGTGCTAGTGTACCATTTACCATGCTGTGTGCTAGTGTACCATTTACCATGCTGTGTGCTAGTGTACCATTTACCATGCTGTGTGCTAGTGTACCATTTACTGTGCTGAGTGCTAGTGTACCATTTACCATGCTGTGTGCTAGTGTACCATTTACCATGCTGTGTGCTAGTGTACCATTTACCATGCTGTGTGCTAGTGTACCATTTACTGTGCTGAGTGCTAGTGTACCATTTACTGTGCTGTGTGCTAGTGTACCATTTACCATGCTGTGTGCTAGTGTACTATTTACCATGCTGTGTGCTAGTGTACCATTTACCATGCTGTGTGCTAGTGTACTATTTACCATGCTGTGTGCTAGTGTACTATTTACCATGCTGTGTGCTAGTGTACCATTTACCATGCTGTGTGCTAGTGTACTATTTACCATGCTGTGTGCTAGTGTACCATTTACCATGCTGTGTGCTAGTGTACTATTTACCATGCTGTGTGCTAGTGTACTATTTACCATGCTGTGTGCTAGTGTACCATTTACCATGCTGTGTGCTAGTGTACTATTTACCGTGCTGTGTGCTAGTGTACTATTTACCGTGCTGAGTGCTAGTATACCATTTACTGTGCTGTGTGCTAGTGTACTATTTACCGTGCTGAGTGCTAGTGTACCATTTACCGTGCTGTGTGCTAGTGTACCATTTACCGTGCTGTGTGCTAGTGTACCATTTACTGTGCTGTGTGCTAGTGTACCATTTACTGTGCTGTGTTCTAGTGTACCATTTACTGTGCTGTGTGCTAGTGTACCATTTACCGTGCTGTGTGCTAGTGTACCATTTACCATGCTGTGTGCTAGTGTACCATTTACCATGCTGTGTGCTAGTGTACCATTTACCGTGCTGTGTGCTAGTGTACTATTTACCGTGCTGTGTGCTAGTGTACCATTTACCATGCTGTGTGCTAGTGTACCATTTACCATGCTGTGTGCTAGTGTACCATTTACCGTGCTGTGTGCTAGTGTACTATTTACCGTGCTGTGTGCTAGTGTACTATTTACCGTGCTGTGTGCTAGTGTACTATTTACCGTGCTGTGTGCTAGAGTACCATTTACCATACTGTGTGCTAGTATACCATTTGCCATGCTGTGTGCTAGTGTACCATTTACCATGCTGTATGCTAGTGTACCATTTACCGTGCTGTGTGCTAGTGTACTATTTACCATGCTGTGTGCTAGTGTACCATTTACCATGCTGTGTGCTAGTGTACTATTTACCGTGCTGTGTGCTAGTATACCATTTACCGTGCTGTGTGCTAGAGTATCATTTACCATGCTGTGTGCTAGTGTACCATTTACTGTGCTGAGTGCTAGTGTACCATTTACTGTGCTGAGTGCTAGTGTACCATTTACCATGCTGTGTGCTAGTGTACCATTAACTGTGCTGTGTGCTAGTGTACCATTTACCATGCTGTGTGCTAGTGTGCCATTTACCGTGCTGTGTGCTAGTGTACTATTTACCATGCTGTGTGCTAGTGTACCATTTACCATGCTGTGTGCTAGTGTACCATTTACCGTGCTGTGTGCTAGTATACCATTTACCATGCTGTGTGCTAGTGTACCATTTACTGTACCATTTACCGTGCTGTGTGCTAGTGTACCATTTACCATGCTGTGTGCTAGTGTACTATTTACCGTGCTGTGTGCTAGTGTACTATTTACCATGCTGTGTGCTAGTGTACCATTTACCGTGCTGTGTGCTAGTGTACCATTTACCATGCTGTGTGCTAGTGTACCATTTACCGTGCTGTGTGCTAGTGTACCATTTACCATGCTGTGTGCTAGTGTACCATTTACTGTGCTGAGTGCTAGTGTACCATTTACTGTGCTGTGTGCTAGTATACCATTTACCATGCTGTGTGCTAGTGTACCATTTACTGTGCTGTGTGCTAGAGTACCATTTACTGTGCTGAGTGCTAGTGTACCATTTACTGTGCTGAGTGCTAGTGTACCATTTACTGTGCTGTGTGCTAGTGTACCATTTACTGTGCTGTGTGCTAGTGTACCATTTACCATGCTGTGTGCTAGTGTACTATTTACCATGCTGTGTGCTAGTGTACCATTTACTGTGCTGTGTGCTAGTGTACCATTTACCATGCTGTGTGCTAGTGTACCATTTACTGTGCTGTGTGCTAGTATACCATTTACTGTGCTGTGTGCTAGTGTACTATTTACCATGCTGTGTGCTAGTGTACCATTTACTGTGCTGTGTGCTAGAGTACCATTTACTGTGCTGTGTGCTAGTGTACCATTTACCATGCTGTGTGCTAGTGTACCATTTACTGTGCTGTGTGCTAGTATACCATTTACTGTGCTGAGTGCTAGTGTACCATTTACCATGCTGTGTGCTAGTGTACCATTTACCGTGCTGTGTGCTAGTGTACCATTTACCATGCTGTGTGCTAGTGTACCATTTACTGTGCTGAGTGCTAGTGTACCATTTACCGTGCTGTGTGCTAGTGTACCATTTACCGTGCTGTGTGCTAGTGTACCATTTACCATGCTGTGTGCTAGTGTACCATTTACCGTGCTGTGTGCTAGTGTACCATTTACCGTGCTGTGTGCTAGTGTACCATTTACCATGCTGTGTGCTAGTGTACCATTTACTGTGCTGAGTGCTAGTGTACCATTTACTGTGCTGTGTGCTAGTATACCATTTACCATGCTGTGTGCTAGTGTACCATTTACTGTGCTGTGTGCTAGAGTACCATTTACTGTGCTGAGTGCTAGTGTACCATTTACTGTGCTGAGTGCTAGTGTACCATTTACTGTGCTGTGTGCTAGTGTACCATTTACTGTGCTGTGTGCTAGTGTACCATTTACCATGCTGTGTGCTAGTGTACTATTTACCATGCTGTGTGCTAGTGTACCATTTACTGTGCTGTGTGCTAGTGTACCATTTACCATGCTGTGTGCTAGTGTACTATTTACCATGCTGTGTGCTAGTGTACCATTTACTGTGCTGTGTGCTAGAGTACCATTTACTGTGCTGTGTGCTAGTGTACTATTTACCATGCTGTGTGCTAGTGTACCATTTACTGTGCTGTGTGCTAGTGTACCATTTACCATGCTGTGTGCTAGTGTACTATTTACCATGCTGTGTGCTAGTGTACTATTTACCATGCTGTGTGCTAGAGTACCATTTACTGTGCTGTGTGCTAGTGTACCATTTACCATGCTGTGTGCTAGTGTACCATTTACTGTGCTGTGTGCTAGTGTACCATTTACCGTGCTGTGTGCTAGTGTACCATTTACTGTGCTGTGTGCTAGTGTACCATTTACCGTGCTGTGTGCTAGTGTACTCTTTACCATGCTGTGTGCTAGTGTACCATTTACTGTGCTGAGTGCTAGTGTACCATTTACTGTGCTAGTGTACCATTTACCGTGCTGTGTGCTAATGTACCATTTACTGTGCTGTGTACTAGTGTACCATTTACTGTGCTGTGTGCTAGTGTACTATTTACCGTGCTGTGTGCTAGTGTACTATTTACCGTGCTGTGTGCTAGTGTACCATTTACCATGCTGTGTGCTAGTGTACCATTTACTGTGCTGTGTGCTAGTGTACCATTTACCATGCTGTGTGCTAGTGTACCATTTACTATGCTGTGTGCTAGTGTACCATTTACCATGCTGTGTGCTAGTGTACCATTTACTGTGCTGAGTGCTAGTGTACCATTTACCATGCTGTGTGCTAGTGTACCATTAACTGTGCTGTGTGCTAGTGTACCATTTACCATGCTGTGTGCTAGTGTACCATTTACTGTGCTGAGTGCTAGTGTACTATTTACCGTGCTGTGTGCTAGAGTACCATTTACCGTGCTGTGTGCTGGAGTACCATTTACTGTGCTGTATGCCACTGCCATGCTGTACACCCTGCACTTTGCTAGTATACCATTCACCTAGCTGTGTGCTAGTACTCCATTTACATTGCTGTGTGCCATGCTGTGTGCTAGTACACCATTTGCCATGCTGTGTGCCATGCTGTGTGCTAATATGCCATTTGCCGTGCTGTGTGCCAGTATACCATTTACCATGCTGTGTGTCATTGCCATGCCATGCACTGTGCTAGAACAGGTATACCATTTATCTTGAGGTGTGCCATGCTGTGTACTAGTATACTATTTGCCATGCTGTGTGCTGGGATACCATTTACCTTGCTGTGTGCCATGCTTTGTGCTAATATGCCATTTGCCGTGCTGTGTGCCAGTATACCATTTACCATGCTGTGTGTCATTGCCATGCCATGCACTGTGCTAGTACAGGTATACCATTTATCTTGAGGTGTGCCATGCTGTGTACTAGTATACTATTTGCCATGCTGTGTGCCGTGTTCTGTGCTAATATACTATTTTCCATGCTTTGAGCTAGTATACCATTTACCATGCCATGTGCTAATATACAGGGTTTGAAAATATCCCTTTAATCTAGGACCAAATCCTGATTGATACCTAACGGGGTCCTAGGCAGGAAACTGGTTTGGTTCCACCACCCCAAATCTTTCATACAATGAATACCTTTTCTATGATGTGCTCTGGGCATTGCAGTGCCTACAATTCTGTGAGCATGTTATAGTAAACTCATGCCACTGCCGCCCAGTTACACCCACCCAGTCGCAAGTGGAGATAGGACTGAGATAAATTATTATTCTGATAGGGTACGCACTGTCCCCTTCCCATTTATGTGATCGTCATATAATCCTGACAGCATTTTTGTGACCGCCACCCACCGCCAGCTCCACTTACCTGTTCTGTTCTATGAGGCTGCTGCTGCTGCTCTCTCCATAGGTCAGAGGAGCATGTGATGGGCTCCTCAAATTAGAGATCAGTTCATGCTTATCTGATCTCTCTGCAGCATCTCACGGTATTTACGCACTACCCACTGTGTGTCCAGGGTCGGACTGGCCCACAGGGGAACAGGGGAAACCACCGGTGGGCCCCACTGCCTGTGGTCCCTCCTCCTCCTCTAGGGATCAGGTTTCAGACTCTATCCTAGTGTACTTGAATTATGCATTATACATATGTTACATTATACTTCACAAGAATTTGGTTTATTATACATTTACCAAGGCGCACAGAGCATGTACTCTGTAATGGTTAGCCAAACCTCTGTGGTGGCTGGCCACGCTACCAATGGAGCCTGGCCACACCCTTAAGCATGGGCCCCTACAACAGCATTCCCCCGGTGGGCCCTACATGCCCCAGTCCGACACTGTGTGTGTCCACCCCCAGAACCCAGACTTAGATACCGTCTGTTTCACTTAGTCATCTATGCAACCTCCCCTGCTCATGGTTACCCTATCCTCCACTCTCGGCCAGACCTCCCCTCCCCCACTCATGGATGGAGACTTCCTCCCAGGGCCGGCGCTACCACTAGGCAGCTTTAGGCAGCTGCCTATGAGCGCCAGCCACTGGCGGGCGGCGCGCTCCTCCTGAATTAGTTTTACCTAAACTCATGTTGTGCTGGGCTGGCTAGCGGCAGCCGCAGTGCGGGGCTGTCTAGACTCGCACTGCGGCCGACGCTAGCCAGCCCAGCGCAACAGCCGCAGCCACCACTATCAGTCACCCTCATTCCCCCCCCCCCCAAGTGAGCTGCGGCTGCCGCACCTCTTCTACTGACGGTCCCCGGCAACAAGCAGGAACAGCAGCGTGATGCTGCTGTGGCCTAAAGTCCGCGCAGGCCGCAGCAGCATCGTCATCTCCCTCCTCCTCTTGCAGCCGTAGGCAGGGAGGTCCGATTGCTTTTCCCAGCCTTCCATGCTCCCACAGGCGTCACCGTTTGCCACCAGCTGCTGGCCGCCTGTCTGCTCCTGGCTCACTTATATTTGACTGACCCCGGCCAGCTCCACCTCCTGCCCCTGCATGCTCACTGCACAGAGAGGAGTGCTGCCATGGATCCGCACATATATGACATATAATCTCAGCCACAGTCAGCAAAAAAAAAGTATGTGAAATCGTGTATGGCAGAAAAGATATAAAGGCGTCCACAAACTTACACTATATATATATATATATGCCCAAGATCAGAGTGTGGGACCCCCTGTGCTTTCAATTTCACTATCCATGTAGACATGTAATGGGACACTAAATCAATAAATATATATATACTCGAAGGGGTGTAAACTGGTAGAGGCTAGATCCAAGTGGCCTAAGGGACCTTTTCCGTCAGGGGGAGGAGCCACACCACAAGGGGGAGGAGCTACGCCAGCGGTACAGTTGGTCTAGTATCCACAACACCAACTATTTAGTAATTAGGTGGCGAGCGAAGCGAGCCACCGTGCCCGAAGCGTGGCGAGCGAAGCGAGCCCGCGAGGGTACTTTTTGGGTACCTTGTTCGGCCGCAGCTCCTCCCCCTGGTGACGTGTCTCCTCCCCTAGGTACGTCAGAAGGTCCCTTCTCCCACTCCAATATAGAACCAACCGGTGTACTGTAAACTAGCATTTACAACTGAAAGAAAGAAACATGATAGGCACTCACTTTTCATGAAATGCATATACAGTATTATAAAAGGTTGTGTGTATATATATATATATATCGATAGATATATCGATAGATATAGATAGATAGATATATTACATATTTGCATTTTTGCTCCAGTACACAGGCACACATTTTTGTTTTACACAACAACTGTTTATAGGTGGTGCACTGGCTAGTGCACACAACCATATGAAAGACGACACCATAATTTTGAATCTGGTGCCATCCGCGAGCCGATTGGAGCTCATAGACCTGCAGCCAATCATAATGTGGTATAATGTATAAGGGGCATTACTATTGTGTGGCATAATGTTATAAGAGGCATTACTGTGTGTGTCATAATGTGTAAGTGACATTACTGTGTGGCAAAATGTATAAGGGGCATTACTGTGTGGCATAATGTATAGGCGGCATTACAGTGCGGCATAATGTATAGGTGGCATTACTTTATAGCATATTGTGTTATAAGGGGCACTATTACTGTGTGGCATAATGTGTATAAGGAGTACTACTCTGTGGCAGGACGTGAATGGACTCATACTGTGTGGTTTAACGTAAATGGGCTCTACTGTGTTGTAACGTGAATAAGGGGCACTATTGTGTGCTGTAACGTGAATAAGGGGCACTACTGTGTGTCGTAACATCAATAAGAGGCACTACTGTAGCGTAACGTGAACAAGGAGGGGGGGGGTAGGCTTAAGTTTTGCCTAGGGTGCCGAGAAACCTTACACCGGCCCTGCTTCCTCCTCCACTCTTGATCTTATGCTCCCATTTTCCACTTGCGGCCGGACCCCCATCTCTACCCAGTCCCCAATCGCAGCTGGCCCCCTTGCTCAGAGGCAGTCGGGCCCCTAGGTCCCACCAGGCTGTAGGCAGGCACCTGTAATACTACACTATCCAGAACACATGAATTAAACAGGTTTTGTTACTGGCTAAATATAAGCCTGTATTTCACCTGGTTTTAATCAGCCACAGAACCTGTGTAAATTGGGTGTGGTATGGAGGGTCGACAGTAAGTAGGTCGACAGGGATGCTAGGTCGACAGGGTCTGTAGGTCGACAGGTCAAAAGGTTGATATGAGTTTTTTATGATTTTTTGGTGTTGTTTTCTCCGTACAGTGACCGGGAACCCCAATTAGTGCAACGTGTCCCCTCGCATGGCTTGCTTCATTTGCCATGCTTCGGGCAAGGTGCCTCGCTCTGCTACCGCCGCGCTCGGCACAGGTTACCATTCCCAATCGTAGTTCACGTGGGTCGTTAAGTATATAAAAGTTCAAAAAAAGATTGTTTAAAAAAAAACCTCATGTCGACCTTTTGACCTGACGACCTAGAACATGTCGACCTAGAGACTCTATCGACCTAGAAACCCTGTCGACCTAGTTACTGTCGGCCAATAGTGGTAGACCTAGACACATGTCGACCTAGAGACCGGATACTGTGTAAATCACAGGTGTCCCGGATTAAAGGGATATCATGGCAACCCTACTAATTTACGGTTATACCATTGGCCATGCCATGTGCTATGCTGCAGGGTGCCATGCTGTGTGCTAGTATGCCATTTACCATGCAGCGTGCCAATGACATAAGCAATGCATTCTGTGAAATACCGGGGCGGCTATGCTCCAGAGTTTTACATCTATGATTTTTTATTTGCTATTTTGCCTGCGATTTGTTTTAGAAGTAATATTACAGTATGCTGTTATTACTGAGTGCTATATACCTCTATCACTTCTTCAACAATGAGGTTCTTTCAATAGAAGCATAATATGAAAATTCTTCTGCCATCCATATTGTCTTGATCCATTGCCAATGACAGGTTGTTCACATAAGCCAAGCACTGCTAGTTACCAGCATATTAAAATGCCTGAACATGTTTGGGTCAGTCAGGTCTTCATTTACTGTAAAATAAAGCAGCTGCTCCCAATCAGAGCTACTCTTCAGCGTTTTCCCTTCTGCACCTGTCTGAGATGAGCGTGACAAACATTCCTCTATGTAACCATACCGAATATTTAAATTAAAAACAAAATAGTTTCTCTACCAGCTTTATATATAATAACATATTGCACCAGCATGTTATGCAGAACCACTCTCTAATCCTTGCTAAATCCACGGCCAACAAGACATAAATGTAACAAAACGTCCAAAAATACCATTTTCTTTTTCTTCCTGTTAATCCTCCAGTATAAGCAGTTTATTCACATTGGGACCAAATACAGCTACAGTATGACACTGATCCCAGAATCCTTTGAGAAAATCACTAGAGAACAAATTAATAGCATCCCGGTTATGTTTCTTCTTACAAGAACACGTTCCACATAAAGTAAGTGAAGGACCTGCAGAACTTCAAACAAAACCGTCAGGCAAATTGGGTCCTTGAAAAAAAAAAAAAAGCAAAAGGGAACTTGGGATAGTAAACCAATTAGAGCAGGGTTTGTGCAGAATCTTTGTTTGGAGAGCACATTAAGAACAAGCAGCGCATTTAATATACAAATCCCACCTATTAGCCTTGCAAGTCTTCGATTGTTACATTGAACAGAGTCTCCTGTCTTTCTCCCAAACAAAATAATTGGAATATAAGTATATAAAATAAGCTGATGTGTGTTCTTAACATAATACTCCTCTCCCATCTACATCTCTGACCTTATCTCCCTTTACACTCCCACACGTCCTCTTCGCTCTGCTAATGCACGCCGACTCTCCTGCCTACGGATTACTTCCTCCCACTCCTACCTCCAAGATTTTTCACGTGCTGCAGCACTTTTCTGGAATTCCCTACCTCTCCCCCTCAGACTCTCCACCTCTCTACAAAACTTCAAACGGGCTCTCAAGACCCACTTCTTCACCAAACCCAGCCAAATCTCATCCTAAACCTCTGTTCCATGCTCTCTATGTACCCCATCTGTCTCACCCCTGTCTGTCTACCCCTCCCCTTTAAAATGTAAGCTCTCACGAGCAGGACCCTCTTCCCTCATGTGCTTATCCTTTTCTTACTCTAATAATATTCAACTGTACCACATCCAGCAGTCTTCTGCCACCTGATACTTATTCCAGTGTCATTTGCTGATGTAGCTATGTTTATTTACCCTGTACTTGTCCTATATTGTCGTCAACTGTAAGTTGCTGTTTTCCTGCTTGATTGTTTGTTTATGTACTCTGTAATTGGGCGCTGCGGAACCCTTGTGGCGCCATATAAATAAAGGATAATAATAATAATAATAATAATAATAATAATAATAGTGTACATGAGTAGTATTTACAGAGGATAAGCAAAGGCGTTCTGTCACCATGTAAAGTCACAAGACCACGGGCCAAATGTCCTTACACTGGTGATTTGTAAATGGGTTCCGGATGATAGTTTAGCAGTAAACAGGTCGACAGTCAGTAGGTCGACCCCATATTGTCGACATGCATTAGATCGACAGAAACAAAACGTCAACATGGTCAAAAGGTCGACATGTAAAAGGTAGACAGTGCTAAGGTTGACAGGTACAAAAGGTCGAGAGATTCAAATTGTCGGCATGATGGCATGCGGTCTATAGATCTACAGTGTCTAGTCA
Organism: Pseudophryne corroboree; assembly: GCF_028390025.1. Classification (NCBI taxonomy): domain Eukaryota; kingdom Metazoa; phylum Chordata; class Amphibia; order Anura; family Myobatrachidae; genus Pseudophryne; species Pseudophryne corroboree. Next base: position 389,725,481 of record NC_086450.1, read on the forward strand.
ATAGGTTGACACAAAATTGTCGACATGCATTATGTTGCAATGGTGAAACGGTCAACAAAGTCATTGGGTCTACCTATGAAAGGTTGACAGTGCTTATGGACGACATTTACAAAAGGTTGACATGTTCAAATGGTTGACATGCCAATGGTCGACACAGCATATGAACGTACTTAGGTTTTGTTTTTTTCATTTATACTACTTTTTCATACTTTACCATCCACATGAACTACTATTGGGAATAGTAACCTGTGCAGTGGTAGCAGAGCGAGGCACCTTGCCCGAAGCATGGCGAGTGAAACAGTACACTACTTGGGTGTCCACTTGCTGAGATGGCGAATACGACACCCCAAAAAAATATATGCAAAAATGGTGTCGACCTCTTCGTGTCGACCTTTTGTACCTGCCAAACTTTCATTGGTCAACCTAATGACCTTGTCAACCTTTTGTCCATGTCAAACTTTTTGCTGTTGACCATTTGATGTTGACCTAATGATTGTAGACCTCTCTACTGTAGTTCTATTGAACCATAACCAACATGACAATGGTCGACACACATATGGTCGATACAAGTTTTTTCAAAAATATTCAACCATCCACATGAACAACGATTGGGAATAGTAACCTGTGCCAAGTGAGGCACCTTGCCCAAAGCATGGTGAGAGAAGCTGTACACTAATTGGAGTAACATGTGGTTTAAAATGGTAAATGGCATACAAAACCCCCCAAAAAACTTGTGTTTACCATTTCTGTGTCGACCATTTCTATCCTTTAGTATATGTTGACTTTTTCAGGTGTCTTCCTATTACATGCCGAGCTATTGACCCTGCTGACGTCTTGCATATCAACTTACTGACTGTCACCCATTATTATGGTCAACCCAGTCATCCACACCCCTTGTAATATCCCATTAATACATATAGTAATGGGGGAACTGAGTTTATGTAATTTTCAAATTAGAATGTTGAAGAATTTAAATGTTTGGGGGGGTAGGGAACAGATACAAGCCTTTTTACAGGCATCATTAATTTTAGGTGTCCAGCTCAAAATGTGGCCCCAGGGTGCACATAGAGATATAATCTGTGGCATGAGATGAGAATAACCAACTATGGGTGAGCTCTGGGCACCTGCCTCAGGTGATATCACCTTTGCTATACCCATATCTCTGCACTTTCAAACTGTGTGAATTCAACCTAGAACCATACATGCCAACATTCTGGCTGTTCTCACTGGTAGAGAGCAGCTAGGTCGGCTCAGCAGGGGGACAGGGGAGGGCTGTGACATGAGGAGGGGGTGGACCAGAGATGGGATGGGGGCGTGGTGGAGGCAGGATGGGGCGGGGCTACAGTGGCACCTCCTTTAAGTCACGCCCCCACTCTGTAATGCCTCGATCACCAGCATTATACTGCAGGGTGCGTGGCTATGATGACGCGATTAATGCCATCGACTGCCCGGACCGCCCACTTTACACACTAATGGGCGGACGGGCAGGAACAACCTGAAGAATCGGAAGACTTGCCTGCTCTTCCCGGGGGCCGGGAGGGTCACCCGATTTTCGGGAGCCTAGAACCACCTCTTCACTGTGCCTCATTATAATGCAATGACGGCAGCTGCTACCTGGATGAGCTGCAGCAGCCAATCGCAGAAGAGCAAAGTCAGGCTGGGTGCAGAGGCCACCGTTCAGTGGACATATAATGTATATTAAACACTTTCTATATCACAATGTGCCAGTTATCTAATTTACAGGCTGACTACCATGTATTATATTGTTTTTAGAGGAGAGTAGTTATACCGGGATTGGTATTATATGCTGCTGCATGGGATGCTAATTGTCATCGACATCTCGAGCGGTAGAATGCCGGCAGGGGGGCGAGTGCAAAGAACCCACTTGCCGACTCGCTGCGCTCACCACGCTGCGGGCTTGGTGGTGAGCAATGCTCGCCACAGGTTCTATTCTCCCTCTATGGATGTCATGAACACCCATAGAGGGGGAATCACCTACCTCACCTGTATACCGGCGGCGGTATGGCGCCCCGTCAGGATCCCAGTATCGGTATTGTGACAACCAGGATCCCGATCAGCGCATACCGTTATAACCACAGGAGAAGATTTGTCATATCATGGAGAGAGATAAAGTGGAGAGAGATAAAGTACCAACCAATCAGCTCCTAACTGTCAGTGTGCAATCACAGCCTGTAACATAACAGCTAGAAGAAGATTGGTCGGTACTTTATCTCTCTCCACTTTACTCCAAGCTTTGATAAATCTTCCCCTTAGTTGTAAGTGGTACACTGAGAAAATATTAAATCAAAATTAGGTACATTGCTGTAATAATTTAAAATATGGAATAATAATAATTTGAAATATGTAGAATACAAGTATTACCAAAAGACAGTTCAGGCTTCAGTACATTATACAAAAGCTTGTGCAAGCTGATATTGACACTAAGTGTCTGCAATTACAGTATAATGTACAGGCCACCTTTCAGCATGGCCCATTTCACTTGTACATAACGCTCTACTTCTGTTCTTCTTGGTTATTTTCTACATGAACTACATTTTCAGCACGGAACAATTAGAAAATAAATAGGGAGGACGGAACTGGAGGTCAGGGAAATTGGTGAATTGGCTCACGTTGGAAGGCTGATACAAAACAATGACAATTTCTGTATCTAGCTGCCCTTTAACAGTCATGTTCAGGAAAGCTGAAACTTACTGTACTGTAACATATACAGCAGACCTCAATCCAACACTGAAGATGTTTACTCAATGCCTCAGATCCCCTAGGAAGCTTTGTCAGGAGTAGATCTTGGCAGGGGCTCCTCGGGGAACCCAAGACCTGAGTGTCTGTGTCACAGTTTGGCTACCCTTTAGTGTGTACCCTGTCTATCTGTTCATACACAACTATAAACTTACAAAGCAAGATCCAGCAAAGATCTGGGGGTATCTTGCGAAATGAATTCCTGCTCTGTGGCAGTGAATTTATTTAACTAAGCATGCGGAGATGTGGATACATTATATTATATAGTACTGTAGCTGTTTTATATCAAGTGACATTCATTTCTTCTATACATAACAGGATAATGATTGCTTGACAGCAACTGAAAACAGTAAATGCACGCTTTGTATGTTTACTGTGTTAGGCAGGGAAAATCTAGGTGACTGTCAAAAGATAAGATAATTGTTTTGACATTGAGAATATCATTCTAGCACCTTTTTTGTTTTGTTTAAATGTACTTAGACAAATTTCACCCAGAAGATAAATGGTAATATTAGCAAAAGAGCTCATTACAGGCCTGCAGCGTCCATGTGTGCATCTTTTGCCGGTATTGCTTTTGCGACTTTATGCAATACTGCTAAAAGTCCTTCCCTGGTGTGCATCCCTGTGCTAAGGCTGAGACCAGTGGCATAACTAAAGGCTTGGAGGCCCCTGGCAAACTCTCAAGGTGGACCTCCTATTTGACCACTGGGATCGGCAGCGCTGTGTTTCACAGCCGCGGCTGCACATGGCACGTAGCACTCAGCTTCATTTCTACTTTCTGTATAAACCTGCCCACAGACTCTCACTGGCTAGTTACACAGGAGTCTGGGGATGGGCTTATACAGGAAGGAGAAGCTGAGTGCTGCTGCATCGCGAGCGCAGCAGCGACTGTGAAACACGCAGTGCTGCAGCCTACAGTACATAATGACGGATTTCATGGTGGGCCCCCTTCACCTTGTGGACCCCTGGACATTTGCCAGTCTAGCTGCCCTGTTACAGTTACACCATCCGGCAGCAATTATACACCCCTAGCAACGAGCGTTGCCCTTGGCAATGAGCATGCATCCCAGAGCATGAAACCCCTAGCAACAAACATTACCCTTGGCAACAAGCATTACCCGAGGAGGCGAGCATACATCACCGAACATGAAACCCCTAGCAATGAGCATTACCCTTGGCAACGAGCAAAGATCCCAGAGCATGAAATCCCTGGCAACGAGCATTACCCTTAGCAACGAACATGCATCCCGGAGCATTACATCCCTGGCAATGAGCATGAAATCCCTGGCTAACGAGCATGAAACCCCTGGCAGTGAGCATGACAACCAGCGCATGAAACCCCTAGCAACGAGCAGGTAATTTAAAAATAATGAAAAGCTTTACTGTAGGGCATAATGTATCACGGGCATTGCGGTGTATGGCATAATGTGGTGCAGGGGGCATAATATGGTGAAAAGGGGAATTACTGTGTGAATGTTTTATTTTCCTGTGTTGGCCGAGGTCTGTTGTTGCAAAGTAAATAAACTGGGGTGCAAGGTAGTCTTTTCATGCAAGGTTACGCCCATTTTACCTCACCGGGAGCATGAGCGCCGAATAATTTTTTTTATATATTTGGCGGGGGGGGGGTATATTTAGGTGATTTTTGAATGTGTATGGGGGGCACATTTTTTTTATGTCTAAAAACAGCCCTGGTTCCGATGTCTAATAGCAACAGAGAGGGTTATTTGGTTTTGTTTTATCTTGTATCACATTTCAAAACTGCCTGCAAAATCTCGAAAAACTATGCAACTTTGCAAAAGCGCCCTTTGACAAAATTTCCCACAGCGTTTAGTGTTAATAAAGTGAATTCCACCTGGAATTAGACAACAATGACTGATGTTTCTCACGTGCTTGTTTATGATTCCACATACTCAACCTTTTACTGTACTCCAGATAATTCCTGGATTTAGGCGCAAGCTTATTGAAAATGTACCATTCAGTCAGCATCCCGGTACATACTTTCCTGGGCTCCTTATTTCCATAGGCCATTCTACTCATAAGGAACAGAATGTTGCATATGTAAAAACTGCGCTTTGCTAAACAGTTTTAATAAACAAGCAGTGAAATATATCTGCAGCGACTTGTTGCTCTTGGGCAAATTTTATTACAACATGAATATTTTAAATGTAATATAAACGCTAATAATGTAATGAGTTCTATAATATCCAGGATGCCTAACAGTGTTGCAGGAAAACAGATGATTTTACATTTACCTTATCAGACTATCCAACTTGGGAATGGTTGTGACCCCTAAGCGTACTATATGGGGCCCAAACGCCTAAAGCTCTCGTGTGAGTTTTTTTAATTACATAATTGTTGTCTTTGCGATTCTTGTTATTACCTGCTGCAATTATTTGCCTGTCTTTTGAATTCTCCATCTTATCGGGGTTTAAGTTCCAGAGTCTTTTCTTCTTGCATTAGTATACGGCTCCTATAATTTTGAAATTAAAAATCACGTTACATAAAATCCACTGTATAGATCCTATCAGATCCAAAATAAAGTAAAACCAGACATATCCAACTTTTCCAATGTACTAGAATTCATCAGAAATTGAAGTGATGAAAAAAGTATTGAGAGTTTAACATTTTAGGAGGAAAAATAGTATTGTACCTGAAGAATAGGAGAACGTTGTAATTCTATATAAGAAACCTGCTAGGAATTGTTCATTATTCTTATTTATTTGTTATCTTTATTAAACTCGTCATCTGGTTTTATGTTCTAACTTTGCCCATTTACTAGTATTGCATTTAATTCAAAATGTCTGGATGTAAACTATGAAAAGAAGTGCCCCTCTGGTCATCAATTAAATCTAAATCAGGGTTCTGGGAAATAAAGATCATTATTTGTTCAGGTTTTACAAAAGCAGCAATACCATAAAAAAAAAAAAAAAAAATAATTAAATCGTAATTGGAATTTTACCTTGGTTTATTTCTTCAGCCGATTGATGAATTATAATTCTGCAGAGTTTCTACAGTGTCATGTGACTACCATGGCAACCACAGTCAAATGGCACAAGATGAAGTGAACAGAGAGACTTTGGAACACCCATTTATTTTGCTCTGTCTGCTTTGTTAAATCATACCCCTTTCCCCCTTCTGTTCACACAATTTGTTGATAGACTGAGTCTGTGTGTGTATGACTGGCAGCAATACTTTTGCTGCCCTCCAGAAAAGTTTTGAAAATTAAATAAGTAGGAGGACAGCTGCAGAAAATGACTACATAAGATGAATACCTACTTGGCTTCTTGCTAAGGAAAAGTTCCTGGTGACTCTGAAAATGAAGTGTTTTGGTACATTAAAATCCTTCATTTTTGCTGCGGGGGGGGGGGGGGGGGGGGCGGTCTGCACTTTATAATTAAAATAAATCACTCTGAAAAACTATTTATTTAACATCCGTATAGCCATAAAAGCGAGGATGTTTTTTCAATTGATCCTTAGTGGTCGTCATGGAAACATCTAAGACTCAGATGAGTGCATACTGCTAAACCTCGGTTCAAGAATTCTTATTTAGAAGTGAATGGACCATTGGAGGGAATGATAGAAGTTATACATATGACTTTAAACTAAAGCCGGAGTTCTAGCAAGAAAATCACTGCTCTGCTTTCTAGCTAGAATTCCCTCCTGCCACTTCCTAATCACAGTTTGATCAATTATGGAAAACGAGTTAGGATTGATTCCCACTGAATTCATGATCAATGACAAATGACAGTGCATCCAATGTCAGCTCATGGGGCCTGATTCAGAGGGTGTGCACACAAAGCTGCTGTTGAACGCAAGTGGCTCAATGTTTTTTCTCTGCGCATACGTCTGAGCCGGACTGCGCACATGTAGCGTTTGATATGCGATCACGCTCACATAGAGGATCCCTTCGCAAAGTGATTGACAGTAAGTCTACATTTGGGGGTGGTAACTAGGGCTGGCTAACTGAATGCAAGTGTGTCAGGACCGTTCCGGGGGAATGCATAAATTACCCATTGCGATTTGTGTTGCTGCTGGAGAGCCCTCGGCGTCTCAGCCTGCAATTGCTCAGACTCACTCAGAAGGCGGACTATTGCCTGATCTGTGACGATGGTACCAATGTTTCAGCTGCTTTACGCTGTCAGACGGTAAACGTAAAAACATCTGGTTTTATGTTCTAATTTTGCCCATTTACTAGTATTGAATTTAATTCAAAATGTCTGGTCGTAAACTATGAAAAGAAGTGCCCCTTAGGTCATGGTGTCGTGCAAAGTTTGCAAATAAATATAATATTATTAAATGAGTATTACTGTGTTTTCTTATATAAATGATTGGTCCTTGGAGAATAGTTGCCAACATTTTACCTATACCGTCTGGGAGATTTTGGTGAGCAGGAGTAAGTGGGAAGTGCACGGGGTGTCGTGCAATGACTTGCATCACCATGGCCTTGCCCTCACTGCTCCTGGTTGCGATCTGCAGCAGTAGGGGTTGATGCAATTCATGTGATCAAGCCCCTGGACCACCCATTACACTGGTAAAGGGTCGGGGGCTTGATGCTGTGCGCATGTGCACAGCTTCTATGCCCCGGCAGAGAGGGACAGGGGTCATGGCCGGCAGCTCACCGAGTGCTGTCCATGCCCCCATAGGGATGAAAACGGGGCGTGGTTAGCGATCGCGGCACTTGCCAAGACCATGCCCCCTAACCATGAGGCCACACTCCCTGGTCAGAGGTCATGCCTCCTAATATCGACCTTCGACGGGCAAAGATGTCCCTCTTTAAGGGACAAAGAAGTTGAGTGGTATGTTATTTGTGGTAGATTATATTTCTCTAACGTCCTAGTGGATGCTGGGGACTCCGTCAGGACCATGGGGAATAGCGGCTCCGCAGGAGACAGGGCACAAAAAGTAAGCTTTTAGGATCACATGGTGTGTACTGGCTCCTCCCCCTATGACCCTCCTCCAAGCCTCAGTTAGGTTTTTGTGCCCGTCCGAGCAGGGTGCAATCTAGGTGGCTCTCATAAAGAGCTGCTTAGAAAAAGTTTTTTTAGGTTTCTTATTTTCAGTGAGTCCTGCTGGCAACAGGCTCACTGCTACGAGGGACTTAGGGGAGAGAAGTGAACTCACCTGCGTGCAGGATGGATTTGCTTCTTAGGCTACTGGACACCATTAGCTCCAGAGGGATCGAACACAGGCCCAGCCATGGAGTCCGGTCCCGGAGCCGTGCCGCCGACCCCCCTTGCAGATGCCGAAGTTGAAGAGGTCCAGAGGTCCGGAAACAGGCGGCAGAAGACTTTCAGTCTTCATAAGGTAGCGCACAGCACTGCAGCTGTGCGCCATTGTTGTCGGCACACTTCACACCAGCGGTCACTGAGGGTGCAGGGCGCTGGGGGGGGCGCCCTGGGCAGCAATGTATAATACCTTTTTCTATGGCTAAAATACATCACATATAGCCCTTGAGGCTATATGGATGTATTTAACCCCTGCCATATATCGCAAACTCCGGGAGAAGAGCCCGCCGTTTTAGGGGGCGGGGCCTATTCTCCTCAGCACACAGCGCCATTTTCCTGCTCAGCTCCGCTGTGAGGAAGGCTCCCAGGACTCTCCCCTGCACTGCACTACAGAAACAGGGTAAAACAGAGAAGGGGGGCATATTTTGGCGATATTTTTATATATTAAGCGCATATAACAGAAACAACACCTTTTAGGGTTGTTTATATACATTTTTATAGCGCTTTGGTGTGTGCTGGCAAACTCTCCCTCTGTCTCCCCAAAGGGCTAGTGGGGTCCTGTCTTCGATAAGAGCATTCCCTGTGTGTCTGCTGTGTGTCGGTACGTGTGTGTCGACATGTATGAGGACGATGTTGGTGTGGAGGCGGAGCAATTGCCGGTAATGGTGATGTCACCCCCTAGGGAGTCGACACCGGAATGGATGGCTTTAATTATGGAATTACGTGATAATGTTAGCACGCTGCAAAAGTCAGTTGACGACATGAGACGGCCGGAAAACCAGTTAGTACCTGTCCAGGCGTCTCAGGCACCGTCAGGGGCTGTAAAACGTCCCTTACCTCAGTCAGTCGACACAGGTACCGACACAGATGAATCTAGTGTCGACGGTGAAGAAAGAAACGTATTTTCCAATAGGGCCACACGTTATATGATCACGGCAATGAAGGAGGCTTTGCATATCTCTGATACTGCAGGTACCTCAAAGGGGGGTATTATGTGGGGTGTGAAAAAACTACCTGTAGCTTTTCCAGAATCAGAGGAATTGAATGACGTGTGTGATGAAGCGTGGGTTAACCCCGATAGAAAACTGCTAATTTCAAAGAAGTTATTGGCATTATACTCTTTCCCACCAGAGGTAAGGGCGCGCTGGGAAACACCCCCTAGGGTGGATAAGGCGCTCACATGCTTATCAAAACAAGTGGCGTTACCGTCTCCTGTTACGGCCGCCCTCAAGGATCCAGCTGATAGGAGGCTGGAAACTACCCTGAAGAGTATATACACACATACTGGTGTTATACTGCGACCAGCAATAGCCTCAGCCTGGATGTGCAGTGCTGGGGTGGTGTGGTCGGATTCCCTGACTGAAAATATTGATACCCTGGATAGGGACAGTATTTTATTGACTATAGAGCAATTAAAGGATGCTTTTCTTTATATGCGAGATGCTCAGAGGGATATTTGCACTCTGGCATCGAGAGTAAGTGCGATGTCCATATCTGCCAGAAGAAGTTTATGGACGCGACAGTGGTCAGGTGATGCGGATTCCAAACGGCATATGGAAGTATTGCCGTATAAAGGAGAGGAATTATTTGGGGTCGGTCTATCGGATCTGGTGGCCACGGCAACAGCCGGAAAATCCACTTTTTTACCTCAGGTCACCTCCCAACAGAAAAAGACACCGTCTTTTCAGCCGCAGTCCTTTCGTTCCTATAAGAACAAGCGGGCAAAAGGACAGTCATATTTGCCCAGAGGCAAAGGAAGGGGTAAGAGGGTGCAGCAAGCAACTACTTCCCACGAACAGAAGCCCTCCCCGGCTTCTACAAAGCCCTCAGCATGACGCTGGGGCTGTGCAAGCGGACTCAGGGGCGGTGAGGGGTCGACTAAAGATTTTCAGCACACAGTGGGCGCGCTCACAGGTGGACCCTTGGATCCTGCAGGTAGTATCTCAGGGTTACAAGTTGGAATTCGAAAAGTCTCCCCCTCGCCGGTTCCTAAAGTCTGCTTTACCAACGTCTCCCTCAGAAAGGGCCACGGTATTGGAAGCCATTCACAAGCTGTATTCTCAGCAGGTGATAGTCAAGGTACCCCTCCTACAACAGGGAAAGGGGTATTATTCCACACTATTTGTGGTACCGAAGCCGGACGGTTCGGTAAGACCTATTCTAAATCTGAAATCCTTGAACCTGTACATACAGAAATTCAAGTTCAAGATGGAGTCACTCAGAGCAGTGATAGCGAATCTGGAAGAAGGGGACTTCATGGTGTCCCTGGACATAAAAGATGCTTATCTGCATGTCCCAATTTACCCTTCACACCAAGGGTATCTCAGGTTCGTGATACAAAACTGTCATTGTCAGTTTCAAACGCTGCCGTTTGGTTTGTCCACGGCACCTCGGGTCTTTACCAAGGTAATGGCCGAAATGATGGTTCTTCTACGAAGAAAAGGCGTATTAATTATCCCTTACTTGGACGATCTCCTGATAAGGGCAAGGTCCAGAGAACAGCTGGAAGTCGGAGTAGCACTAACCCAAGTAGTGCTTCAACAACACGGGTGGATTCTGAATCTTCCAAAATCTCAATTGACCCCGACGACACGTCTGCTGTTCCTGGGAATGATTCTGGACACTGTTCAGAAAAAGGTGTTTCTCCCGGAGGAGAAAGCAAGGGAGTTATCCGAACTTGTCAGGAACCTCCTAAAACCAGGAAATGTGTCAGTACATCAATGCACAAGAGTCCTGGGAAAGATGGTGGCTTCTTACGAAGCAATTCCATTCGGCAGATTCCACGCACGAATATTTCAGTGGGATCTGCTGGACAAATGGTCCGGATCGCATCTGCACATGCATCAGCGGATAACACTGTCACCAAGAACAAGGGTGTCTCTTCTGTGGTGGTTGCAGAGTGCCCATCTGTTAGAGGGCCGCAGATTCGGCATACAGGACTGGGTCCTGGTGACTACGGATGCCAGCCTACGAGGCTGGGGAGCAGTCACACAGGGAAGAAACTTCCAGGGCGTGTGGTCAAACCTGGAGACGTCTCTTCACATAAATATACTGGAGCTAAGAGCGATTTACAATGCTCTAAGCCTGGCAAAACCGCTGCTTCAGGGTCAGCCGGTGTTGATCCAGTCGGACAACATCACGGCAGTCGCCCACGTAAACAGACAGGGCGGCACGAGAAGCAGAAGAGCAATGACAGAAGCTGCAAGGATTCTTCGCTGGGCGGAAAATCATATCATAGCACTGTCAGCGGTGTTCGTTCCGGGAGTGGACAACTGGGAAGCAGACTTCCCAGCAGACACGACCTCCACCCGGGAGAGTGGGGACTTCATCCAGAAGTCTTCCACATGATTGTGAACCGTTGGGAAAAACCAAAGGTGGACATGATGGCGTCCCGCCTCAACAAGAAACTGGACAGATATTGCGCCAGGTCCAGAGACCCTCAGGCAATAGCTGTGGACGCTCTGGTAACACCGTGGGTGTACCAGTCCGTGTATGTGTTTCCTCCTCTGCCTCTCATACCAAAGGTACTGAGAATTATACGGCTACGGGGAGTAAGAACAATACTCGTGGCTCCGGATTGGCCGAGAAGGACTTGGTACCCGGAACTTCAAGAGATGCTCACGGAAGAGCCGTGGCCTCTACCGTTAAGAAGGGATCTGCTTCAGCAGGGACCTTGTATGTTCCAAGACTTACCGCGACTGCGTTTGACGGCATGGCGGTTGAACGCCGGATTCTAAAAGAAAAGGGCATTCCAGAGGAAGTTATTCCTACCTTGATTAAAGCCAGGAAGGAAGTGACCGCACAACATTATCACCGCATTTGGAGAAAATATGTTGCGTGGTGTGAGGCCAAGAAGGCCCCAACGGAGGAATTTCAATTGGGTCGATTCCTACATTTCCTGCAGGCAGGATTGTCTATGGGCCTCAAATTGGGGTCTATTAAGGTTCAAATTTCGGCCTTATCGATTTTCTTCCAGAAAGGATTGGCTTCAGTGCCTGAAGTACAAACCTTTGTCAAAGGTGTACTACATATACAGCCCCCGATTGTGCCTCCAGTGGCACCGTGGGATCTCAACGTAGTTTTGGATTTTCTCAAATCCCATTGGTTTGAGCCGCTCAAATCGGTAGATTTGAAGTATCTTACATGGAAAGTAACCATGCTACTGGCCCTGGCTTCAGCCAGGAGAGTATCAGAGTTGGCAGCTTTATCGTACAAAAGCCCATATCTGATTTTCCATTCGGACAGGGCAGAACTGCGGACGCGTCCTCAGTTTCTGCCTAAGGTGGTTTCGGCTTTTCACTTGAACCAGCCTATTGTGGTGCCTGCAGCTACTAGCGACTTGGAGGACTCCAAGTTGCTGGACGTTGTCAGAGCATTGAAAATATATATTTCAAGGACGGCTGGAGTCAGAAAATCTGACTCGCTGTTTATCCTGTATGCACCCAACAAGATGGGTGCTCCTGCGTCTAAGCAGACGATTGCTCGTTGGATCTGTAGCACAATCCAACTTGCACATTCTGTGGCAGGCCTGCCACAGCCTAAATCTGTAAATGCCCACTCCACAAGGAAGGTGGGCTCATCTTGGGCGGCTGCCCGAGGGGTCTTGGCATTACAACTTTGCCGAGCAGCTACGTGGTCAGGGGAGAACACGTTTGTAAAATTTTACAAATTTGATACTCTGGCTAAGGAGGACCTGGAGTTCTCTCATTCGGTGCTGCAGAGTCATCCGCACTCTCCCGCCCGTTTGGGAGCTTTGGTATAATCCCCAGGGTCCTGACGGAGTCCCCAGCATCCACTAGGACGTTAGAGAAAATAAGAATTTACTTACCGATAATTCTATTTCTCATAGTCCGTAGTGGATGCTGGGCGCCCATCCCAAGTGCGGATTGTCTGCAATACTTGTACATAGTTATTGTTACAAAAATCGGGTTATTATTGTTGTGAGCCATCTTTTCAGAGGCTTCTTCGTTGTTATCATACTGTTAACTGGGTTCAAATCACAAGTTGTACGGTGTGATTGGTGTGGCTGGTATGAGTCTTACCCGGGATTCAAGATCCTTCCTTATTGTGTACGCTCGTCCGGGCACAGTACCTAACTGAGGCTTGGAGGAGGGTCATAGGGGGAGGAGCCAGTACACACCATGTGATCCTAAAAGCTTACTTTTTGTGCCCTGTCTCCTGCGGAGCCGCTATTCCCCATGGTCCTGACGGAGTCCCCAGCATCCACTACGGACTATGAGAAATAGAATTATCGGTAAGTAAATTCTTATTTTTACGGTTATTATCAGAGCTTGTAGTGATTTGGAGCATGGTTGTTTTGCTTAATGTTAGTACATTTGAATAACCTTAAAGTCAGATTGATAGAATAAACTCTCCCATTTCTTAAGCCTTCACCAAAATTAAAACCATAGTACATCTTTTTTGACCAGTGGAACACTAATCTTTTGCCAGAGAATAGAACCATCAATGACAATAGCATGTCATTCATTATTTTCAGCATAGTCCCTTTTTAAATTAAAAGGTGTTGAGCTCTGACAAGGATTTTGTGCTTTATTAATTAAATTAAAGTCCAATTTTTAAGCATGGGCACGGAAACCACATACTGTATACTGAATGTCCCCACCAGATGTTTTCTTTGAACATGTACTGTGGGATTTTAATCTAGCTGTTGCTCAGTCCATGTGTGCTTTTAGCCAGCACAAAGTAAAAGTGTAATGCTCGATTTTGTAATTTTCCCAGACAGCAGGTCTATGAAATAACCATAGCAATGTTATATTGCAAATTGCCTTACATTCCCTGCAATTTTAGGAGATAGTTGTGTGGGACTGCTGTCGGAATGCAATATGAATCGGTTCGCTATTTTATCTCATTTGTATTTTATTCCATTCTGTAAGTAACTAACAAACCTTCCCACCACTTTCCCGTGGGCAGCTAGTTTGGCAGGAATATTGTAAATTACTTAGCCTAGTATAAGATTATTATCATAGGAAAGGTTGTAAAATTGGTACAACAAATTAAGAAAAATATATGTTGGCAGCACTATTATAGATAATGGAGTGCCCATAACACAGCTTTTCTGCCAAGTTACAGTGAAGCAGTCCCACAGAAGAGCAGGACGCTGGCATAACAGACTGTGCCCTCCATCATTGCCAGGCAAGCATTACAAAGATATCGCATTGCATAACGGCCTAGGGGTATATTCAATTAGAGTCGGAAACTGCCGTCTTGTCGGAAAGACGGCAGTTTCTGACTGGAATAGGTTGGAAGGGGTACCGACCTATTCAATCTGCAGTTTTTCTGAAAAGTCTGGGAATCCGACTTGTCAGAATGCTGTCGGAATACACGCGGAGGGGCAGTTTCAGCCGCCGAGCCACGTGTTTTGTCGAAAGCGGGGCCAAACCGGACAGGTTTTAGCCTAGTTTCCGACAATGGGGGTAATTCCAAGTTGATCGCAGCAGGATTTTTTTTTAGCAATTAGGCAAAACCATGTGCACTGCAGGGGAGGCAGATATAACATCGCAGAGAGAGTTAGTTTTGGGTTGGTTATTTTGTTTCTGTGCAGGGTAAATACTGGCTGCTTTATTTTTACACTGCAAATTAGATTGCAGATTGAACACACCCCACCCAAATCTAACTCTTTCTGCACATGTTATATCTGCCTCCCCTGCAGTCAGGGCCGGCTCCAGGCCTACTAGCACCCTGAGCGAGAAAATGTAAAAGTGCCCCCCCCCCCCCCCCCCCCCCCATGCGCGCGCGCTCTTGGAAAAGTGGGCGTGGCCTCCTGGAAAAAGTGGGCGTGGTCTCGTCCCCCAGCAGTGCCAGCTACACATGACATGCCCTCCAGCAGTGCCAGCTACACGTGCTAGTGTTCACTTTTTAGGGCAGGTTGCTGATCACAGGGAGGGCACATTTTTAAGTTAGGTGGGCAAAATGATGTACATACTGTAATGCTTGTTGTTCCCATTTTCCACACGCTAAAGCATGGACAGTGCGCGCCGAAGGCGCGCAGCAAAAATTTAGGGGAGTTACTTCGTGGGGAAGGTGCGTAGCCACATTATAGTGGCAATTCACATTACACCACACAGTAGTGCAGCTAATACACATTGCACCAGGTAGAACCTCCTATAAGAGCACGTTAGACACATTGCGCCAGGTAGAGCACTGAGACACACTGCCCAGCCACAGACACCTAGCGGGAACACTACATGATATGCCCCCCAGCAGTGCCAGCTACACATGACATGCCCCCCAGCAGTGCCAGCTACACGTGACATGCCCCCCAGCAGTGCCAGCTACATAAATGGCCACACAGTTCCAGATGGATAAATGCCCCCACAGCGCAGATATGCCCCCACAGTGCCACATACATTAATGCCCTCACAGTGCAAGATATGCCCCCACAGTGCAAGAAATGTCCCCACAGTGCAAGAAATGCCCCCACGGTGCCAGATACATAAATGCCCCCACGGTGCCAGATACATAAATGCCCCCACGGTGCCAGATACATAAATGCCCCCACGGTGCCAGATACATAAATGCCCCCACGGTGCCTGATACATAAATGCCCCCACGGTGCAGGATACATAAATGCCCCCACGGTGCAGGATACATAAATGCCCCCACGGTGCCTGATACATAAATGCCCCCACAGTGCCAGATAAATGCCCCCACAGAGCCAGATAAATGCCCCCACAGTGCCAGAAATGCCCCCACAGTGCCAGATATGTCCCCACAGTGCCAGATATGCCCCCACAGCCACACAGTGCCAGATATGCCCCCACAGTGCCTGATATGTCCCCACAGTGCCTGATATGCCCCCACAGTGCCAGAAATGCCCCCACAGTGCCAGAAATGCCCCCACAGTGCCAGATAAATGCCCCCACAGTGCCAGAAATGCCCCCACAGTGCCAGAAATGCCCCCACAGTGCCAGATATGCCCCCACAGTGCCAGATATGCCCCCACAGTGCCAGATATGTCCCCACAGTGCCTGATATGCCCCCACAGTGCCAGAAATGCCCCCACAGTGCCAGAAATGCCCCCACAGTGCCAGATAAATGCCCCCACAGAGCCAGATAAATGCCCCCACAGTGCCAGATATGTCCCCACAGTGCCAGATATGCCCCCACAGTGCCAGATATGCCCCCACAGTGCCAGATATGCCCCCACAGTGCCTGATATGCCCCCACAGGGCCAGATATGTCCCCACAGTGCCTGATATGCCCCCACAGTGCCAAATATGCCCCCACAGAGCCAGATATGCAATGCCCCCACAGTGCCAGAAATGCCCCCACAGTGCCAGAAATGCCCCCCACAGAGCCAGAAATGCCCCCACAGTGCCAGAAATGCCCCCACATAACCAAAAATGCCCCCTGTGTGCCAGAAATGCCCCCACAGTGCGGTTCTCCCCCCCCCCCAAAAAAAAAAAATACCTGCGGCGCTGGGGAGGAGTACTGCTGTCCGCCTGTGTGGGAGCGCTGGCGGGCGGGCGGGAGGCCGGGCGAGTGAGCCTGGGTCCGGGCTGGCGGGCGGCCACTTGTGCAGGCGGGCTATGCGCGGCGCCGGCGTCTGACGTTAGATACCGGCGCCGCGCAGCGCGCATACACAGCGCGACCGCCAAATGCTGCAGCAGCACACACACAGGGCCGGCTCCAGCATCGAATATGGCGGCGCCAGCGCGTGGCGCCCATTAAGGGTGGCGCCCTGCGCGGCCGCTCTATTCGAACATGCCTAGAGCCGGCCCTGCCTGCAGTGCACATGGTTTTGCCCAATTGCTAACAAAAATCCTGCTGTGATCAACTTGGAATTACCCCCAATGTCAATCCGACTTTAAAAAAGTCGGATTGACACTGTCGGGAACGGCCCAAACCTGTCGCAATAGAGAGCTGAATAGAGAGCTGTCGGGTTCCTTTCCGTCGGAAAGGACACGACAGCAATTGAATATACCCCTTGGACTGCAAATGTGTTCAGCTTCTCCTAAAGAGCAATATGCCCATTCGCTGTTTTATTAATATTGCACCAGGGAATAAATGTTAAAAGTAGTGGCAATGTTTATCATGAATTATAGTATATAACTGGTCATCCGATCTGGTGGATAGCTATTTAGGCAGAGCCAGAACTTTGTGGAACCCATAGCAACAATTTGAAGGGAACCCTGTCCTAATGCTTCTAGAGAGACAAATATCTGCATCAGTTGTTAATTTTTTGCCCCATAATAGTACTCTAGTACATTGTCTGAACCATAGTAGCGCTTTAGTTAATGTTATGCCCCATAGTAGTGCCCTAGTTCACGTTATGTCACATTGTAGGACTTCTAGTACACATTGTGCAACAAAATACCCCCAAATCACATTATGATGTACAGTGTCCCCAGTTCATATTATTATTTATTATTATTTATTAACAGTTTCTTATATAGTGCAGCATATTCCGTTGCGCTTTACAATTAGAACAACAGTAATAGAACAAACTGGGTAAAAACAGACAGTCATAGAGGTAGGAAGGCCCTGCTCGCAAGCTTACAATCTGTAGGGAAATAGGCATTGATACACAAGGATAGATGCTACCTATTGCATAATGGTCCACCAGATTGCTAGGTTCTTAATGGGATGTATGATATGATCACCCAGCAATGTTGGCCAAGGGTCAGGAGGGTGTGAGAGTAAAGAAAGACAATATACAGTATGTGAGGTTATGTGTACTGTACAGAGAGGATGTAATTAGATAGGGAAGCACTGAAGTATATATGGGTGGGTCTGGAATTTTATAGGCTTGTCTGAAGAGGTGAGTTTTCAGGGAACGTTTAAAGGTTTGGAGACTAGAGGTGAGTCTTATTGTGCGTGGGAGGGCATTCCACAGAGTGGGTGAAGCCCAGATAAAGTCCTGTAATTTTGAGTGTGAACAAGTAATACGTGTGGATGAGAGACGCAGATCTTGTGCAGAGCGGAGAGGTCGGGTAGGGAGATATTTTGAGATGAGTGAAGAGAATGTTGGTGCAGTTTGGTTAATAACCTTGTATGTAAGTAAAAGT
Organism: Pseudophryne corroboree; assembly: GCF_028390025.1. Taxonomy (NCBI): domain Eukaryota; kingdom Metazoa; phylum Chordata; class Amphibia; order Anura; family Myobatrachidae; genus Pseudophryne; species Pseudophryne corroboree. The sequence goes on from NC_086450.1 coordinate 389,743,491, forward strand.
ATTTTATATTTAATACAGTAAAATACCGGTAACCAATGGAGGGACTGACAGAGCGGATCTACAGACGGTGAACGTCTAGCGAGGAAGATTAGCCTCGCAGCTGCATTCAAAATGGATTGTAGTGGTAAGAGCCTGTCAGGAGACTATTACAATAATCAATGCGGGAGATAATGAGAGCGTGGATTAGAGTTTTTGCTGAGTCTGGTGTAAGATATGATCATATTTTGGATATGTTTCTTAGATGTATCTAACATGATCTTGAGACAGACTGAATGTGGGGAACAAAGGACAATTCAGAGCAGGGGCGTAAGTTCAAACCAGACGCCCGGAGGCAAATTAGACAATGGTGTGCTCCCCCCCCACACCTCATTTGCAGCCACATATGCGCACACATACAGCCACATATACACAGCCACATACAAATATAGCCACATATGCAGACAGCCACATCTACAGTCACATATATATACACAAACAGCCACACACTTATACACAGACATGCAAACAGCTACATATACAGACAGCCTCCTCACCTACAGTATAGCAGATATAAATGCAAGGCATCGTCCAGGAGAACCTTCCTAAGCAGCATGTGCTGGTGCGAGGGGGGTGGCGGCAGAAGAAAGCTGGTGGACTGTGGGAAACGAGCAGCAAGGCTGTCGGGAGGTGGGCGTATTGCCTGATACTACCAGCAAACCTCACCTCCTCCAAGCCACTGAGATTCTATAATGATGCTGCTGTGCACTGCCACTGCAGTGCTGTTCATACACATACTGTAGTGGTTGGTGCACAGAGACTGGCGGAGCTCACCAGAGGCAATGGAGAAGGTCGAGATGTCCCTTTCAGAACTGGCGCCCAACTCCATTGTCTCTGATACTTCCGCCACTGCACACAGCCACATATGCACACACATCCCCATACATGCACAGTCCCATACACGCAGATGCACAGCCTCATACGCGCACACAAACAACCCCAAATACGCCAGTGCGGACATGCACAGCTCCATACGCCCACACAACCTCATATACAGAACATACACACAGCCCGTATACATATACATACACACACACACACACACACACACACACACACACACACACACACACACACACACACACACACACCATATACATACATACTGTACACACACACTGCCCCATATACATACATACTGTACCCATACACACACAGCCTCATATACAAACTGTACACATACAAACACACAGCCCCATATACATACATACATACTGTACACATACACACACAGCCCCATATACATACATACTGTACATGCACACATACATACTGTACACACACAGCACCATATACATACATACTGTACACATACACACACAGCCCCATATACATACATACATACATACATACATACATACTGTACACATACACACACACAGACCCATATACATACATACTGTACATGTACACACATACATACTGTACACACACAGCACCATATACATACATACTGTACACATACACACACAGCCCCATATACATACATACTGTACATGTACACACATACATACTGTACACACACAGCCCCATATACATACATACTGTACACACACACAGTCCCATCAGTGGCGTGCGGTGAGGTCATTGGCTGGTGAGGCACTGCAGCCATAATGATCCGCAAAGTCCGGCGATGAACCTTACCGCCACTTGTGATGTCATGGAAGTAGGCTGACAGTGCCTGCCTACTTCTATTTTTTTATTTAAACATTTTTTTATTTTTTTTTAATATGTGTTTTAGGTAGCCCTTGAGTTGAAATAGTTGGGGGATTTGGGATCAGAGTTAGGTACCCCTTTTTATACCTTACAGGAAACAGTACCCCTTTTTACACATTACGGCAGACAGATTCCCCTTTTTACACATTACAGGAGACAGTCCCCCTTTTTACACATTACGGCAGACAACGTCCCCTTTTTACACATTACGGCAGACAGTCCCCCTTTTTTACACATTACGGCAGACAGCGTCCCCTTTTTTACACATTACGGCAGACAGCATCCCCTTTTTACACATTACGGCAGACAGCGTCCCCTTTTTACACATTACGGCAGACAGTCCCCTTTTTTACACATTAGGGCAGACAGTCCCCCTTTTTTACACATTACGACAGATAGCGTCCCCTTTTTTACACATTACGACAGACAGCGTCCCCTTTTTCTACACATTACGACAGACAGCGAGCCCCTTTTTTACACATTACGGCAGACAGCGCCCCTTTTTTTACACATTACGACAGACAGCGTCCCCTTTTTTACACATTACGGCAGACAGCATCCCCTTTTTACACATTACGGCAGACAGCGTCCCCTTTTTACACATTATGGCAGAAAGTCCCCCTTTTTTACACATTACGACAGACAGCGTCCCCTTTTTTACACATTACGGCAGACAGCATCCCCTTTTTACACATTACGACAGACAGCGTCCCCTTTTTTACACATTACGACAGACAGCGACCCCCTTTTTCTCTTACGTCCTAGAGGATGCTGGGGACTTCGTAAGGACCATGGGGTATAGACAGGCTCCGCAGGAGATAGGGCACCTAAAAAGAACTTTGACTATGGGTGTGCACTGGCTCCTCCCTCTATGCCCCTCCTCCAGACCTCAGTTAGATCTTGTGCCCAGAGGAGAATGGGTGCACTGCAGAGAGCTCTCCAGAGTTTTCTGTGGATAAGAATTTTGTTAGGTTTTTTGTTTTCAGGGAGTCCTGGTGGCAACAGGCTCCCTGCATCGTGGGACCGAGGAGAGAGAAGCAGAGCTGGCCTGTCAAGTTGGGCACTGCTTCTAAGGCTATTGGACACCATTAGCTCCAGAGGGAGTCGGAACACAGGTTTCACCTGGGGTTCGTCCCGGAGCCGCGCCGCCATCCTCCTCACAGATGCCGAAGACAGAAGCCGGATGAGAAGGCAGAAGACATCTTAGGCGGCAGAAGACATCAGATCTTCATGAGGTAAGGCGCGCAGCGGTAAGCTGCACGCCATTGCTCCCAGTCACACACACAGAGCAGCACTGAAGGGTGCAGGGGGGGGGGGGCGCCCTGGGCAGCAATAAACCTCACATTTGGGCACTGACAAGGTAGATTAGGCTGCTGGGCAGTAATTCTACGATCCCCCGCCATTTTCTATAAAAAAATCACCGGGACCGAAGCCCGCCGTCGGGTGGGCGGAGCTTGATCCCCAGCACTAACCAGCGCCATTTTCTCCACAGAAGCTGCATGAGGAAAACGCTGGCTCCCTGGTCTCTCCCCTGCTGAACATTCAGGCTGGAAAAAAGAGGAGGGGGGCATTTTGAGCGCAGTGAGTGGGAATCTGGTCAATTTATCTCCTATATAATAGCCCAGATCTGTGATTCTGTGCCTGGCCGTAATGCTGGGCGGAGTCACAGAGCTGGGCGGAGTCAACTGCATCTGCTGCAGGGAGCTACCCCATACCCAGTGCCAGCAGCAGTCAGGTACAAGACCCTACCTTACAGTATAGGCCTAGGGAGGTGAGGATGGCCACCAGTAGCAAAAGTACACCACGGCCACTGACACCTGCAGGGAGGGGAACAGCGCTGATGTGGAGGGTACTTGCAGGCAGTGAGTCGCCGCCCGCAGCTCCTCTCCCGCCTACACACCATACCTGCCGCCTGACATCCACACCCCAGGGAGAGGCCGCTAGCTCAGGCACCGCTATATCAGCATCGGCAGCATACAGACAAGGGCTGCCATGCTCAGCGGCAAGCGGTGCGGAGCATGTGCAGCAGAACAGCGCCAGGACGGGACCCGCACTGATTAACATTGCTGCTGGCCCGGAGCTCCCTCCGTCTGCAGCCTAAGGCCGTGCGCCGCACCTCTCCGGGGAAACACCATGCCTGCCCGCCCACAGGGCTCCGGACGCTTAACCATGCTCCGCGATCACAGCAGCTGACTCTGCCAGGCAGGATGGAAGAATGACGCCCGTCAGACGGGGCGGACAGTGTGCGGTGGAACGGCGCCAGGAAGGAATGCTGACCACGACCCATTGCTGCTGGGTCGGAGCTCCCTCCCTCTGCAGTCACCATCTCACAGCAGCAGCCAGGAGGTTAGTGGTGACCACGACCCGCACATCCTTATGTCACTCATGAGAGCAAAGGTACACATACTCACATCACACCTGTACCCCACCCCTGTATCTGCTAAGTACTCCCCATCACTATGCCCTGTCACCCTCATCCTGCTCTCTAACTGCCTGTCTGTGTACTGACCCTCACCCCTCTTACACCATCAGCAACCCTCACTAACTACCACAGAGAATATGTGCACTGATATCTGCTGTAAAACCTACAGCGACACCCGCCCCTCCACCACCTGCAGCGCCCCTGGACCCCTCCCCATCCCCCGCAAACCCCCGCACCTGCCCCTCCACCACCCGTGGCACCCCCACCCACTGCGCCTTCGGACCCCCTACCCCACCCGCAGTGCCTCCCAAACCCCTCCCCCATCTGCAGCAGCCCCTCCCCCATCCGCTGCACCCCCGGACCCATCCCCTGCACCCCCACCCCTCCAGCAACCGCAACACCTTCGAACCCACTACCCCACCCGCAGCACCCACCCCACCACCACCCACTCCACCTGCGGACCCCCTACACCACCTGCTCCTCCACCACCTACAGCCCCTTCCGATCCACCACACCCTCGCCCCCCTCCCTCCCCCACCCGCACCGCCTCCAGGCCCCCTACCTCAACCGCAACACCCGCACCCTTCTCCACCAGCAGCGCCTCCGGAACCCCTCCCCCATCCGCAACAGCCCCTCACCCGCAGCACCTCCACCCCTCCCGCATCCCCTGACCCCCTCCCCCATCCGCTGAAACCCCGCACCCACCCCTCCCCCATCCGCTGCACCCACGGACCCATCCCCTACACCCCCACCCCTCCAGCAACCGCAACACCTTCGGACCCACTACCCCACCCTCAGCACCCACCCCTCCACCACCCACTGCACCTCCGGACCCCCTACACCACCCGCTCCTCCACCACCTGCAGCCCCTCCCCATCCACCGCACCCCCACCCGCAGCGCCCCCAGGCCCCCTACCTCACCCGCAACACCTGCACCCTTCCCCACCTGCAGCGCCTCCGGAACCCCTCCCCCATCCGATACAGCCCCTCACCCGCCTCTCCCCCACCCACAGCACCTCACCTCTCCCACACTCCCGGACCACCTCCACCATCCGCTGCACCCCCGCACCCACCCCCTATCCCACCCGCGCACACACCCCTCCACCACCTCCAGACCCCCTCCCCCATCCGCCGCAAATCCGCGCACCTGTCCCTCCAGCACCCGTGGCACCCCCACCCACTGCACCTACGGACCCCACACCTCCACACACACGGACCCTCCCTCCTCCGGACCCCTAACCCCATTCACTGCACCCCACCCGCAACGCCTCCACACCTCCTACCCACCCGCCACACCCTTCCCCACCCGCAGTACCTCTGGAACCCCTCCCCCATCCAGCCCAGCATCTGCCCCTCCCCCACCTGCCCCTCCCCCACACACAACGCCCCCCCGGCCCCCTCCCCCGGCATCCACCCCTCCCCCACCCGCGGCGCCTCCAGACCCCCTACGCCACCCGCCCCTCCACCACCTGCAGCACCTCCGGACCCCATCCGCCACACCCCACATCTGTCTCTCCCCCTCCCGCTGCACCTTTGGATCCCCTACCCCACCCACGCAGCAGGCCCTTCCCCATCCGCATCGCCTCCACCATTCGCAACAGCCCCGCACCCGCCACTCCCCCACCCACGGCACCCCCGCACCCACCCCTCCCCCACCCACCACGCCACCTGGACACCTCCCCCATCCACTGCACACCTGCACCCACCCCTTCCCCATCTGCAGCGCCTTCGGAACCCCTCCTCCATCCGCAACAGCCCCGCACCTGCCATCCCCCACCTGCGACACCCCTGCTCCTACCCCACACACAGCGCCTTCATACCCCCTCCCCCATCCGCGGTCCCCACTCCCCAAACCCCTCCCCGTTGCAAGGGACTACGCCCCCTTCACCATTGGACGCCCTTTCATTGTGCAATATTTAAACACTAACAAAACTAGGAATGCAGGTAATACTCCAAATAATACATATATTGAACCCCAGAAAGGCGTGCAGGGGTTAAGGGGGCGTAGCTCCTTCCGACGGTGTGAAGAGCGCCCGTATGGCGCGATGAAGCACCTAGTAGTTATATAAAAGCGCTATCTGGTCATATCTTTCCAGTGTTATTAAGCGCTGGGTGTGTGCTGGCATACTCTCTCTCTGTCTCTCCTAAGGGCCTGGTTGGGGTTTTGTCCCCTTATAGGTAATCCCTGTGTGTGTGTGGGGTGTCGGTACCTGTGTGTCGACATGTCTGAGGCAGAAGGCTTCTCCAAGGAGGTGGTGGAGCAAATGAGTGGTGTGTCCCCGTCGGTTGTGCCGACTCCGGATTGGATGGACATGTGGCATATGTTGAATGCAAGTGTGGCATCTTTACATAAAAGGCTTGATAAGGCTGAATTAGGGGGGACATCAGGGGGTCAATCCTCGGATTGGACCGACTCACAGGGCCCGTCGGGGTCTCAAAAGCGTCCCTTAACACAAGACACTACTACCGACACGGACTCTGATTCCAGTGTCGACTATGACGAAGTAAAATTGCACCCTAGGGTGACAAACCATTCAGTGTATGATTGTGGCAATAAGGAATGTGTTGCATATTGAGGATGTACCCTCGTTCCTTGACACAAGGGTACACATGTTTAAGGAAAAGAAACAGATTATTAATTTTCCCGCATCTCATGGCAAGAAACTACCTTAAAGTGTATTTATTCTCATACAGGGGCTGTGCTAAGAACGACAATTGCGTCGGCATGGGTGTGTAGCGCGATTGCAGCTTAGACAGATGAGCTGACAGATCAATTTGATAATATGGATAAGGATACTATGGAGGTCATTCCGGGTTGTTCGCTCGGAAAATTTCTTCGCATCGCAGCGTTTTTCCGCTTAGTGCGCATGCGCAATGTCCGCACTGTGACTGCGCCAAGTAAATTTGCTATGAAGTTTGGATTTTTACTCACGGCTTTTTCTTCGCTCAGGCGATCGTAGTGTGATTGACTACAATGGGTAGTAATGGGTATTAATGGGTATTACTGGGCGGAAACAGGCCGTTTTATGGGCGTGTGGGAAAAAACGCTACCGTTTCCGGAAAAAATGCAGGAGTGGCCGGAGAAACGGAGGAATGTCTGGGCGAACGCTGGGTGTGTTTGTGACGTCAAACCAGGAACGACAAGCACTGAACTGATCGCAGATGCCGAGTAAGTCTGAAGCTACTCAGAAACTGCTACGAGGTGTGTAATCGCAATATTGCGAATACGTCGTTCGCAATTTTAAGATGCTAAGATTCACTCCAAGTAGGCGGCGGCTTAGCGTGAGCAACTCTGCTAAAATCGCCTTGCGAGCGAACAACTCGGAATGACCTCCTATATTCTTAACTCTAGCCCACATAAAGGACGCAGTCTTATTTATGAGGGATGCTCAAAGGGACATTGGATTGCTAGCTTCTAGGGCCAATGCCATGTCGATCTCAGCGAGAAGATCCTTATGGACTCGCCAATGGACGGGTGATGCGGATTCCAAGAAACATATGGAAGTACTACCCTATAAGGGTGATGTATTGTTTGGGGATGGGCTGACGGACCTGGTTTCCACAGCGACAGCAGGTAAATCACATTTTTTACCATATATTCCCCAGCAGAAAAAGAAAGTAACACCCTATCAGATGCAGTCCTTTCGGTCGCACAAGTCCAGAAGAGGTCGGGGATCTTCTTTCCTCGCCAGAGGAAAGGGCAGAGGCAAAAGAGCACCTGCTTCGGCAGGTGCCCAGGAACAAAAGTCCTCCCCGGCTGCTCCAAAACCTACAGCATGACGCTGGGGCTCCCCCGAGGGAGTCCGCACCGGTGGGGGCACGTCTTCGACTTTTCAGTCAGGCCTGGGTCAGTTCGGACCTGAATCCTTGGGTGTTGGAAATAGTTTCCCAGGGTTACAAATTGGAATTCGAGGAGGTGCCCCCGCGCCGATTTTTCAAATCGGCCCTACCAGCTTCCACATCGGAAAGGGATATAGTGTTAGCTGCAATTCAAACGCTGTGTATACAGCAAGTGATAATCCTCTGCACCAGCAGGGAAGAGGTTACTACTCAACCCTATTTGTGGTCCCGAAACCAGACGGTTCGGTCAGACCTATTTTGAATCTGAAATCCCTAAACCTGTACATAAAAAGATTCAAATTCAAAATGGAATCTCTCAGAGCGATAATAGCCATTCAAACCCATTTGTGTCAACTTGTGTGCATGTTATCAGGCCAAAATCTCCAGGGTATGTAAACTTTTGATCAGGGTCATTTGGGTAGTTTCTGTTGTCATTATGATTTTAAAAAAAAGAGTAAACACAGTTGTTTGACAATAAATGGCTTCACCCAACCACTAACCATGAGTGAAAGAAAAGTTTGTGAGTTATCATTCATATTCTCTGACAAATGGCCTGAAAATCACAAATTCTGCTAGGGTATGTAAATTTATGAGCACAACTGTGTGTGTGTGTGTGTGTGTGTGTGTGTGTGTGTGTGTGTGTGTGTGTGTGTGTATATATATATATATATATATAAAATTATTATTATTATTATTATTATTATTATTATTATTTTCTTTTGTGGGGGGGAATAGCTTTGTTGTTTATTTTGATACTCACACTTAGATCCCCAAACATTGCAGCATCCGCTGCCACTACTCACCTGTAATCAGCCATCCAGCAGACTCCAGGACAACAGGGAGAAGGTACAGAGTGCGGGCTGCAGATTACTAGTACTTCCCGCCCGACATGAGCCACTCTGGGGAGGAGAGAGCTGCCGGGAGATGGTCTGCAAGACTGTCAGGAGGCGGGGCGAATTGTCTGACACCGACGGCAAACCCCGCCTCCTGCCCGCTGAGATTCTGGAGTGAAGCTGCTGCTCTGCAGCCGCAGTGCTGCTCCTCGGAAACCAAGATGTGGTTAGCACATCTTGTGGCGCACAGAGGCTGTACTCGAGTCAGAAGTAACAGGAGGCAATGGAGACGGTCAGGCCGAGTGCCCCCTTCAGAGCTGAAGCCCGGCGGCGACCGACTCCATTGACTCCGGAACTTCCACCCCTGGTTCAGAGTCTAGAATGACACCTAGGCAGCCAGCTTGTGGGGTAGGGATGATTGCTGAGTTATCAACAGTGATAGAGATATCAGGTTGGTAACTACTATTGGCCAGTGGAAATATAATTAATTTTGTTTTGGAAATATTAAGTTTGAGGTGGCGAGATGTCATCCAAGATGAAATGGCAGAAAGGCATTCAATGACACGGCCCAATACAGATGGTGACAAATCAGGGGAGGATAGGTAGATTTGAGTATCATCTGTATACAGATGGTACTGAAATCCAAAAGAGTTGATTAGTTTGCCAAGAGATGTGGTATAGATAGAAAAAAGCAGAGGTCCTAAGACTGAGCCTTGCGGTACTCCAACTGAGAGAGGTAGCGAAGAGGAGGTGGAATCAGAGAAACGAAAACTGAAGGAGCGATTAGATAAGTAGGATGAGAACCAAGAAAGGGCTGTGTCCTGAAGACCTAAGGATTGTAGTGTTTGTATGAGAAGAGAGTGGTCAACAGTGTCAAAAGCAGCAGAGAGATCAAGGAGAATAAGTAGTGAGTAATGGCCTTTAGATTTAGCAGTGACCAAATCATTCACTACCTTAGTCACTGCTGTCCCTGTGGAGTGTTGGGCACGAAATCCTGACTGAAGTGGGTCCAGTAAGCTGTGTGAGTTAACAAAGTGTTTGAGGCGAGTGTAGGTAAGTCTCTCAAGTAGCTTGGAGGGGTATGGGAGCTGAGAGATGGGACAATAGCGGGCACCATGTTTCCGGAGACCCGCGCATGCGCAGTAGACTCCAGCACAATGCCGGAGTCAACAGCGCCGTACAGAGGAGGGGGCCCACCTGGAGGTGCACACTGGCCCCCTCTTCTGTTGAAATGCCCATGGTAACAATATAATGCCCTCCAGTTCCTTTTATACCACATTACAATAAGCAGGTCCAAGGGCATAACTAGATATATTGCAGGCCCCAATGCAAAAGTTTGTAAGTGTCCCTATATGCCACCCAATGGTGAAAATGTATATAACACATGTAACAGTGACAGGAAAGGTGGGCCCCTCTCAGCTCTGGGCCCCATAGCAGCTGCATTCCCTGCATCTGCAGTATAGTAGCTATGCCCTCGGGCGGAGCTACGTTTCCATTTTGCGGCAGAAAGACCTTGAAGTGGCTTTACTTCAAGATGCTTTAATGACTTAATCCATGACTTTTTTTTTATTCAAAATTTCAAAAATGACTTAATTTTTTTCATTGCCAGCAATAATATTATAATTGTAGTGCTCTAATGTTGTCAACACTGTAAACTAGCCGTTATGTGTAATTGAAATTCTGTATTATTTGCTAGCTTTGCCAGATGTCCTCTTGAAGTTACATACCTTGTTTCCAATGCTGTCCCTCAGTAAGCTATCTGCATTCACCATCATTAAAATTAATTAGGATATAATTATCTCCACTTTTCTTACTGTGCAGTGATATTTAGGTACTGAAAGCTGTGATGGTGAAGATGATGGGCACAGAAACGTCACCACTCCAGCTGGTTCTGAATTTTTTTTTATTTTTTAAATTTCTACTTCTGTGTTAAGGAAGGCACTGCCCGGATGCATCTTCTTGTGGGATCACAAGACATTTCTTTATTCTAATTAAGAAAAAATATTCATAATGTCCACATTTATGTTTCTGTTTAAGTGCACTAGAACATGCTTTGCTCAGCCATCCAGCAGAAGGAATCTCTATTTGCTATAAATTCGTTTTTTTTTTTAATTTACATGAGGGGGAACTTGGGTGTACTTATGTCTTGTTTTTGGAGCAACTGTTATATTGTACCTTAAAGTTCTTCTCACTGGCTCACGCCATTTTGTTCTGAGCATGCAGCCCCAATTCACACTAGACCCCTGACAACACTTAGAATCCCTGTTCCATATTGAATTGACAGGATGCTATTTTATGGAAAAAAAAAAAAAAATCTAATAACTAGCTAATGTGCCCGGTTTCAACTGGACAAAGGTTTGCTTGGCGGAATATTTACCCCCTTTTCATACCTGTAGGAGTCGAATTTTGAAAAGTCCCTTCTTAGTGGGTAGCTGCAAATACCTGTCACAGTTTCCAGACCACCCATTAGGTAATATGGTCCAGGTCACCCAGCAGGTGCACAGGGAGATTTCACCAACTGTCACACTTTCCAGAGCACAATGGTGATGCATTGTAAATGGCCGGTGGACATTTTGCCATATAACTCTGAAACAAAGCAACCAATAACAATGCCAATATTTTTCTGTAAATTTACGGACCAAGACTTTTAATTTTGCATATGATGTGCCCTGCTCAGACAACGTAATCATAGCTATTAATATATTGATAATATTAATTAGTTGTAGTAGTAGTAGTAGCAGAATTATTATTATTATTATCGTCGTCGTCATCATCATCATCATCATCATCATCATCATCATCATCATCCTCCTTTTAATTATAAAGCACCAACATATTTGTCAGCCCTGTACATTGAGGGGATCATTGTATATATGAATATTGTACAGTGCAACATCATGAAGCAGAAGGTAAAGATGGCCCTGGCCACATGAGCTTACAATCTAGCGACAACAACAAATGTAGCTACTGGTGGGAAAAGAGCAAGTGTGGCTACTGTAAAACATCAGCATTATCAGCCACCAATAATACAATAACGCATCATTGGTGACTGGCTTTTCTGCTACTGGTGGTGTGGTATGGTTGGAATGAGGAGAGACAAAGGAAGGTGGAGACATGAAAGATGAACCAGTCATTGTAGAATTCAGTCAGTCAGCTTCTGACAACCATGGGGTGTCACTAGAGATCTCTACATCCCAGTTAAATTGTCATGGGTTGCACAGTGCACTACACACCAACATGCAGTTATACTCACCAGAATGTCTGCTCCAACCCCAATAGTATCCAATATTGCTGATTACTAATTGCGTTATTAGCAATCTGGCACACAAGTCTGAATTATAGATGCATCCATTTCATACTTTTCAAATCTCATAACTGCCTGGATTAATTAGTCATGAAGCCAAATTAAGTCACATTCTTTCTTCTGAGACAGGGCAAACCGACATCTGGGCACCAACTCAACCGCATGGGCTGAAAAGACGATTGATATGCTCTTAACCATTTGTTATTAACCAAACATCTTCTGCTTTTGGGTTTGTGCTGTATGGGTGCTTGATTTGGGTGCCAGTTTAATGGCATCAAAGCAAATGCCAGAAGGGCCAATGGCCAGATAGGACGATCCTGCCACCTGAAAGCCGGGCAGAGCTTGCAGTGAAGCCACGCCTCTGTGATTGATGGCACGCCCCATCAGGCATGACCAAACCAATGCCCCTTTTCTACATGTACAAAACCAATGTTTGCAGTCCCAGTCTATCACTGCATCAAAGCCAAGGGCCATGCCATCAATTATCAAAGCGCCACAGTGTTTGGTAGGGCTGTACAGTGGGTAAAACAGATTGGACCTAATTCAGACCTGATTGTAGCAGCAAAATTGTTCTCTAATGGACAGAACCATATTGCACTGCAGGGGGGGGGGGGCGATATAACATGTGTAGAGAGAGTTAGATTTGGGTGGGTTATTTTGTTTCTGTGCAGGGTAAATACTGGCTGCTTTATTTTTACACTGCAATTTAGATTTCAGTTTGAACACACCCCACCCAAATCTAACTCTCTCTGCACATGTTACATCTGCCCCACCTGCAGTGCACATGGTTTTGACCATTAGAGAACAATTTTGCTGCTGCGATCAGGTCTGATTTAGGCCCATTATATATATAAAACAGGGACATACAAGATAGACAAAATAAATACAGACATGTAAAAGAAAGGGTAGCGATGACCCTGCTTATGAGAGCTTACAATCTAATGAATGGGGTGCTAATTATAACTCCTATGGTCCAAAACAAACCAGTAGCTGATAAATCAGCAATAAAATAAATGTCTTACAAAGAAAAGACTACTTTTAATAGGTGTGACCTAGTCTGAACTTGGTACATGAATAATACAGTGTTTTGACATCTCTGCTGCAAATATATAAAGATTTTAGGACTAGCTTCAAAATGCTGATCCCTTCCAAATCTGAAAACCTGAGAAACGTAATGCACATAATCCTAAGGAACCAAATAACTTTCCGTCTGTGTGGAGGGTTTTAAATTAAATATATATCAGTAATGAAAATGGAAATAAATCTAAAGGGGGTTATGACAAACTCTGAGGAGCGTCTCTCAGAATCTGCAAGATCTTTGATACTATGAATATGTTCCCAGGAAGAGAAAGGACATTCTGTGTAAAATGTAAGATAGGTGTTTATCCACTGTACTGATTCATTTCACAGACGGATTCACAACTGACAGATCTCACACTCATTCACAACTGACAGCTGTGTTATTATCACGCGGGGCATATTCATCATGAAAAAATTGTGCAATGAGAGTTTTTAGTTTTCTCTGACGTCCTAGTGGATGCTGGGGACTCCGTAAGGACCAAGGGGATATAGCGGCTCCGCAGGAGACAGGGCACAATAATAAAAGCTTTAGGATCAGGTGGTGTGCACTGGCTCCTCCCCCTATGACCCTCCTCCAAGCCTCAGTTAGATTTTTGTGCCCGGCCGAGAAGGGTGCAATCTAGGTGGCTCTCCTAAGCTGCTTAGAATAAAAGTTTAAGTTAGGTTTTTTTCTTTCAGTGAGACCTGCTGGCAACAGGCTCACTGCTACGAGGGACTTAGGGGAGAGAAGTAAACTCACCTGCGTGCAGGATGGATTTGCTTCTTAGGCTACTGGACACCATTAGCTCCAGAGGGAGTCGGAACACAGGTCTCACCCTGGGGTTCGTCCCGGAGCCGTGCCGCCGACCCCCCTTGCAGATGCCGAAGTTGAAGAGGTCCAGAGGTCCAGAAACAGGCGGCAGAAGACTTTCAGTCTTCATAAGGTAGCGCACAGCACTGCAGCTGTGCGCCATTGTTGTCAGCACACTTCACCAACAGTCACCAACTGTCACTGAGGGTGCAAGGCGCTGGGGGGGGCGCCCTGGGCAGCAATGTATAATACCTTTTTATGGCTAAAATACATCACATATAGCCCTTGAGGCTATATGGATGTATTTAACCCCTGCCAGATCTCACAAACTCCGGGAGAAGAGCCCGCCGAAAAGGGCGGGGCCTATTCTCCTCAGCACACGGCGCCATTTTCCTGCTCAGCTCTGCTGTGAGGAAGGCTCCCAGGCTCTCCCCTGCACTGCACTACAGAAACAGGGTTAAAACAGAGAGGGGGGGCACTTATTTGGCGATATGATTACATATATAAAAATGCTATAAGGGAAAACACTTGTATAAGGGGTTGTCCTTGTATAATTATAGCGTTTTTGGTGTGTGCTGGCAAACTCTCCCTCTGTCTCCCCAAAGGGCTAGTGGGGTCCTGTCCTCTATCAGAGCATTCCCTGTGTGTGTGCTGTGTGTCGGTACGTGTGTGTCGACATGTAGGAGGACGATGTTGGTGAGGAGGCGGAGCAAATTGCCTGTATTGGTGATGTCACTCTCTAGGGAGTCGACACTGGAATGGATGGCTTATTTAGGAATTACGTGATAATGTCAACACGCTGCAAGGTCGGTTGACGACATGAGACGGCCGGCAAACAAATTAGTACCTGTCCAGGCGTCTCAGACACCGTCAGGGGCTTGTAAAAACGCCCATTTACCTCAGTCGGTTGACACAGACACGGACACTGACTCCAGTGTCGACGGTGAATAAACAAACGTATTTTCCTTTAGGGCCACACGTTTCATGTTAAGGGCAATGAAGGAGGTGTTACATATTTCTGATACTACAAGTACCACAAATAAGGGTATTATGTAGGGTGTGAATAAACTACTTGTAGTTTTTCCTGAATCAGATAAATTAAATGAAGTGTGTGATGATACGTGGGTTTCCTCCGATAGAAAATTATTGGCGGTATACCCTTTCCCGCCAGAAGTTAGGGCGAGTTGGGAAACACACCTTAGGGTGGATAAGGCGCTCACACGCTTATAAAAACAAGGGGCGTTACCGTCTCCAGATACGGCAGCCCTCAAGGAGCCAGCTGATAGGAAGCTGAAAAATATCCTAAAAGTATATACACACATACTGGTGTTATACTACGACCAGCAATCGCCTCAGCCTGGATGTGCAGCGCTGAGGGGGCTTGGTCGGATTTCCTGACTGAAAATATTGATACCCTTGACAGGGACAAGATTTTATTGACTATAGATGCATTTCTATATATGCGAGATGCGCAGAGGGATATTTGCATTCTGGCATCAAGAGTAAATGTGATGTCCATATCTGCCAGACGAAGACACGACAGTGGTCAGGTGATGCAGATTCCAGACGGCACATGGAAGTATTGCCGTATAAAGGGGCGGTCCATCGGACCTGGTGGCCATGGCAACAGCTGAAAAATCCACCTTTTGTTACCCCAAGTCACATCTCAGCAGAAAAGGACACAGTCTTTTCAGTCTCAGTCCTTTCGTCCCCATAAGGGCAGGCGGGCAAAAGGGCCAGTCATATCTGCCCAGGGGTAGAGGAAAGGGAAGAAGACTGCAGCAGGCAGCCCATTCCCAGGAACAGAAGCCCTCCACAGCTTCTGCCAAGTCCGCAGCATGACGCTGGGGCAGTACAAGCGGACTCAGGTGCGGTAGGGGGTCATCTCAAGAGTTTCAGCACGCAGGGGGCTCACTCACAAGTGGACTCCTGGATCCTACACGTAGTATCCCAGGTGTACATTGGAAATTCGAGACGTCTCCCCCTCACAAGTTCCTGAAGTCTGCTTTACCAACGTCTCCCTCCGACAGGGAGGCAGTATTGGGAACAATTCACAGGCTGTATTCCCAGCAGGTGATAATCAAAGTACCCCTTCTACAACAAGGGAAGGGGTATTATTCCACACTAAATTGTGGTACTGAAGCCAGACGGCTCGGTGAGATCTGAAATATTTGAACACTTACATACAAGCGTTCAAATCAAGATGGAGTCACTCAGAGTAGTGATAGCGAACCAGGAAGAAGGGGACGATATGGTGTCACTGGATATCAGGGACGCTTACCTACATGTCCAAATTTGCCTTCTCACCAAGGGTACCTCAGGTTCGTGGTACAGAACTGTCACTATCAGTTCAGACGCTGCCGTTTGGATTGTCCACGGCACCCCGGGTCTTTACCAAGGTAATGGCCGAAATGATGATTCTTCTTAAAAGAAATATGGACGCTTTCCTGATAAAGGCAAGGTCCAGAGAACAGTTGGAGGTCGGAGTAGCACTATCTTAAGTAGTTCTACGACAGCACGAGTGGATTCTAAATATTCCAAAATCGCAGTTTTTTCCGACGACACGTCTACTGTTCCTAGGGATGATTCTGGACACAGTCCAGAAAAGGATGTTTTCTCCCGGAGAAGAAAGCCAGGGAGTTATCCGAGCTAGTCAGGAACCTCCTAAAACCAGGAAAAGTATCAGTGCATCATTGCACAAGGATCCTGTGAAAAATGGTGGTTTCTTACAAAGCGATCCCATTCGGTAGATTTCACGCAAGAACCTTTCCGTGGGATCTGCTGGAAAAATGGTCCGGATCGCATCTTCAGATGCATCAGCGGATAACCCTGTCTCCAAGGACAAGGGTGTTTCTTCTGCGGTGGCTGCAGAGTGCTCATCTATGAAAGGGCTGCAGATTCGGCATTCAGGACTGGGTCCTGGTGACCACGGATGCCAGCCTGAGTGGCTGGGGAGCAGTCACACAAGGAAAAAATTTCCAGAGAGTGTGATCAAGTCTGGAGACTTCTCTCCACATAAATATACTGGAGCTAAGGGCAATTTACAATGCTCTAAGCTTAGCAAGACCTCTGCTTCAAGGTCAGCCGGTATTGATCCAGTGGGACAACATCACGGCAGTCGCCCACGTAAACAGGGCGGCACAAGAAGCAGGAGGGAAATGGCAGAAACTACAAGGATTCTTCGCTGGGCGAAAAATCATGTGATAACACTCTCAGCAGTGTTCATTCCGGGAGTGGAAAACTGGGAAGCAGACTTCCTCAGCAGGCATGACCTCTACCCGGGAGAGTGGGGCCTTCATCGGGAAGTCTTCCACATGATTGTAAACCGTTGGGAAAAACCAAAGATGGACATGATGGCGTCCCGCCTGAACAAAAAACTAGACAGATATTGCGCCAGGTCAAGGGACCCTCAGGCAATAGCGGTGGACGCTCTGGTAACACTGTGGGTGTACCAGTCAGAGTATGTGTTCCCTCCTATGCCTCTCATACCAAAAGTACTGAGAATCATAAGAGGGAGATGAGTAAGAACGATACTCGTGGTTCCGGATTGGCCAAGAAGGACTTGGTACCCGAAACTTCAAGAGATGTTCACGGAAGACCCGTGGCCTCTACCTTTAAGAAAGGACCTGCTCCAGCAGGGGCCTTGTCTGTTCCAAGACTTACCGCGGCCGCATTTGACGGCATGGCGGTTGAACGCCGGATCCTGAAAGGGCATTCCAGATGAAGTCATCCCTACCCTGGTCGAAGACAGGAAGGATGTAACCGCAAAACATTTTCACCGCATTTGGTGAAGATATGTTGCGTGGTGTGAGGCCAAGAAGGCCCCTACAGAGGAATTCCAACTGGGTCGTTTCCTACATTTCCTGAAAACAGGACTGTCTATGGGCCTAAAATTAGGGTCCATTAAGGTTCAAATTTCGGCCCTGTCGAATTTCTTCCAGAAAGAACTGGCTTTAGTGCCTGACGTTCAGATGTTTGTAAAAGGGGTACTGCATATACAGCCTCATTTTGTGCCCTAGTGGCACCTTGGGATCTCAATGTTGTTTTGAGTTTCCTAAAGTCACATTGGTTTGAACCACTCACCAATGTGGACTTAAAATATCTCACATGGAAGGTGACGATGCTATTAGCCCTGGCTTCAGCCAGGCGTGTGTCAGAATTGGCGGCTTTATCATATATAAAGCCCTTACTTAATTTTTCATTCTGACAGGGCAGAATTGAGGACTCGTCCTCAATTTCTCCTTAAGGTGTTTTCTGTTTTTCACATGAACCAACCTATTGTGGTACCTGCGGGTACTAGGGACTTGGAGGACTCCATGTTACTTGACGTTGTCAGGGCCCTGAAAAATATGTTTCCAGGACGGCTGGAGTCAGAAAATCTGACTCGCTGTTTAGCCTGTATGCACCCAACAAGATGGGTGCTCCTGCTTCTAAGCAGACGATTGCTCGCTGGATTTGTAATACAATTCAGTTTACACATTCTGTGGCAGGCCTGCCACAGCCAAAATCTGTAAAAGCCCATTCCAAAAGGAAGGGGGCTCATCTTGGGCGACTGCCCGAGGGGTCTCGGCTTTACAACTTTGCCGAGCAGTTACTTGGTCAGGTACAAACACGTTTGCTAAATTCTACAAATTTGATACCCTGGCTGAGGAGGACATGGAGTCTCTCATTCGGTGCTGCAGGGTCATCCGCACTCTCCCGCCCGTTTGGGAGCTTTGGTATAATCCCCATGGTCCTTACGGAGTCCCCAGCATCCACTAGGACGTCAGAGAAAATAAGATTTTACTTACCGATAAATCTATTTCTCGTAGTCCGTAGTGGATGCTGGGCGCCCATCCCAAGTGCGGATTGTCTGCAATACTTGTACATAGTTATTGTTACAAAAATCGGGTTATTCTTGTTGTGAGCCATCTTGTCAGAGGCTCCTTCGTTGTTATCATACTGTTAACTGGGTTCAGATCACAGGTTGTACGGTGTAATTGGTGTGGCTGGTATGAGTCTTACCCGGGATTCAATATCCTTCCTTATTATGCACGCTCGTCCGGGCACAGTATCCTAACTGAGGCTTGGAGGAGGGTCATAGGGGGAGGAGCTAGTGCACACCACCTGATCCTAAAGCTTTTATTATTGTGCCCTGTCTCCTGCGGAGCCGCTATATCCCCTTGGTCCTTACGGAGTCCCCAGCATCCACTACGGACTACGAGAAATAGATTTATCGGTAAGTAAAATCTTATTTTCAATTCTCATTGTATTCTCTCACAATTTTTTCACCATTCATTATGCCCCCGTGAGAAAATGATCACTTCCGAAAAACTGGGCTTTTTGAGAAGTCCGTTTTTGGGAAAGTGATAATTTTTTCCCTCTGAAGCTGCAGCACCCTCCACCCCCTGCTGTCAGCACCACCTAACTTGTGTCATCGGGGGCGGCCACCACCGCCAGCAACTTACATATGTGTCCCGGCTGCAACCACTCCCCCCACAACCGATACCTGTGTCTCTCGGCACTTTCATACCCACAGCCACGGCACCCCACCCTTGTGTTGTACTGCCAGGGTTGCCCGGCTGTGAGTGCAGTGCAGACCCCCTTCCCCTTTAGCCAGACTGCTATTTGCCGGCTGCACAATAGATAGTGATACTAACAGCCACGGCCCCCCGTATCGTACGGCCGGGGCTGCAGCAGCACTCCCCTTTCCCTCCAGTCGGCTATTAATTGCTGGGTCGGCCCAGCTGCAGAAAGGATCGCTGCAGCCGTGGCCCCCCCTCTCCGCCGCCGGCACTTGTTACAGGAGGCTGCCCGGCTGCAGAGAACACACTGCAGCCACGCCCCCCCTCTCTTCTCCCTCTGCTGCACAGCTTGTGCGGAGATTCGGAAGCCTGTTCGCCATCTCAGGATGGCGAACAGTTTAACAATCAAACTCCGAAAAAAATACTTTTTCTTAGTTTGATGAATGTCACAATTTCTACATCCCCTGGGGAGTGTAGAAATTGTGACATTTTAAGGATGATGAATATTCCCCAAAGAAAGAATAACACAAGTGTAAATGGAACACATAAACCTAATCTTTGGGGGTCTATTAAGGAAAGCCTCTTAATAGATACAGAGCATTGTTTAGGATTAGGAGATACTTGTGATTAAAATAGTTGCTTGTTAGCAAAAAAGTAACTATAATGTATCTTAATTGGTGCTTTAAGGTGTCTAATGAAATAGACAAGAAAGTATTGTTATTTTACAGGGCTATTTTTTCAATAAAATGTATTGTCAGAGCAGATGAGTGACCTTCAGATTCCCACACATATTTGTCCAGTAGCAGGAAACCGTAGCATAAGGCATGACCAGCCAATCAGAGGGGGTAATTCAGATCTGATCGCAGCAGCAAATTTGTTAGCTAATGGGCAAAACCATGTGCACTGCAGGTGTGGCAGATATAACATTTACGGAGTGAGTTAGATTGGTGTGTTGTATTGTTACTGTGCAGAGTAAATACTGACTGCTTTATTTTTACACTGCAATTTAGATTTCAGTTTAAACACACCCCACCCAAATCTAACTCTCTCTGCACATGTTACTGTATATCTGCCCCCCACCCTGCAGTGCACATTGGGGGTCATTCCGAGTTGATCGCTTGCTAGCTATTTTTTGCAGCGCTGCGATCAGATATGGGGGAGTGTGTGTGAACGCTTGTGCAGCCGAGCGGTACAAAAAAGTTTTGGACAGTTTCTGAGTAGGTCTGAACTTACTCAGCCGCTGCGATCACTTCAGCCTGTCCGGTCCCGGAATTGACGTCAGACACCCGCCCTGCAAACGCATAGACACACCTGCATTTTTCCAACCACTCCCTGAAAACGCTCAGTTGACACCCATAAACGCCTTCTTCCTGTGTCCATGCCATTTAGTGTTACAGTATTCCGTTCTGCAGTTTACAGCTAATCGGTCATTGTAGAATCTCATTGCAGTCTTCTGTACCTGGTGTTAAATTGTTCCATCGAAGTTCCGACATTTCAGTAAATAACCATACATGGTTAGATGTGTAATTGCCCAGTTTGCTATAATTTACTTGCAATTAAACCAAGGTTTTAGTATCTACAGGACACTCATGTCACCATATTAAATTTAGCTTTCAAAAGAGTGATAGAAGATAGAACTGAAGGAGAACCAAATATAAAAACCTTTTCTCCTTATGACTCCAGCTCTGGCCCTTACACTGGTCCTACTGTATGTAGTTTGGTAGGTACACTACTCCACATCACACAATGACAACCAGGAGAAGCATGGGCCGATGAAGACAAGTTGGCCACCCAGTCACTGCTCCCACATTGCTTGAATGGAACTAAGGAACTAAGCAAAAAATTGAGCACAAAAAAATAGTTTGCACATTAGAAACCAAGTTGCACTGAGCATAGGTGGGGCAGATGTAAAATGTGAAGAAAGATTTAGGCTGGGTACACACTTTTCGATGTATCATTCATTCAATTGCCGAACGATAAATAGCTAGCGCATTGGCGGGTGCAGGGGTGGTTTAAGAGAGGAGAGAACACATGTGCAGACCCCCGTGCAGGCCCCCTCCTTTCTGGCAGAGCAGTATACTCTGGCTTCATGCCAGAGTCTACTGCGTGTATACAGGTCTCCAGGAACATGGCGTCCGTGCCTTGTTCTGAGGACTTCTCTACAGTGCATGTGCAAATCACTGGGAAATTGGCCACCGCGCTATTTTCCATGTAATTCATGCTGATCTGCAGCACCAGTCGATGCAGGACTCTGGAGACAAACGCACTACGGCTGCAGACTGTCAGTGATTGACAGTTTGCTGCCATTTTAGGTACAGGAGGTGGTGGCAACGGCTGCCGTTTCCCAAAACGGAGTTGTGTGGACTCTTTTTGGGGGGGAATGCCGAAGCCAGGCTCTCCGTCAGAAGATGGAGATTTCCTAGTATCTTTGTAGGAACTGCGGAGTCCGTCTTGCCCAACCCCATGGGCCAGACAGCTGGCCGTTAGTGTTGCAGATGATCCAATGCTGTGTTCTAGGATGCAGCCCGGATCACTAATGCAAGCAGGCGGCGTCTACTTATATCAGGCACCACCTGCTGCATTAACATACTAGTACTATTGATGGTGAGCTGCTACTTCCATGTAAGCAGGAGCTATTGCACCTCCAACCACAGCTGAATCAGGCCCATTCATTGTCGGATTGGGGCAGTAAGGGCCCACCAGGGGTTTCCTCTGTACCCCTTTGGGCCAGTCCAACCCTGGGCCCATTTTGAGACATCTGCTTACCAATTGTCCTAAATAGAGAAGCGTTGTGCTCATTTGTTTAAAGTGTAAGTAGGAAGCAATGGAAGCAGCCTACTCTAACCTTCTGTCCCAGGTCTGGATGGACTACACCTTAAATGGCACAGAGAGACGGTCTGACTCAGAGGTGGATGCAATTTTGATGCTTACGTAGATGAGAATTTTTTGACTATTGTGCATTAACAAAAACTGCAGACAACCTCTTTGGCGCATGCGTTCCCTTGAGCTCAGAGACTGCTGTTGCGTACAAAGTCATTTGCAATAGAGCTGGTGGTGCACAACCACGGGTATTCCTTGGCGGCGACTGGGAGGTGACTTGAAGTGAATGCAGACCGCAGATCCACAGCCACAGAAGCCATGGTTTTTCAGAAGAAAACACAGAGCATGCCATCGGCTATCGCAACTGTCAGTGGTGTGAATGATGGTGAGCTGACGGTGCACGATGGTTCCGAACCACTGTAACAGTTGCACTGTCTGCAAATACTGAAAATGGGCATCACACGCTGGTGCACAAGGAGAAGGTTGACATCTGCAATTGCATATTATCCCTCCCGCAGTCCCGACATCGGCCGCTATTGCAGATGCAGTAGCGTCCACCACTTAATCCGACCCAGAACCTTTAGCTGCAGAAATATTTTATGAAATTCCTTTATTAGAGAATTAGTTCATGCTAAACTCTCCGGCAATAACTATGTATCACAAATTTCAATTAGAATGTCTTTTTAACCTTAGCAAATGGATTACAGTAAAACATTTCTAACAGACTGAAATACTGTTTTAATGGACTCGCATACTATAAAATTTACTTTTTAGAGGTTTTAAACATGAATTGTAGAGAACACAAACAGTATCTATAAAAAGGAAACTTCTTTTTTTTCTCTACCTGTCAATTTTAGTGCTGGAGATATGCAAATTAATTGCTGCTATTTGTTTTATAGCACTATAACAGTTTAGCTCTGTAAAGATTAATTTGGTATAACATCATTTCTAAGGAAAAATGATTAAACCTAAAACATGTCTGGTTATTAAAAGTGCTTTGTTTGCTACTATCATATTTATAAATAACGTTTTATGGGAAACTTTAGGCTTTTTTGTTTCTGAATATGCAGATGATTATATAGTCCAATGATCATCATTAGGGCTGTAACACACTGGCCGGTTTTTGCCGGATGGCAAAAAGCCGGTCAAACTTTGTCCGGCTTTTTGCCATCCGGGAGAAACCGGCAGAGTCGCTCACACAGGACAGCTTTGAGCCGTGTGTAATGCTGTGCGCATGCGCAGCATTAGACACGGCTTGGAAAAAAAACGTTGTGTGTGAAAGCTCCCCTTCACACACATGGTTCACTGGCTGCAAATACGGCCCGGCGCCGGCTCGGCAGCCGGCCCTTCCAGTGGTGAGACCCGGCTGCAACCCGGCAGCCGGGCCGGGGACGTGCAGTGTTAAGGGACCCTACCCCTCACACTGTTAACTACAATGCCGGCACGGGAAAAAGCCGTCCGGCTTTTTTCCGTCTGGCAACAGCCGGCTCGTGTGTTTTAGCCCTTAGGCTGTTTATTCATTGGGAGTGAGAAGTGCAGATTCTGAGTTTTGTAGCCAGAGGAGTGTTGGTCCTGGTGTAAGATCCGAGCTTGGACCTTCCACTATTATATACAACCAAGAGTAACCAAGGTGTCATTACAGCCTTAGATTATCTTTTCTTTTTTGGGGGGCAGTACGGATGGTTAGCATTACTACCTCACAGCACTGAGATCATAGGTTCGATTACCACCATGGTTCTGTGTGGAGTTTATATATTCTCCCCTTGTATGGGTTTCCTCCGGGTACTGCGGTTTCCTCCCACAATCCAAAAATATACTGGTAGGTTAATTGGATCCCAACAAAATTAATCCTAGTCAGTGTGGATGTGTGTGTGTGTACATGTGGTAGAGAATATAGATTGTAAGCTCCACTGCGGCAGGGACTAATGTGAATCAGTCTGTAAAGCGCTACAGAATATGTGTGCGCTATATAAATAACTGGTAATAAATAATAATTTTCCACCCTTAGATGGAACATGGCAGCTCCGCTGCTTGCCATAGGAGCCATAGATATCTAATTGCACCGCGGGTATACAGTATATGCGTGGGACTGCGGCAGACAAACCATAGCCTTTTTTCATTTTTTATTTAAATTCTTATCCCTGTGTCTAGTTTATCTAAGACTGTATAATCGTAACGTAACAGCTCTAATATAATCCATGTCATATAGTACTCTAATTCCAGCCTTCATCTGACTAATAATTGTATCCCTGTGAAATGTTACTACACACTATACTTCATCACTAACAATTTGCTTTTATTTGTGTTCAAGTCCTGCACTGCATGATTCTATGTGGGAAGCCCAGCACTGGGACTCTGTTCCGTAGGCCTTTCAAGTGGGTTGATCTGATTGATGTTGTGATTTCAATGCTTCTGTCACCCACGAGATTATTTTTCAAAGAACTGTTTTGTTCCTATCCATTTTGATAAATTTCAGCTGACTCTAATATACCTATTTAAAGTTTTGTCTCTGCTGCAAATCTTCCACTATTTTGAATACATATTAAAACTCAAATCATTGCAACTGTTGAATTTTTTAGTAACAGATTCAGAAATTGTTTCATAACAGAAGCAACGTCAGCTCTGTACTGGGTTTGTACTTGCAAATTTACAGTTGATGAATTTATTTTCACAGCATACTGTTGTTACTTTGACACGTTGATGCCACGTTGAACTTACGCCTTTTATCTTGCGTACTTTTGCACTGTGCGCGCTCCGTAATTTAGTTGATGCAAGTATGCACTATGCGTATGCAT
Source organism: Pseudophryne corroboree (assembly GCF_028390025.1). NCBI lineage: Eukaryota > Metazoa > Chordata > Amphibia > Anura > Myobatrachidae > Pseudophryne > Pseudophryne corroboree. The sequence continues at coordinate 389,768,631 of NC_086450.1, forward strand.
TTCAATCGCATCTATGCTTATGAATCAACAAGCGGAACTGTGTTTTACCGGGGTGATCTCAAGTAGGAAAAGGGCCTTATTCAGTATGCATCGCATTTCCCCTATTATCAGGCCAGTGCGCACGTGCAGGGCACATTCTGCACGTGCGTGGCCCAGTAGATGCAATCACATCGCAGTGACATGAACGGCTCTGTCTGATTGACAGGCAAAGGCATGTGCAGAGCGGTTGGGGGCAGCGGAGCGGCAATGCAGTGGCGTGTCAAATGGGAACACAGGCAGGTCCAGGCCATTTTCAGGGCGGCTGCTTGATAACACGCGGCTGCTGTGAAAAAAAAATGACCGCGGTACGTTTGCCTTCACAGACTGCACAGGCAGGAGGCTACCCTTGTTTTGGAGCTAAACACATGAAAGTTAGGAACTGATTGGCTGGAGCACCATTTATCATTCGCAACAAGTTTTATCATTCACAAATAGCTTTATCACTCATTGATAAATAGGCCCCTAAGGTGGGTTTCCACTGTGATGGGAGATCTCTGTGCCCATCAGTTTCTCTTTATTATGGGAGATTGCCCATTCATTTCATATTGCTTCACTAGTTTGTGCATACTATACAGTCTGGCCAGCTCAGGGCTGATGCTTCTATGAGAAGGAGGGTAATAAATAACAGCTTGCCCTTCCTGACTACCAGTCAGACTTATGAGAAACAACTGGACCCTTCTTAGCCTCTATGTACTGTATAGGTTATGGTGATGAGGATGAAAGGGGTGGCTGTGATGGTAGCATTGCCAACTCTGGAGTCTAGTATAATTGACCAAGGTGACTTGCTCCTACATTGATCAATTGACCATTTGTGTTTGGCTGATAAAGAGGTGAGTCCTATAGACTCTCTGCTGTGCCCTCACATATGCAAGTTGTGGATAAAAGAAATGCACATTACAATTCTGTCATTGATGTCAATGGTCAATTCATCTTACTTGGGTTTTGACCTATCAGCAAGGTTAGCAGGTCTTGTAGAAATGGATCGGTTGGGGTCATGTAGCAAGGCAGAGCTAACCCAGTCTTCCCATGTATCGCACTATTCCCAGGGCACACTTTGATTCCAACTCTCATAGCCACCAGGTTCCAATAATTACTTCCCATGAATTCATATCCATGATGTATCTTGATTTTAAATATTAGTGGGCTAGAGGAGTTGTATCAAGCTTACTAGAGAGTGGAGAAGTATACAAGTGGAGAAGTGTCCCATATCAACCAACCAGCTTCTATATAGCATTTAAAAAGTGTTATTCATAAAATGCTTGATAGAAACTGATTGGGTGATATGGCCAATATCTCCACTTGTCCACATTACCTCTCTTTAGAATTCTCAGATGTCCGATGGTGTCACCAATGTGCGTCTGATGGTGAGACTTTGTATGCATGCGTCAACAGGGCAGTAGAGAGCCAGGCCGGGCCCAGGTACTTTTTGGTGGGCGTGGCCTAATCACGGGAGGCGTGGCCCTGCACAGTTAGAAAAAATACTGAGAAATAGTACTTTAAGCGCCTCCCTGGCCACACTGCAGCCCAGAACACAGCAGCTTATACTGGGCTGAGGAGAAGAGCGGCAGCTGCTACTGCCAAGTAAAGGGGTAGGGGGGAACTTGAGCACCTGCTGGGCCCCTCCATCAGGCCTGGACCCGAGTAAATAGTACCACTGTGCGGCACATCCGCTACATATGAAGATGTCCACCTGTGAATTTTACCATGGCTTGCAAGGCCACTATGTTTTCTTTAAATACAGAATATATATATATATATATATATATGATGTTAACAAAGGAGGTGCAGACTTGAGACTGAAAGTAGAGAGCTTGCAGTCTAAAGGGCGGGGCCAATTCGGGTTAGTGGCACTCAGGGTGGGGTTTGAGACTACAAAGCACAATAAGGGAATCGAACATGCGTGGGCAGCCGTTGCACAGGCTACATTAAAAATATAGATTTTGAGAAAGCACTTAAATGAGTTAAGGTTGGAGAGACTCTGGTCAGGTGGTGAAGGGAGTTCCATAAGAGGGGAGCTGCACAGAAGAAGTCTTTGAAACCTAAGTGGGGAAAAAAAGTCCTGGTTGTACTGTTTAAATGTCCTCAATATACAAAACGCTGCTAGGAAGTGACTCTGTACATGTTAATTAAGTGCAGGTATTGAATATACTGTACCTTGTACAAGGTGAATTACATCAAGTGTATAAACCCAGACAAAATCTTTAATGCAGGTTTAAAGGGCTATGAGTGTAAACACTAGCTAGCACTTGACACAAAAGTAATTTATTTTCAGCACCTTGTTTCCAACAAAACCAAAAAAACAAAACAAATAAAATTTATATTTTACCCAACAAAGCCTATTCTTCTTGCAATTCTTGGAGTCCCTCCAGCGCAAAGGTGGAAGGAATTTTTGCCTGTCAATACCCCATAGATTTTTTTAATAGCGGAACACCAATAAACAAGGTTTCTTTAAATTAAAAGTTCTGTGCAGTAAATGTTTTTCTAGAGAATTGCAAACTGCAATTTTCTTTTTAACTCTTGCTCACAAAGCAAAGCAAGTGCACCTCAACGGAACATAGAAAAATGTTTGCATTATTGTACTGTAAGTACGTTCACTAAAACTATTTTTGCTGTAAGAGAATGGGAAGGCGAGGGAAGGATGGAGAAAGCAGGGGTGTGATCTTGCTGCGGCTCGCTGATCCAGACTCGGCTGGTTTAGATAAAGGGAGGTGTTTGTGTGTGTGAGTGTCACACAGGGAGATGCTTAAGACCAATTTTACTACTGGGGTCCCCTGCCACCCTTAATCCAGCCCTGGACCAGCTAGTTCCCTATTCCCCATCACTGCTAAAATTATACTCGGCTACAGATCAGTGACATTTTTGTCCACATTCAGTCTGGAAATTGCGCTCGTCGCCCATTGAACTTAGTGAAAAGTGTTCTTACTCCTGCCACAACCATACCATACAGGAGAAATAATTGACCATTGTCATCTCAGCTCAAATTTATGTATATATGGGGGCGGGGGGATTACTTAGCTGCAGTAAATTGCCACAGTAAATTGATCCCCTGGTGGTTATTCAGTTGTCCCAGATAGCCGGCAATATTGGGATTTTTTTTCACCTGTCCTGGGGTACCACTAAAAAATCCCTGTTAATGACCAGCTTGCAAAAACACATACGGTCCAGGAACTTATCCTAGATCCCTATATGTTTCGCCCGAAAAAGCGGTAATTTTTCATGTGGTAAAAATGGGCTCTAATTGAATAGCCCAAAAAAACTTCATGGTAAAGTTCCGTTTATACCCCTACATAAAATTAACGTGTGCAATTGAGTTCCCCACAGTGCATATTGGTGGTCATTCCGAGTTGTTCGCTTGTTGCCGTTTTTCGCAACGCAGCAATTAGGTGGAAAATGCGCATGCGCATGGTACGCAGCGCGCATACGCTAAGTAATTTAACACAAAACTTTGGAGATTTACACAAGCTCGAGCAACGTTTTTTCAACGCTCGAGTGATCGTAGTGTGATTGACAGGAAGTGGGTGTTTCTGGGCGGAAACTGGCCATTTTCAGGGAGTGTGCTAAAAAACGCGGGCGTGCCAGGTAAAAACGCAGGAGTGGCTGGAGAAACGGGGGAGTGGCTTGCCGAACGCAGGGCGTGTTTGTGACGTCAAACCAGGAGCTAAACGGACTGAGGTGATCGCAATATAGGAGTAGGTCTGGAGCTACTCAGAAACTGCAAGGAATTATTTAGTAGCAGTTCTGCTAATCTTTCGTTTGCTATTCTGCTAAGCTAAGATACACTCCCTGAGGGTGGCGGCCTAGCGTGTGCAATGCTGCTAAAAGCAGCTAGCGAGCGAACAACTCGGAATGAGGGCCATTGGCCAAATCTAAAACGCAACTCGAAGATCTCACCAGAACATTGATACTATATGAAATGGCCTACTACGATGCAAAAGTAGATTTGTGCTAGATTTCATTTCATTGATTTCACTCTTCTCTATCTAAAGACAAACTGACATACATAAAACTGATGTATACAGAAGAGCTGATTGGATTACATATTACATAAGCATGATCATAGACTGTAATGTCCTTAACCGCAAAATGACTGTGAGGTTCTTTAGCAAAGTGACAATATGGTGCAACCCCGTAGAATACAGCACCTCATTGTCCCATTGGCAGTTGAACCCTCACCTCTGTCCTGACTAAGATGATGATTCAGTCATTCTGTAGAATGGAGCCAGGCACCAGCTCCCTTTCCCTTAAAATCAATCCTTTTCAATGGTCTTTCAGCTGTAATTAATGTTCCCTGTATAATTAGATTGATTTTTTATGTACTGTGCAAGAGGAAGAGAATTTATGGACTAAATGCAGCGGGACAGATGCTGAGAATGCAAAGCCGGAGAAAAAGAGATTTTTTTTTTTTTTTTTGTGGGGGTGTATGTCAGGGTCACAGAGATGTTTCTGCAGGTTCCTATGGAATTGTGTAACTAATGCATCTATCAGATCCCCGGGCTATTTCCAAGATAGCTTTTTGTAGGCTTTATAGATTGCTATTACAGTAGATTAAACGCAGTGTAGAGAGTCAAATTTTAAACGTAGGACAACGCTACCTCCTTTAAGGTGTAAAGTTGGGTGATCACAAAGGCTGACACTAGGTTTTGCTGGGCCCTAAGTAACATATTAAGAGGGACACAATAAAACAATGTCCCCTCATCCACAGAAATACCCCTCACAACCATTCCCTGGCCCCATACCTTGCTCACTATGATTTCCATCACTCTCCATCACTCCCTGATACCATATCTCACCTATTGAAAGCCCCCTCACCCATTATCTCACCTTGAAACCATGCTTTACCCACTGTAATATACCCCTCTCCCACAACCAGGGTCACCATCAGGGGGAACTACCGGAACTCCAGTCCCTTGCCCAGACTGTGAGGAGGCCTGCTTGGCAGCGGTGTGGATTGGAATGGACTGCATGCTGCCATATAGGGACAGCGCTGTCAACATTTTCAATTTGGAGCCGGTCGAGAGCCAATAAGAGCTCGTGGACTAGCAGTCAATCAGAAGCAGACACTCCTTATTGGCTGCCGGTCTGCATGCTCCGATACCCTCGCGGCCGGTTCCAATTTAAATGCTGCCGGCACGATCCCTCCATGTCTGCCTGCTCCAGACTCCTTCCCTGTGCTGCTGCTGTGGTCCCAGCTCACAGCAGTCCTGCCTAGGAATGCCACCTGATGTCCTGTGACATTGTCCTGGCAACCAGTGCCCAGAATGGTAAGATGTGGGGGCTAAAAGGGGAGCAGAAGGTGAGGGGTGGTGGGGGTCCCTGCCTATTCTGGCAGTCCCACGATTTCTGATGGCAGCCCTTGCCCACAACCACTAGTAATTACAATTGATTTGCCAAAGAGGGCAGGCTGAGTAAGCCTGAGCTTACTGAGGCTTGCCATCGCAGGTGGCCTTGCAAGGCCAAGGAAACTGCATCCACGATGCAGTCCTTGGTCACGACATTCCCAGAAAACGGGGGCGGCGCGCTCCCGTTTCCAGCAATGCCGGCCACCGCCAAACCCATCCCTCCGAACGCATCTGCCTGTCAATCAGAGGCGTTCGCATTACTGTGATCACATCGCAGTACCCGTTCTGCACATTATTATTATTATTATTATCCTTTATTTATATGGCGCCACAAGGGTTCCGCAGCGCCCAATTACAGAGTACAAATGCACATAAAAATTAGGAAAACAGTGACTTACAGTTGAAGACAATATAGGACAAGTACAGGGCAACTAAGCATAACTACACCAGTAAACATAGAGATAAGTTCCAGGTGGTCAAAAAACTGTGGGATCTGGGCAGTTGAGGATTATTAAAGTAAGAAAAGTATAAGCACATGAGGGAAGAGGGCCCTACTCGTGAGAGCTTACATTCTAAGGGGAGGGGTAGACAGACAGGGATGACACAGATGGGGTACATAGAGAGCGTGGAACAGAGGGTTATGTTGAGATTTGGCTAGGTTTGGTAAAGAAATGGTAAGAGCCCGTTTGAAGTTTTGTAGAGAGGTGGAGAGTCTGAGGGGGAGAGGTAAAGAATTCCAGAGAAAGGGAGCAGCACGTGAAAAATCTTGGAGATAGGAGAGGGAGGAAGTAATCAGAAGACAGGAGAGTCGGCGTGCATTAGCAGAGCGAAGAGGACGGGTGGGAGAGTAAAGGGAGATAAGGTCAGAGATGTAGATGGGAGAGGAGTGGGTGAGAGCTTTGTAAGTGAGTGTGAGAAGTTTAAATTGGATTCTGAAAGGGAAGGGAAGCCAGTGGAGGGCCTGTAGGAGAGGGGAGGTAGACGTAGTGCATTTGGTGAGGAAGATGAGCCGGGCAGCAGCATTGAGGATAGATTGGAGTGGAGAGAGGTAATTGTCAGGGAGGCCAGTTAAGAGGAGATTACAGTAGTCCAGTCTGGAAATAATCAGTGAGTGAATAATGATCTTAGTGGCATCCTGGGTGAGAAAAGGTCTGATTCTAGAAATGTTTTTGAGATGAAAATGACAGGTTTGTGAGAGGTGCTGAATGTGTGGTTTGAAGGAGAGGGAGGAGTCAAGGATTACGCCAAGACAGCGTACTTGGGGGCTAGGGGAGATAGTCGTGCCATCAATGGATAATGAGATTGTGGGAGGTGAGGCTGTGCGGGAGGGTGGGAAGATGATCAGCTCAGTCTTAGACATGTTGAGTTTAAGAAAGCGCTGAGACATCCAGGAAGAGATAGCAGAAAGACAGTTTGAGGTATGAGTGAGGAGAGCCGTGGAGAGATCAGGGGAGGAGAGGTAGATTTGAGTGTCATCAGCATAGAGGTGGTATTGGAAGTTAAAAGAACTAATGAGTTCACCTAAAGAGGACGTATATAGAGAGAAAAGGAGAGGACCAAGAACAGAGCCTTGGGGGACACCAACAGTTAGTGGAAGTGGGGGGGAGGTAGCATCATGAGAGGAGACAGAGAAGGAACGATCAGAGAGGTAGGAGGACAGCCAGGAGAGGGCAGTATCACGCAGACCAAGAGAGTGAAGGATTTGCAGAAGGAGAGGGTGGTCCACAGTGTCAAAAGCAGCAGAGAGGTCAAGAAGAATAAGCAGAGAGTAGTGGCCCTTAGATTTGGCTGCATGGAGGTCATTGCAGACTTTTGTGAGGGCAGTTTCAGTGGAATGGAGAGAACGGAAACCAGACTGGAATGGGTCAAGCAGTGAGTGAGAGGAAAGAAAGGCAGTGAGGCGATTATAGACAATACGCTCAAGAAGTTTGGAGGCAAAGGGGAGGAGAGAGATGGGTCGATAGTTGGAGAGAGTGTTAGGATCAAGGGTAGGTTTTTTAAGAATAGTTGAGACAAGAGCATGCTTGAAGGCAGAGGGGACAGTGCCTGATGAAAGGGAGAGATTGAGAAGGTGGGCAAGATGGGAACAGGCAGAAGGGGAGAGGTAGCGGAGGAGGTGGGCAGGGACGTGCAGTCAGGGGAGGCAGTGCCTCCCCTGTGATTATTAAAATAATACAAAGAAGATACTTATGACACATATTCTGTGTCATAAGTATTTTATTTATATTATATTAATAATTTTTCAGTTTAAATTGCTGATGAAATGTATTTGTGCGGCACCGAGATCGGTGCCTCCTGCTCTCCATTGCGATCGGCCGGAAGCAGGGGGCGGGCAGGGGGCGGGGACAAGCAGAGGGCTGTAAAAGCCCATTGAAAAAACTAATGGAAGCGGCACCTGTCTAAGTGCCGCTGAACTGTAGGGGCGTGCTTTCAGCGTATCTGAAAGCACGCCCATCACTGTGACAGCGGTCATTTTGGCCCCGTCACCACCTACTAGCGCGTAGCTCCTCCCTTCTCCCATGTTCTATCCCCGCTCCACTCCTCACCTGCCCCCGGCTCATAACCACCCGGCTCCCGCATGAATAGCCGCAGGTCACAGCCGCCCGCCGCCGCCAGCCCGGCTCCCGTCCCCCGCCCCACTTACAGCTCACCACGGCCCGGCTCCCGCAAGAAAATCCGCGGCTCCCGCTTGAAAAGCCGCAGTTCACAGCGGCCCAGCCACCCGCCGCCGCCAGCCCGGTTCCCGTCCCCGTCCCCCGCCCCACTGACAGCTCACCACAGCCCGACTCTTGCATCAAAAGCCGCAGCTCACAGCCACCCGCCAGGCCAGCTCCTGCCCCACTGACACCTCAGTCTGGAACTAATGGAGGAGAGTGTCAGTGTGGGGACATGTATGTGTGTGTAAATGTGGCTGCGTGTGTGTGTGTGACTGTGAGTAGATATGTGGCTATATATGTGTGGCTATTTGTGTATAAGTGGTATAATGTATGTGTGTTTGTAAATGTGGCTAGGTGTGTATTTTTATATATGTAAGTGTATGTATGCATGCGTGTACATGTGTCTTTGTGTGTATACCTGAACTGGGCTGAGTGGAAGGGGGGGGGGAGTCAATATGATCTTTTTCACCTCCTGGCGTATGGTATTAACTTACGTCCCTGGCCAGCTGCTCACCGCCGCCAGCCACCCGCCGCTCACCGCTGTCAGCCACTCAGCCGCAACAAATGGCGGTCAGAAGGACCTCATCGCACCAAAGGACTCCTTATCACTGCCGCTGCCCATGGGTGCCTCCGCCGACCACATTCAGGTAATGTTCCCTTGCCGTCACCCTCTCTCCCTGTCGTTACTGTCCCTACTGTCACTCTCTCTCTCCCTGCTGTCACTGTCGTCACACTCTCTCTCCCTGTCGTCACTCTCTCCCTGTCGTCACACTCTCTCTCCCTGTCGTCACTTTCTCTCTCCCTGACGTCACTCTCTCTCTCCCTGTCTCTGCTGTCACTCTGGCTGTCCCTGCTGTCACAATTTTAGCTCATTCAGTGTGCTATAATGCGAATTTCGTCTCATTCAGTGTGCTATAATGTGAATTTCGGCTCAGTCAGTGTGCTACAATGTGAATTTCGGCTCAGTCAGTGTGCTACAATGTGAATTTCGGCTCAGTCAGTGTGCTACAATGTGAATTTCGGCTCATTCAGTGTGCTACAATGTGAATTTCGGCTCATTCAGTGTGCTATAATGTTAATGTCGGCTCATTCAGTGTGCTACAATGTGAATTTCGGCTCAGTCAGTGTGCTACAATGTGAATTTCGGCTCATTCTGTGTGCTACAATGTGAATTTTGGCTCATTCAGTGTGCTACAATGTGAATGTCGGCTCATTCAGTGTGCTACAATGTGAATGTCGGCTCATTCAGTGTGCTACAATGTGAATGTCGGCTCATTCAGTGTGCTACAATGTGAATTTCGGCTCATTCAGTGTGCTACAATGTGAATTTCGGCTCATTCAGTGTGCTACAATGTGAATTTCGGCTCATTCAGTGTGCTACAATGTGAATTTCGGCTCATTCAGTGTGCTACAATGTGAATTTCGGCTCATTCAGTGTGCTACAATGTGAATGTCGGCTCATTCAGTGTGCTACAATGTGAATGTCGGCTCATTCAGTGTGCTACAATGTAAATTTCGGCTCATTCAGTGTGCTACAATGTGAATTTCGGCTCATTCAGTGTGCTACAATGTGAATTTCGGCTCATTCAGTGTGCTACAATGTGAATTTCGGCTCATTCAGTGTGCTACAATGTGAATTTCGGCTCATTCAGTGTGCTACAATGTGAATGTCGGCTCATTCAGTGTGCTACAATGTGAATGTCGGCTCATTCAGTGTGCTACAATGTGAATTTCGGCTCATTCAGTGTGCTACAATGTGAATTTCGGCTCATTCAGTGTGCTACAATGTGAATTTCGGCTCATTCAGTGTGCTACAATGTGAATGTCGGCTCATTCAGTGTGCTACAATGTGAATGTCGGCTCATTCAGTGTGCTACAATGTGAATGTCGGCTCATTCAGTGTGCTACAATGTGAATGTCGGCTCATTCAGTGTGCTACAATGTGAATTTCGGCTCATTCAGTGTGCTACAATGTGAATTTCGGCTCATTCAGTGTGCTACAATGTGAATTTCGGCTCATTCAGTGTGCTACAATGTGAATGTCGGCTCATTCAGTGTGCTACAATGTGAATGTCGGCTCATTCAGTGTGCTACCATGTAAATTTCGGCTCATTCAGTGTGCTACAATGTGAATTTCGGCTCATTCAGTGTGCTACAATGTGAATTTCGGCTCATTCAGTGTGCTACAATGTGAATGTCGGCTCATTCAGTGTGCTACAATGTGAATTTCGGCTCATTCAGTGTGCTACAATGTGAATGTCGGCTCATTCAGTGTGCTACAATGTGAATGTCGGCTCATTCAGTGTGCTACAATGTGAATTTCGGCTCATTCAGTGTGCTACAATGTGAATTTCGGCTCATTCAGTGTGCTACAATGTGAATTTCGGCTCATTCAGTGTGCTACAATGTGAATTTCGGCTCATTCAGTGTGCTACAATGTGAATTTCGGCTCATTCAGTGTGCTACAATGTGAATTTCGGCTCGTACCGTGTGCTACAATGTGAATTTCGGCTCGTACCGTGTGCTATAATGTTAATTTCAGCTCGTACCGTGTGCTATAAGGTGAAAGGGGCACCAGTACTAGATAGTATAAGGGGTTCTACTACACTGGACACGCCCCTTCTTGGGTAACCACGCCCGTCTTCTGCAGCGCGCGCGCCGAAATAATTGCATCCTTGACTTTTGCATTCCCCCACTTCAAAATTTCCAGTTCGACCACTATATATCTCAGTGCCTCCCCAGCCAATGACCTCACCGCACGTCACTGGAGGTGGGAGGGGATAGGGTCGAGCGGGGAGGTTGTGGGGGGGAGGAACGGATGAGGGCCATGACTTCCTCACCAGATACATGGGAGAAAGATGTCAGAGTTGGTAAGAGGGAAGGGGAGGGGTGGCAAGGGATGGGTGGTGGCTGGTTGCTGGTCTGGTGGGAAGTGATATCCTGACGTATGGAGTCAATCTTAGATGTGAAATAAGTGGCAAAGTCAAGAGCAGACAATGAGGAAGGGAGAGGAGGTGGTGGTGGGCAGAGGAGGGAGTTAACAGTGGCAAAGAGGCGCAGGGGGTTGGAAGACTGTGTAGAAATGAGGATTTTGAAGTATGATTGTTTAGCAAGGGAAAGGGCAGTACTGAAGGATGAGAGCATGAATTTGAAATGGAGGAAGTCTGCTTTAGAGCGTGATTTCCTCCACTGTCGCTCGGCAGTACGTGAGCATTTTTGTAGGTATCTGGTGCATTTGGTGTGCCAGGGTTGAGGTGTTGATCTGCGAGGGTGAATAGTGGTTGGCGGAGCAACAGAGTCAAGGGCAGAAGTAAGAGATGCATTGTATAGGGATGTGGCTTGTTCAGGGCATGTGAGAGAGAGAAGAGGAGAGAGAAGGGAGTCAAACAGGGAGGATAGGGATGAGGTGTCAATAGCCTCAATATTACGCTTCGTGATGGTAGCCTTAGGAGGGAGAGATGGGGAAGCAGAGATAGATAAGTTGAAAGAGAGCAAGTGGTGGTCAGAGAGGGGAAAAGGGGAATTGGAGAAATCAGAAATATCACAGCGGTGAGTGAAAACCAGATCCAGTGAGGTCCCGTTCACATGGGAGGGTGAGGTGGTCCACTGGGAGAGACCAAGTGAAGAGGTGAGGTTGAGGAGTTTAGAGGCAGGTGATTTTGTGGGGTTATAGATAGGGATGTTGAAATCACCTAGAATAATGGAGGGAATGTCAGAAGAGAGGAAGTGAGGTAGCCAGGAAGCAAAGTTGTCGAGGAATTTGGAGGAAATGCCAGGTGGACGGTAAATTACAGCAACTCGAAGATTAGTAGGTTGGTAGAGGCGTATTGCATGGACCTCAAATGTAGTGAATGTAAGAGAAGGTTCTGGAGGTATAAGTTGGTATGTGTAGCTTGAGGGTAAAAGGATCCCAACACCACCCCCATGGCGACCCCCGGGTCGGGGTGTGTGTGAGAATGTGAGGCCCCCAGCAGAGAGAGCAGCAGGAGAAGTGGTGTCATGAGGAGTAATCCAGGTTTCTGTAATGGCCAGGAGGTGCAGGGAGTTGGAAATGAAAAGATCATGAGTGGGGGCCAGTTTGTTGCAAATAGATCTGGCATTCCAGAGTGCACAGGATAGGGGGTATGAGTTTGTGGGAGAGATGTGAATGAGATTATCAGGATTGCTGTAGCGTTGAGGTAGGAGTAATTTGGAAGGAGAGGATAAAGAGGGTGTGATGATGGTGCTGGGGCCTTGGCTAGGAAGGGAGACTGCATGCGTGAGACAGGGAGGGAGTGCAGTTTGATACTGGTGGAGGAGAGGTGAGGAGACAGGCAGAGGAGGGAGAGAGCAGGGTTGAGTGGTGGGGTATAAATGGTGTGAAGGGGCAGAAGTGAATTGCAATGGGGAAACAGAAGAGGGGTAGGGAGGCAGACAGAGGAGAGGAGAGAGGATGAGATGTAGGAGACTGGGAGAGAGGGATAGAGGTGGTAACAGGGGACAGAATAAAGGATTAGAAGGACAATGAGTAATGGGGGTTGCCAGCCTGGCCATAGTGTGGATGGTGTGTAAACTGGTAGTGCAATGAGAATAGGAGGAGGAGTGGTGGCTGTATGAGAGAGCAGTGAAGTTTGCAGAAAGAAATACGATTTGCAAGTATTTAAAATGATGTTAATATCTACAGATTACCAGTAAATCAAAAATTTGTTGATGTTAGATGGAAAATTACACAGTGTTGGCAAACCACAAGTCAGTGTTACTTCATCAAATATGCTTCTCAATAAAACATTTGTTTTCCAGGTATTTGCAGGGTCAGAGTAAAAGTTGTATTGCAGGTTTTTTTGCAGAAAGTGAATGTATAGTTTCCGGGTAAGTGAGGTTTGGAGAATAATAGGTGTGTACATACATTTGTAGCTGCAGTCCAAGTTTTGGTGGATTGTGATGATTTATTTGCTTTTGTTTAGAGTTTCCATGCAGTTTCCGTCCAGTTAAAGTCTGGTATAAGTCCCAGACGAATCCCTTAGAAATTTTCTCCCTTTGAGATCTTTCTCCACACAATGATTCAGCTACGCTAATTCAGCTAAACTACACACTAATATAAAGCCCAAAGATGTGTATGTAAGCACATTGATTGATTGGACCCTCCCCTAGCCCATCACCCATTTGGAGCAATAAAACTTAAACAAACAAATGGTGAGTAGGGATGAAACCATTATACATTCCCCAAATAACTACAAATAAAACTTGAATAAATCTGCTAATATTTAATACACTAGACATACCTATGGCTAGGCATTCATGATATTCCTAAATGATAATTAGCAGACTCAGTACAGCTTGCTGGGCATTGTTGTTCCACTAGACATACCTATGGCTAGGCATTCATGATATTTCTAAATGATAATTAGCAGACTCAGTACAGCTTCCTGGGCATTGTTGTTCCACTAGACATACCTATGGCTAGGCATTCATGATATTCCTAAATGATAATTAGCAGACTCAGTACAGCTTGCTGGGCATTGTTGTTCCACTAGACATACCAGAACAAGTCCTGCGCATGTGCAATTTCCCCACCATTGGGAAACTGCAGAGAGGATCGATTATGCGATCCTTAGTGAATCAACCCCTAAATCCTGATCTGCCGCATACCCATCCAGATGGTACTGGAAACAAAATCACAGTGGTCCTGGTAACCAGCGATTACATATGGGTATCTGGAGGCAAAGGTCCAGTAGTCCATTCAATCCGGGGTCTTTTCATCACCAGCTTAACATGTTTTGGACACTATGGTCCTTCATCAGAAGCAAGGCGATGACTATCCTGCCATCTTGGAGCCTCTATAAATACCCCTACTGATTGCTATCATACCTCCCCTTCAATTAGCTGCATTCCCCCTCATTTTCCTGCATTTTCCCTAAAAGAAAGTGAATGGACTGCTGTGATTTCTTTTCTAACCATTACACCGTCCGTGCTGCCCCTCTTCTTCCGTTAACCGCCTTTATCCTCTCAGCTTCTCTGACCCAAGTATCGTTGTACATTACTGGTAAAGTGACTTTTCACTCTCTTCATACAAGTTTGTAAAATGTTGGAAAAAAAACACTTGTGTAACTCGCATCTGCTAGTCTACATACGTGTCCAACTCCATTTAAAATATTTTTGAGCTGTTTAGAGAAATTTACCTTAAACATGTCTTTATTGGACAAATTATATTTAAATTCCTCCAAGTACATTATTATTCATTGACGTGAAAACGGCACACAGGACCCGACTTGTTCCTAAATGAATTGGCCCCTAAGTAATTTTCCCAATGAGTGTATTTTGTAGAAAAATGTACAGTATTAGCCTATTTCCCTTGTAGTACTGTTATAGTCAAGCATATGGGCAGTTATTATATAATAATAGCACTAGTGTAAGAGAAGATTTCAGCTAGGATTCAGCTATGGGCCAGTACTTATTATTTTATACATGTACTAGATGTCAAACACTTGGCATACAGAAAGAAATGTATGACTACTGAGCATGAGAAGTACATTAGGTGTACAATTACTATTTAAGGTTTTATTAATTCATAGCGTATGTTTTATACATGTGGATCATATTATAAATATAGAGTTAGAGTGCTTATGGTGATAGGCAGCTCTAGTTTATGGCAGTATAATCTTCCATATATCCCTGCAGTGGTTGCACATTTTTCCTGTGAAATAAAATTATTATATGTCATTTATATGGCACCACAAGGGTTCCCTTAACAATACAATGGAACATACAGCAAAGTTGTGCACCTTAGTTCATGGGTGATCAGACAGTTACATACATGTTACCAACTGTACAAGTATACATTTGTATGTATGTATATATATATATATATATATATATATAATCCACAGATTGCATAATTATGTGGAGACTACAGAGAGAGAGAGAGAGAGAGGGCCCTGCTCGTAAGAGGTGGTTAATGCAAAATATATAGGCTTAGGAGGTGTGGTGGTAGGCTTGGGTGAAGGGATGGGTTTTGAGGGCACATTTGAAAGATGGGAGGCTGGGTGACGGTATGGTAGTGAGTGGAAGGGCATTCCAGAAGGTAGGAGCAGTACAGGAGAGAAATCCTGGAGCATGAGCATATGTGTAATAAGAAAAGTGGTACAGTACAGTATGCATTGTATGACGGGCACTGATGCTCTCTGTATCATATGTCAGTAACTTCTGTTCTCTGTATTTTATGGCACTCACGGAAGCTTTCTGTATTATATGGCACTCATTATATGGTGGTCACTGATGCTCTTTGTATTATATGGTGGTCACTGATACTCTCTGCTTTGTTTGGAGGTCACTAATGTTCTCTGTATTATATAAGACTCACTGATGCTTTTTGTATGATGTGGTGGATACTGATGCTTACTTAGTTATATGGAGGTCACTGTGGTGCTCTCTTCTTTATATCGTGGACGCTGTGATGCACTCTGTAATGTATGGTGTTCACTATCATGTTCTGTTTATTATATGGTGATCACTGTAATGTTTTCTGTATTATATGGTGGTCATTGTTATGCTCTCTGCATTATATGGCAGTCACTGTGATGCTTTTTGCATTACATGGCAGTCATTATGATGCTTTCTGCCTTTAATGGCAGTCACATTGATTCTTTACAGTATGTAGTATGGCTGTCACTGCAATGCTTTGTGGTGGGGGAGTTGGTGTTTGCAGTGCAGGCAGTGACACTAACCTTTGAGTCTTGAGACAGTAAAGCCTGCATGCTCCATTTAAAAAAGGGAAGACACTGCAAACCCACAAAATAAATTCAGCAGACACTGGCACCTTAATGTAACAAGACTAAATACTGGTAGTTACCGCTCCCCACAAACATTTCCGTCTTTACAATATTGAGATTCGTATTTAAGTCAGCCAACTGTGAGTACTATCTATCACGTGGTGGTGGTAGTGGGGGGCACCGAACTGATTCTTTGCCCCGGATGGTGAAAACTGGTCAATGGTGAAAACACCTGTTTTGCGGGCAATAGGGCTTTCACCTTATGATAGATCTGCTCCTAATTCTACAATGTCAGGAGCAATTCGGACTGCGGTATATGAATCAGTATATAGCTGCCCAGCTGCCACACTTCTCATTTGTCTGTACGAGGAAAAGGCAGGGGCTCAGGGAATGGCTTTGCCCTTGCATTGAATGTAACTACAAGTGGCCCCTGTATACGGTATGTAAAGAACTGCAAAGAACTACTGACAAATATTTCTAATGTGTGACATTTTTCTGAAGAAGGAAAATGGGAAATCTTTTCTCGTATACTTTCCTTTGTGTTTTCTGAGCGAACTCAATCCCTGCTGAAACTCGCGCTTCATTAAACTCACGTCAACCTGCAAAAACAGAGTTTGGCTGAAGTAATAGAAATCAACCTTTTGCCTTGTAATGTGTGTGCAAATGTCCCATAGTCTTAAGGCTTTGCAAAACCTAATTAGTGGAAGAAGACTGTGAAACTGCTACTGAAAGGTCTGGTAGCACAAAGAACACGTAGGATTCAAGCTAATGCGGATAGGCATTAATTCCAAGCAGCGTAGGCCGGAGTTCATAACAGGGAATCACAGAGCAGCCACATAGTATGAGTCATTGGGTAATATCTTTGAAGAACATGCTATAAGACATCTAGCTATTAATCTGAGAACCTACTTTGTGGAGATAGGGGCTGATTTATCGTTGACCTAAAAGTCCTATTGTCAGTTAAAATGTGTTTTCATCTGCGATAGCACATTATCTCACCTTGACCAGTAGATGAAAGGGTTAACACCAACAATACCACTTGATATTAAATACTTGACAATGGCCCTCATTCCGAGTTGATCGGTCGCAAGGCGAATTTAGCAGAGTTACACACGCTAAGCCGCCGCCTACTGGGAGTGTATCTTAGCATCTTAAAATTGCGACCGATGTATTCGCAATATTGCGCTCACAAACTACTTAGCAGTTTTAGAGTAGCTCCAGACTTACTCTGCCTGTGCGATCAGTTCAGTGCTTGTCGTTCCTGGTTTGACGTCACAAACACACCCAGCGTTCGCCCAACCACTCCCCCGTTTCTCCGGCCACTCCTGCGTTTTTTCCGGAAACGGTAGCGTTTTCAGCCACACTCCCATAAAACGGCCTGTTTCCGCCCAGTAACACCCATTTCCTGTCAATCACATTACGATCGCCGGAGCGATGAAAAAGCCGTGAGTAAAAATACTATCTTCATAGCAAAGATACTTGGCGCAGTCGCAGTGCGAATATTGCGCATGCGCACTAAGCGGAATTTCACTGCGATGCGATGAAAAATACCGAGCGAACGACTCGGAATGAGGGCCAATATCTTCCTCTACGTGAGTGACAATAGGAAATCTTGCATGAGGCAAAAAACTTGGAACTTGTTTCTTTAAAGTAGGCGTAGTCCATTCAAGATGTCCAGTGTAACCTCTTGCCTGATGAAAAGGAGTAACCAACTCCAATTTGTGTGCAAGAAAAAAAACAAAAAACATAGGCCCTCATTCCGAGTCGTTCGCTCGGTATTTTTCATCGCATCGCAGTGAAATTCCGCTTAGTGCGCATGCGCAATATTCGCACTGCGACTGCGCCAAGTATCTTTGCTATGAAGATAGTATTTTTACTCACGGCTTTTTCATCGCTCCGGCGATCGTAATGTGATTGACAGGAAATGGGTGTTACTGGGCGGAAACAGGCCGTTTTATGGGAGTGTGGCTGAAAACGCTACCGTTTCCGGAAAAAACGCAGGAGTGGCCGGAGAAACGGGGGAGTGGTTGGGCGAACGCTGGGTGTGTTTGTGACGTCAAACCAGGAACGACAAGCACTGAACTGATCGCACAGGCAGAGTAAGTCTGGAGCTACTCTAAAACTGCTAAGTAGTTTGTGAGCGCAATATTGCGAATACATCGGTCGCAATTTTAAGATGCTAAGATACACTCCCAGTAGGCGGCGGCTTAGCGTGTGTAACTCTGCTAAATTCGCCTTGCGACCGATCAACTCGGAATGAGGGCCATAATGCGCGTCTACTACAAAAAAAGCCCAAAAAACATTACTCTCCTATAAATGCACCTTATAGATCTGTTAATTATAATTTTAATATCTATACTCACGAATCAATAAAAAAAATATGTGGATGCAATATGAGGTGCACGGGAATGCTCAGCACGCATTTAGTTCATGCATGTATTCTTTTTAGGGCCAATGGGCAAGTACTGGGAATTTAGCGTTACAATTAGTGTCATTATGCACCCGATCCCCAGCTGCAAAATGCTGTGATTTGCCACATTGCAAATGTGGACGGGCCCATAATGCCTCAAATCGCATGGAATTTCATCATCACTGCCCTTCTCGGCACACTTCACCTGGGAGGTCAGGATCTGGTGTCTCCCGGACATTCCTGGAGAGTAGTCAAATATGATTTTGTCTCCAATGACCAGATCTTCCAGCTGCATCCATTAGTACATGCAAAGTGCAGAACCCCAGCAGATGCTGTTGCTTACATGTGCAAAATTGAGCACATTGTATGAGATGATACATGCAGTGTCGGACTGAGACATGAAGGGCCCACCAGGGGAATGCAGTTGTAAGGGCCCACAGAGATTTGTCTCCATTAGAAACTGTATGTTCTGGGCCCCTTGATAAATATATATGTACAGTAAATACTGCTAGCACATGCATGTTAATGTACCAGATTAATAACAGCAATGCACTGTAGAAAATACTAGAGATGAGCGGGTTCGGTTTCTCTGAATCCGAACCCGCACGAACTTCATGTTTTTTTCACGGGTCCGAGCAGACTCGGATCCTCCCGCCTTGCTCGGTTAACCCGAGCGCGCCCGAACGTCATCATGACGCTGTCGGATTCTCGCGAGACTCGGATTCTATATAAGGAGCCGCGCGTCGCCGCCATTTTCACACGTGCATTGAGATTGATAGGGAGAGGACGTGGCTGGCGTCCTCTCCATTTAGATTAGGGTTGAGAGAGAGAGAGAGAGAGAGATTGACCTGAGGCTGTGATACTGTAGAAGAGAGTGCAGAGTTTAGTGACTGACGACCACAGTGACCACCAGACAGTGCAGTTGTTTGTTTTATTTAATATATCCGTTCTCTGCCTGAAAAAAACGATACACACAGTGACTCAGTCACATACCATATCTGTGTGCACTGCTCAGCCCAGTGTGCTGCATCAATGTATATATATATCTGACTGTGCTCAGCTCACACAGCTTATAATTGTGGGGGAGACTGGGGAGCACTGCAGTGCCAGTTATAGGTTATAGCAGGAGCCAGGAGTACATAATATTATATTAAAATTAAACAGTGCACACTTTTGCTGCAGGAGTGCCACTGCCAGTGTGACTAGTGACCAGTGACCTGACCACCAGTATATATAATATTAGTAGTATACTATCTCTTTATCAACCAGTCTATATTAGCAGCAGACACAGTACAGTGCGGTAGTTCACGGCTGTGGCTACCTCTGTGTCGGCACTCGGCAGCCCGTCCATAATTGTATATACCACCTAACCGTGGTTTTTTTTTCTTTCTTTATAGTCATACTAGTTACGAGTATACTATCTCTTTATCAACCAGTCTATATTAGCAGCAGACACAGTACAGTGCGGTAGTTCACGGCTGTGGCTACCTCTGTGTCGGCACTCGGCAGCCCGTCCATAATTGTATATACCACCTAACCGTGGTTTTTTTTTCTTTCTTTATACATACATACTAGTTACGAGTATACTATCTCTTTATCAACCAGTCTATATTAGCAGCAGACACAGTACAGTGCGGTAGTTCACGGCTGTGGCTACCTCTGTGTCGGCACTCGGCAGCCCGTCCATAATTGTATATACCACCTAACCGTGGTTTTTTTTTCTTTCTTTATACATACATACTAGTTACGAGTATACTATCTCTTTATCAACCAGTCTATATATTAGCAGCAGACACAGTACAGTGCGGTAGTTCACGGCTGTGGCTACCTCTGTGTCGGCACTCGGCAGCCCGTCCATAATTGTATATACCACCTAACCGTGGTTTTTTTTTCTTTCTTTATACATACATACTAGTTACGAGTATACTATCTCTTTATCAACCAGTCTATATATTAGCAGCAGACACAGTACAGTGCGGTAGTTCACGGCTGTGGCTACCTCTGTGTCGGCACTCGGCAGCCCGTCCATAATTGTATACTAGTATCCAATCCATCCATCTCCATTGTTTACCTGAGGTGCCTTTTAGTTGTGCCTATTAAAATATGGAGAACAAAAATGTTGAGGTTCCAAAATTAGGGAAAGATCAAGATCCACTTCCACCTCGTGCTGAAGCTGCTGCCACTAGTCATGGCCGAGACGATGAAATGCCAGCAACGTCGTCTGCCAAGGCCGATGCCCAATGTCATAGTACAGAGCATGTCAAATCCAAAACACCAAATATCAGTAAAAAAAGGACTCCAAAACCTAAAATAAAATTGTCGGAGGAGAAGCGTAAACTTGCCAATATGCCATTTACCACACGGAGTGGCAAGGAACGGCTGAGGCCCTGGCCTATGTTCATGGCTAGTGGTTCAGCTTCACATGAGGATGGAAGCACTCAGCCTCTCGCTAGAAAAATGAAAAGACTAAAGCTGGCAAAAGCAGTAGCACCGCAAAGAACTGTGCGTTCTTCGAAATCCCAAATCCACAAGGAGAGTCCGACTCCAATTGTGTCGGTTGCGATGCCTGACCTTCCCAACACTGGACGTGAAGAGCATGCGCCTTCCACCATTTGCACGCCCCCTGCAAGTGATGGAAGGAGCACCCGCAGTCCAGTTCCTGATAGTCAGATTGAAGATGTCAGTGTTGAAGTACACCAGGATGAGGAGGATATGGGTGTTGCTGGCGCTGGGGAGGAAATTGACCAGGAGGATTCTGATGGTGAGGTGGTTTGTTTAAGTCAGGCACCCGGGGAGACACCTGTTGTCCGTGGTAGGAATATGGCCGTTGACATGCCTTGTGAAAATACCAAAAAAATCAGCTCTTCGGTGTGGAAGTATTTCACCAGAAATGCGGACAACAGGTGTCAAGCCGTGTGTTCCCTTTGTCAAGCTGTAATAAGTAGGGGTAAGGACGTTAACCACCTCGGAACATCCTCCCTTATACGTCACCTGCAGCGCATTCATAATAAGTCAGTGACAAGTTCAAAAACTTGGGCCGACAGCGGAAGCAGTCCACTGACCAGTAAATCCCTTCCTCTTGTAACCAAGCTCACGCAAACCACCCCACCAACTCCCTCAGTGTCAATTTCCTCCTTCCCCAGGAATGCCAATAGTCCTGCAGGCCATGTCACTGGCAATTCTGACGATTCCTCTCCTGCCTGGGATTCCTCCGATGCATCCTTGCGTGTAACGCCTACTGCTGCTGGCGCTGCTGTTGTTGCTGCTGGGAGTCGATGGTCATCCCAGAGGGGAAGTCGTAAGACCACTTTTACTACTTCCACCAAGCAATTGACTGTCCAACAGTCCTTTGCGAGGAAGATGAAATATCACAGCAGTCATCCTACTGCAAAGCGGATAACTGAGGCCTTGACATCCTGGGTGGTGAGAAACGTGGTTCCGGTATCCATCATTACTGCAGAGCCAACTAGAGACTTGTTGGAGGTACTGTGTCCCCGGTACCAAATACCATCTAGGTTCCATTTCTCTAGGCAGGCGATACCGAAAATGTACACAGACCTCAGAAAAAGAGTCACCAGTGTCCTAAAAAATGCAGCTGTACCCAATGTCCACTTAACCACGGACATGTGGACAAGTGGAGCAGGGCAGGGTCAGGACTATATGACTGTGACAGCCCACTGGGTAGATGTATGGACTCCCGCCGCAAGAACAGCAGCGGCGGCACCAGTAGCAGCATCTCGCAAACGCCAACTCTTTCCTAGGCAGGCTACGCTTTGTATCACCGGTTTCCAGAATACGCACACAGCTGAAAACCTCTTACGGCAACTGAGGAAGATCATCGCGGAATGGCTTACCCCAATTGGACTCTCCTGTGGATTTGTGGCATCGGACAACGCCAGCAATATTGTGTGTGCATTAAATCTGGGCCAATTCCAGCACGTCCCATGTTTTGCACATACCTTGAATTTGGTGGTGCAGAATTTTTTAAAAAACGACAGGGGCGTGCAAGAGATGCTGTCGGTGGCCAGAAGAATTGCGGGACACTTTCGGCGTACAGGCACCACGTACAGAAAACTGGAGCACCACCAAAAACTACTGAACCTGCCCTGCCATCATCTGAAGCAAGAAGTGGTAACGAGGTGGAATTCAACCCTGTATATGCTTCAGAGGTTGGAGGAGCAGCAAAAGGCCATTCAAGCCTATACAATTGAGCACGATATAGGAGGTGGGATGCACCTGTCTCAAGCGCAGTGGAGAATGATTTCAACGTTGTGCAAGGTTCTGATGCCCTTTGAACTTGCCACACGTGAAGTCAGTTCAGACACTGCCAGCCTGAGTCAGGTCATTCCCCTCATCAGGCTTTTGCAGAAGAAGCTGGAGACATTGAAGGAGGAGCTAACACGGAGCGATTCCGCTAGGCATGTGGGACTTGTGGATGGAGCCCTTAATTCGCTTAGCAAGGATTCACGGGTGGTCAATCTGTTGAAATCAGAGCACTACATTTTGGCCACCGTGCTCGATCCTAGATTTAAAGCCTACCTTGGATCTCTCTTTCCGGCAGACACAAGTCTGCTGGGGTTCAAACACCTGCTGGTGAGTAAATTGTCAAGTCAAGCGGAACGCGACCTGTCAACAACATCTCCTCCTTCACATTCTCCCGCAACTGGGGGTGCGAGGAAAAGGCTCAGAATTCCGAGCCCACCCGCTGGCGGTGATGCAGGGCAGTCTGGAGCGACTGCTGATGCTGACATCTGGTCCGGACTGAAGGACCTGACAACGATTACGGACATGTCGTCTACTGTCACTGCATATGATTCTCTCCCCATTGAAAGAATGGTGGAGGATTATATGAGTGACCGCATCCAAGTAGGCACGTCACACAGTCCGTACTTATACTGGCAGGAAAAAGAGGCAATTTGGAGGCCCTTGCACAAACTGGCTTTATTCTACCTAAGTTGCCCTCCCACAAGTGTGTACTCCGAAAGAGTGTTTAGTGCCGCCGCTCACCTTGTCAGCAATCGGCGTACGAGGTTACATCCAGAAAATGTGGAGAAGATGATGTTCATTAAAATGAATTATAATCAATTCCTCCGTGGAGACATTGACCAGCAGCAATTGCCTCCACAAAGTACACAGGGAGCTGAGATGGTGGATTCCAGTGGGGACGAATTGATAATCTGTGAGGAGGGGGATGTACACGGTGATATATCGGAGGATGATGATGAGGTGGACATCTTGCCTCTGTAGAGCCAGTTTGTGCAAGGAGAGATTAATTGCTTCTTTTTTGGTGGGGGTCCAAACCAACCCGTCATATCAGTCACAGTCGTGTGGCAGACCCTGTCACTGAAATGATGGGTTGGTTAAAGTGTGCATGTCCTGTTTATACAACATAAGGGTGGGTGGGAGGGCCCAAGGACAATTCCATCTTGCACCTCTTTTTTCTTTTCTTTTTCTTTGCGTCATGTGCTGTTTGGGGAGGGTTTTTTGGAAGGGACATCCTGCGTGACACTGCAGTGACACTCCTAGATGGGCCAGGTGTTTGTGTCGGCCACTAGGGTCGCTAATCTTACTCACACAGCTACCTCATTGCGCCTCTTTTTTTCTTTGCGTCATGTGCTGTTTGGGGAGGGTTTTTTGGAAGGGCCATCCTGCGTGACACTGCAGTGCCACTCCTAGATGGGCCCGGTGTTTGTGTCGGCCACTAGGGTCGCTTATCTTACTCACACAGCGACCTCGGTGCAAATTTTAGGACTAAAAATAATATTGTGAGGTGTGAGGTATTCAGAATAGACTGAAAATGAGTGGAAATTATGGTTTTTGAGGTTAATAATACTTTGGGATCAAAATGACCGCCAAATTCTATGATTTAAGCTGTTTTTTAGGTTTTTTGGAAAAAAACACCCGAATCCAAAACACACCCGAATCCGACAAAAAAAATTCGGTGAGGTTTTGCCAAAACGCGGTCGAACCCAAAACACGGCCGCGGAACCGAACCCAAAACCAAAACACAAAACCCGAAAAATTTCCGGCGCTCATCTCTAGAAAATACACGATAGTCCTGTGCAGCATAATGTAACACATGTATAGTGTATAACTCAAGTGCACAGTCTGGAACCGGATACCTAGAGATTAATGTGGGCTCACAGGCAGTGGGGCCCACCAGTGGTTTCCCCTGTACCCCTGTGGGCCAGTCCAACCCTGGATACATGTCATAAAACGTCATTAGCAATGCAACACCACAATATATTGATTTCAGAAAGATCCTTATTACTCCTGTTAGAAACAACCTCACATATCTGGGTTCACTTCTGTGTCTAGACCGATGATATTAGGTGTGTGGTAATGAATCCCTCATCACTATTCAAGCTGAACGGGCAGCTTTCCCTATTAAGTAACCACTGATAGATGCACAAGGTGAGACAAGGACTGCCAACAGGGAGAAGAAAAGGTACACCAGTGGCGGATTTTACCTTTGGGCTGTGGGGCTGCAGCCCCCAGTAAAATCTACCACCCACAGGGATTGACTGGCAGTGGCTTTGACTTCCCATTAAATGCACTCTCTGCTAATCACAGCCAGTCAGTCCGAGGAGTAGGTGTTTTCTCCCCCTGGGACTGCCATTCTGGACTACAATAGTTGAGAGAGCACTTCCCATGGAAAGTCACTCCCCTGCTATACTGTCAGCCCTATCTGGCTTCTATCAGCTGCAGATGATGCAAACCATGGAAGCCAGCCTGTTCAGCAGCGCCGATGTTAAGCCCCACCTTCCACTGCCACCACAGACCTAAGCACCACCTCAATCAGCAGCAGCTCAGGGACTGCAGCCAGGAGGAGATCAGCCAGCCCCTAGAGCCAGACAGGTAAGCAGCCGCCGCTGGTGATCACGTCCACCATGGTTTGCAGCTTCCGTAGAGGAACCCGTTAATAACAGGCCATGCCCACATACCTTTGGCCAATCCCCCGCCATAACCAATTTGCTTCTCTGACAGTAAAAGTATTCAACATAAACCATCAATGATTTGGAATCAACCCTAACCAACCCTACTTGTAAGTTTTACATCCACCTGTCATTAGAAGTTGTTATTATTATTATTATTATTATTATTATCTTTCATTTAGAAGGCACGACAAGGGGTCTGCAGCACCTAACAATGTACTTAACAGGAACAGCATGAATACAAAACATTACAAAACAAGTCAAGGTTTAAAGATTTGCTGCTGTTGTTGGCAGGGAGAAGATGGTATAAGTGAGGGAAGGAAAAGCACAGGAGGGAAGAGGGTCCTGCTCATGAGGGCTTACAATCTAAACAATGAGAATAAGAACTTATCTACAGTATGACAATACTTGAGGCTCCTTGTCTGTTTTTCTAGGGACCATATAACACAGAGAACACAAGTTTGATTTACATTTTGATGTATTAGAGGTGAGAAGGTAGATTTGTTTATTTAACCTTTTAATTTCAATTGTACAGCAACTAATTGTCTTACTGTATATGAATCTTGGTAATGATGAGTTCTGGCATAAAATATTCTTCCATTCAGGTTGGGTATACGTGACCGGCGGTCAGGAGACCGCTGGTCAGCATACATCCGCCGGGATCCTGGCATCGAGATGGCTGGCGAGGGGGAGGGGCAAGCGCAACAAGCCCCTTGCAAGCTCGCTAGCTCGCCACGCTGTGGGCTCGGTTGTGAGCTGCGCTCGCCACAGGTTCTGTTCCCACACTATGGGTGTCGTTGACACCCACGAGTGGGAATAGTCCCTGCTAGTTGGCATGCCGACTGTCGGGATTCTAAGAGGGCGGGCTGTAGGGGGAGGTGTTGTGACCGGCGGTCTCCTGACCGCCAGTCACATAACTACATCCAACATACTCTAATGTTGTGCCATGTTTTCCTGCCTGATAGCTCCTTCCCATGTATATGAATGTGGCGCTAATGGATAGGAGAGTGAAACGGTATTGCATTATTGTTAACCATTGTAAAATGAATGTGAAGTAATTTGATTGGCTTGGCTAGAATATTAAAATATTTCAAAATAATGCACAAAGATATTCAATGTATTACTGTTACAATGTAAAAGAAAAGAAAAATCCTTATAATGTACCTTGCTTTTGGAGAGACAAATGTTCACATAATACAGTACATAGTATGAGTTTATTTATGGGTTCCATCAAAATGTACTTGTCCATAAGTCCCTTATATGCCATCAGACTGCTCTACATGCCCCGTATATGCCATCAGACTCCTCCACATGC
This sequence comes from Pseudophryne corroboree, assembly GCF_028390025.1. Classification (NCBI taxonomy): domain Eukaryota; kingdom Metazoa; phylum Chordata; class Amphibia; order Anura; family Myobatrachidae; genus Pseudophryne; species Pseudophryne corroboree. Next base: position 389,795,074 of record NC_086450.1, read on the forward strand.
CCCTTATATGCCATCAGACTCCACAACATGTCCCATATATGCAATCAGACATCTCCACATGCCCCTTATATGTCATCAGACTCCTCTGCATGCCCTCATATGCCATCAGATACTTACAGGTGTCCAGGCTTGGACTGGCCCACAGGGGTACAGGAGAAACCACCGGTAGGCCCCACTGCCTGGGGGCCCACCTTCTGCTATTGTGCATTTGAATTATACATTATACATATGTTACCTTAGACTGAACTATGGTTTATTTTCTACAGTGCATTGCTGACATTATCATGAAGGCAGCATCTGACTTACTGTATATATTTATGAAGGGGCCCAGACATTGCACTCTCGAATAGTTAGTCAAACCAATGAGATGGCAGACCCCACCCACTCTGCAGACTGGCCACACCCCTAAAAATGGGCCCCTGCCACTCCAATTCCCCGGTGGGCCCTACATGCCCCAGTCCGACACTGCAGGTGTCCCTTATATGGCATATACGCTCTACATGCCCACAACATGGCTGCATCCATGAAGAACCTCAGTGATATGTTACATTCGCATACATAGTGGTTCGGCTTACAAAGCTGCTTTCCCTGTTTTGTGTAGGTAACAGGTGCACTTTCAGTAGGGACTTTTCTGAATTTAGAGGATAGGTTATGCAGGATGTCAAGCATCCTTTTTATATTCTGAGAGTCCTTCAAATTTCACACTTACAATGACATATATCCATATTTACTTTGTATAGAAATACAAGTTTCCCATGTGGATGGAACCTGCTACCCTTCACTACTCTGGAGAAGCTACAGAGGAGAAGCAGACAGGCCAGAATACAATCTGCAAGGTAGGTGAACCTTCAATTAATGACACTGTACTATTAACAGTACCTACAGTATGGTTCTACAGTGTTGTGGAACTACAAAACAGAAAACACATCATACAGGATCTTACCAGAATGCAAGTTGGATCTTGTACAGTATGTAGTTCAAAAATAGCTTCAGAGCCATAGGTTACACTGGTATACAGTCAGCCGCATAATACACTTAGGGGTATATTCAATTGGTGTTGAATTACGGCGTGGATTCGTCAGTTTTTTTATGCGACGCTATTCGACAGCCGAAACCCTCCACCCGGGACCCTGAATTCGACATATTCAATTAAAACCAGATTCGACACGCCCTCGGTCGAAAACGGACCAATCGTCGAATAGTGGGCGGCCTGGATTCGACTTCCCGCCGTTTGGAATCATATACAGGATATAAAAAAATAGGATATATATGTTGGAAAACGCAGGGATTGTCCTAAAAAACGATTCCACAAGAGAGCTGACTGTAATGGCTGCTCATCTCCCTGAAGTCTCAAAAACGGGAGTGAGGAGAGAGGAGTGGCTTTGGAGAAGTGTATCCTGGGTAAACTGTGGAATCATAAGTACATTTCCCTCAGCCGAGTACAGGAAAAAATATTATTTAAAAAAAATCGAATATATAATACTGTGGGTCATAAATAGAAAAACCAAGTAGATAATCACTTCAAATATAAATATATATGCTATTAAAAATCAAAAAAGCACCAAAAAATAAAAGTATTTAAGATTTCTTATCAGCTCACGCCAGAAAAAGTAGGCGCAATGAAATTGACGAAAGTAATGTCGAAAAGCACTGATGTCGAATTGACATTCTTCAATTGAATATACTTTTTCCGAAATGCCGCATTTTTAACATTACAGACATGAAATTGTCGAATAGTCAAAAGTCGAAACTGAAACAACAGGTTTTTAGTCGATAAGTGCCTTATTGAATTGTCGAATCCAATTCTACATGGTTTTTTGGTCGAAAACCCCCCGTTTTCAACAAATTAAGTAATTTGACATCAATTGAATATACACCTTAAACTGTAACTTCTGTCATATTCATACCGTAGCACCTACAAACAATTATATCTTTTTCTGGGTTTGGTATATTACTTTTGACAGTCACCACGTAGACATTCATGACGTCAACATAAGAATTTAAAAAAGGTGAAAATGTCAACAGACAAAATGTTGACATGTTCAGCATGTTGATACTGATACAATGTCGACATGATGATAATGTCAACAAGCCATTTTAAGGTAAACCTAATCCACAAACCTAATGTTGACATTTTTACTATGTTGACATGTCAAGTTGAAATTTGCCCCATGACGGCATTTTCCAGTTGTCGAAATGTTAGATGATGTAGTGATTCTCGACATAGTAAATGCATACCCTCCTCCACCCCCCACCCCCCAGGTAGCCCCAAAATGGACTGAATATATGCTTAATGAATATTTCCCTAACAACCACATACATTTCATAAATAGCATTTTCATTGATTATATAGACCCAGTTCCCCTAACTGGCCACAACATGAAATGAATAGCATGCATGCAGTATGTAATCAATTTGCATTCTTTTAATAAGCTTCCCACATAACATTACCTGTGAATGGACGCGCCCGCGCTGCCTGCGCCCAGCAATCACAGATTGGGTTTTGGTCTCACGGGACCTGGTCAGTAGGGCAGTTCCTCTTGCCAGGGGTTAAAGTGGGGGGGAACGAGGTGGAACTGAGTTCCACCACCTGTAACGGTAGGGGGAACTAGTTCCACCACCTCCATTGCACGCTGTGTAAGTTGGACAGCATTCATCCCTTCCTTAGGTTCCAGTGGCTTCCTTTTCTGACACAGCGTATGTGAGGTCATGCTGTCAGCACTGCTGAAGTGAAGAAGGGCCATGAGAAGCAGGCTCTGTGCATCTTGAAGAAAAGATTAGAGGGGGCTGGAGGGACAAGAGAGGTGGAGAATCTGTTGGAGGGACACAGGTGGTGAGCTGCTGTAGTGACAGAGGCAGAGATGTGCATAAGGGGCACTACTGTGGGCATTATGTGTATAAACGGCATTGCTGTGGTCATTATGTGTAAGGCACTGCAACTGTGGGCATTATGTGTAAGGGGCACTACTACTGTGGGAATTGTGTATAAGGGGCACTATTGTGGGCATTGTAAATAAGGGGCACTACTGTGTGGCATAACGTGTATAAAGGGAACCATTGTGTAGTGCAACGTGAATAAAGGGCACTACTGAGTGATGTAACCATAATAAGGGGCATTACTGTGGTGTAATATGAATCAGGGGCACTAAATGCGGTGTAATGTTAATTAGATTGTGCAACTGTGTGGTGTAATTTGAATTGGGGGTACTATTGTGTAACCACGCTGCTTCTTTGTGAGATCAATGTCCTTTCATAAAGCATGGTAACTAGGGCACTAATTTATATTTTGCAGGGGGGGGGGGGGGGGCGCCGAAAACACTAGCACTGACCTTGGCTCTACTTAATGTGAGGGGAAGGAGGGTAGGTGGCGGGTAAGTGGCTGGCTAAATGAGTTCCACCACCTCTCCAGGACCACTTTAAGCCCTGCCTCTTGCCATCACTAACCGCCTGTTACTGACTTCACCCACTGCGCAGTATGTCTCTGCCACCACTAGGCTCCTACCACGTGGCACCTGAAACCACGTTATTGCTCAGGCTCCTACTACCGGTACCTGAATACTGCTTCTCTTATGTATGCGTTGACACAATGCTGACACACCTCCTGACTGGCGTCGGTTGACCCCTAGTTGCTGACATAGACCAGGTCCAGCACGGCAACTTACTGAGGGTGCAGCTTGGAGAAGAAACCGTCATCTTGAAGGCAAAGATGTTTATTGCTCACAGTCTTAAATTAAACCCTTCCTCCTTGCAGGCATTGCTCAGAGGGGACAGCATACAATGGTTCAGGAGTTCCACATCTCAACATGTCACAGTACACTCTAAGGCCCATATAGATGGGCCGATGCGGGAGAGATGTGTGCTGAGCGAACCGCTCAGCACACATCTCTCCCGCCGCTCAGCACAGCGCGATGTGTGCTGAGCGTGCTGGGGGAGACGGGGGGGCGCTCACTTCACCCAGCGGGTGAAGTGAGCGACCCGCTAGATTGGCCTGCACGGCAGGCCAATCTAGCACCAACGATAGCGATGCGCGGGGCTGCGCATCGCTATCGCTGTTAGGGCTACACACGGAGCGATCTTGCTGAAAATCTAAGCAATCTAGTCAGATTGCTTAGATTATCGCTCCGTGTGTACCCCCCTTAAGACACACAGGCCTCCTTTTTATCTCACTCTAACACACAATACCACAGGAGGTAGTTCCACCCTGGGCCTTTTTAACCAATCAGGCTATCTAAGAAAATATACTGCAAATAAATACAGATTACATTTCAAAAGAGTTAAACAACTTGATAAAGCAATTTCCTTCTTCGATTCCATATACACATTTATACAGCCCAAACAAGTTTTCCATCCCCAGCACAATCTGATTAACATATACCTACCTGTCTCTTTCAGAATGTAAATGTAACTTGATTCTTAATTGCATTTATAAAAAGTGCCACACACAGTAAATTCTAAAAACACAACAATTCTCCAGTTTGTCTCTGAGACACAAAAATACTCCCCTGGACTGCATCTCAAAGAAATTGCTTGTCCAGAGACCCTCTTGCTGGTGCCGGGGTCATCAACATATCACTTCCTATGTGAGGATGTCCCAAGGGCAATTTGTTCCCAAAAGTCAAAGCCTTTTAAATCAGTGTACCCAGTGGTGCAAGTAGATAAAATGTCTTACAGGTACTGTCTGTGCGCGCCCAAAAATGGGTGTGGCCAAATGCCACATGGGGCGTGGCCAATGAAAATGGGGGCGTGGTACACATATGGGGGGAGGGGCAGATACACATATGACCCCAATAGTGCCAGATACACGTTGCCCCACAGTGCCAGATATACATTGCCCCACAGTGCCAGATATACATTGCCCCACAGTGCCAGATACACATTGCCTCACTGGGCCAGATACACAAATGCCCCCAGAGTGCCAGATATACATTGCCTCCAGTGCCAGATACAGAAATGCCCCCACTGTGTCGGCTATACATTGCCCCCCAGTGCCAGATACAGAAATGCCCCCACAGTGCCAGATATGCCCCCAGTGCCAGATACACATGTCCCCAGTGCCAGATATGCCCCCAGTGCCAGATATGCCCCCAGTGCCAGATACACATGTCCCCCCAGTGCCAGATATGCCCCAAGTGCCAGATATGCCCCCAGTGCCAGGTACACATGCCCCCCCCCCTTCCCCTGCTGCTGCTGTCCTGTGTGTGAAGGGAGGAGAGCGCAGCGTGCGCCGGCGCTGAATTAAAGGGAGATACTGAGGGGCAGGAGAGGTGCACGCTGCGCTCCCCTACCCTCGCAGCAGCGGCGGTGAGCAGCAGCGGAGGGGGGGAGGCAGCCAGTCGGAGGTGGGTACGGTGTACCCACGGCTAAATTCTTAAGGGTACACCGTACCCACCCGTACCCGCCCACTTGCACCACTGAATATACCTTAAACATAAGCACATCGTTCATGCGTTTCCACATTTTTCCAACTGCACACAGCGCACTGAATATTTAATGTTAAAACACATTATTAAAGATACATTTAGCCTAAAGCCTAGCGCCGATTATCCATTTAAAATAATGGCGAATATGCCACAAGTTTATCCTGTGTGCCATGCCTTCAGCCACACTAACCATCACACACACCAATCCCCAAGTAACATTTACAACTGCTCCCATCAGTCCTCAACTAACACTCCCCCAACACCAGTCCCCACAAAATAATACACACCCACACATATAGCATTAAGTCCTGCATAATCTCTTCGCACTAGCCTCACATGACATTAAACCACCCACATGATCAAAATCAGTTTCTGTATAATGTTATTTACAGATGGAGCCTTGCTCATCTAGTCTTCTCTGCTGCACCTAGGTGCACCAAGGTTTATTAGCATAAGCCTTTCATCTATAGTTCGCAGCTGCAATACAATACAGAGAGAACAATACAGCAGGGGATTATGTTCGACTACCCTGGCTCAATTAATCCTATTAAAGGGATAGATTAGAAGGGCTCCATCTGTAGCATTCATTTCACACATAGGGCTTAATACATGTGCTGCCTGCTTAACAGTGTTTAGCAGACAGCATACATAACTTTGGGTAAATGTCTTGTACACACCTCAGTCGCATCGCAACTCAGTTAGTGTAACCGGGTGGCAACAGAGTGTTCGTATGCAGGATAAGTATTCCGTGGGATTGTTGTGGACTATTCAGAGGTGGGAGTATTCATAGAACTATATGACTTCAGACATGTCTTTATACCAAGGGCCATGGAGAGGGCTGGTTTAAATGTTTGTTGATAATGATAATGGCTACTTTCACCAGTGTATGGATGGGGCATAGATGCAGCCAACTACGAATACAAGTGGAGATATGGACTTATATCATGCTCATAATGTTTCTTTACCTACCTATCCCCACATTATAGTAATAATCCCGCCCAACACATTTTCCAACTCTCTAATGGAAGTGATGCAGTAGTATAGACATCATAGGTACCGAGATGAGGAAGAGAAAGGAAGGATAACGATGCTTCATGATTCTCCTTCAGGGTAACATCAATACATTACCAAGATGGCCACTGTTTAGTCTTCTCTGCATGCATAATGCCATCTTGTCACTGTGTTAGAGTGCCACATTGGCACACGGACGTGTTCCACTTAGTATTCAGAGACTGCTTGTATATGCACTGCTAGCCTCATACATCACTGCTCTGTATATTCCGCTTATGCTCTGCTCCATTCTGATCCTGAGTGTATGTAACTGTGAGTACGGCCGCTGTACACACATACTTTTGCTCTATAAAACACGCCACTGTTTATGTACTCGGCTGTTTGGTGACATTGAATCTGCTGGTATATACTATTACTCTACTATTACCATTGCCAATAATACACATATATTTCGGAGATCAAAAGAAGGAAGGACTGGAGATGAGTGGATCAGTGTACAGCCACCTAAAAGTGCAGCAATGCCCTCTGGGGCATAATGTTGCTCTAGCACTGTCTAGATCCCATACAGCTTAGGCTGTCCCAGGAAGTTCACTATAGGACAGACTAAGGGGTATACTGTATGCAGGCTTGGACTGGCCCACAGGGGTACAGGAGAAACCACCGGTAGGCCCCACTGCCTGGGGGCCCACCTTCTGCTATTGTGCATTTGAATTATACATTATACATATGTTACCTTAGACTGAACTATGGTTTATTTTCTACAGTGCATTGCTGACATTATCATGAAGGTAGCATCTGACTTACTGTATATATTTATGAAGGGGCCCAGACATTGCACTCTCGAATAGTTAGTCAAACCAATGAGGTGGCAGACCCCACCCACTCTGCAGACTGGCCACACCCCTAAAAATGGGCCCCTACCACTCCAATTCCCCGGTGGGCCCTACATGCCCCAGTCCGACACTGACTGTATGTCACAATGCTCCCCACCCAGATGCCACGGCGTATAACCCTTCTGCAGCTAAGAGGAAGGTGTATGGATTAACAGCCAGGCGTATCCCTCTGTGCCTGTAAAATGACTTGGTTCATCTGACACGCCAACATTTCTTCAATGCCTAAGTTAGATCCATACATACTTCAAACAACCTGTTGCTTTCTTTTCATTAGTATAGATTGGACTTCTGGTCTTATGTCCCTATCTGGAGATTTACAACATGCTGTAGATAAGAGGGGATCCATTTAACAAGGAAGAGTGCCAATGAAGAAGTAAGGGGAGGGACAGTGTAAAACTGCAATGCAGTCGGAGAGGGAGCATATTAAGGAAGTGTTTCTTGTCAGTGTGTAACAGAAGGGGAATATTCCAGCTACAACAAATGTAGACATTAGCCTAATATCTGTGCAGAACCAGCTGCATAAACCTGAGAGATTTAAGGCTTTGGATACAAAACTGACATTTTAAATGGTACACAAAAATGTTTAAAGTGTGCAAGATTATCTTTTACATCCTAATGGCAGAAATTGGGCCAGAACGAGCCAACAGCATCCAAACAGAGCTAACACAAGACAAGTGACTGCAAGGACAAAACTGGCTACAGAGATTAACTTGATTGATGTTGTGATATGGGTTAAGAACAGAGGCGGCTCTAGATGTAGTCCAAAATTCAAATAAAGGAGCCATACCAACTGCCGGAGAGTCTTGGACGGCAGTATTTGGCTGCGTTTGGGGTGGCAGTTGTAGTGGCTCCCATATTTGACTTTTGGACTGCGCTGCAGCCCCAACTCTGGAACCGCCACTGGTTAAGAGTGTAGACAGTCCTCAGAGATGTCAGTGGTGGCTTAATATCCCCAACACAAGGTTACAAAATTACCCAACACAACATTAATGAGGAAGTTCAATGTCAGATGATTTATTCAAAGTGTTGTCAAATTCAACCACCAACAGATTTCTTTTACACCCTATTGTAACAATATGGGGTAATTAGCTTGGTAGAGGGGTGTTTTGGTGCAGTGTTTAGGTGCAAAGTCAGAGTCCACGCACAGTTTTTCAGGTAAATAAATGAAATAGTGCTTTACTGTCAGCATAAAATCAGGACCAAAATAATAAACACCTAGCCCATGCAGGGCAATTAAGTCACTTCTTAGTCCCTCCCTATAAATCAATCTGCAAACACAAAAGTCTCTCAAAGTCTTTCCAGACCTGCCTCACAGGTATAGTTAGCCTGGCCCCGTTTGGCCTCTGGCTACTCACACAAAGTCTCAGTCCTGTTTCCTTGCAGGTGACATACACAGGCTCCAACGCGGTCTTTGGCTTCCTGAAACAGCTCCACAGAACAGAGTCAGAGTTTAGAGGTCTCTCTGCCTCCCTGCAGGTGGAATCTTGGCCACCTGGCCTGTTTGACTGCAGCCCTAGCTGGACTCTGTCTCCATAAGCAGTCCCTACTGACTGCAGCAGTCTGTCACAACTGAGGGCCTGAGCTGATGGGAGGCAGCCTCAGTTGTAGGGGCTGAGATGTAATGGAACCTGGCAGGTTGTATCAGACCCCTAGACATATAGAAGAATTGCCCGAAGGCGTGACCACGACAACCAGGAATAAAAGCCAATGATGTTTATTTATGACAAACTCCATGCATCACAGTAGCAGTAAAAGAACATAAAAATCAGCAGAGAAATAATAATACAGTTCCTGGGTACTACAGGGTGGCAGGGGCCACAGAGCTCTGGTGGTATGAGACAGTTCTTATTATCTGCAAGTTGGAAAGTCCTTACCAGGCTCAACTGTAGCAATGAGGAAAGCCCAGGGTCGTACCAGCTGGTGTTCCAGGGAAAGCTGGACTGCTGTAGATAAAGTGCTGCTGTGGGTACTGGTTAGAACCAGACAGGTGTTGGCACGGAGTGGATACTGGCTGGAACCAGTTAAATAGTAAATAAAGCTTGAGAGCGATGCAATATAGATGAAATGTAGAATTTGAGAACGGAGAAATAATAAGACCGGTGGAGAGAGGTAAACTGCAGAAAGGACACCGGCCCTTTAAGAGAAGCTGTACACTGCTGGAAGCTGGGCTGGAAGCAGGTGATTGTTGTAGCTGGAAACAGGTGAGTCCAGAATGGATCGGAGAGTCAGGCTACACCGCAGATGGAATGCTGGTACACCGGCCCTTTAAGAGAAGCTGTACACTGCTGGAAGCTGGGCTGGAAGCAGGTGATTGTTGTAGCTGGAAACAGGTGAGTCCAGAATGGATCGGAGAGTCAGGCTATACCGCAGATGGAATGCTGGTACACCGGCCCTTTAAGAGAAGCTGTACACTGCTGGAAGCTGGGCTGGAAGCAGGTGATTGTTGTAGCTGGAAACAGGTGAGTCCAGAATGGATCGGAGAGTCAGGCTACACCGCAGATGGAATGCTGGTGCGGGTCTCTATAGCAGAAGTCTGGAGACAGGAGCTGGAACCTGGAAGACAATCACAGGAGAGAGACAAACTGGAACTAGGTTTGACAACCAAAGCACTGACGCCTTCCTTGCTCAGGCACAACCTATTTATACCTGCAGCAAGGAAGGCATTGGCTAGGCAATTATGCAAATTAATAATACTGACAATGGATTGGTAGGAAAGATCAGCTGACAGAATCCAAGATGGCTGCGCCCATGCAGACACTTGGAGGGAAGTTTGGATTGTAATCCATGTGGTCTGGAAAACAGTAATGGCGGCGCCGGCCACCGGAGACAGGAGACGCCAGGCTGACAGATGCACATCCAACCACGCAGACACAGCGGAGGCCGCGGCTGACGTAATCGCCACTCTGAATGCAGAAGCTCAGGGACGGCGGCGGAGGCCGCGGGAGACGCCATGCCAGATGTATAAGGCGTTACTGTGACTGCGTCCAGAGAGACAGGCGAGGATGCGGGAATGTGCACATCAGGATGACAGATGGGATCCGGTCCTGGAGCGCTGAGCCAGCCTTAGGAGGCATCTGATAGGTAAGAAATGGCGTCCAGATACCCGGATCGTGACACAGTCTTCCAGACTGACTTCCTCTGCAGCCACACCTGGACTATCTGACTGTCCTCCAGCCTCACCTGGGCTCTGTGCAAAGGGCAGCCTCTAGGTGTGTTCCCAAACTCCTTTTCTTCTCTGTGTGGGCGGATTCTCAGGGAAGATGCAGCAGTCTCAGCACGTCACTGAATTGAGTTTTCCCCTGTAAGTCAGATTTAGATTCTTGTTATGGGATGGTATTGGTATTTCGGTGTTTGGGACAGAGGCATCCCAACGTGCAGAATCCCAACGCCTAATAGGTAAGTATTCTATCCTCCCCCTTTAGCCCGTAACGCTACCTCCCCACAGCCTAACCCTAACACTTATTGCCTAACCCTAACCCTTACCCCCCGCAGCCTAACCCTAACCCTCCCCACTTAGTACTTAACCCTAACCCTCCCTTTTTATGGCATCGGTATTCTGACTGCAGGCATCCCGAATGCTTATATTCTAACAAGATCACCTTATTATTTTACAGCATAAATAGACCCCACACAATTCATTTCAGATATTCACCTGTCTTGGTAAGAGCACAAATGCTAAATACACTAAAACTTTAGTATTATTACCAGTGCCGGCGCTAACCGCTCAGCAGATTTTCTGCAAAGCAGGGAGGCGACGAGCTTGAGAGGCGCTCTCCCCGCTCTGCTACTCTGCTGACCTCTGTAGGTGCTGTCAGCTGCCACTGTACCTGTCAAACAGTATGACAGGCAGCTCGCCATTATCTAATAAACGTTTCTGAACTTTTACTTTTGTTCCTGATGAAAGAACAATAGTAAGTTGTGAAACGTTGATCACAACAGGGCTGAGAGTCTTTTCATTATAAGTCGCTTGGAGTGTCGCCTCGGCGTATACATGTGTTGACCGTCCTCCAGAGTTGCTTGGAGTGCAGTCTCAGCATGTGTATATATGTATATATATATATATATATATATATACAAAACAGATACTCTCCCTTTTGCGCTATTAAACAGAAAGTGAGAAAGGATTGGGTTTGGGCTGCCAAATTCCACTAAGTCCCTTGTTAGGAGGGACTAAAGAGATACAAATATGTGCCAGTAGAGGAATGGGCGCACTTGGGTTGTTTTTCCACCCAATATTCAATGGGGAAAAACAGCAGTCTCCCTAAGATATTTACTCCTAATTCGTGAGCATAAAACCACATTTAACATGTTCCATGTAAAAATGTATTACAACATAAAAGCAATGATACAAAACGGTATAGTATCTCTTCTTGCAAATAACACCATATAGTACAGAGGACCAGTTGAAATAACTTTGATAGATTCCTCCTTCTCCTTTGACAATTCGGAGATTTGATGTTTATGAACAAATAACCCGACGCGTTTCGTCTTACTGTAAGACTTTATCAGGGGTATGTCTAAAAATATATATAAAATATTATATCAGAATATTATCCTGATTAAAACAATAATATGAGGGAACATGTCAATAAACGAGGAAAAATGCAAGACAGAACTTAAAACATGGGCAAAATAAACAAATATATATATAAATATGTGAGGAAAAAATATACATACACATATGGTATAACATACAAGGAGGATGATCTTAAAATACACCCATGGAAAACAATTATGTGATACAATCTCAGAACAAAGAATTCACAATTATACCAAAGAGAAAGAAAAAGACACATAAAGAGCCCTGTCAATCATGTCAGTTTGGTCTGTAACGACCAGATGCATTATGGGATGTATTTACAATTAAGGTTTTTTTATTACTTATAGTGTATTATAAAAGTTCACTTTAAGGCCATCAATTTTCTCACTTTAATGTTTAATCACTGTAACGATTTCAGCTAGTAACATAGGACTTATTCCAATATTATTTAAGGTTTTTAATACCCCAATCACTGCACTAGGGGAAGTGAGGCCACTTCTGTTTCCTATTTAAGGGTGAGTCTCAGCACACAGCCTCATTACACTGGTTGTGACTTGAAGCTATTGTAGCTACTGGTAAGGTAAGATTCATTATTTATTATTTGTGAGCACCGCGTCCGCTATTAATATATTGAACGGTAGCTCTGAACACACAGCTTCTTATTTGCAGCTTCATAGGTCTGTGTTCAAATAAATGTGGGTCAAAGAGAGCAGGGGCTCCCCCCTCTCCGGCAGCGAGTAAATGCTGGCATTATGCTATAGTCTACTGCACATAACGCCCGCGTTCCAGTGGACATCTCCAGTGCACATGCACAAATTATTTGTGTCTGCAATGCAGGGCCGCCACCGCCGGACTCTAGAGGCGTAAGCAGGGCCGGTTCGAATGCCCTCGGCGTCCCGGGCAGGGAATGGGGGCGTGGCTTACTACAGGGGGCGTGGTCAGTCACGCCCCCTGTACAGCAGAAGCGCCGCTTAAATGCTGAGCGGTGCGCAATGACGTCATCGCGCACCGCACAGCAAAAGGTCCTCTCCGCGAAGGGAAACTAGATGCGTAGTGTCTAGTTCCCTTCGCGGAGAGGACCTTTGCTGTGCGGTGCGTGATGACGTCATCGCGCACCGCTCAGTAATGGTCCTCTTTGCGAAGGGAAACTAGACGCTACGCGTCTAGTTCCCTTCACGGGACCAGAGCCGCAGGAGCCGGGGGGACACAGCGGGCAGCGGAGGGCACAGCAGTGGCGGATCTTGCCATGGTGCAGCGCCCTCCGGATGGCGCCAGCGCCCTCCGGAAGGCGGCGCCCCGGGCAAAAGTACTGCTTGCCCGTGGCAAGATCCGCTACTGGGCGTAAGTATAATATATGGGTGTGTAGTGTGGGGCCCCCCTGGACCGCTTGTGCACTGCGCACACTACACCCATTATAGAAACGCCTATGCACGGGAGATCAGGCCAAGAAGGGGTCAGATTAGCTGACATTGGCAGCATTTCTACACAGTTACAATGGTAATGGCGGCTAATTGAATGGACAATGTTACAGTTACTGTAGATCACTTTCTTGTATACTTTTATACAGTACTAACATTTGTAGCTTGTTATCTTCTGTGTGTCCCCCCTCCTTCTGTATGGTACATCCCGGGCTTTCTGCGCTGCAAAAGTTTAAACCTCGTGGATGTCGTAATGTTTGATTATCTCTCCTGAAGTGCCACTGTAGGGAAGTGCATGGAGTTTATTAAATCATGGAAAGTCATATTTATACTATCATACTAAAACCAGCTGTGAGCGTTCAAATGTAAGCAAGTTAAAATATTGCCATGTAGTGGTATCTGGCTGTGCTCTAATACTGAGATTCAGTTACTAAGCCTGTGGATATGGCACTTCATAATGGTCTTGTTCTCAGGGCCGCGCACTTGAGCAGTCTCCACGGCATGTGTTCCTCAGCACATGCTGTATAATATTATTCCTGTAATACCAAATGAACAGCTTTTAAAAGCTGCACCAAAATGAAACATACATGGGTACGGCTACAGCTATATGATGAATATATATCTGGGAACTGTGAGCCAGAGCTGGCGAAGAAGCCGTTTTATAGCTAATGAAAGTACATTTACAAAAATAAAAACTGAATAGTATATTTAATGCACAACCAATAGGATCATAGTAATACTCGCCATGTGACAATCCTTTTTAAGAATGAGCTTTTTGTTTAAAAATGTTGAAATGGAGGGGGGAAGAAATTGGCATAATCTAGTAACTGAGAGGCGCAGTGTGGGGAAAAGAGGCGTGGCTATCAGGATGTTCTCTGGACAATGGGTTTGGCAAGTGAATTGGGCTGGATACCCAAAGTATCTGTGCCTACAGACTCCAACATTATTACTGGCAGTGCCGTAACTAGATATTTTGGTGCCCTGTGCCAGAAAGTGCGTGCCGGAGCCGCGCATAAAAAATATAGGGGTGTGGCTTTATGGGGAAGGGGCATGGCAGAATAGTGTCCGTTATTCACATCACATCACACCACACATTAGTGTCTGTTATTCACATTACACTGCACAGTAGTGCCCCTTATACACATTACACTGCACAGTAGTGCCCCTTATACACATTACACTGCACAGTAGTGCCCCTTATACACATTACATCACAGAATAGAGCCCCTTATACACATTATGCAAGGTACAGCCCCTTATACACATTACATCACATAATAGAGTCCCTTATACATGTTACGCAAATTACACCTCCTTTTACAGATTACACCAGGTAAAGCCCCTATTCTGCACTCCACAAGAATCAGCAAACCGAATCCTGTGCCCGACACCGGCTCCAGTATAACCCGCCATCCTGATCTGGAAATCACTCTACAGGATAGGAGAGAGCAGGGGTGTAGTACACGGAAGACAGGACACGAAAGAGCGGGGTTGGAGCACATGGAAGACACAGTGTGCGCTTACAACATATACAGCGTGGTCACATACAGCTGCAAACTATTCTGGGATTCCAGATGGTGCATGCATCCACACTGCAAATGCGCAGTAGGCAAGGCACCATCCGTGCACACGTAGTTATGGCCCTGGTTGCTGGTGGTGCCAGTGGTGACAGATTTAAAATGCATGAATTAAATTAATATAGATTGCTGTTTTATTTATTCAGGAGCCTGAATAGAAAATTCAATAAAATATTAGAAATAAATAAACACATTTCAAATATTCGATGCACATTCCTCCCTACATGGTCTTCTCTGTCGGAGGGACAGAATGCTCTACTCCTGGACTTCCCTCTTAATTTATGATTGCCATCACCTGTGCTGAAACACCTTTCTTATTCATTACCCCGTTCAAAACAGGTGCTGGCAATCATAAATGAAGAGAAAAGTCCAGAAGCAAAGCATTTTGGGGCGGATGGAGATGGACGCATAGGCGCGTCCATACGCAGCACTTGTGTCAATCTGGTCTGCGCACGCACCGCTGTGCACATGTGCAACCCTTCTCCTTGCAGCCACATCCAGGAAGGATGCCGCTGCAAGATGATTGCGCTGCCAGGAGTCAATTTTAATTTGATGCGTCCACAGCATCGGGAGGCGGCCCGTCACACATACTGGGCGGCTTTGCCCTGTGCTGGCTGCTTAAGTTTTACACTGCTATTTAGATCTGGAAGGAGAGGGTCATGTTGGCAGGTATGAATGCATGTTCAGGCAGAAAAAAGAGATCATAATCTAGGAAGGTATATTTTACATAGGTTTGCTACATATTTTAAACAATTCAATGTGCATGAGGCAACTTCCCAGCCCATTTATCTACTTAATGTATAGATCCAATTATTTATAGCGCCAACATAATCCTTAGCGTTGTACACCCAGATAATTTTATTCAGGCACATCAGTCCCTGCATTAATGGAGTATATAGTAAGATCTAATTCCCAATAGGCAACGAGAAAGAAAAAACTTGCAGCCCCCGAGGTACAGTACATGCTATACTGACTATTCTGCAACCAATGCTGATCCATCATCATAAAAAACAACAAAGAACTATCCTATTACATCATATGGTGTGTGTGTGTGTGTGTGTGTGTGTGTGTGTATATATCCAGTAGCGGATCTTGCTACGGGCACGCAGGATTTATGCCCGGGGTGCCGCCTTCCAGAGGGCGCCACCGCAGTGGCAAGATCCACTACTGGTGCCCCCAGTGCTCGGTAGATGCGGTGCTGTTTGGTGCGCGATGAAGTAATTGCGCACCGCACTGCATTGTGAGAGCGGCACAAAGACACTAGGGGTCATAATTGACCTCTAGTGTCTATGCAGTGCTATGGGAAAGATGTCATGACATCTCTCCCATAGATCAGAGGAGCTGTGCCGGCGGCTATTTATTTTTAGTAATTTTTTTTTAAAGCGGCGCAACTAGGGGGCACAACTCTACAGGGGGCACAGTACTGGGGGCACAGCTCTACAGGGGGTACAGTACTGGGAGCATGGTGCAACTAGGGGGCACAACTCTACAGGGGGCACAACTCTACAGGGGAGCATAACTGACCACGCCCCTTCTCCGCAAAGCCACGCCCCTATTTTTTCATCCGGGGCTCCACAAAGTCTAGATCCGGCCCTGTATATATACATACATATGCACTGCTTCACTTGTCCCTTTAAAGTTTAAACGTAACTAGCTCACTTTGGGGTATCAGGTCCAAACTGCGCATGCGTATGCACCGCAATGCGCAGTCGCATCGCACGGTTACTAACTGAGGAAGCCGCCGATGCTGATAGGCGGAGAAACGCGTCTTTTCTATCCGTCATACCTGTGATCGCTGCGAGACGACTGCTGTGCTGGGAAGGAACCTATGGTCTCCGGATAAGGCTTTGGATAAAGGTATTTGGCACCAGAAGCCGGGAGCTTGGTAGAATGAAACCCAGGAGTGATTGCGGTAAAGATGGGATTTTAACATGTTTTAAACATCTGCTGAGACACTTTATTAACTCTGCTGCCTTGAGATAAGTTAGTCTATGCATGCATGTCTAACTAACTAATCAAATACTAACCGATTGTGGTTGTGCACAAAACCAACATTGATTCTACAGGAGTAAGGAAACAGCTATCTGAATATCTTCACGTTATATGAACTGTTGGAAGCAAATAGTATCAATATACAACTTGGTTTTAAACAAGTGATTCTTCTGATACAAAAGTGTCAGTGAAGTACAAATTCCTATTTGGAGTGGAATAGAGACATTTTAACATCTGAATAATAGTTGCTATACTTTGTATCATTGAAGTAAACACTAAGTTGTTATATTCTATAATATCCAAGTGAAACAGTGGGGTAAATTTACTAAGGTCCCGATTTTGACCGAGATGCCGTTTTTTCTTCAAAGTGTCATCTCGGTCATTTACTAAACTTAAATCACGGCAGTGATGAGGGCATTCGTATTTTTTTGGAAGGTCATCCAAAAAAATACGAATGAATACACCATCGGTCAAAACGCGGCTGTTTAAGTATGAATCTTGGTCATTTACTAAGAAGTGCAAAGCAAAAAAAAAACCACTGCCGTGAAAAATTACAACTCGTAAAAAAGTGGAAAAAAAAACCAGACCTGCTTTTTATATCCGTGATTGGATAGGCATGCACGGATCCATGAGATCCGTGCATGTATATCAGTGGGAAGGGGTGGGAAAGTGGTTATTTTTTTAAAAAAAATTGCGTGGGGTCCCCCCTCCTAAGCATAACCAGCCTCGGGCTCTTTGAGACGATCCTGGTTGCAGAAATATGGGGAAAAAATTAACAGGGGTTCCCCCATATTTAAGCAACCAGCATCGGGCTCTGCGCCTGGTCCTGGTTCCAAAAATACGGGGGACAAAAAGAGTAGGGGTCCCCCGTATTTTTAAAACCAGCACCGGGCTCCACTAGCTGGACAGATAATGCCATAGCCGGGGGTCACTTTTATATAGTGCCCTGCGGCCGTGGCATCAAAAATCCAACTAGTCACCCCTGGCCGGGGTACCCTGGGGGAGTGGGGACCCCTTCAATCAAGGGGTCCCCCCCCCCAGCCACCCAAGGGCCAGGGGTGAAGCCCGAGGCTGTCCCCCCCATCCAATGGGCTGCGGATGGGGGGCTGATAGCCTTTGTTTAAAATGAAAAGATATTGTTTTTAGTAGCAGTACTACAAGTCCCAGCAAGCCTCCCCCGCATGCTGGTACTTGGAGAACCACAAGTACCAGCATGCGGCGGAAAAATGGGCCCGCTGGTACCTGTAGTACTATTACTTAAAAAATACCCAAAAAAACACAAGACACACACACCTTGAAAGTAAAGATTTATTACATACATCCACACAAACATACATACATACTTACCTTATGTTCACACGCAGGTCGGTCCTCTTCTCCAGTAGAATCCAAGGGGTACCTGTTGAAAAAATTCTACTCACCAGATCCAGGGTCCCAGGCTCCTCGTAGCATCCTTTTGTAATCCACGTACTTGAATAAAATAACAAAACGGAGACCCGAGCCACGAACTGAAAGGGGCCCCATGTTTTCACATGGGACTCCTTTCCCCGAATGCCAGAAACCCACTCTGACTTCTGTCTAAGTGGGTTTCTTCAGCCAATCAGGGAGCGCCACGTTGTAGCACTCTCCTGATCGGCTGTGTGCTCCTGTACTGAGTGACAGGCGGCACACGGCAGTGTTACAATGTAGCGCCTATGCGCTCCATTGTAACCAATGGTGGGAACTTTCTGCCCTGCGGTTGACCTAAAGTGACGTCACCGCTGAGCAGAAAGTTCCCACCATTGGTTACAATGGAGCGCATAGGCGCTACATTGTAACACTGCCGTGTGCCGCCTGTCACTCAGTACAGGAGCACACAGCCGATCAGGAGAGTGCTACAACGTGGCGCTCCCTGATTGGCTGAAGAAACCCACTTAGACAGAAGTCAGAGTGGGTTTCTGGCATTCGGGGAAAGGAGTCCCATGTGAAAACATGGGGCCCCTTTCAGTTCGTGGCTCGGGTCTCCGTTTTGTTATTTTATTCAAGTAAGTGGATTACAAAAGGATGCTACGAGGAGCCTGGGACCCTGGATCTGGTGAGTAGATTTTTTTCAACAGGTACCCCTTGGATTCTACTGGAGAAGAGGACCGACCTGCGTGTGAACATAAGGTAAGTATGTATGTATGTTTGTGTGGATGTATGTAATAAATCTTTACTTTCAAGGTGTGTGTGTCTTGTGTTTTTTGGGGTATTTTTTTAGTAATAGTACTACAGGTACCAGCGGGCCCATTTTTCCGCCGCATGCTGGTACTTGTGGTTCTCCAAGTACCAGCATGCGGGGGAGGCTTGCTGGGACTTGTAGTACTGCTACTAAAAACAATATCTTTTCATTTTGACAAAAGGCTATCAGCCCCCCATCCGCAGCCAATTGGATGGGGGGGACAGCCTCGGGCTTCACCCCTGGCCCTTGGGTGGCTGGGGGGGGACCCCTTGATTGAAGGGGTCCCCACTCCCCCAGGGTACCCCGGCCAGGGGTGACTAGTTGGATTTTTGATGCCACGGCCGCAGGGCACTATATAAAAGTGACCCCCGGCTGTGGCATTATCTGTCCAGCTAGTGGAGCCCGGTGCTGGTTTTAAAAATACGGGGGACCCCTACTCTTTTTGTCCCCCGTATTTTTGGAACCAGGACCAGGCGCAGAGCCCGATGCTGGTTGCTTAAATATGGGGGAACCCCTGTCATTTTTCCCCCCATATTTTTGCAACCAGGATCGGCTCAAAGAGCCCGAGGCTGGTTATGCTTAGGAGGGGGGACCCCACGCATTTTTTTTTTGTGATTTTACAGGGTTTAATTTAAAAAAAAAAAAAAATGAACCCCAGCACGGATCACACAGATCCGGCTGAGATTCATTTTTAAAAAGTCGGCAGTGTTTTGCTAATCACTGCCGTAAAAATTAAAAAAAAAACACGAATGACATCGACATCGGAACAAAAGAAAAATCCGAATACGACAGCTTAGTAAATTAGTCGTAGTAAATTCAAAAAGTTGCAGTTTTACACTTTCGATGTCATTCGTGATTGAACTTTGACCTGAAACGGGAAAATACGAATCTTAGTAAATTTACCCCAGTGTGAGGTGATTGATTAAAGCTGGATGTTCTGTGCAGCAAGGGAGTATTAAGTGATATAAAGAACAGAGAATTATCACTAATCATGCTGTGATTGTTTCATTTATTAGGCCATTATTTTAGACTTAAATTTTATAATTGCATGCAATTAGCCTTAGAGATGAGAATGTTATTTATTTAAAGCTAAATGATAATAGAATAACTAAATAAATAAATTAGTATTTTAATAAGAAATCTGCTAGCGCTGTCTGTGTTTTTTGTTCTTTTTGCGGTTACAAAGCAGATCGCCGCTCAGCGATGGGTTTGTGCGACGGATCTGTTCGCACAGGCGATCGCAAGGAGATTGACAGGAAGAAGGCGTCTGTGGGTGGCAACTGACCATTTTCAAGGAGTGTCTGGAAAAACGCAGGCGTGTCCAAGCGTTTGCAGGGAGGGTTCCTGACGTCAATTTCAGTCTCAGATAGGCTGATGTGATCGCAGTGGCTGAGTAAGTCCTGGGCTACTCAGAGACTGCAGAAAGGGGGTCATTCCGAGTTGATCGTAGCCCT
Source organism: Pseudophryne corroboree (assembly GCF_028390025.1). Taxonomy (NCBI): domain Eukaryota; kingdom Metazoa; phylum Chordata; class Amphibia; order Anura; family Myobatrachidae; genus Pseudophryne; species Pseudophryne corroboree. The sequence continues at coordinate 389,815,579 of NC_086450.1, forward strand.
GTAAAATTTTGCAGGCTACGATCATGCCCATAGACATGTGGGGGGACGCCAAGAACAGGGCTATCCCGCCCCGCATGTCAGTGCCAGCCGCAGAAGTGCAAAAGCAAAGCGGCGATGCTTTTGCACTTTAGGAGTAGCTCCCGGCCAGCGCAGCTTTAGCGTGCTGGCCAGGAGCTACTCGCCCCCCCCCCCCTTTCCCCCCCGCCCAGCGACTGCCTCTGCCTGTCAATCAGGCAGAGGCGATCGTACTGCAGCGACGGCCTTCGGCCGTCTGGTATGCGCCGGCGCACTGCGGCACCAGCGCATGCACAGTTCTGACCCGATCGCACCGCTGCAATAAACTGCAGCGTGCGATCGGGTGAGAATGACCCCCAAAATCTGTTTGTACAACTCTGCTACACATGCATTCGCACACTTGCACAGCTAAAATACACTCCCCCTGTAGGTGGTGACTATCTGATCGCAGCAGTGCAAAAATCGCCTGCTAGCGATCAGGTCTGAATTACCCCCTAGGCCCTTAAGACTTTGTTAACTACATAGCATGAATGGCTTCTTAAAATTGTGCAGGTTTAAAATGTTTTGGGAAAACCAGTCATCGCAATCACAAGCTGAATACTGAAACGGATGGGAACCCATGACTTAATGACTGCACACAGTATCCAGTACAATTGCACAAAGTCATAAATATTTATCTGCACTGCGGTTCCTTTAGAATCATTCAATATGTAAGGATGGCTCCTGCATGATTTACACGCATATGAATTATATGTAAATGGAGGGAGAGCTCATCCTGTCATTTAACATCAAATGGAAATCACTTGTTCCTTTCCTCTACACACCTACTACTTATCTCAGTTCTCGCACAGGCAACGGCGCAGGGTGGGGTTCTGTAAAACGTGAAAGGAGAATCGCAATTAAGAGGCACAATTGCTACGGTCTATATTTCCTTCTGGTTTTATCCCTGCAGATTGTTCCCTCGTCCTGACATTTGTGACGGGTTCTGTATAAATTTCTGTGACTTTCTATTGCTGGGGATTTTTCAAGTAGCCGCAATCTTTGACTACTGTAGATCAGCGTTGAATGTATAATATACTATTTTTCTATTCCATTGACAGTTTTTATTGATCCCAGTAATGCATAAAAATGTGTAATGTTTTCAGCCAATCCCAGATTTAATGGGATGAATCTCTTGCCAATTGTTCTAGGAAATGTTTTGGGGTTTTTTCAAGGTTTTTACACTTTTACACATTTAGCGGCATGCGCTTAGTCTCTCACTTGTATGTAAATGGATTTCTTTCAGCAGTAATGCACTCCCTTATAACAGCGTAACAGAATCCTGATTCTCTCTTTATGAATAACCTTTACATGAACCATACTTAGGAGTTCAGTATGAATTACCGACATTCGGGATGCCGCCCGTCAGTATACCGACAACGGCATCCCGGCCGCCATTATGCCAGGATGCCGATCACCTTGTGAGATCGCTGCACTCGCCACAAGTCCTATTCTCACTCTATGGGGCAGATGTAATAACCTGGAGAAGGCATAAGGAAGTGATAAACCAGTGATATGTGCAAGGTGATAAACACACCAGCCAATCAGCTCCCATATGTAAATTAACAGTTAGGAGCTGATTGGCTGGTACATTACTTAACACTGCTTTATCACTGCCTTATGCCTTCTCCAGGTTAATACATCTGCCCCTATGGGTGTTATGGACACCCACAAGTGGGAATAGACCCTGTGAGCCGGGATTCCATTGTCAGCAGTCGGGATTGTGGTGTCGGTATCCTGACCGCCAGGATCCCGACTGCCGGCAATTTAACTGTATCCCATACTTAGGGGTAGATTTACTAAATCTTCTAAACGTGGTGGTGCCCATAGTAACCAGTCAAATTCTGTATATAATTTAATAGAATGCTATATAGAAATGATAGCTAAATTCTGATTTAATGACTGATTGATTGACTGATTGATTGATTGATTGATTGATTGATTGATTGGTTGCTATTGGCAACACTACCACTTGTCTGTTTTGGAAGCTTTAGTAAATCTACCCTGAGAGCAGATGTTCTAAAATGCAGTCCTCAAGGCACACTAACGGTCCAGGTCTTAGGTATATCCATGGCTCAGCACGGATGGTTAAATCAGATTGACTGAGGTACTCATTAAGTCACCTGTGACCACGCATGGATATACCTAAAACCTGGACCATTAGGTTGCCTTGAGGACCGTGTTTGGGAATCTCTGCCCTAGAGGCTGATGCATAGTTGAATTTGTCTGTATTATTTTTATTTTTATGTTTGAACATGTTGTCATATCTGTCTACTGCCTTAATAAAAACAGTATAAATAGAATGTGTCTGTATTCAGTGGTATATGCAGCATTACGCACCTCTGCATCCAAGCCATCCCTATTGGTACACTTGCAGGGTTCACTAAAGTGGACGGTAGTAGGTTTAGGGGAAGCTTGGAGAAAGTTGACTTCACTGAAAGGGTAGTGGCTAGGTGTTATTGCATACCACCAGAAAGGGGGAGGCTAAACCAGTATGTAAAATGATGTATAGGATAGACATAACGCTATCATACATCTGCTGGAAAAGATAAAGAGGAAAAATAAGAGGACTGGATATAGATTGTCCTCATCTGCTGTCAAAGGGATACGGTCGTTACGTCGACACAGCTTAGGTTGACAGTCATTAGGTCGACCACTGAAGGTCAGCATGCATTAGGTAGACATGGTCAATAGGTCGACATGGTCATTAGGTTGACATGTACTAGGTCAACAGGTTGACATGAGTTTTTCAATTTTTTTTAATGTTTTGGATTTCTCCATACTTAACGATCCACGTGGACTATGATTGGAACGGTAAACAGTGCCGAGCAAAGCGAGGCACCTTGGCCGAAGCACGAGCCATGCGAGGGGACACGGTGCACTAATTGGGGTTCCCCGTCACTTTACGAAGAAAACAACGCCAAAACCAGTCAAAAAACCCATGTCGACCTTTTGACTTGTCGTCCTACTACATGTCGACCTAATGACCATGTTGACCTATTGTCCCTGTCAACCTTCGATGGTCGACCTAATGACTGTTGACTTAAGTTGAGTCGACCCAATGACCCATACCCCTGTCAAATTCTAGTTTACTGCATGGTAAGCACATGCACTAAAAATACAGGTGGCAATGCGCTAAAATCATTAAATGAGTGACCCAACACTGAGTCCAGTCCTCTATCATAATGGCTCAACAGCCTGCAGTTTCTTACCTTTGAAGCTGTGCTATGACTGCTGTTCTACCATGTTGGTAGTTGGCGGGGGGGGTGGCACTAGTTATTGATCTTATAGGAGAATTCTGCTACACCACCCATCCACATTAGGTAAGATGCGAGGGGCTGGCCAGTGCAAGGCTTGTTTGGAGGGTATGACTAGGGAACCCAGAATACATGCATCTGCCCTGATAGCACATACTGCATTTTGTACTTTGAAATATTAATTGAAAGCAGGGGCGGATCCAGAAGAAAATGATAGGGGGGGCACCATGGAAGGGGAAGTACATTTGCGTGCGGCTTCGGTGCATGTGAGGTGGCGCTTCTTATACAATGCCCACATTTGTAGCGCTCATTATGCAATGTCCACTGTACTGGTAGTGCCCCTTATATAGACCCCATAGTAGTGGTGCCCCTTGTGCAATGCCCGTATTGCCCCCAGTAGTAATGTTGCCTGTAGTAATGCCCGCAGTCATTTAGTGAGTGTGGCCAATTAAAATGCGACGTGATACACAGACATATGCCCCCAATAGTGCAGTGCCAAATCCACAATTGCACTCACAGTGCCAGATCCACAATTGCCCCCACAGTGCCAGATCCACAAATGCGCCCACAGTGCAAGATCCAAAAATGCCCCCACAGTGCCAGATCCACAAATGCCCCCACAGTGCCAGATCCAAAAATGCCCCCACAGTGCCAGATCCACAAATGCCCCCACAGTGCCAGATCCACAAATGCCCCCACAGTACCAGATCCAAAAATGCCCCCACAGTGCCAGATCCAAAAATGCCCCTACAGTGCCAGGTATACAAATGCCCCCACAGTGCCAGGTAAACAATTTCCCCCACAGTGCCAGGTATACAATAGCCCTCACAGTGCCAGGTATACAAATGCCCCCACAGCAGGTATACAAATGCCCCCACAGCAGTTCTGCAGCTGCTTACCGCTGCTGCTGCTTCTCTGCCCGGCTCTGAGGGTGTCAGGAGGAGAGCGCGGCTATGTCTGGCGGCGTGCAGGACTTCAAACTAGCCGCCAGTTCGTGAGCCAATCAGAGCTCGCGGACCGGCGGCTCCTGATTGGCTGCCGGTCCGTGAGCTCTGATTGACTCACGAACCGGCGGCTGGTTTGAAGTCCGCAACACGCCGCCAGATAGCCGCGCTCTCCTCCTGACAGCTGAGACACGCTGCTGCTGGACTGAACGGCAGCGTGTCTCAGTGACACAAGCGGGGGGGGGGGGGGATGGATGGGGCCACAAATGACAGGGGGGGAACGGGCCCGAGTGCCCCCCCCCCCCCCCCCCCCTGGATCCGCCACTGATTGAAAGTAATATTGTAGTAACCAGTGGGAATAAAAAAATATGTGGGCACTTGTGTTTTCACTGAGCATTATAGGGCACCAGTGTCTGGTACACTCTGGAAAAGATTACGGTGGGAGGATTTGCTACCAGTAGGCCTCCTTTAAGCAGTTAATGTGCAGCCTTTTAGAATATGATTGTATCACTGAGATAATGTTTAATTTACACAATAGTTTCGGATATTATATATTATAAACATTAGATGGTTGTAAATGGTTTCATTAAGAGGCATATCACAAATAGTTAAACAATTATTTTAAAAGCTGCACATAAAAAGAGTCTTATTCTGGCTTCTTTCTGTCCACCTGAAATTAAATGATCTATTACAATAATTTCACAGCACCAGGTTTCATAAATTTACGCATTGTGTGTAACGTAAATTTATTTACTCTCCGGGCGGAATATCAGCAATTCATTAAACATTTAAATGTTCCAAAATACTTCGTTATTTGTTTATAAGCAACCCAATTATTAAGAGAGAATTCAAACTACATTCTTAATTGTTCTTTTAGATATTTATGAAAGTCTATGTTAACAAAGCACAAATATATAAAAAAAACCTAAATATTAATTTCATACATGTGAATAATACATGTGAGTAGTGAAACTATACAATGAAGGGATGTTTCCTGCACTGTAATTATGCATGAGTTTACTTGTTCAAGAATCTACAGTAGTTTGTTCTTTAACCAAGTCATTTTCTCTCAAATAAATATTTCTAGAAGATAAAGTGTAAAGCCGGATACACACTAGCTGATGTGTGTACCCGACGATATTGGCTGTGGCGGGGCCCTGGCGGGGTACCAGCATCGGCAAGTGCATACACACTTGCCGATGCCGGCGTGAAGGGAGTGACAGGATCGTTAACGAGGTCCTCCCTCGCCTGGACTGTTCAGAAGAGGGGGGGGGGGGGGTCGTTAACCGTGCATCGTTAACGATATTGAGTGTACACACTAGACAAGATAGTAAAAGATATCGCTCGGAATGGCCCTTCTGCGATATCTTTAACTTTCTCGTCTAGTGTGTATGGGGCTTAACTCTCTGTGATGTCTTGAACTACTATTTCATTGTTTAATCATTCTATCCTGTGCTTAGAAGATCTACCACATTATCCTGGGCTCGGAAAGTCTGCCACTGTACACGGGGTTTGGGACTTCTATCACTCTATCATAGGCTCAGGAGGACTAACACTCTGGGCTGGATGTAATGATGCCCCAGTTTGGAGGCCGTGCGGGATGCCGTCTGAACTCGGATGTTTTTTTTAAAGGGGCAATCACTTACAAGGCAAAACCATTTCTTGTAAGTGATTGCACCTTTAAAAAAAACGTCCTCTATTTCTTCCTCTAGAGATCAGGTTGTGCACTAATGATACATTAAACTGCACAGGACTATAATGTATTTTCTACAGTGCATTCAAGTTATTAATCTGGTACATTATCATGCATGCGCTAGCATTATTTAATATATATATATATATATATATATATATTTATCAAGGGCTTCAGACCATGCACTCCCTAATGGTCAGCCAACCCTCTTTGAAGACTGGCCACACACCTAAGCATGGACTCCTATTTTGGTCTTTATGGCTCCCAAAGTCTTTTCTGCACGGGGTCCCCCAAAACCTTAATCGAACTCTGCCCTGCAGCAGGGCTAACCGGAAGATGACGCTAGTGACCGCAGGAGCGCACAAATTGGCAGCACACAGTACACGATGTAGACGATTTATTGTGGCAAAACAGCAAATTGTCCCAACATCGCTGTATGTACCCGGCTTTAGCATCTCTTCAGTAAGCATGTGCTTTCACGTTGCCATAGATCTCAGAATTGGTGAGATAAAAAAAATACTGTAAAGAGTTCGTAGTAAAATATAGTATATTTTTAAAAAAAATTGTAAAAAGTTTTGTGCATTTTTTTTTCTGAATCCCTGTATTTTTTCCGAGTTGGATAGGGTTCTGAAGTTGAAGTCCAAGGACAGTTGTCCCCTCCATAACGTTATGAATTAGAATTACTAGACCTATATTAAATGCAGAATAAAGATTCTTCCAAAGTTACTGAGAATTGTAATAGAGAATCGGCTTCCCAATCAGACACAACATATTCTAGAAGCATAGTCTGTTTGTAAACCCATCCCACGTTCTCCGAGTGAGATCGCTCAAAACCACATTAAAAGAAGACTACAGAAATAGGAGAGCCATTTATCTTATGATTTATGCTGGAGCGTAGCCTGGGAAGAACATTCCTATATCAGAGGAAGGGTTATTTACACCAAGAGAGGAAATATTCCAGCACATGTTGTACTCGTATTAAAGGATTTAGGATTAGAACGCTCGCCATTTGGAACCAAATTCAAAGAGACAGATGTAGCCAAGCCTGGTTATCGAAATTGGGTTGGAAGCCTTAAAGTCTCAAACGGGCTTCTGATAGCATATGTCACTTTGCTTGGTCCCCTTAGCATCATAGCAAGGTTTAATTGGAGGGCAGAAGTAGCCACTGTGTATTTAGTGCAAATGTTTTATGGCCCAAGACTTGCATGTAATACATTTTTTATTTTAATTGACTTAATAATTGTGAAACATTATTTTCAGATATCTTTGTGTGTATGTGTCTATTTGTCAGGTCCTGTGCGACTCTGCTAGCACCGGGTGTCTTTTTAGCATATTATTACCTGAAAATGTGTCTTAATCACAATTCGATGCAACTGAGACACATTTCTTAGCACTAGTAGACTGTGTTGATTAATTAAATATGTATAGTCTGTATATGAAGCACAACGGAATTTGGTGTGGAAAGAATCTGCGGCCGCTACATCATAGCACTTTGTATAAAGATTCAGACTCAGGGGTCTATTTACTAAGCCTTTGAGAGATAAAGTGGATGGAGATAAAGTACCAACCAATCAGCTTCAACTGCCATGGTATAGTCTGTGTTTAGCTGGTTTGGACTGAGTGTGGGTGGATTGAGGTAGGGCTTATTTTGTTATGCAGTATGCAATGGTAAGGTCACCACACAATGGATTCAACCAGACAACCTCACATGCAGACTGGAAGCAGGTCCAGTTCTAGTCTATACATGTATTATGCCTATTAAAGCTTGAAAGTCTCCGATGACATCTGCTGTCGACAGACTTTTCTATTTTACCATTAGTGTTTTCACTAAAAGAAAAGAAAAGTGGTGCGACCAGTAGTAGTTTTTTCTTGAAGAAAATCCCATTTACAAAAAGAAATGGATTTTATATTATTATTATAATTATTATTATTATTATTATTATTATTATTATTATTATTATACTATTTTATACTATTTTGCTCTACATTCTATATGTAATTTATTCCAATAAAAAAAAAAATATATATATATATATATAATTTTTTATATTTTTTTTAAACTGTAATTTTTATTTTTCAAAATCTTAACAAAAATCAGGATTCCACCGGATCGAATTTTGTTTCTGTTCTACATCTGAAATTTCCCAGTATAACAACAATTCCATTTATTCCCCATTGACTTCTAGAATAGCAGTTTTTAGAATGTAATAAATAACCATTTGTTCAGGGAAATGTTTAGGGCATTACCGGTAGGCATAGGAGCAGGGACATAACCATTGGTCAGCCAGAATGGTGCCCACTAGGTGGCGCTGGTTGTGATGGGGGCACCAACCTGCTAAACCACCTACAAATTTTAACCACAGGGATGAATGTGATTGTTACCTCCCAACACCAGGGAAAGCTCCCTGCAAATTACTCCAGCCTTGTTTTTCGGTCCAAGCTGTTGGGTCTGGGATTTGTCATGAGCGCAGTCACTTTGCCGGGGCCACCCATACCTCTAGATTAGGTAAGAAAAAATAAGAATTTACTTACCGATAATTCTATTTCTCGGAGTCCGTAGTGGATGCTGGGGTTCCTGAAAGGACCATGGGGAATAGCGGCTCCGCAGGAGACAGGGCACAAAAAGTAAAGCTTTAGGATCAGGTGGTGTGCACTGGCTCCTCCCCCTATGACCCTCCTCCAAGCCTCAGTTAGGATACTGTGCCCGGACGAGCGTACACAATAAGGAAGGATTTTGAATCCCGGGTAAGACTCATACCAGCCACACCAATCACACTGTACAACCTGTGATCTGAACCCAGTTAACAGTATGATAACAGCGGAGCCTCTGAAAGATGGCTCACAACAATAATAACCCGATTTTTTGTAACTATGTACAAGTAATGCAGATAATCCGCACTTGGGATGGGCGCCCAGCATCCACTACGGACTCCGAGAAATAGAATTATCGGTAAGTAAATTCTTATTTTCTCTATCGTCCTAGTGGATGCTGGGGTTCCTGAAAGGACCATGGGGATTATACCAAAGCTCCCAAACGGGCGGGAGAGTGCGGATGACTCTGCAGCACCGAATGAGAGAACTCCAGGTCCTCCTCAGCCAGGGTATCAAATTTGTAGAATTTTGCAAACGTGTTTGCCCCTGACCAAGTAGCAGCTCGGCAAAGTTGTAATGCCGAGACCCCTCGGGCAGCCGCCCAAGATGAGCCCACCTTCCTTGTGGAATGGGCATTTACATATTTTGGCTGTGGCAGGCCTGCCACAGAATGTGCAAGCTGAATTGTATTACACATCCAACTAGCAATAGTCTGCTTAGAAGCAAGAGCACCCAGTTTGTTGGGTGCATACAGGATAACAGCAAGTCAGTTTTCCTGACTCCAGCCGTCCTGGAACCTATACTTTCAGGGCCCTGACAACATCCAGCAACTTGGAGTCCTCCAAGTCCCTAGTAGGCGCAAGGCACCACAATAAGCTGGTTCAGGTGAAACACTGACACCAACTTAGGGAGAGAACTGGGGACGAGTCCGCAGCTCTGCTCTGTCCGAATGGACAAACAGATATGGGCTTTTTTGAGAAAAAAAAACCCACCAATTTGACACTCGCCTGGCCCAGGCCAGGGCCAAGAGCATGGTCACTTTTCATGTGAGATGCTTCAAATCCACAGATTTGACTGGTTTTAAACCAATGTGATTTGAGGAATCCCAGAACTACGTTGAGATCCCACAGTGCCACTGGAGGCACAAAAGGGGGTTGTATATGCAATACTCCCTTGACAAACTTCTGGACTTCAGGAACTGAAGCCAATTCTTTCTGGAAGAAAATCGACAGGGCCGAAATTTGAACCTTAATGGGCCCCAATTTGAGGCCCATAGACACTCCTGTTTGCAGGAAATGCAGGAATCGACCGAGTTGAAATTTCTTCGTGGGGCCTTCCTGGCCTCACACCACGCAACATATTTTCGCCACATGTGGTGATAATGTTGTGCGGTCACCTCCTTCCTGGCTTTGACCAGGGTAGGAATGACCTCTTCCGGAATGCCTTTTTCCCTTAGGATCCGGCGTTCCACCGCCATGCCGTCAAACGCAGCTGCGGTAAGTCTTGGAACAGACATGGTACTTGCTGAAGCAAGTCCCTTCTTAGCGGCAGAGGCCATAAGTCCTCTGTGAGCATCTCTTGAAGTTCCGGGTACCAAGTCCTTCTTGGCCAATCCGGAGCCATGAGTATAGTTCTTACTCCTCTACGTCTTATAATTCTCAGTACCTTAGGTATGAGAAGCAGAGTAGGGAACACATACACCGACTGGTACACCCACGGTGTTACCAGAACGTCCACAGCTATTGCCTGAGGGTCTCTTGACCTGGCGCAATACCTGTCCCGTTTTTTGTTCAGACGGGACGCCATCATGTCCACCTTGGTATTTCCCAACGGTTCACAATCATGTGGAAAAAACTTCCCGATGAAGTTTCCACTCTCCCGGGTGGAGGTCGTGCCTGCTGAGGAAGTCTGCTTCCCAGTTTCCACTCCCGGAATGAAACACTGCTGACAGTGCTATCACATGATTTTCCGCCCAGCGAAAAGTCCTTGCAGTTTTTGCCATTGCCCTCCTGCTTCTTGTGCCGCCCTGTCTGTTTACGTGGGCGACTGCCGTGATGTTTTTCCCACTGGATCAATACCGGCTGACCTTGAAGCAGAGGTCTTGCTAAGCTTAGAGCATTATAAATTTACCCTTAGCTCCAGTATATTTATGTGGAGAAAAGTCTCCAGACTTGATCACACTCCCTGGAAATTTTTTCCTTGTGTGACTGCTCCCCAGCCTCTCGGGCTGGCCTCCGTGGTCACCAGCATCCAATCCTGAATGCCGAATCTGCGGCCCTCTAGAAGATGAGCACTCTGTAACCACCACAGGAGAGACACCCTTGTCCTTGGATATAGGGTTATCCGCTGATGCATCTGAAGATGCGATCCGGACCATTTGTCCAGCAGATCCCACTGAAAAGTTCTTGCGTGAAATCTGCCGAATGGAATTGCTTCGTAGGAAGCCACCATTTTTACCAGGACCCTTGTGCAATGATGCACTGACTCTTTTCCTGGTTTTAGGAGGTTCTTGACTAGCTCGGATAACTCCCTGGCTTTCTCTTCCGGGAGAAACACCTTTTTCTGGACTGTGTCCAGAATCATCCCTAGGCACAGCAGACGTGTCGTCAGGATCAGCTGCGATTTTGGAATATTTAGAATCCACCCGTGCTGTTGTAGCAGTATCCGAGATAGTGCTACTCCGACCTCCAACTGTTCCCTGGACTTTGCCCTTATCAGGAGATCGTCCAAGTAAGGGGTAATTTAAGACGCCTTTTCTTCGAAGAAGAATCATCATTTCGGCCATTACCTTGGTAAAGACCCGGGGTGCCGTGGACAATCCAAACGGCAGCGTCTGAAACTGATAGTGACAGTTCTATACCACGAACCTGAGGTACCCTTAGTGAGAAGGGCAAATTTGGGACATGGAGGTAAGCATCCCTGATGTCCCGGGACACTATATAGTCCCCTTCTTCCTGGTTCGTTATCACTGCTCTGAGTGACTCCCTCTTGCTTTGAACCTTTGTAAGTGTTCAAATTTTTTAGATTTAGAATAGGTCTCACCTAGCCTTCTGGCTTCAGTACCACAATATAGTGTGGAATAATACCCCTTTCCTTGTTGTAGGAGGGGTAATTTGATTATCACCTGCTGGGAATACAGCTTGTGAATTTTTTTCCATACTGCCTCCTTGTCGGAGGGAGACCTTGGTAAAGCAGACTTCAGGAGCCTGCGAGGGGGAAACGTTTCGACATTCCAATCTGTACCCCTGGGATACTACTTGTAGGATCCAAGGGTCCTGTACGGTCCCAGCGTCATGCTGAGAGCTTGGCAGAAGCGGTGGAAGGCTTCTGTTCCTGGGAATGGGCTGCCTGCTGCAGTCTTCTTCCCTTTCCTCTATCCCTGGGCAAATATGACTCTTATAGGGACGAAAGGACTGAGGCTGAAAAGACGGTGTCTTTTTCTGCAGAGATGTGACTTAGGGTAAAAACGGTGGATTTTCCAGCAGTTGCCGTGGCCACCAGGTCCGATGGACCGACCCCAAATAACTCCTCTTCCTTTATACGGCAATACACCTTTGTGCCGTTTGGAATCTGCATCACCTGACCACTGTCGTGTCCATAAACATCTTCTGGCAGATATGGACATCGCACTTACTGTTGATGCCAGAGTGCAAATATCCCTCTGTGCATCTCGCATATATAGAAATGCATCCTTTAAATGCTCTATAGTCAATAAAATACTGTCCCTGTCAAGGGTATCAATATTTTTAGTCAGGGAATCCGACCAAGCCACCCCAGCTCTGCACATCCAGGCTGAGGCGATCGCTGGTCGCAGTATAACACCAGTATGTGTGTATATACTTTTATATGATATTTTCCAGCCTCCTGTCAGCTGGTTCCTTGAGGACGGCCCTATCTATAGACGGTACCGCCATTTGTTTTGATAAGCGTGTGAGCGCCTTATCCACCCTAAGGGGTGTTTCCCAACGCGCCCTAACTTCTGGCGGGGAAGGGTATACCGCCAATAATTTTCTATCGGGGGGAACCCACGCATCATCACACACTTCATTTAATTTATCTGATTCAGGAAAAACTACAGGTAGTTTTTTCACATCCCACATAATACCCTCTTTTGTGGTACTTGTAGTATCAGAAATATGTAACCCCTCCTTCATTGCCCTTAACGTGTGGCCCTAATAAGGAATACGTTTGTTTATTCACCGTCGACACTGGATTCAGTGTCCGTGTCTGTGTCTGTGTCGACCGACTAAGGTAAACGGGCGTTTTAAAACCCCTGACGGTGTTTTTGAGACGTCTGGACCGGTACTAATTGTTTGTCGGCCGTCTCATGTCGTCAACCGACCTTGCAGCGTGTTGACATTATCACGTAATTCCCTAAATAAGCCATCCATTCCGGTGTCGACTCCCTAGAGAGTGACATCACCATTACAGGCAATTGCTCCGCCTCCTCACCAACATCGTCCTCATACATGTCGACACACACGTACCGACACACAGCACACACACAGGGAATGCTCTGATAGAGGACAGGACCCACTAGCCCTTTGGAGAGACAGAGGGAGAGTTTGCCAGCACACACCAAAAAAACGCTATAATTATATAGGGACAACCTTATATAAGTGTTTTCCCTTATAGCATCTTTTTATATATTTCTAACGCCAAATTAGTGCCCCCCCTCTCTGTTTTAACCCTGTTTCTGTAGTGCAGTGCAGGGGAGAGCCTGGGAGCCTTCCCTCCAGCCTTTCTGTGAGGGAAAATGGCGCTGTGTGCTGAGGAGATAGGCCCCGCCCCTTTTTCGGCGGGCTCGTCGTCTCCCGCTCTTCAACGGATTCTGGCAGGGGTTAAATATCTCCATATAGCCCCCGGAGGCTATATGTGAGGTATTTTTTGCCAAAAAATAGGTTTACATTGCCTCCCAGGGCGCCCCCCTCCCAGCGCCCTGCACCCTCAGTGACTGCCGTGTGAAGTGTGCTGAGAGCAATGGCGCACAGCTGCAGTGCTGTGCGCTACCTTAAGAAGACTGAGGAGTCTTCTGCCGCCGATTCTGGACCTTCTTCTCTTTTCAGCATCTGCAAGGGGGCCGGCGGCGAGGCTCCGGTGACCATCCAGGCTGTACCTGTGATCGTCCCTCTGGAGCTAATGTCCAGTAGCCAAAGAAGCCAATCCATCCTGCACGCAGGTGAGTTCACTTCTTCTCCCCTAAGTCCCTCGTTGCAGTGATCCTGTTGCCAGCAGGACTCACTGTAAAATAAAAAACCTAAGCTAAACTTTTCTAAGCAGCTCTTTAGGAGAGCCACCTAGATTGCACCCTTCTCGGCCGGGCACAAAAATCTAACTGAGGCTTGGAGGAGGGTCATAGGGGGAGGAGCCAGTGCACACCACCTGATCCTAAAGCTTTACTTTTTGTGCCCTGTCTCCTGCGGAGCCGCTATTCCCCATGGTCCTTTCAGGAACCCCAGCATCCACTAGGACGATAGAGAAATTGCATTGTGTAAGCCATACACAGGGTCGGACTGGCCCACAGGGGTACAGGGGAAACCACTGGTGGGCCCCACTGCCTGAAGGGCCCACTCCTTCCTCTAGGGATCAGGTTCCAGACTGTGCACTTGTATTATACATGGTAGATATGTTGCATTACACTGCACAAGGCTATTGTGCATTTCAAGCCTCTGTGGAGGCTGGACACCCCCCCTTTGTAGGCTGGTCACACCCCTAAGTACGGGCCCCTATCACTGTATTCCCCCGGTGGGCCATTCATACCCCAGTCCGACACTGGCCATACATCTACCTAGCAATTCCCCAATGCCAATCCAATCCACTGGATGTAGCCAACTCTGATGATTTCTCTGGTGATTGGCAAAATCCTACATGTCAAAATTCCCATACTCACCTAATCCAATTGTTTTTGGGTCGGAATCAGAGAATTGAAGGTTGCTAACATGTTGGATTTTGCTGATAACCCAACCCAGTCATTGGCAGAACAGAGAATAGCCCCAATTAATTGCAGATGTCCCGGCCCCTTAGATAGAAAGCTGTCAACGTGCAGTATAGTTGGAAAAGTGACTTTAATGCAAGCCGAAGCAATAACCAACAATAAACCTTGTCATGGCTTGCATAGTATGCTACAAAGCCCTAGAACTATAACTAGACTTTTTGGTGCCTTGTGCCAGAGAGAGAATTGGCGCCCACACACCTAGTTACGCACACACCTAGTTATGGCCCTGCAAAGCACCTTTATAACTATCTGAATAGCAGCAATTTGCTTTTTCACATTGGTACAGTAAGTACAGATATGTCCTCATAAATCTTTGCTGCAGTCACGCCAAACAGCCCCTCTTGGCATGCCAGGATGCGTGAGAATCTTCTAGCGTCGGGCATCCTTTGTGCTATTGCGATTAGGACGCACAAGGAGACTGTGCTGATTCATTTGATATATGACACTCAGGCTTGGACTGGCCGACAGGGGTACAGGGGAAACCACCAGTGGGCCCCACTGTCTGGGGGGGCCCTTCCCTTCCACTATAGACCAGGTTCTAGACTGTGCACTTGAATTGTACAGTATACATGTTACCTTATACTGCACAGGACTATGGTGTATTACTCTGGTACATTATCATGCATGCATTAGCAGTATTTACTACATATCTTTATCAAGGGGCCCAGCCCATGCACTCTCTCATGGTTAGGCAAACCAATGTGGTGGCTGGCCACACCCCCCTTCAGGTGACTGGCCACACCTCTAAACATGGGCCCCTATCACTTCATTCCCCGGTGGGCCCTTTATGCCTCAGTCCGACACTTATGACACTTGTATATTGAGTGTGACTGAGTCTGTTCACAGTGTACAGATGTTACAATGTACTGTAGCAGACACAGCATTTTCCTAATACAAGTTCTGTTCTGCCCCGTATACAGACTCAGTCACACACAATATACCAAATTAATCAGCAGAGTCTCCTTGTGCATCATAGTCGCATTGTGTTGTGACTAAGATGCATTTTGACCAAAAAGACGCTGGACATTAGCAGAGGTGCATGGGAACTGACATCTCAGTCACGCCAGGCATCTCGTGCTGCATGGTGTATTAAGGCTATATGTATGAGGACTCATCTGTATATCGGAACATTACTCCTTTATAAGTAGGGCCCTAATTATGCATAAAATTTTGTACACATAAAGTTTCCTTTATATTGTTATATTATTGGAGCTGTAACTACAAACACACATAAAAGGGACACACAGAGGAGACTGATATGTACTGTGACCGTGGTTGTCCTTGGAAGTTTGGGGAAAGAAATAGAGTAACTGTACACTAGGTTAATAACAAAAGGAATTTTCTGCATTTACAAATATAAATCTTTATCGCTTGTTGCAGAGCAGGCAGCAAACCTGAAGAATAGGGTATAACAGTGTTTGCATACACTTGAAGGCTTGATAGCATGGAATTGGTATCATGGAAGTAGCCTGTCATAATTATGGAGATATAATGGAATGTTCTGCATTGGAGATAGCCCCACTATGTACTGTAACACACGGCCGCCTGTGCCTCATTAAGTTGCAGAACGCACGTCTGAAAACAAATAAAGTCAAACGTCTCTCCTCGTGCCTGTGACACACACAGCATGGGCGACCTCCTCTCCCCAGTAGGGGGAAACAAAATTAAGACAGGAGCTCAGATTGCAGCTGGAGAGGACAAATTAGAGTAATCTGACCAAGTCAGCAGGCTGGGAGAATATGCTGCTTAGAAATACATTTTATGCTAGCGGAAAAGCTGTGCTCTCCCTGGGTGAAAGACGATAGCTTCCTATTCAATATATTATTATCCCCATTGTTTTAGTTTGTGCAACACAGCGACCACATTGGCGATGATTCGGTTCGTGTGGGCTAAGTTATTAAGACATTGTAGCCTGTATCAGTGGAGGGAATGGTATTTCCGCTCAGCAGAGTAAATGGAGGAAACTGTCCTGGTTATTGGAGCAGCATTATACACATTTGTAAAATATGAATTCCATGTTTCCGGGAACATAGAGATATTCCTTATTGCAGGTCTGTAACTGCTGTAGAATTACAAGATCCTGCATGACGCGTCAGCATCGAACCTTGTAGTTTAATGAATGCTGTACAGCCCAAATTTAGCACTGTTAAGTTTATTTGGGGCCTGATTCATATTTGTAAGTAAAGCAAAATAGCAAGCAACTGGGCAAAACCATGTTGCGCTGCAGGTGGGGCAGATGTGACATGTGTAGAGAGACATGTGGGGTGTGTTCAAAATTAAATCTAAATGTCAGTGTAAAAATAAAGTCTAACATTTGTGGGCTACATGCAAAAGCAGCCAGCATTTACCCTGCACAGAAAAAATAGAAACGTATTGGCTCCCCTTGTATAGCAACATGGTTTGTTCCAAGCAAAAAGTTACTTGCTCTTTTTGCTTTACTTACAAATATGAATCCGGCCCTTGTAAATGATTGCCGCTTCAAAAAAAAAGTCTGAGTTTGGCCGAGAACCCCCACCTCCAGCCAACTCGTACTTCATTACATCTGGCCCAAAATTTGGGTGCTTTGGGGTAGCTGGGTAGTTGCAGAACATGGGCTAGGTAAATCAGTGCATGTTAATTTTGACCTCACATTTTACAGAACCAGATTATTTTAATGCGATTTAAGGTGTGGAGAAGACACATTTTATGGTTAGCAAATGGAGCATTTTTGTGTCCTCTTAAATTTAAAAAAAATGCACTATGCAGGTTTTGTATTTGATGATAAGAGAAGATTAAACAGTTTTTTATCTCAATTCTGTAAGTGATCCAGAAGTTATAATGGGATTCAAGAACAGAGTCTAATTTAATTTGGTTATTGCTATATCCAGTTGCTTCTCTCATATACAAAAGGTGTATTTTGAACAAGGGTTAATTAAAGAAGCTACAGTTATCAGTTGATGACTTAGAGTCTCACAAGTTATTCCAGAACAAAGTAGGTTTGAGGGAAGGTGTCAGAAGCCATTCCTACGGCGTAGTTGTGAAATCCCAGTGTGAGACCCCTTTTGAAATGTCTCTTGGGAATATGCTGGGACCAGGGGCGGATTGGCACACCAGGACACCATGACAGTTTCCGATGGGCTGGTCCCATATCCCCCTCAGCCAGGCTGATTCACACTCAGGCTGGGCTGGCTCACACTGCTTCCAGTACTTGCGGTTCATTGGAATGCAATCCGGAAGTTAGGCTAGCGGGCACTTCCAGGTGCCGCTAGCCGTGAAAAGTGGTGAAGCTGTTCTACCAACGGGGGACATGGAGAAAGTTAACTAGCTCAGCAGCATCCTCTCTCTGGCCCCGGCCAAAGGTCTCTTCAGCGAGCCCGGCCTGGGAGCAGCAGCATAGCGATGGTCGAAGCCGGGTTCACTACACCTGCTGCCACCCTAGCTCCCGCACTCTCACTGAACTGGCCAGAGCGGTGACTGAGCACTGAAGGGGACCCGGCAGAGAGGTTATTTTTAATTACATTATTTGCATTATCATGATGGTGTAAAGGATAGGGTGTCCCCAGTCACAGTGTATGGTTTGGGGACTGGACAGGAGCAGGATGTACCTTGTTCTCAGGATCCCAGCTGACCAGGCAGCACTCACAGCCAGCCCTGGGACAATCTCTAATGCAAAGTCATTCAGCCCTATAGCTGCCCAATGTCTGTCCATGATGATGGGCCTATTTATGTAATGCGGTGGCTACATATGAAATGCGGTGGCTACGTATGTAATGCATAGTTACCTACTTTCTGGCAGCCCTCTCCGGGAGAGAGCTGCCAGGTCGGCTCAGTGGAGGGGCTGTCCGGGACGATGATGAGAGGAGGGGGCGGGGAGGAGGCAGAATGGGGCATGGTGGAGGTGGGTCGGAGGCGGTACGAGGGCGGGGTTACAGTGACAACGCATTTAAGCCACCCCCCCCACCACCCCCGCTCTGTAATGCCGCTATAACCGGCATTTTCCAGCAGGGGGGGCGTGACTACGATGACGCAATTCTTGTTGAAAGGGAAGTGAAAAGTCGGGAGACTTGTCTGCTCTTCCGTGGGGCCGGGAGGGTCACCAGATTCTCGGGAGCCTCCCGGCCATTCCGGGAGAGTAGGCAAGTATGATGTAATGTAGTGGCTATGTACAGTACATAATGTGGTGTTATTTGTGTAATGAGGTGCTATTTGTGTTATGTGGTGCTATTTGTGCAATGCAGTGCTATACGTGTAGTGCGGTGCTATACATGTAATGCGGTGCTATACGTGTAATGTGGTGCTATTTGTGTTATGTGGTGCTATTTGTGCAATGCAGTGCTATACGTGTAGTGCGGTGCTATACATGTAATGCGGTGCTATACGTGTAATGTGGTGCTATTTGTGTAATGAGGTGCTATTCGTGTTATGTGGTGCTATTTGTGTAATGCGGTGCTATACGTGTAGTGCAGTGCTATACATGTGACGCGGTGCTATTCGTGTAATGTGGTGTTATGCATGTAATAATGTGGTGGCTAGGTATATAATCAGGGGCGGATTGGCCACTTGGACAGATTCCGGACATCTGAGGAGTGACCACGCCTTCTTGACAGACCCCGCCCCTCAACAGACCCCGCCCCCATTAGGGCTGCTTCCATAAATTTCCCGGGCTGGTGTTCGATCCCAATCCGCCCCTGGCTGGGACCTTGTGTTTTAAAATGAACAGACATCCAGAAATTCAGAGGCTAGGGATATTGTATTATAGTTTATTAATGCAGGAGCTCAGAGTTATTTGCTGAACAGAGAACATAGGTAACTGATGTCTAAGGGAGAAGCTGGATGGAGACAAAGATGGTTTCTTTTCCACGGTACTGTACCTTGCTCTGGAGATGTTCACTGCAGATGCAGTGCCAGTCTGAGTCCCAGTGGAAGAGGCAGAACTTTCAATCCAATATGAATCTCAGTGCAGGAATGCAATCCATTGATTTTGGAGAGATATCAACATAATACAGTACAACTTAAATGTCCTTGGAATATATATATGATGCTTCTGGAGTCAGTTGTAAGGTGAGGCAGACATCTTGGGGCGTGCTCAGTAATATATGACCATAATGCAGTTCCATTACATTATTCACATGCATATGACACTATACCTACCATCTCACCCCAATATCAATCTCTACAGATAGAGGACACTACACCTACCCCTGATGACTTAAAATGATCATAAAACTGTCCTACTATACTACAGTATACTCTAATACTGTTATAAACAAGCATAGTGCACAACACCCCCCAACATGACCTAACCGCTGTACGTGGTGATAATGTTATTGTATTACACTGTCCACAGAAAATGCGTCCTGGAGGCGGCACTTGGAGATCAGATGACCTCCAAGCACCGCCTGTTCTCATACAACTAATGGGTTCATTGGCGGGATTACCCGTTCACACCGCACAGCAACTCGGGTTGAACATGAGTTCAACCCTGGTCGCTACCAAGGTTGGAATACCAGGTCGCTCAACCCGATTATTACAACTGGGCCCTTCCAGACTGAACAGAAACCCAACCCGCACTCATGTGCAAATCCCGGGATATTGGTGGCAGTCTGAAAGGAGTATTACTCTGCCATACCACCCACCACCATCTACACAGACATATTCCTGACATGACCTGACTACTGGACGTAATCATAATATTTACTATTGTTCAGAAGAGGCCACAAACATTTTAATTACAAAGAAAAGGAAAATGAATTGCGAAGCATCATTATCATAATAATTATTTTGTTTTAAAAAGGTGGACAGCGCTCCCGCATAGCACTATACTGTACAATTTTCAAGTCGAGTAATGGTGCAAGTGGGAAAGTTAATAGAATACAAACAGAATGACAGATTAGGAGAGAATAATAACAGGTGTTACTTGCATTTCCAAAACACCTCAAGCAAATCCATTGATACGAGTTGTCTGTAAACACACCCGCAGTTGATGGTTTGGAAGATGACGCTGTTAAAACATTTGGCCAACAGAAGAGAAGAAACAGACTTCATTAGAAAGGAAGGACGTTTTCCAGAAGGGGTAAATTCAATTAGGTTTCTTAGTCATTTAATGACTTACTATGTCTATTCTGACGAATATATGACTCCCATGTTTGGAGCCAGCAAGCATAGACTTTTCACTACGAACTATTGTGATTAACTTATATAATGACAGATGGAGCCACAAGTGCACTGTACACAAAGCCTTTCTATCCACACCTGAATCTCTTAATAATCCCCCGTATTCAAATAACTGCTGTGTGTTATTATTACTGCTCGTTTTGTAATAAACATAGTGACTGTGCTGTGTATTGTGTGTGTATATAATGTGGCTGCTCAGCTATGTATTGCAGATGTTATTCTGCAATTTCTGGAATTAAAATTCAGCCCGTGCTGTCGTACATATTTGGAATGTAATATTATTTTCTGTCTGCGCCTCCTTTGGCTGCCTGTGCAGACTAAAGAATCAGTCCCATTTAGCTGGAGATTTCCTGATAGCTGCATCTCTCACATACAGCCGTGACTATCATTTATAAGCTCAGGAGACACCAAAGTCTATTCATCAGTGGTCCTAATAATTTCCAGGAAAATGTCTAAAAAATGTCATTTTGCTGGCTTCTCTGTTTTTAAAGCTGCACAGATGTAAAATGACTGTCTAATGAATACAGTAGTTATTTATCAATGCTTGCACAGCGCATACTATAAAGACAAGTATAGGTGTCGCTTATTAACTGTATTGTGATAAACCGCTCTTTAGTAAATATCACAAAAATAGAATTGGGAGATGATTCCCAGGGCCATCTTAATGTATAGGCTGCCCAGGGCCCCACGATTCTAGGGGCCTCCAAGCAGGGAAGGGTTATGGTTACACAACAGAGCGGAGAGGCAGCATCCTCTACCAGCCTCTTAGCCTGCAGCCAGACAGTGAATGACTGCCAGCATGCTGATTGGTGGATGGCTGGAGCTACACACCAATCAGAGTGCTGACAGCCATTCATTATATGGAAGCATGTGGAGTTTCACCAGTAGTTGCATAACACATCATTGTGCGCACAACAAAAGTGCATGCAGCAGTTTCTATTGGCGGTTGCCAGTCTGCAAGTTTATGCAAATGCTGATACAACTCCTTTCCTTATGTACATCTGTACATCTGTACGGCTGAATGTGCCAGGTCTGAGACACCCACTATTAGTGTCCACCATGCACAACTTAACACCAACTAGTGGATCTTAACAACTGAAACGAATCAGTCGCACCACTTACACTAGCTCTATGGCAGGTAAAGTGTCTCTGTCTGACCATGGCCTCTTATGCCTGCAGCTGTGCATATGAGATTGCAGCCGCTTGCATTGACACACCTGTGGCTCTCCCATTACTTGGTCATTGAATGGACCATTTTTGCATGCACTACTTGCTGCCTCCCAGTCACAGTCCAAGAATGCCCAGAATTCCACCCCTCTCTAATACTGTCTGACCTAAACGTACCATAACCTTTGTGCCTACACTCTGTGTAACACCTGCACCATATGGGTTTTTATAACTTTTTTTCACGCATGCGCTGTTGCAAATAATTGTTCAGCTACAGTACATTGAGTGTGACCCAGATTCAGGCCTTGTGTAGCTTATATATCATTTGTGCAATTTTACACTTTTCATCACAGAAAGTTTGCAGAAAACACAAACTAATTTAGAAAGAACAGACTAAGCGTTCTAGAGCGTCAAGAACAGACTTCTTAGATCTGTTAAGGTGCCCACACGCGGTAAGATTATTTAAAAGATGTGGACGTTTCCGACTAATCGTAACGCCACATTGTTTAAAAACGGTCCGTGTGTGGGCATGTAAACAGTGCGATGCACGTGCCTGAGGGTCGTTCGTCGCCTCCTCTGATCTCTTGCAGACAAATCTGAGGACGTGGCGAACGTTGCCATGCTGCCGAATGCAGCATGGCCCACAAACCCGCCCCCACCGTTGCCGGCATCAGCAAGTGTGTGTGTACTTGCCAATTCCGGAACCCCACCGGATCCTCTCGCTCGTAGTGTCGCTGGAGCATACATCACTCCATGTGTGGGGGCCATTAGACCCACGGCGGGTCATTCCGCGTTGATCGCTAGCTGCCGATGTTCACGCGTAGCAATCATTTTAAAAAATGGCAAAACTACGCATGCGTATGGGGCGCAATGCGCACACGCGGTGTACGGGTACAAAGAACATCGTTGTTTTGCACTGCTTATAGTGACGATTCCATTCACACAGAAGATCGCAAGGAGATTGACAGGAAGTGGGAGTTTATGGGTGTCAACTGACCGTGTTCAGGGAGTCTTTGGAAAAATGCAGGCGTGTCCAGGCGTTTGCAGGGCGAGTATCTGACGTCAATTCCGGGACCTTCGTCGCTGCAATCATCGCACAGAATAAGTAACTACAGGGCTGGTCTTGTTCTACACAAAATGTGTTTGTACCCGCTGGGCTGCACAGGCGTTCGCACACTTGCAAAGTGAAAATACACTCCCGCGTGGGCGAAGACTATGCGTTTGCACGGCTGCTAAAAGTAGCTAGCGAGCGATCAACTCGGAATGAGTGCCACTATTAAGTCAGTTTAAGAATAAATCTGGAAGAAACAAACAGCCTGAGTGTGACTCTATGAATAATCTTAAACTAATATAGGGATCGGCATCACTAGGTGATGGTTTACAACCATCAATGTTTCACTTTCTATGATTCTAGTGTTTTCCCCTTTTGAGTTCTGAAATTCTGTGGAAGCAGGGTTCTCTTGAAAATAAAATACAGCTGAATGTAATTGTTAAAAATCTGGCCTGGCCACTTCATGACAGTCTCTATTGCATGGACATACTGGTACTCTTGAGCATGCAGTGATTATTCCCTGGTCTGTCGAGAGCAGGTACTGAGGTGAAGTGTGACCATGCCCCCTAAAAAATTGTAAAAATCATTTTCCCAGCGTCCGAAGAGGAGAGACACTTGATATTAATAAAATTTTGTTGTTGTTTTTGTTATATTTTTCTATTCTTTCAGTAAGTTTTTTTTGTTTTGTTATTTTTAATAGGATCTGCTGCTAGAAGCTCATAGCTGAGCAGTGTGCCTGCATAGGCAGATGGAGGGGGGTTTCCAGTTGCCTGGAAACCCCCTCCTCTTGGTAAGTGGCTCAAATTATGACAACAATAGCAATGGTATATAATACGATTACTAGAGCTGCCGCCACATCATGCAGTTTAAGAGACAGAGCAGTGCTGCTGCACATGCCCAGTGGTAGCAGTTTCTTCTACCAAGTTTGCTGTGTGTGTGTATCTGAGTTCTCAATCAGCACTGGACCAGAGAGTAACTACCGGGAAGAAGAGACAGGAGCCTTACCATGTGGTGGAAGAATGTTTGTTTAGAAAGTGCATTACTGGTTCTATTATGTTTGTGTATTTATTTATTTATTTATTATGGTATGTTTAACCTTTACCTGACAACTTATTTATATTACTTAAATGTTTGATACAGCCTATAGTACTATTAACTATCTACAGTGTACATAGTAATACTGTAGAGTAGACTAGAGATGAGCGCCGGAAATTTTTCGGGTTTTGTGTTTTGGTTTTGGGTTCGGTTCCGCGGCCGTGTTTTGGGTTCGACCGCGTTTTGGCAAAACCTAACCGAATTTTTTTTGTCGGATTCGGGTGTGTTTTGGATTCGGGTGTTTTTTTCCAAAAAACCTAAAAAACAGCTTAAATCATAGAATTTGGGGGTCATTTTGATCCCAAAGTATTATTAACCTCAAAAACCATCATTTCCACTCATTTTCAGTCTATTCTGAATACCTCACACCTCACAATATTATTTTTAGTCCTAAAATTTGCACCAAGGTCGCTGGATGACTAAGCTAAGCGACCCTAGTGGCCGACACAAACACCTGGCCCATCTAGGAGTGGCACTGCAGTGTCACGCAGGATGTCCCTTCCAAAAAACCCTCCCCAAACAGCACATGACGCAAAGAAAAAAAGAGGCGCAATGAGGTAGCTGTGTGAGTAAGATAAGCGACCCTAGTGGCCGACACAAACACCGGGCCCATCTAGGAGTGTCACTGCAGTGTCACGCAGGATGTCCCTTCCAAAAAAACCTCCCCAAACAGCACATGACGCAAAGAAAAAAAGAGGCGCAATGAGGTAGCTGTGTGAGTAAGATAAGCGACCCTAGTGGCCGACACAAACACCGGGCCCATCTAGGAGTGTCACTGCAGTGTCACGCAGGATGTCCCTTCCAAAAAACCCTCCCCAAACAGCACATGACGCAAAGAAAAAAAGAGGCGCAATGAGGTAGCTGTGTGAGTAAGATAAGCGACCCTAGTGGCCGACACAAACACCGGGCCCATCTAGGAGTGGCACTGCAGTGTCACGCAGGATGTCTCTTCCAAAAAACCCTCCCCAAACAGCACATGACGCAAAGAAAAAAAGAGGCGCAATGAGGTAGCTGTGTGAGTAAGATAAGCGACCCTAGTGGCCGACACAAACACCGGGCCCATCTAGGAGTGTCACTGCAGTGTCACGCAGGATGTCCCTTCCAAAAAACCCTCCCCAAACAGCACATGACGCAAAGAAAAATTAAAGAAAAAAGAGGTGCAAGATGGAATTGTCCTTGGGCCCTCCCACCCACCCTTATGTTGTATAAACAGGACATGCACACTTTAACCAACCCATCATTTCAGTGACAGGGTCTGCCACACGACTGTGACTGATATGACGGGTTGGTTTGGACCCCCACCAAAAAAGAAGCAATTAATCTCTCCTTGCACAAACTGGCTCTACAGAGGCAAGATGTCCACCTCATCATCATCCTCCGATATATCACCGTGTACATCCCCCTCCTCACAGATTATCAATTCGTCCCCACTGGAATCCACCATCTCAGCTCCCTGTGTACTTTGTGGAGGCAATTGCTGCTGGTCAATGTCTCCGCGGAGGAATTGATTATAATTCATTTTAATGAACATCATCTTCTCCACATTTTCTGGATGTAACCTCGTACGCCGATTGCTGACAAGGTGAGCGGCGGCACTAAACACTCTTTCGGAGTACACACTTGTGGGAGGGCAACTTAGGTAGAATAAAGCCAGTTTGTGCAAGGGCCTCCAAATTGCCTCTTTTTCCTGCCAGTATAAGTACGGACTGTGTGACGTGCCTACTTGGATGCGGTCACTCATATAATCCTCCACCATTCTTTCAATGTTGAGAGAATCATATGCAGTGACAGTAGACGACATGTCCGTAATCGTTGTCAGGTCCTTCAGTCCGGACCAGATGTCAGCATCAGCAGTCGCTCCAGACTGCCCTGCATCACCGCCAGCGGGTGGGCTCGGAATTCTGAGCCTTTTCCTCGCACCCCCAGTTGCGGGAGAATGTGAAGGAGGAGATGTTGACAGGTCGCGTTCCGCTTGACTTGACAATTTTCTCACCAGCAGGTCTTTCAACCCCAGCAGACTTGTGTCTGCCGGAAAGAGAGATCCAAGGTAGGCTTTAAATCTAGGATCGAGCACGGTGGCCAAAATGTAGTGCTCTGATTTCAACAGATTGACCACCCGTGAATCCTTGTTAAGCGAATTAAGGGCTCCATCCACAAGTCCCACATGCCTAGCGGAATCGCTCCGTGTTAGCTCCTCCTTCAATGTCTCCAGCTTCTTTTGCAAAAGCCTGATGAGGGGAATGACCTGACTCAGGCTGGCAGTGTCTGAACTGACTTCACGTGTGGCAAGTTCAAAGGGCATCAGAACCTTGCACAACGTTGAAATCATTCTCCACTGCGCTTGAGACAGGTGCATTCCACCTCCTATATCGTGCTCAATTGTATAGGCTTGAATGGCCTTTTGCTGCTCCTCCAACCTCTGAAGCATATAGAGGGTTGAATTCCACCTCGTTACCACTTCTTGCTTCAGATGATGGCAGGGCAGGTTCAGTAGTTTTTGGTGGTGCTCCAGTCTTCTGTACGTGGTGCCTGTACGCCGAAAGTGTCCCGCAATTCTTCTGGCCACCGACAGCATCTCTTGCACGCCCCTGTCGTTTTTTAAAAAATTCTGCACCACCAAATTCAAGGTATGTGCAAAACATGGGACGTGCTGGAATTTGCCCATATTTAATGCACACACAATATTGCTGGCGTTGTCTGATGCCACAAATCCACAGGAGAGTCCAATTGGGGTAAGCCATTCCGCGATGATCTTCCTCAGTTGCCGTAAGAGGTTTTCAGCTGTGTGCGTATTCTGGAAAGCGGTGATACAAAGCGTAGCCTGCCTAGGAAAGAGTTGGCGTTTGCGAGATGCTGCTACTGGTGCCGCCGCTGCTGTTCTTGCGGCGGGAGTCCATACATCTACCCAGTGGGCTGTCACAGTCATATAGTCCTGACCCTGCCCTGCTCCACTTGTCCACTTGTCCGTGGTTAAGTGGACATTGGGTACAACTGCATTTTTTAGGACACTGGTGAGTCTTTTTCTGACGTCCGTGTACATTCTCGGTATCGCCTGCCTAGAGAAGTGGAACCTAGATGGTATTTGGTAACGGGGGCACACTGCCTCAATAAATTGTCTAGTTCCCTGTGAACTAACGGCGGATACCGGACGCACGTCTAACACCAACATAGTTGTCAAGGCCTCAGTTATCCGCTTTGCAGCAGGATGACTGCTGTGATATTTCATCTTCCTCGCAAAGGACTGTTGAACAGTCAATTGCTTACTGGAAGTAGTACAAGTGGGCTTACGACTTCCCCTCTGGGATGACCATCGACTCCCAGCAGCAACAACAGCAGCGCCAGCAGCAGTAGGCGTTACACGCAAGGATGCATCGGAGGAATCCCAGGCAGGAGAGGACTCGTCAGAATTGCCAGTGACATGGCCTGCAGGACTATTGGCATTCCTGGGGAAGGAGGAAATTGACACTGAGGGAGTTGGTGGGGTGGTTTGCGTGAGCTTGGTTACAAGAGGAAGGGATTTACTGGTCAGTGGACTGCTTCCGCTGTCGCCCAAAGTTTTTGAACTTGTCACTGACTTATTATGAATGCGCTGCAGGTGACGTATAAGGGAGGATGTTCCGAGGTGGTTAACGTCCTTACCCCTACTTATTACAGCTTGACAAAGGCAACACACGGCTTGACACCTGTTGTCCGCATTTCTGTTGAAATACTTCCACACCGAAGAGCTGATTTTTTTGGTATTTTCACCAGGCATGTCAGTGGCCATATTCCTCCCACGGACAACAGGTGTCTCCCCGGGTGCCTGACTTAAACAAACCACCTCACCATCAGAATCCTCCTGGTCAATTTCCTCCCCAGCGCCAGCAACACCCATATCCTCCTCATCCTGGTGTACTTCAACACTGACATCTTCAATCTGACTATCAGGAACTGGACTGCGGGTGCTCCTTCCAGCACTTGCAGGGGGCGTGCAAATGGTGGAAGGCGCATGCTCTTCACGTCCAGTGTTGGGAAGGTCAGGCATCGCAACCGACACAATTGGACTCTCCTTGGGGATTTGGGATTTCGAAGAATGCACAGTTCTTTGCGGTGCTTTTGCCAGCTTGAGTCTTTTCAGTTTTCTAGCGAGAGGCTGAGTGCTTCCATCCTCATGTGAAGCTGAACCACTAGCCATGAACATAGGCCAGGGCCTCAGCCGTTCCTTGCCACTCCGTGTGGTAAATGGCATATTGGCAAGTTTACGCTTCTCCTCCGACAATTTTATTTTAGGTTTTGGAGTCCTTTTTTTACTGATATTTGGTGTTTTGGATTTGACATGCTCTGTACTATGACATTGGGCATCGGCCTTGGCAGACGACGTTGCTGGCATTTCATCGTCTCGGCCATGACTAGTGGCAGCAGCTTCAGCACGAGGTGGAAGTGGATCTTGATCTTTCCCTAATTTTGGAACCTCAACATTTTTGTTCTCCATATTTTAATAGGCACAACTAAAAGGCACCTCAGGTAAACAATGGAGATGGATGGATACTAGTATACAATTATGGATGGACTGCCGAGTGCCGACACAGAGGTAGCTACAGCCGTGGACTACCGTACTGTACTGTGTCTGCTGCTAATATAGACTGGTTGATAATGAGATGTAGTATGTATAAAGAAGAAAGAAAAAAAAAACCACGGGTAGGTGGTATACAATTATGGATGGACTGCCGAGTGCCGACACAGAGGTAGCTACAGCCGTGGACTACCGTACTGTACTGTGTCTGCTGCTAATATAGACTGGATGATAATGAGATGTAGTATGTATAAAGAAGAAAGAAAAAAAAAACCACGGGTAGGACTAGGTGGTATACAATTATGGATGGACTGCCGAGTGCCGACACAGAGGTAGCTACAGCCGTGGACTACCGTACTGTACTGTGTCTGCTGCTAATATAGACTGGTTGATAATGAGATGTAGCATGTATAAAGAAGAAAGAAAAAAAAAACCACGGGTAGGTGGTATACAATTATGGATGGACTGCCGAGTGCCGACACAGAGGTAGCTACAGCCGTGGACTACCGTACTGTACTGTGTCTGCTGCTAATATAGACTGGTTGATAATGAGATGTAGTATGTATAAAGAAGAAAGAAAAAAAAACCCACGGGTAGGTGGTATACAATTATGGATGGACTGCCGAGTGCCGACACAGAGATAGCTACAGCCGTGGACTACCGTACTGTACTGTGTCTGCTGCTAATATAGACTGGATGATAATGAGATGTAGTATGTATAAAGAAGAAAGAAAAAAAAAACCACGGGTAGGTGGTATACAATTATGGATGGACTGCCGAGTGCCGACACAGAGGTAGCTACAGCCGTGGACTACCGTACTGTACTGTGTCTGCTGCTAATATAGACTGGTTGATAATGAGATGTAGTATGTATAAAGAAGAAAGAAAAAAAAAACCACGGGTAGGTGGTATACAATTATGGATGGACTGCCGAGTGCCGACACAGAGGTAGCTACAGCCGTGGACTACCGTACTGTACTGTGTCTGCTGCTAATATAGACTGGATGATAATGAGATGTAGTATGTATAAAGAAGAAAGAAAAAAAAAACCACGGGTAGGACTAGGTGGTATACAATTATGGATGGACTGCCGAGTGCCGACACAGAGGTAGCTACAGCCATGGACTACCGTACTGTACTGTGTCTGCTGCTAATATAGACTGGTTGATAATGAGATGTAGCATGTATAAAGAAGAAAGAAAAAAAAAACCACGGGTAGGTGGTATACAATTATGGATGGACTGCCGAGTGCCGACACAGAGGTAGCTACAGCCGTGGACTACCGTACTGTACTGTGTCTGCTGCTAATATAGACTGGTTGATAATGAGATGTAGTATGTATAAAGAAGAAAGAAAAAAAAACCCACGGGTAGGTGGTATACAATTATGGATGGACTGCCGAGTGCCGACACAGAGATAGCTACAGCCGTGGACTACCGTACTGTACTGTGTCTGCTGCTAATATAGACTGGATGATAATGAGATGTAGTATGTATAAAGAAGAAAAAAAAAAAAAACCACGGGTAGGTGGTATACAATTATGGATGGACTGCCGAGTGCCGACACAGAGGTAGCTACAGCCGTGGACTACCGTACTGTACTGTGTCTGCTGCTAATATAGACTGGATGATAATGAGATGTAGTATGTATAAAGAAGAAAGAAAAAAAAAACCACGGGTAGGTGGTATACAATTATGGATGGACTGCCGAGTGCCGACACAGAGGTAGCTACAGCCGTGAACTACCGTACTGTGTCTGCTGCTAGTATACACTGGATGATAAATAATGATATAAAAAATATATATATATCACTACTGCAGCCGGACAGGTATATATTATATAATGACGGACCTGCTGGACACTGTCTGTCAGCAGAATGAGTTTTTTAATTTTTATAGAATAAAAAAACACCACACAAGTCACACGACGAGTGTACTTTTTCAGGCAGACATTCAATCACAATATACTATACTGGTGGTCAGTGTGGTCAGGTCACTGGTCACAGTGGTCAGTGGTCAGTCACACTGGCAGTGGCACTCTGGCAGCAAAAGTGTGCACTGTTTAATATGTACTCCTGGCTCCTGCTATAACCTATAACTGCTCCCCAGTCTCCCCCACAATTAAGCTGTGTGAGCACAGTCAGATATTATACATAGATGATGCAGCACACTGGGCTGAGCACAGATATGGTATGTGAGTGTGACTGAGTCACTGTGTATCGTTTTTTTCAGGCAGAGAACAAGAACAGAACGGATTATTAAATAATAATAAATTATAAAACTGCACTGGTGGTCAGGTCACTGGTCATCAGTCACTAGTATAACTCCTCCTAAGCTCCAGTAAGTAAATGAAGTGTCTCACTCTCACTCTCCTATCTATTTTAATTTCTAAACGGAGAGGACGCCAGCCACGTCCTCTCCCTATCAATCTCAATGCACGTGGGAAAATGGCCGCGACGCGCGGCTCCTTATATAGAATCCGAGTCTCGCGATAGAATCCGAGCCTCGCGAGAATCCGACAGCGTGATGATGACGTTCGGGCGCGCTCGGGTTAACCGAGCAAGGCGGGAAGATCCGAGTCGCTCGGACCCGTGTAAAAAAACATGAAGTTCGGGCGGGTTCGGATTCAGAGAAACCGAACCCGCTCATCTCTAGAGTAGACCAGTGTTTACATTAATGTCCAGGGTCATTAGTATTACTGGGTTCTTCTACCACTTCCCCAGACTCCCGCACTTGCTCCAGTGTTCTGCAGAGTGGGAGATTGTGGACTGCATTTGAAAACACCCCTCTAGAAAACCTGCGTTTGCCACTGTGCCTCGGTGGCCCCACAAAGCATACCACTCTGGTCTACACAGCAAAGCAGTAAGCCTCTCCTTACCATTGTCAGCCAGGATAGCCATGAAGTTTAGCATCTCTCAGCTTCTCCAACACATTTGCTTTCACAAAGTGGCTCAAAAAGGGATTTCTATTGCTGCGAGAATTGTCAATAGAAAATCTTTGCTATAGGCCCATATTGATAAATAACAGTGCCATTTTCTACGGCCGGGCCAGCTGTGCAATTGCACGGGGTGCCGACCCGTGCCCTTTGTGCACTATTTTATGCAGCCTGGCCGGCCGCTTATAATACTAAGAAAGCATCCCTCCCAAAATGGCCACCGCCTGAGAGAAGACAGTTTTTAAGGATGCTAGAGGAGACAGCGGACATTTTAGGAGGGACATTTAAGATGGAGCCCGGAGGGAGGAGGCAGAAAAAATTGTACAGTAATTCCGGGGTTGCTGCAGTGTTGGCAGCGGCGGGAGCAGGCCAGCAGCATGAAACAACCCTTTGACAACGAGCTGGTACAGTGCCAAGTTTAACTAAGTGAGGCATAGTGTAGTTTAACTAAGCGAGGCATAGTGTTAGGGGCATTTTTGTGTGGGACATAATAAGGTGCAATGGACATCTCTCTGCTAGGGTGGTCTTCAGTATGCCGACTGACGGGATCTCGGCGCACAGTATACCGGCGCCGGGATCCCGACAGCCGGCATACCGACACTTATTCTCCCTCGTGGGGGTCCACGACCCCCCTGGAGGGAGAATAAAATAGCCACCGTGCCCGTAGCGTGGTGAGTGCAGCAAGCCCGCAAGGGGCTCATTTGCGCTCGCCACACTGTCGGTAAGCCGGCGGTCGGGCTCCCGGCGCCGGTATGCTGGTCGCCGGGAGCCCGACCGCCGGCATACCGTAGTGAACCCCTCTGCTATACTGGGTGCCTGTGAAGATCCCTGTTATGGCTGCAATTGATATTATCGCCCCTGTGTGTATAAGACCTCGTAAACCTCGTGATTTGTAAGGTGCAGGGACTAGTGGGGGAGTTGGCTACGGAAGAAATAGTAGCGACTGTCAATTAACTTAATTGAATGATGTTGCGGAAAACACAGAACAGGAGAAGAGGTGCCCCCCTTCAGAGCAGGAGCCCAGCGGCAGCTGATTCCGTTGCCTCCCACAGTTGCACCTCTTGGTGGGACCACTTCTGTTGCAGATGATACGCATAATTGGGGAAATAAAATAGGGTCCGAGTTGCGGAGGTCAGTGATTTCAGCCAAGATTGACTTTATTTTTAAAGCGCCAATCATTTACAAGACAAAACCAACTTGGTTTTGCCTTGTAAATAATTGCCGTTTGAAAAATCAGAGCAATCTCAACTGAAATCCCAGACCTCCGCAAACTTGGACCATATTACATTTCCTTGAATATTTGATGATAATGTTATAAATGATAGAGCACACAGATACATGTAGTACCTATATTACAGTATGTGCCTACATCTGTAAGTTGGTAAGTGTATATAAATATGGCCCTGCAAACTGAGCAATTTAACAATAATCAGGGCCGGTTCAAGGCCGCTCTGCGTCCCAGGCAGGAAAAGGGGTGTGGCCTAATACAGGGGGCGTGGTCAGTTACGCCCCCTGTATATTACTAGCGCCGCTTGAATGCTGAGCGGTGCGCGATGACGTCATCGTGCGCCGCTCAGCAAAGGTACTCTCCACGAAGGGAAACTAGACGCGTAGCGTCTAGTTCTCTTCACAGGAGGCGGGGACACAGCGGGCCCGGCAGCGGGCAGCGGAGGCGGACGGGGGACACAGCGGGCAGCAGTGGCGGATCTTGCCACGGTGCGGCGCCCTCCGGATGGCGCCAGCGCCCTCCAGAAGGCGGCGCCCCGGGCAAAAGTCCTGCTTGCCCGTGGCAAGATCCGCTACTGACTATAATGTGTGGGGACTTTGAGAAGCAGCTTTGTACTTAGGAGGTCATTCCGAGCTAGCAGTTTTTAGCAGCCGTGCAAACGCTATGCCGCCTCCCACTGAGAGTGTATTTTAGCTTAGCAGAAGTGCGAACGAAAGGATCGCAGAGCGGCTACAAAGTTTATTGTGCAGTTTTAGAGTAGCTCAAAATCTACTCAGCGTTTGCGATGACTTCAGACTGTTCAGTTCCTGTTTTGACGTCACAATCACGCCCTGCGTTCGCCCAGCCACGCCTGCGTTTTTCCTGGCACGCCTGCGTTTTTCCGAACACTCCCTGAAAACGGTCAGTTGACACCCAGAAACGCCCACTTCATGTCAATCACTCAGTGCGACTGAAATGCATCGCTAGACTCTGTGCAAAAATCGTTTATTGTAATAGTACGTCGCGCATGCGCAGAAGTGCCGATTTTTTGCCTCATCGCTGCACAGCGAACGAATGCAGCTAGCGATCAACTCGGAATGACCCCCTTAGTGCAGACTCTAACACAGTGTTCCTGTGAAATAAATATTTCTACTTTAAAAAAAATAATAATCTAAGTTAAAGACAAGAAAAATCTGTTAAATAAAGCCGTTACTGTCTCAGCTGTGTTCCTTCTGTCATCTAGAGAAAACACTTCTCTCAAGCCAATCGCAGACAAAGAGACATTTAAAAATAATAATTTGTTTTAATGTATGCCAAGAGAGTCTGAGCTAAAGTGCAGATTTTTCCTCCCGTACTATAGATCTCACTGTGTGCTTAACCTTTCGGGCTACAATCTAACTCATGAAAACTGTGAATTTCTGTACAAACTAACCCCATGCTGCACAAACAGCAGTTAATGTTTTTACTCCATAACAATATCAATAGGTTAAAATTCTAAGGAACAAAACAGCAAGCTGTTAAAATCCTTCTGATATCATCAAGCTTGTTTGAGTGTGTATATAATATGCAGTACATATGATTATATATGTATATATATATATAGATATATATAGTGTGTGAGAGAGAGAGACAGACAGACAGACAGAGATGCACACACATACATTCAGTATATATATATATATATATATATATATACACACACACACACACATACCTCCCAACATTCTGTGGGCTCAAAGAGGGACTCCTGCGCGTGCGTCCGAAAAGGGGGCGTGGCCTAACCAAAAGGGAGCGTGGTCTCGCGGCACTGCCGCGATCGCGAGTCATGCCCCCGTTTTTCATCACTAAAGGGGGCATGACCAGCGCTCTGTGAGCCGCTGGCATGCCCCCTCTCCCTGTCTTCACTGAATAGACGCTGTGCGCATGCTAAGCAGAGCAGCGATGACAGGAGCCTCCCAACTTCCCCTTCCACACCGCGGGACGCTGCGGCCCGCAGGTGGGACAGCGGGACAGTCCCAAAAAAACGGGACTGTCCCGCGAAAATGGGGACAGTTGGGAGGTATGCACACACATACATAGAGGCAGGTCTACAAATCAATGTTTCAATGTTGTAGCATTTTCATCAGGATATAAATATGATAACAGTTGGTCTAATTCAGACCTGATCGTAGCGGCTACAATCATTTACTCTGACACGTCCAGCATGTCAGTCCCTCCCCCCTCCTTTCCCCTGCACAAGTACAAAAGCATCGCACGGCTTTTGTGTTTTACGAATATCTCCCTAATTGCGCAGCTCCTGCGCGCTGGCAGGGAGCTACCCGTCGCTCTCTAGGTCGCAGCGGCTGCATGTGACATCACACAGCTGCCACGGCCCGCCCCCCACACGCCCCTAAAATGGTGGCCAAACGCCGCCGACCCGCCCCCTCACGTCCAGCAACTGTATCTGCCTGTCAATCAGGCAGAGGCGATCGCAGGTCTGAGATGGCCATCGGCTGTCTGACATGTGCCGGCGCACTGCGGCGCTGGCGCATGCGCAGTTCAGACCTGATCGGCTGCTGTGCGAAAACGAACAGCAGCGATCAGGTCTGACTAAGGCCAAATGTTCCAACACTGAAACTGTGATTTGTAGACCTGCCTCATTGTGTTTTATTATCCAGAGTGCCGCACCTACAGTATGTACATATATACTTGCCTGGTAATTTTCCAGCATTGTGGGCACCTGGGCTCACAATTAAGTTTATGGAGTGCAGGGCACCGTGGACTTTGTGTGTGTGTGTGTGTGTGTGTGTGTGTGTGTGTGTGTGTGTGTGTGTGTGTGTGTGTGTGTGTGTATATATATATACACTGCTCAAAAAAAATTAAGTGAACACTAAAATGACACATCCTAGATCTGAATGAATGAAATAATCTTATTAAATACTTTGTTCTTTACATAGTTGAATGTGCTGACAACAAAATCACACAAAAATTATCAATGGAAATCAAATTTATTAACCCATGGAGGTCTGGATTTGGAGTCACACTCAAAATTAAAGTGGAAAACACACTACAGGCTGATCCAACTTTGATGTAATGTCCTTAAAACAAGTCAAAATGAGGCACATTAGTGTGTGTGGCCTCCACGTGCCTGTATGACCTCCCTACAATGCCTGGGCATGCTCCTGATGAGGTGGCGGATGGTCTCCTGAGGGATCTCCTCCCAGACCTGGACTGAAGCATCCACCAACTTCTGGGCAGTCTGTGGTGCAACGTGGCGTTGGTGGATGTAGCGAGACATGATGTCCCAGATGTGCTCAATTGGATTCAGGTCTGGGGAACGGGCGGGCCAGTCCATAGCATCAATGCCTTCGTCTTGCAGGAACTGCTGACACACTCCAGCCACATGAGGTCTAGCATTGTCTTGCATTAGGAGGAACCCAGGGCCAACCGCACCAGCATATGATCACACAAGGGGTCTGAGGATCTCATCTCGGTACCTAATGGCAGTCAGGCTACCTCTGACGAGCACATGGAGGGCTGTGCGGCCCCCAAAAGAAATGCCACCCCACACCATTACTGACCCACTGCCAAACCGGTCATGCTGGAGGATGTTGCAGGCAGCAGAACGTTCTCCTTGGCGTCTCCAGACTCTGTCACGTCTGTCACATGTGCTCAGTGAGAACCTGCTTTCATCTGTGAAGAGCACAGGGCGCCAATGGCGAAATTGCCAATCTTGGTGTTCTCTGGAAAATGCCAAACGTCCTGCACGGTGTTGGGCTGTAAGCACAACCCCCACCTGTGGATGTCGGGCCCTCATACCACCCTCATGGAGTCTGTTTCTGATCATTTGAGTAGACACATGCACATTTGTGGCTTGCTGGAGGTCATTTTGCAGGGCTCTGGCAGTGCTCCTCCTGTTCCTCCTTGAACAAAGGCGGAGGTAGCGGTCCTGCTGCTGGGTTGTTGCCCTCCTACGGCCTCCTCCATGTCTCCTGATGTACTGGCCTGTCTCCTGGTAGCGCCTCCATGCTCTGGACACTACGCTGACAGACACAGCAAACCTTCTTGCCACAGCTCGCATTGATGTGCCATCCTGGATGAGCTGCACTACCTGAGCCACTTGTGTGGGTTGTAGACTCCGTCTCATGCTACCACTAGAGTGAAAGCACCGCCAATTTTCAAAAGTGACCAAAACATCATCCAGAAAGCATAGGAGCTGAGAAGTGGTCTGTGGTCACCACCTGCAGAACAACTCCTTTATTGGGGGTGTCTTGCTAATTGCCTATAATTTCCGCCTGTTGTCTATTCCATTTGCACAACAGCATTTGAAATTGACTGTCAATCAGTGTTGCTTCCTAAGTGGACAGTTTGATTTCACAGAAGTGTGATTGACTTGGAGTTACACAGTGTTGTTTAAGTGTTCCCTTTATTTCTCTGACGTCCTAAGTGGATGCTGGGACTCCGTAAGGACCATGGGGAATAGCGGCTCCGCAGGAGACTGGGCACAACTAAAGAAAGCTTTAGGACTACCTGGTGTGCACTGGCTCCTCCCTCTATGACCCTCCTCCAGACCTCAGTTAGAATCTTGTGCCCGGCTGAGCTGGATGCACACTAGGGGCTCTCCTGAGCTCCTAGAAAAAGAAAGTATAATTTTAGGTTTTTTTATTTTCAGTGAGATCTGCTGGCAACAGACTCACTGCTAAGAGGGACTAAGGGGAGAAGAAGCGAACCTACCTGCTTGCAGCAAGCTTGGGCTTCTTAGGCTACTGGACACCATTAGCTCCAGAGGGATCGAACACAGGGCCCGACCTCGATCGTCCGGTCCCGGAGCCGCGCCGCCGTCCCCCTTACAGAGCCAGAAACAAGAAGATGGTCCTGGAAATCGGCGGCAGAAGACTTCGGTCTTCAACAAGGTAGCGCACAGCACTGCAGCTGTTGCTCCTCATGCACACCTCACACTCCGGTCACTGATGGGTGCAGGGCGCTGGGGGGGGGGGGCGCCCTGAGCAGCAATATTAAACACCTTGCTGGCATAAAAATCACATAATATAGTCCTAGAGGCTATATATGTGAAAAATACCCCTGCCAGATATCTATAAAAAAGCGGGAGAAGTCCGCCGGAAAAGGGGCGGAGCTATCTCCCTCAGCACACTGGCGCCATTTTTCCCTCACAGCTCCGCTGGAAGGATCGCTCCCAGGCTCTCCCCTGCAGTTTCAAGACTACAAAGGGTAAAAAAGAGAGGGGGGGCACTAAATTTAGGCGCAGTAGTATACATATAAGCAGCTATAAGGGAAAATCACTCAGTTATAGTGTTAATCCCTGTGTATATATAGCGCTCTGGTGTGTGCTGGCATACTCTCTCTCTGTCTCCCCAAAGGACTTTGTGGGGTCCTGTCCTCAGTCAGAGCATTCCCTGTGTGTGTGCGCGGTGTGTCGGTACGGCTGTGTCGACATGTTTGATGAGGCTTATGTGGAGGCGGAGCAGATGCCGATAAATGTGATGTCACCCCCTGCGGGGCCGACACCTGAGTGGATGGACTTGTGGAAGGAATTACGTGAAAGTGTCAACTCCTTACATAAAAGGTTTGACGACATAGCAGATGTGGGACAGCCGGCTTCTCAGCTCGTGCCTGCCCAGCTGTCTCAGAAGCCATCAGGGGCTCTAAAACGCCCGCTACCTCAGATGGCAGACACAGATGTCGACACGGATACTGAATCCAGTGTCGACGACGATGATACTAATGTAACTTCCAATAGGGCCACACGTTACATGATTGAGGCAATGAAAAATGTGTTGCACATTTCTGATGTTACCCCAGGTACCACAAAAAAGGGTATTATGTTTGGGGAGAAAAAACTACCAGTGGTTTTTCCCCCATCTGAGGAATTAAATGAAGTGTGTGAAGAAGCGTGGGCTTCCCCCGATAAGAAACTGGTAATTTCTAAAAGGTTACTAATGACGTACCCTTTCCCGCCAGAGGATAGGTCACGTTGGGAAACATCCCCTAGGGTGGATAAAGCGCTCACACGCCTGTCAAAAAAGGTGGCACTACCGTCTCCGGATACGGCCGCCCTAAAGGAGGCTATCCTGAAGTCTGTATATACTCACACAGGTATTATACTGAGACCAGCTATTGCTTCAGCATGGATGTGCAGTGCTGCAGCTGCGTGGTCAGATTCCCTGTCGGAAAATATTGATACCCTAGACAGGGACACTATATTGCTAACCATAGAGCATATTAAAGACGCAGTCTTATACATGAGAGATGCACAGAGGGATATTTGCCGGCTGGCATCTAAAATAAGTGCAATGTCCATTTCTGCCATGAGAGGATTATGGACTCGGCAGTGGACGGGTGATGCAGATTCTAAAAGGCACATGGAAGTTTTGCCTTATAAGGGTGAGGAGCTGTTCGGGGATGGTCTCTCGGACCTCGTTTCCACAGCAACAGCTGGAAAGTCAGCATTTTTACCCCATGTTCCCTCACAGCCAAAGAAAGCACCGTATTATCAGGTACAGTCCTTTTCGGCCCCAGAAAGGAAAGCGGGTTAAAGGCGCGTCTTTTCTGCCCAGAGGCAGAGGTAGAGGGAAAAAGCTGCAGCATACAGCCAGTTCCCAGGAGCAAAAGTCCTCCCCCGCTTCCTCCAAGTCCACCGCATGACACTGGGGCTCCACAGGCGGAGCCAGGTACGGTGGGGGCCCGTCTCAAAAACTTCAGCAATCAGTGGGCTCGCTCACGGGTGGATCCCTGGATCCTTCAAGTAGTATCTCTGGGGTACAAGCTGGAATTCGAGACGTCTCCCCCCGCCGTTTCCTCAAATCTGCCTTGCCAACAACTCCCTCAGGCAGGGAGGCAGTGCTAGAGGCAATTCACAAGCTGTATTCCTAGCAGGTGATAGTCAAGGTGCCCCTCCTTCAACAAGGACGGGGTTACTATTCCACAATGTTTGTGGTACCGAAACCGGACGGTTCGGTGAGACCCATTTTAAATTTGAAATCCTTGAACACATATATAAAAAAATTCAAGTTCAAGATGGAATCGCTCAGGGCGGTTATTTCAAGCCTATACGAGGGGGATTACATGGTATCACTGGACATCAAGGATGCTTACCTGCATGTCCCCATTTACCATCATCACCAGGAGTACCTCAGATTTGTGGTACAGGATTGTCATTACCAATTCCAGACGTTGCCGTTTGGTCTGTCCACGGCACCGAGGGTATTTACCAAGGTAATGGCCGAAATGATGATACTCCTTCGAAAAAAGGGAATTTTAATTATCCCGTACTTGGACGATCTCCTGATAAAGGCGAGGTCCAGGGAGCAGTTGTTGGTCGGGGTAGCACTATCTCGGGAGGTGCTACAACAGCACGGTTGGATTCTAAATATTCCAAAGTCACAGCTGGTCCCTACGACACGTCTACTGTTCCTGGGGATGGTTCTGGACACAGAACAGAAAAAAGTGTTTCTCCTGGAGGAGAAAGCCAAAGAGCTGTCATCTCTAGTCAGAGGCCTCCTGAAACCAAAACAGGTGTCGGTGCATCACTGCACGCGAGTCCTGGGAAAAATGGTAGCTTCCTACGAAGCAATTCCATTCGGCAGGTTCCATGCAAGGACTTTTCAGTGGGACCTGTTGGACAAGTGGTCCGGATCACATCTTCAGATGCATCGGCTGATAACCTTGTCTCCAAGGACCAGGGTGTCTCTGCTGTGGTGGCTGCAAAGTGCTCATCTTCAAGAGGGCCGCAGATTCGGCATACAGGACTGGCTCCTGGTGACCACGGATGCCAGCCTTCGAGGCTGGGGGGCAGTCACACAGGGAAGAAACTTCCATGGACTATGGTCAAGTCAGGAGACTTCCCTACACATAAATATTCTGGAACTGGGGGCCATTTACAATGCCCTAAGTCAGGCAAAACCCCTGCTTCAAAACTAGCCGGTACTGATCCAGTCAGACAACATCACGGCAGTCGCCCATGTAAACCGACAGGGCGGCACAAGAAGCAGGACGGCGATGGCAGAAGCCACAAGGATTCTCCGATGGGCGGAAAATCACGTGTTAGCACTGTCAGCAGTGTTCATTCCGGGAGTGGACAACTGGGAAGCAGACTTCCTCAGCAGGCACGACCTCCACCCGGGAGAGTAGGGACTTCATCCAGAAGTCTTCCAACTGATTGTAAACCGTTGGGAAAGGCCACAGGTGGACATGATGGCGTCCCGCCTAAACAAAAAGCTAGAAAGATATTGCGCCAGGTCAAGAGACCCTCAGGCGGTAGCTGTTGGCGCTGTACCGGTCGGTACCGGTCGGTTTATATGTGTTCCCTCCTCTTCCTCTCATACCCAAGGTACTGAGGATAATAAGGAGAAGAGGAGTAAGAGCTATACTCATTGTTCCGGATTGGCCAAGAAGAGCTTGGTACCCGGAACTTCAAGAAATGATCTCAGAGGACCCATGGACTCTGCCGCTCAGACAGGACCTGCTGCAGCAGGGGCCCTGTCTGTTCCAAGACTTACCGCGGCTGCGTTTGACGGCATGGCGGTTGAACACCGGATCCTGAAGGAAAAGGGGCATTCCGGAGGAAGTCATTCCTACGCTGTTTAAAGCTAGGAAAGAAGTGACCGCAAACCATTATCACCGCATTTGGCGAAAATATGTTGCGTGGTGTGAGGCCAGGAAGGCCCCAACGGAGGAATTTCAGCTGGGCCGTTTTCTGCACTTCCTACAGTCAGGGGTGACTATGGGCCTAAAATTGGGTTCCATTAAGGTCCAGATTTCGGCTCTATCGATTTTCTTCCAGAGAGAACTGGCTTCACTGCCTGAAGTTCAGACTTTTGTTAAGGGAGTGCTGCATATTCAGCCCCCTTTTGTGCCTCCAGTGGCACCGTGGGATCTCAACGTGGTGTTGGATTTCCTAAAGTCACATTGGTTTGAGCCACTTAAAACCGTGGAATTAAAGTATCTCACGTGGAAAGTGGTCATGCTGTTGGCCTTGGCTTCGGCCAGGCGTGTGTCAGAATTGGCGGCTTTGTCATGTAAAAGCCCTTATCTGATTTTCCATATGGATAGGGCAGAATTGAGGACTCGTCCCCAGTTTCTCCCTAAGGTGGTATCAGCTTTTCATTTGAACCAACCTATCGTGGTGCCTGCGGCTACTGAAGACTTGGAGGCTTCCAAGTTGTTGGACGTAGTCAGGGCCCTGAGAATTTATGTTTCCAGGACAGCTAGTGTCAGGAAAACTGACTCGTTGTTTATCCTGTATGCACCCAACAAGCTGGGTGCTCCTGCTTCAAAGCAGACTATTGCTCGCTGGATCTGTAGTACGATTCAGCTTGCACATTCTGCGGCTGGACTGCCGCATCCTAAATCAGTGAAAGCTCATTCCACGAGGAAGGTGGGCTCTTCTTGGGCGGCTGCCCGAGGGGTCTCGGCTCTACAACTTTGCCGAGCAGCTACTTGGTCGGGGTCAAACACATTTGCTAAATTCTACAAGTTTGACACCCTGGCTGAGGAGGACCTAGAGTTTGCCCATTCGGTGCTGCAGAGTCATCCGCACTCTCCCGCCCGTTTGGGAGCTTTGGTATAATCCCCATGGTCCTTACGGAGTCCCAGCATCCACTTAGGACATCAGAGAAAATAAGATTTTACTCACTGGTAAATCTATTTCTCGTAGTCCGTAGTGGATGCTGGGCGCCCATCCCAAGTGCGGATTGTCTGCAATACTTGTATATAGTTATTGTTTAACTAAAGGGTTATTGTTGAGCCATCTGTTGAGAGGCTCAGTTATTGTTCATACTGTTAACTG
The DNA here is from genome assembly GCF_028390025.1 of Pseudophryne corroboree. Classification (NCBI taxonomy): domain Eukaryota; kingdom Metazoa; phylum Chordata; class Amphibia; order Anura; family Myobatrachidae; genus Pseudophryne; species Pseudophryne corroboree. The sequence goes on from NC_086450.1 coordinate 389,858,057, forward strand.
GGTATAGTATCACGAGTTATACGGTGTGATTGGTGTGGCTGGTATGAGTCTTACCCGGGATTCAAAATCCTTCCTTATTGTGTCAGCTCTTCCGGGCACAGTATCCTAACTGAGGTCTGGAGGAGGGTCATAGAGGGAGGAGCCAGTGCACACCAGGTAGTCCTAAAGCTTTCTTTAGTTGTGCCCAGTCTCCTGTGGAGCCGCTATTCCCCATGGTCCTTACGGAGTCCCAGCATCCACTACGGACTACGAGAAATAGATTTACCGGTGAGTAAGATCTTATTTTTTTTGAGCAGTGTATATATATATATATATATATATATATATATATATATATATACAGTATGTATGTATGTATGTATATATATATAATAGCCCAGATCTGTCAATCTGTGACTGTGTGGATAACGCTGGGCGTGGCTAGGAGCTCTCATTGGGTTAGCAGCAGGTCTATCACACCTAATCCACAGCTGATTGGGCGAGAAATGCCCTCCCACACAGGTTACATCCAATGGGAGGCTCTGCCCTTTGGCTGATGTGTGTACACAGAGCAGGATTGACAATGGGGCTGATTGAGCTGCAGCTCCAGGTCCACACCCCAAAATAGGCCCACTGCACCTGCAGCAACATACCCTCCAACAATTTACACATAAAAATCGCTACAAATTTGAAAGGGGCGTGGCCACAGGTTCAGTGTTGTGGCCACGCCCCTTTCCCTATACTTTCAATGGAAGTTTGGAGAGACAAAAATCGGTACAGACCATAAAAGAAAGGTACTGTACCTGCCAAAAAGGTACAGGTGGATGGTATGCCACTGCATCTGCTGCAGGTCTCTGCTCTGTAGATAGGGGGGGGGGAAATCCTTTTACTGCAGCATCCTATATCCTGCTGCCAGTCCGCCTGCCCCCTCCGGCATCAACAATCCCCACTTCCTAGCCGTGGCGCAGGTGAAACAAAAGCTGCTGCGGCCACCGGTATAGATGTGTATGAAAGCGGGGCAGCGAAAGTCTTTCATAGCCCTCCCTGCACCGCATACTCTCTGAGCCCCGGAGCCTCCTCTGCGCGTGATGTCACAGAAGTGCCTCCCCGCCACAGCCGCGTCCCAGATCCCCAGAGGCCCTGACTCCTCAACACAGCACCTGGGCTGCCGGCCTGGAAGCCCCAAGATGGCTAATGTAATGGAGAGAGTGGGTGATATCGCGGAGGGTAATGTCTGGGCGCTGAATCAATGTAAAATGTGACAGTGCTGTGCAGTGCAGTGGGTGTGCAGTGTCACTGACACTGCACAGCACTCTCACCTTTTACATTGTTTCAGCCAGTCAGTCAGTTCTGCCAGCCAGTCACTATTGTTAGCACCGGTGTCCCAACGCGCCGCATTACAGGGTAGTAGACGCACTAAATAAACTACACCTCCCAGCAGCCCTTAGCCAAAGCATTCCGGCGCTAAGGCCTGCTGGGAGCTGTAGTTTATTGAGTGCATCTTCTTCCCTGTAATGCGGCGCATGGCACACCGGCGCTAACAATAATAACTAGCTTCTTGGCAGCTGTGCGAGTCTCTGGGAGAGCCACTGCCAAAGTGAGGACAGTAGCTTAGCTGCTTCCAGGAGGAGAAGCAAGAGAAGCATTACCCGCCCCTCCCCCACTCGCAGTACCTCTGGGCCCCATCCGCGGCACCCCACACAACCCCCCCTCCACCAACCGCGGTGGCTCCGGACCCCCTCCCCCACCCGCAGCACCCCCACACCTGTGGTGGCTCCGGACCCCCACCCGCAGCACCCACGCACTCGCCCCTCCCCCACCCGCGGCACCACCGCACCAACCCCTCGCCCACCTGCGGCATCCCCACAACCACCACTCCCCCACCCGCGGCACCCCAGGACCCCCTCCCCCATCCGCATCTCACCCGCACCCACCACTTCCCCAACCACAGCACCTACTAGGTGATTCATCAGGCCCTGCGTGCGCTGTTCACGCTATTACAAGGGGCTACAACCCCTTAACCATCGCACGACCTTTGTCTATGCAGTATTTAACCACTAACACAATTATGATTGGAGGTAATACTTCATATAATACAAATATTACACGCCACAAGGGCGTGCAAGGGTTAAGGGGGTGTAGCCCCTTCCAACGGTGTGAAGAGCGCCCGCAAGGCACGATGAATCACCTAGTACATATATATATATATATATATATATATATATATATACACACATTGGTGGATTTCATTTGCTTCACTTCTGGTGATATAGTGATGGGTCCTCATTTCCATTCAGCCTCTGTATGTTTGAAAACTGCATGCGATCAGCAGAATTCCGCCAGCCCATCGGATCTATTCCATTACAAGAAGCGGTCAGGCACAGGAGGGAGGAGGGATGAATAGGAGGAAAAGAAACTGTACAGTATTTCAAGATATTTTATTTCAAAAAGCTGAATCACTTCCACTATGCAAATTAGACCCATAAAATGTGTAAAAGTCTAGAAACCTCATATTCCTTTATTTCATTTAAATAAATACAAGACAGATTTAAAAATACAGAATAGAGCAATTCAGGCCGTTACAAAGGCTGTTCCCGTGTAATTGAACAAGATGGGTGATTACTTATGGGGATTGTTAGGAGAGCTGAATAAGGAGAGCCAAAAAAGTCTTCTTGCAAAATCTCTGCTATGTGCACTGCCTGATCCCGATCCATTTAAGTCATATTTTATTAGGGGTAATTTGTTGTTGCCTTCAGCATACACTGTTTGATCATCACTCATGGTGCCTAGGATTATTACTTTTCAGTCACAACGTTTACTGGGCTCCTCTTTGTGTGACCTTTGGGCCAAGTGAGATATGGAGCATCTATATATTTTTTTTATTTGCTTCTGTATATGTTGCTGAAACTTTATATACTAAATCCATAACAGGTTTCTGCCTGTCGTATACCTACCAAATGCAAAGCCTAACATGCATCTTAAAATTATAAGGAACTTAATTGATTAATATCTTATCTTTATTTGCAGTGAATAAGGATGGTAAGTCCTGCACAGTTAAATTGCTTGGACAGCCGTATTTGGATTCTTTTGAGTAATTGTACAGATTCATCCTAATCTAAATTTTGGCAAAAAACTGTCATAGTGCGCCAAACACAAAACAGTAGGATCATTTCTGAGTCACACTAGATCCTATTAGTATAGCTGATAGATGAATGCACGCCAGGGTCATAAATGGTGGTGTGCGAACAGTGGCACCACCCAGGAACATAACTAGACCTTTGTGGGCCCCATAGCAAGATTCTAAAAGCCCCCTGACCCCCCCCCCACCACCACCACCACCACCACTGTCACTATAATGCCTCCTAGGGAAGCAGTAGAGAGTGAGAGAGAGAGAGTGAGGGTAGTGGGAGAGAGACAAACAGGGTGTCAGGGGGAGAGAGAGAGAGAGAGAGAGGCATGACAGAGAGGCAGAGAGGGGGAGGTCAGAGAGAGAGAGAGAGGGATTCATGGAAAAAGGAAATGAGCGAAAGAGAGAGAAGAGCAAGAGAGAGGGTGTCACAGTCAAATATTTTTGAAATGTAAATTGGCACAACACATGATGTAATGGAGGTCATTTTCAAAGTGCACAATGGTAGTGCATATACTAATTTGTATCCGCTGTTCTTCTATCAGGACACCTACAGTACAGTAGGTTTTGTGGCACTACATTGCATTTACAAAGGAGCAGAAGTGTATACAGGTAGAGGGGAGGAGTTGGACACATGTGGGTACAGTGAAGGTGTTTATTGATGCACATTTTGTGGGTCCCTTTTTATTAGAAATTTGCTCAGACTGGATCTTTGGTAATATGGGGAGAAATGTCACAGGGGGAGGGGGGGTCTTCTGTGCTTGGGGAAGATACTCTAACTGGGGGTAGGGTTTTTTTTTCTGTCCTTTGAGGTATATAATGGCGTTGGAGAAGCTGTGATGAAGCGCATTGAAGTGGGGGAGTGCTGTGAGGTAGGCATTGAAGGGCGGGTAGGGGTGCTCTGCCTAGTCCTGGTTACAGGCTCTCTCACCCTGTCACCCACAACATCTGCCCCACAGACACTCACCCCGTCCCCCACCAGACCAGTCCCCGCACACTCATCCTGCCCCCCACCAGACCAGTCCCCGCACACTCACCCAGTCCCCCACCACACCTGTCCCTGTCCCCCACCACATCTTTCCCTGTCCCCCACCAAACCTGTCTTTGCACACTCACCCTGTCACCTACCAGACCTGTACTCCATGCCCCCAGCGTGAAGAAACAAGGTTGTGGTTTGTGAGTACGAAATTCCCTGTGAGGCCACACCCACCATCCCAGGAGTTCACACAAAGACCAACCCCCCCCCCCCCCGCCAGCCTTTCCCTATCGTGGTGCCCCCCCCTGTGCCCCTGGCTGTCTGCCTTAATGTGTAAAAAAGGGCACGCTGTCTGCCGTAAAGTGTAAAAAGGGGGACTGTCTGCCATAATGTGTAAAAAAGGGCACGCTGTCTGCCATAATGTGTAAAAATGGGCACCCTGTCTGCCGTAATGTGTAAAAGGGGCATGCTGTCTGCCGTAATGTGTAAAAAAAGGCACGCTGGCTGCCATAATGTGTAAAAATGGGCACCCTGTCTGCCATAATGTGTAAAAAGGGCATGCTGTCTGCCGTAATGTGTAAAAAAGGGTATGCTGTCTGCCGTAATGTGTAAAAGGGGCACGCTGTCTGCCGTAATGTGTAAAAACAGGGACTGTCTGCCATAATGTGTAAAAAAGGGCACGCTGTCTGCCATAATGTGTAAAAATGGGCACCCTGTCTGCCGTAATGTGTAAAAAGGGCACGCTGTCTGCCGTAATGTGTAAAAACGGGGACAGTCTGCCATAATGTGTAAAAAAGGGCACGCTGTCTGCCATAATGTGTAAAAATGGGCACCCTGTCTGCCGTAATGTGTAAAAAGGGCATGCTGTCTGCCGTAATGTGTAAAATAAGGCACGCTGGCTGCCATAATGTGTAAAAATGGGCACCCTGTCTGCCATAATGTGTAAAAAGGGCATGCTGTCTGCCGTAATGTGTAAAAAAGGGTATGCTGTCTGCTGTTATGTGTAAAAGGGGCACGCTGTCTGCTGTAATGTGTAAAAAGGGGACTCTGTCTGCCTTAGTGTGTAAAAAGGGGATGCTGTCTACCGTAATGTGTAAAAATGGGCATGCTGTCTGCCGTAATGTGTAAAAATGGGCATGCTGTCTGCCGTAATGTGTAAAAAAGGGTATGCTGTCTGCCGTAATGTGTAAAAAGGGGACGCTGTCTGCCGTAATGTGTAAAAGGGGGAATCTGTCCGCCATAAGGTGTAAAATGGGCTCTACCTGGTGTATTGGTGCTACTGTATGGCATAATTTGAATAATGGAGACTACTGTGCACTGTTATATGAATTGGTATTATTTTGTGGCCACACCCCTTCCCCACAAAGCCATGCCCCTATATACTTTTGTGCACGCCTACGGCACACACTGCCCCTGTAGGTCATGTAGGGGTGGGGCTCCAATGCCGTTTCTTGCACACAGCACTAAAAAGTCTAGTTATGGCACAGTTGCTAGGTATCCATTTCTCTGGCCCTGAGCAGGTCCCCCTCACCAGATCCACTCCAGGGGTGAGGGGGTGGACTTGGATGGGATGAGGGGAGGGGGGGGGGGAAGCATTTTGTCGCACCTGGGCCCACCGCTCGCTAGTTCCGCCACTGAGGGGAAGGTAAGGTTGGGAATAGCTGGAGAAATGATCATTTGCAAATTCAGTAACTGTGAAGGAGATTCTCTCTGCATGGCCTCCATAAAAAGTACTTTACCATCCAGGGGCGCTGCCACATCCTGACGTGCAAGCAGATTAGACCCCCCACTGAGATGCTATGCTGGCATAACATTGGAGAGGCGTGACCATACGATACTGAGGTAATGGTAACACCTCCATGGCTGGTCAGGATACTTTGCATCCCCCTCTCGGCCTACTCAGCGCCACTGTGTAAGGAGATGTTGTTGTGAGTGGAGGAAGTCACTGTGAAACATGGCTCCTTAGCTTCTTTTGACCTAAGTTAGGAAGTCACAAGCAAGAGATTGCACCAGGGGCCTATAGTGCACCGCTGGTTCCAAAATTATTGTTCAGTTGTTACATACTACAACCTAAAAGAAAGCATAAGCATAAATTATGTATGAATGTATTTGAAATTAGTATGTATAAAATACATATATATTTATACACTGTGACTTACTTGTTTATCATTAATAACAGGAATAGAGATGTTCCGTGTAATTTCATCTGTTTTCAAAAGTTTTCAGCAGGTGTTTAGCAATGAAAGGTCAGTGGCATCAATCAGATCTAATCAGCTCAGCTACATCTAGACCTATGCCACACAGAAGTGAGAGACAATATCTGCCCCAAAGATGGGCTTTCAGTCTGAGTTTGTTTTTAAATGGATTAATCATGTTTACCGAGATTACTCCAGTAAAGACACACGAAACGGAAGTAATATAGCAGCGGTGACAAGCCGGGGGGAAGAGAGGGGCAGGTGGCTGGATTCATTTTGTTGCTATTGTCTGTATATGAGTATTGAGTCAACATCAATTTGTGGGCTCAGTCATAAAGCATCATATTATATGCACCATAGTCCGCCTCTGAACTGAAAGTGTGTGTGTGTCCCAGCATTGGACAAGACATTGCAAATAGTGAGATACACATTGAGGACCTATGTTATTATCACTCCAATGTAAGCCCATATTTTTCCATCAGATATGTTTTATTAGTGATGAGCGGGTTCGGTTCCTCGGGATCCGAACCCCCCCGAACTTCACCCATTTTACACGGTTCCGAGGCAGCCTCGGATCCTCCCGCCTTGCTCGGTTAACCCGAGCGCGCCCGAACGTCATCATCCCGCTGTCGGATTCTCGCGAGATTCGTATTCTATATAAGGAGCCGCGCGTCGCCGCCATTTTCACTCGTGCATTGGAGATGATAGCGAGAGGACATGCAGCGTTCTCTCAGTTTCTGTGTTCAGTGTGCTGCAAATATCTGCTCAGTGTGCTGCAAATATCTGCACAGTGTGCTGCAAATATCTGTGCTCAGTGTGCTTGCAAATATCTGTGCTCAGTGTGCTGAAAATATCTACGTTCTCTGCCTGAAAAACGCTCCATATCTGTGCTGCATTGTAGTATATAGTAGGAGGACAGTGCAGAATTTTGCTGACCACCAGTATTATATAGCAGTACGGTACAGTAGTCCACTGCTCTACCTACCTCTGTGTCGTCAAGTATACTATTCATCCATACCTGTGCTGCATTTTAGTTGTGCGCAGTATATATAGTAGGAGGACAGTGCAGAATTTTGCTAACAACCAGTATATATATATATATATATATATATATATATATATAGCAGTACGGTACAGTAGTCCACTGCTCTACCTACCTCTGTGTCATCAAGTATACTATGCATCCATACCTGTGCTGCATTTTAGTTGTGCGCAGTATATAGTAGGAGGGGACAGTGCAGAATGTTGCTGTGACCACCAGTATATATATAGCAGTACGGTACAGTAGTCCACTGCTCTACCTACCTCTGTGTCGTCAAGTATACTATGCATCCATACCTGTGCTGCATTTTAGTTGTGCGCAGTATATAGTAGGAGGGGACAGTGCAGAATGTTGCTGTGACCACCAGTATATATATAGCAGTATGGTACAGAAGTCCACTGCTCTACCTCTGTGTCGTCAAGTATACTACAAAAGTTCAGTAAAATGACCCAAAAATCAAAATTAAAAGCGTCTGATGAGAAGCGTAAACTTGCCAATATGCCATTTACGACACGGAGTGGCAAGGAACGGCTGAGGCCCTGGCCTATGTTCATGACTAGTGGTTCAGATTCACATGAGGATGGAAGCACTTATCCTCCCGCTAGAAAACTGCAGTGCCACTCCTAGATGGGCCAGGTGTTTGTGTCGCCACTTAGGTCGCTTAGCTTATCCATCCAGCGACCTTGGTGCACCTCTATTTTTCTTTGCATCATGTGCTGTTTTGGGACTATTTTTTTAAGTGCCATCCTGTCTGACACTGCAGTGCCACTCCTAGATGGGCCAGGTGTTTGTGTCGGCCACTTGGGTCGCTTAGCTTAGCCACACAGCTACCTCATTGCACCTCTTTTTTTCTTTGCATCATGTGCTGTTTGGGGACTATTTTTTAAATCTGCCATCCTGTCTGACACTACAGTGCCACTCCTAGATGGGCCAGGTGTTTGTGTCGGCCACTTGGGTCGCTTAGCTTAGTCACAAAGCTACCTCATTGCACCTCTTTTTTTTCTTTGCATCATGTGCTGTTTGGGGACTATTTTTTAAATCTGCCATCCTGTCTGACACTGCAGTGCCACTCCTAGATGGGCCAGGTGTTTGTGTCGGCCACTTGGGTCGCTTAGCTTAGTCATCCAGCGACCTCGGTGCAAATTTTAGGACTAAAAATAATATTGTGAGGTGTTCAGAATAGACTGGAAATGAGTGGAAATTATGGTTAATAATACTATGGGATCAAAATGACCCCCAAATTCTATGATTTAAGCTGTTTTTGAGGGGTTTTTGTAAAAAAAACACCCGAATCCAAAACACACCCGAATTCGACAAAAAAATTTCAGGGAGGTTTTGCCAAAACGCGTCCGAATCCAAAACACGGCCGCGGAACCGAATCCAAAACCAAAACCCAAAACCCGAAAAATTTCCGGTGCACATCACTATGTTTTATATATGAGGGGCGTGCAATAAGTTTCCAGGTGCACAAAAAGTATTATATTTACAAAGTGAACATTGGCAAAGCAGCTGGACCGGTCCAAAGCAGGTATGTCTTCTACATGCTGAATGAAGGTCTCTACTGCAGCTTCCGGTGACTTATGGAGGTAATTCAGACCTGATTGCTCCTCTCCACTTGCAGAGTTTTGCGATCAGATAGTCGCCGCCCAGACAGAGTGAAATCCCGCCCCGTGCAAGTCTGCATATGCCTTGCGAAAATCTCTGCGAACGCCGGTCAGCGGCAAATCCGTTCGCAACTCACTCACCATCGAATGATTTTTCCATTCTGTGCAGTGTGTGCGTAGCCCAGGACCTACTCCTACAGTGCAATAGAATCAGGCTGATCAGCAGCGGAGCTGATGTCACACACCCTCCCTGAAAACACTTGGCCACATCTGCATTTTTCCTGACACTCCCAGTAAATGGCCAGTTACCACACCCAAACAGCGACTTCCTGTCAATTAACTTGCGTAAGCCTAGCGATCAAAAAAGATGCTGGATTTTTTTTTTGCAGTTCGGCTATGCGCGTGCGCATTACGTTCTGTGTGCATGCGCAGTCAATCGATAATTGCACACCTTGCGAATTTGCACAATAGCGATCACGTCTGAGTCGGGCCCTTAAAAGGAATCCCACTTATCTTGCGCTTCCAGAAGTCGCAGGGGGCCAGGTCTGGACTGTATGTCAAGAGAACAAGCTCCTGGAAACGTTCGTAGGCCAGAAAATCCACCACTTTCCTGGACTTGTGGGCAGGTGCATTGTCATGATGGAGCAGGGTATCATGAGCAAAAATTCTTGGACAGCGCCTGGAAGTGGCTTCCAGCACTTACTGCAGGCATTGTGACAGTGTGCTGCTGCACGAATGGCATGGTAGCTACATACTGTACCATTCGTATGTAGCTACCATACCATACTAAAAGGACACAAAAACAGTTATCATCTGCCTGGCCACGCTGCACTCACATTGGAACATCTGTGGTTGCACACCTCCAACTGGGGTCCACTGGGCTGACTGTTGTTTGGTCTCAGGGTTGAATCTGTAGAGCCAGGATTCATCACCACTGATGATCTCCCAGAGTTTGAGTGACTGTCATCAAACCTGACCAGCATGATGGGGCACCCAGCATACAGAAACCTTGCTCTGGCCAAGCTTCTCATCGCGTTTCAATCGGAGGGATCCCAATGAGTGCCTAAGTCCTTCGCTTAACTGGGCGGCCCTGGCGTTTTCCTAAACTATGGCCCCCATGGCACTAACGTTATCCTTAGTGATGGCGGACACAGGTTGGCCTTGGCGCTCCTCGTCTTCCAGGGACTGTCTCCCATGCAAAAATTCTGCAAGCCACTGAAATACAGTGGTTTGGAATGGTGCTTCTTCCCTAAAAGCAGCTCGCAGTTTGTCAAAACTCTTGTAGTCGTAGAAGATCATGGCTCTCTAGTGGCCACTGTTGAGGTCCATAACAAGTTTGTGAAGGAACATGCTGACTTCTGACCTGTACTGCCACTGGCGTATCTATAATGGGTGCAGTGTGTGCGGTGCACATGGGCCCCATCGGCGACTGTGTGTGGGCCCCCTCCTCGCCCGTAGCCGTCACCACCGCTGCTAGTGTACTGAGCGCTAGAGACTATGGGACAGTGGCAGAGTCTACAGCACATGCACAGGACTCTGGAAAAATGGCGCGGTGGCCATTTTTCGGAGTCCTGTGCATGCGCTGTAGACTCTGGCACAGTGCCAGAGTCTCAGCGCTGAGAGCGCTAGCAGCAGCGGTGACGGCTACAAGAGAGGAGGGGGCCCACACACGGAGTCTGCACACAGGTCCCCTCCTCTCTAGAAACGCCGCTGTGTACTGCTTATATACGGTTTTGTGCTTTGACATGTCACAAAAACGTTATTCAGAGATTACAGTTCACAACCATACAGTCAGATTGTGTCTACTCTACCTATGCACTGCACATCCGGAAATTTATTGTACACCCCCCATATACAGTGGCAAACGCAGGATATCTAGAGGGGGGTTTCCAAATGCAATCCATAATCTCCCACTCTGCGGAGCAAGTGCAGGAGTCTGGGGGAGTGGTAGAAGAACCTAGTAATAACCCTGAACATTGGTACTTTTTATACATTTGATACTGTATGGAATACAGTATTAATATTTAACGCTATAGATTGTCTATAGCAGGGGTGGGGAACCTTTTTTCTACCAAGGGCCAGTTAGATATATATAAAATCCTTCGGGGGCCATACAAAAATTATCAACTTAAAAATTAGCCTGCCCCCAGCAGATATGCCCCCATTAGATATGACCCCTAGTAGTGACGCTTACACACACACACATTAAAAGAAAGAAAAAAACACAATACTCACCAGCCCCGCTCCTTCTTCCGGACCCTTCCCCTCTGCATGGCTGCCCGCTCCTCAGAACTATGGGAGAGACATCATGACATCTCTTCCATAGCACCGCACAGGCACACACGCACACTGCCGGAGCTCAGGAGTGAGCTCCTGCCTCCGGCTACTGCTGAGGGGAAGAAGCTGGGCGCCCGCTAGTAACAAAATCTCAGCGAGCGCCTGGCATCTCCCGTGGTTAGGTGAGCCTGGGAGGGCCGTATCAAGTGGCTTTGCGGGCCTTATACGGCCCGCCGCCTGAGGTTCCCCACCCCTGGTCTATAGTATAGGCTGTATCAAACATATTTAAACAATATAAATAAGATAAGTGGTCAGGAAAAGGTTAAACATGCCATACTAAATAAACAAACAAACAAACAAACAAACAAACAAACAAACATAATAGAACCAGTAGTAGACAGAAGTGCACTTTCTAAGCACACATTCTCCCACCTCATGGAAAGGCTCCTGTCTCTTCTTCCTGGCAGCAACCTTCATATTATATACCATTTGCTATTGTTATAATTTTAGCCACTTGCCAAGAGGAGGGGAGTTTCCAGGCAACCAGAAACCCCCCTGCGTTTGCCTATGATATACAGCAAAGTATATTGCCTAAGAAAAAGGAAGCTCCACTTCGTTCATATGAAAGCTCTGCACATTTGGTGCATTTTACACAGAAATCTCTTTCCATCAGTGTAAAACATTGCTACTCAATGCTTGTTAGGTTCCTGGTGCTCAGAACAAGGGAGATGTTATGAAGTGAGTCCAGAGCACCAGGACGTAATGCTGGGAAAGGGGAATGGAAAGGGAATAGCCCCTGGCGCCCTATCTCCATTGTCTCGCCCGTGCTGTCAGTACACTCTTGCGAGACTATGGTTGCTTGAGCCCATGGCAGCCGCGTTTGAAGGGCGGATTACGTCTGCCCAACTTCGATGCCCCCTCAGGTCTTAATGAGAGACAAAGAGTGAACCGAGACAGGGTGATAACAAGGGGCCCTCTAACTAAACAACAAGGCCAGGGGCTACTAACAAACCTAAAACCAAAGTATGTGCGGCTTGCCGCCAAAGGAAAAGAACAACAAAGGAAATGCTGACCACACGCCGACACAATACTTTTGTGTACCGGCGGTGACAGCATAAGCAGAACCCTCTGCAAAACACCAGTGACAGAAATAATAACGGAATTCAGCGGCCTAGGCCGACGGACGCGGCAGAGCCGCTACTCACGGAACCGGTACGAATACTGGCAAACGGACAGGAACCCCCAATGCTGCCGACACAGACTCTCAGAACTGGAGGACAGGCAGAATCCCAAACGACAGACCGGTGGACACCAAGAAGCCAGAAACACGACCAGGCATAGGCAAAGCCACAGGACTTCTGCACAGGAACACTTCACGGCAGGACACGGGATCAGACACAGGAATCGACACAGGGACTGACACAGGAATCGACACAGGAAGCAGCTCGGCAGACACTGCTACACAGGAGCTCAGGAACTGGCAGGAACAAGCTCAGAACACAAGCAGACTGGAAACCTAGAAATATCACCAGCGTCTGTGAATTGCACTGAGCCAGCATATAACAGAGAGGCCTAATTAATAATGTCATGCAGCTGCCCTGTTGCATGACTCCAAACTGACGAGATGCAATTAGCAGCCAGGTGAGGCTGAACACATGGGAACAAGCTGCAATTACACAGACTCACCAGCGGCAGCAACCAAGAGTATTCTTAAACAGAGCAACGGGAAATCCTGGCCTGCAAAACAACTTATAAACATAAAATAGGAATGAACCACTACCTGTGGTTCATAACAGTATCCCCTCCTTAAGGGTGAGCTCCGAGCACCCCATGACACCCACGGGGAACATGAACAGAAGAATAACATAAAATACCTAACTGACATGCAAAACAGGAATGAGCCACAGCCGTGGCTCATAACAGTACCCCCCCCTTGAGGAGGGGTCAAAGGACCCCAATATACAGACTATCCAAAACAAGGGATACAAAAAAAAACTGACACACTGGTCAAACAGACAAGAAAACAGAAACAAGCTGCAACAACAGCTTGTAACAGTGCCCTCCCCTTGACGGTGGCCACTGGACACAAGACAAGGAAAAAAATCTTTTTCTTTTTTTTTATCAAGGCAAGAGTCAAAATTTATTTCTTTTTCTTCTTCTTTTTACAAAGCTCTTTAGGTCTGACCAAGGTAATTCCCCAAACATTGTCTGAACTGATGGTACCACCCAGCAAGGCTGCGTTCAAATCAGAGATAGGTTTCTTACCCTTGGGAGCTGAACTTTCAGGCAAAGTACTCCTATTAGAAGAAGAATTCAGAAAAGCACATCCTGCAGTCAAAACAACGGGCTGAGACTCTTGTGCCGAGTTTACAGTATTTGGTGGACTCTCAGCAGACAAGACGGGTGACTTAGAGGAACCTGAACCAATTTCTTTGGAACCATATCTTTTAATAATTGCATCACAGAATGCTGGGGGATCCTGAAGAATGGGATCTTCAGCTTTCATTAGGCTGGTCGCCCACTCAAAAGGCTCTCCTCTAAAAGAATAAATCAGATAGAGCGCAAGGTTCTCTAAAGTGATGCCTAGAAATGGTCTAGACAACATAATAATGTAATAGTGTTTGAAAAGCGCCAGAAATTGGGCTAAGTCCCCATCAAAGATTATGGATGTTGAGATATCAACAGAGTCAGGATCTGTTTCCTTCCCATCTGACTGACTGGAGTGTTTTGCTAGGACCTGGTCACTATTGACCTTACTCGAGGCTGAGACTCTCTGAACCCACCCGGGGCAGTGACTTTATGAACCCCACCCGGGGCAGTGACTTTCTGAACCCCACACGGGGCAGTGACTTTCTGAACCCCACCCGGGGCAGTGACTTTCTGAACCCCACCCGGGGCAGTGACTTTCTGAACCCCACCCGGGGCAGTGGCCTTCGGGAACCCCGCTGGGGCAGTGACCTCTGGGAACCCCGCTGGGGCAGTGGCCTCCGGGAACCCCGCTGGGGTCAGCACCTCGTATTCTTTTACTGGGACCGAGCCGTCGGCCTCCCTCACTGGGACCGAGCCATCGGCCTCCCTCACTGGGACCGAGCCATCGGCTTCCCTCACTGGGAGTGAGCCATTAGCCTCCCTCTCTGAGTCGATAATTATCGAAACTTCTCCCGGGACTATGACTTCCGGGACTTTTGCTGAAGCTATAACCTTCAGAACCTCCACAAATCCTATGCCTCTTAAGTTCTTTCCTGGGGAAGCGACCTCTAGACCCTTCTTTGAGGCTGCGTCTCTCGAGACCCCACTTGGGGATATTACTTCAAAGATCCCTTCTGGGGTTTTGCTTCTCGAGTTCCCTTCTAGAACTATGGTTTTAGATACCCTTTCTGGGGTTGCGCTCTTCAAGTCCCTACCTGGGGTAACAGCTTCTGAGACCCCTTCTGGTATGGAAACCTGAGCTATAATATTTGATGTCCCTCTATCAGCTAGAGCATCGGGTACCGCTCCAGCGCTCTGGGCATCGGGTACCGTTCCAGCACTCTGGGCATCGGGCACCGCTCCAGCACTCTGGGCATCGGGCACCGCTCCAGCACTCTGGGCATCGGGCACCGCTCCAGCACTCTGGGCATCGGGCACCGCTCCAGCACTCTGGGCATCGGGTACCGCTCCAGCACTCTGGGCATCGGGTACCTCTCCAGCACTCTGGGCATCGGGTACCGCTCCAGCACTCTGGGCATCGGGTACCGCTCCAGCACTCTGGGCATCGGGTACCGCTCCAGCACTCTGGGCATCGGGTACCGCTCCAGCACTCTGGGCATCGGGTACCGCACCAAGATCCTGAGCATCGGGCACCTCTCCAGGACCCTGGGCATCGGGCACCACTCCAAGACCCTGGGCAACGGGAACCACTCCAGGACCCTGGGCAACGGGCACCACTCCAGGACCCTGGGCAACGGGCACCACTCCAGGACCCTGGGCATCGGGCACCACTCCAGGACCCTGGGCATCGGGCATCACTCTAGGAACCTGGGCATCGGGCACCACTCCAGGAGCTTGCAACTCTGCTTCAACAGGAACCTCAAGAGAGGAGAGAAACATTCTCTTTTGATTCCTGAATCTATAATGGGGCTCCCTTGCCCAAGGACCCCAATTATAGGACAGAGAGCTTTTTAGTGTGGGTTGTGTGACAAGTACCTCTGCCACAGTAGAGACAGGAGTAGGTCTTGTATCCTGACTCAACTTGGCCAGAGGGCAAGACTCGTCACCACACTTTGGCTTGCGCAACTCACAGGTCTGCAGATAGTGGCCTAAACCCCCACAATATAGGCATAAGTTTAAGTTTCTGCGACGCAGATGCTCATCTTCTGAGAGCCTGGGCCGCAGAAAACTTTTAAACCTTTTCTCTTCAATTAAACCAGAGGATTATCTTGTCACCATACTGTGAACAAAAGTCTCTTTAGAGATAGATGTACTCTCAACGACTTCTGGCAAGATGAGCAAGATTTTAGTCAGAAGGTTTTGCAGTTGCTTTAGGGATTGCTGCAAAACTTCTAGTCGCTCTGGTCTCAAAGCACTGAAAGCAGAGTTCAGGGCTGCGAGAGATGCCTGCAGGGCTTGCATAGTAGACATAGGAGGATTTAAAACTAGACAAGACAAGACAAGGCAATACTGAATTTTTAAGCTAAACAAAACAAGACTGGATTCTAAACACCGGATTGGATTCTGCACACTGAATTCTAGACAGGACTGGATTCTAGACTAGACACTGGACTGGGCCAAAAAAGAAAAAAAGTTTTATTTCTTTTTTGTGGTATGGCTGGTGATAATGTTAGGTTCCTGGTGCTCAGAACAAGGGAGATGTTATGAAGTGAGTCCAGAGCACCAGGACGTAATGCTGGGAAAGGGGAATGGAAAGGGAATAGCCCCTGGCGCCCTATCTCCGTTGTCTCGCCCGTGCTGTCAGTACACTCTTGCGAGACTATGGTTGCTTGAGCCCATGGCAGCCACGTTTGAAGGGCGGATTACGTCTGCCCAACTTCGATGCCCCCTCAGGTCTTAATGAGAGACAAAGAGTGAACCGAGACAGGGTGATAACAAGGGGCCCTCTAACTAAACAACAAGGCCAGGGGCTACTAACAAACCTAAAACCAAAGTATGTGCGGCTTGCCGCCAAAGGAAAAGAACAACAAAGGAAATGCTGATCACACGCCGACACAATACTTTTGTGTACCGGCGGTGACAGCATAAGCAGAACCCTCTGCAAAACACCAGTGACAGAAATAATAACGGAATTCAGCGGCCTAGGCCGACGGACGCGGCAGAGCCGCTACTCACGGAACCGGTACGAATACTGGCAAACGGACAGGAACCCCCAATGCTGCCGACACAGACTCTCAGAACTGGAGGACAGGCAGAATCCCAAACGACAGACCGGTGGACACCAAGAAGCCAGAAACACGACCAGGCATAGGCAAAGCCACAGGACTTCTGCACAGGAACACTTCACGGCAGGACACGGGATCAGACACAGGAATCGACACAGGGACTGACACAGGAATCGACACAGGAAGCAGCTCGGCAGACACTGCTACACAGGAGCTCAGGAACTGGCAGGAACAAGCTCAGAACACAAGCAGACTGGAAACCTAGAAATATCACCAGCGTCTGTGAATTGCACTGAGCCAGCATATAACAGAGAGGCCTAATTAATAATGTCATGCAGCTGCCCTGTTGCATGACTCCAAACTGACGAGATGCAATTAGCAGCCAGGTGAGGCTGAACACATGGGAACAAGCTGCAATTACACAGACTCACCAGCGGCAGCAACCAAGAGTATTCTTAAACAGAGCAACGCAAAATCCTGGCCTGCAAAACAACTTATAAACATAAAATAGGAATGAACCACTACCTGTGGTTCATAACAATGCTGCTTGGAGACCCTGCTATATAACTCTCAGTCTAATGCATCCTGCTTACCTTCAATCCTCTCCTAACATTATGGCACTGACATTACTGTCATATGCAGTCCTGTTCTCACTTGCTCATACATGCACGTGGTTAGGTCACTGCCTCATGCATGTTCAGCACACCTGTCTCCTGAAAGATTGTGTTGCTGTTAATACTCTAGTTTTCTTATTTGCAACAGATGTTCTTTCCCTTTGCTCACTTCAACGCAGGGAATTTGAAAAATGAAAACAAGAATATGCCCAGGCTTCAGTAAAAAAAAACGTCTTAAAAATACTACTATCACTTTGGGACCATTACAGGCCAGCCTCCAACTTTGATTTACTTTCTTGTGGATGGTTCTTCTCCAGGGATCAGCCACATTCCTACATGAGCTGCAAATGATCATGCCTGAGCATATCCATACACCCACTTCCTGCTCCTCATCCCCTTCTTCCCTCTCTCTTCCTCTCTTGTAAAGTGGTGACTGTGATGCTGTCATTGGGCTGCTCTAGATTGTATGGTGGTCACTGGGGATGGCTTTTATTGTACAGCAGTCACTAAGATGCTGTCTGTAATATATGGTGCACATTATGATGCACTCTGTATTATATAGTAGTCACTAGGATGCTCAGTGTATTATATGGAAGTGACAGGAATGATCTCTGCATTGTAGGTTGGTCAATAGGATGCACTCTGTATTGGATGATAGTCACTGATATGTTCCATTTTCTATGTTGGTCACTAGCTGGGTGCTATCGCGATAAGTGTCATTTGGGCACCCAAGCAGCTCACTTTTTGCACATACTGTATCAGGTCGCCACCCCCAGGGGGTGCAAGCTGAAATGCAGACGCTGGCAGCCATTCTCGCCCGAACGGAACTAGAATTGAATACTGTAGCTTTGATTGGGCGCTATCTAGTAGCTGCCGGCGGACAAACATTTGAATTCCGTCCTATTTGTCATTAGAATGCAAAGAATTGTGCAGTACTTTTTGCACAGCACAATCATGCATTTTTGTTTCATTTACAAATCAAAGTCTCTATTTAATTGTTTATGAAACCTAATCTTGGAGGTTAGCACATGTTCATCATCATGGATGGCACAATCTATTGTTTCAGATACAGGTAGGCAGAGACATTGACGTTGATTCTGAGGTGGGAGCAAACCATAAAAATCAGGAAACTGTATCTGGAACAAACCATGTTATGCTACAAGTGGTGCAATTATATTTATTTTTTTGTATGCTGTTTTGTGTTACCCACAAATAATGCACAGCTTTATTTTCACACTGCAATTTACAGTTGAGTTTGGACACTCCTCTAACACCTAAATCCCACTGCACATTTTAAATCTGCCCATCTGCAGTGCAGTGTGGTTTTGCCAAGGGCCCTTATTCCGAGTTGATCGCTCGCTAGCTACTTTTTGCAGCCGTGCACACACCCACAGGGGAGTGTATTTTCGCTTTGCAAGTGTGCGAACGCGTGTGCAGCCGTGCGGGACGAAAAAGTTTTTTGCAGTTTCCGAGTAGCACGCCTGTGTTTTTCCAAACACTCCCAGAAAACGGTCAGTTGCCACCCACAAACGCTCTCTTCCTGTCAATCTCTTTGTGATCGGCTGTGCGAATGGATTCTTTGCTGAATCCATCGCCCAGCAATGATCCGCTTTGTACCCGTACGACGCGCCTGCGCATTGCGGTGCATACGCATACACAGTAGTAACCTGTTCGCTGCGCTGCGAAAAATGGCAGCGAGCGATCAACTCAGAATGACCCCCAAGGTCCACAGCACTCCCTCAGAATCAGCCCCATTGTAATAATTTTTTTCCTTGTCATCCCGGGAGAAAATGTATTTTAGCCACACCTACATTTGGTTTGGTCCTGCGTATATACAAAAATTTTTACAGGGACCACTTCAAGTTCCCATATGCCGCTGGTGTATTTGTATGTATTTTAGGTAGAGATGAGCGGGTTCGGATTTACTCGGTTCTTTACGCCAGAATTATTGCCATTTCTTATTTTGTGGATTTTTCTTATTGGTTAACCAAAACACGTGATGTCCGATAGCCAATAAGGAGATTCAGGTAAATCCGAGTAAAACTGAACCAGCTCATCTCTAATTTTAGGTGCCATACACTCGCACTCTTCACATAAGGGCAAGACAGGCTTTCCAAGCATTCCCATGCAGCCAGCCACATGTGTGCTGGACAAGCTTGTACATTTCTGCTGCCTTGGAGGTCAGGGGCAGAAGTGAAGCTAGCTTGATTATAGCGGAACCCTTAATTTTAAAGGGACATTTACATGACATTGAAAATAATAACAGTATGCCCAAGTACTGGCTGTGCTACGGAGCTAAAAATCTATTGTACCAGTGGAAAAACTTGGCTTCTAAAAGATTTTAAACTATCCTAAATCTTCAAAGGAGACGTGAGGGGCAATGACTTCTCTAGACTTGAAGCCAAGACAGTTGAAACTTGAAAGCGTTTAATAGTAATGCACTTAAATTAGTGCTTGCAGTACTGGTAAATCACCAACATTCTGTTTAAAGATATTCATCAATCATCTGAAATCTGGATATCGGCTGGTTCTTTCAGTGACTTATATATACTGTAGGGTTATTTTTATTTTTAAACATTATTTACCAGCACAGCTAAAGGTCTAAAGTACCTCCCTACAAATTGGCTCTTCTTTCTTCATAAATTACTGCTACCTATTTATCAAAAAAATATTTGTGGAATATCAGAGATATCTGCTGCAGTCCTCCATTTTGACTGCAAGAGCAGCCCCTATACTGTATACCTGCCTGGCCCCAGCAGCTAATGCCATGTTCAGGTAGATGGCCCTATAACCAAGCAAGTGCAGTAGCTCGGCCGGGTCCTCAGCATGGAGGTAAATGACATTAGCATTCACTTTACTTCTAACGTATTACAAGGACGGAGTCCTCTCGGGTGTGATTTTTGTTATATCCCCACAATACTTATTTTATTGCTGCTTTAAGGAGCGATAACAAATGATTAATTTTGTCATTTAGAAGAGTGACCAATATTTCTATATATTACATACAATACTGAGCCCTGATCTCATCATCATCATCATCATCGAGTCTGTTTGGGATTACATGAAGAGACAGAAGGATTTGAGCAAGCCTACAGCCACAGAAGATCTGTGGTTAGTTCTGCAAGATGTTTGGAACAACCTCCCTGCCGAGTTCCTTCAAAAACTGTGCAAGTGTACCTAGAAGAATTGATGCAGTTTTGGAGGCTGTTTTGTGTTACATTCCAGAAGGCAAACTGAAATGAATAAAACTAACTAACAATGTAGAAATAATTCAGGAAAGAAAAGAAAAGAAAAGCATCTCTATCACTCACCTACAAGCAGCAGCCTTATATACACACACAGCAGGCCATTCAGTATATGTGCACAGGGGAGGAGAAGGATGGGAGCACAGAGAAGTGTGTGTGTGTGTGTGTGTGTGTGTGTGTGTGTGTGTGTGTGTGTGTGTGTGTGTGTGTGTGTGTGTGTGTGTGTGTGTGTAAGGGGGGATATCAAATGTTCAAAAGAGGATAAGTAGAGGAATCGCCCTTTGCAACCAGAGTCTAGCTATCAATTATATAGTACTGTGCATGCTATAAAATGATAGCCAAAATCTGCCATGGGCAACCCCTCCACTTGTCCTCTTCAGAAGGTTTCATAGTTCTCTCACCCATATTTACAAAGATATACAAGGAACTTACAGAACTGAACACAAACAGACAATTGCCCTGAGAAGGCCACCAGTAAAGAGGCTGAGAAGGTGGTGATTTTCTAAAGTGATTTAAAATCTTGTATAGGAAGAATAAATGAGGGTTGCAGGAAAATGGGTGGGAATAAGCTTGTGCCCTTTAACAGTAGAAAATATTTGAAATGTGGAACTGTGATTGTTCATCAAAAGATACATATTGTATTTTAGTTATTTCCTTTGTATGGAAACCCGTTTTGAAGGTCATTACCAAAGCTTTCATTTTTAAGCTTATTTTGTATTTTATGCTGTAAATGCAAATCCAAGGGGTGGTAATCAGGGTGATCGCTCACTTGTCACTTCCCTCCAGCTTACAGCTGTCAGTTCTAGCAGCAGAGTGCTAGAGGTGACAGTGGCGGATTTGCCACTGTTAATAAGCAGGCAAGTTGCAGCAGCAGGTGGCCCATCAACCTGACGGCCTATTTTTACATGGAGGCCTGGGATAGCAGTCACCTCAGCCCCATTAGTACTATTCCAACCCTGATGGCACCTCAATGATGGTGACAGGAGCCCGGTGCTGTAGTTTGACAGTATCCAGCAGCACTCGGCTCCTGTCACTGAGAAGGGGCTGGCAGTGCAGCCAGAATCTCTGGAGTAAGGTAATAGGAGGGGGGGGGGGGGGAGGGGCTTGTAATAATGTCAGCAGGGGACTTCCACAAGGCCACACCCCCTACTAGGGAAGCAGCGTCCCTTTTGGGCGGGTCTCTTGTCCACACCAGGTGTCACTGACCCCTGTTCCGCCACTGATTACTAGATGTTGTTTGATCACTTTCTGTCCAGTGTAACCTATAAATTACTGTTCCACCTTTTTTTCCCCTTTTTTAAAACCTGGACTGCATTTATAAGCTCAGCCTGTAACTTTCAGGAAACACTTCCATTTCTGTTTACACAGCTCATGCAGATTTGTTTTTACCACAGGTCAGGGTACACAATCACAGTCAGGCCGAGATGCACAGTATGTGAGCTTGGTAAATACCATCCAGCGATAAAGTACAGGAGCACAGGCCTTTTGTTCGCCACCATTCATATCACTGGGCTGCCTGAGAGCACGAGCAGTAGGGAAATAGAACTGTTTCATTGTTTGTTGTTTGACTTCAAAAACCCAAACCGTGTTTACAGCTCACCGCGCCCCCCTCCCAAAGGGAACAGTGACATTTTTGTAGCAGTGCAGCATTTAAAGCCGATGTAGAGACTTTTTGTCAATCACAAGTAATGTTTTACAACTGTTCTCAGCTGTGTATTAAAAGCTGTTGATACAGCACATGTGTAGCATTCTATTGTGTGTAGCAAGCAGCAGGGATTTGCCCTATGGCTCTATGGGGCTTTCTGTATAGTGACACCTGATAGTACATGACAGTAAATCTCTCCTTCTTAGATGTGACGTACTGTCATAGCATTGCACTTATACCAGACAATAAACTGGAAACGGGTAACAGAGCCCCAGAAACAAATAGCATTAGTCATTTAAAGTGAGCGTAAGCTAATGTTGTCTGATTAGTCTATTAGAATATTTGTGAGTGAGGACAGGGCAGGATGTGACAAGGGCAGTATCATGATTTGCAAGTGGTAATGGTAGTAGGTAAAAAAAAGCCGCAGACTTAGGAGTCTATTTATTAAGCTGAGAAAAGCCCTTTCGTCTGTATCTTCACAAATTACAGGTTGAGTATCCCATATCCAAATATTCCAAAATACGGAATATTCCGAAATACAGAATTTTTTGAGTGAGACTGAGATAGTGAAACCTTTTGTTTTCTGAAGGCTCAATGTACACAAACTTTGTTTGATGCACAAAGTTATTAAAAATATTGGCTAAAATGACCTTCAGGCTGTGTGTATAAAGGGGGTCATTCCGACCCGTTCACTCGCTGCGTTTTAACGCAGCATAGCGAATGGGTCCCTGCTGCGCATGCGCCGGTGCCGTAGTGCGCCTGCGCATGCGGGTCGGCCGAAGGCCGTAGCAGGACAGTGATCGCCTCTGCCTGAGTGACAGGCAGAGATGATCGATGGGCGGGAGGGGGCGAAACGGCGTTTCGTAGGCGCGGTCTGGCCAACACAGGTGTGGCCGGACCGAACGGGGGGCGGGCTGCCGTGGCTGCGTGACATCATACGCAGCCGCTGCGGGCCAGGGAGCGAGGAGTAGCTCCCGGCCAGCACGCTAAAGCTGCGCTGGCCTGGGAGTTACTCCTGAAGTGCAAAGGCATCGCCGTTGTGCAATGCCTTTGCACTTCTGCGAGGGGAGGCCGGACTGACATGCGGGGCGGACTAGCCCCGTGCTGGGCGTCCCCCCGCATGTCAAGAAAGATGATCATAGCTGTGCTAAATTTAGCACAGCTAAGATCAACTCGGAATGACCCCCAAAGTGTATATGAAACATAAATGCATTCTGTGCTTACACTTGGGTTCCATCACCATGGTATCTCATTATAGTATGCAATTATTCCAACATACGGAAAAATCTGCTATCCAAAATACTTGTTCCCAAGCACTTTGTATATGGGATACTCAACCCGTATTAACTTTTCTCAAATTATTAACATGTTTAAACTAGCAATATCTCTGATGCCCACATATGGCTGCATCTGAGTTGAGAGTACAAGCAAACACAGGGGGTTATTCAGAGATGAACGCAGATCGCTGCATATTCAGCCAGATCTGCGTTCATCTCTGCACATGCTGGGGGCCACCCGGCACAGGGCAAGGCTGCTAAGCATATGTGGGGCCGTATCACGATGCGTCCGCAATCTAATTAAGGACGCATTGGAACTAAGGTTGACCCCTGGCAGTGCAGCCTGTCGGACACCATTTTTTGTTCGGAGCGGCTGCATGTGACGTCACGCAGCCACCCCGAAAACGGTCTCGGCATGCCCCCATTTGCCTCCCCCCCCTCCCCCCATTGCCACGTCCCACCCCGTAAATGCCCGCCGCTGTCAATCACATTGTGGTAGCATCCACCAGGGATGCAACTGCAACATGTGTGACCGTGCAGCCGCAGTGCACCCGCTGCGCAAGAGCAGTTTGCATCCATCGGCAAACCGCGCTGCGGGCCACTGATGCAGCCAGGTCTGGATGACCTCCACAGTCTGTAACTGTGCACTATAGGCGGGGCAGATGTGCATTGTGCAGAGAGAGTTAGATTTGGGAGGGGCGTGACCAAACTGAGGATTCTATGTACTAAGCCTTGGAGAGTGATAAAGTGGATTGAGATAAAGTACCAGCCAACCAGCACCATGTTACAGGCAGTGTTTGAAAAAATTACAGTTAGGAGCTGGTTGGTTGGTACTTCATCTTTGTCTGCTTTATCTCTCTCCAAGGTTTAATACATAGGTGGTCATTCCGAGTTGTTTGCTCGCTGCTATTTTTAGCAGAATTGCTAATAGGCTAAAATCCGGCAGTTCTGCGCATGCGTATGCACAGCAGGGCGCACGCGCTAAGCAATTTTACACAAAACTATGCTATTTTACTCACGGGCGAACAAAGCTATTCACTCGCTCTGTTGATCGGAGAATGATTGACAGGAAGTGGATGTTTCTGGGTGGTAACTGAGCGTTTTCCGGGAGTGTGCTAAAAAACGCAGGCGTGCCAGCAGAAAACGCAGGAGTGGCTGGAGAAACGGGGGAGTGGCTGGCCGGACGCTGGGCGTGTTTGTGACGTCAAACCAGGAACTAAATGGACTGAGGTGATCGCAATCTAGGAGTAGGTCTGGAGCTACTCAGAAACTGCAAGGAAATACTTAATAGCAGAATTGCTAATCTTTCGTTAGCAATACTGCTATGCTAAGATACACTCCCAGAGGGCGGCGGCTTTGTGTTTGCATTTCTGCTAAAAGTAGCTAGCGAGAGAACAACTCGGAATGACTCCCATAGACCCCTGAAAGCTAAATTGCAGTGCAATAAAAAAAGCTGTCCAGCATTTACGAGCTACATGCAAAAGCAGCAAGTCTTTACCCTGCATGCAAAAACAGGAGCAGTACAAAATGTCAAAATTCAGTACGTTGACATTCATAATGTCAACACTATCCATGTCGACATGGATGGGAGCTCGGCATGTCAAATGTCGATAATGCAATTTTCATAGATGAGGTAAGTATCCCTAACCTCGGCCTAACCCTAATTACTGTAATCCTGACCCTGAAACCATTTAAAAAAAATCAGCTGTTACCAACATTCTGGACATGTACATTCTGAATGCACCCTTGCATTGCAACATGGTTTGTCCAGGTGCAGTCACTTTCTTTTTTTTTTTTTTGCTTTCGCTTTCCTCCCACCGCAGCTAAATTCTGCCCCCATAGCTCTATGTGACTGATGGCTTACCACAATTTACTAAGCAACTAACAACAAAGCGTTGCCCCACAATGGGCAATGGTAACTTGGCAAGCCAGAAAAGCTTTGTTTTTTTTCCTGCCAGGTAATGCATATTATGCTGTGACCATTCTCTAGTATCAATAGGCAGTTAGAGAGTGAGAGAAACCCATGCAGAGGGTAATTAATGGTGCAACTAATATCTGTATTGCTGTGAAAGTGACAATACAGATTTTTAGTTAGCACACGTTAATAAATAAACTACTCAGAGTTAGATAGAAGGAGCAGGGTCCCCCAACAGCACATATAAGTGATGTCAAACGATATGAGAAGATTGTGGTGCCAGTTGCCCCACTTTATTATTTAACAGTTGTTACCAGTTATTTCTATAGTGCACACATATTCAGAAGCGCTATACGGGAAATATAAAGTCAATCACATCAGTCCCTGTGCCAGTGAAAAGCTTTGGGCAATTTCTAAAACATCTACATACTCTATTTAATGATTTTAATTGTGTGCTTGACTGCAGGTTATCTATGGCTCAAATGAATTTCAGAACCAAGGGAGTTATTCATAGATGGATGCAGACCCTTGCATCTGCAGCAAGATCTGCGTCCATCTCCTCACATGCTAAGGGCTGCTCAGCACAGGGCAATGACGCCCAGCATGTGTGGCGCCGCCTTGCGATGCGTCTGCAATGTAAGTGCAGATGCATTAATTTAAGGTCGACTCCTGCCTGTGCAGCCTGGCTGTGTTGGCAGGCGGTCTGCCATCATTTTTCTTCTCGAAATGCAGCTGCCCCGAAAATGCTCATGACACCCCCCGTTTTGGCCACCACACCCACAGAACGCAGAAACGCAATCCCCTGAACGGCTGCCGCTGTCAATCACCTTGCTTCCACATCCCTCCAGAATTCAGCCGCAATCAGAAGGTTCAAGCACGTGCACAGCAGGCCATTGCGCATGCGCAGACCAGATGGATGCGGCCTCTGCGTACAGATGGACGTCTGTGTCCATCTCTGTTCCCTAAGTGTAATATATAAGACTGAAAGTATAAAATAAAACAGATATAGCAAAGTGCAAATAAATATGCCATTGGTCCTAAAATTGTAACATTATTATTATTATTATATACCGATCTAAGAAACATTCTATATTTGTAGCAATAGTAACTTGTTTGTAGCCATGGTAAATTACTGAACTAATTTAAATAGCTAGAATTGGTTCAGTGTCAGTAAATTCACAAATGTAGACATGAGTTTCACATTGCCTTTATGTATATCAAATCAGAAAATATTCAATATAAACAATATATCAAAATGAGATTGATAATTTGCCATTCCTACAGTTATTGGGAAGCCATCTCTCTCCATGCTTCATAATTTGCTTCCCCAGCAAGGACTGGCTTTATTCCTAAGAAGATCCAGTGTCTTCTGCAGCCACCTTCATACTGTGATTTTTCTAATTGCTCCACCAATTGCTGTAAGGTACTAAGGAATAGTTTGCTCATCAGTTCTCTTAGTACTGAATGATAACAGAAGATTCTCTTCCCAGGTGCCTGGGAATACTTGCTTGTTAATACTTCCATCAGAAAGCTCAGCATTAAAAGTTCTGCTGCTAAGGATGTTCACTTCAACATAATCACAATATGCCATCATTGTTTTAGTGGGTCAGAAGGGATGGAGGAAAGAAAATCACCAGTCCATTCAACTTTCGTCTCACATAAGATCAGATTGGTCTTATCCGCAACTCTATCTTTCCATCCAAGGATTTTAGGCTGTTCTACCCCATAAACCCTTTAAGCACCTGTAGGACTTCTACTTGCATTACTTTTGTGGATTCCCCATAGATCCCTAAACACCAAGTTGGGACCACAGTCTGCTGTTCACACTATAGGAATGCTTCCTCTTGCATATTGTCCATGGCATCTGTGTTGAGTGTATTTGAGAGTATCTTCAGAATCTCAGCAGTGCCTCCACTGTAACATGCCCTTCTGTAGCATGCGTGTATATTTGTTGAATGATATAGGTGCTCTCACCTCTGAATTTTGTTTTTAGTGCATCCACCTGAATCATAGCTTTCTTTTCTGGGTGTGTTCTGGAACATGCACAGTGGCCATATTGTCTGTGATTTTTGCCGCAGCTGCAGCACCGCCATGGGACTCTGGAAAGGTAAGTAATTAAATATGGGTGCAGGATTTTACGGTGTGGGCCACCCTTGACCTAGGTGCCTATGTGCATCACACACACTGCACTCATAATAGATACACCAATGCCCTGTGAGCTCAAGTCCAGCTAAGGGGTGACAAATGGTTTTTGCTATTTTTTATTTTATGTGTATATTTGTATTGTCTGTTTCAGTGGTTCTTAACTCCAGTCCCCAAATACCCCCAGCAGGTCACTTTTTCTGGAGTTCTTTAAACACACACACTGGGTTGGTAAGTATACCACTTTACCACCTTTTCCCAGACATACTGAAAAGACAACCTGTTTTGGATACTTGAGGACTGTATTTGAAAATCACTAGTCTATGTGGTTAGATATGCATGTAATAGTTTTTATTGTTTAAAGGGCAATGTCTTACAATTTTTAAAAATGTTGATACATGTGGATGCTGATATATATGTATATAGTGTTCATTTTAGCATCCAGCACCTGTCCCAACAAGTGCAGTTCCTCATTCCTGTCTGGGGTATCACTCTCTGCCTTCTGAGATACAGACCAGAGTGTGCTATAAGCGCCAGAGATATATATATATATATATATATATATATAAATGTTCTGATCCGTGCACACTACTTGTCAGACTTGTAACCATTACATGTATGACGGCTCATCCACTCCATCCCGGAGTCACAGATTTCTAGAAAGCATCAAAATAACGAGAGCGCACTAGTGAATAATCTTAAAAAGTAACAATTTTACTTGTGTAAATATCCACGTACATGTAAGTTAAAACCGTTGCACTTAGCCACGTGTCCCCGATATCCACCGCCGAAAGCAATTTGATCATATAGTGATGTTCTTTTCCATGGAGATAACCGTCAGCTCTGCTGCTTGACGGATGACTGAACTTCGTCCGCAAATGGTAAGCCACGCTCAACGCGTTTCGTCACAGGAGGACTCGACAAAAATGTCAAGCTCTTTAGTTCAGTGGACCTATCAATTTCAACATATACAGAAGGAACATATTTTACTAGTATATTAAGCCTTCTTATAATTACACTTGCAAAAATCATTTAGTTACAGATTTGACTGAAAGCTTTAAAAAAAACAGACAAAAAACACTTCAAAACATGGTCACAATTTTTAAATAAGGATAAATTTTAAATATATTAAGAACCTAATAAGATCTATGTTCATTCCTTAGACAAAACTAGAACTTACAAATCTCATAAAGTAAATAGTTCTAGCTGGGATTAGCGTAAAGGTTCCAGTTTAGTAATATAAGCAATTATGTTAATGATAATAATATAAATAATTATATTAATACATACCAAAGTCACAATTTGCATGAATAATGACGGCAATATCACACTGATCAGTTCATTGATTTACAGGACAGAAAAAGCCACGTTCTTTGGTTCAGCTGTCGCCTATCAATAGGGGCAATTTTTTACTTGGAAACAATCAACTACTGTAACTCGTAACTGTGCGTGCAGAAATAATTTTGTCACAAATTTTAAACAGAGGCTCCTAAGATCAACCAGCAATCTTTAAATGTCCCTTGGTCACAACTTTAAAGTGTGTAGTATTGCCAGTAACCGCTAACAATTGCTACAGAGTTTGAGGGCCACTGTCAGTGGGAATAATCCAGTCACTTGAGGTTTGGAATGCAGCAGGAAGTCTGTGCGTTCCAGCCAACAGAGGGCCTGACTCAGACCTGATCACTAATGTGGGTTTTCACACAGTGGTTGATTATATGATATGTATGCAATGCGCACGCACGTCGCCAAACAGCGACAAGCTGGTGTGAAAATTTTAATCGCACAGCCATTCGCATGCTGATTGACAGGAAGAGGTCGTTTGTGGGTGGTAACTGGCCATTTTCTGGGAGAGTCAGGAAAAACGCAGCCGTTCCCAAGCGTTTTCAGTGACGTCAGCTCTGGACCCGATCAGCCTGTTCTTTGCGCACTGTAGGAGTAAGTCCTGGGCTACACACAGCCTGCACACACTGGAAGAAATTAATGTGCTGCTGTCCGCTAACTGAGGGACATTTTCACATGGCGTACACATGAGATTGCACACTTGCACGGGGCGAATTTACACTCCCCTTGGGCGGCGACTATCTGATAGCAGGACAACAAAATTAGCAGCACAGCGATCATGTCTGAATTAGGCCCATAGTGCTCTCTGGGGAAAAAGCCGCAATGTCATTACGATGCAACGCCATGATGCTTGGAAAACACACAGGCAACACTGGAGCGCAAGCAGGAAGTGTGGTCCTGCATCAATAGTGTAATTGCCCAATAAACTCCATAGTAGTTTTTATGGAGCAGGAGTTTTACACTTAGTTTTCAGTGTTAATTGGTAATGAGGGGTGGAGACCAGCACACACCCTGTTAGGTATACAAGAGGAATTGCCCAGACAGTCATTTATCACTGCAGCAGGAGTTTTTCACCAAAAAGTTTGTCTTCGCTAATACTACTTTACTGAAATCTCTATGCTAATCCCAGCTAAAACCACCCTAATTATGTTACATGTCTGAACATAGAACATAACAGTAACCCTATTTAAAAGTTGTGGCCAAGGGACATTTATAGATTACCGGCTGATTTTAGGAGCTTTTATGTAAAATCTGTGACATAATTATTTCTGCAAGCACAGTTACGAGTTAGTTGAATTTATAAGTAAAATAAATTTGTCCCTATTGATAGGCTACAACTGAACTAAAGAGTGACTTTTTCTGTCCTGTAAATCAATGAACCAATCAGTGTGATATTGCTGTTCTTATACATGCAAATTCTGACTTTGGTATGTATTAAAATTAGAGATGAGCGGGTTCGGTTCGTCGAGATCCGAACCCCCCCGAACTTCACGTGTTTTACACGGGTCTGAGGCAGCCTCAGATCTTCCCACCTTGTTCGGTTAACCCAAACGAGGCCGAACGTCCTCATTCCGCTGTCGGATTCTCGCGAGATTCATATTCCATATAAAGAACCGCGCGTCGCCGGCATTTTCACTCGTGCATTGTAGATTAAGCGGAGAGGACGTGGCTACGTTCTCTGCCTGAAAAGCTCAATATCTGTGCTCAGTGTGCTGCATTGTGGTGACCACCAGTATATTATAGTAGTACAGTACAGTAGGCCATTGCTGTATCTTGCAGCTCCGTGTCAGACTCAGTTCTAGTATCCTGATCAGTGCTCAATCTGTGCTGCATTGTTGTGACCAGTATATAGTAGTACAGTGCAGCATTGTGGTGACAACCAGTATATAATAGTACAGTACAGTAGGCCATTGCTGTTTCTTGCTGCTCTGTGTCACTTCTAGTATCCTGATAAGTGCTCAATATCTGCTGCATTGTTGTGACCAGTATATAGTAGTACAGTGCAGCATTGTGGTGACCACCAGTATATAGTAGTACAGTACAGTAGGCCATTGCTGTTTCTTGCTGCTCTGTGTCACTTCTAATATCCTGATCAGTGCTCAATATCTGCTGCATTGTTGTGACCAGTATATAGTAGTACAGTGCAGCATTGTGGTGACCACCAGTATATAGTAGTACAGTACAGTAGGCCATTGCTGTATCTTACAGCTCTGTGTCACTTCTAGTATTCATATCTGTGCTACATTGTTGTGACCAGTATATAGTAGTACAGTGCAGCATTGTGGTGACCACCAGTATAGTAGTACAGTACAGTAGGCCATTGCTGTATCTTGCAGCTCTGTGTCACTTCTAGTATCCATATCTGTGCTGCATTGTTGTGACCAGTAGATAGTAGTACAGTGTAGCATTGTGGTGACCACCAGTATATAGTAGTACAGTACAGTAGGCCCTTGCTGTTTCTTGCTGCTCTGTCAATTCTAGTATCCTGATCAGTGCTCAATATCTGCTGCATTGTTGTGACCAGTATATAGTAGTACAGTGCAGCATTGTGGTGACCACCAGTATATAGTAGTACAGTACAGTAGGCCATTGCTGTATCTTGCAGCTCTGTGTCACTTCTAGTATCCATATCTGTGCTGCATTGTTGTGACCAGTATATAGTAGTACAGTGCTGCATTGTGGTGACCACCAGTATATAGTAGTACAGTACAGTTGTCCATTGCTGTATCTTGCAGCTCCGTGTCAGACTCAGTTCTATTCTCCGGATCAGTGCTCAATATCTGTGCTGCATTGTGGGGACCAGTATATAGTAGTACAGTGCTGCATTGTGGTGACCACCAGTATATAGTAGTACAGTACAGTAGACCATAGCGTTATCTTGCAGCTCTGTGTCAGACTCAGTTCTATTCTCCGGATCAGTGCTCAATATCTGTGCTGCATTGTGGGGACCAGTATATAGTAGTACAGTGCTGCATTGTGGTGACCACCAGTATATAGTAGTACAGTACAGTTGTCCATTGCTGTATCTTGCAGCCCCGTGTCAGACTCAGTTCTATTCTCCGGATCAGTGCTCAATATCTGTGCTGCATTGTGGGGACCAGTATATAGTAGTACAGTGCTGCATTGTGGTGGCCACCAGTATATAGTAGTACAGTACAGTTGTCCATTGCTGTATCGGGTGGTCTTCTGTTTGCCGGTGGTCGGGCTCCCAGCGCTCAGTATACCGGCGCCGGGAGCCCGACAGCCGGCATACCGACACTTATTTTCCCTCGTGGGGGTCCACGACCCCCATAGAGGGAGAATAAAATAGTGTGGCGCGCGTAGCGTGGCGAGCGCAGCGAGCCCGCAAGGGGCTCATTTGCGCTCGCCAAGCTGTCGGTAAGCCGGCGGTCGGGCTCCCGGCGCCGGGATGCTGGTCGCCGGGAGCCCGACCGCCGGCCAGCCGTAGTGAACCCGCTGTATCTTGCCGCTTCGTGTCAGACTCAGTTCTATTCTCCGGATCAGTGCTCAATATCTTTGCTGCATTGTGGGGACCAGTATACTACAGTACAATAGTCCAGTGCTGTTCTCACTGCTCAGTGTCAGTTCTCCGTAGTATCATCAGTGATCAGTATAATCAGTGCGCTGTTAGACATGCGCCCATTTTCCACCATTAGTGCATTGGGATTTAGACAATTGATAAAGTTATTGTGTCCCTGGTACAAAATCCCATCTAGATTCCACTTCACTAGGCAGGCGATAGCGAGATTTTACCAATTAATATCAGTGATTTATAATTATTAATTACAGTGATCTTGCGAAATAATTCCAGTGATTTTGTCATTTTCTTCCAGTGATTTGGACCAATAATACCATTGATTAGAATGAATAATTCCTGTGATTTTGTCATTTTCTTCCAGTGATTTGGACCACTAATACCATTGATTAGAACAAATAATTCCTGTGATTTTGTCATTTTCTTCCAGTGATTTGGACCAATAATACCATTGATTAGAACGAATAATTCCTGTGATATTCAGGTGTTTGTGTTGCTTAGCTTAGCCATCCAGCGACCACAGTGCACCTCTTTTTCTCTTTTCTTTGCATCATGTGCTGTTTGGGGACTATTTTTTTAAGTGCCATCCTGTCTGACACTTCCGTATATGTCCAGTGGTACTGCCATTTGATATAATTCCCGACATTACTGCCATTTAATTCCAGTCATTTTCTTCCAGTGATTTGGACCAATAATACCATTGATTAGAACGAATAATTCCTGTGATTTTGTAATTTTCTTCCAGTGATTTGGACCAATAATACCATTGATTAGAATGAATAATTCCTGTGATACTGAGGTGTTTGTGTCGCTTAGCTTAGCCGTCCAGCGACCACAGTGCACCTTTTTTTCTCTTTTCTTTCCATCATGTGCTGTTTGGGGCCAATTTTTTTAAGTGCTATCCTGTCTGACACTGCAGTGCCACTCCTAGATGGGCCAGGTGTTTGTGTCGGCCACTTGGGTCGCTTAGCTTAGTCATCCAGCGACCTTGGTGCAAATTTTAGGACTAAAAATAATATTGTGAGGTGTGAGGTGTTCAGAATAGACTGGAAATTAGTGGAAATTATGGTTACTGAGGTTAATAATACTATAGGATCAAAATTACCCCCAAATTCTATGATTTAGGCTGTATTTGAGGGGTTTTTGAAAAAAAAACACCCGAATCCAACAAAAAATTTTCAGGGAGGTTTTGCCAAAACGCGTCCGAATCCAAAACACGACTGCGGAACCGAATCCAAACACAAAACCTGAAAAATTTCCGGTGCACATCTCTAATTAAAATACATTTATTTACATTATTATCATTAACATGATTGCTTAGATTGCTACACTGGATCCTCTATGCTAATACCAGCTAGAATTATTTATTTTATGAGATTTGTAAGTTCTAGTTTTGTCTAAAGGATGAACATAGATCTTATTAGGTTCTTATTATATTTTTAGGTTTATTCTTATTGTGACCAAGATAGTTCTGAAGTATTTTTGGCTGGGTTTTTTTTCCGCTTTCAGTTAAATCTGTAACTAAATGATTTCTAATTTTTTAATTATAAACAGGTTAAATAAACTAGTGAAAATTGTTCCTATATGATGAAATTGATAGGCTACAGCTGAACTGAAGAGCATGACATTTTTGTCCAGTGAATAAGCGAATCAATGTGATTGCTGCACTTTTCCATGCAAATTGTGGCTTCGGTATGTATCAACACAACTGATAACGTTTTTGCCTGTAGGGTTATTGGTGTAGTTCTGCAGTGTAGTTAATTGTTATATGATTATGTACCACCTATGATGTCATTGTTACTTTTATTCTATTTATAATACCATGTCTGTACTGTATACTGCATATCATACCATCATTCATTTTAATGTCTCCCTTTTTTAAACATCAATTCCCTGAAGAAGTCCCCTGTGTGAGACGAAACGTGCAGGGTTTTGGGAGTGTCATGTCATCAGCCATTACCGAAAGCCCTGACATTGATATCACACCTGTGTGTTGATGGGAAGTTTTTCGATCTCTTTACAGGTTGAGATACCATTACACCTTTATTTATTTATTTTTTATAAATTATGATGCAAGTAAATATATTTTATGTCAAGCTGATGTTTTATCCAGAATAAAAAACATTCTAACTTCTACTAATAATTTTGGGTGTTCTCTGGTGAGCGGGTTTAATTACAGAATTTATTGGATTTCCAATTTATCCGCCAAGTTACCTGTGGCGGCTTAGGAAGAAATCATCAACATCACTGAGTATTGACCACAAGGATTTTATTGTGTACATTCTCAATACTTCACACGTTAAGAACTCATGAAGAAATCATCAACATCACTGATTATTGACCACAAGGATTTTATTGTGTACATTCTCAATACTTCACACGTTAAGAACTCATTACTGTTTCCAGCGACCTCAAATTACTGTTTTGTATCCAATATTCTGTTTGGGGTTCTGTTAACAGAGGACCTACTGAGAGGGGCAGCTACCTTGTTTTAGCACATGATAAAGGCAATTTGTACAGTAGAGGGATGGCTAGATAGATAGATAGATAGATAGATAGATAGATAGATAGATAGATAGATAGATAGATAGATACTGTTTTTATATATATATATATTATATATATATTTGCACATATTCACACACACACACACACACACACACACACACACACACACACACACACACACAATGCTTTTGATAAAGAAGTGAAAACATATTCCCAACAAAACAAGTGACACAGGGGGAAGCCATGGACCTCTATCTGATCATTAAGGGTTAAGTCTGCTGCAAATCATGGCATTCACTAAAAAGCCTTTTATCTTATGTCACACAATCTCTTACCAAAGTCCTCCTGCCAAACATGTTTAAATGTGATCATCCTCTCACAATACATTGGCATGCGGATGGTAATGAATTTAGCGAGGTTAACCTAATGGCAGGTGGCGGGTCTAATGTTATTAGGTTTGCAGCCTGAGGTTATTTGATCCATTCTCTGGCTCATATAGTTCCTCATTTAGAATAGGAGTAAATCCACTTAAAGGGTGAAAATTTATACAGAGATACTCCATGTTGCATATACAGGGTGCTCCCGAAGTGTCAGAGCTGTT
Organism: Pseudophryne corroboree; assembly: GCF_028390025.1. NCBI lineage: Eukaryota > Metazoa > Chordata > Amphibia > Anura > Myobatrachidae > Pseudophryne > Pseudophryne corroboree. The sequence continues at coordinate 389,893,455 of NC_086450.1, forward strand.
GGGAGCTGTATACCTGACTGATGCCTCATGTTATATATCCCTTGATGTAACCCCAGCAGCAGCTGTAACACATCTCAGTCCTCACTCCTATATAAATATATATATAGCTATATATAGCTATATGTTCCCTGCCCACATACCCCACATCTGCCCACAACCCCCTTACGCAGCTGTCTAAAGTGGCCAGTCCTGGGTGGGTCCGATGACGCAAGTCAGCGTCAATTGCATCATTGTGGCCCCGCCCCCTGCCTCGCAGTGCCAGTAATCTCGGCATTGTGCCCCCTAGTCTACCCTCAATTCTGCATCATGTTTCCCTTGCCATGCCCCCCATGCCATGCCACACACCCCTCTGTGCCAACCTGGCTGCCCCCAGGCTGCTAGAATGTTGGCAAATATGCCTTTTTATTCCCATGAATGGATGGATAGGGGCCCCAGTGTATTGCTTTGCCGGGGGCCTACACTGCTGTTAAGACAGGCCTACCTGTGCAGTGCAACACAATTCTACCATAGTAATAAACGACAGCTTCTACCTGGATTTACTCCTATATCTACAAAGACACACACACACACACACACACACACACACACACACACACTGATGCCCTCTTTAGCCTAAAGAACCAGCTGCTTAGGGGCTCCAGCAGCCAAAGTGCTGAACAAATTGACAATTTGCTTTATCTCAAAACAGATTGCATAATGTCACTAGCGGGAATACAATCCAGTTAAGGACTGCTCTACGTGTATGTCACTAGCGGGAATACAATCCAGTTAAGGACTGCTCTACATGTATGTCACTAGCGGGAATACAATCCAGTTAAGGACTGCTCTACATGTATGTCACTAGCGGGAATACAATCCAGTTAAGGACTGCTCTACATGTATGTCACTAGCGGGAATACAATCCAGTTAAGGACTGCTCTACATGTATGTCACTAGCGGGAATACAATCCAGTTAAGGACTGCTCTACATGTGGGGTTTTTCTTGTTGCATTTCAACCTGAACACACAAGAAATAAACAGATAACCACGATATGCGCTGACCTACTGGTGGAGTTATATTCTTTTCAGTTTAGTTATTTCTTATTAATGGATGTTGCTGCTTCCCCCTATTGAGGTAATTGCCAACCTCTATTAAATCAAAATAGGAAAAAAGGGAAAGATTTGGGGATGCGCTACTCCACTAATAGATAATTAAATTATTGATTAAATAATTGAATTCTTAAATTCATAAATATATATTAAATTCATATAAAACACTGAACGGTCATGTATATTACGTTTTTAAAAAAGCATATTTATTTTCACATAAAAAACATATAGAACACATATATTAATATACTATTAAAACCTGTGCATGGTATTATTTTTAGAATCTGTTCGTGCGACCTGGAAACATGTAACACTTCTTTTCTTATGCTCTCATTGCACCATGTAGCCTCAATACAGTCCAATACAATGTATCACTATCCTCAATTAATAGGCTCTTAGAGTTCCAATGATAAGGTTAATAAGTCACGTGATTCACAGCTGTGCACGGCTTGTGATCAAAGTTTTACATGCATGTAAGTTGTATCTCACCTGCTGTGGCTATTCCAAATGAAAATCCTTTCTCCACTTGTTTCCCCTGGTTCCAAAGCATGTGCAGCTTTTCCCCTTAATCCTACGCTGTCTGTTTTGCTGGTCAATGGCAGTGCTGTGTTGCTGGGACTGTTGGTTTGCTGATGGTTCCAATACACATGGGGTCCGTGGTTTAGTATCAGCCAAGGTTGTAGGTGGGCTCCTTGCACTGTATAACGCATTTCTCCGCCTGTAGTGACACTCTCAGCGGCTTCCTCAGACACAATTTTTCAAGTCCCGCTCTTATGCTTTAAATACTGTGTACTTTTGGCGTCACTGCGCCGTCCTGTGCATGTGCACTCCTCATGCGCTCCAAGCCTCACTCGCATCAGCCTTATTTATAGACTCTTATTAATCAGACCTCGCCGTTACTGCAACATCTTGCGCATGCGCATGCGCACTCCTCGTGCGCACCAAAACTCACTTTCATTAGTCTTGTTGATGGATTCTTATTGGTCATACTTTTACTACCTTAGTTGGTGCTTGTTCCCAGATCTCAACTTCATTGTATTTATAATTTAAAATCTAGAATACCATGCCTTTTAATTCTTCACATATTCATAGAGAAATATAAATATATTCACACTCCTACTAGAGATGTGCACTTGAAATTTTTCGGGTTTTGTGTTTTGGTTTTGGGTTCGGTTCCGCTGCCGTGTTTTGGGTTCGACCGCGTTTTGGCAAAACCTCACCGAATTTTTTTTGTCGGATTCGGGTGTGTTTTGGATCTGGGTGTTTTTTAAAAAAAAACACTAAAAAACAGCTTAAATCATAGAATTTGGGGGTCATTTTGATCCCAAAGTATTATTAACCTCAAAAACCATAATTTCCACTCATTTTCAGTCTATTCTGAATACCTCACACCTCACAATATTATTTTTAGTCCTAAAATTTGCACCTAGGTCGCTGGATGACTAAGCTAAGCGACCCTAGTGGCCGACACAAACACCGTGCCCATCTAGGAGTGGCACTGCAGTGTCACGCAGGATGGCCCTTCCAAAAAACCCTCCCCAAACAGCACATGACGCAAAGAAAAAAAGAGGCGCAATGAGGTAGCTGTGTGAGTAAGATAAGCGACCCTAGTGGCCGACACAAACACCGGGCCCATCTAGGAGTGGCACTGCAGTGTCACGCAGGATGGCCCTTCCAAAAAACCCTCCCCAAACAGCACATGACGCAAAGAAAAAAAGAGGCGCAATGAGGTAGCTGTGTGAGTAAGATAAGCAACCCTAGTGGCCGACACAAACACCGTGCCCATCTAGGAGTGGCACTGCAGTGTCACGCAGGATGGCCCTTCCAAAAAACCCTCCCCAAACAGCACATGACGCAAAGAAAAAAAGAGGCGCAATGAGGTAGCTGTGTGAGTAAGATAAGCGACCCTAGTGGCCGACACAAACACCGGGCCCATCTAGGAGTGGCACTGCAGTGTCACGCAGGATGGCCCTTCCAAAAAACCCTCCCCAAACAGCACATGACGCAAAGAAAAAAAGAGGCGCAATGAGGTAGCTGTGTGAGTAAGATAAGCGACCCTAGTGGCCGACACAAACACCGTGCCCATCTAGGAGTGGCACTGCAGTGTCACGCAGGATGGTCCTTCCAAAAAATCCTCCCCAAACAGCACATGACGCAAAGAAAAAAAGAGGCGCAATGAGGTAGCTGTGTGAGTAAGATAAGCGACCCTAGTGGCCGACACAAACACCGGGCCCATCTAGGAGTGGCACTGCAGTGTCACGCAGGATGGCCCTTCCAAAAAACATTCCACAAACAGCACATGACGCAAAGAAAAATTAAAGAAAAAAGAGGTGCAAGATGGAATTGTCCTTGGGCCCTCCCACCCACCCTTATGTTGTATAAACAGGACATGCACACTTTAACCAACCCATCATTTCAGTGACAGGGTCTGCCACACGACTGTGACTGAAATGACGGGTTGGTTTGGACCCCCACCAAAAAAGAAGCAATTAATCTCTCCTTGCACAAACTGGCTCTACAGAGGCAAGATGTCCACCTCATCATCATCCTCCGATATATCACCGTGTACATCCCCCTCCTCACAGATTATCAATTCGTCCCCACTGGAATCCACCATCTCAGCTCCCTGTGTACTTTGTGGAGGCAATTGCTGCTGGTCAATGTCTCCACGGAGGAATTGATTATAATTCATTTTAATGAACATCATCTTCTCCACATTTTCTGGATGTAACCTCGTACGCCGATTGCTGACAAGGTGAGCGGCGGCACTAAACACTCTTTCGGAGTACACACTTGTGGGAGGGCAACTTAGGTAGAATAAAGCCAGTTTGTGCAAGGGCCTCCAAATTGCCTCTTTTTCCTGCCAGTATAAGTACGGACTGTGTGACGTGCCTACTTGGATGCGGTCACTCATATAATCCTCCACCATTCTTTCAATGGTGAGAGAATCATATGCAGTGACAGTAGACGACATGTCCGTAATCGTTGTCAGGTCCTTCAGTCCGGACCAGATGTCAGCATCAGCAGTCGCTCCAGACTGCCCTGCATCACCGCCAGCGGGTGGGCTCGGAATTCTGAGCCTTTTCCTCGCACCCCCAGTTGCGGGAGAATGTGAAGGAGGAGATGTTGACAGGTCGCGTTCCGCTTGACTTGACAATTTTCTCACCAGCAGGTCTTTGAACCCCAGCAGACTTGTGTCTGCCGGAAAGAGAGATCCAAGGTAGGCTTTAAATCTAGGATCGAGCACGGTGGCCAAAATGTAGTGCTCTGATTTCAACAGATTGACCACCCGTGAATCCTTGTTAAGCGAATTAAGGGCTCCATCCACAAGTCCCACATGCCTAGCGGAATCGCTCCGTGTTAGCTCCTCCTTCAATGTCTCCAGCTTCTTCTGCAAAAGCCTGATGAGGGGAATGACCTGACTCAGGCTGGCAGTGTCTGAACTGACTTCACGTGTGGCAAGTTCAAAGGGCATCAGAACCTTGCACAACGTTGAAATCATTCTCCACTGCGCTTGACAGGTGCATTCCACCTCCTATATCGTGCTCAATTGTATAGGCTTGAATGGCCTTTTGCTGCTCCTCCAACCTCTGAAGCATATAGAGGGTTGAATTCCACCTCGTTACAACTTCTTGCTTCAGATGATGGCAGGGCAGGTTCAGTAGTTTTTGGTGGTGCTCCAGTCTTCTGTACGTGGTGCCTGTACGCCGAAAGTGTCCCGCAATTCTTCTGGCCACCGACAGCATCTCTTGCACGCCCCTGTCGTTTTTTAAAAAATTCTGCACCACCAAATTCAAGGTATGTGCAAAACATGGGACGTGCTGGAATTTGCCCATATTTAATGCACACACAATATTGCTGGCGTTGTCCGATGCCACAAATCCACAGGAGAGTCCAATTGGGGTAAGCCATTCCGCGATGATCTTCCTCAGTTGCCGTAAGAGGTTTTCAGCTGTGTGCGTATTCTGGAAAGCGGTGATACAAAGCGTAGCCTGCCTAGGAAAGAGTTGGCGTTTGCGAGATGCTGCTACTGGTGCCGCCGCTGCTGTTCTTGCGGCGGGAGTCCATACATCTACCCAGTGGGCTGTCACAGTCATATAGTCCTGACCCTGCCCTGCTCCACTTGTCCACATGTCCGTGGTTAAGTGGACATTGGGTACAACTGCATTTTTTAGGACACTGGTGAGTCTTTTTCTGACGTCCGTGTACATTCTCGGTATCGCCTGCCTAGAGAAGTGGAACCTAGATGGTATTTGGTAACGGGGGCACACTGCCTCAATAAATTGTCTAGTTCCCTGTGAACTAACGGCGGATACCGGACGCACGTCTAACACCAACATAGTTGTCAAGGCCTCAGTTATCCGCTTTGCAGCAGGATGACTGCTGTGATATTTCATCTTCCTCGCAAAGGACTGTTGGACAGTCAATTGCTTACTGGAAGTAGTACAAGTGGGCTTACGACTTCCCCTCTGGGATGACGATCGACTCCCAGCAGCAACAACAGCAGCGCCAGCAGCAGTAGGCATTACACTCAAGGATGCATCGGAGGAATCCCAGGCAGGAGAGGACTCGTCAGAATTGCCAGTGACATGGCCTGCAGGACTATTGGCATTCCTGGGTAAGGAGGAAATTGACACTGAGGGAGTTGGTGGGGTGGTTTGCGTGAGCTTGGTTACAAGAGGAAGGGATTTACTGGTCAGTGGACTGCTTCCGCTGTCACCCAAAGTTTTTGAACTTGTCACTGACTTATTATGAATGCGCTGCAGGTGACGTATAAGGGAGGATGTTCCGAGGTGGTTAACGTCCTTACCCCTACTTATTACAGCTTGACAAAGGCAACACACGGCTTGACAAATGTTGTCCGCATTTCTGGTGAAATACTTCCACACCGAAGAGCTGATTTTTTTTGTATTTTGACCAGGCATGTCAATGGCCCTATTCCTCCCATGGACAACAGGTGTCTCCCCGGGTGCCTGACTTAAACAAACCACCTCACCATCAGAATCCTCCTGGTCAATTTCCTCCCCAGCGCCAGCAACACCCATATCCTCCTCATCCTGGTGTACTTCAACACTGACATCTTCAATCTGACTATCAGGAACTGGACTGCGGGTGCTCCTTCCAGCACTTGCAGGGGGCGTGCAAATGGTGGAAGGTGCATGCTCTTCACGTCCAGTGTTGGGAAGTTCAGGCATCGCAACCGACACAATTGGACTCTCCTTGTGGATTTGGGATTTCGAAGAACGCACAGTTCTTTGCGGTGCTTTTGCCAGCTTGAGTCTTTTCAGTTTTCTAGCGAGAGGCTGAGTGCTTCCATCCTCATGTGAAGCTGAACAACTAGCCATGAACATAGGCCAGGGCCTCAGCCGTTCCTTGCCACTCCGTGTGGTAAATGGCATATTGGCAAGTTTACGCTTCTCCTCCGACAATTTTATTTTAGGTTTTGGAGTCCTTTTTTTACTGATATTTGGTGTTTTGGATTTGACATGCTCTGTACTATGACATTGGGCATCGGCCTTGGCAGACGATGTTGCTGGCATTTCATCGTCTCGGCCATGACTAGTGGCAGCAGCTTCAGCACGAGGTGGAAGTGGATCTTGATCTTTCCCTAATTTTGGAACCTCAACATTTTTGTTCTCCATATTTTAATAGGCACAACTAAAAGGCACCCAGGTAAACAATGGAGATGGATGGATACTAGTATACTTATGGATGGACTGCCGAGTGCCGACACAGAGGTAGCTACAGCCGTGGACTACCGTACTGTGTCTGCTGCTAATATAGACTGGATGATAATGAGATGAAATCAATATATATATATGTATGTATATATAATATCACTAGTACTGCAGCCGGACAGGTAGATAATATATTTATTAGGTAATGATGACTGATGACGGACCTGCTGGACACTGTCAGCTCAGCAGCACCGCAGACTGCTACAGTAAGCTACTATACTATAGTAGTATGTACAAAGAAGAAAGAAAAAAAAAACCACGGGTAGGTGGTATACAATTATGGATGGACTGCCGAGTGCCGACACAGAGGTAGCTACAGCCGCGGACTACCGTACTGTGTCTGCTGCTAATATAGACTGGATGATAATGAGATGAAATCAATATATATATATGTATGTATATATAATATCACTAGTACTGCAGCCGGACAGGTAGATAATATATTTATTAGGTAATGATGACTGATGACGGACCTGCTGGACACTGTCAGCTCAGCAGCACCGCAGACTGCTACAGTAAGCTACTATACTCTATAGTAGTATGTACAAAGAAGAAAGAAAAAAGAAAAAACCACGGGTAGGTGGTATACAATTATGGATGGACTGCCGAGTGCCGACACAGAGGTAGCTACAGCCGTGGACTACCGTACTGTGTCTGCTGCTAATATAGACTGGATGATAATGAGATGAAATCAATATATATATATATGTATGTATATATAATATCACTAGTACTGCAGCCAGACAGGTAGATAATATATTTATTAGGTAATGATGACTGATGACGGACCTGCTGGACACTGTCAGCTCAGCAGCACCGCAGACTGCTACAGTAAGCTACTATACTATAGTAGTATGTACAAAGAAGAAAGAAAAAAAAAACCACGGGTAGGTGGTATACAATTATGGATGGACTGCCGAGTGCCGACACAGAGGTAGCTAGCTACAGCCGTGGACTAACGTACTGTGTCTGCTGCTAATATAGACTGGATGATTGATAATGAGATGAAATCAATATATATATGTATGTATATATAATATCACTAGTACTGCAGCCGGACAGGTAGATAATATATTTATTAGGTAATGATGACTGATGACGGACCTGCTGGACACTGTCAGCTCAGCAGCACCGCAGACTGCTACAGTAAGCTACTATACTCTATAGTAGTATGTACAAAGAAGAAAGAAAAAAAAAAACCACGGGTAGGTGGTATACAATTATGGATGGACTGCCGAGTGCCGACACAGAGGTAGCTACAGCCGTGGACTACCGTACTGTGTCTGCTGCTAATATAGACTGGATGATAATGAGATGAAATCAATATATATATATGTATGTATATATAATATCACTAGTACTGCAGCCGGACAGGTAGATAATATATTTATTAGGTAATGATGACTGATGACGGACCTGCTGGACACTGTCAGCTCAGCAGCACCGCAGACTGCTACAGTAAGCTACTATACTATAGTAGTATGTACAAAGAAGAAAGAAAAAAAAAACCACGGGTAGGTGGTATACAATTATGGATGGACTGCCGAGTGCCGACACAGAGGTAGCTACAGCCGTGGACTAACGTACTGTGTCTGCTGCTAATATAGACTGGATGATTGATAATGAGATGAAATCAATATATATATATATGTATGTATATATAATATCACTAGTACTGCAGCCGGACAGGTAGATAATATATTTATTAGGTAATTATGACTGATGACGGACCAGCTGGACACTGTCAGCTCAGCAGCACCGCAGACTGCTACAGTAAGCTACTATACTATAGTAGTATGTACAAAGAAGAAAGAAAAAAAAAACCACGGGTAGGTGGTATACAATTATGGATGGACTGCCGAGTGCCGACACAGAGGTAGCTACAGCCGTGGACTAACGTACTGTGTCTGCTGCTAATATAGACTGGATGATTGATAATGAGATGAAATCAATATATATATGTATGTATATATAATATCACTAGTACTGCAGCCGGACAGGTAGATAATATATTTATTAGGTAATGATGACTGATGACGGACCTGCTGGACACTGTCAGCTCAGCAGCACCGCAGACTGCTACAGTAAGCTACTATACTCTATAGTAGTATGTACAAAGAAGAAAGAAAAGAAAAAAAACACGGGTAGGTGGTATACAATTATGGATGGACTGCCGAGTGCCGACACAGAGGTAGCTACAGCCGTGGACTAACGTACTGTGTCTGCTGCTAATATAGACTGGATGATTGATAATGAGATGAAATCAATATATATATGTATGTATATATAATATCACTAGTACTGCAGCCGGACAGGTAGATAATATATTTATTAGGTAATGATGACTGATGACGGACCTGCTGGACACTGTCAGCTCAGCAGCACCGCAGACTGCTACAGTAAGCTACTATACTCTATAGTAGTATGTACAAAGAAGAAAGAAAAGAAAAAAAACACGGGTAGGTGGTATACAATTATGGATGGACTGCCGAGTGCCGACACAGAGGTAGCTACAGCCGTGGACTAACGTACTGTGTCTGCTGCTAATATAGAGTCTAGACTGGATGATAAATTATTGATAATGAGATGAAATCAATATAATATCACTAGTACTGCAGCCGGACAGGTACTATATATATTTATTATGTAATGACTGATGGCGGACCTGCTGGACACTGTCAGGTCAGCACAGCACCGCAGACTGCTACAGTAAGCTACTATAGTAGTATGTATAAAGAAGAATGAAAAAAAAAAAAACCACGGGTAGGTGGTATACAATATTATATATATATATATTATATACAATTATATATATATATATATATATATATATATATATTAAACTGGTGGTGATTGATTATTAAACTGGTGGTCACTTCAGGTCACATTGCAACTAGTACTCCGAGGCCTAAGCAGACAATCACAAAATATATTATTATACTGGTGGTCAGTGTGGTCACAACAATGGCAGTGTGGCACTGACTCTGGCAGCAAAAGTGTGCACTGTGACTGTACGTTATATGTACTCCTGAGTCCTGCTCTCAGACTCTAACTGCTCCCCACTGTCAGTGTCTCCCCCACAAGTCAGATAATACACTTACAGTCACACTATCTATTATCTAATCTAGTATAAATATCACTTCAGCAAGTAGTATAGTAGTATACAGTATAGTAGTACTCCTCCTAATAATGCTCCCCAAAATACTGTGTCTCTCTCTTCTCTAAACGGAGAGGACGCCAGCTACGTCCTCTCCCTATGACTCTCAATGCACGTGTGAAAATGGCGGCGATGCGCGGCTCCTTATATAGAATCCGAGTCTCGCGATAGAATCCGAGCCTCGCGAGAATCCGACAGCGTGATGATGACGTTCGGGCGCGCTCGGGTTAGCCGAGCAAGGCGGGAAGATCCGAGCCTGCTCGGACCCGTGTAAAAAACCTGAAGTTCGGGCGGGTTCGGATTCAGAGGAACCGAACCCGCTCATCTCTAACTCCTACTGCAGTAATATTTTCTAAAAAGCTTCATACACTATCACATACTTAAAATTAATATATGACCGCACCACCTTATGGTGTTTTAAAATTTTAAAGGCGTACACACCTAATTCTAAAATAACATAATATTAATCATAATTTAATTTGTTTCCTTATCTCCACCAGCAATCCCATTTTATTCTATTCTAATGAATTAGGAATATCAGTAGTATATTTATTCACATAGGTAAAATTCTTATGATTTTATGTCGTTATTCTAATATATTCACATATGGCCGAGGGTGGGAATTACAGTACTGTTCATATTTATTCATCTTCTGTCATCACAGAAGTAATAGTTTCTCCCAATGTAAAATCTGCATGTTGCTTTTAAAACATTTCAGGCCCAATTTACAGTAAATATACTGAAATATATCCCTAAAAGGACATTGGATATTAGGAGCATTTTTTGTTAAATAAGTATTAAAACTGTACATTAAAAGAAAAAAAAAGAAACCGTCTGCAGTAAGCTTGTGAAGGCTAATCTGACATAATACAATGCACATGTTTGATTAATTGCTGTACTTGATATGAAGTTAGGTATATTGATTTGTTCAAATGACTTCTTTTGTTTTTTGTAATCCTATTGAAAAATCAATTGCATGTAAGTGAAAAGCAACATTGTAATAAAAACTCACCATAGCAGAGTATAAAACACACACCAAGCAAAAAATAAGATTTTACTCACCGGTAAATCTATTTCTCGTAGTCTGTAGTGGATGCTGGGGACTCCATAAGGACCATGGGGATTAGCGGCTCCGCAGGAGACTGGGCACAACTAAAGAAAGCTTTAGGACTACCTGGTGTGCACTGGCTCCTCCCACTAAGACCCTCCTCCAGACCTCAGTTAGGATACTGTGCCCGGAAGAGCTGACACAATAAGGAAGGATTTTGAATCCCAGGTAAGACTCATACCAGCCACACCAATCACACCGTATAACTCGTGATACTATACCCAGTTAACAGTATGATAACAACTGAGCCTCTCAACAGATGGCTCAACAATAACCCTTTAGTTAGGCAATAACTATATACAAGTATTGCAGACAATCCGCACTTGGGATGGGCGCCCAGCATCCACTACGGACTACGAGAAATAGATTTACCGGTGAGTAAAATCTTATTTTCTCTAACATCCTAAGTGGATGCTGGGGACTCCGTAAGGACCATGGGGATTATACCAAAGCTCCCAAACGGGCGGGAGAGTGCGGATGACTCTGCAGCACCGAATGAGCAAACTCTAGGTCCTCCTCAGCCAGGGTAACCAACTTGTAGACTCTTGCAAGAGTGTTTGAACCCGACCAAGTAACAGCTCGGAAAATTTGTAAAGCCGAGACCCCTCGGGCAGCCGCCCAAGAAGAGCCCACTTTCCTCGTGGAATGGGCTTTCACAGATTTAGGGTGCGGCAGTCCAGCCGCAGAATGTGCAAGTTGAATCGTGCTACAGATCCAGCGAGCAATAGTCTGCTTAGAAGCAGGAGCACCCAGCTTGTTGGGTGCATACAGGATAAATAGCGAGTCAGTTTTCCTGACTCCAGCCGTCCTGGAAACATATACTTTTCAGGGCCCTGACTACGTCCAGAAACTTGAAATCCTCCAAGTCCCAAGTAGCCGCAGGCACCACAATAGGTTGGTTCACATGAAAAACTGCTACCACCTTAGGAAGGAATTGGGAACGAGTCCTCAATTCCGCCTTATCCCTATAAAATACAGATAAGGGCTTTTGACAAAGCCGCCAATTCTGATACACGCCTGGCCGATGCCAAGGCCCACAGCATGACCACTTTCCACGTGAGGTATTGTAGCTCCACGGATTTAAGTGGTTCAACTCAATGCGACTTCAGGAAATCCAACACTACGTTGAGATCCCACGGTGCCACTGGAGGCACAAACGGGGGCTGACTATGCAGCACTCCCTTAACAAAAGTCTGAACTTCAGGCAGTGAAGCCAGTTCTATTTTGGAAGAAAATCGATAGAGCCGAAATCTGGACCTTAATGGAACCCGATTTTAGGCCCATAGTCACCTCTGACTGTAGGAAGTGCAGAAATCGACCTAGCTGAAATTTCTCCTTTGGGGCCTTCCTGGCCTCACAGCACGCAACATATTTCCGCCATATGCGGTGATAATGGTTTGCGTTCACTTCTTTCCTAGCTTCAAATAGCGTAGGGATAACTTCCTCCGGAATTCTCTTTTCCTTCAGGATCCGGCGTTCAACCGCCATGCCGTCAACACAGCCGCGGTACGTCTTGGAACAGACAGGCCCCCTGCTGCAGCAGGTCCTGTCTGAGCGGCAGAGGCCATGGGTCCTCTGAGATCATTTCTTGGAGTTCTGGTTACCAAGCTCTTCTTGGCCAACCTGGAACAATGAGTATAGTTCTTACTCCTCTCCTTCTTATTATTCTCATTACCCTGGGTAAGAGAGGCAGAGAAGGGAACACATACACGACTGGTACACCCACGGTGTTACCAGAGCGTCCACAGCTATCGCCTGAGGGTCCTTGACCTGGCGCAATATCTTTGTAACTTTTAGTTGAGGCGGGACGCCATCATGTCTACCTGTGGCCTTTCCCAACGGTGTACAATCATTTGGAAGACTTCTGGATGAAGTCCCCACTCTCCCGGGTGGAGGTTTCTTAGTTGTCCACTCCGGGAATGAACACTGCTGACAGTGCTAACACATGATTTTCCGCCCATCGGAGAATCCTTGTGGCTTCTGCCATCGCCATCCTGCTTCTTGTGCCGCCCTGTCGGTTTACATGAGCGACCGCCGTGATGTTGTCTGACTGGATCAGCACCGGCCGGTGTTGAAGCAGGGGCCTAGCCTGACTTAGGGCATTGTAAATGGCCCTCAGTTCCAGAATATTTATGTGTAGGGAAGTCTCCTGACTTTTCCATAGCCTTGGAAGTTCCTTCCCTGTGTGACTGCCCCCCAGCCTCGAAGGCTGGCATCCGTGGTCACCAGGACCCAGTCCTGTATGCCGAATCTGCGGCCCCCTAGAAGATGAGCACTCTGCAGCCACCACAACAGTGACACCCTGACCCTTGGAGACAGGGTTATCCGCCGATGCATCTGAAGATGCGACCCGGACCACTTGTCCAGCAGATCCCACTGGAAAATCCTTGCATGGGACCTGGCGAATGGAATTTCTTCGTAAGAAGCTACCATCTTTCCCAGGGCTCGTGTGCATTGATGCACCGACACCTGTATACGTATTAGGAGGTCTCTGTCTAGAGACAACAACTCCTTGGACTTCTCCTTCGGGAGAAACCCTTTTTATCCTGTTCTGTGTCCAGAACCATACCCAGGAACAGTAGACGCGTCGTAGGAACCAGCTGCGACTTTGGAATATTCAGAATCCAGCCGTGCTGTTGTAGCACTTCCCGAGATAGTGCTACTCCGACGAACAACTGCTCCCTGGACCTCGCCTTTATAAGGAGATCGTCCAAGTACGGGATAATTATTTCGGCCATTACCTTGGTAAATACCTCGGTGCTGGGGACAGACCAACGGCAACGTCTGGAATTGGTAATGACAATCCTGTACCACCATATTGAGGTACTCCTGGTGAAGAGGGTAAATAGGGACATGCAGGTAATCATCCTTGATGTCCAGTGATACCATGAAATTCTCCAGGCTTGCAATAATCGCCCTGAGCGATTACATTTTGAACTTGAACCTTCGTATATAAGTGTTCAAGGCTTTCAATTTTAGAATGGGTCTCACCGAACCGTCTGGTTTCGGTACCACCACATTTTGGAATAGTAACCCGGCCTTGTTGAAGGAGGGGTACCTTGCTTTCACCTGCTGGAAGTACAGCTTGTGAATTGCCGCCAGTACTACCTTTCTCCGAGGGCAGCCGGCAAGGCTGATGTGAGGTAACGGCGAGGAGGAGTCGCCTCGAACTCCAGCCTGTATCCCTGTGATACTATTTGCAGAACCTAGAGATCCACCTGTGGGCAAGCCCACTGGACCCTGAAGTTCCCGAGACGCGCCCCTACCGCACCTGTCTCCACCTGTGGAGCCCCAGCGTCATGCGGTGGACTCAGAGGAAGCGGGGGAAGATTTTTGATCCTGGGAACTGGCTGCTGGTGCAGCTTTTTTCCTTCTTCCCTTGTCTCTGTTCAGAAAGGAAGCGCCTTTGACCCGCTTGCTTTTCTGAAGCCGAAAGGACTGTACCTGAAAATACGGTGCTTTCTTAGGCTGTGAGGAAACCTGAGGTAAAAAATTTTCTTCCCAGCTGTTGCTGTGGATACGAGGTCCCAGAGACCATCCCCAAACAATTCCTCACCCTTATAAGGCAGAATCTCCATGTGCCTTTTACAGGCAGCATCACCTGTCCACTGCCGGGTTTCTAATACCCTCCTGGCAGAATGGACATTGCATTAATTCTGGATGCCAGCCGGCAAATATCCCTCTGTGCATCCTTTATATATATAAGACAACGTCTTAAATATGCTCAATATTAGCAAAATATTATCCCTGTCTTAGCGTATTAATATTATCTGACAGGGTATCAGACCACGCTGCAGCAGCCCTATTTATGCTGAGGCAATTGCAGGTCTCAGTATATAACCTGAGTGTGTAAATACAGACTTCAGGATCGCCTCCTGCTTTTTATCAGCAGGTTCCTTCAAGGTGGCCGTATCCTAAGACGGCAGTGCCACCTTTTGACAAACGTGACCTAAGGGATATCTCCCAACGTGACCTATCCTCTGGCGGGAAAGGGTACGCCATCAGTAACTTTTAAGAAATTACCAGTTTCTTATCGGGGGAAACCACGCTTCTTTACACACTTCATTCATTCATCTGATGGGGGAACAAAACACTGGCTGCTTTTTCTCCCCAAAAATAAAACCCCTTTTATGTGGTATTTGGGTTCATGTCAGAAAATGCGTAACACATTTTTCATTGCCGAAATCATGTAACGGATGTTCCTAGTGGATTGTGTATATGTCTCAACCTCGTCGCCACTGGAGTCAGACTCCGTGTCGACATCTGTGTCTGCCATCTGAGGTAACGGGCGTTTTTTGAGCCCCTGATGGCCTTTGAGACGCCTGGGCAGGCGCGGGCTGAGAAGCCGGCTGTCCCACAGCTGTTACGTCATCCAGCCTTTTATGTAAGTAGTTGACACTGTCGGTTAATACCTTCCACCTATCCATCCACTCTGGTGTCGGCCCCACAGGGGGCGACATCCCATTTATCGGCCTCTGCTCCGCCTCCACGTAACCTTCCTCATCCAACATGTCGACACAGCCGTACCGACACACCGCACACACACAGGGAATGCTCTGACTGAGGACAGGACCCCACAAAGTCCTTTGGGGAGACAGAGTGAGAGTATGCCAGCACACACCAGAGCGCTATATAATGCAGGGATTAACACTATAACTGAGTGATTTTTCCCCAAATAGCTGCTTGTATACATATATTGCGCCTAAATTTAGTGCCCCCCCTCTCTTTTTAACCCTTTGAGCCTGAAAACTACAGGGGAGAGCCTGGGGAGCTGTCTTCCAGCCGCACTGTGAAGAGAAAATGGCGCCAGTGTGCTGAGGGAGAAGCCCCACCCCTTTTTAACTGACTTTCTCCCGCTTTTTCTGGAATACTGGCAGGGGTAATTTTACATCTATATAGCCTCTAGGACTATATATGATGTAGATTTGCCAGCCAAGGTGTCATATATTGCCCTCAGGGCGCCCCCCCCCCAGTGCCCTGCACCCATCAGTGACCGGAGTGTGAGGTGTACATGAGGAGCAATGGCGCACAGCTGCAGTGCTGTGCGCTACCTTGGAGAAGACCGAAGTCTTCTGCCGCCGATTTTCCGGACTCTTCATGCTTCTTGCTCTGTAAGGGGGGCGGCGGTGCGGCTCCGGGAACGAACACCAAGGTCGGGTCCTGCGGTCGATCCCTCTGTAGCTAATGGTGTCCAGTAGCCTAAGAAGCCCAAACTACCACCTGTTAGGTAGGTTCGCTTCTTCTCCCCTTAGTCCCTCGCTGCAGTGAGTCTGTTGCCAGCAGATCTCACTGTAAAATAAAAAACCTAAATATACTTTCTTTCTAGGAGCTCAGGAGAGCCCCTAGTGTGCATCCAGCTCAGCCGGGCACAAGAATCTAACTGAGGTCTGGAGGAGGGTCTTAGTGGGAGGAGCCAGTGCACACCAGGTAGTCCTAAAGCTTTCTTTAGTTGTGCCCAGTCTCCTGTGGAGCCGCTAATCCCCATGGTCCTTATGGAGTCCCCAGCATCCATTTAGGACGTTAGAGAAAAGCTGAGTACTCTAGCTTAATAAATTTACCAGTGTTCAGTAGTCCTACAGTGTAATGTACCCTGCGCTTCCATTCAGGGGCGGATCCGGAAGAAAATGATAGGGGGGGCACCATGGAAGGGGCAAGTACATTTGCGTGCGGCTTCGGTGCATGTGAGGTGGCGCTTCTTATACAATGCCCACAGTTGTAGCGCTCATTATGCAATGTCCACTGTACTGGTAGTGCCCCTTATATAGACCCCATAGTAGTGGTGCCCCTTTTGCAATGCCCGTATTGCCCCCAGTAGTAATGTTGCCTGTAGTAATGCCCCCAGTCATTATGCCCCCAGTGGTAATTCCCCTGCAGTTATGACCCCAGTAGTTTACCCCCCCCCCCTTTAGTTTAGCCTCCCAGTGGTAATGCCCCCAGTAGTTTAGCCACCAGTAGTAATGCCCCCCTGTAGTTTGCCCCATTGTAGTTTAGCCCCTGTAGTTGTGCCCCCTTGTAGCTTAGCCTTCAGTAGTAATGCCCCCAGTAGTTTGGCCCCTGTAGTTATCCCCCAGTAGTTTGGCCCCTGTAGTTAAGCCCCCAGTAGTTTGGCCCCCCTGTAGTTTAGCCCCCAAGTAGTAATGCCCCTGTAGTTAAGCCGCCAGTAGTAATGCCCCTGTAGTTACGCCGCCAGTAGTTAGCACCTTTGTAGTTGGCCCCCAGTAATAGTCCCCCAGTAGTTTGCCCCCAGTAGATGCCACCCAGTAAAAATGTCCCCCAGCAGTTTGCCCCCAGTAGATGCCCCCCAGTAATAATGTCCCCCAGTAGTTTGCCCCCAGTAGATGCCCCCCAGTAATAATGTCCCCCAGCAGTTTGCCCCCAGTAGATGCCCCCCAGTAATAATGTCCCCCAGCAGTTTGCCCCCAGTAGATGCCCCCCAGTAATGTCCTCCAGTAGTTTGCCCCCAGTAGTAATGCCCCCTAGGAGTTTGCCCCCAATAGATGACCCCCCAGTAGTAATGCCCCCCAGTAATAATGCCCCCAGTAGATGGCCCCCAGTAAAAATGTCCCCCAGTAGCTGCCCCCAATAGATGACCCCCCAGTAGTAATGCCCCCAGTAGATGCCCCCCAGTAATAATGCCCCCAGTAGCTGCCCCCAATAGATGACCCCCCTGTAGTAATGCCCCCAGTAGATGCCCCCCAGTAATAATGCCCCCAGTAGCTGCCCCCAATAGATGACCCCCCAGTAATAATGCCCCCTACGAGTTTGCCCCAATAGATGAACCCCCAGTAGTAATGCCCCCAGTAGATGGCCCCCAGTAAAAATGTCCCCCAGTAGCTGCCCCCAATAGATGACCCCTCAGTAGTGATGCCCCCAGTAGATGCCCCCCAGTTATAATGCCCCCAGTAGTTTGCCCCCCCCAGTAGTAATGCCCCTTGTTGATGCCCCTCAGTAGTAATGTCCCCTGTAGTTTGCCCCCAGTAGATGCCCCCCGCTGCATTAAGGAAGAAAAAAACATACTTACCGAGCCCCGTTCTCGCTTCCAGGCCGCTGCAGTCCTCCTCCTCCCTGGGCGTCCGCTCCTCAGTCAGCACTATGAGAGAGACGTCATGACTGACGTCTCTCCCATAGCGCACGCCGCACAGTGACAGCGCCGGAAGCCGGAGCTCAGTACTGAGCTCCTGCCTCCGGCTGCCGCTGTGCAGGGAGTCGGGCGCCCGCTGGTAACACAATCTCAGCGGGCGCCCGTCATCTCCCTGTGCGGCACCGGCGCCGGGGGGGGGGGGGGGTACGGGGGACAGAAGGCCACAAATGACAGGGGGGCATGGGCCCGAGTGCCCCCCCCCCTGGATCCGCCACTGCTTCCATTGTAATCACTTCTTACTGAGAGCTCTTTCACACGTGCACAATTATTACGGATGCATTATAAATCTGCCATTGTCATACATGCACATTTGTTATGACAGTTAAACCGTCCCACATTTTACCTCTTTGTCAAAGTCAGATTTGGGTACTTACTGTGTAACATGCAGGCTTTAAAAGAAATATGGACTGTCACAGAATGTCTGACTCCTAAAAGTCAGGGACTACTCGTGACATCGTGGAGAGTAGACATCGCACTCTTCCTCAGTGAAGTAGGCAGTCTGGGGTCTTGATGATGGAAGTCATGTAAATCACTTCAACACCACCCCTCCCTACTGCACAATTCAGCACAGCACAGCAGGGAACAAGGCTGCCAATATGTAATTCAGGGGGACATACACCCTGCACTTTGTTGCCTGCCCTCCCGCTTTCTGACTCCCTGAAATAGAAGCACTCTCCCTGACTCCCTGGAAAGTCTAGCAATCTCCCTGATTGCACCTTACCCCATACCTCCATTTGTTTTGGGACTGTCCCGCTGTCCCACCCGTGGGCCGCAGTGTCCCACGGTGGGGGTCGGGGGTGGGTTGCAGTTGGGAGACTCTTTATCTCACGCTGCTCAGCTGTAGAGCAGCAGTGAGTAGACTGTGTGCATGCGCACAGCATATATTCACGACAGTCAGAGGGACAGTTGGCATGCCAGCAGCTCACAGGTCACGGCATTCCCACGAGGTCCTGCCCCATTCACTGAGATCAAACCCTTTTTTGAGAGTGTGCGCGGCTTCGTCACGCGGGAGTCCCGGATGGCATATGAAGAAAGTTTGGAGGTATGGCTTACCCCATTAAGTTGCTGTTACATTCTTGGGGGGGGGGGGGGGTGGAATAAATACATTCAATGAGCTCATCAGCGCCCTTTCCCTGTATTGGTTATAGGGCACAGTGATCCCTATGGCTACATGCATTTTAAATCTCATGGCCACTTACAGTATATGGAACCTCTTGTAATGCACAGAACACAAATTAATCCTGAAACATATCAGTGTCTTTTCTTCAACAAGTAGATCTTACTAACATTGGGGCTCATTTATATTTGGATGTAAGTCACTTTCATGACTCGCCTCTCAGATGTAGCAATACACGTCCATGTTGATAGGTGTTACTTTCACACTGTCCCTGAAATGCCTTTTCAAAAGCAAGCAAGCATGACCCTGCACCTCCCAACAGGTATATATATATATATATATATATATATGTGTCTAGTTTTTACTTATAATAATTGGTATCTACCTCATATGTCACGTGGTGGCCGGTGTGGACCACAGTAGATAATCTTTACACGGTGTACTATTCAATAAAACTTCATAAATCTTTACGAAGTACAATTGAAATACAGACTTTTGATTTATTAAAACATTGGCCCTCATTCCGAGTTGTTCGCTCGGTATTTTTCATCGCATCGCAGTGAGAATTCTCTTAGTGCGCATGCGTAATGTTCGCACTGCGCATGCGTCAAGTAACTTTACTAAGAAGAAAGTAATTTTACTCACGGCTTTTTCGTCGCACCGGAGAACGCATTGTGATTGACAGGAAATGGGTGTTACTGGGCGGATGTACGGCGTTTTAGGGGCGTGTGGCTGAAAACGCTACCGTTTCCGGAAAAAACGCAGGCGTGTCTGGAGAAACGGTGGGAGTGCTTGGGCGAACGCTGGGTGTGTTTATGACGTCAGCCGGGACCGAAAAGCACTGAATTGATCGCACAGGCAGAGTAAGTCTGGAGTTACTCAGAAACTGCTAACTCGGTTTTGATCGCAATATTGCGAATACATCGGTCGCACATTTAAGAAGTTTAGATTCACTCCCAGTAGGCGGCGGCTTAGCGTGTGTAACTCTGCTATAATCGCCTTGCGAGCGAACAACTCGGAATGAGGGCCATTATTTAAAAACCACTGTAGTAATAAAAAAGTACATTCATTTATTACTAATTTTTCCTTAAGAACTCCCTGATTGGGGCAGAGATTGTTTTTTTTTTGTTAGCCTCTGTGGCGGCCATATTTTTACAAAAGAGAACTTTATAGATAATATTACAAGGAATTGGGTATTAATACAGAAGCGGTGTATCGGTAAACGAAACCAGTTTCTAATATATAAATATACAGTATATATATATATATATATATATATATATACCAACAAATGTAAAACCAGAGCACTCACCACCCCAGAAGTGGGGTGCAGTGTCTGCACTCACCACTCATAGGGTGGGGTGCATGTAGCCCATGGCAGGGGCAAACGCAGGATTTGTAAAGGGGGGTTTCCATCAGACAAATTTCCCCACTTTCTATGGGATACGTTTAATTTGCCGGCTGTTGAGATCCCGGCGGTCAGGATTCCTGACTCCGGAATCCTAACAACCAACAATGCCGCCAGCCGGAATCCCGGCGCAACAGGGCTATTCCACTCGTGAATACCCACAGAGTGGCGAGCGCAGCAATCCCGCAAGGGGACTCTTAGCGCTCGCCCCGCTACCGGCATTCTGGAGGATGGAGGATGCCGCTGTCAGTAATAAATACCGAACTCCTATCTACACCTCACTTCACTATGATTTTAGACTTCAGGTGCTATTAATATATTTATATCTCAGGGAGTAATTCAGACCTGATCGCTAGGCTGCGTTTTCTCACAGCCTGCGATCAGGTCTGAACTGCGCATGCATATGCACCGCAATTCGCAGGCTTGTCGGATGACTGCACCGGGCATTGGTGCATAGCGACGGGATGGTGCAAAAAAAGCGATTGCACAGGCGATCGCAAGGAGATTGACAGGAAGTGGGTGTTTGTGGGTGGCAATTGACCGTTTTCTGGGAGTGTCAGGGAAAACACAGGCGTGTCCATGCGTTTGCAGGGAGGGTGTCTGACGTCAATTCCGGTCCCGGAAAGGCTGAAGTGATCGCATCGGCTGAGTAAGTCCTGGCTACTCAGAGACTGCACAAAATCAGTTTGTGCAGCTCAGCTACACATGCGAACACATTCAACACACACTTGCACAGCGAAAATACACTCACCCTGTAGGCGGCAAAGTCTCTGAACACAGGACAGCAAAAAAACACTTGCGAGCGACCAGGTCTAAATTACCCCCTCAATCAAGTAGCCTACAGAAGTTTTACATATAGATAATTTTTATATTATTATTTACTCTTTATATTTAAATAATTTATTCAATTAGTTATGTTCCCATTAGCTTTTCCTGGTGCTATTAAACTTGTCAATTTGGCTTGAAAAATGTGTATATATATATATATATAATATATATATATATATATATGTAATGCATTAAGCTAAAAAATCAGTGCACATGTACAAAAATGTTGGTACTGTATACTGTTTTCAAAGCCCTTATGAATATGAAGCAATGGTTTATTGAACGGAGAGGTTCCTTACCGAGGTCAGCTAGGAAGGGATCAGTCTGGAGAGGTTCCTTACCGAGGTCAGCTAGGAAGGGATCAGTCTGTGTGGTAGTCACATTCAGCGTAGGCAGCCTCAAGACTTGTTGTGACCATTAGCTCTGGTTCACCTGCAGCTGGCTGAGAGAGGTCAGTGTGTGTAGCTCTACCCGGAGGGTCCGCGAATCGCGGCAAAATGCCGCGAGTGGGCGGAGCCTAATGCCGCGAGTGGGCGAAGCTACACTCGTAAGCCACAATTAGCAATAAAATTGATTTGGTCCATCAGGGGGGGTTTCTGGGTACTCAGAAACCCCCCCTGGGTGCGCCACTGCATGGCCACCTACTTAAAAATATACAAACAGAAAGTTCAGCACTCACCAAAGCAAGTGCTGAACTTTCTGTTTGTATATATATATATATATATATATATGTAAATGGTTATTCTTGAGGAGCGCTCTAATTCAGTCGATATTGCTATTATGGATATGAACTGAGGATACTCTATTAATACCTTATATATCACACCCATAGAATATATATAAAAAATAAATATTTATACAAATGTAAATAAAAACATTTTTCAAAAGAGTTTGTTTACACATTTTTCAAAAGAGTTCGTTTACACAGATTACAAGATTCGTTATATCTTAAACGATCTCTAAGATATATAAAATAAGACAGTTTGTAAAGGATTTTTTCTTATATATACCCATTCACTTCATGTTAATGCAAGGTTAATACAATAAAAAGTTTCACCCTTATTCCAATTTTCCATAAATTCTGTATTAGTATTCCCAAATGTAGGGTTTTTTAAAAGTCGTAATGCCCTTGGTACTCTACCTACTTCCAAATAGGTTTCTAATGTAACAATGTCATACCAACTTTTTAATTCACGTGCTGATAGTTTCTCCATACCATTGATAAGATTATAGAAGTCATCCTCGTCTTTGTTCACATCCATTTCTATTACATCTTCTTTAAAGATGCTTTCACTATTCTGTATCCATTTGGACCTCTCTCTGAAGATAGGCATATTTAAAAAAAAAGCAGCAGTAAGGAATATATGGCAATTGTAATAGAAATAAAAGAGGTTCCTTATGCGCTACTTGTTGAAAATGTGGTATCCTCAAACTCCAATAATTTCATTGCAGGATTGTTATCCAATTATTTTATCTTAGGCAGCTTACCCAAAAAAAAGTGCCCCTTGCCAATACGGGCCTGCAAGAGTTAATGTAAATGGTTATTCTTGAGTAGCGCTCTAATTCAGTTGATATTGCTACTATGGATATGAACTGAGGATACTCTATTAATACCTTATATATCACACCCAAAGAATATATATTTAAACAATTATTTTATTTATAAAAATTTAAATAAAAACATTTTTCAAAAGAGTTCGTTTACACAAAGATATATAAAAGAAGTCTATTTGTGAATGTTTTTTTCTTATTTATTATTTATAAATAAAATAAATTGTTGTTTTATATATTCTTTGGGTGTGATATATAAGGTATTAATAGAGTATCCTCAGTTCATATCCATAATAGCAATATCAACTGAATTAGGGCGTTCCTCAAGAATAACCATTTAAATTAAATCTTGTTCTTCTTCTTGAGTTTGAAATTCTTTACTTAATAGGAAGCATACCAATTGATCCCCAGGGGTGTCCTATTAGCCATGATATATGGTTGCACGAAAAAAAATGGGCTTTTAGCGCAATTTTTTATGAAAGCCCTTGTTTTTGTGCAACTGATTACTCGTTTTTGCACGGCAACACATATGATCCACGAAAAGCCATGTGCCTTGGTGTTTCCATTGCAATCACCACAGAAAAAAGGCTTACTTATCAGGGATTTTATTTCACCTGTGAAAAGTGCTGGCATCTGCGTTAATAAGATACCCGGGGCAAGTCAGTTAGTCGCTTTAAATTACTGCGAATGGTTGAATTCCGCCCATAATCTCTATATATAATAGTTTTACTTAGCAGTCTCAGCATAGTGATCACATTATGTTTACAACCAAAATGTCAGCAACAAAGTTTTACATTTGTTTACCAACCCTTTCACACATGCTTCATAGAGATTTATATTTACGTACGGTATATCATGCAGAAGTGAAAAGGAAGGGGCCCTAATTTGCACACCTTAATTAGGTAATGAGGTGCTACTCTGCTTGAGACTTAATACAGTGTACAGAGGGAAAAAGTAGCAGGTGGCCAGGGCTATGAGCTTACCCACAGCATCAAGGTAGCCTCTCATTGGGTAAGTCCCTAACACTAACTATAGGGGTTCAAGTCCAGGGGGCGGGACACCCCAGAGTCACCCAGCCAGACAACCCCAGGGCACCACAAGAGTGATACAAATAAAGGGTTAAAGAGGTAGGAGCAGCTGCTGCTGCATGTATGTGTGAGTAATGTGAGGAGTAAAAGAAAATGATGTGAAAGTGTTACATATATATAAAACAAACTATAAGTGCCATAGTGTAATTAAATAGTGTTAGGTTGCGATGCCCCAGGGATGTCCAGTTAAAGGGCTCTTAGGTACCCACTGGAAGCTAGTATATATTTAGCCAATTAATGTATAGTTTTTTCCTTTATTTAGTTCTTGTGCCTAGTAAGGTCTTTTGTGTTTGGTGGTGAATCAGTTACATGTCCTGCTATACAAAAAAATGCAAAGGAAAATTAATGAAAGGAACTGTTTTCATAGTAGCAGACAGGCAGCGTTCCCTGAAACCATTCATGTTTCACATTATGTACCTGAGAATTCCTTTTGACATGTGATCCCCACGGGAACAGGTCCCTGACGGTACAGCAGCCATCTTGTGCTCTGAACTGTACACTGTAGTACCCTGCAGTTTGCAACTGTCTCAGTCAGAGCAGCACAACCTCCTCCCAGCAAAGGTAAAAGGCTTTATGTAATACAGGGAACAAAAGGCCAATAAAATAATGCAACATAAAATGGAAGCGACAAGATGACTCAGTTTTTATTTTTGAGGAATAAAGAGACACAGTGGTTTACCTTATCAGAAAGCGAGAGAGTAATTCTTTCGGAAGATTCCAGGGAAAAAGGAATTCTGTAGCTCTAACATGTATAGTTTGTTAAATAAAATGTATATTGTTGTTTATGAACTTAACTGCCCATTTTCAATAATAGTATGCATTACTAGACAGTGCAACAGTATATTTCACTATGTAAGAAGCACTATACAAATGTATTCGTTTACATTTAATGCTCATTCACAGAGGGTTGTTTAAATATCACCTTCTTACTTACTGGGGGTGGACATTTTGGGCCTTAGTTATATCACTGATTCCTACTGAATTAAGGCCCTCATTCCGAGTTGTTCGCTCGCTAGCTGCTTTTAGCAGCATTGCACACGCTAAGCCGCCGCCCTCTGGGAGTGTATCTTAGCATAGCAGAATTGCGAACGAAAGATTAGCAGAATTGCGAATAGAAATTTCTTAGCAGTTTCTGAGTAGCTCGAGACTTACTCCTACACTGCGATCAGTTCAGTCAGTTTCGTTCCTGGTTTGACGTCACAAACACACCCAGTGTTCGCCTAGACACTCCCCCGTTTCTCCAGCCACTCCCGCGTTTTTCCCTGAAACGCCTGGGTTTTTCCGCACACTCCCATAAAATGGCCAGTTTCCGCCTAGAAACACCCACTTCCTGTCAATCACACTACGATCACCAGAACGATGAAAAATCTTCGTTAGGCCGTGAGTAAAATACCAAACTTTTGTGCTAATTTACTTGGCGCAGGCGCACTGCGAACATTGCGCATGCGCAGTTTGCGACTAATCGCACCGTTGCGAAAAAAACTAACGAGCGAACAACTCGGAATGACCCCCTAAGTACTGTATGTAGACTATGGACTAATGAAGTTTGTCTCAAATTGGCTGCCTCCACAATTTTAGGCATTGGTTATATGGCCCAGAATTTAGGATTAGGTGGATACCATTGTTAGGGTAATATACCCCCTGACTTGTGCATTGATTTGTAATCACTTCCTCATATTGCGCCTTTTTGTGTGTTTCCAATACACAATACCTGTACAGTATTGAATATTCACATAATTCTCACAGTATATATCAAAATTGACAGCTAATGTATTTCATTCCTCAAAAGAAAAAGATGCAGTTCTTCCGTCTTCATCTAAATGACGGTAACAGTGTCATCATAAATTAACCGTGTTTCTTACAAAATGGATGCCAAAGTATGCATTTGGACACTTTGGGTGGTATTTGAATGATGTATCACGCCCAATCTCCTTTCTAAAGTGATCCCCGTTATCGCGCATATCACGCCCATAGTAATCAGGTTTATCTGCGTAAAGGGTTGGGCATCTCGCTACCTTGGGGTTAGCGAGCTGAAATTATAATACCACGCCAGTCGGCAGAAACAGAACGAGTGTGAAAGGGGGAGGAAAGAATTGAATACCGCCCTTAGTGGTTGATTTAGGGTTAGGAGCAAATCTATTTATTGGATGCAAAATCAGCTCCTTTGTGTCTTCTATTTGTCTTGTATGTTTAACTGTTGTTGGTATTTACTCAGTTAACACGGACAATCACGAACAATCTTATACTAACCATAAGATATAAAACTAATAAAATATGAAGACGTCATCAGTGATTGAAATGATATAGGGAAAAGCCATTAAGCTATACATATGACACACATCACAGGGCTGACACTGATTAAACATTCTGGCTCTGTAATCTATTAGTAATTAAATAACTGACACATTTGATAGTAGTTTCACAGATAGATGCAATTTAGTGAAGTAAGGGAAGTGAAACAAAGGCCTCATTCCGAGTTGATCGCTCGCTAGCTGCACACGCTAGGCCGCCGCCCTCTGGGGGTGTATCTTAGCTTAGCAGAAGTGCGACCGAAAGGATCGCAGAACGGGGTTGATTTTTTTTCCAAGCAGTTTCTGAGTAGCTGCAAACCTACTCCTTCCTTGCGATCACTTCAGTCTGTTTAGTTCCTGTTTTGACGTCACAAACACGCCCTGCGTTCGGCCAGCCACTCCCCCGTTTTCCCCGGCACGCCTGCATTTTTACCTGACACACCTGCGTTTTTTAGCACACTCCCGGAAAACGGTCAGTTACCTCCCAGAAACGCCCCATTTCTGTCAATCACTCACCGATCAACAGAGCGACGGAAAAGAGCCGCTCGACCTTGTGTGAAACTGCATAGTTTTTGTGAAAGTGCGCAGAAATGCCAATTTTTAGCCAGATCGCTGCGCTGCGAACAACGGCAGCTAGCGATCAACTCGGAATGACCCCCAATGGCTGTAGGGTAAATTAAATTATCTAAAATACATAATAATAATTCTTTATTTTTAGAGGTTAATTATTTTTGTTGAACCATACTCAAGCAGACCATTAAATAGCCCATACAACTCATAGGCCCAGCAGTATATCTGGAGAAACCCCCCAGTCTGGCTTCACATAGATTTATTAAGTCATTCATTGGTTTAGACAGCTGCTGTGTTTAAAAAGAATGTCCAAATTGGTAACAGTATCATTCATTTTGGAGTATAGTAGCCAGTGGCATATCTATAATGGGTGCAGTGTGTGCGGTGCACACGGGCCCCTAGGTCCAAAGGGGGCACCCATTTCTTCTATGCTTACCTTTCTGGTGTCCATCGGTGTTCGTGTGTGGGCCCCCTCCTCTCCATCCCATAGCCGGCAGCGCTGTTAGCGCTCTGAGCGCTAGAGAGTCTGGCACAGTGCCAGAGTCTACAGCACATGCGCAGGTCTCCGAAAAAATGTCCGCCGTGACCTTTTTTCGGAGACCTGCGCATGCCTTGTAGACTGTGGCACTGTGCCAGAGTCTCTAGCGCTCAGAGAGCTAACAGCGCTGCCGGCTACGGGATGGAGAGGTGGGGGCCCACACACGGAGACTGCACATGGATCCCCTCTTCTCTAGATATGCCGCTGATAGTAGCTAATCATTTTTAGGTCATCATTTTGGGCCATTTCTGAAAAATAAAAAGTGAAAACCTGTGGTGCAGACATTTTTTAACGACTTAACTGGCATGGTCATGACGGGTGGACTAGATCTGGAATTCAGCCCTGGTCTCTTTTCTTGTACGTGCGCAAAAAAGGAGCATGACCAAGCCTCACAGGGGCATACCACGAGTCATGGAGGCGTGGCTTTGTGGTATGTCCTGACTAGAGATGAGCGCCTGAAATTTTTCGGGTTTTGTGTTTTGGTTTTGGGTTCGGTTCCGCGGCCGTGTTTTGGGTTCGAACGCGTTTTGGCAAAACCTCACCGAATTTTTTTTGTCGGATTCGGGTGTGTTTTGGATTCGGGTGTTTTTTTCAAAAAACACTAAAAAACAGCTTAAATCATAGAATTTGGGGGTCATTTTGATCCCAAAGTATTATTAACCTCAAAAACCATAATTTACACTCATTTTCAGTCTATTCTGAATACCTCACACCTCACAATATTATTTTTAGTCCTAAAATTTGCACCGAGGTCGCTGTGTGAGTAAGATAAGCGACCCTAGTGGCCGACACAAACACCGGGCCCATCTAGGAGTGGCACTGCAGTGTCACGCAGGATGTCCCTTCCAAAAAACCCTCCCCAAACAGCACATGACGCAAAGAAAAAAAGAGGCGCAATGAGGTAGCTGTGTGAGTAAGATTAGCGACCCTAGTGGCCGACACAAACACCGGGCCCATCTAGGAGTGGCACTGCAGTGTCACGCAGGATGGCCCTTCCAAAAAACCCTCCCCAAACAGCACATGACGCAAAGAAAAAAAGAGGCGCAATGAGGTAGCTGTGTGAGTAAGATTAGCGACCCGAGTGGCCGACACAAACACCGGGCCCATCTAGGAGTGGCACTGCAGTGTCACGCAGGATGTCCCTTCCAAAAAACCCTCCCCAAACAGCACATGACGCAAAGAAAAAAAGAGGCGCAATGAGGTAGCTGTGTGAGTAAGATTAGCGACCCTAGTGGCCGACACAAACACCGGGCCCATCTAGGAGTGGCACTGCAGTGTCACGCAGGATGTCCCTTCCAAAAAACCCTCCCCAAACAGCACATGACGCAAAGAAAAAAAGAGGCGCAATGAGGTAGCTGACTGTGTGAGTAAGATTAGCGACCCTAGTGGCCGACACAAACACCGGGCCCATCTAGGAGTGGCACTGCAGTGTCACGCAGGATGTCCCTTCCAAAAAACCCTCCCCAATCAGCACATGATGCAAAGAAAAAGAAAAGAAAAAAGAGGTGCAAGATGGAATTGTCCTTGGGCCCTCCCACCCACCCTTATGTTGTATAAACAAAACAGGACATGCACACTTTAACCAACCCATCATTTCAGTGACAGGGTCTGCCACACGACTGTGACTGATATGACGGGTTGGTTTGGACCCCCCCCAAAAAAGAAGCAATTAATCTCTCCTTGCACAAACTGGCTCTACAGAGGCAAGATGTCCACCTCATCTTCACCCTCCGATATATCACCGTGTACATCCCCCTCCTCACAGATTATCAATTCGTCCCCACTGGAATCCACCATCTCAGCTCCCTGTGTACTTTGTGGAGGCAATTGCTGCTGGTCAATGTCTCCGCGGAGGAATTGATTATAATTCATTTTAATGAACATCATCTTCTCCACATTTTCTGGATGTAACCTCGTACGCCGATTGCTGACAAGGTGAGCGGCGGCACTAAACACTCTTTCGGAGTACACACTTGTGGGAGGGCAACTTAGGTAGAATAAAGCCAGTTTGTGCAAGGGCCTCCAAATTGCCTCTTTTTCCTGCCAGTATAAGTACGGACTGTGTGACGTGCCTACTTGGATGCGGTCACTCATATAATCCTCCACCATTCTATCAATGTTGAGAGAATCATATGCAGTGACAGTAGACGACATGTCCGTAATCGTTGTCAGGTCCTTCAGTCCGGACCAGATGTCAGCATCAGCAGTCGCTCCAGACTGCCCTGCATCACCGCCAGCGGGTGGGCTCGGAATTCTGAGCCTTTTCCTCGCACCCCCAGTTGCGGGAGAATGTGAAGGAGGAGATGTTGACAGGTCGCGTTCCGCTTGACTTGACAATTTTGTCACCAGCAGGTCTTTCAACCCCAGCAGACTTGTGTCTGCCGGAAAGAGAGATCCAAGGTAGGCTTTAAATCTAGGATCGAGCACGGTGGCCAAAATGTAGTGCTCTGATTTCAACAGATTGACCACCCGTGAATCCTTGTTAAGCGAATTAAGGGCTGCATCCACAAGTCCCACATGCCTAGCGGAATCGCTCCCTTTTAGCTCCTTCTTCAATGCCTCCAGCTTCTTCTGCAAAAGCCTGATGAGGGGAATGACCTGACTCAGGCTGGCAGTGTCTGAACTGACTTCACGTGTGGCAAGTTCAAAGGGCATCAGAACCTTGCACAACGTTGAAATCATTCTCCACTGCACTTGAGACAGGTGCATTCCACCTCCTATATCGTGCTCAATTGTATAGGCTTGAATGGCCTTTTGCTGCTCCTCCAACCTCTGAAGCATATAGAGGGTTGAATTCCACCTCGTTACCACTTCTTGCTTCAGATGATGGCAGGGCAGGTTCAGTAGTTTTTGGTGGTGCTCCAGTCTTCTGTACGTGGTGCCTGTACGCCGAAAGTGTCCCGCAATTCTTCTGGCCACCGACAGCATCTCTTGCACGCCCCTGTCGTTTTTTAAAAAATTCTGCACCACCAAATTCAAGGTATGTGCAAAACATGGGACGTGCTGGAATTTGCCCATATTTAATGCACACACAATATTGCTGGCGTTGTCCGATGCCACAAATCCACAGGAGAGTCCAATTGGGGTAAGCCATTCCGCGATGATCTTCCTCAGTTGCCGTAAGAGGTTTTCAGCTGTGTGCGTATTCTGGAAAGCGGTGATACAAAGCGTAGCCTGCCTAGGAAAGAGTTGGCGTTTGCGAGATGCTGCTACTGGTGCCGCCGCTGCTGTTCTTGCGGCGGGAGTCCATACATCTACCCAGTGGGCTGTCACAGTCATATAGTCCTGACCCTGCCCTGCTCCACTTGTCCACATGTCCGTGGTTAAGTGGACATTGGGTACAACTGCATTTTTTAGGACACTGGTGAGTCTTTTTCTGACGTCCGTGTACATTCTCGGTATCGCCTGCCTAGAGAAGTGGAACCTAGATGGTATTTGGTAACGGGGGCACACTGCCTCAATAAATTGTCTAGTTCCCTGTGAACTAACGGCGGATACCGGACGCACGTCTAACACCAACATAGTTGTCAAGGCCTCAGTTATCCGCTTTGCAGTAGGATGACTGCTGTGATATTTCATCTTCCTCGCAAAGGACTGTTGAACAGTCAATTGCTTACTGGAAGTAGTACAAGTGGGCTTACGACTTCCCCTCTGGGATGACCATCGACTCCCAGCGGCAACAACAGCAGCGCCAGCAGCAGTAGGCGTTACACGCAAGGATGCATCGGAGGAATCCCAGGCAGGAGAGGACTCGTCAGAATTGCCAGTGACATGGCCTGCAGGACTATTGGCATTCCTGGGGAAGGAGGAAATTGACACTGAGGGAGTTGGTGGGGTGGTTTGCGTGAGCTTGGTTACAAGAGGAAGGGATTTACTGGTCAGTGGACTGCTTCCGCTGTCACCCAAAGTTTTAGAACTTGTCACTGACTTATTATGAATGCGCTGCAGGTGACGTATAAGGGAGGATGTTCCGAGGTGGTTAACGTCCTTACCCCTACTTATTACAGCTTGACAAAGGGAACACACGGCTTGACACCTGTTGTCCGCATTTCTGGTGAAATACCTCCACACCGAAGAGCTGATTTTTTTGGTATTTTCACCTGGCATGTCAACGGCCATATTCCTCCCACGGACAACAGGTGTCTCCCCGGGTGCCTGACTTAAACAAACCACCTCACCATCAGAATCCTCCTGGTCAATTTCCTCCCCAGCGCCAGCAACACCCATATCCTCCTCATCCTGGTGTACTTCAACACTGACATCTTCAATCTGACTATCAGGAACTGGACTGCGGGTGCTCCTTCCAGCACTTGCAGGGGGCGTGCAAATGGTGGAAGGCGCATGCTCTTCACGTCCAGTGTTGGGAAGGTCAGGCATCGCAACCGACACAATTGGACTCTCCTTGTGGATTTGGGATTTCGAAGAATGCACAGTTCTTTGCTGTGCTGCTTTTGCCAGCTTGAGTCTTTTCATTTTTCTAGCGAGAGGCTGAGTGCTTCCATCCTCATGTGAAGCTGAACCACTAGCCATGAACATAGGCCAGGGCCTCAGCCGTTCCTTGCCACTCCGTGTGGTAAATGGCATATTGGCAAGTTTACGCTTCTCCTCCGACAATTTTATTTTAGGTTTTGGAGTCCTTTTTTTTCTGATATTTGGTGTTTTGGATTTGACATGCTCTGTACTATGACATTGGGCATCGGCCTTGGCAGACGACGTTGCTGGCATTTCATCGTCTCGGCCATGACTAGTGGCAGCAGCTTCAGCACGAGGTGGAAGTGGATCTTGATCTTTCCCTAATTTTGGAACCTCAACATTTTTGTTCTCCATATTTTAATAGGCACAACTAAAAGGCACCTCAGGTAAACAATGGAGATGGATACTAGTATACAATTATGGACTGCCTGCCGACTGCAGACACAGAGGTAGCCACAGCCGTGAACTACCGTACTGTACTGTGTCTGCAGCTAATATAGACTGGTTGATAAAGAGAAGATGTCTATGTAACTATGTATGTATAAAGAAGACTGAAAAAAATCCACGGTTAGGTGGTATACAATTATGGACGGACTGCCTGCCGAGTGCAGACACAGAGGTAGCCACAGCCGTGAACTACCGTACTGTACTGTGTCTGCAGCTAATATAGACTGGTTGATAAAGAGAAGATGTCTATGTAGCTATGTATGTATAAAGAAGAATGAAAAAAAACCACGGTTAGGTGGTATACAATTATGGACGGACTGCCTGCCGAGTGCAGACACAGAGGTAGCCACAGCCGTGAACTACCGTACTGTACTGTGTCTGCAGCTAATATAGACTGGTTGATAAAGAGAAGATGTCTATGTAACTATGTATGTATAAAGAAGAATGAAAAAAAACCACGGTTAGGTGGTATACAATTATGGACGGACTGCCTGCCGAGTGCAGACACAGAGGTAGCCACAGCCGTGAACTACCGTACTGTACTGTGTCTGCAGCTAATATAGACTGGTTGATAAAGAGAAGATGTCTATGTAACTATGTATGTATAAAGAAGAATGAAAAAAATCCACGGTTAGGTGGTATTACAATTATGGACGGACTGCCTGCCGAGTGCAGAGACACAGAGGTAGCCACAGCCGTGAACTACCGTACTGTGTCTGCTGCGACTGGATGATAAATGATATAAAAAATATATATATATCACTACTGCAGCCGGACAGGTATATATTATATATTATATAATGACGGACCTGCTGGACACTGTCTGTCAGCAGAATGAGTTTTATTTTTATAGAATAAAAAAAAAAAAAACACACAAGTGAAGTCACACGACGAGTGTTTAACTTTTTCAGGCAATCACAATATAAGTATACTACTAACTATACTGGTGGTCAGTGTGGTCAGGTCACTGGTCAGTCACACTGGCAGTGGCACTCCTGCAGCAAAAGTGTGCACTGTTTAATTTTAATATAATATGTACTCCTGGCTCCTGCTATAACCTATAACTGGCACTGCAGTAGTGCTCCCCAGTCTCCCCCACAATTATAAGCTGTGTGAGCTGAGCAGTCAGACAGATATATAATATATATAGATGATGCAGCACACTGGCCTGAGCCTGAGCAGTGCACACAGATATGGTATGTGACTGACTGAGTCACTGTGTGTATCGCTTTTTTCAGGCAGAGAACGGATATATTAAATAAACTGCACTGTGTGTCTGGTGGTCACTCACTATATAATATATTATGTACTCCTGGCTCCTGCTATAACCTATAACTGGCACTGCAGTAGTGCTCCCCAGTCTCCCCCACAATTATAAGCTGTGTGAGCTGAGCAGTCAGACAGATATATAATATATATAGATGATGCAGCACACTGGCCTGAGCCTGAGCAGTGCACACAGATATGGTATGTGACTGACTGAGTCACTGTGTGTATCGCTTTTTTCAGGCAGAGAACGGATATATTAAATAAACTGCACTGTGTGTCTGGTGGTCACTCACTATATAATATATTATGTACTCCTGGCTCCTGCTATAACCTATAACTGGCACTGCAGTAGTGCTCCCCAGTCTCCCCCACAATTATAAGCTGTGTGAGCTGAGCAGTCAGACAGATATATATAATATTATATATAGATAATAGATGATGCAGCACACTGGCCTGAGCCTGAGCAGTGCACACAGATATGGTATGTGACTGACTGAGTCACTGTGTGTATCGCTTTTTTCAGGCAGAGAACGGATATATTAAATAAACTGCACTGTGTGTCTGGTGGTCACTCACTATATAATATATTATGTACTCCTGGCTCCTGCTATAACCTATAACTGGCACTGCAGTAGTGCTCCCCAGTCTCCCCCACAATTATAAGCTGTGTGAGCTGAGCAGTCAGACAGATATATATAATATTATATATAGATAATAGATGATGCAGCACACTGGCCTGAGCCTGAGCAGTGCACACAGATATGGTATGTGACTGAGTCACTGTGTGCTGTTTATCGCTTTTTTCAGGCAGAGAACGGATTATAAAGTAAACTGCACTGTCCTCACTAGTAAACTCTCTCCACTCAGTCTCTACACTTCTACAGTAACAGTACTCCTCCTAGTCAGCTCCAGTAAATCTCTCTCAGTCTCTTATAATCTAAATGGAGAGGACGCCAGCCACGTCCTCTCCCTATCAATCTCAATGCACGTGTGAAAATGGCGGCGACGCGCGGCTCCTTATATAGAATCCGAGTCTCGCGATAGAATCCGAGCCTCGCGAGAATCCGACAGCGTCATGATGACGTTCGGGCGCGCTCGGGTTAACCGAGCAAGGCGGGAAGATCCGAGTCGCTCGGACCCGTGAAAAAAAACATGAAGTTCTGGCGGGTTCGGATTCAGAGAAACCGAACCCGCTCATCTCTAGTCCTGACTCTCGGCATGCCGGCCAAGCAGTGTGCCGGGAGGCAGAGCTGCTTGCACGGGCTTTCAGGCTTCTGGCACAGCCCATCGGGCCATTGACCCTTGCACCATCTGATTCATTTAATAATTTAGTAAATGAAGATGAACCCAGCAGTGTTTCAGGGCACAGAACTGCAAATTTTAATTAATGAAGAGAGTGGCCATATGATGGACTTAAGTGTCCTGCCCGCTTCCTGGAAGAACAGGGCACCATCCTGTATCCCACCCACTTCCCCAGTGAATTGTTATATGGGGACATGATGAAACAATCACTGTACAATAGTACAAATCATGGCTTAGTGAAGCAGAGGGTGGGCCCATAATCACACAAATCACATTATCTCGCCCCTTGAATCCCCACACTAAGACCTCCCAGTGAATTAGGCACAGATTGATATTCTGGAGACAGTGACATGGGCCAGAGCCTTAAAATGCACTTGAAGGACAAATTGGTGCAATGCACCAGTGACGTGCAATCAAGGTAGGCAGGAGCAGTAGAACCTCACTTGCCATACTCCAGTATACCCCAAATGATTAGAATAACACAAAGAAGATGTTTATAATTTATATGCATTTTTATTGTCAAAACTCACCAAATTTGCAGCTATAAGAGGGAAGGCAGATGTGAGCTCAGTCTCCCCTCTGTGATCGTCAGATCTGCCTGGAGCTGGGGGCGTGGCTTCACTGTGGCCAATAATACTACATCTCTGTGGACAGGGATAGTTTAGTCTTCAACAGTGGTTTTAGATTTTGTGTATTTGATTACACCTTTACATATTGTCCATTGAGTTCATATGTATGTGTTTGTGTGAGAGTGGAACCCACTGGTTCAGATTAGACACTGTATTTACATTTGAGGCCAGGAGCCTTTGAGTTGCAGTGTGATCTATATAACACTGGGCCTAATTCAGACCTGATCGTGCTGGAAATTACACTGTCCTGCATTCAGATAGTCGCCGCACAGGGGGAGTGAAAATTTCCCCCAGTGCAAGTGTGCGATTGCATGTGTAAGCTGTGCGAAAATTCCCCTCAGTCAGCGGACGGCTGCAAAACCGTAGGTATCACACTCACCATAGAATGTTTTTCCCATTCTGTGCAGTGTGTAGCTCAACACTTACTCCACCAGTGCGAAGAAATCAGGATGATCAGGGCCGGAGCTGACGTCATATACCCTACCTGAAAACGCTTGGGCACGCCTGCGTTTTTCCTGACACTCCCAGAAAACAGCACAAAAAGCCTCTTCCTGTCCATCACCTTGCGAACAGCCGTGCAATCAAAATTTTCACACCATCCTGTCGCTGTTTGACGATGGGCCCGCGTATTGCGGTGCATACGCATGCGCAGTAGTTCAATAATCACCCGCTGTGCGAAAACGCACAGCAGCGATCAGGTATGAATCTGGCCCACTGTTTGCTATATTTACTTTCATTCACTGCTAATAAATTATTTAGAGTCAATGAATGGAGTTCTTCCTTGTCCCCAATCACCTTAGGTGCATAAACCAGCACATCCCAAATATGGGGTGTGGTATGGTTTGCCGGCGGTCGAGGTCCCAGCGACCAGCATACCGGCGCAGGAATCCCGACCGCCTGCATACCGACAGCCAGTGGCGTAAGTTCGTCCCAGTTGCCCGGAGGCAAGATAAATATTGGTGCCCCCATATTTCCTATATTAAGATAAATATGTGTGTGTGTGTGTGTGTGTGTGTGTGTGTGTGTGTGTGTGTGTGTGTGTGTGTGTGTGTATGGAGTGTTCCGAAAAAAATGTATATACTGTATTTATACATTTAATTGTCTTTTATTTTAAATCACAAATTTCTTAGCAGTCATACCCAGGATGAGAACCCATGACCTGTTACACCAGTGATGGGAAACCTTTGGCACTCCAGCAGTTGTTGAACTACACATACCAGCATGCCTTGCTACAGTTTTGCTATTTGGACATGTTAAAACTTGCAGGGCATGCTGGGATGTGAAATTCAACAACAGCTGGAGGGCCGAAGGTTCCCCATCCCTGTGTTACAGTAACAGCAGACATTTTACTGATGGAGCTATTTGCTCCTGTAGAGGAAGCATGAGAATTCTAACTATTTGAAGTTACGTGTAATTGTCAGAGAAGTATCTTCATATAGTTCTCATATTCCCTATACAGGAGCAAAAAGCTTCATCGTGGACCCCCAAGAGGGAGAAAAGATGTCGGTATGCCGGCGGTCGGAATTCCGGCGCCAGTATGGTGGGCGCCGGGAGGCCGGCCGCCGTCAACCAGAAGACCACCCCCAAACGAGATCACATGTGGTATGTTATGGGCGATTCAAACTCAATGGCCACATGTGGAATTCTGGAATACTGTAATATATTACAGCCAGCTTCATAGCATTTTCCTTACACTCCTAAAGAGAAGCGCTCAAAAAGTAGTGATGTTCGCTATCATATATGACATATATGTGCACAGCCCAACACTGCAGTGATGTCCCCAGCAGTGCCCTTGTGTTACTGGTGTCTAATGTAACTCCAATGTTTCATCAGCCGTTTTGTGAACAGCACCAACGTTTCTCTAGCAGAATGTTGCACAGTGGTATCAGATGTATTGCAGCCAGTGTATCGCCTTTATTTTAGCAATATAACAGTAAGAAGACACCTGGACAAAACTTTACCCACACAAAATCAAAACCAATACACAGTATGCCCTCTTTAACGTCACATTTACATATAAGTGATACTGTACATAATTACATCCAATTGTGATTTAAACAGATTGAAGTTCTTTCTAAAGTTCTCTTACAGTAAACGTATGAAATTACTGTTCCTCCCCAAATTAAATCTGAGTGGTAATATAATTAATATCACTCAAATTGAAAGTGCAGTTGCAAGCAAGCTTTTTCCTGCAGCGATCAGCTAAAGCAGCTTCTTGCCTGTAGAACATTAAATAAGCAGTAAAATGGGTGAATGATGGGCTGTAAATTATTAAAAGTCATTTATTTTCTATTTAAAAGTACAGTTTATCTTCACATAAAGTATATAGCTCCAATATTATGTGAAATAGTAAAAATGTTTTGTTTTAGTGACGGAACGACTCATCCTGCTTGAGACAGCAATCGATAATGCACCCTTCTCACCCCTTACACTGGCACAGCATTAGGGCTCGCCAACACAGAATACTGCGCTGTGGGGCAGATGTATTAACCTGGAGAAGGCATAAGGAAGTGATAAACCAGTGATATGTGCAATGTAATAAAGGCACCAGCCAATCAGATCCCAACTGTTAATTTACATATTGGAGCTGATTGGCTGGTGGCTTTATCACCTTGCATTTATCACTGATTTATCACTTCCTTATGCCTTCTCCAGGTTAATACATATGGCCCAATGTTTCATATGAATGAGAGTCAGTATAGCGCTGCCTAAATCTACTGAGTGATGGAAGTGATCGCAAGACCAGGGTGCATCGTTTTGATGCAGTTGTTACTGTGAAGAAAAGACATTCAGACATTGGGGCACACCAGAATTGTTCTGCTTTTATCCCTATGTCCGTTTGTAGATGTTTGCGCTTACACCTCTTGAGGAGGTTGATGTTAATGACCATTGGTGTCCGCGTCTGATTGGCTAGTTCTGTCCAGAGCCCCCCACACTGGTGTTGCCCCTGCTATTATGGTGACTGTTGCTATGTATTTACATTATTTATTTGATATTTGCAATCATGGCACAAAAGAATATTCTCATTTGATCTTTAACTAGGTAGACAACATATATTTGTATTTAACCTAATTGGTACTTTGCATATGTATTAGCATCTGTATTTTATTGTATTTTACTGTACTGTACATGGTAAATGCTGCTTAGTATTTATTAATAATGTTGTCTAGACATCACAGAAACAGACTACCTTATGTATATTATACTCCATTTATGTTACTATATAATATTATGTACAAGTTTGTACTGCAAATTTAGCATTTACTTCCCACACTGTCAAGGTGGGTGTGGATTATTAGATCTACACTAAAAAGGTCTACAGTCAATAGGTCGGCCACTAATGGTCGACATGTATTAGGGTCAAAAGGTTGACATGGAACAGGTAGACAGTAGAAAAGATTGATAGGGGCAAAAGGTTGACAGGGTCAAAAAGCCGACACAAAAAGGTCAACACAATTTTTTCATGCTTTTTTGGTTGTTTTGTCACTTTTCTGCCACACAAAAGCCCTGTTAGTGTACGGCATCCCCTGGCATGGCTCACCATGCTTCAGGCAAGATTACTATTCCCAATCATTGTCCACGTGAATGGGAAAGTATGAAAAAGTTGAAAAAAACCCACCCAAAACTGGTGTCGACTGTAGTCGTGTCGACCTTTTGAACCTGTTAAGCTTTTAAACGTCTACCCTTTACATGTCGACCTTTTGACCCTGTCGACCTACTGCTTGACGACCATTAGTGGTCGACCTGTTGACTGTAGACCTTTTTAGTGTAGATCTATAGACCGGATACTGTCAAGCCTAATCTCCCGGCATAGACCAGGCACATATACGATTATTTTCTCTTGGCATCAACCTGGCGTGTATGGGGGCAAAATTTGTCTACTGTAAATCTACTTGATGCCTTGCCAGCCATGTTTACGCTGCAGTATAATTACATTGTGTCCTGTGTCCTGCGTGACTTCCACCCATATGGATAAGCACTAAATGCACAGGATTAAAAACAAATATTGCCGCTTTAAATTAATCGATAGATATAATTGATAGAAACTACGCATTTCTTTTTCGCTACTTATAAGAATTAAGTATTGACTAAATTCACCAATAATCACATACAGGGATAAGTGACTAATTTGCAATCAACTTATTTCCAGGTTTGAACCCCGTCCAAGCGACTGAGCATGTGCTGAGAGCTAGCCTCCAGATCCCTCTCCCCAAAAACATTGCAATGTGTAGCACATAGGCTACAACCAGGCAGATTTCCCATAAAATCCCCTTAGAAGTTTGCAGCAACAAAATCCCTTATAAGGTTTATATAATTTACTGACATGGTATGCAGTTAATTTACTGACGCTGGAATCCCCACTGCTGACAATACAGACAACAGGAATCCCGGCTCACAGGGCCTATTCCCACTCGTGGGTGTCCACGTACACCCATAGATTGGGAACAGAACCTGTGGCGAGTGCAAGGGGACTCTTTGCACTCTCTGTGGTGTCGGCAAACTGGCGTCCAGGATGCCACTACCGGTATACTGACGACGGCATCCTGACCTTTGGTAAATTATACTGAACCCACTGACACCCTAATGCCATATAATAATTATTTAAGCTATGTTTTTATGATAAGAATTTTACACTTTCAGTTACATTTATTTCATTTTACACACCACATTCTACAACATTGATAATTATTTTCAATAATGCATTCAAGGCAGCATGTAAATACCTTAAAACAAAAGGCTGCAAGGTTCTATGTATGTGGGATTCGGTATGTATCCAGACGACAGAGGGGGGTAAGGATTTTAGCCCCCCTTCCCTACCTAACATTCTGGGAATGACGCTAGGGCTAACTCCCCTTCCTAGTGCCTCACCCTAACCCCCCCCCCCCCCCCATGCCTGAATACATTCATGCGAATAAAGATTCCATATTATCGCAAATTGCAGCAATAAAGAATCTTTAATGTCAGGGAGCAGACCACAAATACATACGCCCTTGAGGAACATAAAGTACTTACAACTCTCATGAACTCTAGCGATCAACTGGTAACGTCTTTGTCATTTAAAAAGTAGCATACTGTTGATGCCTGATTGTATAGGTAAAAGATGTCTACTCTGTAATAGCCACTCTTGTACTATATATCACCACCTAAATCATAAAGTGGCCATCTACCATAAATCTGTTCAGATGAGCTCTTTGTCTGACACCAGTATATTGCACGGTAATTCATTTTTAATATTAAACAAGAGCTTATCCTGTAGCCGCGAGACACTTGCAACCTTTAAATGTAACATTCACCTTCATCACTTACAGGCTTCTTTTTTATGTTCCTAAATGATGCAGCCCTTTGCAAGAAGTCCAGAACCAGCGAATGGTCTATGCCATTATCTGGCCTCTCAGTGCTGTCAATCCTGGAGAGGACGCTCTATGTATGG
Organism: Pseudophryne corroboree; assembly: GCF_028390025.1. Lineage (NCBI taxonomy): Eukaryota > Metazoa > Chordata > Amphibia > Anura > Myobatrachidae > Pseudophryne > Pseudophryne corroboree. The sequence continues at coordinate 389,934,630 of NC_086450.1, forward strand.
AGATGACAAATCCCATTCTGTCATCTTCGTATATGCAGAACCCTGATATGTGAATAAATCTTGATATATACCTATAGTATAATAGGATTTAATGATGACCTGCCATGTGTGGATATATTTATTTTATGCCTGAACTTTAAAAAATAGTTGTTGCTGTCATTTTGTAAGCATTGTTGAAGCTCCTTGATAGCAGAGCCATTTTAGCAAGTGCCCAAACAATGAGCCTAATACAGACCTGATCGCAGCAGCAAAATCTTTCTCTAATGGGCAAAACCATGGGGATAATTCCAAGTTGATCGCAGGAGGAATTTTGTTAGCAGTTGGGCAAAACCACTGTGCACTGCAGGGGAGGCAGATATAACATATGCAGAAAGGGTTAGATTTGGGTGGGTTATACTGTTTCTGTGCTGGGTAAATACTGACTGCTTTATTTCTACACTGCAATTTAGATTTCAGTTTGAACACACCCCACCCAAATCTAACTCTCTCTGCACATGTTATATCTGCCCCACCTGCACTGCACATGGGCCCTCATTCCGAGTTGTTCGCTCACTAGCTGCTTTTAGCAGCATTGCACACGCTAGGCCGCCGCCCTCTGGGAGTGTATCTTAGCATAGCAGAATTGCGAACGAAAGATTAGCAGAACTGCTACTAAATAATTCTTTGCCGTTTCTGAGTAACTCCAGACCTACTCACAGATTGCGATCAGCTCAGTCCGTTTAGTTCCTGGTTTGACGTCACAAACACGCCCTGCGTTCGGCCAGCCACTCCCCCATTTCTCCAGACACTCCCGCGTTTTTCCCTGACACGGCTGCGTGTTTTAGCACACTCCCAGAAAACGCTCAGTTACCACCCAGAAACGCCCCTTTCCTGTCAATCATTCACCAATCAGCAGTGCGACTGAAAAGCGCCGCAGAATCCACAGCAAATCTACTAAGTTTTTAGTTAAATAACTAAGCGCATGCACCCTGCGTACCATGCGCATGCACATTTTGTAACAAATCGCAGCATAGCGAAAATCGTCAACGAGCGAACAACTCGGAATGACCCCAATGGTTTTGTCCATTAGAGAAAAATTTTGCTGCTGCAATCAGGTGTGAATTAGGCCCCAAGCTCAGTAGATGTTGAGTGTGTAGTACAGTTGTGTGTAGTGCATTTGTGCACATACAGAAGACTTAGCATTTACCTAGATGTGCTGCTTTTCTCTCACACGAACAGTAAAGTTTGGCAAACGCCATCAGCAGGGCCGTTCCTGATGCTGACAAATATAACTATAATTGCTGGCTGCTAATCCCCCCCACACCAATATTAAAACTTTCTTTGTGGGGAATGGGGATACATGTATAGATGCAATAATTTTGAAGAAAGTGAATCTGGTACCCCAAGCCAGGCTTCCAGTTCACTGTGTACTGTATGTGTAAAACCACAAAGCCAGTTTATGCATGCCCACATGTATCCAGCTTGGCCAGCACAGCGTTACCATCAGCATTGTCACTGCCAGCCAGGAACCAACATTAACTAATTGCAGTGATAAGTGGCAATGCAAAATCAGCCTTATAGCTGCAGCTTCATAAATAGGCCAGTTAATCTCTTTCCAGGTATCTGGACTAGGGATAGACACTGTCTAGAACTCTAGATAGACAGTCAATAGCTCAACACCATTTGGTCAAATTGTAGACACGGCAATGATTGACTCACATATGGTCGACACAAGTTTTTTTTTAGGTTTTTCAAAAAATATTTTTTACCATGTGCTTGCTTTACCATCCACATGGACTATGATTGGGAATAGTAACCTGTGTAGTGGAGCAAGGCACCCTGCCCAAAGTGTTGCAAGCAAAGTGAGCCTGCGAGGGTCTACATTACCACTTATTGGGGTCACAGGTGATGAAACATACAAACTGACACCAACAAAAACCTCCAAAAACCTGTGTTGACCGTTTGACCCTGTTCACCTAATGCCTGTCAACCATATGGTGTCGACCTATTGACTGTCTATCTAATAACTGGAGATGTTCTATGCCCACCCCTCTTTCCACCATATCTGCTGCTGTCATGGACACAACCTCCATGTATGGAAGCAGGGACGGACTGGGGACTGGCATACGTGCGCGCGTGCCGTGTAAAGGGCACGCGAACACTGAAAATGGGGGCGTGTCGAGAGTCAGGGGACGTGGACTTGCGGCATGCCCCCATATTGCTTAGCAACAGGCGGCAGCAGTGGGGGACAAACCAGAGAGCCGGGAGCTGCACTGAGCGCAGCCTTCCCGGCTCTCTGTGGACTGAACCGACCTACCAGCCCATCGGCCCTTCTGGCATTTGGCAAAAGTGCCAGATGGTCAGTCCGGCCCTGTATGGAAGAGTAACAGTGGTGATGTAGAAGGAGGAGGCAGAAGACAGAAGCAGTCGCGCCACATGCTTATAAATCAGGGTTTTATAGAATGAAATGTAAATGCTTTGCTGTGGTTGAGCCATTGCTCCCTGCTGCCTGCCTCATTATACTGCCAGAGACAGGTACTCACCCCGCCTCATGGTAGCATGCCCCTGACTAGCAGTGCCGATCATTACACTGGTATTTTAATGGCAGTTATGTAAAATAGACATGTGGAATTTACAGTGCTTGGAAGTGGTATAAAACCTGTACATATGGTCTACAATGCAGAGAGAGAACACATCCTTGCCCTCAGACAAATGACTACCATTGCTACAGTATAATGCTCCTACATGTGTCTTCGTGTTGCCCATACATACCCTTCTGAGCATGCCTGCAGTAACGGACTGTGATTGTTTGCTAACATCTAGCCAAGTACAGCAGCGTCCCTTCTCACAATCAATGCTGTTGTCAGTTCAGAAGCAGCATTCCCGGGACCGTGTTACAAGCCTTTGCATCCAATCATTTTGAAATATCCATAAATTACAATCCATTTAAATAACAGGGACTGTTTAATTTTCTCATCCTGCATGTATTCTTACATTCTTGATTAAATCTATGCGGCCTGATTTATTAAAGGCCTGTGGCAGGCTCCCTTCATTTCCTTAGAGTCTGAGCTTTTTAATTATAATGAATTCATCCCGTCTCCATGTGCTTTACGCACTGTAATCCATTCCCGCTCCTCTTCTCTAGACTTTATTAGAAGGGAATCCATGTGTTTAGAAGGCAGACCGCAGAGGTGATATAACTACCCGTCATACCATAGATGCCTTGGTCCTCGGCATATCAGATGAAATATAGACCATAGACTGAGATTATTGGATGATTAGTATTATGCTCACACAGACGACTCCTGTCATTCCATTTGCCTTACAAGACACTTGTTGGAAATCAAGATGGCGGCCTCTATAAATAAGAGTGCTATTTCTTATTTCTTTTTATGTTGCAGTTCTTATTTTATTATTACTTATCTACAGTATTGAAATAACCAACAACAGCTATGTAGTAATAAGCAGCACTGGTACTAGACTATGTAAACGACACCTAACCTGAATGATTTACTTGCCTTCAGCAGCTAATTTCTCTAAACTGGAACTGAGACAATATGGGGGTTACCAGTCTGACACTAATAAGTGGTTTATAGAAGCTAATAGTCAAGAACGGTTTCTAAATACAGATGGCGGACATTTGTTTTTCATAAACTGCGCCTTCTGTCCATCCTTTCTGTATATATAGAAACAAAGCAACCCTTTCAGAAATGCAGTTGTCGAATAATTTGTTGTCAGTAAGTAATACAGTATATTGTAATGAGGGCCATTTCTAGACAAATGGCTCTCAGTGTGAACAGGAAAAATTACACCCCTCCCCCCCTTGATATTTAACAAAATGCAGCATAACTAGAAACATTTGGGTGCACCCAAGGTGTGCGTGCCATAAGGTGGTGTGGCCTAACCACCTGCACCCCCAAACATTGGCAACCACAGTGGGAAAAAATCCTAATTTATGCTGTATACATTATTTGTCATTTTTTATCCTTATATTAATGCCCCTTACACATTATGCCACACATTGTAATGCCCGGCCATTACACATTATGCCACACATTGCAATTGCCTTTACAGAGTATGCCACACATTGTAATGCACTTTACACATTATGCCACACACCATAATACCCTTTGCACATTATGCCACATATTGTAATTACTTTTACGCATTATGCCACACTGTAATGCTCCTTACACATTATGCCACACACTGTAATACACCTTATTCCACACACTGTAGTGCCCCTTACACATTATGCCACACATCGTAATGCCCCTTATCACATTAAGTGCCGCTTACACATTTTTATGCCCCACACAATAGTGCCCCACCACCATATTATGCCATACACAGTAATGCCCCATACAAGATATTATGCCACACATAGTAATGCACCTTACAAATTATGGCACACATTAAGGCAACACCAACTTTTAAACTACCTGCTCATTTTCAGGGGTTTATGCCGGGCCCCATTTGGTGCCTACGGTCCCATGGATGCAGTCACTTGGTCACTGCATCTACCAGCATCGTCCCTCGCAGGTCAGGGGTCCTGGCACTTCTGGTTACCGCTGATCATGACTTTCCCTGTTACTAGAGGTACCTCTGGTCCTCTAGAATATGACACAGCTGTCTCCTCTGATGCAGCGGCCATTTTGGTAGGAACATTTAAAACAATATTTGATATGGATGGCAAGACCGTGTGGAGTACTGCCATCGAGACACTGGCCACAGGCGCCCCATGCTATTGAATGGCGCTCTCTGCCCCAGAAACAGCCCTGTTTGTAAAGGATATAAATCTGTAAGTAAGACCTCTTAAGCTGTAACTGGGACCTGTTACGGATTAAATATCAACAAACCAGAAACATTCCTGGTAGAGTGGGTACTATCAGCATGTGCGTGCGTGTGTATAACTTTATAATATTCAGTGATGGTCAGTCCCACTTCCATGATGCACAATGACAGCAGGAACATGCCAGCCCCCCAATTCACTATAGATAGGACGGACACCTGGAGAGCAGGAGGACCATTGTGTCGGGAACCTGGGGTTAAGTAAAGCAGAGAGATGGGGCGGGCTGAGGTGACCATTTACTAGTGTGTATGTGTTTATACATAGGCATAAATAAATCTATATTTACATTTACTTATACATATGTGTGTGTATATATATATATATATATATATTTTTTTTTATTTTTTTTTTATTTTTCTTGGCTTGGACTTTTGTATAAATAAAATGGTAATTATAGATGTATCCGCATGCATCTAGCCTCAATATGCAGTGCGAAATGCCTGGCATGAGTGAGCTGCCAGGTCCCATGCAACTCTGCTAGGGTTGGGTGTCTCTATTTTACAAAAAATGTGTCTTAGTCACAGTGTGATATAAGGACGCACAATGAGACTGATTAATTTGATATTTGAGACGTGTATATCTGTGTGTGACTGAGTCTGTATACGGAACTCAACGGAACTTGGTATGGAAAAAAACCCATGTCTGCTGTATTGTAGCACTTCATATACAGATTCAGAGACGCAGTTGCTCACAGATATAGAAGTGTTAATCAGCACAGTCTCCTGGTGCGTCCTAGCCGCATTGCTGTGTGACTTTTAAGTCTTACAGGAACTGGCACTCGGAGAGGCGCTGTTTGGCGGGACTGCAGTAATAACACGTCTTTAAAAAAATTGAATGTGGTAAAATGACTATCTGAGGTCTCAATACTTGTTCATTTGATTTCTGCATACACAAAAACTTCTTTATTTTTTCTTAAAAGATCCCCTTTGCATATAGTAAAATAAAACCAGAGATGATGCATTAAATGGAGATAATTCTTTTTTCTTTTGGCTTGTGCAGTCAGGGAACCCATCTGTCTTCTGTTTCGTATTTTATCATCATTGATCTCTATGGAGAGATAGCAATGCAGTGCACACACAACCAATTTACCAAAGCATAGGCTGAAACTAGACACCTAGACAAGGGAAAATGGAGCATGCTGTACTTCTCCCCATCGCTGCTTTGTCATTCTCTTTGGCAAGTCGCCATGTGCATCTCCCCGAAGAGATCAATGGTCTCTGTGTACGTGAGCTTCCGCCTCACCTCCGCCACCTGTCAAAATATGGAACATGGGAAAGATGGATTAAAAAATGTCAAGTGTTCAGTTTAAAAGTTTAAGCTTCCATACTAACGTCTAGAATTTAATGAGACCAAAGTGTGGGAGGTTTGTGAGGGGGGAAGGAGCCATGTTTGTGCAATCATCTGAAAGCGGTACCGTTTCTCCCAGCATAATGACATGTAGCTCCCATGAATAAAAACACCTTTTTGTTAATAAATTAGTGATGGGGCTAGCACAGTGGTTCTCAGAGTCGGTCCTCAGGACCCCACACGGTTCACGTTTTCCATGTCACTCAGCAGCTGCACTGTCACCAACTGTTACATTTTAAAAATCTACAGGTGACCTGCAAAACCTGAACAGTGTGGGGTCCTGAGGACCGAGTTTGTAAACCTGTGGGCTAGCAGAATAAACAATGGAAGCCGGCCATCTTCCAGAGACATCTGACACGGGGAACGTACTGGGTGCCCAACGTTATGGATTGCATTTAATGACATGCACAAATGTTATGAGTTTCATGAAATGTGATCATATCCTGACAGAAAAATAAAATATCCATCTTTAGCTGAGTTCCAAGTGTCTTATTATTCAGACATTGGCAAAAGAAAGGTGTTGTAAAGGTGTAAATGTCATGTACAGTATTGTGTTTGTCATTACTGTGTCTGGGACACAAAGTCACTAACTACTTACATGGGATGAGGTCAAAATACTGACAGTCGGGATCCCGACAGTCAGGAGACTGGGCTAGGTTCAGTGCTGGATTACCAAATAGACAGAGTAGGCAGCGGCCTATGGGCCCGCACCTTTTAGAGGCCCCGCGACAACAGATCAAAATAATATTGATTTGATCTTAAAAGAAAATTACTGTCAAGTTTTCTTAAATAGTTTTTCAAAATATAGAAAAAAATAAATTAACTCAAAGAAACAAAAACTATACATTCCAGATCGCAGATTGTTGGTAATTTGCAAGGGGAGCCCCAAGATTTCGACTGGCTAGGGGTCTCAACAGCATTTAATCCGGCACTGGCTAGATTGCGGGAGAGGTGGGTTAAGGCAAGGGCATAGCTACCATAGGTGCATGCAGTGCAGCTGCTATGGGGCCCAGAGCTGAGAGGAGCCCACCTTCCCTGTCAAAGATAAATGGGACCTATACATTTTCTACCATTGGAGGTACATAGTTGCACTTACAAACATTTTCCTTGGGGCCTACAAATATCTAATTCTGGCCCCTGGACCTTCTCTTTGCAATGTGGTTTAAAATGAACTGGAGGGCACTATATGTCATAATGTGAATTGGGGGTACTGTGTGGCATAATGTGTACTAGCAGTACTACAATGTGGCATAATGTGAATTAGGGCACTACTATGGCTCATAAAATAAACTAGGGCACTACTATGGTTCAGAATATGAACTAGGGCGTTACTATGGGGCATAAAATTAACACCTGCTGTGGAGAGGTGTTTCACTAGAAGCATTGGGACAGGGGTCCTTTCAAAATGTTGCTACGGGGCCCACAAAGTTCTGGCTATGCTCCTGGGTTAAGTTTAGGGGTAGGTAGAAAGTACTTCCCAGGCTATGTGGGGATTCTGTACCCAACCCACTTATACAAACAGACATATTGCTCAGGGTCTGAGCAGTACCTAATTACGCATCTAATTTCCTCACTGGGGGATTGATGCAGCGTTGAACACAAGCTGGCCAAAATTATACCCACACTATGTGAATGGAACTAAGGGCCTAATTCAGACCTGACTACAGGTCTGCTGCTGCACACAGATTCTTGTGATCTTGCCCGCACTTCCCTTCTGCTGCAGCCTTCTTGCCAGGCAGAGGCATTGAGGGGCTGGGGATGGGGCGGGGGAGGCCTGCGTTCTCAGAAACAAATTGCCAGGAACATTGACACCGGCTGCTTGAAGACGCAGGACTGTGGAGATGTAGCAAGTATTGTAAAATATGGGTGCAGGGGTGCAGTGTGGGCCTCCCTCAGAATGTCAACCTGGTGTGAATGTGTGGTCGACATTCTCAATGCCACAACTGCCAATATGTCAACATGTTCAACATGCCGACATTATCCATGTTGACGGTAAGAATGATGACCATACTATGGGTGGGATTCTCTTCACCCCTTTCCACACCCATTCTGCTTCTGCTCTCAGGGATGTTGTATCATTATTTCAGCTTGCTACCCCTGGAGTAGCAAGGCACCCAACCCTTTACACAGCTAAACCTGATTACTATGGGCGCAATATGCGCGATAACGGAGATCATTTTAGAATGTTGTTATCGTTATTCTGAACAAATGTAACAATATTCCGAACGTCGACATTCTGAATCATTGGACATTAGTATGTCGACATTCTGGCATTCTGAATTTCAAGAATCTGACTGCATACCGGATTTCCCAGATGAGGGGACACAACAACACCATACTGTACAGTAAATGGCAGGAGGAGAGGGGAGAGCAGAGCCGGTGCAAGGTTTCTTGGCATCCCAGGCAAAACTAGGCCTACTGCCCCCAACCGCCACCAATAACCACTTCCCAGCCCTTCAGATGAAAGTTTGACACAGAGACCACTTGCATTAAGTACACAAGGATGAAACATCCTTAATTTTACACTAGGCACTGGCAGACTCAGTAGCACACCCGCCCCCAGGATCCCGGCGTCCTAGGCAGCTGCCTAAAGCTGCCTAACGGTAGAGCCGGCCCTGAGGGAGAGCATTGTGGATGCTGAAGACCTTGGGCCTAATTCAGACCTGATCGCTCGCTAGCTTTTGTTTGCAGCGCTGTGATCAGATAGTCGCCGCCTACAGGGGAGTGTATTTTGGCTTTGCAAGTGTGCAATCGCATGTGCAGCCGAGTGGTATAAAAAGAGTTTGTGCAGTTTCTGAGGACTTACTCAGCCGCTGCGATCACTTCAGCCTGTTCAGGACCGGAATTGACGTCGGACACCCGCCCTGAAAACGCTTGGACACGCCTGCGTTTTTCCAAACACTCCCAGAAAACGGTCAGTTGGCACCCACGAATGCCTTCTTCCTGTCAATCACCTTGCGATCGCCCATGCGAAATGGATTCTTCGTTAAATCCATCGCACAGCAACAATCCGCTTTGTACCCGTATGACGCGCCTGCGCATTGTGGTGCATACGCATGCGCAGTTCAGGCCTGATCGCTGCGCAGCAAAAAAAACTAGCGTGAGATCAGGTCTGAATTAGGCCCCTTGTCCAGTCCCCCTGATCCTGTGGGGATGTGGGACCATGGGCAATAATTATAATTCTGTATTATAGAATAACATATAGAAATCCACACAAACCAATCATTTTTAGTTAAGTAAGTCTCCTTTAAGCTACTTCTTAGAGTCAATATGCAAATAAACCACTCCTATTGAAGATAACAGACAACTGGGAAATGCCATTTAAATGTCAATCCTGACTTAACAAGCTAAACAACTATTAGTAGTACTGTTATTATAAAGGCGATTATTTCTTCCAAAACGCTTTTCTTTCAACTGTGTTACATTGATTTTTTATTTATGTCCCTTTCACTGGCTCTAAAAGTGTCTGACCGGTTTCTATATATAAATCATAATCCCATATTTTCCATTATCTGGTTAGAGGAGGGATACTTTTCTTATGAAGGATCACCAACTATGTCCAGCTGTGACATGCTACTGATTTTAAGAGCACATTTGTATGGTAATGATATGGTAATGATATATACAGTATGCTTAGAAATGCAAGTGAAATTCTGTGTATTATTATGTTTTAGTGCATTGTGGTTTTTTTAGTTACTATTAACGGTACGCTGCATTTTATGGTAATTTGTGCCCAGATTCACAGTCTTTGCTTGTTTCTAATGTACCAGTGGTGCCTGTTCATACCTGCCATACTGACTCCTACTCACCGTATGATAATTGCTTCTTTTATGCATGTTTCCCAGTAGTAACTGTGATTACCTGAGCTAATTCAGTACATTGATGTTGAAAATATAAAGTGATTTATTAAATCCCGCTTATTGGAACTGTTACCTTTGCTGCTCTTCTGTGTAAAAATGAAGGAAGGTATTCCCATTAAATTCAGTATCATTCAGCAGAAGCAGCTGATATACTCATACAGGGGACGGTTGACAAGCAAGTTACTGACACATGAAAGCAAAAGAAAACTGGTACTGATATATTCAGTGAAGTATGCTGTATGCTGTGGTGGTGATAATGATAATGGTGATGAGATGTGGGTGGACGGGTGTAGTACGGCTGACCGGCGGTCAGGAGACCGCCGGCCAGCTTACAGACGCCGGGATCCCGGCAGCATACCGACGCCGGGATCCCGGCGGGGAGGGGCGAGTGCAGCAAGCCCCTTGCGGGTTCGGTGGCGACCTGCGGTCGCCACGGGTTCTATTCCCACTCTATGGGTGTCGTGGACACCCACGAGTGGAAATAGTCCCTGACGGTCGGCATGCCGACCATCGGGATAGTGAGCCGTCGGGATGGTGGAGGAGGTCATGTGACTGTCGGTCAGCTGACCGCCGGTCACATGAATACCACCCGCGTGGACCCCCTTGTTATATAGTCACTGTCAGTGTATACAGAGGCACGCTGCTGTATGTTGCACTGTACTCTGCTGTATTGGCTGAGCTATGTATTATAATCACTGTCATTGTATACAGAGGCATGCTGCTGTATGCTGTGCTGTACTCTTCTGTATTGGCTGAGCTGTGTATTATAGTTAATGTCACTGTATACAGGGGCACACTGCTGTATGCTGTGCTGTACACTGCTGTATTGGCTGAGCTGTGTATTATAGTCATTGTCAATGTATACAGAGGCATGCTGCTGTATGCTGTGCTGTACACTGCTGTATTGGCTGAGATGTGCATTATAGTCATTGTCAGTGTATACAGGGGCATGCTGCTGTATGCTGTGCTGTACATTGCTGTATTGGCTGAGCTATGTATTATAGCCATTGTCAGTGTAACTGTAGGGACACGCTGCTGTATACTGTGCTGTACTCTGCTGTAGTGGCTGAGCTGTGTATTATAGTTACTGTCAGTGCATACAGGGGCATGCTGCTGTATGCTACACTGTACTCTGCTGTGTTAGCTGTGCTGTGTATAATTGTCACTTTCAGTGCAGTGTATACAAGGAGCATTCTGCTGTGTGCTGCGCTGTACTCTGCTGGTTGGCTGTGCTGTGTCCATCTAAAGTGGCTGCATGTTCACAAGCAGCACTACAGTGTGTATTGTCATTGTCAGTTGCGAAAAAAGTTAAAAAGATACAAAAAAGTAGAAAAAAATTCTTATTTTAAGTTGAGCTGCAAAGTGAAAAATAAATATATTCTTATATTTTACTGTTTAGTGCGCTTTACCTTAGTGAACTTTGTTCAAAGCCTTGTGACTCCACACAGTTTGAATTGAGCTGCATGTTCAAAAAATAAAAACAAATATTCAGATGTGTCCCCATACACCCTACTATGCAGGGAATACAGGGAATGCAGTGAACCGGCATGCGTTTGCAGTCAGCAGGAGTAAGATGCTCCCACTGCCCTGAATAGTGAGAGGGGAGACAGCGGCACACTATGAGCATGGGCAGTGGGATGGTATGCTCCCACTGCCCGTAGTTGAATGCATTTTTCCACGGCAGTATTGATCGGTGCGGGTTTAAGCACGCACCCATGGATAATAGCAAAACAAAGGGAAAGTAAGCAATGTCACGCGATGCTGCGATTTCCAGCAAGGATGTTTGAGGACACATCTGTATAGATCTATTGTTTGTACTGTTCTGTGCACTGTACCCCAGTACACTGTGGCAATGTTTCATAGATGTGCTATAAACTGCCATGTGTTTGTGACACTGCTCTGTCACTTAGTAACCAGCCAGCTCATTGCAGCTTTTGGTCTAAAACAGATGAAAATATTGTGAGCTGTGAGGTGGTCAAAATTGACTGGAAAAGAGTTGAAATTAATATTATTGCGCTTAATAGTACTCTAGGAACAAAATTATGCAATTATAGCTTTTTTGACGATTTTTGCGAAAAAACAAAACCACAACCAAATCAAGTCACGGACAAAATCCAAATAATGAATCAAACACCAAAAAAGGATGACGCATTAGAACCAAAACCAGCAAAATGGTCCAATGCACAACTCTACATTCAATCCAAAACCCAATCTTTGGTTTTTAAATCCGAGTTCCGAATTGACAACAGACACAAGTTGGGACTCTGTTTCACTTGGAACCCCAAAGTGATTCCGAACTGGGACTTGGAACCCCTAAGTTCGGGTGTGTTCATATTTCAGGATAACTGAACTGCCCATCTCTAATGGCGATAATCATGGATTAATACACTTGTCGTACTTAGCCATGAGAATGGCAGGTTAAAATGGTGGTTGGTTGATATTTAGGTACAAAGCTGCAAATGTCCCCATTGGACTTAGACCATGAAACATAGAATTTGATGGCAGATAACAAACACTTGGCCCATTTAATCTGCCCTAAGCACATGTACACACACACACACACACACACTTACACACTAGGGTTAATTTTTGTCAGGGGCCAATTAACTTACCAGTATATTTTGGATTGTGGGAGGAAACTGGAGTATCCAGTTGAAACACTCGGAAGTATGGGGACAGTATACAAACCCCATACAGTCCATGGTGGAAATCGAACCCATGACCTCAGTGTTGTGAGGCAGTAATGCTACCCATTACACCATCTGTACTGCCCTGTATAGGCACAGACTGCCCCCAAAATGAGCACAACACACCTGCATTTGACTTACCACCCTCCCATAGACAGATTAAGGGGGTGGGGGTTGCAGGGGATACTGTAACCCAGCTGGAGCACACTGACATCACTAGCAGCAGAACCAGGCAGCCAGAATGCGAGTAGGAAAATATGCAGGGCAGGCAGAGATACAGGAGTATCAGATTTAATGAGCTACCAATGGAGTTTCCCGACCAGAGGAGAGATAGGAGGGGGGAGAGAGCTGTAAGTGACCCACGGATCCCAGCTTCTCGTCCTCTCTGCCTTGGTGTCTGGGTCTGCTGTAACCTTTTTTCTAATGAGGTATTCAGGTCTACAGAGAGAAACACACAAAGAGACCTCCTGAGTCCTGTCCCAGTGTGTAAGTAGTACAGAGGCTGCTGTACACATGACAAGATAAATGATTGAGTTTATTTTTCTATGTGTGTTTTAAGGTTGTTTAAGATCTCTATCCACTACAAGAAAACTTTATAAAATAGTTGTCTTTCAATTAGTTGGAGCTATAAGCAGTACCCAGGCATTATTAAGCTATTAGTTTTAATCTAATATGCACCATTGGTTTAAATTTAATATACTGTACATAATTCATACCTCCCAACATGATGCTTTCTACCTGGACTTCCCTCTTAATTTATGATTGCAATCACCTGTGTTAAAATACCTTTCTTATCAATTAAATAGTTTACCACAGGAGACGCCAATCATATATTAAGTGGGAAGTCCAGTTAGAGAGCATTTTCTCCCTACTGGAATGGATCATGTTGGGAGGTATGCACAATCTAACATACACCTTCCCTTCCCCGGGCCCCCCATTTTAAGTCCCTTGGCCCCCCAAGGCTAAATCCGACCATGCACCCCACATTACCTCCCACAAACTCTCACTATCACTTTGCAAATAAAAACTCACTGCATCCTCCATCGCTAATCCGTCTCCGCTGAGTGCAGCACATGAACAGCACAGAATAAAACGCTCAGATGCGCAAACATCGCCACTGCGTCCATCCTGCAATCAGGCCCTAAGTCACAAACATGATGCTACTTTATTAGTTGGCCAAATCTAATGTACTGTAACAATGATAACAGTGTGAACGACACAAATAAAGAAGCATTGACACATGTTTTACAGCAAACATAACATTAACAAATAAGAGAGGATTAAGGAGTTACTTTATTTGTCAATGATCTGGTCAGATGTGTATAGAATTTGTGGGCCCAAAAGCACATGTAAAATCCACACACAAGTGCTGAGTACCATACAGAAATATGGGGGTGGGGAATGATGCAGCAAAGTGTGTCCCTCCTATTCAGTACTGCCCACTACACTATGAGGCCCTCATTCCGAGTTGATCGCTAGTTGCTTTCGGTCGCAGCACGGCGATTAGTTGAAAAAGCGGCATTTCTGCGTACTCGTACGGGTCGCAGTACGCACGTGCGAAGTACTTTCACACAAAACTATGCAGTTTTACACAAGGTCGGGCGACGCTTTTCTGTCGCTCTGCTGATCGGTGAGTGATTGACAGGAAGTGGGTGTTTCTGGGTGGTAACTGGCCGTTTTCAGGGAGTGTGCTAAAAAACACAGGCGTGACAGGTAAAAACGCAGGCGTGTCTGGGAAAATGGGGGAGTGGCTGGCCGGACGCAGGGCGTGTTTGTGACGTCAAACCAGGAACTAAACTGACTGAGGTGATCGCAAGGTAGGCGTAGGTTTGGAGCTGCTCAGAAACTGCATGAAAATTTTTACGAGCAGTTCTGCTAAACTTTCAGTCGCACTTCTGCTAAGCTAAGATACACTCCTAGAGGGCGGCGGCCTAGCCTGTGTACTGCTGCTAAAAGCAGCTAGCGAGTGATCAACTCGGAATGAGGGCCAGAGTCCGGTATGTGCAGCAAAACTCCACCTTCTTGAACTGAAACCCCAGAGGGGCTCCACTACACATGTGCTGCTCATGGCCAGGAGAGCGCTAGGCACATTTCCAGGCACCAGGGTGGATTTTATAACATCCATATTTTCAGCAGTAGTTGCACACTTGCTAAAGTTCCATGAAGGTCTGGGAGAGTCCTAAATTTGGGGGACTCTTCCGGCCTCCCGATAGAATTGACCAGCCTTACAGTGCCCCCATCCTTCCAGAATAAAGTGGGTGACTGGGAAGTTGGATGATGTGATTTGCATTGAATCGTGTCTTCCTAGCCCTGTCCCCAATGTAAAATACTGCAAATAGAGGCTTTGAACAGACGAGGGTGGAGCCAAAATGATGATAATGCAGCAGCACTCTCCCACCCTTTGCACTGAGTTGCCACCACTGGCACTCTCCCTGATGAAGGATAATAGAAAGGGGGCAAGTATGAGTAGTTGTCGACACGTATAACTACCACTTTCAATGCAGAACCATTAAATGGACAATATCATGACAATAATGTTTGTATTGTGAACGTGATACGGTCATTAGGTCGACAGTCATTAGGTTGACCACTATTAGTCGACATGCATTAGGTCAACAGGGTCATTAGGCCAACATGTACTAGGTCGACAGTTCAAAAGGTCGACATTAGTTTTTCACGATTTTTTTTCCATTTTTAAACTTTTTCATACTTTATGATTCACGTAGACTACAATTGGGAACAGTAACCTGTGCCGAGTGCAGTCGACCAATAGTGATCGACCTAATAACTGTCGACCTGATGACTGTCGACCCAACGACCCATACCCTTGTAAACTGTGCTTTGTAGTTGTAAATGGATTGGAAAATGAAAATCTAAATGGTGTTTGTTCTAGTGATTTGCGTGCGGGTCTGCTGTGTTTCTGCTAGACCTGTCTGCTGCAGTCAGGTCTCACTTGTTCTTTCAAGGGGTCTGAAACACAAGCTGAGCTCTATATACAGTGTAACATTATCAATTAATTAGTAGTAATAACCAGCACTAAATGTAAGGCATTTTAATTCAACTGATTGCTGAAAACAAACCATTTATCTTCGTCCTGTCAGGCAGTGCTCTGTCATCATCAAGTCACACAGCCATATATTTCCAGGACATTACCCCAGTAGAAATGTTCCAGGTATTATCTGGAGCTTGGACATAAAGAGCTATGAATGTTCTGTGCTATTTCAGGTGAACATTTTCCATTTGCACAGCAAAAACCGTTACAGTCAGCACTTTATTAAACTGCAATGCTAGGGTGCAGTATTATTGATGTATGTATATAATAAATACATCATAATAAAGTGGACATATGGGTGCTTGAGTGCTGCGGCTGATTGCTATTGACGAATTACTACTGAAAGATATTGTAAGGAATGGCTGCCATTATCCTTTCCAATAATAATCCAACTTTAAGCACTTTAGGCTTGCACATGCAGAGCCCACAAATAGCCATGCCCCTAATATAAAATAATACAACCCTAATGAAAATCAATTCTGAGAGGGATTAAAACGATGTTTCTAAATTTTGCAGAGTGGGGAATTAAAATGTCCACAGAGCAAGTTGTTATAGCCATAGAATAACGTCCTCTCTCCCTCCTCCTCCTTACTGCAAGCCCTCTCTTCTAGCCAACTGTTCTTCTAACAAGCAGGTGATAACAGAGGCTCAGACGTTATAATCCTGGCTCTACCTGGGGCTGGGCCATGTGAAGCAAGAGATTAAAGGTGATTACCAATGTTACAGGAGACATGACGGAACTAAATAGGGGTTTTATCAGGGCTGATAGGAAAGTCCTTGTAAACAGTCGTTTTCTTTTCCTTGTAGGTCTGATTATACTTTGGGATGTCTTTTTTTTTAAAGAAAAAGTATAGCAACTGCCAAGGACATAATGTATCAGCAAATTGGTAGATGGCTGAGCTGCAGCAGCAGCAGTACTAGCTCACAGCAAAGTCCCATCCATCTGCTCCTGGGAAGAACAGATTTCTCTGTAGGGGGTGCATTTTTAGGCAAGGAAAACATCAAATGATTAATCCCATAAGCATTGGCCAATAAGGGACGTATCTACCCATTTGCCAGGATGGCACTTGCCAGGGGCGCCAGGCAAGCAGGGGGCGCTGCCTGGCAGTGCCATCCATGACCAGGGGTTGGAATCCAGTAGTACTGTCAGACTTGGTGACTGTCTGTTAGTGCCGGCGCCGGTGTCAGGTGGCAGCGCACCGCACCTCACTTGTAATCAGACTCAACCTAAACTACAGCTCCCAAGCATCCCTTGTTGCCGGGAGCTCCGGGAGCTGTAGTTTATTTTGAGTCTGATTGATCACTAGTGCAGTGCTGTGCCGCTGGACACCGGTGCCGGCAGTAACAGACAGTCACAAGGTACAATTCGGATTAAGGGAGGGGAGGGGTGGCACAAGACTGCACTGCACGGAAGTGGACGGAGTGGAAGCAGGGGGCGTGGCTACACGGCACTCAGTCAGTGCCAGGCAACCCAGCAGCATGGAGGAGAGAGGGAGAGGACAAGGAGCTACTAAAGTACATGCATTGAGTTTACCCTGTTTGTGAAGTGAGGGGGGTAAACACTATATACAGTAGTTTGTCTGTATGTGTATTTGTGACTGCATTTATGTATGTGACTATGGGGGTCATTCCGAGTTGATCATAGCTGTGCTAAATTTAGCACAGCTACGATCAGGGACAAAGACATGCGGGGGGACGCCCAGCACAGGGCTAGCTGTGTGTGTGTGTGTGTGTGCAAGTGTGTGTGTGTGTCCCCCCTCCCGCACAAGTACAAAAGCACCACACAGCGGCAATGTTTTTGTACTTGTGGAGATGCTCCTGGCCAGCCGCAGGAGCTGCGCAGCTCCTGCGGCTGGCTGGGAGTTGGTGGTCGCTGCTCCTGGTCGCAGCGGCTGCATGTGACGTCACGCAGCCTCTGCGGCCCGCCCCACACACAGTCCGGCCACGCCTGCGTTGGCCAGACCGCACCCACGAAATGGCAGCCAAGCTCCGCCGTTTTGCCACCCCACGCCCAGCAACTGCCTCTGCCTGTCAATCACTGCGGCGCTGGCGCATGCGCAGTTCTGACCCGATCGCACCACTGCGACAAACTGCAGCGTGCGATCGGGTCAGAATGACCTCCTAGATGTATACGTATGTTTGTGTGTGCATAAATATCTACTGTATTTATGTGTGTATTAATGTGTGACTATGTAATGGAATAAGTGTGTAACTATGTATGTATGTGACTCTATATATGTGTGCATGTGTGTAACTATTTGTATATACTGCATGTGTGACTGTGCTGTATATCATATGTACTGTATGTGTTTTGTGTGTGACAGTATGTATGTAAGTGTATATGTGTGTGCCTATGGGCGGGATCAGATGTACTAATGGCAGTGGGGGTTATTCGGTAAGGATTGCATGCTGGGGGCTGCTCATCCATCACAGGGTAAGGCCGTCCAGCATGCTGAATGGCCTGCTCTACGACTGCAATGTAAAAGTGGTCACAGCAACTGTGGAAGACCCCCTGCAGCTGGAGCTAGGCTGCATATGCAGGTGGTCCGCCGCTATTTTTCACATAGGGGTGGCTGCATGTGATGTCACTCAGCTGCCCCGAAAATGCAGATGGCCCAACCCTGTTTTCCGCATGCCGCCCCCGCAATGGTCCATCACCGCCCCGCCGCCCTCCCCGCAAACGCCTCTGCCTGTCAATCAGACAGAGGTGTTTACAGCTAATGTGATCCAATCAGTGGAGCACGAGAACAGAGATATTGCAGACGCATCCCTGAATGCGGTTTGATCGTATTTCACTTATACAAAAAACGAAAATATATTTATTAGCACTGGTCCACATTTCTATTTTCTATTTGCATTCCCCATATGCCTTCCATAGACAGTGTAGGCAGTGTTTCCTATAGGTGTACTACTGTGTGGCATAACGTTAATAAGAGACACTACTGTGCGGTGTGATGTGATACTGTGCGGCATAACGTCAATAAGAGACACTACTGTGCGGTGTAATGTGATACTGTGCGGCATAACATTAATAAGAGACACTACTGTGCGGTGTAATGTAATACTGTGCGGCATAACGTGAATAAGAGACACTACTGTGCGGTGTAATGTGATACCGTGCGGCATAACGTGAATAAGAGACACTACTGTGCGGTGTAATGTGATACTGTGTGGCATAACGTAAGAGACACTACTGTGCGGTGTAATGTGATACTGTGCGGCATAACGTGAATAAAAGACACTACTGTGCGGTGTAATGTGATACTGTGCGGCATAACGTGAATAAGAGACACTACTGTGCGGTGTAATGTGATACTGTGTGGCATAACGTGAATAAGAGACACTACTGTGCGGTGTAATGTGATACTGTGTGGCATAACGTGAATAAGAGACACTACTGTGCGGTGTAATGTGATACTGTGTGGCATAACGTAAGAGACACTACTGTGCGGTGTAATGTGATACTGTGCGGCATAACGTGAATAAAAGACACTACTGTGCGGTGTAATGTGATACTGTGCGGCATAACGTGAATAAGAGACACTACTGTGCGGTGTAATGTGATACTGTGTGGCATAACGTAAGAGACACTACTGTGCGGTGTAATGTGATACTGTGTGGCATAACGTGAGTAAGAGGCACTACTGTGCAGTGTAATGTGATACTGTGCGGCATAACGTGAATAAGAGACACTACTGTGCAGTGTAATGTGATACTGTGTGGCATAACGTAAGAGACACTACTGTGCGGTATAATATGATACTGTGTGGCATGATTTGAATTGGAAGTACTATTGTTTGGCCACGCCCCTTCCCCACAAGGCCACACCCTTTTTTGATACACCCTTCTTGTTTCAAATATGTGGGGAGGGTGAGGCACCAGCCCTTACTTTTCCAGGGGCGCTCTGACCCCTAGATACACCCCTGTTGGTCATATATAGGTAATACATACTGGCCACTCCCATATGAACTAAAAGTACAAGAAGTCCCCAATATTGTTCTTTCTTGCATGCAGCCTGTATGGGGCATCATTTGTACTGGTGTTGCATGGATGAGACCAGACGGTACTTCCAGCACATACATAGGTGCACACCTAGCCTCTTCTCTGTGGGGGTTATTCAGATGGGGATGGAGATGCTTTTCATGCAGCAAAGTACTGATTATCAGTACTTTGCACGTGCCCAGGAACCAATCTGCATGTGCACAAATGGGTCCTGCAACGTCAGATGGTGATCAGGATCAGACTGATTAATCCAAGCAAAGTATCGCAGGTGGGAAGGCCACGATGATGGTATTCATAGCCTCAGACCCCTGCCACCTATACCTTTCACTCCCCAGATCTCCTGGCAGCCTCCCAGCAAAGCTTGGTCAGTAGGGTATAAAGTATTTAATTACATTAGCCAGTGTGCTCCTTGATATGGGATTTTTCCCTGACCGGAAACATGGAATCGCTAAATGATTCCCATTAAAAGTATGGGGTAAGACTGGAAGATTGCAGACTGTAAATTCTTTGGAAGATAAAATAGACGGAAACAGCCATATGCCCAGCAGTGCAGTATAAAAACTTCCCTAAAACTGGACCCTTTAAGCCCTTTATATAATTTCAATAATCTCGTTCTAAAAAAAGGAATTCTAATGTCTGCACTTCGCCACTGTGCATTAGAATTACTTATTGTCATTATTCATGGCAATGAGAAATTAACATTCCACCAAATGTACTAGCAATCACCAAAAGGAGCCTATCCCTGCGATGTGTAAAGCAGTGATATAGGTGCAAAAGCAATCATTTCACTTCTACTTTGGGAGCCACGGCCATTCTGTGCATGCACAGTCTGTTGATGATGCATTTGTGATGGCCATTGCCGGGGAGGGTTCTGGAGGAACCCCCTCCCAGGGTTTCTCCCAGGGTTTTACAAGATCTGTAGCGTGTAGGTTACAGCGGCACAATCCCATCTGAAGATGGCGTTAATCTGCCAAGGCCAAACCCTTGGTAAACCTGATAACTTTGTCGTCCCCAACCTATGGGGCTGCGGCTGCTGTCAGAAATGGAGGGATGATGGCAGATGTCAGAGGTATTCGATGATAATAGGCACCTTTGGTTGCTATAAATGTATTTGTTATTTCATTGTCTAAAATTGACATACTCCTTTAATCAAATGCTGAACAGGTCACTGAATTTATGTTTGATGAATGTAAACCCAGGGCTGTGTATTAATGGCCAAATGGCTGTATCCAACACTAATTTACCTACACATGTGTTTCTATAACCTTGCGGAATAGGCTGTGCAATGAGTATTTCAGTGAGGCCAAAGGGGAGCGAAAGGGAAAAATTCACAGAGATTTCTCTGCCTTGTGACCAGTTGTAGAGTTTGTGGACAGCGCAAACGAGGTCATGTATTCTGACCCTTCCAGAGCTTGTCGTCAGGTGGGATAGTAAGTTAACTCCCAAGAAACTCTGTTGTCTTATCTCAGTGGCCTGGCCGTCTCTGTGAGAAAGCACTGATTGTGAGGACCCTGCTGATTGTAAACTTTATGCACATGACTGGCAGAAGTGACTCAAGACATTTACAGAACCCCCTGGGCACCCAAGTTAGGAGCTGATCCTGCTCAAGTCTCAAGTTCAGCTGCTCAGAGCTCCAGCTGCTAAATGCTGCTGTCCATGGTACTGATCGGATAAGGCTCACTTGTTATTGGTTTGTGTTTGGCATTGTGAGGCAAAGCAGTACAGCTGAAGCCCCTAGCCACCTTGTGTTTCACATGCAACTGAGAAAATAACTTTTAGTTTCCTGGGTGAACTAAATATTATTTTGTCTCATTACACAAGTGACACTCTTTCCAGCATAACTTTTTGTTGAAGAAATAATTTCACTTTTTAGTACAAATGAGCTGAAAATATTATCCCATTTCAAAGCTGTAAGACTTGGCTTATTTATGGATCCCTCTATTTTGCCTTCCTTTTAGTGTTTTGGAAAAAGACTTTTCTATCAGACCAAAGCAGCACCAGTGTCATAGAAACCACATTTCCTATCACCGTTAGGTTAATGGGGTTACAAAGCGGCATCATTAGCCAAGTAGCCAAGTAAACTGAAAATGTTTGTTAATCTATAAAGAGTACATATAAAAAATAAGGTCACCAAATACTTACAGTACCTTAGAGCACTATTTAATCATTGTGTATTTTAGTTATGAGAAAACTTGATCAGTTGGATGAGAGTAGATTTGCTATAATCTGGACTTTTCACCATTAGATAAGTCTATTTGATTTCTATGAGCCTCTTACAGTTTTTACAAAATGCATTGTTTTCTATATTGCATTTCTTTCTATGTTTTTTGGTGATATCTATATCATTAGACATATCAGGAGATGTATGAAGCAGTGAAACGAGTGGAGAAGTGAAGTAGCCCATAGTAACCAAATCAGCATTGACCTATCAATTTATAGAATGTACTAGATAAATGCTATCTCAAAGCTATGGTTGCTATGGGCTACTTATCTACTGGTCCACTTCTCCACTCTTTTCACAGCTTGATACATCAACCACACAGTTTTTCGTTGTTTTTTTTTTGTGCTGACAGTTCTTTATTTCTTTTTGTGCTGAGACACAACACGTAGCTGCTGTCTGGATGCCATTTGTACCCCTATGCCCAGAGCTATGCCATAATCCAGAGCAAGTCATGTAAATTACTCAAGATAATCACACATGGCTGGGCAGCACACATATAGTGTATAGCAGGGGTAGGCAATGAGCGTCACTTCAGCTGCTGTGTAATTACACATCCCTGACACAGTTTTGCTGTTAGGGAATGGTGGAAGGACATGCTAGGATGTGTAGTTCCACAGCAACTGGAATGCTACATGATGCCTGCTTCTGGTGTATAGTAAAAGTGGAATTGTACATTAAAGTGCTCTAAAGGTAGAAAACCTATACTAGTGCGGTTGATGTTGATAGGCAGCTTATTCCAAGTCTCCCCTGTACCATCTGCCATCCACATATTCCTGCTTATTGTACCATTGTAACATTGATTTAACCCAGCATTCATGGTCTTCTATGGTCAGAAGGGCAGGGAATAGTTCCAAGCAATGGCAAATTAACCTTAGGCTGTCATTGACCACTGTCTTCCACCCTTGGGACCACGCTGGCCCATGGTAGCAGGGCATAGCTCAGCAGCCAACCACATTTCTCTATGCATACAGCATCCAGGAGCTTACTGAGAACAGGCTATCACACTCACATCAATGTCATCACTTCCTAAGGCTAACATTGTCTCTATCAACTTGACTACAGTAGGCTTAAATCCATCTGCCGCTCTGGAAATTAATAGCGATCATTAAACAAAGTGAGCTGGCTAAAAGATTCCTGATGTGAAAAAAAGCAGCTATTTCTGCCAAAACAAAAATTAAAACTATTGAGATGCAGAGCAATTCATTCATTACTACATCGTATTCCCCACCTGGGGATTAAATCTCATTACAATTTGTCCAAAACAGATGTTACCCTTTTAGCAGTCGATTATTAACGATAAACTCGATCCCCCCAGAGAGGTGTCGGGTTTTTTCTTCTTATTTCAATATGCCCTTAAGAAATCTCAAAGGAAAAAATTGGTCTGAGTTATTCCACATATGCTTTGTAAATAAACCCTAAAACAGGACGATTTATCTGGACACAGCAACTTTATTTGTCTCCCTTTGATCTTTAAATCAAGTGTTATGGTTACATTGTTCACTTTCCTGCATGCTTCTAAGTACTTTACTATTCACTGCTGGAATCTCTTGTGCATCTTTCTGATTTGTACTACAGTATAATCTGTAAAAATATCTTGAGTATCAATTTTCTAGATTATTTATATTTACTAATAAAAGTGAGTCATTTGAACTGAAATACTCTGTGCTGGGGTTTAGTATGAAATACCTACAATCAAAATCCCGACTGTCAAAATACCGACAACAATTGACCGACGGTCAAAATCCCAACAAGGTCAAAATACAGACATGTCGACAGGTCAAAAAGTCGACACCAGTTTTCATTGTTTTTGAGTGTGTATGTCGACATAGGTTAACATGGACACTGTATAAGTGTACCGCGTCCCCTCGCATGGCAAGCGGCTTCAGGCACGATGCCTTGCTGCGCTCAGCACACTATTATATTCCCCCTCCAGGTCCACTGGGATGGTAAAGTACAGATGGAGCCACGCTAGTGTTGGCTCCGTCTGTGCCTGCAAGCATCTACGTCCGGGCGGGCATGCATGCCCGTGACAGAGACGCGCCCCATTCACTAGAATGGTGGAGCACCTCCGTCCAGGTGGGTGAGCGCCCAGACGGAGACACTCTCCCATTCATAGAATGGGAGAGTGTCCCTGTGCACTCCCGGCATGACTAGGCGGACTAGTCACGCCGGGAGTGCACGCCTGCGATGGAGCCGCCTCAGATGAGCGCGGCTCCATCTTTATGAACAAGTCGGTTTCAATGACAAAAACATGAAAAACTCATGATGACTTTGACCTGTCGACATTTTAAATGTCGGCATTTTGACCTTGTCTGTATTTTAAATGTCTGTATTTTGACCTTGTCGGGATTTTGACCGTCAGTCAATGGTTGTCCGTATTTTGACTGTCGGGAATTTGATTGTAGGTAAATTGACCGCATCCCCTGTGCTGCTATCCACATTAAACTCATCAGACTGCAGATCACTTGAACCTCTTCCACATTATTTCTTGCATGTCCGTGTGTCCCTAAATGTTAATGAATACTGTGTATACTATTACAGGTTCTTTGACCCTACTCAAGCAAGCCTATCCTAGAAAAAAAAACACAAAAAATTTTTTTTGTTGCACAGAAACAAAACATAGAAACGGGAAATGGTTAACATACCGCCAGTCAGGATCCTGCCAGTCACAATACTGACATCGGAATCCCAGCAGGCGGTGAAATGCCGCCGCCGGAATGCTGGTGACACAGGCTATTCTCCCTGTGTGGGTATCCACGACACCCATAGAGGGAGAATATAACCTACACCCATAGAGGGAGAATATAACCTGACCATAACCGCAGCCTGACGAGGGCAGCGAGACTGCAAGGGGGCTTTCTAGTGCTCGCTCCACTGCTGGCATTCTGGCGGATGGGATCCCGCTTTCGGGATTATGTCAGACGGCATCCCGTCCGCCGGGGGAATCGTATGTATTCCATAAAAACATAGAATTTGAAGGCATATAAGAACCATTTGACCTATATAGTCTGCCCTTGTAGGATTATTAGGGTTTAGAGTTGGTTTAGAGGTGTGATTGAGGGGATAGTTAGAGTATTACTGTTAGAGTAATTAGGATCAGGGGTCAGATTAAAGGTATTCTGTTATCTGAAAAAAAAATCCTATATCCGGAGTGCTCCTGGGCCCGAGCGTTTCGGATATGGGATGGTCGACATGTAGTTACTATTTGTATCCGTATTCTTCAGGTTCTACCCACTTCCCTTACTTGTTTTACCTTCAAAGTTAACTTTTTTTTTACTCAATAGTTTATCAGTTTGGGGGTATGCTGTCAACATTTGCCGTTCCATTTCATTGACACAGATCCGGTTTCGTGGTGACTTTTAAGCAGAATGGAAACACTAGATTTACTGACTCCAGCAGCAATATCAGAAGCGTGCTTTCTCTCTAGCCCACATATTTAAGACCGCAAAACACAAAAACTAACCTGTCATGATTAATTTTCACACCATTGTGTATCTCGCAATATTGTACAAACTGAATTTGTTGCAACCCATAGGTCCCGCAGTGCAAAGTGTTTTTGCCCAGGTGCAAACTTGTATTTCTGTTTTTGGCGCTGAGCACAATTTGTAGCCCAATAAAACATAAAATGCAGGCAACTAAACTGCACTCTTAGTAAGTTTCAGTTACACATGTCTAAAAACAGTGTGTTAGAATGGGACCGCATGTATATATGTATAAAACGTAATAATAAGGCACACGTTATGCATATGCTGACTTGACAGCTAAAGAAATAAACTATGAAATTATAAATTTCTTTATCCTCACTTTTTTAGGCAGGATCATCCCTTTTGAACTCTGCTGCACAATAACACTCCAATATTGTATTTTTCTTCCTAAACCCTAGCTTACTCCTTTGTGCTCCCAAATGTATTCAACCTGGCACTTTATTCATAAACTTGGCACTGCTCGTTAACTCAGAACCTTTGAAATGAATCAGTACTGTGCGCAAAAATATGACTTTTTAAAGGTGCTTTAAATGCTGTGTGAAAATGCACAATTCTTACATTGTGTCATTGATTTCACCTTTCTTCAGAGAAAAGCCAAACTTTTTCTAAGCTTACATTTTTCAGTAAGGGAAAAACAATCAGTTACAGGTTGAAGCATTGCTGACGGCTGACTGTGTTCCATAAATAGATGCCTTACAAGCATAGAGACTAAAAACTGGCACTGTCCTAACACAGAGAACTTAGTAGAACATTTAAGAAACATTATCTTGGAAAATTCCATAAAACTGCTACAAAACTCATGATGCCTTCATATTTTGACTGTTGTTAAAGGGACATTACACTGAAAACTAGCAACGATGTTGAAAATAAATCTTTTTTTTGTGCTTTCCTTGTTAATTAATGCTACATTAGTCTGACATCCTTACTGTGCTGTATTAAACATTTTGATGTTATAATTAAAAACAAAGCATTTTGCCATTTATGTACACTTGGCTACAAGCAGCAGTGTTTAATTGAGTAATATTTTATTTGACCTCAACCAAGAAAGCAGAAGGCTCCCCAATCACACATTAATCATGCATGCCAACTTTCTCAGTGAACAAATTAGGTAATACATTGCAAGATTGTATGTCCTTACGAGACTTGCCAATATTCAATCCAATCCCTTGGGATGCCTCGTCCCTCAGTGATGTCACTAGTTTGCCCTAGGTTGGCTAGTTCATCATAACTTTGTCCAGGTTATGGGAGGAGTCATGGAGGCAGGAGTACAAAGAGGTAATCAGCGCTGTGGGAAGTGGCAGTTGTGGGCAGCGTGGAGAGGATGAGAGGGACTATTGACCATTGAAGGTTAGCAACCATTAGTTTGCCACCGATGTTTAATGGTTAATGGTGATGATGGTGGAGATCCAAAGTTTATTCACCATCAAAGGTAGACAGGGCGCCAATGGATTTTTTTCTCCTTCCACATAGCCCCATCCCCGATTAGTCCTCTGCCGCCCAACCACTGCCTTAATAGTGATGGGTTATGGTTCACCGTCAATGACTGGATGCCAACGATGGTGGACCTTTCTAAAGGTATCCCTAAAATGAGGTTGAGATGTTGATGGGAAAGCAGTTGCATGAGGGTGTTGTAGATGAGGGTGGCTACCTATAGTGTGTAGATGAACGATACACTACAAGCGGTATTTCCCAAAGGTGGGGGGGGGGGATTTGGACATTGAAATGTATATTTAATTATTTATTTTTTTACAACTTGATGCAAATAGCATCATTTCAGTGTCTGTGTACTGAATATTATTGTCATAATATATGCATTTGAGCTTACAGAATTTGCATGTTCATTAGCATTTTGATTAGGCACACCTGCATGGGAAGATATATCAACAGCAACTAGAAAACCTGAGACGCAATTATTAAAGGCAAAGCTTGTGTTGAAGATGGGGAAGCAAGTCAGCAAATCAATTCATTCTTCCCCGTATAGCAGTACTTTATAAATCCGTGCAGAGTATGGCTTTTACTTCAATAGATCTTGCAAGTAAAATGTACTTGGCACGTCATACAGATATTAAATAACATTTTATCACTGAAATGAGCAACACACTGCTGCAAATATATCAACGCGTTAGTGGAATATTTCAGGTGTTTGCCTTTGAGAAAGGCAAGCTTTATAGGTGTTCAAACTCAGGAACCAAACATTATTGCTCAAACCACAAACACGTCCATTTTATTTAAGAGCCACATGAGAACATTCATCAAAAGTTCTTATTCATCATACTGTATGTAAGGTGCAGTGAGTGTTCTGCCTGTGTCTGTGTGGTGTTCATGTGCGGTGGAAAGTATTTGAAGTCAGCGGTGTGTGTCTGTAATGCTGATGGTACAGGCTGGAGTTAAATGAAAATCCTCACTGTAACTTCTGTAAACTCATTGTGACCCTAGGCAAGATATGGGTTTAGGGCCGCCATCACCCAATCACACTGAACATTGAAATCACACACACTTACCTCTCAACTATCCTGATTCCAGTGGGTCCCTCCCGCTAATCGGCCACTGTCCCGCTGTCCCACCCACATGCCGCAGTGACCCGTCGGTGGTGGGGGTGTCTGTGATCACCCGCTGCTCTGCAAAGCAGCAGGTGATACCTGAATAGATGCCATGCATGCGCACAGTATCTGTTCAGTGCAGGGAGGTGAGCACCCCCCCAAAATGCTCAACACAGGGTCGTGTTGTGAAACCCTGCACTCTTACACCGAAGCCACGCCCTTTAACTAAAGATTGCGCAGGGACACAACAAATTGGGCAGTGTGCACACCTGATACACATTAATCACTATACACAGGTCACACTCACTATACACAGGTCATACTGACACATACTTGGCTACTCTCCCGTAAGATGTGGGAGTCTCATGATTGAGGAGAATATACCTGGTATTCCAGATCCATGGGGAGGATACAGGGCTTAATAATGCAAATTTGCATCTTTAGCCCTGCCCTCTCCTCACAGAACCGCGAATTGCAGAAATTTAGGGGTGGGGCCTGGTGATTGACAGTTTGGCCCCACCCCCTGACGGTGGAAGCAGTTTCCTCCCTGGACTTCTCCCGGAGAGGAGAACCTTAAGTTAGGCAACTGTGCACTGATATAACACACCTGATACACATTGATCTCTACACAAAGGTTACACTTATATCACACAACTTATACACTGATCACTATACACAGGTTACACTGATATCACACACCTGATACACCCTGATCACTATACATAAGATATACCGGCTGTTGGGATCCCGGCGCTCAGCATACCGGCGCCGGAATCCCAGCCGCGGGTATACTGACAACTATTCTCCCTCTTGGGGTGTCCACGACACCCCTGGAGGGAGAAAAAATAGCGTGGCACGTGTAGTGCACCACCGTGCCCACAAGTGGCTCTTTTGCGGTCGGGATCCCGACACTGGTATGCTGGCCAATGGGATCCAAAGCGCCTGCAAAACATACTACACCCATACACCTGATATAAGAGCTGTAATTAGACTATTTGATGCCCTGTGCCAGAGAGAGAATTGGTAAGCCCCCACTCCACCCCCCCCCCCCCCATTTTTCCAATAGGGACATAAGGCGCATGCCCTCGTGGGGAAGGGGCATGACATGATTGATCCCAGAGAAAGCCAATGCTATGAAGCCCCTTCCCACATTAGATAGATAGATAGATAGATAGATAGATAGATAGATAGATAGATAGATAGATAGATAGATAGATAGATAGATAGATAATACACATTAATAGACCACTGCAAGAAAATGGATTTGGACACCAATTCTCTTTATACCACATTCATGCACTTAACTTGCTCATTGTTGTTCAGTTACAGGACCCATTATTAAATAACACATTTCAATATACTGCCACACACAGGATTCAAAGCCATAACCTGTAGAATTTTAATCAAACACCCTACTCATTGAGCTATTTGATCCTGCATGAAAACTATGAACACTATATGAAGCTAGTGGTACTTTGTAAAAACATAATCAGCATTGCAATTGACCAATTGCTATGTAGTGTGCAATCCCTTGCAGCCAGACACTACATAGATCTGCTCAGTCGCAATGCTGATCATTTTTCACAAAGTACAAGGTAAGCTTCAAATAGAATTCTCTAGCTTAGAATTATCTACCTTTCTATGCAAGGGCAGATAGCCAGCAGCCGGCATTTTACCGACGAACGCCAGCCCGACAACCACCCGGTATTCCCACTCGTTTGGTGGCATAGGAATAGAACCTGTGGCGAGCGCAGCGAGACGCAAGACCCAATGTGTGGCGAGCGCAGTGAGCTCACGAAGGGACTCGCTGCCTCAAAGTCGGGATACCGGCAGACGGGATGCCACTGTCGGTATACTGACAGCCGACATCGCGTCTGCAGGTATATCATACCGGATCCTTTCAAGGTACAGTATACATACCTCCGAACCTGGTGTGGGCAGCTCTGGGTATTTCCCAGATTGCAATTTTTGTATCTTTGGGGGTCATTCCGAGTTGATCGTAGCTGTGCAAAATTTTGCACAGCTACGATCAACTTTCCAGACATGCGGGGGGATGCCCAGCACGGGGCTAGTCCGCCCCGCATGTCAGTCCGGCCCCCCCTCGCAGAAGTGCAAAGGCATCGCACAGCGGCGATGCCTTTGCACTTCAGGAGTAACTCCTGGCCAGCGCAGCTTTAGCGAGCTGGCCGGGAGCTACTCCTCGCTCCCCGGCCCGCAGCGGCTGCGTATGATGTCACGCATTCGCTGCGGGCCACCCCCCATTCAGTCCAGCCACGCCTGCATTGGCCGGACCGTGCCTACGAAATGGCGGCCAAATGCCGTCGTTTCGCCCCCTCCCGCCCATCGATCGCCTCTGCCTGTGAAAACGCAGAGAGCGAACGGGTCGGAATGACCCCCTTTATTATTTAATGCTGACTAACCACATACAGTAGTCCAACTTCTTATTATGTTCTGTTCTCACACTGTATGTTTTATCCAGTCCTGCTTATGGATCCAGAGGCATTCCTGTTGTTTTCAAGACAAAAACATTATCATTTTAGACAAATCGGCTGATATTATCTGGGATCTCAAAATGTGGATTTTCAGCAATGCGATATCAAGGAAATCAGGAACATACGGTAGTAGATGACACTATTATAAGGCAGCTTTGGTTTATCAGAAATGTCCCTTTCCTAGATACAGTATGTGACCTTATTATTGAGTAAGTTATATATATATTTTTTTTAAGTCCTATTTATTAACATTATTTTTACTAAAATAATGTGTGGAAAAGGGTGTTTTCACACCCTTTTCACATTCATTTACTATCACTCCAATGTATTAAAGGGCATTTGGAGTAGTTTTCATGAAAAACTGCTCCAAACCCTTTAATTGTCATTTTTTTTAGTAACCCATATCGCATTTCACATACTTATAATGGAAAATGTGATATGGGTGAATTTACAAAAATAAAAATTGTAACAAAAACACCGCAGTGTGCCCTATGATAATTCCGTCAATCAGGCTGGCAAAATCACAAGGCAGCACTGTGAGATCCCTACTTCTGGCGAGCTTTCTCTGCGCCCTGGTGCAGTAAAGTGCTGTACGGGGACTGGCCTCCGGTGATCAGCTATGTGTGTCCGATCAGCACTGTTTCAAAAAAATAAAAGTAAAAAACCCCAAAAACATACGTCCAGGGAGCCAGTAATCGGTGCTCCAGTGCTGGCTGCCGTGCACCGGGTCCTCCATGTGCTGCACTGTGACCCCTGGTGTAGTAAAGTGATGCTGCAAAGCGGCTGCTCACTTTACATCACAGGGGGTCACAGCAGCGTACAGGATCCGGCGCCCGGCAGCCGGATCACCGGCTACATGGACTGGTACTGTACGTATATTTAGTGGGGGGAGGTCTGCGGCATTCGGTGGGGGGGGGGGTAGTCACGACGAGGGAGGGGGACCCGGCAGGCGATGCATGTGGCAGGACATAGGGAATTTTTCCCGAAAAATACCAGATGATGCTGCGGACATCCAGGCAATGTAATCAATTATCGCAGTGCGGATTCGGGTGATTTTATCACACCACATCTGCATCCTTGGATGCGGATGGTGATAAAGAGGGCCACTTAACTATGTTACATTGAAGCTGGCCTTGTGGCCATGTTATAATAGACATGTATTATCCCACCTTATAGGGATGCGGTCAACATCCCGCCGGACGGAATCTCGGCGGTCGAAATACCGACACCGGAATCCCGACCGGCACAATCCTGACATATTCTCCCTCCGTGGGTGTCCACGACACCCATAGAGGGAGAATAAATGAGTGTGCCGAGCGCAGCGTGGCACCGTGCCCGCAGCGCGGCGAGCACAGCGAGCCCGCAAGGGGCTGCGTTCCGCTCGCCATCCCTGTTGGGATTGTGCTGGTCGGGATTCCGGTGTCGGTATTTCGACCGTCGGGATCCCGTCCAGTGGGATTTCGTACTGATTCCACTTTATATCCCATTTGGGCTGCCTTATATGTGCTATGGTTAGATACACGTGTACAGTAAAGTGTGTTTGGAAATGATTTCCAAACATTGGTAATTAAGCTTCAGTACATTAGCATATTAAAAGTAAAACCAATATGTAAGAAAAGAAAGGTTGCCATGGAAACCAGTATCATGAAGGCACCTTTCCTAGTTATAGGAGTTTCGTCCACAAAATGGCTGCCTCTACTGTGAGTGCTCTTAACGTCAAATTGTCTCTCCTTCCATTACTGAACAAGCAATTTTATTTCTTACAGATACATAAACACACGAGGAAATGTATCATTATTTTTATGCCACCATAAGAATGTTGCAGGAATAAGACCACGTATCTTGACATTTTCCTTTGGAAATGTAAATATTAGTCTTTAAATTTAATATAAAGAGATTACACC
Organism: Pseudophryne corroboree; assembly: GCF_028390025.1. Classification (NCBI taxonomy): domain Eukaryota; kingdom Metazoa; phylum Chordata; class Amphibia; order Anura; family Myobatrachidae; genus Pseudophryne; species Pseudophryne corroboree. The sequence goes on from NC_086450.1 coordinate 389,967,051, forward strand.
ACTGCATCCTGGATTAAACACGGCTTTACCCTTTTAATACTGAATTATAAACATTTGGTTAGAAATTTAATTACCTCCACTAATCTAAGGATTAAGAGACATTTGCTGCACATGGCTATTTCTGGATGCTAGAATGGGATGTGTGAGCCAGCCTCTACTATAGAAATCTGTCCCCGCCTGTGTGGAAAACACCGCTACTAAATGAGCTTTGGTAATGCGTCTATTCATGAAACTCACATTAAAGCAAACTGAGACTTAAAATGGCCACAGTCTGCGATGTCAGCAGCTTAGCAGGCAATTGGACTGTCTAAACATGAGGCCACAGTGCCTGATCCTGGCATGGACGCCATGCCAATATTTACAGAGTTGAGCTGTTATCAGTAAATCGCACGCGTCACAGTCGCATTGTGGTACTTTAGCGATGTTGCTCGCAGTGACGATTTATTCTAAAAGTGATTGACAGTCAGGGACTGTTTGGGGGAGGTAACAGGGAGTGGCTGGAAAATGCGTGTCTCAGCCTGCATCCGCAAACCCATATGCACAACACATGGCGCCAGTGTCAATTCCTGCTGCCATTTTGTGCCACCGTAGGATTACTCAGGGAATTGATTATCTAAGGTAGTGGTTCCCAACCTCGGTCCTCAAGTACCCCCAACAGTTCATGTTTTGTTTTGAAAACATGAACTGTTGGGGGGTACTTGAGGACCAAGGTTGGGAACCACTGATCTAAGGCTCTGAGACTGCTGTTGCATATTTGTATGCCATTGCCTGGCTTTGCGAGGTCGCCAGTGGGCGTCTCAACACATTTCCAGGCGGCTACCACATTAGCATATTTTTGCACATCCCCTGCGTATGAGATTGAAGCCGCGGCGAAATTAGCATACAGATGGAGCCATGCTCATTGAGCGTAGCTACATCGCAGGCGGGGGCGAGCGTCGTGCCTAGGCGCGCCTGCAACGTACATAGGCGCTCCCATTCAAAGTGAATGCGGAGCATGCGCGTCTACGACACACGCTTGTCCCAAATTATCTTTTTATCAAGCCGGTAAGTGTAGTCAGAAAATGACCTCTACTAGTGTTGATGGTCATTTTCCAACCCCACTAACAGGCCTCAAGAAGCTGGGAGATAACTGACTACAGTACTTGCACTGAGTTAATCTTGTTCTCCTTCATTTGTAGTGACACTGGCCATTGATCCTGTCACAAAGCTGTGTGGCAGAAATGTACCTTGGGTGTCCGACGCTACAAGCGCCACACAATTGTGGAAAACAATCATAGTTGTTCGAGCAATGACACTGATGATGTTTTGTGTTTTGATGTCAATATATACATGTGTATTTTGTTTACTTGCGCCTTTGTATAGGTGTGCAAGATACAAAACGAATACACAGGTAATGAACTACAAAGCAATAATAATGAATAGTACAGTATAATTCTCAAAATTCCCAAGTTTTGCAGAACAGTTTGTGGACATATACAGACATTACTTTGGGGAAAATGGGTCAGGAGAACTGTGGGCATGGTTTGAGCAGATCACAGGTTGGTTTATTTATTGTCTTTTCTCTTACGTCCTAGAGGATGCTGGGGTCCATTTTAGTACCATGGGGTATAGACGGTTCCGCAGGAGCCTTTGGCACTTTGAGACTTTTCAGCTAGTGTGAAGTGGCTCCTCCCTCTATGCCCCTCCTCCAGAACTCAGTTTAGAAAATGTGCCCAGGAGACTAGACGCACTTTGGTGGAGCTCTACAGAGCTTTGCTGGAAAAGATTTTGTTAGGTTTTTTATTTTACAGGGAAGCTGCTGGCAACAGCTTCCCTGCTTCGTGGGACTTAGGGGGGGAGTTTAGAACCAACTTCTCAATTAGCTTAATGGTTCTAGTCTCCGCTGACAGGACACCATTAGCTCCTGAGGGAACTGAACACAGCTCACCCATGGCTCGCGGTTCACTCCCACAGCACTGCCGCCACCCCCTAACAGAGCCAGAAGACAGAAGCTGGGTGAGTATTCACCGGAGTCCAGCAGAGCGGTCCTCCAGTCATCGTGGCGGCTAATTAAGGTACCAGCGCGCCATGTCTCACAGCGGGTGCAGAGCGCGCGGGGGGGGGGGGGGGGGGGCGCTCTGAGTGACATATTACCTCTCTGCTGGCTTAAATACTGTACACATATATATATAATGTCTCCCCACTCGTGGGGACCCCCAGGGAGGCCAGAGTAAAATAATTCCCCTGCCTCAGGGGAAACGCGCCATTTTAGGGGGCGGAGCTTCTCCTCAGGCTGTTCAGCTCACTCACCATTTCTCCCTGCAGATGCTGCTGAGAGGATCCACGCTGCGCTTCTCTGGAGATACAAGTACTGTTCAGGGAAGGAGCTTATAATTATTAATAATATAAATCAGCGTTGTGAGTGTGTTTCACACATTTCTAATTTACCGCTGAGTGTGAGCTGGCAAATCCCCTTCTGTTCCCCTACTGGGCCTTACTGTGGGTATGTCCTCGTTGGCTCCTGTGTGTAAGGGGGCTATGTGTGTGTGTGACTGTACACGCGTGTGTCATGTCTGACAGGAGGGGGGGGAGTCCTCTCCGGAGGAACCTATTATGGATGCACAAGTGGGTACTGTAATGTCTCTTCCATCCCAGAAAGAGCCAGAGTGGGTGAAAAGATTGCAGAGTAATATTTCTAAGTTAGCACAAAAGTTTTCTGACTCTGAACAGCAGACTATTTATTAGAGACAGTCTGTAGAGGATGCCCTGTTTAATGATCCTTCAGGGTCATCTACAAAAGTCCCCTCAGGTTCCCAGAAACGGTCCCTTGCACAGATTATGAAGGGGGACACTGACACGGATTCCGACATGGATGACACAGGGGATTTAAGGGGGGTAGACCCCAAGTTTACTAAAAGCATTCAATGTATGATTGTTGCTATAAAAGAGGTGTTAGAGTTTCCTGATAGTACACCTGCACCTGAGGAAAAGGACTATTTTAGACTAAATAAAAAACAAGAAATGACTTTTCCTCCGTCTAAACCTCTGAATGATTTCTTTGAGGGAGCCTGGTCTAACCCTGAGAAGAAATGTACTATTCCCAAATGCTTAAGGGTTTCATATCCTTTCCCTGAGGAGGATAGGAAAAGGTGGGAGACGCCTGCAGTGGTGGACACCTCAGTCTCTAGACTTTCTAAGAAAATAACCTTGCCTGCCCCTGGGTCAGCGTCTCTTAAGGACCCGGCTGACCGTAAGTGGGAAACTATTTTTAAATCCTTATTTACTGCGAATGGTACCATTCTCAGGCCCACCATTGCTAGTGCATGGGTGGGTAATGCGGTAGAGAAGTGGGCAGACAACTTAGTGATTAATATTGATATTGTGGATAGAGATGAAGTTCTCCTCACCCTTGGTCACATCAAGGATGCGGCGGGATATTTTGTCGAAGCTATGAAGGATGTGGGTCTGCTCAGTTCCAGAGCCACCGCCATGGTGGTATCAGGGCATAGAGCTTTATGGGTTCGTCACTGGAATGCTGATGCTGAATCAAAAAGGAATATTGAGACGCTCCCTTATAATGGGGAGGCCCTTTTTGGTGACAAGTTGGATGCCCTGATATCCACAACTACTTCAGGAAAATCTGCATTTTTACCTTCTGCGTATGTTCCCCCTAAGAAAGGGTATCATTCTAACACCATGCAGTCCTTTCGGCCCAACAGGTACAAAAAGGCGAAAGGCAACCCCTTTTTTACAGGCAGAGGTCGTGGTAGAGGAAGAAAACCTACTACGCCCACTACTTCATAAGAACAGAAACCAGCAGCTGTTGCTGCTGCAAAGTCCTCAGCATGACGCTGGGGCTCCCTTGCAGGAGGACAGTCGGGTGGGAGCTCGCTTACTGTTTTTCAGTCAACTTTGGAGTCGTTCCGATCTGGACCCTTGGGTGTTGCAAATTGTTTCCCAGGGTTACAGGTTGGAATTCCAAGAACTTCCCCCATGCCGATTTTTCAAATCAACCTTGCCAGTTTCTGTACAAGACAGAACAAAGGTATTGGACGCAATACAAAAATTGTGTCAAGACAAGGAATTTCCTTGGTTCCCGAATTACAACAGCAAAAAAGGTTTTTATTCAAGCCTCTTTGTGGTCCCGAAGCCGGACGGCTCAGTCAGACCAATTCTGAACCTGAAGTCTCTAAATCTATTTCTAAAACGATTCAAGTTCAAGATGGAGTCCCTGAGAGCGGTGATCTCCAACTTCGAGGAAATGGAATTTATGGTGTCAGTGGACATCAAGGATGCTTATCTACATGTTCCCATCTACCCTCCACATCAGGCATACCTGAGGCTTGCGGTACAGGACTGTCATTACCAATTCCAAACATTACCTTTCGGTCTCTCCATGGCCCCAAGGGTATTCACCAAGGTGATGGCGGAGATGATGGTACTTCTTAGCAAGAAAGAAGTCAACATAATTCCTTAACTGGACGATCTCCTCATAAAAGCGAGGTCCAGGGAGAAGCTAGCACAAGACATTACTCTTACTCTGTCGGTGCTTCAACAACACGGCTGGATCCTGAATTTTCCAAAATCTCAGTTGGAACCGACAACGAGACTATTATTTCTGGGAATGATACTGGACACCGAGGTGCAGAGAGTTTTCCTTCCAATGGAGAAAGCTCTACAAATCCAGGAAATGGTAAAACAAATTCTGAAACCTGCACGAGTGTCTGTTCACCAATGCATTCGCCGACTGGGAAAGATGGTAGCGGCATACAAGGCTCTACAATTTGGCCGATTCCATGCCAGGATTTTCCAGTGGGATCTCTTAGACCAGTGGTCCGGATCACACCTTCAGATGCATCAGAAGATAATTCTGTCAACAAGAACCAGGATTTCACTCCTGTGGTGGCTGCAATTGTCTCACCTATTGGAGGGCCGCAGGTTCGGGATTCAAGATTGGGTCCTAGTGACCACGGATGCAAGCCTCCGCGGTTGGGGAGCAGTCATGAGAGAAGAAAGCTTCCAAGAAAGGTGGTCAAGGCAGGAGACGCTTCTTCATATAAACATTCTGGAGTTAAGAGCAGTGAACAACTGCCTTCAGCAAGCAACGCATCTTCTCCACGATTTACCCATACAGATCCAGTCGGACAATGTGACAGCAGTGGCTCACATCAACCGTCAATGAGGAACAAAAGCAGAGCTGCGATGGCGGAGGTAACAAAGATACTCCTCTGGGCAGAAAGACATGCAAGAGCTCTGTCAGCAATCTTCATTCCAGGAGTGGACAACTGGGAAGCGGACTTCCTCAGCAGACACGATCTCCATCCAGGAGAATGGGGCCTGCACCAAGAGGTCTTTGCAGACCTATCAAGACGTTAGGGCGTCCCTCAAGTAGACATGATGGCTTCTCGTCTCAACAAGATACTTCCAACATACTGTTCCAGGTCGAGAGACCCACAGGCAGTGGCGGTGGATGCTCTGGTAACCCAGTGGGTGTTCCGGTCAGTGTATCTGTTCCCTCCACTTCCTCTAATACCAAGGGTTCTCAAGCTGATCAGAATAACGAAGGTTTGGGCGATTCTCATTGCGCCAGACTGGCCAAGGAGGACTTGGTATCCAGTTCTTCAGGAGTTGCTCTTGGAGGACCCTTGGGCCCTTCCTCTTCACGAGGACCTACTTCAGCAGGGCCCATTAGTTTATCAAGACTTACCGCTGCTACGTTTGACGGCATGGCTGTTGAACGCCAGATCCTAGCTCGTAAGGGTATTCCTAAGGCAGTCATCCCCACCCTTATTCTGGCTAGAAAGGGGGTAACGTCCAAACATTACCATCGTACATGGAGAAAATATATCTCCTGGTGTGAATCCAGGAAATCTCCTGTGGTGGATTTTAAATTGGGACGGCTTCTCCCTTTTCTGCAGGCAGGGGTGGATGCTGGTTTGCGACTAGGGTCCATCAAGGTCCAAATTTCGGCTTTCTCCATTTTCTTCCAGAAACAATTGGCTTCTCTTCCTGAGGTTCAGACATTCGTTAAAGGTGTTTTGCACATCCAACCTCCTTTTGTGCCGCCATCAGCACCATGGGATCTAAATGTGGTGTTGCAGTTCCTAAAATCGGACTGGTTTGAACCCCTACAGGAGGTAGAGTTAAAGTTTCTCACTTGGAAAGTGATCATGCTGTTGGCCTTGGCATCAGGCAGACGAGTGTCTGAATTAGGAGCTCTTTCTCATAAGAGTCCTTATTTGGTTTTTCACGAAGATAGAGCTGAACTGCGGACACGTCATCTATTCTTCCTAAGTTTGTGTCTTCATTCCATATTAACCAACCTGTGGTGGTGCCGGTGGCTTCTGACACCTCAGCCATTTCCAAGTCTTTGGATGTCGTCAGGGCTCTGAAGATTTATGTGTCAAGAACGGCTAGATTACGGAAAACAGAGGGCTTTTTTGTCCTTTATGACCCCAAGAAAATTGGGTGTCCGGCTTCTAAGCAGACTATTGCTCTCTGGATCCGGGGTACGATTCAGCACGCTCATTCTAAGGCAGGTTTGCCGATACCGACTTTGGTAAAGGCCCACTCCACGAGGAAAGTGGGTTCATCCTGGGCGGCTGCCCGGGGTGTCTCGGCATTACAAATTTGCCGAGCAGCTACTTGGTCAGGTGCAAACACTTTTGGTAAGTTCTACAAGTTTGACACCTTGGCTGCTGACGACCTTCAGTTTGGTCAGTCAGTGTTGCAGGAACATTAGCACTTTCCCGCCCGTATTGGGAGCTTTGGTACCTCCCCATGGTACTAAAATGGACCCCAGCATCCTCTAGGACATAAGAGAAAACAGGATTTTGATACCTACCGGTAAATCCTTTTCTCCTAGTCCGTAGAGGATGCTGGGCGCCCGCCCAGTGCTCAATTGTCCTGCAAAATTTCGATAACAGTTCTTACACAAGTGTTCTGTTTGTTTTTTACAGAGGTTGTCTGTATTGTTGTACATGCACGTTAGCATGGGTTATGTTATGGCCATGTTAGGAGGCATGTCTGTAGAGTGTGGGCTGGTGTGAATCTCGCCCTAGTTAATGTAAATCCTTCTCTCGAAGTTGTCCGTCTCCTCGGGCACAGTTCCTATACTGAGGTCTGGAGGAGGGGCGTAGAGGGAGGAGCCAGTTCACACTAGTTGAAAAGTCTTAAGGTGCCGAAGGCTCCTGCGGAACCGTCTATACCCCATGGTACTAAAATGGACCCCAGCATCCTCTACGGACTAGGATAAAAAAAATTACCGGTAGGTATCAAAATCCTGATTTTTGACCGTGTTATGGAATAGAAATAGATGTAGCAAAAATCACACAAGAAAGAAAATGTTGGAAAAAAACCACTTAAGACACTTCTGGTTCAGTCATTTTCTTTCCTTGCTTTGGCCTAGTGTAGTGCAGTGACGTGCGGTGGGATGAGGCAGGTGAGGCAGAGCCTTTCCTGTCATACTAACGTTTGTGCCAGAGTTTTGACTGTATAAAGTATATGAAAAATACAAAGAATATGTTTGAAATATCTTCATGTATTATTCTAATCATTGTTATAGCCAAAACTCTGGAGTAAAAAGTCTATGGCAGGTGAGGAAGTGCCTCACCTGGCTAACTTTTCCGCACATCTCTGATCAAAACTCACCAAATTTCCAGGAGTTTATACTGCTACACCTGTGTATAATGCCCAGATGTATACTTTGGCTCATATATTGCATGTAAATCTGGCTCTGGTGCTAGCCAGTGCCTCCTGAGCCATTTAGCTCACCGCACATCCCTGGTGTAGTGTAATGTTTATACTAACCCCAGGTTTATGCTATACCGATGTACCAGCTATACTGTACTTAGGCCCAAATTTATCAAGCCTTGGAGAGTGATACATTTCACAGTGATAAAGTACCAGTCAATCAGCTCCTAACTGCCATGTTACAGGCTGTGTCTGAAAAATGACAGGAGCTGATTGGTTGGTACTTTATCACCGTGAAATTTATCACTCTCCAAGGCTTCAGAAATCTGGGCCTTATTATGTTAAGGTAAGCAGTCTGTCTCACCTTTGCCTGCTGCTTGACATTTCCAGACCACTTTTGATTGGCCAAGTCCACAATGCCAAACCCACCTCTGCTTCTAGACCACACCCCCAAGAATGTTGCCTTCTAACCCAGTAGTCAATAATGAATTTACAAATAATAGCTTTTATTATTTGCAAAAACATTTGCAAACATAGGAGTGCCCTTACTTTACTAAAGAAAGCTACATATATAAATATATATTAAGATAAGTATGATTTTTCTTTATAACAACTTGTTTAAGAATGAGGACCCATAAAATCTAATTGTTTACCCCACGTCAAACTTTTAAATAAACTCTTTACAAATCTACAAAGCTCTGTTTCCATATTCCAACTCTAAATCAAGTTTGCCAGAGATCCAATTTGCATATAATAATACAATAATATAGCAACAGACAAAGGAAATGCAAAAACAAAAATATATTTTTACAGCATTCTACCAAGAATTTAATATATTTCCACATACCTGCCAAAAGCTTCATAAAAATTCCATTACAATTTCCAGGCAGGCCTGAAATTAAGTATGCATTGTCAAAATATTGTGATCTTTTCCTCACAAAAATATGTTCTCATATGGAACTGAGAGACAGTTCTAATATTATTAATACATTTGCATCAAAACAAAATTATATGTTTGATTGTCGTTGTCAACTTATTACACGTATATTATGACTGTCCGTTAAGACCATGTGAATTTACACAGCTACTTTTAAAAAGATTTCAAGCTAACTAGAAGTAATATTACTGTAGGCATGATTGTATATATTTTATGTTTGTGTTCTAGCTGGGCTGAACTGCATGATTGTTTCAAGCAAGGCCATAACCACAGGTGCGTAAGCGGTGCCGTCGCCCAGGGTGCAGTAGGTGGGGAGGAACATTGCTGCCATACGACACCTGCATTTGGCTTGCAGGATGCCAGAAACAGCCGCATGGCAGCCAGTAACACTGCTTCAAAGCCACCCAGAGCATCCAAGCAGCCTGCAGCCTGTGGGAGCTGCCCGGACAGAGCTCTTCTTTCCAGAGCAGACAGCTGCTCTCATTAGGCGTGGCATCATGATGTCATGGGTTTAGAGGGCAGGGACGGCACACGTCAGTACAGAGCCCTGTTCGCATCCTGGTTTCAAGGCTAAACTCTCAAAGGGTCCATAATATATTCTACTCAACATTACCAACAGCTGTTGTCGTAGCTCAGGCTTGTACTGTACTTTGTTTTAACTTGTCTATGTCCTATATAGTGACCATTTTATTGTTGCGTATTATGCATCCCAGCATTACAAAGCTAAAAATTTGGTAAAAGGGTGTGGCCCACACCCCCATGTGCCCATGCCACATCCTTAATCTATCCATCTCTCCTCCCATTTGATATGACTACACCCCAAACTCAACACATTATGGGCGGGATGTACCAAGCCTTTGTGGTACATCCTGCCACTTACCGCAATTAGTATCGCAAAGGACAGCTCTCCTTTGCCATGGCGACATGTCTGGGTTTCGGCCCTATGCATCGCGGCAGCTGTGGGGGAAGGTGGGAGGGAGCCAATCAGATAACTCTACAGCACAGATGCAGAAAGAAGACTATAAGCTTCCACACTGGAAACCCTGTCGGCCGGGTGTTAGTACATATCAGAAATGCGACCAAAGGGGGTTATGCAGAGCTGGTTGCAGATTTTGCTATTGCAGCAAAATCCGCATCTATATTGCTCACATGCTGGGGGCAGCCCAGCACAGGGCCAGGTCGCCCAGCACGTGTGGCTCCGCCCTGCAATGAAATTGCAATTCAATTTTGATCGTATCGAATAGAGGTAGACCCTCTGCCTACGCAGCATGGCTGCGTACGCAGGCAGTCTGGCGCCGTGTTTCCACTTGCAGGAAACGCAGGCGTCGTCATTGGGCCACCCCGAAAATGTCCATGACACGCCTGCCTTCCTTGCTCTCCCGCCTCCCCCCCCCCCCCCCCCCCCCCAATGCCACATTGACACCCCCGGACGCCTGTTGCCTGTCAATCATGACGCGATTGCATCCTTCTGGGATACGATCGCATCACGGTGGCCCGTACATGGACTATGGCCTGCTGAACATGCGTAGACAGGCAAAACGTGGCCTTCAGAGCGATCGCAGCCATTGCGATCAGCTCTGAATAAGGCCCAAAGCCCAAACAAAGAGCTTTTTGCAACATTTTCACGTTAATTCATCCCGCCCCATGCCCCGTTTTCCCATAATAAAGGGAGACTCTCCTTTAATTATCAGGGACACTTGGCCACTGCTCCAAATGCACCACTTAGTAGGTGAAACATACGCTTCTTCCTAAGCCTTCACGTAACAATGGGGGTCATTCCGAGTTGATTGATAGCTAAAAATGTTCGCTGCGCAGCGATGAAGCAAAAAAGCGGCACATCTGCGCATGCGTATGGCACAATGCGCACGCGCGACGTACTTTCACAACGGCCGATGCAGTTTCACACAAGGTCTAGCGAAGCTTTTCAGTCGCACTGCTGGCAGGAGAGTGATTGACATGAAGTGGGCGTTTCTGGGTGTCAACTGACCGTTTTCAGGGAGTGTTCGAAAAAACGCAGGCTTGCCAGGAAAAACGCAGGCGTGGCTGGGAGAACACAGGGCGTGTTTGTGACGTCAAATCCGGAACTGAACAGTCTGAAGTGATCGCAAGATAGGAGTAGGTCTGAAGCTACTCTGACACTGCACAATTTTTTTTTGTAGTCGCTCTGCGATCCTTTCGTTCGCACTTCTGCTAAGCTAAAATACACTCCCAGTGGGAGGCGGCATAGCGTGTGCACGACTGCTAAAAACTGCTAGCAAGCGATCAACTCGGAATGACCCCCAATATGCGTAGCATCAACACGTCCTGTATGTTTATTTGTGAAAGTGTTAAATTAGTTATATATATATAGTTGAAAAAGTATGAGCGCATAAACAGGATATGAAATTCCCTGATGGCACTACAAGTCCAAGGTTGGGAGGAGCACTCCACGAAAGTCACTGACACCCAAACCAGTCGGTAAATCTGTTCGTCAATATGCACGCCTGGAACTTCCAGCTGTCGCATTCCCCGATACACCCTATTCCGGACGGGTGATAATCGACTGAAACAATTAAATGACGGGGGCACCAATAGTGCATTAAAAGTGCAACTGTTTTATTCACACTTCCACATAGATGCAAGCAAGTAAAAGCCCGTACCATAAAAGGTGGTTAGACCACCGCTTGTATGACAGATAAACGGAATTACCCCATGGTAAAAGATCCAGCGTCCTCAGATCGGGATCACGTTCCTTGCGTCAGACCACGCCCATACGCGTTTTGTCATCAGACTTCATCAGTGGGCCTACTGACGAAGTCTGATGACGAAAAGCTGTGAATACTTTCCGGATGCACTGTATATGAAGAAACATTGGGCCTAATTCAGGTCTGACCACTGATGTGCGTTTTCGCACAGCGGGCGATCAGATCCGAACTGCACATGCGTTCGCACCGCAATGTGCCGGCACGTCGGACGGCTACAATGGGCTTCGCCAGTCTGCGACGGACGTTCACAAGGTGATTGAAAGGAAGAGGCCGTTTGTGGGTGGCAACTAACCGTTTACAGGGAGTGTCCGGAAAACGCAAGCGTGTCCAAGCGTTTTGAGGGAGGGTGTCTGACGTCAGCTCCGGCCCCGATCAGCAGGATTCCATCGCAGTGGCTGAGTAAGTCCTGGGCTGCGCAGAGACTGCACAAACTGATTTTTGTGCAGCTCTGCAACACATAGGAACGCACACTTGCACAGTGATTTAACCCTTCCCCTGACTATATGATCGCAGGGCTGCACAAAAACGCAGCCCATCGATCGGATCTTAATAAGGCCCATTGTCAAGGCATTCCCATGAGGATAAATAGTCAGTAGTGCAATGTACCAAGTGTCCAAGCATAGTGTGTAGTTATTATGTCAACAATAACAACATTGACAGTCAAAAGGTCAACATCATCATTCAACATGGTAAAATGCCGACACAGTCAAAATGTCAACACGTGAGATGTCGACAATAGAAATGTTAGGCCTAGGTAAAAAATTGGGTGTCAACATTATGTACCTGTCCACATTTTGAATGTTGACATAATGAACATGTTGACACTTTGGGGTAAATTTACCCTAGGTTCCAAAACAGAGAATAGTGATGTTGCTGACAGCAACCAATCAGATGCTGTCCATCATTTCTTTATTGCCTTTTAGAAAATGATAGACAGCATCTGATTGCTATGGACAATCACTGTTTTAGAAGCTTTAGTAAATGTACCCTTTTGTACCAGTTGACATCATAGTGAACCCTTCAAACACCCTTCTATATACGCTCCTTGATAGAAAATCCTACAGTACTTCTGTCATCCACATGAGGTGCACACAAAGGGGGGAATTCAAATGTTTGAAAAGTCAGTTGGGAGTCTGTTTTTTCATGTCTATTAGATATGAAAAAAACAGACACCCAACCGACTTTTCAAACATTTGAATTCTCCCCATAAATTGTTAATGTTTTGAAACTGACAGGTTCTTGAAGAATATTGGAATTGGGTGGCCCTGGGTCCAGCTTTCTCCCCATAAATAGCACTGTATTGGACAGGAGATATCGGGCACTGATATGCTGTAAAATATATTAACAATGGGTGGCTGTTGGGTATGCAGTTAAATGACTCTGGAAAATGAGCAGCGAATGACAGTGGCAGATGTGGAAATGGTATCAGTGACAAGTTTTAACATGCTGTACTGTAAATCTAATTATGGCGGAATTGGGTCTATGGGAATGTCAGTTTCAAGATGACAAATCCACTCATACAGGCAGCAATATGCCACCCTGAGCTAGAGCACTCCAGAACATCCAATCATCCTGTTTAGTGTATTCAGTAGATACTTTATAACAAACTCCTTGAGCTCTCTACATCTTGGCCAAGTGCATTAAGCAAGAGATTATTAGCCTGCAAAGTTATCTTGAGTTGTTCCAGACATGTAACTCATTCTGTGCCAGTCACTGCCACGTATCTGCAAGCCAGTAATTCCAGACTCTGTATTACCCAACTCACTTCTGCCTCATGGATGGGTTGGGGATGAAATCCCGGCGGTCAGGATCTTGGAGATCAAAATGCTGACCCCAAGATCCCGGCTGCCAAAATGCCTGCAGTGGGGCGAGCGCTAGAAAGGCCCTTGCGGGCTCGGTAGCTCGCTGCGTTCGCCACAGGTTCTATTCCCACTCTATGGGTGTCGTGGAAACCCACAAAGGGGAATAGCCCTGGCACCGCTGCCAGAATTCTCGGCGGTCAGGATCCCGGCGTCGGATATTGACTACATCCCCTATGGACCCAAGTCAAACGCAATCTGCGACACTTGTTTCCCTGAGTGTATGCACAAAGATGCTATTGTGATCGGCTCAGAATGTATCAGAAATCGAGTGGAAAAGCAGTAGGCGTTCCTGGGAAATGACTGGGACGTGGTTTGTAGCGAACGCAATAAAAAAAAGTCAGTCTCATGGGCCTGTGATGGGCCTGTCTATGAAAGCAGCTGCGCCCTTAGACGCACAGCCGCTTGTACAGAGAAATGCAAGTGTCAGTGATGTTTACAATGTGATGTGTTGAGGGTGGAGTGTCAAGAATCACCGGCGGTGTTACAGTGTGCCTTCCCCTGTTGTACCAGCGTGCGTCTGACTGTGCAAGCTCTGAGATGCCCACTTTCAGTGAAATTAGTATTTGCATATTATCGCTCCCACGCCTCTAGCTACAGAAGTGGATTCAGCAGCGTCCAGCCAGTGGCGGATCTAGACTTAACTTTTAGGGGGGGCCGGTTTAAGAATGATAACTCCTCCCCCTAATCATAGCCCCTCCCACTTAGTAATACCCTTCCCGTTCGCTTCTAAAATTTCCTATTGTTGCCATTACTAATAAAATGTTGCCAGTTAGTGGAGAGAACCCTGCGCACTGGTGATACAGACTGGCGAATCGCCATTCCTTCCATCAGAGGTGGTAGAGGCTAAGACACTAGGGCAATTTAAATATGCATGGGATAGACATAAGGATATTCTTACAAAGAAATAAGGATCACATAAGGTTAGAGATAAAAAATAATGTAAAAAAAAAAAAAGGGGCAGACTAGATGGGCCAAGTGATTCTTATCTGCCGACAAATACTGTTTCAACAGCACACAGATTGAGCCAAAATTCACATTATAGCACACTGAATGAGCCGTAATTCACATTATAGCACACTGAATGAGCCGTAATTCACATTATAGCACACTGAATGAGCCGAAATTCACATTATAGCACAGTGAATGAGCCGAAATTCACATCATATCACACTGAATGAGCCGAAATTCACATCGTAGCACACTGAATGAGCTGAAATTCACATTGTAGCACACTGAATGAGCTGAAATTCACATTGTAGCACACTGAATGAGCCGAAATTCACATCGTAGCACACTGAATGAGCCAAAATTCACATTATAGCAAGCAGAATGAGCCAAAATTCACATTATAGCACGCTGAATAAGCCGAAATTCACATTATAGCACACTGAATGAGCCAAAATTCACATTATAGCACGCAGAATGAGCCAAAATTCACATTATAGCACGCTGAATGAGCCAAAATTCACAATATAGCAAGCAGAATGAGCCAAAATTCACATTATAGCACGCTGAATGAGCCGAAATTCACATTATAGCAAGCAGAATGAGCCAAAATTCACATTATAGAACGCTGAATGAGCCAAAATTCACAATATAGCAAGCAGAATGAGCCAAAATTCATATTATAGAACGCTGAATGAGCCAAAATTCACAATATAGCAAGCAGAATGAGCCAAAATTCACAATATAGCACACTGAATTAGGCAAAATAATGCAGGGACATAATGCAGGGAGAAGAAGGGGGAGAAATGGGACACATGGGACACAGGGGACACCCCCCCCCCACCACCACCACCCCCCACCACCACACAGACACACACACACACACACACACACACACACACACACGAGACACCTACTCATAGATGGCACACACTGGAGGCCGGGTCCCGCCGCGTTATTGGGAACTGGTGGAGAGCGGTGCAGCGCGGCGGGGGACGAGAGAGAGAGCGTCCTAACGCGCGTACAGGGAGGAGGGGGCGTGGTCAGAACAGAAGCTGCTGTACGCGCGTGAGGACGCTCTCTCCTCGTCCCCCGCCGCGCTGCACCGCTCTCCACCAGTTACCAATACCGCGGCGGGACCCGGCCTCCATCCCGGTGGCGGTATATCTAGGGGGGGGCGTTCGCCCTAATCGCCCCCCGCTAAATCCGCCACTGCGTCCAGCTCAAGATCATGCAGTTTCAATCAAACAGTGATAAACCTATGCTGCAATCTGAAGAAAATGCTAAATTTAGGAATAAATCTGGAATTCTTGGAACTGCTACCCGTGACAGTGCGTCTAAACTACACCATACATCTTGCGCCATATGGATTGTCCAGGTGGAAAGTTGCTTTTTTTCTGTTTCACTCCCAATTCTGAATCAGACCCACAATGATGGGTGCCATAATATACATCAAGTACTAATTAGAAATCATTATCAGCTGTGAAACACATGCTGTGTCATTGATGCTTGATGAGTAAAAACGTCTAGATTCAAATCTTAAATTAATCATTTATTACAATTGGTATCATGTGACTGTTTAAAGGCAAAAGAATGTGTGATATCATGGCTTCTTTTCTATGCCTATTCTGAATCTAGATTCCAGCCCCTCTCTTAGGACCTGGCAGCTGATGAATGTACACTGAGCCGTTCTGGGTAAATTTAATCATTAATAAATGTTTTCTGTGCCATCTTAGAGCTGTCTGCTTGAATTATTGCAGGCAAATGGATAGCCTGTGCTCGTTTTAACATTTGGTGCCTTGTACCAATAAAACAATATACAAATCCCCTCTCTTTGTCTATGCCTGATTAAACATTTATAATTTGTAATTCATCATTTTAATTTCTCTGTTACTCTGCATGGGTGACTCTCCCGTTTTGTTTCTAATGGCAAAACAGCACTCGGGTCAGGCGGCGGGCCTATTATTAACCCTCCACCTGCTGCACTTGAATTTCTGCAGACTAAACTTGCAAATAAGAAACCAAAAAGAGTAAACCTTTAATGGGAAACAGATTTTTCTAGTACAAATTTGTTTGCAGGATATAGTATACTGTATCTATGTTCCTGTACGCAGTAGAGGGCAGCCGTTCTGTAATTGAGATGAATAATTACTTCAGAGAATGCAGCCTATTATTATTTATATAGTGCCACCAATTATGTAGTGCTGTACAGAGACGATTAATCATTCACATTGGTTTGTGCGTCATTGGATTGCCTATCATGTAAGCAAACCCCCCACCCCCACACACATGTTTTAAGGAATGTGGGAGGAGCCTGGAGCACCCTGTCGAAATACACAAAGGCTAGGGGAAAACATAGCAGTTATATACTGATAAGCTCTTGGTCGTGAATTAGACTCATAGGGCCGGATGTAATGACGTACGGCTTGGCCGGAGGTGCGGGTTCCCGGCAGGAACTCGGACGTTTTTTAAAAGTGGCAATCATTTACAAGGCAAAAAGATGCATTGTAAATTATTGCCACTTTAAAAAAATGTCTGAGTACTGCCGGGAACCTGTGGGATGTAGTTATGTGACCGGCGTTCAGGAGGCTGCCGGTTACAATACCTCCCCTACAACCCGCACCCTCACAATCCCAACGGTTGGCATACTGACAAACAGGGACTATTCCCACTCATGGGTGTCCAAAACACCCATAGAGTGGGAATAGAACCCGTGGCGACTACAGCGAGCCAGCAAGGGACTTGTTGCACTCGCCTCCCACCCCCCCTACCCTTGATGGTATTCTGCAGGTCACGTATATCACACCCGAACCCGCACCTCCAGCCAGCTCTCACATCATTACATCCAACCCCTGATGACCCAAGTGCTGTGAGACCGCAATGCTAACCACTGTGCCTATGGTACCAGCATCATCTCAGAAAATGAATTCACAAAATAGCTGCTTTTGGTGGGTGAACAGTATTTGCACATTTTACAGAGCATGGCAGCAAGAATGATGTGGAATAACGCCAGGTTTGGTCTATATCATTTCACCCACTGCCTGACTGCCATCCATATATTTATGCCAATAGGGGCCAAGCCATTTTTATTGCGTAGATAAATGCTGCTAAGCTTAGGCTCATTTCTGTCTTTAATACTGGGACACCAAGCCCACCCTAATTCAAGGGAATACCCCATCACTGTCTTCACTCTCATTTCAATAATTGTGCCTAGGAAAAATTATTCCTGGAGTGTTCACACTTCCAGCCCACTCAAGGATCTGCCCAACTGCTCCATTGGAAGGGGCAACATGAAGACGCTACCATATCAAATACAAAAGCTACGCCCAGTGCATAAAAGTGGGCGATCACAGTCATATATATGGGATTATGGTTGGTGATAACGATATTACTTAACAATCACTCTACTATAAATTTTGAGACACCCATATAATTAAGTCGAATTTTTCCTTTTTTTATAACATACAGGCAAATTGAATTTGCATACATGTTTGGCCTTTGAGACAGGAGCCTTAAAGAGATGACATTTTCTATTCCTCTGTTTACATCAGTGGAAGCAATGAGGGCTGTTGGTTGGCTGGATTCCCATACAATGAGTTTAAGCTCTCCTGAATGTATTTATTTCTCAGCAAAACAGAAATATGAGAGAAACATCCTTGGGCATAAAACAAAGCCACAACTCCCCAGACGTGTCACAGCCATCCAATAAACTGTGAGATTAGTCTTCTTATGTTTCTTCTGTCTTAATTTCAATGTTTCATTCACACTTTGGAGAGCAAATAGCCATCAAATTGCTTGCTCTAATGAGTAGAAATTAAACTTTGGTCCTGATAAAACGTGTTTATTACAGCTCTCTCCATGACAAGAAAAAGTCATTTTGGGTGAAAGAGAAAACGAGAAATACGGCACAAAGACGGGCGAGCTGCCTAACTCAATCTTGTTTCGTTAGGGATTAGACGCATTTAGGGAACATTATAGGTCACAGTCAAGGTCAAGCTGCTCAGTGCTCACTATTCATTAACCACATGCTGTATAATGTAATTTTATTTTAATGTGCCAGGTGCTAGACTTCCCACAGGAGACTGTACAATAGATGGAATTATAATACTGTGGACAGACACAAAATGATCTTGACTATAAACTATTGTAGTAAATGGCTGTTATGCTGTATAAATGGTGGCCCCAGTATGGTGGCCCCAGTAGGTGCGCTATCTTTTTTTTTAAAGATAAAATATCAACAGATGTGCATATACTGTACCTGCCTGTATAAAAGTCATGGGGCTTATTTAGAGACCTGAACATTCTTGAGGCTGAGAGTACCTACTGTCCTGCTTGGATGTAGTTGGCATCCCAACGTACAGGATGCCAATGGTAAGGAGGCTGGCACCGGAATCCCGACACCTAGCAGAATGCAGGTGCTGGAATCCCGACACCCAGAATCCCGAAGGTATGCCGGTGAGGGTTAGGGTTAGGCTGCGGGAAGGGAGGGTTATAGGGGTAGGGTTAGAGTTACTTTAGTTTGTCACCCCTGTCGGGATTTGGGCAGTCGGGATGTCGGTGTCGGTACTCTGACTGCCGGCATCCTGACTGCTGGTCTCCCGTATCCAACCCTTTGGATTGTGGTTGGTGATAGGAATTTTAAGAACATGGAAACAATATTACTTAATAATTCTCTGTACATCTACACAGTGAGAAATAACAGACAATGAAACCTGCAGAAGTGCACAGGCAGGCAGTGGGTGGACGATGAGGGGAGAAGTGGAGCAGATGCTTCTCCACCCTTTAATCTCATCGCAGTGCAGCGTCTTCCAGCACCACCTCCATGTGTAGAACAGAGAAAATAGGCAGGGATGGGTCAGCATCTCTATCAGCCGGGCACCGCACTAGCCGCAGTCTGAGCTGACTAAGCGCAGGCTGGTTACTTTCTTCTTGGGACTGGGGCACAGCAGCAGGCATCTGGCTGTCAGCCTATCACTGGGGTATGAGAACTCTATCTGAAATGTGTACACATCAGACAGCCTTCTTCCTTGCGCAAAAGAGCTTCTAATCATCTCTAACAAAAACAAAAAACAAAAAAAAAGGTGAGGACAGGTGATACAGTACATAATTGTGTGAAAATAATATTATATAACTGGGTACAAACGGTTATGGATATGAAGTGGGAGTCATTTATGGACTGGTAGTGTTATTTTATTATTTTTGGTCATTTATATTCTATATAGAGATATGCGTGGACCCCCATGTTTTGGTTATGGTTCTACTTGATCGTATTTTGGTTTTGGCAAAACCAGCTTCAAGTATTTTGGTTCGGATTTGGTTTTTGGTTTGGTTTTGGATTCCTTTAAAATCGATAAACATTTATTTAAAAAAAAACAATAAAAATTTATCAAAGCAGCTAAAATCATGTTACTTGGACCTGTTTACATGCAATCTAGAACCTGAGATCGGTTTTCAAATCAGAGTTCCGAACTGACAACAGACCCGAGCCGGGACTCGGTTCCACTCAGTGATTCCGAACTGGGATTTGATTCAACTAAGAACCTCTAAGTTCGGGTGTGTTTGTATTTCAGGAAACCCTAACAGCACATCTCTAAGTATGTAGTTATATTAACAGATTTTAAAATTGTGTATTCACCTTTTCACTGTATGGTATGGCCTAGGTCTAAGACAAATAAAACACACAGAGTACAAACTGTCTTAAAGGACTGGGGTGCTGGAGATGAGCGTTTAGATACAAGGTCATCTTATCAGCATTGTAGGCATTTATGAGAATCAATTAAAAAATAATCACAACATGCCCCTCCTGCGGCCCAGCGCTCTCTCTCCACATGCTTCCGTACAGTGAATGGCTCCAGCCATCCACCAATCAGAATGCTGACAGCCATTCACTGTCTGGCTGCAGGTTGGGAGCAGGTAGAGAATGCTGCCTCGCTGCTCTGATTGTGTGACCACCACCCACCCTGCTCGAAGTCCCCTAGAATTGTGGGGCCATGAGCAGCTGCCCAGTGTGCCTGTACACTAAGATGGCCCTGTTTAGCTATAAAAATAATTTTATTTAAATGTGGGGCTGAGGGTTATGTTATTTAAGACCCTAGTTATGCCTCTGATTAAAAATATTGTATGGGTGAAATTCTGTTGAGTGGAAGACCCAGTGTTACACTTGGGCATGAAGGACCTATAGGGGCAATGCAATGCTAGGGGGTCCACTTAAAGGAGGTGGCGCAAAGCAGAAGAGGTGTGCCAGCCGATTGAGGGGATGTGGCAGAAAGCATTGCAATGCAATCTATATTATACAGCCATATAATACAAAGAGCTTTGCAGTGACCCCCATGTCATGCAGAGAGCATTGGAGTGATCCTTATATAATAAAGGGAGTATTGCAGTGACCACCATGTAGTACAGAGACCATTACAATGACCACCATATAATACAGAGAGCATTGTTGTGACCACCATATACTGAAGGGAGTCTTACAATGGCCTTCATATACTGTAGTGCAGGGAGTATTGCCATGTCTGCCATATAATTCAGAGAGCATCACAGTGACAGTTATGTAATGCAGGGTGCATCTCAGTGACAGTCATATAATTCAGGGGGCATCGCAGTGACCATCATATATTGCAGGGAGCATTGTAGTGACACCTATATAATACAAGGAGTGGTGCAGAAACTGAACATTGCAGTGACCACCATATAATGCAGAAAGCATCGGAGTGACTGCCATATAATATAGGGAGTGTTACAGTGACCACCTTATAATACAGAGAGCATCAAAATGACCACCATATGACACAAAGGGCATTGCAGTGACCACCATATAATGTAGGTAGCCTTGCAATTCCTTCCATATAATGCAGGGTGTATTGCAGTAATAGACATGTAATGCATGGTGCATCGCTGTCACAGGCATATAATGCAGGAAGTTTCACAGTGACCATCTTATATATAAATGACAGACACTGGGCTAAATGTAAGACTCCAGGTTGCTGACAGCAAAGATGTTTTGGTAATTTAGCCATGAGCTTTACAGCAATATTTTTTTTTAAAGGAAAACCAATTGCCTTAACTTTTGTTTCTAAATACAAAAATAAAAAAATTGTCACTTTCAGCGATCTGGAGACTATTATTACATTTGACCCATAATGTTTTTAGAAGACAAAAAAAAAAATCAATCTGCTCCATAATCTACTATGGAAGCCTACTGTAATACAATTAGCTCCTTACTCCACGGGAGTAAGGTGGCGATCAGGTCCTGCTGTATAAATATCTAAAGAGTGTGGTCAGTTCATCTTCAAACTGGGTGAAGGCAGATCACAGAGTTATGGACAAAAACCCTGAATCCCAGCCACTGAGATTGGCTGAGGGATGTAGATCCGGAAACTTGGTACATGAGGCCACAGCAGAACTGAAACACAAATGCCTTCAGTGATCCGATACAGCCAGCCCCAGAACAAACTCTTCACTAATCCCTTCCTCAACCCCTCATCTGACCTCTCTGGAGGCAAGCTCTGAAAATGTAAACACCGAACATGCAGAGGAGCCCTGCTTG
This sequence comes from Pseudophryne corroboree, assembly GCF_028390025.1. Taxonomy (NCBI): domain Eukaryota; kingdom Metazoa; phylum Chordata; class Amphibia; order Anura; family Myobatrachidae; genus Pseudophryne; species Pseudophryne corroboree. Next base: position 389,988,759 of record NC_086450.1, read on the forward strand.
CACTGTGCAGTATTAGGGGCAAAGCTGTGAGAATGTTAACAGGGCACACGACCCGGGTGCTAGAGGAGGGAGGTGTTTGTGTATGTTCTGGTGGGATTCAGGATGCAGCATATATAGTTTTCCCTTCCCATGGGCCAAGCCCTGCCTAATTTCTGACCATCCTCCTCATTCACAGCCTCAGCTCTGTGGAACCTGTCTACTTCCTGAGCTGCACATACATGCTGATAATGGTGACCTACCAATGGCTGCAGTATTGTCCAATTATGTATTGCAATAATTATACTGGAGACTGTACTGGAGCAGCTCATGCTAATGTTTAGGAATCAAATCCAGAACGTTCTACCTAAACAGTGATGAAAGGCCCCTGTATTGGATGGTAATTTACTGAGGCAGTCTGTTATGAACAGAATAGGTAAGATATAATGCCTGGTAATATACAAATAAATCATCCTTGCCTAAACTTACAGGTGATAAGGAATAACAAGAGAACAATCATTACAAATTAGTTTCAATTTATGCTCTACAAATGGATCAATAAAAGGAACAAGATGTAAAAGTAAGGTTCTCTGTTGGTATATGTTGTCGGTTAACATGACCAGCCATTATTGATCCTGTCCGGTAAGAAACAGACCACATAAGGAATACTATGTGTTGAATAACTTCCCACGAGTGTCCTGACTTTTATTTTAGCAAATCACTGTATGGAATGATGAAGTTATCTGTGTCACAACTGAGGGCCTGAGCTGACGGGAGGCAGCCTCAGTTGTAGGGGCTGAGATGTAACGGAACCTGGGAGGTTGTATCAGACCCCTAGACATGTAAGTAACATGTAGAATAACTGCCCGAAGGCGTGACCACGACAACCAGGATAAAAGTCAATTATGTTTATTATGACAAACTCCGTAACACAGCAGCAGTAAAAGGAAACATAAAAGTCAACAGAGGATAAATACAATTCCTGGGTACTACAGGGTGGCAAGGGCCACAGGCACTGGTAGTGTGAGACAGTTCTTATAATCTTCTAGTTGGAAAGTCCTTACCAGGCCTGACTGTAGCAATGGAGAGAACCCAGGATCGTACCAGCTGATGTTCCAGGAAAGGCTGGGCTGCTGAAGGTAAAACGGCTGCTGTGGATACTGGCTGGAACCAGACTGTTGTTGGTACGGAGTGGATACTGGCTGGAACCAGTTAAATGATAAACGAACTTGAGAGCGATGAAATAATAATGAAGTTTGGAGTTTGAGAGCGGTGAAATAATAATACCGGTGAAGAGTGGTAAACTGCAGAAAAGGACACCGGCCCTTTAAGAGAAGCTATACACTGCTGGAAGCTGGGCTGGAAGCAGGTGATTGTTTGAGAGCGGTGAAATAATAATACCGGTGGAGAGTGGTAAACTGCAGAAAGGACACCGGCCCTTTAAGAGAAGCTGTACACTGCTGGAAGCTGGGCTGGAAGCAGGTGATTGTTGTAGCTGGAAACAGGTGAGTCCAGAATGGATCGGAGAGTCAGGCTACACCGCAGATGGAATGCTGGTGCGGGTCTCTATAGCAGAAGTCTGGAGACAGGAGCTGGAACCTGGAAGACAACCACAGGAGAGAGACAAACTGGAACTAGGTTAGACAACCAAAGCACTGACGACTTCCTTGCTCAGGCACAGCTTACTTATACCTGCAGCAAGGAAGGGGTTGGCTAGGTAATTATGCAAATCAACAATACAGACAGCAGATTGGTGGAAATGATCAGATGACAAAATCCAAGATGGCTGCGCCCATGCAGACACTTGGAGGGAAGTTTGGTTTGTAATCCATGTGAGAATTGAAACAGTAATGGCGACGCCGGCTACAGGAGACAGGAGACGCCAGACTGACAAGCGCACATTTAACCACGCGGGCACAGCGGATGCCGCGGCTGATGAAATCACCACTCTGACATTCTGCATGTGGAAACTCAGGAACAGCGGGATCCGGTCCTGGAACGCTGAGCCAGCCTTAGGAGGCATCTGAAGGGTAAGTAATGGCGTCCAGATACCCGGATCGTGACAGCACCCCCCCCTTTAGGAGTGGCCCCAGGACACTTCTTAGGCTTTAAAGGAAACTTTGCGTGGAAATTTCGGACCAAGGCAGGAGCATGGACGTCTGAGGCATTGGTCCAAGAGCGTTCTTCAGGACCATAGCCCTTCCAGTCAATGAGGTATTGTAACTGACCGTAACGGAAACGCGAGTCCAAAATCTTGGCCACCTCGTACTCGACTCCCCGTTGAGTCTGAACTTTGGGAGCTGGAGGAAGTGCGTAATGAAACCGATTCAGGATCAGCGGTTTCAACAAAGAAACATGAAATGTCCTGGGTATTTTCAAGAAGGATGGTAACTGTAACCTGTAGGCAACAGGATTGATGACTTGTTCAATCTTGAAGGGTCCGATGTAGCGAGGTGCAAATTTCATGCTGGGAACTCTCAACCTCAAATTCTTCGTGGACAGCCACACACGATCACCCACCTTGAGAGCAGGAACCGCTCTACGCTTCCTATCGGCAAACTTCTTATACCTGAATGAGGCTTTAAGCAGGGCTGCGCGGACGTTCCTCCAGTTATTTGAAAACTGACGCAAGGTGACATCCACTGCTGGAACAGAAGTTGCGGGAAGCGGTTGGAATTCTGGGACTTTAGGGTGGAATCCATAATTAATGAAGAATGGTGTAGAAGAAGATGAGGAATGGTATTGATTGTTGTGGCTGAACTCGGCCCAAGGAAGAAGTTGAACCCAGTCATCTTGAGAGGAAGACACATATATACGGAGGAAGGCCTCCAAGTCCTGATTCACCCTCTCGGTTTGACCATTGGTCTGAGGATGGTAAGCCGTGGAAAACTTTAACTTGACTTGGAGGGCTTGACACAAACTTCGCCAAAATTTGGCTACAAATTGTACTCCACGATCCGAGATAATCTCTTCAGGAAGACCGTGAAGTCGGAAGATCTCTTGTATAAACACTTGAGCCAACTTGGAAGCTGACGGAAGACCGGTGAGAGGGATGAAATGTGCCATCTTGGCGAACCGGTCAACTACCACCCAGATGGTATTAAACTTGTTGCAGATAGGTAGATCGGAAACAAAGTCCATCGACAAATGGGTCCAAGGTCGACGGGGAACAGATAATGGAACCAGTTGCCCCGCAGGCAACTGGCGGGAGACTTTGTGTTGGGCACACTTTGGGCAGGAGGCAATAAATTCCATAACGTCCTTCTTCAGAGTTGGCCACCAGTAGGACCTAGAAATAAATTCAAGGGTTTTCTGAATGCCTGTATGTCCAGCAAAACGGGAAGCATGGGCCCAATGCATGAGCTTCTTCCTTAGAACTGGCTTAACAAAACTTTTCCCTGGTGGAGGCGTAGAGTCCATCCCTACCGTGGAGAATGCCAACGGATTAATAATAGGATGCTTGTCTGCAGACTCGGACTCATTTTCTTGCTCCCATGAGCGGGAAAGGGCATCGGCCTTACGATTCTGAGAACCCGGACAGAACTGGAGTTTAAAGTCAAACCTAGAGAAGAAAAGTGCCCATCTGGCCTGACGAGGATTCAGACATTGTGCGCCTTTGAGATATAAAAGATTTTTGTGGTCGGTAAGTATGGTGATTGAGTGGGAAGCTCCCTCCAACAGGTATCTCCACTCCTCCAGAGCGAGCTTGATGGCTAGCAACTCCTGATCGCCAATGGCATAGTTGCGCTCAGCTGGGGAGAACTTCCGGGAGAAGAAACTGCAAGGATGTAGATGTCCATCTTTGGCCCTCTGGGATAACACTGCTCCTACTCCAACGGGCTGTTTCAGAACTGGTGCAGAGATGAACCGTTGCTTCAGAAGGTGAAAGGCTTGTGTAGCTTCCTCGGACCACTTGGACGGATTAGCACCTTTCTTGGTTAATGCAGTGATAGGCGCCACAATGGTGGAAAAGTCTCGTATAAATTTTCTATAATAATTGGCGAACCCTAAGAACCTCTGGACTCCTTTGAGGCTTAAGGGTATAGGCCAATTCTGGATTGCTTGGAGTTTCTCAGGATCCATCTCTAGTCCGGAACCGGACACAATGTAACCTAGAAACGGAATGGTTTTAACTTCAAACACACACTTCTCCAATTTACAATAGAGGTGATTGACACGGAGACGGGAAAGAACCTCTTTTACCCAGAAACGATGATCTTCGAGATTATTAGCAAAGATGAGGATGTCGTCTAGATAAACCACGACATGGCGGTACAAGATGTCCCTGAAAATCTCATTCACGAAGTGCTGGAAGACTGCTGGAGCGTTGCTCAATCCGAAGGGCATGACGAGGTACTCATAATGTCCGTCACGGGTGTTAAAGGCGGTCTTCCACTCGTCACCCTCACGGATTCGGATGAGATTGTAGGCACCCCTCAAGTCCAGCTTTGTGAAAATAGTTGCACCACTAACTCTATCAAAGAGCTCGGTAATCAGGGGTAAAGGGTATCGGTTCTTGACGGTAATGTCATTCAGACCTCTGTAGTCGATGCACGGACGCAGACCACCGTCTTTCTTCTTCACGAAGAAGAAGCCTGCGCCGGCTGGAGAAGAAGATGGTCGGATGAAACCCTTCGCCAGGTTCTCTTTGATGTACTCTTCCATGGAGTGTGTCTCAGGCAGAGACAACGGATAAGTTCGGCCTCGCGGTGGAACCTTCCCTGGAATGAGGTCGATTGGGCAGTCCCATTCTCTATGAGGAGGAAGGATATCAGCAGAGGCTTTACTGAACACGTCCGTGAAGTCTTGATATGGAGGAGGCGGAACATCAGATGACCTGGGGAAGGAAGAACAAACAGGAAGAACTTTGGCTAAACAAGTCTCAGCACAGGAGGGACCCCATGCCAGTATTTGCGTAGTCGTCCAGTCAATTGATGGGTTGTGGAGACGGAGCCATGGAAGGCCTAAAACCACTGGATGTGTGGCTCTTGGAATTACTAAAAAAGAAATATACTCAGAATGAAGAACTCCCACTCTCAGACGAACTGGAAGAGTCCTTAAGGAAATGACTGCGTCAAAAATCTTGCTGCCATCCACGGCAGTCAAAGAGATGGACGAGGACAGTCTCTCGGTGGGTAGGGACCACCGTTTAACATAAGCTTCGGTTATGAAATTCCCAGCTGCTCCGGAATCAAGGAGGGCAATGACGTTCCTGTAACGTTGAGCAATTTGGAGCGACACTGGGAGGTTACAGTCATGAGGAGATGGAGAGGAGATCATTACTCCTAGCCGGCCCTCTCCTTGGCGAGCTAGGATCTGGAGTTTCCCGGACGTTTGGGACAGGCATTGATAGTGTGCGACGGAGCTGCACAGTAGAGACAGAGAGACTCAGAGAGACGTCTTCGGCGCTCAGCGGGAGATAGACGGGAACGACTAATTTGCATAGGCTCATCCTTGGATGGAGATGGTTGACGAGGAGGAGGAGCAGAAGATTTAGGAGTAGATGATCTTCCTCGCTCGGTTGCTCTCTCTCTGAAACGTAGATCAACCTTCGTGCAAAGAGAAATTAGCTCATCCAACTTAGAGGGCAAGTCTCTGGTAGCTAACTCATCCTTGATGCGTTCTGATAAGCCATGCCAGAATGCAGCATACAGGGCCTCGTCGTTCCATGCCAGTTCGGATGCCAGGATTTTAAACTGTATAAGATACTGTCCCACAGTACGTGTTCCCTGGCGTAAACGGAGAATCTCAGATGAAGCAGATGTTATCCGGCCTGGCTCGTCGAAGATGCGCCTGAATGTAGCTACAAAGTCAGTATAGGAGGATAGCAGGGGATCAGACTTCTCCCATAAAGGTGATGCCCAGTCAAGGGCTGAGCCACTGAGAAGGGAGATGATATAGGCAATTTTGGTACGGTCACTGAAGAAATTGCCAGGTAGAAGCTCAAAGTGGATTTCACATTGATTGAGAAATCCCCTGCAGAACCTTGGAGATCCATCAAATTTTGCTGGCGTTGGACGATGAAGATGTGGACTGGAAATGGGTAAGGAGGGTGGGGTTACAGCTGGTGTCACTGTAGTGGACGCACCGGACGTGCCAGGTCCACGGAGGGTCGTTTGAATCCCATCCAGCCGTGTAGAGAGATCCTGGAGACAGCGGATGATGTGGCCCTGTGCAGCCTCCTGATGTTCAAGTCGGGCTGCCAGTTCTTGCATCGGCCTGGCCGCTTGATCCTGGTCTCCGGCTGGATTCATTAGGTCAGTGCTTACTGTCACAACTGAGGGCCTGAGCTGACGGGAGGCAGCCTCAGTTGTAGGGGCTGAGATGTAACGGAACCTGGGAGGTTGTATCAGACCCCTAGACATGTAAGTAACATGTAGAATAACTGCCCGAAGGCGTGACCACGACAACCAGGATAAAAGTCAATGATGTTTATTATGACAAACTCCGTAACACAGCAGCAGTAAAAGGAAACATAAAAGTCAACAGAGGATAAATACAATTCCTGGGTACTACAGGGTGGCAAGGGCCACAGGCACTGGTAGTGTGAGACAGTTCTTATAATCTTCTAGTTGGAAAGTCCTTACCAGGCCTGACTGTAGCAATGGAGAGAACCCAGGATCGTACCAGCTGATGTTCCAGGAAAGGCTGGGCTGCTGAAGGTAAAACGGCTGCTGTGGATACTGGCTGGAACCAGACTGTTGTTGGTACGGAGTGGATACTGGCTGGAACCAGTTAAATAATAAACGAACTTGAGAGCGATGAAATAATAATGAAGTTTGGAGTTTGAGAGCGGTGAAATAATAATACCGGTGGAGAGTGGTATACTGCAGAAAAGGACACCGGCCCTTTAAGAGAAGCTATACACTGCTGGAAGCTGGGCTGGAAGCAGGTGATTGTTTGAGAGCGGTGAAATAATAATACCGGTGGAGAGTGGTAAACTGCAGAAAGGACACCGGCCCTTTAAGAGAAGCTGTACACTGCTGGAAGCTGGGCTGGAAGCAGGTGATTGTTGTAGCTGGAAACAGGTGAGTCCAGAATGGATCGGAGAGTCAGGCTACACCGCAGATGGAATGCTGGTGCGGGTCTCTATAGCAGAAGTCTGGAGACAGGAGCTGGAACCTGGAAGACAACCACAGGAGAGAGACAAACTGGAACTAGGTTAGACAACCAAAGCACTGACGACTTCCTTGCTCAGGCACAGCTTACTTATACCTGCAGCAAGGAAGGGGTTGGCTAGGCAATTATGCAAATCAACAATACAGACAGCAGATTGGTGGAAATGATCAGATGACAAAATCCAAGATGGCTGCGCCCATGCAGACACTTGGAGGGAAGTTTGGTTTGTAATCCATGTGAGAATTGAAACAGTAATGGCGACGCCGGCCACAGGAGACAGGAGACGCCAGACTGACAAGCGCACATTTAACCACGCGGGCACAGCGGAGGCCGCGGCTGATGAAATCACCACTCTGACATTCTGCATGTGGAAACTCAGGAACAGCGGGATCCGGTCCTGGAACGCTGAGCCAGCCTTAGGAGGCATCTGAAGGGTAAGTAATGGCGTCCAGATACCCGGATCGTGACAATCTGTGATGTTCTCTGTATTATATGATCACTCACTGTGATGTCCTCTGTATTATATTTTATCATGTTCTCTGTATTATATGGTAGTCTATGTATTACCATATAATACATGTATTATAAGCCACTGAATAATATGCCAGTCATTGCTAGGCTTTGTGTATTGTATGGTGGTCACTGCAATGCACTGTATTTTATGGATATCACTGGTATGCCCTGTGTATTGTGTGGTGGTCATCGTGCTGCTTTGAGTATTGTAAAGCGGTCATTGGGATGCTGTATGTATTATATGGTGGTCACTGGATGCTATCTTTATTGTAAGTCAGTCAGGCACTGAGATTCTTTCTGTATTGTATAACAGGTCACTGTAATGCTTTCTGTATTGTATAACAGGTCACTGTAATGCTTTCTGTAGTTTATCGTAATCCCAGGTTCCTGTTTTAAGGGGGGAATTTGCACTGATTCCTGCAATCAGATTGCAGCAAGGGCTACTGAAGGTTATGATGAATATGAATGTTAGCATTAGGATGGCTGGATGAGCGCAAATAATGTATTAGCCAGAACCCCCTTAATCAGGCCCTCGGGAGCTAACATGGACAAAAAATTGTACTTCAGCGGAGAACAGGGGCTTGCATACAGAACGTACCCTGAATCTTAAGAGACAAGCACTTAAATAAATACTGTAGCTAAGCAGATAAGACCACTTGTGGAGGGAAGCTTTTATATATATATATATATATATATATATATATACAGAAATTGTAGCTTGGTCATTCGAGTACAGTATTAGGTGTATTGCATTGCTTCGGTTACATTACATTCACATACCTCCCATCTTTCTGACACTAGGAGGAGGGACACTGGCATGCGCACAGCATCTATTCACCACAGCGGGTGAGAGGGTCTCCCAACTGTCCATCGGGACATCGGGACAGTCCCAGAAAAACGGGACTGTCCCGCAAACTCGGGACAGTTGGAAGGTATGCATTCAGCAAGGATTGGGGACAACCATGCAACATACAGTATAGATGTTTTAAAACACGAAAGGAGATAAAACTATTTTTACACTAATAATCTTATTAATTCTTTTCCAGAAAGTGTTACTATGGTGGAGATTTATCAAAACTTGGAGAGAGATAAAGTACTAACCAACCAGCTCCTAATTGTCATTTTATAGGCTGTTAAAAAAAAATGGACTGTGTTAAACTGCTGTGTTAAAAAAATTACAGATATGAGCTGGTTGGTTGGTAGTTTATCTCTCTCCACTTATCTCTCTCCACGCTTTTGATACATTTTCCCTATATTGTTTACAGAGAAAAATTCTTCTTTCAATGAAAACAACCAGCCAGCAAGCACCACATTATATAAATACACCTTTTACCGCTAGATTACCTCTACAGGGCCACTATCATCAAAGCTGTATGATTTAGTCTATAGCTAAAAACCATGTTGTGTTTTTTTACTTGTGTTGGTGGAGATGAATTAATTGTTTTTTTGTTTGTTCTTACTGTTGTTTCTCACCCTGAGCCAGATGTACTAAGCGGAAAATGCGGTAAACCCCCTGTTTACCGCATTTTCCTGATGTACTAAGCCCCCGTCCGGCAGGTCAGCGCCGCGGCGGGGTTCACCAGCTTTAGCTGGCAATAGTCCATAGAAGCCTATGGGCTTCTCTCCGCGGCGCTGTGTGAGGGATCCGATCGGATCCCTCCCAGCATGCCCTGTGGCCGCCCCCCCGTCCCCCCGCGCAGACTGACTCCTGGGTGCCGAATCCCGGAAGTCAGGCTGCCGCTGTGCATCGCGGAGGACAGCTCTTATCGGAAGAGCTGTCCTCCGCAATGCTGATCGCATATGTTAGTACATATATGCGATCAGCATCGTGGCACAGGGCGGCGATGGGCGGAGATGTACATTAGTACCTCCCGCCCCCTGTGTTTTACTACACGTGAAGCAAGAGGTAGTATTACAGTAGTATTATCGCTATGTAGGGTCTGGCTACACGCGTGAATTTAGTAAGAGATCTCATAGTGAGATGTATGAAATGTTATTGCTGTAAAGTAAATGAAAAATTGTGCAGTACAAAAAAAGCACAACATATTAAAAAGATATATATGTATATTTGTCCTAATATATTTCTTTTGTTCTTTTTTTTTCCCTTTAGTAAGACTTGTGGAGCCGACAGAATCCTTAACGACTAATAAGAAACATGTAAAGGACTTCCTGGCAGAAATGGGATTGAACAGCATAGAATAACTTTGTTATCTTCGGAGGAAAACTTGACCAGCAAATGTATCTTCAGCTTCAATGACTCCGGATTCATCCTACAATATGCACAAGGAATCTTCTTCCAACACTCCCGCAGAGTAGACTTGTTCAACTATTCTTCAAAGGTCTTCCCCTGGCAAATACTTGGGATCAGCACTCAATGTTTAGAGCACTTTTTGTTGTACCCATGCGGAGAAAAGTAAAAGAAGGAGGTGTCTCCTTCATATAATTTACTATATTTCATAATACTAGAGCGTACCAAGGAGACTCCACCCTGAGGCATCGCTCACCATGACAGCTCGCAGAGGAATAGTCATGCCAGCTCTCTGTTTATGGATGTTTGTTCTGTTTGCGCTTCTCTACACAGGCAAAGTACAAGCAGACTGCTGGCTGATTGAAGGCGACAAGGGTTTTGTGTGGCTTGCTATCTGCAGTCAGAACCAGCCACCTTATGAGTCTATACCACAGCACATCAATAGCACCATAGTGGACCTGCGGCTCAATGAGAATAAGATAAAGAGCGTCCACTACTCATCACTCAGCCGTTTTGGCAACCTGACGTACCTCAACCTCACCAAGAATGAGGTATCTTACATCGAAGATGGAGCTTTTGCTGGTCAGTTTAATTTGCAGGTGCTCCAGCTTGGTTACAACAGATTAAGAAACCTCACGGAGGGAATTCTTAGGGGACTGGGAAAGTTGGAGTATCTCTACCTCCAAGCAAACCTCATTGAAACTGTGACTCCTAATGCCTTTTGGGAGTGCCCAAACATTATGAACATTGACTTGTCTATGAACCGAATCCAGAGGCTGGACAGTAACACATTTGTGGGTCTCAGTAAGCTGACTGTGTGTGAATTGTACAGTAACCCTTTTTATTGCTCATGCGAGCTTCTGGGCTTCCTAAAGTGGTTGGATATATTTACCAATATGACACGTACCTTTGACCGCATGCAATGCGACTCTCCACCGGACTATACTGGGTACTTTTTGCTAGGTCAGGGCCGATCCAGCTATCGCAATGCTCTCGGCATGCTGTCCTCTCTCTGCACAGATGGGCCTTATACTATGATGCCACATTTGATGTCGCCAAGGTACCAAGCTACCACGGGACCACCTGAAAGCCCTTGCTCAGAAGAAGACTGTTTTTCTGGAGATGGGACTACACCTCTCATTAATGTCTACACACCTCCTGCCAACTCCAAAGTCAGCCTGAGTGTGAACTTAAATACAGAAACACACTCAGATGCAGTTCTGGTCGCAGAAATACCATACCCTTACAGTAAGATGTACATCTTGGTTCAATACAATAATAGCTTCTTTACTGACATTCGGAACCTAAAGGCAGAGAAAGAGTCCATAAAGTTGGATGGGTTGAAACCCAATACAAATTACACTTACTGTGTTGCCTCTATTCGCAATTCTCTCAGGTTCAATCACACCTGCATAGCCTTTTACACTCGCAGCCATACCAAACAAGAACATGTGCCTACCCCATCCACCGCCACTCACTATATAATGACTATTCTTGGCTGCCTGTTTGGTATGGTCATCATCCTAGGTATTGTGTATTACTGCCTGCGCAAAAAGCGCCAAAAAGAGGAAAAGCACAAAAAAGCAGGTGGTGGCATGAAGAAAACAATCATTGAACTGAAATATGGTCCCGAAATGGAGACTCCTAGTATTAGTCAGCTATCCCAAGGACAGATGATGGGTCCAGAGTCAATTTCACGTATTCCCTACTTACCATCAGTGGGGGAAGTGGAACAGTATAAACTAATAGAAACTAGTGAGACTCCAAAAGCAACTAAGGGAAACTACATGGAGGTGCGAACCGGCGAGCAGCCTGAGAGAAGGGATTGCGAGCTATCCATGCCACCAGACAGTCAGAGTTCTGTGGCTGAGATATCCACTATTGCTAAGGAGGTGGACAAAGTCAACCAGATCATTAACAATTGTATAGATGCCTTGAAGTCAGAGACCACTTCATTCCAGGGGGTGAAGTCAGGAGCTGTGTCTACAGCAGAGCCCCAGCTGGTACTGATATCAGAGCAGATTCCCAGCAAGCATGGCTTCCTTTCCCCGGTATATAAGGAGAGTTACACTCACCCCTTGCAGAGGCACCACAGCATGGAAGTACCACCAAAACGCTCTAGCACATCTTCTAGTGGGTCAGTTCGCAGCCCGCGATCTTATCGTTCTGAGGGGTCGGCACACAAGTCAGAAACAAAATACATTGAGAAGACCTCCCCAACTGCTGACACCATCCTCACTGTGACCCCGGCTGCTGCCATCTTGAGGGCAGAAGCTGAAAAGATTCGCCAGTATACAGAGCACCGGCATTCCTATCCAGGCTCACATCAGGGTGAGCAGCAGCAACAGCAGCAGCAGTCCCTGCCTCAGCACGATAATATGGGAGGGCGCAAAACCTCCATACTGGAACCTTTAACCCGACCCCGCCCTAGGGAACTGGCTTACTCCCAACTCTCACCTCACTACCATAACCTGAGCTACACCTCTAGTCCAGAGTACACGTGCAAACCCTCCCACAGCATCTGGGAGCGCTTCAAACTGCACCGCAAGCGCCACAAAGAGGAAGAGTATATGGCAGCCGGCCACGCCCTCCGTAAAAAGGTCCAGTTCGCCAAAGATGAGGATCTCCATGACATCCTAGACTACTGGAAGGGCGTCTCTGCCCAGCACAAGTCCTGAGTCCTCACCTCTTCCCTTTGCCTCCAGCTACTCGTGACTTAACTTTTTCTTTCTTAACCCTTGACCCTGTCCCAGTCAGAGCACCCAGCAGAGCATTGTGACTGCACAAACTCTGAAGGTCTCTTTAGCGGAAAAAGGGGTTAACAGGACCAAACTCAAACTAGCAGCAGCTAATTTTTATTCAAAACTGTCTTAAGAATGAATAAGAGAATTATTAAATAAAACAAATATTATATATCATATAGAAAACTAAAATTGCTTAAAAAATCTAAATGAATAGACAACTCACAGACATGAGCATATGCACCAAATCCGAAAAACAAAATTACGCTAAAACTGTGAAGAAGAACTAATATTTTTTAACAAAAGAAGAGAAAAAAATACAAAAAATGTGAGCTTAAGAGTGAGATACTGGGAGTGGGCTGAACTCGGTGTACGCATTACTGCATGTTACTTCATATTCTGACTTGCGTGGTTTGACTCGTGTGGAATTTTGTTATTTCCCTTCATCACTGCAGGACAACAAAATAAATTAAAACAGCAACAAGACTGGAATAGACGGTAGAATTCCTTTCGTTAATGTTAATTTGTATTTTAACTGAGTCTTCCAGTGCAGACTTTGCCTACAAGGAGGCTCCCATATAACACCTACAGCTGCATTCAAAACTGTGATCACTATTACACTGTACAGATACAAATTTCTATATTTGCAATGTTTGCTGTAAAGAGAGAGACAAATGAAATATATATATATATATATATATATATATATATATATATATATATACACACATATATAAAATAGCTTAACCCCTTTGCAGCCTGCTAGATGTGCATTGCGAAACGTCTTCGCGGTCACTGCTGAAGGGTTAAATAAATTACCCTGTTTGTATCAGGTTTTAATCCTGGGTTTTAGAAACAAAAATGTTGTTTTCTATTATTTCACTTTATTTTGTTTAAAAAAAATGAATTATATGTTTGTTGTTTTCTGAGTTGGTTTCTTTATCTCTTCGCTGAACGGTTGTTTTCTGAAAGGCAAACTGCAATGAGAAAAAGAAAGATGACACTCTTACAAAAAAAACTGCTTCCTTGTCTGTGTGGTTTTTTTTTATTGTAAGGCTCATAAAGCTAAAGGATGAAGCAGTTGTAGGACTACTGGAAGTGCACTGGGTGGGTGCGGCCACTAGACAGCACCAGAGTGGGTCACAGGGGCTATCTTGTCTAATGCATTAATTCATGTTTGTAAGTAAAGCAAAAAAAAAGCTAGTGCAGGGTTTATACTGGCTTTTGCATGTAGCCCACAAATGTTACACAGGTTTATTTTTACACTGTAGGTTAGATTTCAGTTTGAGCACACCCCACTTAAATCTAAATCTTACTGCACATGTTACATCTGCCCCACCTGCAGTGTAACATGAGGCCTAATTCAGACCTGATCGCAGCAGCAAAATTGGGGGGGGGGGGGGGGAGGCCATATAACGTGCAGAAAAATTTAGATTTGACTGGGCTATATTGTTTCTGTGCAGGGTAAATACTGGCTGCTTTATTTTTACACTGCAATTTAGATTTCAGTTTACACACATAGCACCCGAATCTAACTCTATCTGCCCTTCCTGCACTGCACATGGGGGGTAATTCCAAGTTGATCGCAGCAGGACATTTTTTAGCAGTTGGGCAAAACCATGTGCACTGCAGGGGGGGCAGATATAACATTTGCAGAGAGAGTTAGATTTGGGTGGGTTATTTTGTTTCTGTGCAGGGTAAATACTGGCTGCTTTATTTTTACACTGCAATTTAGTTTGCAGATTGAACTCACCACACCCAAATCTAACTCTCTCTGCAAATGTTATATCTGCCTCCCCTGCAGTGCACATGGTTTTGCCCAACTCCTAAAAATATTCCTGCTGCGATCAACTTGGAATTACCCCCATGATTTTGCACATTAAAGAACAATTTTGCTGCTGCGATCAGGTCTGAATTAGGCCCATGGTTTTGCCTAGTTGCTTGATTTTTTGCTTTACTTACAAACATGAGTCAGGCCCTATGCACTGATATAAGAGTTGCTTTGCAATCCGTGAAATCTATAAGCTGGGTTGGAGTTCCTGTTAGTGGTTTTGGAAATTGACATGGTTATAACCACCCAGATACTCTATATTGTGTGAATATAAACGTATGTCATGTCCTACCCTTTTTGCTGGGTGCACTGTTATTCCAATTCACAGGTGTGGATATGATTCAACAGATTCAAGTACTAGAGTTCAGACAGCTCCTTGCTTTCCAAAGATTGAACCAAATGTTTCTGCCTCACCCTCATTGAAGCCTACATAGCGCCTCTGGGTCTCTTTTACAAAATGTACTGGATATGCGCTTTAGCTTTAAAGTCCATTCATTTAGCATCAGTATGGTCCACCCAATAAACAGCAATATAGTGTAAATGTCACATAAAAGTCCAACTCCCTACCATACTTATACCCCTTTTCCACTAGCTTTTTAAACACGGGTAAATGCGCAAGGGGCGCGCATTTACCCGTGTTTTTCCCTAGTGGAAACGGGTCCCTCTGCAAATTCCTGGATCAAGTGATCCGGGAATCCTACCCGGGTAGCTTGCCGGGTTGAACACGTGTTCAACCCGGCTAGCTGTCTAGTGTGAACGGGAGCCGTGTCGAGGCGACATGGCTCCTGTTCACAGTGTATGGGGGGGCGGCGCTGGGAGATCATGTGATCTCCCAGCACCGCCCCTGCCACGTCACTAGCAGCGTCACCAACCCGGCAATATGCCGGGTTGGTGAGCGCTGTGTGAAAGGGGGCTGTAGCACGGGTCGCAGCCGTGTCAGGCGACACGACTGCGACCTGTGCTACACAGTGGAAAAAGGGTATTACACTCCACAACCACTTTTTGGTGACACCTATGGTATTGTCATTTTCTGGCTTGATGGCTTTAATGACTCATGACAGTGGATTCAGAACCATTTTAAAACAAATGTTACTTTTCCATCTGTGAAGTTCTAAATGACATTGCTACAGTATGATTGCACCTAAATATGTAATTCTCTGTTGAAGTACTGTACAACATGGACGCACAAAATACATACGTGTCCTCATTTATCTAGCCATCCGGACAGACATTTACATGGCTGTTGTATGAAATACTAGTTTAAAGAAAACGATCTGGTGGTAAACTGTTACAACTCGCAATACATTGTACGTTAGTATGACACAGAGTTCTATAGAATACTATATTGTGACTCCTTATCACACTTAGAATTTCTTATCACGAGATTATTTTCTTTTTCATTAGCATGTTACTCAAAACCACTCTATCAGAAGGATAATAATGCAGACGCATCTGTAAATCCCAATAAAAATACAGGATGAAACCCGACCTAAACTGCCAGGTATAAGCTGGTACAAACTCTAAGGTGTAAATTTACTAAAGTGCGAGTTTTTAAGAAGTGGAGATGTTGCCCATAGCAACCAATCAGATTCTATTATTTTCAAAATGGACAGATGAGTGATAAGTAGAATCTGGTTGGTTGCTATGGGCAACATTTCCATTTCTAAAAAAAACATGCTTTAGGTTGACATGGTCACTAGGTCAACATGTACTAGGTCGACATGGAATAAGGTCGACATGAGTTTTTCAACTTTTTTAATTTTTTTAAAACTTTTACATACTTTACGATCCACGTGGACTACGATTGGGAATAGAAACTTTTCCCGAAGCATGGCAAGGGGACACGGTGCACTAATTGGGGTTCCCCGTGATTTTACGAAGAAAACGACACCAAAAAAAGTAAAAAGTGTCAACCTTTTTCCATGTCGACCTAGTACATGTCAACCTAATGACCATGTCAACCAAGTGACCATGTTGACCTAATGCACGTCGACCAATAGTGGTCAACCTAAGTGGTGGACCTAAGTCTTGTCGACATAATGACCCATACACCTTTAGTAAATTTACCCCTAAGCCCCTAAGTAAATTTACTCCTTTACTCCTAAGCCCTTCTGTGGAGAGAAAATGCCCATACTACAGTCTCCACAGCAATGAACCCACTAACAATGTGCCGTCTACACCCTTTTATCTTGTTTCAGTAATCTGTAAAAATAATATATCATATTTGATTGGTTGTTGTGTACTAAGTTAGGCACACCATATGGCCCATTACATATTTGGGCAGTAACATCCTATTACACCGACCAGAGCCATAACTAGACTTTTTGGTGCCCTGTGCCAGAGAGAGAATTGGCGCCCCCCCATTTTTCCAATAGGGACATAAGGTGCATGCCTCGTGGGGAAGGGGCATGACAATATTGATCCCAGAGAAAGCCCATGCTATGATACCTCTTCCTACATTTTATATGATATATTTTATATATATTTATATAAATAATACACACACATTTATAGACCATTGCAAGAAAATGGATTTGGACACAAATCCTCTTTATACCACATTCATGCACTTAACTTGAGAGCTCGTTGTTATTCAGTTACAATACCCTTTATTAAATAACACATTTCAATAAACTGCCATACCCGGGATTCACACCTATAACCTGTTGAATTATAATCAAACACCCTACTCATTGAGCTATTTGATCCTGCATGAAAACTATGAACACTATATGAATCTACTGGTACTTTGTAAAAATAATAATCAGCATTGCAATTGAGTAGATCTATGTAGTGTGCAACCACACATCCAATCTCTTGCAGCCACACACTACATAGATCTGCTCAGCCGCAATGCTGATAATGTTTTCACAAAGTACAAGGAAAGCTTCAAACAGAATTCTCTAGTTTAGAATTCTTTACATTTCTATGTAAGGGCAGATAGCGCAATGAATAGATTGTCTGACTGCAATGCAACAGGCAATGGTTTGAATTCTGGGTATGTCAGCATCTTGAAATGTAATAAAGGACAGTGTGACTGAATAACTAAAAAAATCTCAAGTTGAGTTCATGAATGTTGTCTAAGTGTTAGCAACAGAAGGGTTCAGGGAAGGTGACAGGGGCGGTCAGGAGATGCTGGGCTTCAAAAAGGGGAGAAGCTGCAAGTGAAAGTAATTAAAACATATAATTGACAAGTGCCGCCAACAGCACACCCTACCCTGCATCGCTATGTGAGGTGCCCCCTTCGCACATACTGTACCTAGTTACGGCCCTGCCACCCACATCCTGCCTTCAGCCTGTGCAAACTTCTGCCACTCTGCAAACACTGTTACTGTTGCCCTGCAATACACTTGGGCACATATTCACTTATCAAGGAACACAACTAGACTTAACTAAATGACCTCCAGAGAACTGTAGGCCTAGGATGCAGGCAGACTTGGACTTGCCCACAGGGGTACAGGGGAATCCACCGGTGGGCCCTACTGCCTGGGGGCCCACCTTCTGCTCTAAGGATCAGGTTCCAGACTGTGCACTTGAATTATACATCATACATATGTTACCTTATACTGGACTATGGTGTATTTTCTACAGTGCATTGCTGTTACTAATCTGTTATTAATCTGGTACATTATCATGCATGCAGCAGCTGAATTTACTGTACATATTTATGAAGGGGCCCAGACATTGCACTCTCTAATGGTTAGTCAAACCAATGAGGTGGCAGGCCACACCCTCTGCAGACTGGCCACACCCTTAACACAGGCCCCTACCACTGCATTCCCCCGGTGGGCCCTACATCCCCCAGTCCGACACTGGATGCAGGCATAAGGGGACAGGTGCTGTAGCTCTATGAAGTGACAGAACTTCAGGTGGTATTTGTTTTAAATCAGTTTGAAATGCACAAAAATATACAGAAAATAACAAGTGGGAGTAGTCTTGCAGTGGAATACACACCTTCCATAGGCAAGGAACAAAATATTGTTCTTGACTGGAATTTCTCTATCACCTGCAAACACAGGGGGCAGCCATTTTGTGGGCTTAAGTAAGCCACCAATCACCAAATGTACCTTACCCATGCAATGCAGCCTATCCACATACTTAGAACCAGAGGCTTTACTTACAGTACAACACAGCATAGCCAATATACAGACAATGGACCCTTGTTAACTAATGCTACTATCCACTATCTAATGGCTGCCTTCACTCTGTGTAGATGGCTGATATGGTGTCTAGGTCGACCACACTTAGGTCGACAGTCACTAGGTTGACCACTATTGGTCAACATGCATTAGGTCGACAGGGTTTCTAGGTTGACAGGGACTCTAGGTCCACATGACAAAAGGTCGACATGCGTTTTTCACTTTTTAATTTTTTTTTAAACTTCTTCATACTTTACGAGCCACGTGGACTACAATTGGGAATGGTAACCTGTGCCAAGCGCAGCGGTCATATAGATTGGTAAATGCTCAATTAGCTTAGTGATATCATTCAGGTGCTCGAAAGGAAGGGGTATTTCTGAGCAAGAAAAAAAGCAATTGTTTCCCCAGCACACTGAATGGATAACAGTAACCAGATATAAATCCCACATGATAATAGAATTCAGAGATCTTCGTTACACATATTTGCGCAAATGTGTGGTTAAGCCCCAAAGCCGCAGCGGTAGCAGAGCGAGGCTCCTAGTCTGCAAGGAGACACGGTGCACTATTTGGGGTTCCCGTCACTGTATGGAGAAAACTACACCAAAAAAGTGAAAAAACTCTTGTCGCCCTTCTGTAATGTCGACCTAGTACGTGTCGACCTAGAAACCATGTCAACCTACTAACTGTCGACCAATAGTGACTGTTGACCTACGTCTGGTCGACCTTACATACCACACCCGGCTGATACACAGGAAAGTATTTCTCTTACGTCCTAGAGGATGCTGGGGTCCATATTAGTACCATGGGGTATAGACGGGTCCACCAGGAGCCATTGGCAGTTTAAGAGTTTGAGAGTGTGATCTGGCTCCTCCCTCTATGCCCCTCCTACCAGATTCAGTTTAGAAAATGTGCCCGGAGGAGCCGGTCACAGCTAGGGGAGCTCTACAGAGCTTTTCTAGTAAAGTTTATTTTTAGAGTTTATTTTTTTACGCTCAACCCAGCAGCATGCCGCCACCCCCTTGCAGAGCTGAAGTGTGGCGAGTGAGTCACCGTCCCCCCTAACAAGCGGGGGGTCAGTGTGAAGATGGCGGCTTCAGGGTAGGAGCACAGTATTAACTGCGCTACCGGACGGCTCGGCGGTACATCGTGCGGCGCTGTGAGGGGCGCCCTGAGCCAGCGCCTGACCCTACACTGACCAATCCAGCCTGTCGGGGTCTGCGGATCTCAGCCAACACACAAGTACCTCGGGCCAGTATAATCTTGAAGAGCGGGAAGACAGACCCATTAAGGGGGCGGAGCTTCTCCTCAGAGCGGACCCAGCAGCATTTCAGTGCCATTTTCCTGCCTGCAGTCGGATGCAAGTGGAAGATCAGTCCCTCCAGTGCAACTCCAGCTATCTGTATGGTACCAGGGGGTTGTAGAAGGGAGGGGAGGCTGTGTAAAGGCTGTGTCACCTATTAAGGGACACAGTAAGCACTGGTTTAGGGTCTCCCTATACCTGTAATAGCGCTGTGTGTCAGTTGGCTCCAATCTCTGTGTCTCTCTGCCATTCTTGGGGGGGAAACTCTGTCTGCCCAGTACCCTGTGTATGTGGGGTGAGTGGTGTGTATTAGCAAACATGTCTAGAGACTCTGTTTCCTATGCTGCAGAGGATTTATCTTCTCAGGAAGATCCCATCCCATGTAATCAGGATTGCACTGTTGTAGCGCAGATCCCAGCTAGAGAACCGGAGTGGTTAGCCTCTCTTAGAGGGACTATTTCTCAGATTTCTGAAAGGGTTGCAAGAACTGAGCATGCAACTCAGGTATTGCAATCCCCTATGGTTGTATGATCTGATACTGCTCCCTCAGAGTCCCCTGCGGTACATTCTCACAAACGTGCACTTGCCAAAATTATGCAGGATCTCACGGACACTGATTCTGACACTGCAGACGGTGACGGGGATGTGTCGAGGGGGACGGCATCACTTGCTAAGGGGGTGCAGTTGATGATTGAGGCCATACGGGATGTGTTGCACATTTCTGACACAACTCCTGAGCAGGTTGAGGAGGCCTTTTTCACGGACAGTAAAAAGCCCCCCTCACCTTCCCAGCATCTAAGGAATTAAATGCTAACTTTGAAAAAGCCTGGGAAAATACGGAGAAAAAATTCCAGATCCCTAAAATTGTCTTGGTTGCTTTTCCCTTCCTAGAGGAAGATAGAAAGAAGTGGGAGTCTCCGCCGATAGTTGACGCCTCTGTCTTCAGGCTGTCAAAACAGGTGGTCTTACCAGTCCCAGGATCTACCGCGTTGAAGGACCCGGCAGATCGCAAGGTGGATGCTACGCTCAAATCCATTTATACGGCTTCAGGGGCTATACTGCGGCCTACTATCACCTGTGCATTGATTTCTAAAGCTATTGCCAGGTGGTCAATCACTCTGCAGGAGGACTTGACTACGATGGATAAAGGTGACGTTGATTTATTTTTACGTAATATTCAGGATTCTGCAGGGTTCCTGGTAGATTCCATGAAGGACCTGGATTCCATGGCTGCGGGGATCTCCTCCATGTCCGTCTCGGCTCGCAGGGGTCTCTGCCTGCGCCAAAGGTCTGCGGACGCGGAATCCAGAAAAAGTGTGAAGGGCCTACCATATACAGGTCAGGCTCTCTTTGGGGAGGCGCTGGATGCGTGGATTGCAACGGCTACCGCGGGTAAGTCTCCTTTTCTCCACTCAGCTGCACCGGCTACGAAGAAGCCTTTTACACCAGCCACGTCACAGTCCTTTCGGCCCACGAGGCCTAGAAAGAACAAGCCTTCTCACACCTTCTTCAGAGGCGGTCGTGCTAAAGGAAAGAAGCCTGCTCCCGCAGGTTCTCAAGACCAGAAGCCTGCTTCTGGTACCCCAAAGTCCTCCGCATGACGGTGGACATCTCAGCCTGGAGGAAGTTCAGGTGGGGGCAAGACTCTGGCATTTCAGGCACGTCTGGATGTCGTCTGGCCTGGACCCTTGGGTACAGGATATTGTGTCCAGGGGGTACAGGCTGGAGTTTCAAACTCTCCCACCTCACCGTTTCTTCAAATCAGGCTTGCCAGCTCTGCCGGCAGACAGAACAATTCTTCTGGAAGCTATCCGAAAATTGGTAGTGCCCGAGGTCATTGTTCCAGTTCGGCCTCATCAGTGGAACACAGGTTACTATTCGAACCTTTTCATGGTACCGAAGCCGGATGGTTCGGTACGGCCAATTCTGAACTTAAAATCTTTGAACCCTTATCTCAGGGAGTTCAAAGTCAAGATGGAGTCTCTGACAGCTGTCATCTCAGGACTGACGGAGGGGGAGTTCCTGGTGTCCCTGGACATCAAGGATGCGTACCTCCACGTTCCCATTTGGTCGCTGCATCAGGCATATCTCAGGTTTGCACTGTTAGATGATCACTATCAGTTTCAGGCGATGCCGTTTGGCCTCTCCACAGCACCGAGGGTCTTCACCAAGGTGATGGCAGAGATGATGGTTCTCCTCCGCAAGCAAGGGGTGAACATAATTCCTTATCTGGACGATCTACTGATCAAGACGTCGTCCAGGGAGAAGTTGTTAAGATCCATTGCTCTCACGACACAACTGCTGAAAGAGCACGTTTGGATCCTGAACCTTCCAAAGTCTCATCTGGAGCCGACAAGGAGGCTGTCTTTCCTGGGGATGATCCTAGACACGGAAGTGCAGAGGGTGTTTCTACCGGTGGAGAAAGCATTGGTGATTCAAACAATGGTCCGGGATGTCTTGAAGCCTGCCCGGTAGGGTGCATCAAACGCCCCGACATTCAGAATGCTTGCTGTCCCTATTCTTAAAATGTACCTTTTTAGCATAGAAACAACTGTGCACATTTTTTTTGATGTACGATTTGACTTAGGTGGTCCACCTCCACACCCAAAAATTGTCTGTATTGTATTGTATTGTATTGTATTGTACTGTATTGTATTATACAAAACAACTAACTTTAGCAAAACAAAGCCAACTTTTGTATGTGTGCCATGAATGCGTGTCTTACATTGATTTAAGAACATAAGAACATAACAAAGAAAGGGAACAGCATGAAGCCTCATGGGCCTATTGTGGCTGTTCCCATCCAAATCACTATCATTAATCAAATCGTTAATCAAATAATTATTTTTCAGATAAAATAAATAGAAATTTATAGAAATAAATAGAAATAGAAATAAAATAAATAGAAAAATAGAAATTAATAGAAATATTTAATCTTCAGGGGCATGGTGGGCCACATAAATATCATCTCAGATTCTTAAAAATTGGTATGCAATATATCCTTAACAATTCAAAAAAATGTAGCATGGGGACAACGAGTTTTATGGTAAGAACGTACCTTTGTTAAAACTCTTTCTACAAGGTACACTGGGCTCCACAAGTCTGGACAATGGGGTGTAGAGTAGGATCTTGATCCGAGGCACCAACAGACTCAAAGCTTTGACTGTTCCCAGAATGCACAGCGCTGCCTCCTATATCACCCCGCCTCCCAGCACAGGAGCTCAGTTTTAGTTAACCAGCCCAATGCAGTAGCAGGAAAAGAGACGACAACGGTTAGTAGCCACATATACCACACTCTCATGACAAGAGAAGTGTCAGCGGCTAATGACATATCAACCCAAAGAAGCTAAGTGTGTAAGGGTGGGCGCCTTGTGGAGCCCAGTGTACCTCGCAGAAAGAGTTTTAACAAAGGTAAGTTCTTACCATAAAACTCGTTTTCTGCTGCTGGGTACACTGGGCTCCACAAGTCTGGACAATGGGGATGTCCTAAAGCAGTTCCTTATGGGAGGGGATGCACTGTAGCGGGCACAAGAACCCGGCGTCCAAAGGAAGCATCCTGGGAAGCGGCAGTATCGAAGGCATAGAACCTTATGAATGTGTTCCCGGAGGACCACGTAGCCGCCTTGCACAATTGATCAAGGGTCGCACCACGGTGGGCTGCCCAAGAAGGTCCAACAGACCGAGTAGAATGGGCCGTAATGTGAGCAGGAGCTGACAGACCAGCCTTCACATAAGCATGTGCAATCGCCATTCTAATCCATCTGGCCAGGGTCTGCTTGTGAGCAGGCCAGCCACGTTTGTGAAATCCAAACAAAACAAAGAGAGAATCAG
The DNA here is from genome assembly GCF_028390025.1 of Pseudophryne corroboree. Lineage (NCBI taxonomy): Eukaryota > Metazoa > Chordata > Amphibia > Anura > Myobatrachidae > Pseudophryne > Pseudophryne corroboree. The sequence goes on from NC_086450.1 coordinate 390,012,457, forward strand.
ATTTTTGAATAGAAGCAGTTCTCTTCACATAGATACGAAGAGCCCATACCACATCCAAAGACCGCTCTTTGGGAGACAAATCAGGAGAGACAAAGGCTGGAACCACAATCTCCTGATTAAGGTGGAACGAAGAAACCACCTTAGGTAAATATCCGGGACGAGTACTAAGAACCGCCCGGTTACGGTGAAAAATCAGATATGGGGAACTACAAGACAAGGCACCCAGATCCGACACTCTTCTAGCAGAGGCAATAGCCAGCAAGAACACCACCTTAAGGGAAAGCCACTTAAGGTCACCTGAACCAAGAGGTTCAAATGTAGGCTCCTGCAACGCCTCCAAAACCACTGACAAGTCCCAAGGAGCCACAGGCGGGACATAGGGAGGTTGGATACGCAACACACCCTGAGTGAAAGTATGAACATCAGGTAAAGTCGCAATTTTTCTCTGAAACCACACCGACAAGGCAGAAATATGAACCTTGAGGGAGGCCAGACGCAGGCCTAAATCTAGGCCCTGCTGCAGAAAAGCCAAAAGTTTGGCTGTACTAAACTTGGAAGCGTCATAATTGTTAGATGCGCACCAAACAAAGTATGAATGCCAGACCCTATGGTAAATCCGAGCAGAAGCCGGTTTCCAGGGCCCGCAACATAGTTTTAATGACCTCTTCAGAAAAACCCTTAGCCCTCAAGACGGAAGCTTCAAGAGCCACGCCGTCAAAGATAGCCGGGCTAGGTCCTGATAGACACAAGGGCCCTGAACGAGGAGGTCTGGGCGTTGTGGAAGTAGAAGTGGACGCTCTGACGATAGGCCTTGCAGGTCTGAGAACCAGTGCCGTCTGGGCCATGCCGGAGCTATGAGAAGCAGATTTCCTTTTTGTTGCTTGAACTTCCAAATTACCCTGGGCAGCAGTGACAACGGAGGGAACACGTACGGCAGCTGAAAACTCCACGGCACCGCCAGCGCATCCACGAATGCTGCTTGAGGATCCCTTGTCCTTGCTCCGAAGACCGGAACCTTGTGATTGTGTCGAGACGCCATCAGATCCACATCTGGAAGACCCCACCTTTAAACGAGGAGTTGAAACACTTCTGGATGGAGGCCCCACTCACCGGCATGCACGTCCTGACGACTGAGAAAGTCTGCTTCCCAATTCAGGACTCCCGTAATGAATATTGCCGATATTGCCGGTAGATGGCGTTGCTGCCCACTGTAGAATCCATGAGGCTTCCTTCATTGCCAAACGGCTTCGAGTGCCGCCTTGATGATTTATGTAAGCCACTGTGGTGGCGTTGTCCGACTGTACTTGAACAGGACGGTTCTGAATTAAATGCTGGGCCAGGTTCAACGCATTGAAGACCGCCCGCAACTCCAGAATGTTGATCGAGAGGAGAGATTCCTTCTTGGTCCACCAACCTTGTAAGGAGTGCTGCTCCAGCACCGCACCCCAACCTCTTAGACTGGCATCTGTCGTCGACAGGACCCAGTTGGATATCCAGAAGGGACGGCCCCTGCACAATTGTTGGTCCTAGAGCCACCAGAGCAGCGACAGACGGACCTCCGGAGTCAATGAGATCATGAGAGACCTGATCCGGTGAGGCAGGCCGTCCCATTTGGCTAGAATCAGCTGCTGGAGGGGGTGAGAATGGAATTGAGCATACTCCACCATGTCGAATGCTGACACCATGAGGCCCAGCACCTGCATAGCCGAATGTATCGACACTTCCGGACGAGAAAGGAAGCAACGAATCCTGTCCTGAAGCTTCAGGACTTTCTCCTGAGACAAGAACAACCTCTGGTTGTGAGTGTCTAACAGCGCTCCCAGGTGCACCATGCTCTGAGCAGGGACCAGGGAGGATTTCTTCCAGTTGATGAGCCACCCGTGGGCTTTTGGAAACCGGACCATCATATCCAGATGACACAGGAGAAGATCTTGGGAATTTGCCAGGATTAACAAGTCATCCAGATATGGCAGTATCCTGACCCCATGACGGCGGAGTACCACCGTCATCACCGCCATAACTTTGGTGAAGACTCGCGGAGCCGTTGTTAAACCAAAAAGGTAACGCCCAAAACTGGTAATGGATGTTGACAACAGCAAACCTCAGATATTGTTGATGTGACACTGCTATAGGAATATGCAGGTAAGCATCCTGTATGTCCAAGGAGACCATGTAGTCCCCAGGTTCCAAGGCCAGAACTATAGAGCGAAGGGTTTCCATACGGAACTTGGAAATCTTCACAAACCTGTTCAATGCCTTGAGGTTGAGAATGGGCCGGGAGGACCCATTCGGTTTCGGGACTAGAAACAGTGGAGAATAGTACCCCCGGCCCCTCTGAGCAAGAGGCACCTGTACTATGACTCCTGTATCCAGGAGGGTCTGTACCACCGAGTGTAAAGTTTTTGCCTTTGTCCGGTCCAAAGGGACGTCTGTCTGGCAAAATCGATGAGGGGGTCGGTTTTTGAAGGCAATGGCGTAACCTCGAGTGACGACTTCCCATACCCAGGCATCTGAAGTGGTCTTCAACCATTCTTGGGTATACCCTAGAAGCCGGCCTCCCACCCTGGGATCCCCCAGGGGGAGGCCCGCCCCGTCATGCGGCAGGCTTATCGTCTTGGCAGCTGGCTGACGGCTGCCCAGGCTCTTTTGGGCTTCGGCTTACCAGGTTTGGAAGTGCGGGCCTGCTTATGGTACGCCTGACCTCTTGCTTTACCTGAAGGACGAAAGGGGCGAAAGGACGTACCTTTAGCCCTTCGACACAGAAGGAGCGGTATTAGGTAGACAGGCAGTTTTGGCAGTAGCCAAGTCAGCCACTATCTTATTTAAGTCCTCCCCAAACAGAATATCTCCCTTGAAAGGGAGTACCTCCAGGGTTTTTCTAGAGTCCAGATCCACAGACCAGGATCTCAGCCACAATATCCGGCGAGCCAGGACTAACGTAGTAGAGGCCTTGGCTGCCAGGATACCGGCATCAGAAGCCGCCTCTTTAATATATCGAGAAGCTGTGACAATATATGACAAGCATTGTCTAGCATGGTCAGAGGAGATTTCAGCTTCTAACTCCAAGGCCCATGCTTCAATAGCCTCAGCAGCCCATGAAGCTGCAATAGTAGGCCTTTGTGCAGCACCCGTGAGGGTGTAAATCGCTTTTAGACAACCCTCCACACGTTTATCCGTAGGCTCTTTCAGAGACGTGACAGTAGTGACAGGTTGAGCTGAGGAAACCACCATCCTAGCCACATGTGAGTCCACTGGAGGAGGTGTTTCCCAATTTTTAGACAGCTCTGGCGCGAGGGGATAGAGAGCCAGCATCCTCTTTTGAGGCACAAACTTCGTACCCGGGTTTTCCCAGGGTTCCTGACGTATATCCACTAGGTGATCAGAGTGAGGTAAAACCTGTTTAACCACCTTCTGACGCTTGAACCTATCTGGTTTCTTAGGAAGCACGGATGGCTCGGGATCATCCATAATCTGCAGAATTAACTTAATAGCCTCCAAAATGTCAGGAACATCCACATGTAAACTACCCTCCCCATCAGCCGTATCTGAGTCAGAACCTGTGGGGTCAGTGTAAGTGCCGTCCTCATCAGACGAGGTGTCAGTGACAGCAGTGGTTTGTGAGGAGACGAGCGCTCGCTTAGAGGACCTCTTGGACTTAGGCGAGCATTGGTCATACTTTTTAGTAGTCAAGGACTGGTTCAACTTCTTTAATTGAGCAGATAAATTGTCCAACCAGAAAAAGTGGAACGGCTCCCAAGCGCTGCTTTATATGTATACACGGGTAGCTTCTCTTAGAACTCCACAGACAAACCCTCAAAAGAAAGAAAGGGACATATTCATGCAATGTAAATGTCCATCTATATGTTATTCATTCGTATAGATGATCCTCAACTGACCTCTGGGCAATGCCCTATGTTCACATCAAGGTTTCTTTATATTTCCAAATTTCATAAAATCACTTCTTAACTTATTGGTATATGGCTCACCTTCGGTAAGTACCCTATGTGCATCAAAAGGTTTCTTTCTAGTACCCCATTCGTCTGGGTCAGGCTGAGCGATGTCTGGCTCTTATACCGTCATGATATATGGAGTATATCAAAGCCGAAAGTCCATGCAATGTCAGGTATAAACCGATTTATTCATAAAAATATATACAATCCACTGTATCATAGGTCACAAAAACTACACAGTATTCCCAACCGGCAAGATCTATATCACCGCACACCCCTCAGATGGAAAAACAAGGGAGAGGAAAAAAGGGAATCATGTGTGGGTAAAGCAGATGTAACCAAAAAAGGTCTTTACCAATTCCTCACGGTAAGTGACGTAGTGAACCTATGAAGAGTGTCGCAATTCCACCGACGCGTTTCGGAAACACTGTTCCTTCATCAAGGTGTGGGGTGATAATGGACCCTGCCGGTCATTTTATCCTCCCTAACATGGTCACATATCTTTAATTGACCAACCAGAATTTACATATTATAAATAAGCCATATACACATAAACTACATATTAAAATGCACTCTTATTCTATGCAAAAATTAATATATATAAATATCAGCACATCCAAAATTCATATATCACAAAACAATTTCCTAAAATTGTATATTTCATAAATTGGGTATAATGAAAAATATGTAGTGGATCCATAAATTTTAATCCTAATAGGCAATCAATGCCCTAACTAACCCAATCCCTCTAATTAAAAACCACCTATTCCTTCCAACTAAAGACCCATGATGCAGCATAATCATTCCCACAATGCATTGCGGAATTTAGCGTCCTGAATTGTGCTTGGTTGCCATGGTAACCGCACATTTTTTCATCCAATGGCTATTCTTAATTAACACGGCACAATGGACTCTTGATCCTCTTGAGTTATGTCCTGTTATGTCCAACACTACTTTCGGAATGTGTGAGAAACATCACCAAAGTTCTCCTGTTCCCACTGTCATTTTCAAACTCCGATTCAGACACTCCGGCCGGACAGGAAGTAGTGATGACGTACTTCCGGTCTGTGAGACGCAAACTCAGTGTCCACTAAAAATACGGATGGCAGAACATGTGCGGAACATAAAAAAAAGGCTTGAAAGCCATAATGTTTCAGCACATTTCAAACTGAAACATGAATGTAACATCAAACATCTGAATAGCTTCTGTGGCATCATGTATATAAAGTCTGATTGGCGGAGAAATAATGGAGAAGTAAAATTAGCTCAAGCAGAGATGAGAAAAATCTATGAGTTGCAAACACTTATACCAAAGGGCCTCAATGTTGAATTTGAGACCAAATGGTTTTTATAGATCTATATATATATATATATGTTAATAACAGTAATAATCTAAGATGCCCTGTGTTTCCTTTAAGAAGGGTTGATGCATGAAAGTATGTCTATCTACTTAATGTAAATTTAATCAGTATGATCATTAACTATATGTGTCTTAACATATAAGTGTATTATAAAGATTATGATACTGTTTTTTTCTTTTTCCGGAATGGTACCAATGGGTTTCAATTATAAGCGAGTGTATTACATCTCCGCACCGTATACGTTAGATGACTAAAAAGAAACGGGAAGTGATGCGTTCCACGACCCCCGGAACAAGCCTCTGAGTTTGCGTCTCACAGACCGGAAGTACGTCATCACTACTTCCTGTCCGGCCGGAGTGTCTGAATCGGAGTTTGAAAATGACAGTGGGAACAGGAGAACTTTGGTGATGTTTCTCACACATTCCGAAAGTAGTGTTGGACATAACAGGACATAACTCAAGAGGATCAAGAGTCCATTGTGCCGTGTTAATTAAGAATAGCCATTGGATGAAAAAACGTGCGGTTACCAGGGCAACCAAGCACAATTCAGGACGCTAAATTCCGCAATGCATTGTGGGAATGATTATGCTGCATCATGGGTCTTTAGTTGGAAGGAATAGGTGGTTTTTAATTAGAGGGATTGGGTTAGTTAGGGCATTGATTGCCTATTAGGATTAAAATTTATGGATCCACTACATATTTTTCATTATACCCAATTTATGAAATATACAATTTTAGGAAATTGTTTTGTGATATATGAATTTTGGATGTGCTGATATTTATATATATTAATTTTTGCATAGAATAAGAGTGCATTTTAATATGTAGTTTATGTGTATATGGCTTATTTATAATATGTAAATTCTGGTTGGTTAAAGACATGTGACCATGTTAGGGAGGATAAAATGACCGGCAGGGTCCATTATCACCCCACACCTTGATGAAGGAACAGTGTTTCCGAAACGTGTCGGTGGAATTGCGACACTCTTCATAGGTTCACTACGTCACTTACCGTGAGGAATTGGTAAAGACCTTTTTTGGTTACATCTGCTTTACCCACACATGATTCCCTTTTTTCCTCTCCCTCGTTTTTCCATCTGAGGGGTGTGCGGTGATATAGATCTTGCCGGATGGGAATACTGTGTAGTTTTTGTGACCTATGTGTCACAACTGAGGGCCTGAGCTGACGGGAGGCAGCCTCAGTTGTAGGGGCTGAGATGTACCGGAACCTGGGAGGTTGTATCAGACCCCTGGACATGTAAGTAACATGAATAATAACTGCCCGAAGGCGTGACCACGACAACTTGGATAAAAGTCAATGATGTTTATTATGACAACTCCGCAACACAGCAGCAGTAAAAGAAAACGTAAAAGTCAGCAAATAATAAATACAGTTCCTGGGTACTACAGGATGGCAGGAGCCACAGGGCACTGGTAGTGTGAGATAGTTCTTATGATCTTCTAGATGGAAAGTCCTTACCAGGCCCGACTGTAGCAATGGAGATAACCCAGGATTGTGCCAGCTGGTGTTCCAGGAAAAGCTGGGTTGCTGAAGGTAAAACAGCTGCTGTGGATACTGGCTGGAACCAGACTGTTGTTAGCACGGAGTGGATACTGGCTGGAACCAGTTAAATAATAGATGAACTTGGGAGCGATGAAATATGAACTGAAATGTAGAACTTGAGAGCGGAGAAATAATAATACCGGTGGAGAGTGGTAAAGTGTAGAAAGGACACCGGCCCTTTAAGGGAAGCTGTACTCTGCTGAAAGCTGAGCTGGAAGCAGGTAATGTTGTAGCTGGAAACAGATGAATCCACAATGGATTGGAGAGTCAGGCTACACCGCAGGTGGAATGCTGGTGCGGGTCTCTATGGTGGAAGTCTTGAGACAGGAGCTGGAACCTGGAAGACAATCACAGGAGAGAGACAAACAGGAACTAGGTTTGACAACCAAAGCACTGACGCCTTCCTTGCTCAGGCACAGTGTATTTATACCTGCAGCAAGGAAGGGATTGGCTAGGCAATTATGCAGATTATCAATACTGAGAACAGATTGGTGGAAATGATCAGTTGACAGAATCCAAGATGGCTGCGCCCATGCAGACACTTGGAGGGAAGTTTGGTTTGTAATCCATGTGGTAATGAAAACAGTAATGGCGGCGCCGGCCACCGGAGACAGGAGGCGCCAGGCTGACAGATGCACATCCAACCACGCGGACACAGCGGAGGCCGCGGCTGACGTAATCGCCACTCAGACACTCTGCATGCAGAAGTTCAGGGACGGCGGCGGAGGCCGCGGGAGACGCCATGCCAGGTGTAATATGGCGTTTACTGTGACAGCGTCCCAGAGTGACAGGAGAGGATACAGGAATGTACACATCAGGATAACAGATGGGATCCGGTCCTGGAACGCTGAGCCAGCCTTAGGAGGCATCTGATGGGTAAGAAATGGCGTCCAGATACCCGGATCGTGACAGCACCCCCCCCCTTTAGGAGTGGCCCCAGGACACTTCTTTGGCTTTTGAGGAAACTTGGAATGGAATCTCCGGACCAAGGCAGGAGCATGGACATCAGAAGCATTGGTCCATGAACGTTCCTCAGGACCATAACCCTTCCAGTCAATAAGATATTGTAGTTGACCGTAACGGTGACGTGAGTCCAGGATCTTGGCCACTTCATACTCAACGCCTCGTTGAGTTTGGACTTTCGGAGTTGGAGGAAGTGAGGAATGAAACCGATTCAAGATCAGCGGTTTCAACAGGGAAACATGGAATGTCCTGGGTATTTTTAAGAAGGGAGGCAACTGGAGTCTGTAAGCAACAGGATTGATGACTTGTTCAATCTTGAAAGGACCGATATAGCGAGGTGCAAACTTCATACTGGGAACTCTTAACCTCAAATTCTTCGTGGATAACCATACCCGATCACCCACCTTGAGAGCAGGAACTGCTCGACGCTTCTTATCCGCAAACTTCTTGTACCTGAACGATGCCTTGAGCAGAGCTGATCGTACGCTCTTCCAGATATTGGCAAACTGATGCAAGGTGATATCCACTGCGGGAACAGAAGTTGCTGGAAGCGGTTGGAACTCAGGGACTTTAGGGTGGAATCCAAAGTTAGTGAAGAATGGTGTTGAAGCAGATGAAGAATGATACTGGTTGTTATGACAGAACTCGGCCCAGGGAAGTAATTGAACCCAGTCATCTTGAGAGGAGGACACATAGATGCGGAGGAAGGCCTCCAAGTCCTGATTCACCCTCTCGGTTTGACCATTGGTCTGAGGATGGTAAGCCATGGAAAACTTTAGCTTGACTTGGAGGACTTGACATAAACTTCGCCAGAATTTGGCTGTGAATTGAACTCCTCGATCTGAGATAATTTCTTCAGGAAGACCGTGGAGTCGGAAGACCTCTTGTATGAATACTTGAGCCAACTTGGAAGCTGACGGAAGACCGGTGAGAGGAATGAAGTGTGCCATCTTGGTGAACCGGTCAACTACCACCCAGATGGTATTGAACTTGTTGCACATGGGTAAGTCTGTAATGAAATCCATCGACAAGTGGGTCCATGGTCGACGGGGAACGGATAGTGGAACCAGTTGCCCCGCAGGCGACTGGCGGGATACTTTATGTTGGGCACACTTTGGGCAAGATGCAATAAACTCCAAGACGTCTTTTTTCAGAGTTGGCCACCAATAGGACCTAGAGATAAACTCCAGGGTTTTTTGGATACCTGTATGTCCGGCAAAACGGGAAGCATGGGCCCAATGCATGAGCTTCTTCCTTAGCATCGGCTTCACAAAACTTTTCCCTGATGGGGGCGTAGAGTCCATCCCTACCGTGGAGAATGCCAACGGATTTATAATAGGATGCTTGTCTGAAGACTCTGACTCATTTTCTTGCTCCCATGAGCGGGAAAGGGCATCGGCCTTGCGATTCTGAGAGCCCGGACAGAACTGGAGTTTAAAGTCGAACCTGGAAAAGAAAAGTGCCCATCTGGCCTGACGAGGGTTGAGACATTGTGCGCCCTTCAGGTATAAAAGGTTCTTGTGGTCTGTAAGTATGGTGATTAAATGAGAAGCTCCCTCCAACAGATACCTCCACTCTTCTAGAGCGAGCTTGATGGCTAGCAACTCCTGGTCGCCAATGGCATAGTTGCGCTCAGCTGGGGAGAACTTCCGGGAGAAGAAACTGCAAGGATGTAAATGGCCATCTTTAGCCCTCTGAGATAACACCGCTCCTACTCCAACGGAGGAGGCATCCACCTCTAGGATGAAAGGAGAGTCGATGTCAGGCTGTTTCAGGACAGGCGCAGAGATGAACCTCTGTTTTAAAAGATGAAAAGCTTGCATGGCTTCTTCAGACCACTTGGACGGGTTAGCACCCTTCTTGGTGAAAGCAGTAATAGGCGCCACAATGGTGGAAAAGTCTCGTATAAACTTTCGGTAATAATTGGCGAACCCTAAGAACCTCTGGACCCCTTTGAGGGTTAAGGGTACCGGCCAATTCTGAATTGCTTGTAGTTTCTCAGGATCCATCTCTAGTCCGGAACCGGACACAATGTACCCTAGAAACGGAATGGACTTGACTTCAAAGACGCATTTCTCTAATTTGCAATAGAGATGATTGACACGGAGACGGGACAGAACCTCTTTAACCCAAAAACGATGTTCCTCTAAATCGTTGGCAAAAATGAGGATATCGTCTAGATAGACCACGACATGACGGTATAGAATGTCTCTGAAGATCTCATTGACAAAATGCTGGAAGACAGCTGGAGCATTGCTCAATCCGAAGGGCATGACGAGGTACTCATAATGTCCGTCACGGGTGTTAAAGGCGGTCTTCCACTCGTCACCCTCACGGATCCGGATGAGATTGTATGCACCTCGCAAGTCCAGCTTTGTAAAGATGGTAGCTCCGCTAACTCTGTCAAAGAGCTCAGTAATCAGGGGTAAAGGATAACGGTTCTTGATGGTAATGTCGTTCAAACCTCTGTAGTCGATGCACGGCCGCAGACCACCATCTTTCTTTTTTACAAAAAAGAAGCCTGCGCCGGCTGGGGAAGAAGAAGGTCGAATGAACCCCTTTGCTAGGTTCTCTTTAATGTATTCCTCCATAGAATGCGTCTCAGGCAGAGACAACGGATAAGTTCGGCCTCGAGGTGGAACCTTCCCTGGAACGAGATCAATCGGGCAGTCCCATTCTCTATGAGGAGGAAGGATATCAGCAGAAGCTTTACTGAACACATCCGTGAAATCTTGATATGGAGGAGGTGGAACATCAGACGACCTGGGGGAGGAAGAACAGACAGGCAATACTTTAAACAAACATGTCTCTGCACAGGAGGAACCCCATGCCAGGATTTGCGTAGTCGTCCAATCAATTGTAGGATTGTGAAGACGGAGCCATGGAAGGCCCAGGACCACAGGATGTGTGGCTCTTGGAATCACTAAAAGTGAAATAAGTTCGGAATGAAGAACTCCCACTCTCAGACGAACTGGTAGAGTCCTTAGAGCAATAACAGTATCAAAAATTTTACTGCCATCCACGGCAGTTAAGGAAAAGGAGGAAGGAAGTCTCTCGGTGGGTAGGGACCACCGTTTAACATAGGCTTCAGTAATAAAGTTCCCAGCTGCTCCGGAATCAAGGAGGGCAATGACGTTCCGATAACGTTGAGCAACTTGAAGCGAGACTGGGAGATTACAATCATGAGGAGATGGAGAGGAGATCATTACTCCTAGCCGGCCCTCTCCTGGGCGAGCTAGGGTTTGGAGTTTTCCCGGACGTTCGGGACAGGCATTGATGGTGTGAGACGGAGCTGCACAGTAAAGACAAAGAGACTCAGAGAGACGTCTTCGGCGCTCAGCAGGAGTTAAACGGGAACGGCCAATTTGCATGGGCTCATCTTTAGATGGTGACAGTTGACGAGGAGGAGGAGCAGAAGATTTTGGAGCAGATGATCTTCCACGCTCAGTTACTCTCTCTCTGAAACGTAAATCAACTTTCGTGCAGAGTGAGATTAGCTCATCTAACTTAGAAGGTAAGTCTCTGGTAGCTAACTCATCTTTAATAAGCTCAGATAAGCCATGCCAGAATGCAGCATACAGGGCCTCGTCGTTCCATGCCAGTTCGGATGCCAGGATCTGGAACTGTATCAGATATTGTCCTACAGTACGTGACCCCTGGCGTAAACGGAGAATCTCGGATGAAGCTGAGGTTACCCGGCCTGGCTCGTCGAAGATGCGCCTGAATGTTGACACGAATGCAGTGTAAGAAGATAGCAGGGTGTCGGACCTCTCCCATAACGGTGATGCCCAGTCAAGGGCGGAGCCACTGAGAAGAGAGATGATGTAGGCAATTTTTGTACGGTCACTGGGAAAATTGCCAGGTTGTAGCTCAAACTGAATCTCACACTGGTTGAGAAATCCCCTGCAGAATCTTGGAGATCCGTCAAATTTTGCTGGCGTTGGAAGATGAAGACGTGGAGCAGAAATGGGTAAGGTGGGTGGGGTTATAGCTGGAGTCACTGTGGTTGACGCACCAGATGCGCCTGATCCACGGAGAGTTGTCTGAATCCCATCCAGCCGAGTAGAGAGATCCTGGAGACAGCGGATGATGTGGCCCTGTGCAGCCTCCTGATGTTCTAGTCGGGCTGCCAGTTCTTGCATCGGCCTGGCCGCTTGATCCTGGTCTCCGGCTGGATTCATTAGGTCAGTGCTTACTGTCACAACTGAGGGCCTGAGCTGACGGGAGGCAGCCTCAGTTGTAGGGGCTGAGATGTACCGGAACCTGGGAGGTTGTATCAGACCCCTGGACATGTAAGTAACATGAATAATAACTGCCCGAAGGCGTGACCACGACAACTTGGATAAAAGTCAATGATGTTTATTATGACAACTCCGCAACACAGCAGCAGTAAAAGAAAACGTAAAAGTCAGCAAATAATAAATACAGTTCCTGGGTACTACAGGATGGCAGGAGCCACAGGGCACTGGTAGTGTGAGATAGTTCTTATGATCTTCTAGATGGAAAGTCCTTACCAGGCCCGACTGTAGCAATGGAGATAACCCAGGATTGTGCCAGCTGGTGTTCCAGGAAAAGCTGGGTTGCTGAAGGTAAAACAGCTGCTGTGGATACTGGCTGGAACCAGACTGTTGTTAGCACGGAGTGGATACTGGCTGGAACCAGTTAAATAATAGATGAACTTGGGAGCGATGAAATATGAACTGAAATGTAGAACTTGAGAGCGGAGAAATAATAATACCGGTGGAGAGTGGTAAAGTGTAGAAAGGACACCGGCCCTTTAAAGGAAGCTGTACTCTGCTGAAAGCTGAGCTGGAAGCAGGTAATGTTGTAGCTGGAAACAGATGAATCCACAATGGATTGGAGAGTCAGGCTACACCGCAGGTGGAATGCTGGTGCGGGTCTCTATGGTGGAAGTCTTGAGACAGGAGCTGGAACCTGGAAGACAATCACAGGAGAGAGACAAACAGGAACTAGGTTTGACAACCAAAGCACTGACGCCTTCCTTGCTCAGGCACAGTGTATTTATACCTGCAGCAAGGAAGGGATTGGCTAGGCAATTATGCAGATTATCAATACTGAGAACAGATTGGTGGAAATGATCAGCTGACAGAATCCAAGATGGCTGCGCCCATGCAGACACTTGGAGGGAAGTTTGGTTTGTAATCCATGTGGTAATGAAAACAGTAATGGCGGCGCCGGCCACCGGAGACAGGAGGCGCCAGGCTGACAGATGCACATCCAACCACGCGGACACAGCGGAGGCCGCGGCTGACGTAATCGCCACTCAGACACTCTGCATGCAGAAGTTCAGGGACGGCGGCGGAGGCCGCGGGAGACGCCATGCCAGGTGTAATATGGCGTTTACTGTGACAGCGTCCCAGAGTGACAGGAGAGGATACAGGAATGTACACATCAGGATAACAGATGGGATCCGGTCCTGGAACGCTGAGCCAGCCTTAGGAGGCATCTGATGGGTAAGAAATGGCGTCCAGATACCCGGATCGTGACACTATGATACAGTGGATTGTATATATTTTTATATATTTTTATGAATAAATCGGTTTATACCTGACATTGCATGGACTTTCGGTTTTGATATACTCCATATATCATGACGGTATAAGAGCCAGACATCGCTCAGCCTGATCCAGACGAATGGGGTACTAGAAAGAAACCTTTTGATGCACATAGGGTACTTACCGAAGGTGAGCCATATACCAATAAGTTAAGAAGTGATTTTATGAAATTTGGAAATATAAAGAAACCTTGATGTGAACATAGGGCATTGCCCAGAGGTCAGTTGAGGATCATCTATACGAATGAATAACATATATATGGACATTTACATTGCATGAATATGTCCCTTTCTTTCTTTTGAGGGTTTGTCTGTGGAGTTCTAAGAGAAGCTACCCGTGTATACATATAAAGCAGCGCTTGGGAGCCGTTCCACTTTGTCTGGTTGTGCATTGTTTGAGGAGTGGTGCTCCTTAGGAGTGGTGACCCGAGTGCAGTTTTTTAGGCGCAAGTTAACATTATCCTCTTGTTTGTACGAGATAAATTGTCCGCCCACGGCGCGTTAGCTGCAGGGCCCACATACGGTTGTACCGGCATTGGGGGTCCCATAGGGGATGTTAGTTTATTAACTAGCGTATGCAGAAGCGTGGAAAAAGCAGCCCACGGTGGGTCAGTATGTGCCTCCGTTGCCACAGTCCCACTGGGGGGGCAAGGAGCCCCCAGAACCAGAGCCCACAGCTGCTATATTCTCCCCATATGTGCCTGTGGCTTCAGCAACACCAGCAGTGTGTTCCGCCCCAGAACCGTTACCCTCAGAAGCAGACATGATATAACTTGCAGTATGAGGTAACACAGTACAATTATCAGCAGCACAATATCCCAAACCCAAACCCCTGCGCAGTGTAGTCAGCACTAGCAGAGATAAAGGAGAGATATGGTGACCAAATCACAGAGAAAAATACGTAATACAGTATATCTTTGTGAAAATCCTATATTAGATAACACCTGACGCACCAAGCCCCCTCAGGTTATAGAATATAGGGATAGCAAGTTGAGTGAGAGACACGAGATGGACAACACTCAGTTATCAAATGCACACACAGAAGGTCTCAGTTTGTACAATGCAGAGGTTATTACAGACAATAATACTGCACTGGACTAGCTTACACAGCTATATAACAGTAGATATAACAGTACACAGTAAGAACTGGATGTATATCACAGGGTAATTGTACTATAAAACCCTGACTAAATGCACTCTTTCTTATCTATCACTGTCTAAAAAGGCAGGTAGAATACTTAAGTGTCATGTAAAGGCACAGCGCTGACAACCAGGCGGCTTTACATAGGAGGATTTGCCCAAGCTGTCCTAGGAACAGTGAGCTGAGGGATAATGGCGCCGCAGACACTGACTGGGAGTGAGGAAAAGATAGATATGCAGCTCCAGGGCGGGAACATTTGCGGGAAATGGCGCCCTGGGGCTGGGGGAGGGGCTTCAGGTCTAAGCCTTATCCCCCTTGCTGGTAAAACCACCGGGCACTGTGGGCGATATAAGAAATGGTTTAGAGAGAAAACCCGACCTGCGCCCATGCCCTGGTGATCTAATGGGATCGCCTGTACTGCCACAGTGTCCACCACCAGCGAGCGCAGCCCGCCTCCCACTGACCGCGCCGGATCGCGATAAAGACCGGGTCCCACGATCGGGACCCACTTACCACCTCCCGAAGCGCGGCCACGCGATCCTGGAGAGCCCCAGCCGTGTGTGTCTAACATGAAGAAAACCGGAGCCTCCGCTGTAGGTACCCAGCAACCAGGGCTCGGGAGTGTAATGCCAGGGCCAGTTCAGGGGCTCTTTGCGCCCCGGGTGGCAATAGAGGGCGTGGCTTCATACAGGGGGCGGGGTCAGTTACACCCCCTGTACTGTAGTAGCGCCGCTGAAAGGATATGCGGTGCGCGATGACGTCATCGCGCTCCGCACCGCAAAGGTCCTCTCCACGAAGGAAAACTAGACGCTAAGCGTCTAGTTCCCTTCGTGGAGAGGACCTTTGCTGTGCGGTGCGCGATGACGTCAACGCGCACCGCACATCATTACAGTAAAAGTCCTCTCCACGAAGGGAAACTAGACGCGTAGCATCTAGTTTCCCTTCACAGCGGGCAGCCGACGAAGGGAAACTAGACGCTTAGCGTCTAGTTTCCCTTCACAGCGGGCAGCGGCAGCGGGGGGTACAGCAGCAGCGGATCTTGGCATGGTACGGCGCCCTCCGGATGGCGCCGGCGCCCTCCGGAAGGCGGCGCCCCGGGCAAAAGTCCTGCTTGCCCGTGGCAAGATCCGCTACTGTGTACAGCGCCACTGGGGAGAGCTGGAGCTGCAGCAGTGAATGTCACAAAACATTTACCACCGCTGCTGCCCTTGAAGTCTTCATTTTTTACCTCATAAAAAGCTTTTCTCAGGGCTGCTTGGAGCAGCCCCTCTGTTAAGTGCCTGCTTCTTGCAGCACCAACCGACAAACTGAGCTCCTGTGCTGGGAGGCAGGGTGATATAGGAGGCTGCGCTGTGCATTCTGGGAACAGTCAAAGCTTTGAGTCTGTTGGTACCTCGGATCAAGATCCTACTCTACACCCCATTGTCCAGACTTGTGGAGCCCAGTGTACCCCGCAGCAGAAAAATCATTTTTCTTACTTTGAAAACTTCTTGGGGCGTTTGATGCACCCTACTGCCCGGGTATCGGTTCATCAGTGCATCTGCCTTCTGGGGAAGATGGTTGCCTCCTACGAGGCTCTGCAGTACGGAAGGTTTCATGCTCGATCCTTTCAGCTGGATCTCTTGGACCAGTGGTCAGGATCTCACCTACATATGCACCAGAGGGTACGACTGTCACCGAAAGCCAGGATTACGCTCCTCTGGTGGCTACAACTACCACACCCTTGGAAGGCTGAAGGTTCGGAGTTCAGGACTGGATCCTTCTAACCACAGATGCAAGTCTAAGAGGTTGGGGAGCAGTCGCTCAGGGGGAAACCTTTCAAGGAAGGTGGTCGAATCAAAAATCCCTTCTCGCAATAAACATCCTGGAGCTAAGAGCCATATACAACAGTCTTCTACAAGCAACACACCTCCTGCAGGATCGGGCTGTTCAGGTGCAGTTGGACAACGTGACCACAGTGGCCTACATAAACCGACAAGGCGGAATGAAGAGCAGGGCTGCAATGTCAGAGGTGTCAAGAATCCTCCTCTGGGCAGAAAGACACATGGTGGCGATGTCAGCGATCTTCATTCCGGGAGTAGACAACTGGGAAGCAGACTTCCTCAGCAGACACGATCTCCATCCAGGAGAGTGGGGCCTTCACCCGGAGGTGTTCGAGGAGGTAACCGGTTGGTGGGGGGTTCCTCACATAGGCATGATGGCCTTCCGCCTCAACAAGAAGCTGCGGAGGTACTGTTCATGCTGTGGCGGTGGACGCACTGGTAACACCGTGGGTGCTCACGTCAGTGTATGTGTTCTCTCCACTTCCTCTGATACCAAAAGTTCTTCAACTGGTAAGAAGAACAAAGGTTCTGGCAATCCTTATTGCTCCGGATTGGCCAAGGAGGGCTTGGTACGCGGATCTGCTGGATCTTCTGCTGGAAGATCCAAGGCCCTTACCTCTTCGGGAGGATCTGCTACTGCAGGGGCCATTCGCTTATCAAGACTTACCACGGCTACGTTTGACAGCATGGCGGTTGAACGCCAGATCTTAGCTCGGAAGGGTATCCTGAGTGAGGTTATTCCTACCCTGATACAGGCTAGGAAGGGGGTTACATCTAAACATTACCATCGGATTTGGAAAAAATATGTTTCTTGGTGTGAATCCAAGAAATTTCCTGCGGTGGAGTTTCAACTTGGACGTTTTCTCCTTTTCCTGCAAGCAGGTGTGGATATGGGCCTGAGATTGGGCTCCATCAAGGTCCAGATCTCAGCTTTGTCCATTTTCTTCCAAAAACAATTGGCTGTCCTCCCTGAGGTTCAGACCTTTTTGAAAGGGGTTCTGCGCATCCAGCCTCCCTTTGTGGCGCCGACGGCACCCTGGGATCTTGACGTGGTGTTGCAGTTCCTGCAATTGGCTTGGTTTGAGCCTCTACAGAAGGCTGACATCAAGTTTCTCACGTGGAAGGCGGTCACTTTGTTGGCCTTAGCTTCTGCTCGACGCTTGTTGGAATTGGGGGTTTTGTCTTGTAAAATAGGGCGGAACTTAGGACTCGTCCGCAGTTCCTGCATAAGGTTGTATCCGCTTTTCATATCAACCAACCTATTGTGGTGCCAGTGGCTACTAACCCCTCAATTGCTTCAAAGGCCTTGGATGTTGTGAGGGCTTTGAAGATTTATGTGAAGAGGACGGCTCGTCATAGAAAATCTGACTCTCTATTTGTCCTCTATGATCCCAAGAAAATTGGGTGTACTGCTTCTAAGCAGTCGATTTCATGCTGGATCAGGCTCACCATCCAGCATGCATATTCTACGGCAGGATTGCCGTGTCCAAAATCTGTAAAGGCCCACTCTACTCGTAAGGTAGGCTCTTCCTGGGCGGCGGCCCGGGGGGTGTCTCGGCTGTATAGCTTTGCCGAGCAGCTACTTGGTATGGGTCGAACACGTTTGCTAAGTTTTACAGGTTCGATACTTTGGCATCTGATGACCTCAAGTTTGGTCAAGCAGTCTTGCAGGAGCCTCCGCGCTCTCCCTCCCGTTCTGGGAGCTTTGGTACATCCCCATGGTACTAATATAGACCCCAGCATCCTCTAAGACGTAAGAGAAAATAGGATTTTAATTACCTACCGGTATATCCTTTTCTCGTACTCCGTAGAGGATGCTGTGCGCCCGCCCAGCGCTTAGTTTCCTGCATTGGTTTTATAGTTCAGTACTGCCTGGTTCCTAGGTAAGTTCTGTGTTGTTTACTGTTTCAATACTGTTTCAGCTGTTGCTGAGTTTTCCGGCATGTTAGCTGGATTTGCCTGTTGTGTGAGCTGGTATGAATCTCGCCACTATCTGTGTATTTCCTTCTCTCGAAGTATGTTGTCTCCTCAGGCACAGTTTCTAGACTGAGTCTGGCAGGAGAGGCATAGAGGGAGGGGCCAGCCCACACTATTAAACTCTTAAAGTGCCAATGGCTCCTGGTGGACCCGTCTATACCCCATGGTACTAAAATGGACCCCAGCATCCTCTACGGACTACGAGAAAAGGATTTACCGGTAGGTAATTAAAATCCTATTTTCTTCACCGCCAATATACAGCAACCCATACCCCCAATCCCGTCTTCCTTTGGCAAATCTTAAAACCTAATTATATATAATAAACATGCTCAACATTCCATTATTGGCCCTCATTCCAAGTTGTTCGCTCGCTAGCCGCTTTTCGCAGCAGTGCACACGCTAAGCCGCCGCCCTCTGGGAGTGAATCTTAGCTTAGCAGAATTGCGAACGAAGTATTCGCAATATTGCGAAAAGATTTTTCTTTGCAGTTTCTGAGTAGCTTGAGACTTACTCTTCCAGTGCGATCAGTTCAGTGCTTGTCGTTCCTGGTTTGACGTCACAAACACACCCAGCGTTCACCCAGACACTCCCCCGTTTCTCCAGCCACTCCCGCGTTTTTCCCAGAAACGGCAGCGTTTTTTCACACACTCCCAAAAAACGGCCAGTTTCCGCCCAGAAACACCCACTTCCTGTCAATCACACTACGATCAGCAGAACGAAGAAAAAACCTCGTAATACCGTGAGTAAAATACCTAACTTTTGAGTAAAACAACTAAGCGCATGCGCTCTGCGAACATTGCGCATGCGCAGTAAGCGACTAATCGCAATATAGAGAAAATCGGCAACGAGCGAACAACTCGGAATGACCACCATTGTCCGCTGTATGTCAGAAACACTTGAACAATTTCTGTCATTATTCACACTACGGCAGAGATGTACTAAAATTTGAAGAGTGATAAAGTGGAGAGAGATTATATACCAGCCAATCAGCTCCTAACTGCCATGTTGCAGGCTGTGTTTGAGAAATTACAGTTAGAAGCTGATTGGTTGTTAATTCCTCTCTCTCCACTTTATCACTCTCCAAAGCTTAGGGGGTTATTCAGACCTGATCGTAGATGTGCTAAATTTAGCACATCTACGATCAGAATCTCTGACGTGCGGGGGGACGCCCAGCACAGGGCTAGTCTGCCCCGCATGTCAGGCCCTACTCCCCCCCCCCCCCCCTTACATCCCGGGCACAGGTACAAAAGCCATATCTCCCAACTTTGGAATCTGGTGAGGCGGGACACGCTGCGCTCGAATAGGGGGCGGCCTTCTCCAGAAGGGGCGGGGCTTTGATGGAAGGGACGGGGCCTCGTTGCACGACCCATGTTTTCCGTCACTTTGGGGGCGTGCCTAGCGCTCCATGAGCAGCTGGGCAGCCCCCGCCCCTCTCCCTGCACTGTTTAGATGCCGTCATCTAATTTAGTAATCACCGGCTGCTTTGCAGAGCAGAGCAGCGGTGATCACAGGATCTTCCACCGCATCTCACTGGCTGCACATGCGTAGTGCATCGGCCATACATGCACACTGCGCATAGTAATTCATACTGCGATCAATGCCGCTGCAGCGATGCAGTCTGAATTACCCCCTTTGTGCATCTGCCCCTATGTCTTTATTTACACCACATATATATGGCTTGATTCTGAGTCGCAGGGAAAGTTGGTGTGGTTGTGGGCAGCATCAGAAGTCTAATTTACGTACAGTATGCTAATACCAGAATTCATAAGGGCTAATGTGTCTGCAAGTGTAAAGCATTGATGTTAGGCCAGTTGCTGCAATCGTCAGACTCAGGCTTTCCTTCTCTGTACACACAACTAAGAATAACACAGAGCTTCTGATTCACACCCATGACACTTCCATGACATTCCAACAAGTCAGGGCGAGTTGCCACCCTGAAACATCCAATTTCATGGAAAGACAGATCCAGCCAAGTACCATCTGACTCAGAATAAAACCGACATGCACAAAGATGGGTAAAGTCACATGTGCGCTATATGGAAAAATTGCCCGTGCAGGGACACAGTATCAGGCCCATATTACGGAAATAAATCAGTGTACAAATTGGGGGTCATTCCGAGTTGATCGTAGCTGTGCTAAATGTAGCACAGCTACGATCAGGCACTCAGACATACTAGTCCGCCCCGCATGTCAGTGAAGCCCCCCTCCCCCGCAGAAGTGCAAAAGCATCGCCCAGCGGCAATTCCTATGCATTTCAAGAGTGCCTCCAGGCCAGCGCAGCTCCTGCGGCTGACCGGGAGAACCTCTTCGCTGCCCGGGTCGCAGCGGCTGTGTGTGACGTCACACAGCCTCTGCGGCCCGCCCCTCCAACAGTCCGGCCCCCTAAATGGCGGCTTAACGCCGCCGTCCAGCCCGCCTTTGTCAATCAGCAGAGGCGATCGCTAGGCAATGATGGCCTGCGGCGCCGGTGCATGTGCAGTTCTGACCTGATCGCACTGCAGCGTGCGATCGGGTTGGAATGACCCCCCTTGTTAGCACAGATATGTGGTCAGACACACCTCAGTGATGTAGCATATGACACTAATTCGGTTTCATTTGTTTTTTTACTCCTTTACAGTATTTCTTGTAAAAATCAAATGTATTTTTTTGTGTATTTAACATTTGTGTTTAGCAATATAGTATTTATTCTAAAGCTATTTAAAAAATTTCATTCTGAGTTTAAATGGACACAAATGGGATTGCTTATTAATATATTGGTCTTGAAAAAAAGATGTTTACATGAAGTTTACATAATCTGCAGGCCGAAAAGTTGGCACTTTTTTCAGACCCTCCAACACGACCCCTTCCATCAGGTACACAATGCTCTGCTGCTGGGCCTCCCTTTTTATGATTGCCGTCACTTGTGCTGAAACACTTTTTTAATTTAACCGATTCAACACGGCTACGGTATTAAATGCCAACTGTCAGGATGCCGGCGGTAAGGAAACCGATAGCGGCATCCCGGCAGTCAAAATTACGACAATAGGCGGTAAGTAGTCTAAACCCAATTTTTAAAAAATATATATTAACAGCAAAATATTAAAGAAGGAGAGTATAGACCTTTAAAAGGACAAACTCGGAGGCTTAATAAAAAACGATAACGACATAGTGGATAAATTAAACAAGTTTTTCTCATTGGTATTTACAATAGAGGACCAGATGCATGAACTATCACCCAACTTCAATAAGGATAATGTCCCACTGCTAAGTTCTTATTTAAGTAAGGAGGAAGTCTGTGACCGATTAAAAAAAATTAGGATTATTAAGTCACCTGGTCCAGACGGTATTCACCCAAGGGTTCTCATGGAGCTACACTCCGAATTAGCAAGACCTCTATTTTTAATCTTTAATGGTTCACTTACATCAGGCATTGTTCCCAAGACTGGCATATAGCGGAAGTGGTGCCGATCTTCAAAAAGGGAAGTAAAGCTGAACCAGGCAATTATAGACCAGTTAGTCTTACATCTATAGTGGGGAAAGTGCTAGAAAGCATTCTAAGGGATAGTGTACAGAAGTTCCTTGAAGCCAAGAAGATTATTATTAGGAACCAACATGGATTTGTGAAGGATAGATCATGTCAAACAAACTTACTAGGCTTTTATGAATCAGTTAGTGCGAACCTTGATCAGGGTATGGCGGTGGATGTAATCTTTTTAGACTGCTAAAGCTTTCGACACAGTGCCACACATGAGACTTATCTATAAGTTACATGAACTGGGGCTAGGGAGCACAATATGCACTTGGGTCAGTAACTGGTTAGATAATAGGGAGCAGCGCATTGTGGTAAATGGAACTTTTTCAAATTGGACTAAAGTACTTAGTGGTGTGACACAAGGGTCTGTACTTGGACCACTATTGTTCAACATTTTCATTAACAATCTAGCAGAAGGTCTAGAGAGCATGGTGTCAATTTTTGCACACAATACCAAACTATGTAAGGTTATAAATTCAGAGGGAGATGCAGAGTCTCTCCAGAAAAAGTCATTTAAACTGGAATCATGGGCAGCAAAATGGAGAATGATGTTCAATACAGACAAGTGTAAAGTAATGCACCTTGGTAGCAAGAACAAAAATACCGCCTACACACTAAATGGGGTGATTTTAGGGGACTCCGTACTGGAAAAAAATGTAGGTGTTCACATAGATAACAAACTTACCAGCAGCACCCAAAGTAGGATAGCAGCAAAAAAGGCAAACAAGGTATTAGCATGCATAAAGCGGGGAATTGATGCAAGGGATGAGAGTGTTATACTCCCACTATATAAAGCCCTAGTGAGGCCCCATCTGGAAAACTGCGCACAATTTTGGGCACCTTACTACAAAAAGGATATCCTGGAACTAGAAAAGGTTCACCCGGCGGGCGACCAAACTAATTAAGGGAATGGAGACGCTGGAATACCAGGTAAGACTTGCAAGGCTTGACATGTTCACACTGGAAAAGAGGAGATTAAGGGGGGGACACATGATCAACATTTATAAATTTTTAAGGGGACAATACACAGAGCTTGCCGGGGATCTGTTTTTGGTAAGATCAACACAGGAGACACGTGGACACCCACTTAGGTAAGAGGAGATGGCGCACACAGAGGCGGAAAGGTTTTTTCACAGTAAGGACAATACGAGTTTGTAAGTCCCTGCCCGAGAGAATAGTATTGGCAGACTCGGTCAATACTTTTAAGAATGGGCTATATAAATTCCTAATGGATAAGGAAATACAGGGTTATGGTGGATAGATCACGTACTATAGTTATAAAATGAGAAAATACAACACAACGGCCGACTCTATCAACAGATAAAATTAGTCCCGACAATAATACAGAGTAGGAGAACACAAATAGTTTGAACTTGATAGACAAATTGTCTTTTTTCAACCTCATAAACTATGTAACTATGAAACCCTTCCCCTACTCTACCCCTACCCCTTTCTTTTAACTGCCAAACGCTAACACCCCTACCCCCCCTAACCCCCCCCCCCCCGGCAGCCTAACCCTACCCCCACTGGTGGTGCCTAAGCCTAACTCCCCCTCCCTGTACATTAAACCTAACCACTGCCCCCACCCACACTGACCGTAATCACGATCGCCAGGATTGTAACCACACCCCGTTCAACAGAGGTGTCAGCACTCATAAATTAGGAGGGAGCAGAGCATTTTGTACCTGATGGAAGGGGTCATGTTGGAGGGTCTGCCTTTTATTCACCTGGTACCTTTAAACCAAGGAACCAGCTATTGTGTATAAAGGTTATGGTAAAACTGCACATTCACCCAAATTTACATACGGTAAGTTCTTTTATCTACTGTACCATATGTCCTTTGTTGAGAAACTTGCCTGGTTGGAGAGTTCTGTGGGCCTAACCACTGCCATGACAGGTTCTTCATGTGCATAATATAAATGGATGCATTCCACCACTAATCTAAATTATAGTATACTTTGTTTACTGGGGTGTATGCATAAGAATAGAAACATGATAAGACGATGGTACGAGCGGCAGCAGCAATTTTGCTGTTCAAGGTTGAGTCTTTTTGGTCTCTCCACAACTGCAGGGCTGGATGGGTTGGGAACAGGATACTGGCAGTCGGGATAGCGGTGGTCTGAATACCGACAGCGGCACCCAGACTGATAAAATCCAGACAGGTTTGAGCAACTAAACTAACCCTACCACTTACCCTAAACCAACCTTCCCACAGCCTAACCCCGAACTCTCCCCTCCTGCAGCCTAACCATAACCCTCCTCCACACAACCTAACCCTAACTCTCCCCCCCCCTTCCCACAGCCTAACCAAAACCTCTGCCTAGTGTCTAACCATAACCTTCCTCCTGCAGCCTAACCCTCCCCAGCATACTTACGTTCTGGATTTCAGCATTAGGATTCCCATCCCATCTGTCGGGCTGCCAACTACACCCCTGCTGGATGTGTCCTTTATGAGCAAACTGCCTCCATTAAGATAAAGCTCTTTGTTGTTACACCTACCACCAGGTCACTATTAAAGATAGTTCGCTGCGACATGTGATAAGCCAGACAAATGATTGCTAAAGTGTTATGGTCAGGGATAACATCAGCAGAAAGTGATTCTTCAGATCACCTAACACACATTGTGCACAGGAGCTTTAGGCCACATCACATGTCCTTCAAGGTGTACCTGTGTATGAAGGCCTATTGGATCAAATATTTCCAGACTTTATGGCCAGTATTCAATTAGCCACAATTATTTATCTCCCTAAAAAAACTCTGTTAGCCTATTTTTTTTTCCGGGAGATAACACATGGAATAAGTATCCGGACCCATGTGACATCGCGGCTCTTAGGGTTGCTTATCGGGAATTGTGCTTCCCGTGCCCGAGGAACCCAAAGCATAATCCTCGATAAGTGCTGGGTATCGGGGCTAACTGAATAGCCCCTGGTGAGTCAATTAGTTGCAGTAAATTGCTGCAACTAATTGAATACCAGCCTATATGGATGAATTACGTCTTATAATGTTGGGAGAAACAGAAATTTACTTCTTGGGAGAGCATAGTGTCTTAGCTACAATCCCTGACCCATGTCCCTTTTAAGGAATAACTCAATTTAAAAACAACTTATATCACCACCAGTCAGGAGCTACCAAGTGAAGTCAAAGTGGAGTCTGGAAAGCTTTAAGGAAGCACAGTGGAGTGTGTCAAGTATAAGGGACGCATTCCTTGTTCTACAGGCGCTAGACATGAGCAGGAAATGCGAACTGTGTGAAGGCCTGAAATTTGATCATCTCCTGAGATTCTTATCTGTAAGTCACCGTTCCCCTGGAGGTGTTAGATGACCCTAATTAATAATGCTCCTAATCCTTTGCCAGGAGACTGGTCTGAGAAAAATAATTCTGAGAATGGATACTATTATACCTTGGTTTTATCATATTAAAATGGTTGTAGACTGTGAAATTTAGCTTAAATATAGGTAATTCCAAACTTTTGCAATGTTATTATTTCCCAGTGATTTCAGTTTGCTCTTATGTGTTAATTCACATGATTTACAGTAAGTCCTTTTTTATACCTTGCACTGATGTACGCAGTATATTCTTTTTCTTCTAAAACAATTTTTTTTTAATAAACTGTTTATTAACTCACAACAATGGTCCATGAAGCAGGAAGTGAAGATGAAGATACTTCTCCACTAACTGGGGGATTTCATCAAAAAGTTGCTGGTCAGCACAGACCAATCCATTTTACAGAGCGTACATTCTAACATTCCCACTGAGGCCTCTTTATTATCATTATTATTATTATTATTATTATTATTATTATTATTATAATTATTAGTATTGCCCTTTTTTCATATGGCAAGAAAGAACATGACTTACAGAACAGAACATTTCAGGACATGGATATGGTTTATAAACATTGCTGCATCAGCGGTCATAATACTCAAATAATCAGCAGGGCGGCACAAGCCAAGGGTTAGGTGTCATTGTAGGCATTCAGGAGGAGATGATGGTACGAGTGTGAGGGAAGGAACAGCACATGGGGGAAGAGGGCCCTGCTCGTGAGAGCTTACAGTCTAAAGGGGAGGGCAAACATACAGGGGTGACACACAGGGGTGACTCAGTGAGCAAGGTGCATGGTGTAGTGAGTTAGGAAGAGCTTTGTTAAAGAAATGTTTTGTAGTCCCGCAACTATATTATTCTATAAATATTTTAATAGTAAAGGGGGTTGCCATGCCCCCCTTTTTAAGCCATATCACCCCCCCCTCCCTCTTTACCGGGGCCAGCGTGGCTCTCTACTAGAGATGAGCGGGTTCGGTTCCTCGGAATCCGAACCCGCCCGAACTTCATGTTTTTTTTCACGGGTCCGAGCGACTCGGATCTTCCCGCCTTGCTCGGTTAACCCGAGCGCGCCCGAACGTCATCATGACGCTGTCGGATTCTCGCGAGGCTCGGATTCTATCGCGAGACTCGGATTCTATATAAGGAGCCGCGCGTCGCCGCCATTTTCACTCGTGCATTGAGATTGATAGGGAGAGGACGTGTCTGGCGTCCTCTCCATTAGAATAGAGATAGATTAGATAGAGAGAGAGAGATTGTGCAGAGTCGCAGACAGAGTTAGTTTACCACAGTCAGTGACCAGTGCAGTTGCTAGTTAACTTTTATTTAATATAATATATCCGTTCACTTCTCTCTGCTATATCCGTTCTCTGCCTGAAAAAAAAAACGATACACAGCACAGTCAGTCACACAGTGTGACTCAGTCTGTGTGCACTCAGCTCAGCCCAGTGTGCTGCACAGTCATCAATGTATAAATTAAAAGCTTATAATTAATTGTGGGGGAGACTGGGGAGCACTGCAGGTTGTTAGCAGGAGCCAGGAGTACAATTATATTAATTAACAGTGCACACTTTTGCTGCAGGAGTGGTGACCAGTGCCTGACCACCAGTATAGTATTGTTGTATACTACTAATATCTCTTTAAATATCAACCAGTCTATATTAGCAGCAGACACAGTACAGTGCGGTAGTTCACGGCTGTGGCTACCTCTGTGTCGGCACACGGCAGGCAGTCCGTCCGACCAGAATTGTATTATTTATTATTATATACCTACCACCTAACCGTGGTTTTTTTTTCATTCTTTATACCGTCATAGTGTCATCCTAATTGTTACGAGTATACTACTATCTCTTTATCAACCAGTGTACAGTGCGGTAGTTCACGGCTGTGGCTACCTCTGTGTCGGCACACGGCAGGCAGTCCGTCCGACCAGAATTGTATTATTTATTATTATATACCTACCACCTAACCGTGGTTTTTTTTTTCATTCTTTATACCGTCATAGTGTCATCCTAATTGTTACGAGTATACTACTATCTCTTTATCAACCAGTGTACAGTGCGGTAGTTCACGGCTGTGGCTACCTCTGTGTCGGCACACGGCAGGCAGTCCGTCCGACCAGAATTGTATTATTTATTATTATATACCTACCACCTAACCGTGGTTTTTTTTTTCATTCTTTATACCGTCATAGTGTCATCCTAATTGTTACGAGTATACTACTATCTCTTTATCAACCAGTGTACAGTGCGGTAGTTCACGGCTGTGGCTACCTCTGTGTCGGCACACGGCAGGCAGTCCGTCCGACCAGAATTGTATTATTTATTATTATATACCTACCACCTAACCGTGGTTTTTTTTTTCATTCTTTATACCGTCATAGTGTCATCCTAATTGTTACGAGTATACTACTATCTCTTTATCAACCAGTGTACAGTGCGGTAGTTCACGGCTGTGGCTACCTCTGTGTCGGCACACGGCAGGCAGTCCGTCCGACCAGAATTGTATTATTTATTATTATATACCTACCACCTAACCGTGGTTTTTTTTTCATTCTTTATACCGTCATAGTGTCATCCTAATTGTTACGAGTATACTACTATCTCTTTATCAACCAGTGTACAGTGCGGTAGTTCACGGCTGTGGCTACCTCTGTGTCGGCACACGGCAGGCAGTCCGTCCGACCAGAATTGTATTATTTATTATTATATACCTACCACCTAACCGTGGTTTTTTTTTTCATTCTTTATACCGTCATAGTGTCATCCTAATTGTTACGAGTATACTACTATCTCTTTATCAACCAGTGTACAGTGCGGTAGTTCACGGCTGTGGCTACCTCTGTGTCGGCACACGGCAGGCAGTCCGTCCGACCAGAATTGTATTATTTATTATTATATACCTACCACCTAACCGTGGTTTTTTTTTTCATTCTTTATACCGTCATAGTGTCATCCTAATTGTTACGAGTATACTACTATCTCTTTATCAACCAGTGTACAGTGCGGTAGTTCACGGCTGTGGCTACCTCTGTGTCGGCACACGGCAGGCAGTCCGTCCGACCAGAATTGTATTATTTATTATTATATACCTACCACCTAACCGTGGTTTTTTTTTTCATTCTTTATACCGTCATAGTGTCATCCTAATTGTTACGAGTATACTACTATCTCTTTATCAACCAGTGTACAGTGCGGTAGTTCACGGCTGTGGCTACCTCTGTGTCGGCACACGGCAGGCAGTCCGTCCGACCAGAATTGTATTATTTATTATTATATACCTACCACCTAACCGTGGTTTTTTTTTTCATTCTTTATACCGTCATAGTGTCATCCTAATTGTTACGAGTATACTACTATCTCTTTATCAACCAGTGTACAGTGCGGTAGTTCACGGCTGTGGCTACCTCTGTGTCGGCAGTCGGCAGGCAGTCCGTCCATCCATAATTGTATTATTATTATAATATATACCACCTAACCGTGGTTTTTTTTTCATTCTTTATACCGTCGTCATAGTGTCATACTAGTTGTTACGAGTATACTACTATCTCTTTATCAACCAGTGTACAGTGCGGTAGTTCACGGCTGTGGCTACCTCTGTGTCGGCAGTCGGCAGGCAGTCCGTCCATCCATAATTGTATTATTATTATAATATATACCACCTAACCGTGGTTTTTTTTCCATTCTTTATACCGTCGTCATAGTGTCATACTAGTTGTTACGAGTATACTACTATCTCTTTATCAACCAGTGTACAGTGCGGTAGTTCACGGCTGTGGCTACCTCTGTGTCGGCAGTCGGCAGGCAGTCCGTCCATCCATAATTGTATTATTATTATAATATATACCACCTAACCGTGGTTTTTTTATACCACCTAACCGTGGCAGTCCGTCCATAATTGTATACTAGTATCCAATCCATCCATCTCCATTGTTTACCTGAGGTGCCTTTTAGTTCTGCCTATAAAATATGGAGAACAAAAAAGTTGAGGTTCCAAAATTAGGGAAAGATCAAGATCCACTTCCACCTCGTGCTGAAGCTGCTGCCACTAGTCATGGCCGAGACGATGAAATGCCAGCAACGTCGTCTGCCAAGGCCGATGCCCAATGTCATAGTACAGAGCATGTCAAATCCAAAACACCAAATATCAGAAAAAAAAGGACTCCAAAACCTAAAATAAAATTGTCGGAGGAGAAGCGTAAACTTGCCAATATGCCATTTACCACACGGAGTGGCAAGGAACGGCTGAGGCCCTGGCCTATGTTCATGGCTAGTGGTTCAGCTTCACATGAGGATGGAAGCACTCAGCCTCTCGCTAGAAAACTGAAAAGACTCAAGCTGGCAAAAGCACCGCAAAGAACTGTGCGTTCTTTGAAATCCCAAATCCACAAGGAGAGTCCAATTGTGTCGTTTGCGATGCCTGACCTTCCCAACACTGGACGTGAAGAGCATGCGCCTTCCACTATTTGCATGCCCCCTGCAAGTGCTGGAAGGAGCACCCGCAGTCCAGTTCCTGATAGTCAGATTGAAGATGTCAGTGTTGAAGTACACCAGGATGAGGAGGATATGGGTGTTGCTGGCGCTGGGGAGGAAATTGACCAGGAGGATTCTGATGGTGAGGTGGTTTGTTTAAGTCAGGCACCCGGGGAGACACCTGTTGTCCGTGGGAGGAATATGGCCGTTGACATGCCAGGTGAAAATACCAAAAAAATCAGCTCTTCGGTGTGGAGGTATTTCACCAGAAATGCGGACAACAGGTGTCAAGCCGTGTGTTCCCTTTGTCAAGCTGTAATAAGTAGGGGTAAGGACGTTAACCACCTCGGAACATCCTCCCTTATACGTCACCAGCAGCGCATTCATAATAAGTCAGTGACAAGTTCAAAAACTTTGGGTGACAGCGGAAGCAGTCCACTGACCAGTAAATCCCTTCCTCTTGTAACCAAGCTCACGCAAACCACCCCACCAACTCCCTCAGTGTCAATTTCCTCCTTCCCCAGGAATGCCAATAGTCCTGCAGGCCATGTCACTGGCAAGTCTGACGAGTCCTTTCCTGCCTGGGATTCCTCCGATGCATCCTTGCGTGTAACGCCTACTGCTGCTGGCGCTGCTGTTGTTGCCGCTGGGAGTCGATGGTCATCCCAGAGGGGAAGTCGTAAGCCCACTTGTACTACTTCCAGTAAGCAATTGACTGTTCAACAGTCCTTTGCGAGGAAGATGAAATATCACAGCAGTCATCCTACTGCAAAGCGGATAACTGAGTCCTTGACAACTATGTTGGTGTTAGACGTGCGTCCGGTATCCGCCGTTAGTTCACAGGGAACTAGACAATTTATTGAGGCAGTGTGCCCCCGTTACCAAATACCATCTAGGTTCCACTTCTCTAGGCAGGCGATACCGAGAATGTACACGGACGTCAGAAAAAGACTCACCAGTGTCCTAAAAAATGCAGTTGTACCCAATGTCCACTTAACCACGGACATGTGGACAAGTGGAGCAGGGCAGGGTCAGGACTATATGACTGTGACAGCCCACTGGGTAGATGTATGGACTCCCGCCGCAAGAACAGCAGCGGCGGCACCAGTAGCAGCATCTCGCAAACGCCAACTCTTTCCTAGGCAGGCTACGCTTTGTATCACCGCTTTCCAGAATACGCACACAGCTGAAAACCTCTTACGGCAACTGAGGAAGATCATCGCGGAATGGCTTACCCCAATTGGACTCTCCTGTGGATTTGTGGCATCGGACAACGCCAGCAATATTGTGTGTGCATTAAATATGGGCAAATTCCAGCACGTCCCATGTTTTGCACATACCTTGAATTTGGTGGTGCAGAATTTTTTAAAAAACGACAGGGGCGTGCAAGAGATGCTGTCGGTGGCCAGAAAAATTGCGGGACACTTTCGGCGTACAGGCACCACGTACAGAAGACTGGAGCACCACCAAAAACTACTGAACCTGCCCTGCCATCATCTGAAGCAAGAAGTGGTAACGAGGTGGAATTCAACCCTCTATATGCTTCAGAGGTTGGAGGAGCAGCAAAAGGCCATTCAAGCCTATACAATTGAGCACGATATAGGAGATGGAATGCACCTGTCTCAAGTGCAGTGGAGAATGATTTCAACGTTGTGCAAGGTTCTGATGCCCTTTGAACTTGCCACACGTGAAGTCAGTTCAGACACTGCCAGCCTGAGTCAGGTCATTCCCCTCATCAGGCTTTTGCAGAAGAAGCTGGAGGCATTGAAGAAGGAGCTAACACGGAGCGATTCCGCTAGGCATGTGGGACTTGTGGATGCAGCCCTTAATTCGCTTAACAAGGATTCACGGGTGGTCAATCTGTTGAAATCAGAGCACTACATTTTGGCCACCGTGCTCGATCCTAGATTTAAAGCCTACCTTGGATCTCTCTTTCCGGCAGACACAGGTCTGCTGGGGTTGAAAGACCTGCTGGTGACAAAATTGTCAAGTCAAGCGGAACGCGACCTGTCAACATCTCCTCCTTCACATTCTCCCGCAACTGGGGGTGCGAGGAAAAGGCTCAGAATTCCGAGCCCACCCGCTGGCGGTGATGCAGGGCAGTCTGGAGCGACTGCTGATGCTGACATCTGGTCCGGACTGAAGGACCTGACAACGATTACGGACATGTCGTCTACTGTCACTGCATATGATTCTCTCAACATTGATAGAATGGTGGAGGATTATATGAGTGACCGCATCCAAGTAGGCACGTCACACAGTCCGTACTTATACTGGCAGGAAAAAGAGGCAATTTGGAGGCCCTTGCACAAACTGGCTTTATTCTACCTAAGTTGCCCTCCCACAAGTGTGTACTCCGAAAGAGTGTTTAGTGCCGCCGCTCACCTTGTCAGCAATCGGCGTACGAGGTTACATCCAGAAAATGTGGAGAAGATGATGTTCATTAAAATGAATTATAATCAATTCCTCCGCGGAGACATTGACCAGCAGCAATTGCCTCCACAAAGTACACAGGGAGCTGAGATGGTGGATTCCAGTGGGGACGAATTGATAATCTGTGAGGAGGGGGATGTACACGGTGATATATCGGAGGGTGAAGATGAGGTGGACATCTTGCCTCTGTAGAGCCAGTTTGTGCAAGGAGAGATTAATTGCTTCTTTTTTGGGGGGGGTCCAAACCAACCCGTCATATCAGTCACAGTCGTGTGGCAGACCCTGTCACTGAAATGATGGGTTGGTTAAAGTGTGCATGTCCTGTTTTGTTTATACAACATAAGGGTGGGTGGGAGGGCCCAAGGATAATTCCATCTTGCACCTCTTTTTTCTTTTCTTTTTCTTTGCATCATGTGCTGATTGGGGAGGGTTTTTTGGAAGGGACATCCTGCGTGACACTGCAGTGCCACTCCTAGATGGGCCCGGTGTTTGTGTCGGCCACTAGGGTCGCTAATCTTACTCACACAGTCAGCTACCTCATTGCGCCTCTTTTTTTCTTTGCGTCATGTGCTGTTTGGGGAGGGTTTTTTGGAAGGGACATCCTGCGTGACACTGCAGTGCCACTCCTAGATGGGCCCGGTGTTTGTGTCGGCCACTAGGGTCGCTAATCTTACTCACACAGTCAGCTACCTCATTGCGCCTCTTTTTTTCTTTGCGTCATGTGCTGTTTGGGGAGGGTTTTTTGGAAGGGACATCCTGCGTGACACTGCAGTGCCACTCCTAGATGTGCCCGGTGTTTGTGTCGGCCACTAGGGTCGCTAATCTTACTCACACAGTCAGCTACCTCATTGCGCCTCTTTTTTTCTTTGCGTCATGTGCTGTTTGGGGAGGGTTTTTTGGAAGGGCCATCCTGCGTGACACTGCAGTGCCACTCCTAGATGGGCCCGGTGTTTGTGTCGGCCACTAGGGTCGCTTATCTTACTCACACAGCGACCTCGGTGCAAATTTTAGGACTAAAAATAATATTGTGAGGTGTGATGTGTTCAGAATAGGCTGAAAATGAGTGTAAATTATGTTTTTTGAGGTTAATAATACTTTGGGATCAAAATTACCCCCAAATTCTATGATTTAAGCTGTTTTTTAGGGTTTTTTGAAAAAAACACCCAAATCCAAAACACACCCGAATCCGACAAAAAAAATTCGGTGAGGTTTTGCCAAAACGCGGTCGAACCCAAAACACGGCCGCGGAACCGAACCCAAAACCAAAACACAAAACCCGAAAAATTTCCGGCGCTCATCTCTACTCTCTACTGCCCTGGCTGCTGTAGCTGTTTTTTGCACTTCTTGTTTCTGAACCAGAGTATTTTTCATAGAGAAATTAGATTTCGCCTCTTTCTTCACTTTTTGCCCTACAGTCCTTCATTAGCCTGCCTGGTCCCACAGGGGCACGACTTTATGTCGGGTTGATTTGAAGACGCCACGGCCAAAACTGAATTTATTGTAATGTTGTCTTGGGTGTCACACAATCTCTTATTTGTTTTAAATTTGTCTATCCCAATTCCTGTAATGTTCCAGCATCTATTACCTTGCTAAAAACATATTGTTCTACCTAGTTCCAACATCCCAGCGTTTGCACTTCTCATCTGCCTGTTATACCATCCGCCATGAAGTAAAAGTTCTTTCTAAATCTAACCCCCCACTAGTTTGCCAATTACCATGTTCTTGTCAATTTAACATTTTACGTTTATTTAAACTACAGTACCAGTGTTTCATTATCAAATGGATTGCTGCTGCAGTCTATCCCCCATCCAATAAATACACCTGGTCATTTTATATGGACCCTCAAATAGGCAGTTGTATGGGAATGTATATTCTGTATAGCATAACGGATTATCTAGAATACATTCTAGAATGTATACTGATTAAAGTACATTATTTTTATTATTTGATAGCAGAGGTTACCAAACCCTGTCCTCAAGGTACCCTAACAGTCCTGGTTTTAAGGATATTCATACTTGACCACAGGTGACTTAATCAGTACCTCAGTCAATTTGATTTAAACCATTTGTGCTCCAAAATGGATATCCAGCTTGTTAATCTGGAAATACACTGGATGATATATTGGCTGCACAAGCGGACGGCCAATGTATTGCAAGCTTGTCGACGTGCATGTACCCCCGATATGTCTGTGAACGAAGTCGTTCACAGACATATCATGTCTGCTGTGCAGCACAGATGGGCAATATATTTGCAGATACTATATATCGAGCCATTTGGCTGTGTGTATCGGTCCGCTGACCGCAGTACACTTGCGGCAGGGGGGTTTACATCACAGTTGGGTGGTTAAATTCAAATACCCATCCAGCTGGGAATCCTGACGGAAAAGTCGAGCATCTGATTGGTAAGTGTGTACCCACGTGTCGATCAGGTGTGTACCCAGCCTTAGTTTGCCCTCAGGACCGGATTTGGGAAGCACTGTGGTACGGTATTGGAGTTCAAGAAATGCGCACCGTTAAAGAAAAATATGTAGATTTATAGTTGTTTTTTCTCCTATTTACATATAACCCTTATACAGTATTTACAGCATTATTCTTTATCCATTATTATATCAGCTCTGAAAATGTATTTTCATACTGTAGTTCCATTTGCAGCAATATGGCCACCTAAAATAAAAAGTATACGGGTGCCTCTTATATTTACCGCACAATATATATGCAAATACCAGGGGACAGGCTGTATTATAAATCATTAAATAAAAAGTGGGAGCCACTTTTTATTTAATGTCTATTAAACACCTATGATCAACATACACAGCATATTTTAACTTCTGGTCCTCCATTCTGTCAGCCATTATGAAAGAAATTCCATTACTATTGGGAGAAAACCTCTACAGAAAGGTGACTCCCTAGTATTTATCAACTGTTTGCCAAACTTTAATGTAGTAGACAACAAAAGTAACATTTTTTCCTCTATAGCGCCACCTCCTGGAAACTATTGGGCATTCCAAGATCAACCTACTAAAGTAAATGAGCACCCATTTAATGTTGTCATACAACCTTCACAATGTGCTCATTTCATATATGTATGAGATGCCAGGAATACAAATATACAAAGCCAACTCATACAAATGGGATACCTTTGCTATGGGCAGACTTAGTGCCACTCCTAGGGGTGGGCAAGGCGTGCAATCACACAGGATGCTCCAACCCTTCCTGCCACTGGCCACCAGATGAGATGTGTTTAGCATTCTGATGGACGAGATGCCAGAAGTCATGTGACCGATGCCGGAATCCCGACAACACTCGGGAGACCGGCGCTGGAAGACCGACAGTTGACGTCCCGAAGTGAAGGGGATACGGTTGTTAGGTCGACGCAGCTTAGGTCAACAGCCATTAGGTCGACCACTGAAGGTCGACGTGCATTAGGTCGACATGATCATTAGGTCGACATGTACTATGTCGACAGGTCAAAAGGTCAACGTGAGTTTGTAAAAAAAATTAAAAAAATCATACTTGATGATCCACGTGGACTACAATTGGGAACAGTAACCTGCGCCGAGCGCAGTGGTAGCGGAGCGAGGCACCTTGCCCGAAGCATGGCGATTGAAGGGGACACGGTGCACTAATTGGGGTTCCCCGTCACTTTACGTAGAAAACGACACCAAAAACAGTCCAAAAACCCATGTCAACCTTTTGACCTGTCGAACTAGTACATGTCGAACTACTGACCGTGTCAACCTAAATTGAGTTGACGCAGCGACCCATACCCAAGGCAAGTATCGGGGTAACTGTTAGGGTTAGGGAAGGGGGGGTTATGGTTAGCCCAGGGGGATTAGGGTAGGAGAGGGGGGGAATTAAAAATACTTACCCTCTCTCATGTCGGGATCTGTAGGGTCGGGATGTCAGTGTCGGTCATGTGACCGCTGGCACACCGACAGCTGGGATTT
Source organism: Pseudophryne corroboree (assembly GCF_028390025.1). Classification (NCBI taxonomy): domain Eukaryota; kingdom Metazoa; phylum Chordata; class Amphibia; order Anura; family Myobatrachidae; genus Pseudophryne; species Pseudophryne corroboree. The sequence continues at coordinate 390,048,491 of NC_086450.1, forward strand.
CATACCAAACCCCACCAGATACCTCCTGGTATTCTGACGTAATGATGTGCAGCTGTGCAGTATATATATAAGGCCTACACATGAGCCAGAATGCCTGTGAGGAACAAGCAGTCGCCATCTTTGGAGAGAATCCATCTCATCTCACTACAGCAGTGCACGACCTGTACGATGTACGCTCCACCCCTCTCCCTCACAGATGAGTGTACCACCCACTAGAGGGCTTTGGGTGGGCAGGAAGGGGGGGGGGGGTCTGACAGCCTGGTAAAGTGAGCAGGAGCTGAATATCAGCGGTGGGTGTGACTGGCGATACAGATGCATGGGGGTGCATGGTTCAAAACAGGAGGGTAAGGTCATGTTTTTCCGTTAGGCCATGCCCACTTTTTCAGACACACGTCTTTGATGTGCACAAAGGTCCCATCCTTTCCTTCCAAAAAGTTGAGTAGTATCATACTGAAGAAAATATCTGGGGTGAAGGGGCTCTTCGGGGACAGATTTTCACTGTTCATACTGGGAGCCATATTGTCTAGAAACTGCACTGGGGAGACCTACCTTTCTTTTTAACTGTTTTCCCATCTTATTTTAGTTAGAGTTGTGCGGCTGGCACTTTTCGTGTTTTGTGTTTTGGTTTTGGTTCTAATTAGAGATGTGCACCGGAAATTTTTCGGGTTTTATGTTTTGGTTTTGGATTCGGTTCCGCGGCCGTGTTTTGGATTCGGACGCATTTTGGCAAAACCTCCCTGAAATTTTTTTGGCGGATTCGGGTGTGTTTTGGATTCGGGTGTTTTTTTTCAAAAACCTCTCAAAAACAGCTTAAATCATAGAATTTGGGGGTAATTTTGATCCACAATTTCCACTAATTTCCAGTCTATTCTGAACACCTCACACCTCACAATACTATTTTTAGTCCTAAAATTTGCACCGAGGTCGCTGGATGACTAAGCAAAGTTACCCAAGAGGGCGGCACAAACACCTGGCCCATCTAGGAGTGGCACTGCAGTGTCAGACAGGATGGCACTTAAAAAAATTGGCCCAAACAGCACATGATGCAAAGAAAAGAGAAAAAGAGGTGCACTGTGGTCGCTGAACGGCTAAGCTAAGCGACACAAACACCTCAAAATCACAAGAATTATTTGTTCTAATCAATGGTATTATTGGTCCAAATCACTGGAAGAAAATGACAAAATCACTGGAATTATTCGTAAACACTTGTAGAAAGTACTGCTTTCTGATTACAGAAATGCTCAGATATTCCTGCGAATCCACAATCCCTTCCCAGAGGAAAAAGAAATTGAGAAACCGTTGTTTGAGAACGTTTGTTCTCTTTCCCTTACAAAGGAACAAACCACTTTCCAAGAGGACTGACGTTTTTGGGATTATGGAGACATAATGTTTTTGAATATAAATCCTAAAGCAGGTGGTGTATTAGAACAAAAGAGTGCAAGAGACCAGCCATGCAGTTTCTGAAATATTATGACAAAATGTTACTGTACTGTATTTCATAAGCACTCATTCCTAACTCTGCTAAGTACTGTTTGGTATACTGTATCTGGCTTCCATGAGGTAGTTGTCCATTATTTCAGCTTCCATTGACCTTTTTGAAAGCGGTAGAAGTTATTGATTCTCTTTTCTTCCCCCCCCCCCCCTATTTTGAATTTTCTCCTGCATAGCCCAGTAAAATGTTGCAATGTTAAGTATTGACTTGTGCCTTCTGGGGGTCCACTTCTTCAACCCAGCCAAATCTCATCCTAAACCTCTTCCACGTTCTCTATGTACCCCATCTGTGTCACCCATGTCTGTCTACCCCTCCCCTTTAGATTGTAAGCTCTCACGAGCAGGGCCCTCTTCCCTCATGTGCTTATCCTTTGTCTTACTTTAATAATCTTCAACTGTACCACATCCAGCAGTCTTCTGCCACCTGATACTTATTCCAGTGTCATCTGCTGATGTAACTATGTTTATTTACCCTGTACTTGTCCTATACTGTCATCAACTGTAAGTTGCTGTTTTCCTGTTTGTTTGATTATTTATGTACTCTGTAATTGGGCGCTGCGGAACCATTGTGGCGCCATATAAATAAAGGATAATAATAATAATAATAATATAGGGTGTATAATCCCCAGGTGTTTCTCACACATCACACAGTACAGTAAATAGGGTGTATAATCCCCAGGTGTATCTCACACATCGCTCAGTACAAATTACAGAATGTATAATCACCAGGTGTATAACACACATCGCACAGTACAGCATATAGGGTGTATAATCCCCAGGTGTATCTCACACATCGCTCAGTACAGATTACAGGATGTATAATCACCAGGTGTATAACACACATCACACAGTACAGTATATAGGGTGTATAATCCCCAGGTGTATCTCACACATCGCTCAGTACAGATTACAGGATGTATAATCACCAGGTGTATAACACACATCGCACAGTACAGTATATCGGGTGTATAATCCTAAAGTGTATCTCACACATCGCTCAGTACAGTATACAGGGTGTATAATCACCAGGTGTATCACAAACATTGCACAGTACAGTATACAGGGTGTATAATCCCCAGGTGTATCTCACACATTGCTCAGTACAGATTACAGGATGTATAAAATCACCTGGTGTATAACACACGTCGCACAATACAGTATACATACTGGTCACAACAATGCAGCAGATATTGAGCACTGATCAGGATACTTGAAGTGACACAGAGCTGCAAGATACAGCAATGGCCTACTGTACTGTACTATATGCATACTGCTGGTCACCAAAATGCTGCACTGTCCTACTATATACTGGTCACAATAATGCAGCACAGAGATAGTATACTTGACACAGAGCTGCATGATACAGCAATGGTCTACTGTACTGTACTACTATAATTATATACTGGTGGTCCCCAGTCCCCACAATGCAGCACACTGAGCACAGATATTTGCAGCACACTGAGCACAGATATGGAGCGTTTTCAGGCAGAGAACGTAGATATTCTCAGCACACTGAGCACAGATATTTGCAGCACACTGAGCACAGATATTTGCAGCACACTAAGCACAGATTACGGAGCTTTTCAGGGAGAGAACGCAGCAACGTCCTCTCCGTTCAATCTCCAATGCACGAGTGAAAATGGCGGCGACGCGCGGCTTTTTAAATAGAATATGAATCTCGAGAGAATCTGACAGCGGGATGATGACGTTCGGGCGCGTTCGGGTTAACCGAGCAAGGTGGGAAGATCTGGGGCTGCCTCAGAACCGTGTAAAATAGGTGAAGGTCGGGGGGGTTCGGATCTCTGAGAACCGAACCCGCTCATCTCTAGTTCTAATTCCATTTTCATGTTTTGGTTTTGGCTTGGTTTTGCCAAAACCACCTTTTCGTGTTTTGGTTTTGGTTTTGGATCTGGTTGATTTTTGAAAAAAAAACATAAAAACATCTAAAATCACAGAATTTGGGGGTAATTTTGCTCCTACAGTATTATTAACCCCAATAACATTCATTTCCACTAATTTCCAGTCTATTCTGAACACCTCACACCTCACAATATTGTTTTTATGCCTAAAAGTTGCACCGAGGTGGCTGTATGACTAAGCTAAGCGACACAAGTGTGCGGCACAAACACCTGGCCCATCTAGGAGTGGCACTGCAGTTGCAGACAAGATGGCACTATTCAAAAACTAGTCCCCAAACAGCACATGATGCAAAGAAGAAAAAGAGGTGCAATTAGGTAGCTGGATGGCCAAGCTAAGCGACACAAGTGTGCGGCACAAACACCTGGTCCATCTAGGCGTGGCACTGCAGTGGCAGACAGGATGGCAGATTTAAAATATAGGCCCCAAACAGCACATGATGCAAAGAAGAAAAAGAGTTGCAATGAGGTAGCTGGATGGCCAAGCTAAGTGACACAAGTGTGTGGCACAAACACCTGGCCCATCTAGGAGAGGCACTGCAGTTACAGACAGGATGGCACTTTATAAAACTAGTCCCCAGACAGCACAGAAGAAAAATAGGTGCAAGATGGAATTGTCTTTGGACCCTCTCACCCACCCTTATGTTGTATAAACAGGACATGCACACTTTAACAAACCAATGATTTCAGCGACAGGGTCTGCCACACGACTGTGGCTGAAATGACTGGTTTGTTTGGGCCCCCACCAAAAAAGAAGCAATCAATCTCTCCTTGCACAAACTGGCTCTACAGAGGCAAGATGTCCACCTCATCATCATCCTCCGATTCCTCACCCCTTTCACTGTGTACATCCTCCTCACTGAGTATTAATTCGTCCCCACTGGAATCCACCATCACAGGTTCCTGTGTACTTTCTGGCGGCAACTGCTGGTAAAGCTCTTCCCGGAAGACTTTATAATTCATTTTGATGAACATCATCTTCTCCACATTTTGTGGAAGTAACCTCCTACGCCGATCGCTGACAAGGTTACCGGCTGCACTAAACACTCTTTTGGAGTACACACTGGAGGGGGAGGGGGGTGGGGGGGGGGGCAACTTAGGTAAAATAAAGCCAGTTTGTGCAAGGGCCTCCAAATTGCCTCTTTTTCTTGTCAGTATATGTACAGACTGTCTGACATGCCTACTTGGATGCTGTCACTCATATAATCCTCCACCATTCTTTCAATGGTGACAGAATCATATGCAGTGACAGTAGACGACATGTCAGTAATCGTTGGCAGGTCCTTCAGTCCGGACAAGATGTCAGCTTTCGCTCCTGACTGCCCTGCATCACCGCCAGTGGGTGGGCTAGGAAATGTTATCCTTTTAGCTTGCAGCCCCAGTGGCAGGAGAAATTGAAGGAGGAGCTGTTGACGGGTCACGTTCCGCTTGAGTTGACAATTTACTAACCAGCAGGTCTTTGCACCTCTGCACACTTGTGTCTGCTAGAAAGAGAGATACAATGTAGGCTTTAAACCTAGGATCGAGCACGGTGGCCAAAATGTAATGCTCTGATTTCAACAGATTGACCACCCTTGAATCTTGGCAAAGCGAATGAAGGGCTCCATCCACAAGTCCCACATACTTTGCGGAATCGTTCCGTCTTAGCTCCTCCTTCAATTTATCCAGCTGCTTCTGCAAAAGCCTGATGAGGGGAATGACCTGACTCAAGCTGGCAACGTCTGAACTGACTTCACGTGTGGCAAGTTCGAAGGGTTGGAGAACCTTGCACAAGACGGAAATCATTCTCCACTGCGCTTGAGTCAGGTGCATTCCCCCTCCTTTGCCTATATCGTAGGTGGATGTATAGGCTTGAATGGACTTTTGGTGCTCCTCCATCCTCTGAAGCATATAGAGTGTTGAATTCCACCTTGTTACCACTTCTTGCTTCAGTTGATGGCGGGGCAGGATCAGGAGTGTTTACTGGTGCTCCAGTCTTCAGCACCCAGTGGCTGAATGCCGATAGTGGCCCGCAATTTTTCGGGACACCGACAGCATCTCCTGCACACCCCTCCCATTTTTCAAAAAATTCTGCACCACCAAATTAATTGTATGTGCAAAACATGGGACGTGCTGGAATTTGCCCAGTTGTAATGCACGCACAATATTGGTGGCGTTGTCCGATATCACAAATCCCCAGGAGAGTTCAATTGGGGTAAGCCAGTCTGCAATGATGTTCCTCAGTTTCCGTAAGAGGTTGTCAGCTGTGTGCCTCTTATGGAAAGCGGTGATACATAGCGTAAGCCTAGGAATGAGTTGGCATTTGCAAGATGCTGCTACTGGTACCGCTGCGGGAGGCCATACATCTACCCAGTGGGCTGTTACAGTCATATATTCCTTAGTCTGCCCTGTTCCACTTGTCCAAATGTCCGTGGTTAAGTGGACACTGGATACAACCACATTTTTTAGGAAAATTTTTTTTGTCAAGGCGCTGACTCAAATTAGGGAGAATTTCCCAAACTGACTACCCACTTCAATCTGGGTGTACTGCAGCTTCAAAAGAAGGGAGAACACTGATTCTCCCAGAAAAGTATCACCAAACAAAAATAGTAATTGAAGCGCTGTACAGCCAGATATATTATTATAAATTTATTAAAAAACACATACATATACATACAACACTAAACACACGGCCGGTGTAAATTAAAATGAATTTGACAATTAATTCTAAAATTCATTAATACTACACACTAACCATTGGATATACAGCATGCAATAATCTCTATTTTCAAAAGTGCAACAAACAGACTCAGTCCTTGTTAGTTGATTAATTGATGCACATTAGTCCTCAGAAAAGACCTTGTTAGTCATTCAGTAGTTCGAACCTCAGTTCAAATCAAATGGACATGCAGATCATTTAGTGCAAATTGATGTTAAAAACACTATCCACAACTGTTATTCAGACACTGCATGCATATATGGATGTAAGCCTCTGCTGAGGTTTAAAGTAAGATTGCAATTGATTAATGAATAATCAGAGAATATCTATAGCAATGTCTATAGTCACGATTAATGTGTCTCCAAGTTAGTACGTTTTAAAAGCTTTTGTTAGTAAATAGCATGCACTCACAACTTGGCACATTCCCCGTTGCCACGGGTGATGAAAGGACACTGGAATCTTGGTTGGCTTTTAGTGCAGTGATCACCCCCAGTACCTGCAGATTGTACTGGGAGCCGATCCCCCCTCCAGCTAGACAATGGCTGTATGACGCTTTGGCTTGTCCGGGGTCCCGCCGCACCAAGTCTGTTAAATTGATGTCCAAATGGTCAGCAGGTCGCAGCCGTGCATAAAGATCAGACTCTATGCGTTTCTCCGCCTCTATACTCGGCGGCTTCCTCAGGAGTTACTCCTGAGGAAGCCGCTGAGTATAGAGGCGGAGAAACGCGTAGAGTCTGATCTTTATGCACGGCTGCGACCTGCTGACCATTTGGACATCAATTTAACGGACTTGGTGCGGCGGGACCCCGGACAAGCCAAAGCGTCATACAGCCATTGTCTAGCTGGAGGGGGGATCGGCTCCCAGTACAATCTGCAGGTACTGGGGGTGATCACTGCACTAAAAGCCAACCAAGATTCCAGTGTCCTTTCATCACCCGTGGCAACGGGGAATGTGCCAAGTTGTGAGTGCATGCTATTTACTAACAAAAGCTTTTAAAACGTACTAACTTGGAGACACATTAATCGTGACTATAGACATTGCTATAGATATTCTCTGATTATTCATTAATCAATTGCAATCTTACTTTAAACCTCAGCAGAGGCTTACATCCATATATGCATGCAGTGTCTGAATAACAGTTGTGGATAGTGTTTTTAACATCAATTTGCACTAAATGATCTGCATGTCCATTTGATTTGAACTGAGGTTCGAACTACTGAATGACTAACAAGGTCTTTTCTGAGGACTAATGTGCATCAATTAATCAACTAACAAGGACTGAGTCTGTTTGTTGCACTTTTGAAAATAGAGATTATTGCATGATGTATATCCAATGGTTAGTGTGTAGTATTAATGAATTTTAGAATTAATTGTCAAATTCATTTTAATTTACACCGGCCGTGTGTTTAGTGTTGTATGTATATGTATGTGTTTTTTAATAAATTTATAATAATATATCTGGCTGTACAGCGCTTCAATTACTATTTTTGTTTGGTCACATTTTTTAGGACACTGGTGACTCTTTTTCTGACGTCTGTGTATATTATCGGTATTGCCTACCTAGAGAAGTGGAACCTAGATGGGATTTGATACCGGGGACACAGTACCTCAAACAAATCTTTAAGTGACTCTGAACTAATGGTGGATACCGGACGCACCTCTAACACCAACATAGCTGTCAAGGCCTCAGTTATCTGCTTTGCAAAAGGATGATTGCTGTCATATTTCATCTTCCTCACAAAGGACTGTTGGACAGTCAATTGCTTACTGGAAGTAGTACAAGTGGTCTTCCGACTTCCCCTCTGGGATGACGATCGACTCCCAGCAGCAACAACAGCAGCGGCAGCAACAGCAGGCGTACCACTCAAGGATCCTACGGAGGAATCCCGGTTAGGAGAGGACTCCTCAGTATTGACAGTGACATGGCCTGCAGGACTACGGACGTTCCTGACTGAGCAGGAAGTTGACGTTGAGGGAGTTGGTGGTGTGGCTTGCAGGAGCTTGGGTACAGGAGGAAGAAGGGATTTAGGTGTCAGTGGACTGCTTACGCTCTTACCCAAAGTTTCTGAACTTGACAGTGACTTCTGTTGAATGCGCAGCAGGTGATGTATAAGGGAGGATGTTCCTAGGTGGTTAACATCCTTACCCCTACTTATTACAGATTGACAGAGGCAACAGATGGCTTGACAACTGTTGTCCGGATTTGAGAAGAAATAATTCCACACCAAAGAGGTGGCTTTTTTGGTAGTTTGCCCAGGCATCACAATGGGCTTCTTCGTCCCAAGGACAACAGGTGTCTCCCCCGGTGCCTGACTTAAACAAACCACATCACCCTCAGAATCCTCATCGTCAACTTCCTCCTCAGCGTCAGCAACACCCATATCCTCATCCTGGTGTACTTCAACAGTGACATCTTCAATTTGAATATCAGGAACTGGACTGTGGGTGCTTCTTCCAGCACTTGCAGGGGGCTTGCAAATGGTGGAAGGAGCCACCTCTTCTCGTCCAGTGTTGGGAAGGTCAGGCATCGCAACCGCCGACACACTTGGACTCTCCTTGGGGATTTGTGATACCATCTCAGAGCGCACAGTTCTTTTCTGTACTCTTTCCAGCTTAACTCTTTTAATTTTTCTAGCGGGAGGATGAGGGCTTCCATCGTCATGTGAAGCTGAACCACTAGCCATGAACATAGGCCAGGGCCGTTCCTTGCCACTCCGTGTCGTAAATGGCATATTGGCAAGTTTACGTTTCTCCTCAGACGATTTCTTTTTACCGAACATTGGGCATCGGCCTTGGCAGACGACGTTGATGGCATTTCATCGTCTATGTCATGGCTAGTGGCAGCAGCTTCAGCACTAGGAGGAAGTGGTTTTTCTTGATCTTTCCCTATTTTCTCCTCAAAATTTTTGTTCTCCATTATTTTTTGGGAGTTATATGAGACAATATGCGTCTCAGGAATGACTGGAATTACTGATGACACAGGACACTACCACTGGTCTGATGCGGCACAACAGGTTGTTATAATTATTATACTGCAGCAGTGGATATATAGCAGCAGCGTATATCGTCACTGGAATTACTGATGACACAGGACACTACCACTGGTCTGATGCAGCCCAACAGGTTGTTATAATTGTTATACTGCAGCAGTGGATATATAGCAGCAGCGTATATCGTCACTGGAATTAATGATGACACAGGACACTACCACTGGTCTGCACAACACAGCACCACTTTATACAGCTACACTGAATATATGGCAGCAGAGAACACCAACACTGTGAATGGCTGGACTGATACAGCACAATACACTGACGACACTGGACTGGTCTGCACAACACAGCACCACTTTACAGCTACACTGGATATATCTGCCTGGACTGATACAGCACAATACACTGACGACACTGGACTGGTCTGCACAACACAGCACCACTTTACAGCTACACTTGATATATCTGCCTGGACTGATACAGCACAATACACTGACAACACTGGACTGGTCTGCACATCACAGCTCTACTTTACAGCTACACTGGATATATCTGCCTGGACAGATACAGCACAATACACTGACAACACTGGACTGGTCTGCACAACACAGCCCCACTTTATAGCTACACTGGATATATGGCAGCAGAAAACACCAACACTGTGACTGCCTGGACTGATGCAGCACAATACACTGACTACACTGGACTGGACTGAGCAGCACAATACACTGAGTGACTACACTGGACTGAGCAGCACAACACTTGCCACCCCACTTTCCTGCCCCAACACACAGACACTGAACACTGAGGACACGTCCTCTCTATACACTCTCCGAGACTGGAGTGAAAATGGCGGGGCTGCGCAGCTCCTTATATGGAATCCAAATCCCGCAAGAATCCGACAGCGGGATGATGATGTTTTGCCGCATTCGGGTTTCCGAGTCGAGAGGGAAAATCCGAGCCTGGCTCGGAACCGGACTCGGAAGGCAAAGTTCTGTAGGGTTCGGTTCTCTGAGAACCGAACCCGCTCATCTCTAATTTTAGTATATTAATGTAAACTAAGCCTCCACATAAAAATAGGCCCCTCATGCTGGCAGCAGGATGAGGACAGCTACCCAAACAATCATAAATCATAAGTATTAAAATTGGGTTTGTAGTTTTCTCACAAAATTATCCAATTTTTCTATGTTAATGTATTTACAGAGACATTGGGGCACATAGCGTAGAGGGTGTACACCCACACGTGACTCGGGTCACACCCACACAGCACTGGTAACAGCACATACCCATCTCAGTATAGGCCCTTGAAAAATTTTCAGCTCCAGGACCATGTGGCCCTTAATCCAGCCCTGTGTAAACTGTGTTATTACGCGCAATTACCCCACTTCTGGAGACTACTGTGCATTTAGTTTATGGATATAAGAAAACCAATGGCATTTTCTGAATATGCAAAAACATTTTATGATTTGTACAGGTTCTGTACAGAAAAAAATTCTGATATGGGATTAACTACACCCAACGAAGGAGGGAATATTTTAACAGCAAAGGGGTTAAAATCAGAATGCTGAAATGAAGAAGGCTAAGAACTGCAACAAAGGGGCAGATATATTAAGCCTGGACAAGGGATAAAGAAGTGAGAAAGCAGTGATACTGTAAGTGCAAGGTGATAACGCACCAGCCAATCAGCTCTTAACTGTCAGTTTTCAAATCTGCAATGATTGGCTGGTGTTTTGTCACCTTCCACTTATCACTGGTTTATCACTTCTTTATTCCTTCTCCAGGTTAATACATCTGGCTCAAAGGACCCTCTTCAGGTTGGATTGCAGATTCTTCGGAGCGGCTGCATATGACGTCACGCGGCCGCCCCAAAAATGGTGCCATTTCCCCTCTATTCGTAGCGCCCTCCCACCGGAACGCTGCTGCTAATAGGGCAAATTGCATTCGCATCCCAATAGCAATGCAATCTGAATAAAGCCCAAAATGCAGAATTTTTACTTAAAAATTCTAAATTAGGACATTAAAATGCCTATATTTTTCTTTGTAACCTGAAATAGCACTCTTGTCACATCTCTAGTGGAAGCAGTGCTAGAGGCCAGGAGCTAGCAACAAAATAAATAATGCAGAGATAAAAGTCAGAAATGTAACTCTAAGTCTCAACTCAGAGATAAAAAGTCACTAAGAATTCAAAGAAATCCATCGGAAAATCTTGACTTTTCATTAGAGATGAGCGGGTTCGGTTCATCAAGATACAACCCCCCCCCCCGAATTTCACCTATTTTACACGGTTCCGAGGGAGCCTCGGATCTTCCCACCTTGCTCGGTTAACCCGAACGCGCCCGAACGTCATCATCCCGCTGTCGGATTCTCGTGAGATTCGTATTCTATCTCTGTGCCGCCATTTTCCACTCGTGCATTGGAGATTGAACGGAGAGGACGTGGCTGCGTTCTCTCCCTGAAAAGCTCCATAATCTGTGCTCAGTGTGCTACCAATATCTGTGCTCAGTGTGCTGCAAATATCTGTGCTCAGTGTGCTGAAAATATCTACGTCTCTGCCTGAAAACGCTCCATATCTGTGCTCAGTGTGCTGCAAATATCTGTGCTCAGTGTGCTGCATTGTGGGGACTGGGGACCACCAGTATTATAGTAGTACAGTACAGTAGACGATTGCTGTGTATCTTGCAGCTTTGTGTCAATTATACTATCTCTGTGCTGCATTATTGTGACCAGTATATAGTAGGACAGTGCAGCATTTTGGTGACCAGCAGTATACACATATAGTACAGTACAGTAGGCCATTGCTGTGTATCTTGCAGCTTTGTGTCAATTATACTATCTCTGTGCTGCATTATTGTGACCAGTATATAGTAGGACAGTGCAGCATTTTGGTGACCAGCAGTATACACATATAGTACAGTACAGTAGGCCATTGCTGTGTATCTTGCAGCTCTGTGTCAAGTATACTATCTCTGTGCTGCATTATTGTGACCAGTATATAGTAGGACAGTGCAGCATTTTGGTGACCAGCAGTATACATATATAGTACAGTACAGTAGGCCATTGCTGTGTATCTTGCAGCTCTGTGTCAAGTATACTATCTCTGTGCTGCATTATTGTGACCAGTATGTATACTGTACTGTGCGATGTGTGTTATACACCTGGTGATTTTATACATCCTGTAATCTGTACTGAGCGATGTGTCAGATACGCCTGGGGATTATACACCCTATATACTGTACTGTGCGATGTGTGTTATACACCTGATTATACATCCTGTAATTTGTACTGAGCGATGTGTGAGATACACCTGGGGATTATACACCCTATATACTGTACTGTGTGATGTGTGAGAAACACCTGGGGATTATACACCCTATATTATTATTATTATTATTATTATTATTATCCTTTATTTATATGGCGCCATAATGGTTCCGCAGCGCCCAATTACAGAGTACATAAATAATCAAACAGGAAAACAGCAACTTACAGTTGATGACAGTATAGGACAAGTACAGGGTAAATAAACATAGTTACATCAGCAGATGACACTAGAATAAGTATCAGTTGGCAGAAGACTGCTGGATGTGGTACAGTTGAAGATTATTAAAGTAAGACAAAGGATAAGCACATGAGGGAAGAGGGCCCTGCTCGTGAGAGCTTACAATCTAAAGGGGAGGGGTAGACAGACATGGGTGACACAGATGGGGTACATAGAGAACGTGGAACAGAGGTTTAGGATGAGATTTGGCTGGGTTGAAGAAGTGGACCCCCAGAAGGCACAAGTCAATACTTAACATTGCAACATTTTACTGGGCTATGCAGGAGAAAATTAAAAATAGGGGGGGGGGGGGGGGGAAGAAAAAAGAATCAATAACTTCTACCGCTTTCAAAAAGGTCAATGGAAGCTGAAATAATGGACAACTACCTCATGGAAGCCAGAAGTATACCAAACAGTACTTAGCAGAGTTAGGAATGAGTGCTTATGAAATACAGTACAGTAACATTTTGTCATAATATTTCAGAAACTGCATGGCTGGTCTCTTGCACTCTTTTGTTCTAATACACCACCTGCTTTAGGATTTATATTCAAAAACATTATGTCTCCATAATCCCAAAAACATCAGTCTTCTTGGAAAGTGGTTTATTCCTTTGTAAGGGAAAGAGAACAAATGTTCTCAAACAATGGTTTCTCAATTTCTTTTTCCTCTGGGAAGGGATTGTGGATTCGCAGGAATATCTGAGCATTTCTGTAATCAGAAAGCAGCGACTTTCTACAAATGTTTACAAATAATTCCAGTGATTTTGTCATTTTCTTACAGTGATTTGGGCCAATAATACCATTGATTAGAATGAATAATTCCTGTGATTTTGTAATTTTCTTCCAGTGATTTGGACCAATAATACCATTGATTAGAACAAATAATTCCTGTGATTTTGTCATTTTCTTCCAGTGATTTGGACCAATAATACCATTGATTAGAACAAATAATTCCTGTGATTTTGTCATTTTCTTCCAGTGATTTGAACCAATAATACCATTGATTAGAACGAATAATTCCTGTGATTTTGTCATTTTCTTCCAGTGATTTGGACCAATAATACCATTGATTAGAACGAATAATTCCTGTGATATTGCGGTGTTTGTGTCACTTAGCTTAGCCGTCCAGCAACCACAGTGCACCTCTTTTTCTCTTTTCTTTGCATCATGTGCTGTTTGGGGACTATTTTTTTAAGTGCCATCCTGTCTGACACTGCAGTGCCGCTCCTAGATGGGCCAGGTGTTTGTGCCGGCCACTTGGGTCACTTAGCTTAGTCATCCAGCGACCTTGGTACACCTCTTTTTTTCTTTGCATCATGTGCTGTTTGGGGACTATTTTTTAAGTGCCATCCTGTCTGACACTGCAGTGCCACTCCTAGATGGGCCAGGTGTTTGTGCCGCCCCCTTGTGTCGCTTAGCTTAGTCATCCAGCGACCTCGGTGCAAATTTTAGGACTAAAAATAATATTGTGAGGTGTTCAGAATAGACTGTAAATGAGTGGAAATGGTATCCGGACTCCAGGTCGACAGCAAAAAGGTCGACACACCTTAGGTCGACTCCAATTGGTCGACACACCTTAGGTCGACGTGGACAAAAGGTCGACATGGACACAGGTCGACAGGAACAAGGTCGACATGGAAAAGGTCGACATGAGTTCTTCACAATTTTTTTCTTTTTTGGAACTTTTTCTTACTTAACGATCCATGTGGACTACGATTGGAACGGTAATCTGTGCCGAGCGAAGCGGAGCGAAGGCACCATGCCCGAAGCATGGCGAGCGAACGCGGTGCACTAATTGGGGTTCCCGGTCACTCTACGAAGAAAACGACACCAAAAAAAATAAAAAACTCATGTCGACCTTTTTTCATGTCGACCTTGTTCCTGTCGACCTGTTGTCCATGTCGACCTTTTGTCCATGTCGACCCAAGGTGTGTCGACCAATTGGCATCGACCTAAGGTGTGTCGACCTTTTTGCTGTCGACCCTCAGTCCCAGACCCGTGGAAATTATGGTTATTGAGGTTAATACTATGGGATCAAAGTTACCCCCAAATTCTATGATTTAAGCTGTTTTTGATGGGTTTTTTTTTTAAAAAACACCCGAATCCAAAACACACCCGAATCCGACAAAAAAATTTCAGGGAGGTTTTGCCAAAACGCGTCCGGATCCAAAACACGGCCGCGGAACCGAATCCAAAACCAAAACACAAAACCCAAAAAATTTCCGGTGCACATCTCTACTTTTCATTTCAGAATTTTGACATTAAAGCCAGAATATTGTGGGGGCGTGGCCTGGACACGGACGGGAGCAGCAGCAGCTTGTGGGAGCTCCGTGCACCGGAGCTTTTTGGAGGACTTTCTGATGCTCCCACCCGGGCTGTCGTGCCTGATTACCACCTCTGAGCCCCCCTGGCCACCACTGAATAGAGCCGGGGAGTGCCGGGAGGGGGATCACACACCGTGGCCTTCTCTAGCCGCCAGGCTACGGTCTCAATTAGAAGGATTCCAACCGCACTCCGCCGGCCCATCATCCGTCTACATCAGGAGGAGCTGGTGTCTTCTGGACTTGTGGTGCGGGTTCTAACAGCCTCTCTGCCACTGGAGGATTAATGAAGTGGCGGCTCTGATTGTCTGGAGCCTGCAAGAAGGTATTGTGCTGCACTGATCCATTTTACACTGCCTGTTTCATTCCGATGTATTACACTGCACACAGACAACCCTGCTGGCCACATCTGCTGTGCTTCTACACCCTTGCTGGATCCTATCTGCTGCATATGGTGTGTGGCTCTGCAAATAAAGGCCATGCATTAGGGAGGCCAATCCCGGGATCGGGATCGGCGGGATCCCGGGATTTGGGCCCAAAAATGCCGGGATTTGAATCCCGGGATTGGAGCATCCAATCCCGGGATTCACGGGATTACACTGCGCATGTGCGGGAGGGAGTGTGTGTAAGTAATACTACTTACACTTAGGCGGGCGGCAGCCATAGACGAACGCTGAATGCGGCGGCACTTCAAATGTGGCGCCGGCCGCCAGCCAATCAGAGCTGGCGGACCGGCAGCCAATCAGGGAAGCTGACGCGGCAGCCAATCAGGAGCGACTGCTGCGGCCGCTTCCCTGATTGGCTGCTGGTCCGCCAGCTCTGGTTGGCTGGCGGCCGGCACTTCATTTGAAATGCCGCCGCGTTCAGTGTGTCCATGGCTGGCGCCCACCTAATAGTAAGTGGTACTTACACCCACCCTCCCTCCCGCGCTGCTACCAACCCTCCCCGCTACCTACTGTACATCCTCCCGCCCAGCTACCTAAACCCTCCACACCGCTACCTACACCCTCCTGCCCAGCTACCTACACCCTCCTGCACTGCTACCTACAACCTCCCTACCTTCCCCGCCGCTACCTACATCCTCCCGCACCGCTACCTACCCTCCAGCGCTGCTCCCTACACCCTTCTTCACTGATCCCTACTGCAATCCCGGGATCCCGGGAATCCCGGGATTGATCGTTTTTCAATCCCGAATAATGGGATTGAAAAAACGGCCCAGGATTGGCCTCCCTACCATGCATGCTGATATGTGATGCCCTGCATGGGATCCCAGCCTCCAATGCCGATTCCTGATTCTTTCTGACCTTTTATTCTGTTATTTTTTTTTCTTTTTTGATACTGGATATGACTGCATTTTCCCAACATCTCTCCCCTCCCACGCATTTACCCTGATGTTCCTGGCTCCGTGATTTTTTTCTGCCGTTCCTTTTTCATTCTGACAAGTTTCCTGGGGGTCTGATTGTACCTTTTTTTCATATATCTCCATCATACGGACTACAGTTTGTGTCATTTGCTGTGATCACAATGGAGAATTTTAAAACACCTGCCATTCCGGTGAGACCTGTACGTGGCAAGCCGAGAAAATAAGGGGACGCTGTTACTGCATCGGATGCTTCTGACTCGAAACAGGGAGGCCCTACTTCCTCTCATTCTTCTCATTTCTGCACCTCTCTGAGTTATGATGATGTGGTTAGAGCTATCACTGCGACTATTACACCCCTCTTGGATAAACAGGCTGCAAAGTTTGCAGACGCTATCAAAGATATAAAATCTCAATTGGACTCCACCGACCTGCAAGTTGTGGAGAACCAAAATAAGATAGAGGAACATGACCAAGCACTTTGTGATTTACAGCAACAACTTGAAGATGAACAGAAACATACTCTCCGCCTCCTAAATAAAGTAGATGATTTGGAAAATCATTCCATGCGGAATAATTTACGGATTGTGGGCCTACCGGAATCCATTAAGGGGCCAGACCTATACAAATTTCTGTCTACAGATCTTCTACAAATATTGGCTCTCCAGGACACCTTGAAAGATTTTGCGGTTGAACGGGCTCATCGTCTTGGCCCTGTCAGGGACACCAGATGCCCCCGAGTCGTTATCTTCAGATGTTTGAACTTCGCTCACCAATCGCTGATCTGGTCTGCTGCACGTAAGCTCAAATCCTTGGAATGGCAGGACAATGGTCTACCTATATTTTAGGACTACTCCGCAGAAGTCTCCAAAGCTCGTAAAGATATGTTACCGGTTTGCTCTAGACTGATTCAGTCTCACCGTAAATTCGCCCTCCTCTTTCCTTCGAGACTGCATATCTTCGAGATCAAACTTCAATGTCTTTAAGGTTTTTATGGAGCCGGCTGACGCCATGGCGTACTTGGATGGAGATTCACCCACGGCCTCCTCTAGGTCTACCTGATTTTGGTTCTGTTTTGTTATCCTGCTCTTTATTTTTAATTACGCTCCTACTATCCGAGTAGTTTGGCTCCTTGGCCTAACGTGCTGCATTTACTTTTCAAATACATGGTTCAATTTGAGGTTCTTGCAATAATATTGTTCCTTATTATATAATGCAGTTGCTCACAATGTGTTATTTCTTATATGATATGTGACATGTATATCCAGTGCAATACTCTGGTTTGTTTACTTGTTTATTATTTTGTTTGATTAGGAGGCTGGGATTACCCAGCCTCTGATCTGAGCGATTCCGCTTGTTCTGTTGGGTAATATTTTGACGGCAACTTGGTTCTACTTCTTGCGCTGTACTTTATTACTGCTTACTGGCGTAGGTCTTGCCTTCGGCAGTTCTTTCTTTTTCTCTCTGTCTTCTTTCTCTTTCTTGTTTTCCTCCTCCTCACTCGTGTTTTCCTCTTCTTTCTGCTTCCCTTTTCCCAATTATATATCTCAGTACAAATGTTTTCTTTGTGGCTTTTTCGTGTTATTTTCGGGCTGCTCCTGGAGTCTGTATTTTATTTCTGTTGCAGAGATCAGATCTAAATGGACTTTATGTGTTAATGCAGACTGAGATCCATGGTATACAATATGTTTTTTGTAACGTATATGTATGCACCCACATCGTATGATAAGAAATTCCTTATTACTGTTGTTAATTTACTGTACCCCTATTTGGATTCCCATTTGATTTTAGGTGGGGACTTAAATATGGTCGTGGATCCTTATATGGATAGGCAGTCTACTGGTTCCTCACCATACCCATTGCGTAAGTTTGGCATTCACTATTTAATCCAAAAATTACATCTTGTCGATATTTGGCAAGTACAGAATCCTATTAATAGAGATTTTACTTATTATTCCGTCCCTCATACTATGTGTTCTAGAATTGACTATCTACTACCAGCCTCAGATTTAGCTGTTAGAATAGATGGTTCCGGTATAGAGACACTAGGACTGACAGACCATGGTCTTATTTGGTTTATTTTGTCTCCCTTGACCCCTTCAGGCAGTTACAAACTTTGGCGATTCCCTTCCTTTCTAGCATCCTCCACCTCATTTAAAGTTATGCTCCAGTCTACCTGGAATGACTATATGTTTGTGAATTCTACACACATTTCGGAACCAGCCTTATATTGGCAAACTGCCAAAGCGGTTCTCCGTGGGCAAATTTTATCCTGTGCTTCAAACCATAAAAAAATAGGCAATCACTAATTCTTGATTCTCAAAAGACTTTGACGCAGGCTTACTGTATGCTGAGATTATATCCATCCCCAACTTATACAGTAGGTTACAATATGAAGAATCTAAACTAGTTTTTGATACTTTAATACAACAAGTGGGTGATACTAGAGTTAGGTCTAACAGATTTTTATTTCACAAATACGTCAATAAAAACAGTAAACTGCTTTCTAATCTTTTGCAGAGTGATAGGACTAGTTCTGCTATTTTAGCCCTGAAAGATTCTGCGGGGGAGATTCACACGACGGGGCCGTCCATCATTAAAGTCTTACACTCTTTTTATACTGACTTGTATTCCCAAGCTCCAATAGATGTCACTAATAAAAATATTTCTTGGAATAAAATTTCTCTTCCTACATTGACAGAGTCACAGGTTGCTGCTTTGACTTGTCCTGTCTTGGAGGTTTAGGTTTTATCGGTTATTAAGTCCCTTAAACTTGGTAAATTCCCGGGCCTGGATGGGTCTACTGGGGAGTTCTATAAACTCCTCCAATCTTCACTCTCCCAGCCCCTTACTAACCTTCTTAACTCTTTTTTTTTTTACAGACAATAAGCTTCCACCCTTTTTCAATGATGCTATAATTAATGACTTACTGAAACCAGGCAGAAATCCCACTCATCCGGGTTCCTATTGCCTCATATAGTAACATAGTATCTAAGGTTGAAAAAAGACAATTGTCCATCGGGTTCAACCTATTTGTGGTCTCCTATGCACAATTATTTTGTATAAAATTTTGACTGAAGTTGCTGACTGCCGTTCTGATTAACCCCTCTTTTTTTATAATAACCATAGTGCGTGACTATGCCCCGTAACCCTGGATATCCTTATCCATTAGGAATTTATCTAACCCATTCTTAAAGGTGTTGACTGAGTTGGCCATTACAACTCCCTCAGGCAGGGAATTCCAAACACGTATCGTCCTTACTGTAAAAAAGCCTTTACGCTGTATTGTGTGGAATCTCCTCTCCTCTATCCTGAGCGAGTGTCCACGAGTTCTCTGTGTTGATCTAACCAAAAACAGGTCCTGCGCAAGATCTGTATATTGTCCCCTTATATATTTGTAAATGTTGATCATGTCCCCTCTTAATCTCCTCTTTTCCAGTGTAAACATGTCTAGTCTTGCAAGCCTTTCCTCGTATTCCAGCGTCTCCATACCCTTAATTAGTTTGGTCGCCCGCCTTTGAACCTTGTCTAGCTCCAGGATATCCTTTTTGTAGTAAGGTGCCCAGAATTGTACACACTATTCAAGGTGTGGCCTCACAAGTGATTTATATAATGGGAGTATAATACTCTCGTCCCTTTCATCAATTCCCCATTTTATGCATGCTAATATCTTATTAGCCTTCTTTGCTGCAGTCCTACTTTGGGTACTACTGCTTAGTTTGCTATCTATGAGGACACCTAAGTCCTTTTCCAGTACAGAATCCCCTAATTTTACTCCATTTAGTAGGTAGGTGTTATTTTTGTTCTTGTTACCACAGTGCATTACCTTACACTTGTCTGTATTGAAGCGCATTCTCCATTCACTGCCCAAGCTTCTAATTTAACTAAGTCATTCTGAAGTGACTCAGCATCCCCCTCCGCATTTATAACTTTACACAATTTGGTATCATCTGCAAAAATTGATACCATGCTCTCTAGACCTTCTGTTAGGTCGTTAATGAAAATATTGAACAATAGCGGTCCTAATACTGAGCCTTGCGGCACACCACTTAGCACTTCAGTCCAAGATAAAAAAGATCCATTAACCACAAAGCGCTGCTCCCTATTATCTAACCCGTTTTTGACCCAAGTGCATATTGTGCTTCCTAGCTCTGATTCTTGTAGCTTGTAGATAAGTCTCATGTGTGGCACAGTATCGAACGCTTTGGCAAAATCTAAAAAGATTACATCCACCTCATTACCCTGATCTAGGTTTGCGCTTACTGTTTCATAAAAGCCAAGTAAGTTGGTTTGACAGGATCTGTCCTTCATAAACCCATGTTGATTCCTTTTAATGACCTTATTGACTTAAAGGAACTTCTGAATAATATCTCTTAGAATACCTTCCAATACTTCCCCACTATAGATGTAAGACTAACTGGTCTATAATTACCTGGTTCAGCTTTACTTCCCTTTTTGAATATAGGCACTACTTCCGCTATACGCCAGTCTTTGGGAACCATACCTGATATTACTGAATCCTTAAAGATCAAAAATAGCGGTTTTGCAAGTTCAGAATGAAGCTCCATTAGAACCCTTGGGTGAATACCATCGGGACCTGGTGACTTATTAATCTTTAAATGTTTTAATCGGTCACAGACTACTTCCTTGCTTAAATAAGTACCTATCAGTGGGATATTCTCATTATTGAGATTATGTTAGTCCCTGAATTGGGTTCTCTCTAGTAAATACTGTTGAAAAAAAATCATTTAGTGTGTCCGCTATGTCATTATCATTTTTGCGTAAGACTCCCAACTTGTCTTTTAAAGGGCCTATACTCTCCTTCTTTAATCTCTTGCTATTAATGTATTTAAATAATTTTTTGGGATTCGCTTTGCTTTCCTGTGCTACTAGTTTTTCAGTTTCTACTTTAGCCACTCTTATTTCCTTTTTGCAAATTTTGTTACATTCCTTATAGTGCTGAAATGACTCTGCTTCCCCGTCAGATTTGTATTTTTTAAATGCTCGCCTTTTCTTGACCATAAGTTCCGTAATCTTTTTGTTAAGACACATCGGTTAATGATTTTTATTCCTTTTTTTGCTGCTCGTAGGAATAAATTTGAGTGTATTTTTAGCTAGCAGGAATTTTAGTACCTCCCATTTCTCCGTAATATTTTTTCCTAAAAACAAACCTTCCCATTCAATATCCCTGAAAAATACCCTCATCTTTTCAAAATTAGCTTTGCTAAAGTTTAGAGTCCTAGTTGAGCCAGTATAGGGCTGTTTATGGAAACTGATATTGAATGTGACCATATTGTGGTCGCTGTTTCCTATGGGTTCCCCTACTATAATACCTGATACCAAATCCCCATTGTTTGTTAATACCAGGTCTAAGATTGCATTGTACCTAGTTGGTTCCTCAATTAGTTGAACTAAGTAGTTATCATTAAGTGTGTTTAAAAACATATTGCCCCTAGCAGTATCACATGAATCATTTTTCCAGTTTATCTCTGGATAGTTAAAATCTCCCATCACTACTATGTCTCCTACTCCAGCTGCTCTTTCAATTTGTTTTAGTAACAATTCCTCATCAGATGCGTTGATACCAGGCGGCCTATAGCATACACCCAATACTAACTTTTTTATTCCTTTTTCCCCGCATGCAATTTCTACCCATAATGTCTCGACAGTGTCTACAGTCCCCTCCTGAATATCTTCCTGTATATCAGGTTTTAAAAACGGCTTTACGTAAAGACACACCCCTCCACCCTTTTTATTTAGTCTGTCTCTCCTAAACAGTGTATAGCCCTCTAGATTGACTGTCCAATCATGAGATTCGTCCCACCAAGTTTCAGTAATGCCTATAATATCATACTGTTTGCTTGCTGCAAGTATTTCTAGTTCACCCTTTTACCAGTAATGCTTCTGGCGTTTACATACATACAACTAAGATAAGTATTTTCCCTTGCGTTAGGGACATCTTTCACCTTATGTAGCAATGATGACCTGTAATCGTCATTGGTTAGTGCTTTGGTAAAATATCTTTTAGTACCCATGTTAGTAACCTTACCGCCTGCTCTTACCCTCCCCACAACCTCTCCCCCACTTCGTTTACTACCGCGATCCCCACTATTCTCACTGCATGACCCGTAGTTTCTAGCTAAACCCTCCCCCCAAGATTTTGGTGGGGAGATTCAAACTGGTGGTCCCTTACCTAGTACACCATGACCAGACAGGATTTGTTTTGTGCCACAATGCGGTCACCAACATCCGAAAGGTCCTGGCTGTCCTCCAACATTTAGACGATATCCACATAAATGATCTTCATCTTCTAGTGTCACTTGATGCTGAGAAAGCATTTGACCTAGTGGTCTGGGACCACCTATATGAAACTTTGCGCAATTTTGGCTTTCCCGCCTGAATCGTCTCATTTATTCAGATGTTAAATTCGGCCTCCACCTCAAAGATACTAGCTAATAATTTTATATCAGAGCCCATATGTGTCCGCAGGGGTACCAGGCAAGGTTTCCCCCTCTCTCCCCTCCTATTCGCGCTTGCCCTAGAACCCTTAGCTATCACTTTACGAGTGAACCCTGTGTTCAAGGGTATTAAATTGGGTAGAGAAGACCTTAAATTGTCACTGTTCGCAGATGACGTTGTTGTTTCTGTCACAACCTTCCATTTCAATTCCTGCTATTTTGTAGAGATGAGCGGGTTCGGTTTCTCTGAATCCGAACCCGCACGAACTTCATGTTTTTTTCACGGGTCCGAGCAGACTCGGATCCTCCCGCCTTGCTCGGTTAACCCGAGCGCGCCCGAACGTCATCATGACGCTGTCGGATTCTCGCGAGACTCGGATTCTATATAAGGAGCCGCGCGTCGCCGCCATTTTCACACGTGCATTGAGATTGATAGGGAGAGGACGTGGCTGGCGTCCTCTCCATTTAGATTAGGGTTGAGAGAGAGAGAGAGAGATTGACCTGAGGCTGTGATACTGTAGAAGAGAGTGCAGAGTTTAGTGACTGACGACCACAGTGACCACCAGACAGTGCAGTTGTTTGTTTTATTTAATATATCCGTTCTCTGCCTGAAAAAAACGATACACACAGTGACTCAGTCACATACCATATCTGTGTGCACTGCTCAGCCCAGTGTGCTGCATCAATGTATATATATATCTGACTGTGCTCAGCTCACACAGCTTATAATTGTGGGGGAGACTGGGGAGCACTGCAGTGCCAGTTATAGGTTATAGCAGGAGCCAGGAGTACATAATATTATATTAAAATTAAACAGTGCACACTTTTGCTGCAGGAGTGCCACTGCCAGTGTGACTAGTGACCAGTGACCTGACCACCAGTATATATAATATTAGTAGTATACTATCTCTTTATCAACCAGTCTATATTAGCAGCAGACACAGTACAGTGCGGTAGTTCACGGCTGTGGCTACCTCTGTGTCGGCACTCGGCAGCCCGTCCATAATTGTATATACCACCTAACCGTGTTTTTTTTTTCTTTCTTTATACATACATACTAGTTACGAGTATACTATCTCTTTATCAACCAGTCTATATATTAGCAGCAGACACAGTACAGTGCGGTAGTTCACGGCTGTGGCTACCTCTGTGTCGGCACTCGGCAGCCCGTCCATAATTGTATATACCACCTAACCGTGGTTTTTTTTTCTTTCTTTATACATACATACTAGTTACGAGTATACTATCTCTTTATCAACCAGTCTATATATTAGCAGCAGACACAGTACAGTGCGGTAGTTCACGGCTGTGGCTACCTCTGTGTCGGCACTCGGCAGCCCGTCCATAATTGTATATACCACCTAACCGTGGTTTTTTTTTCTTTCTTTATACATACATACTAGTTACGAGTATACTATCTCTTTATCAACCAGTCTATATTAGCAGCAGACACAGTACAGTGCGGTAGTTCACGGCTGTGGCTACCTCTGTGTCGGCACTCGGCAGCCCGTCCATAATTGTATATACCACCTAACCGTGGTTTTTTTTTCTTTCTTTATACATACATACTAGTTACGAGTATACTATCTCTTTATCAACCAGTCTATATATTAGCAGCAGACACAGTACAGTGCGGTAGTTCACGGCTGTGGCTACCTCTGTGTCGGCACTCGGCAGCCCGTCCATAATTGTATATACCACCTAACCGTGTTTTTTTTTTCTTTCTTTATAGTCATACTAGTTACGAGAATACTATCTCTTTATCAACCAGTCTATATTAGCAGCAGACACAGTACAGTGCGGTAGTTCACGGCTGTGGCTACCTCTGTGTCGGCACTCGGCAGCCCGTCCATAATTGTATATACCACCTAACCGTGGTTTTTTTTTCTTTCTTTATACATACATACTAGTTACGAGTATACTATCTCTTTATCAACCAGTCTATATATTAGCAGCAGACACAGTACAGTGCGGTAGTTCACGGCTGTGGCTACCTCTGTGTCGGCACTCGGCAGCCTGTCCATAATTGTATATACCACCTAACCGTGGTTTTTTTTTCTTTCTTTATAGTCATACTAGTTACGAGTATACTATCTCTTTATCAACCAGTCTATATTAGCAGCAGACACAGTACAGTGCGGTAGTTCACGGCTGTGGCTACCTCTGTGTCGGCACTCGGCAGCCCGTCCATAATTGTATATACCACCTAACCGTGTTTTTTTTTTCTTTCTTTATACATACATACTAGTTACGAGTATACTATCTCTTTATCAACCAGTCTATATTAGCAGCAGACACAGTACAGTGCGGTAGTTCACGGCTGTGGCTACCTCTGTGTCGGCACTCGGCAGCCCGTCCATAATTGTATATACCACCTAACCGTGGTTTTTTTTTCTTTCTTTATACATACATACTAGTTACGAGTATACTATCTCTTTATCAACCAGTCTATATATTAGCAGCAGACACAGTACAGTGCGGTAGTTCACGGCTGTGGCTACCTCTGTGTCGGCACTCGGCAGCCCGTCCATAATTGTATATACCACCTAACCGTGGTTTTTTTTTCTTTCTTTATACATACATACTAGTTACGAGTATACTATCTCTTTATCAACCAGTCTATATATTAGCAGCAGACACAGTACAGTGCGGTAGTTCACGGCTGTGGCTACCTCTGTGTCGGCACTCGGCAGCCCGTCCATAATTGTATATACCACCTAACCGTGGTTTTTTTTCTTTCTTTATACATACATACTAGTTACGAGTATACTATCTCTTTATCAACCAGTCTATATATTAGCAGCAGACACAGTACAGTGCGGTAGTTCACGGCTGTGGCTACCTCTGTGTCGGCACTCGGCAGCCCGTCCATAATTGTATATACCACCTAACCGTGGTTTTTTTTTCTTTCTTTATACATACATACTAGTTACGAGTATACTATCTCTTTATCAACCAGTCTATATATTAGCAGCAGACACAGTACAGTGCGGTAGTTCACGGCTGTGGCTACCTCTGTGTCGGCACTCGGCAGCCCGTCCATAATTGTATATACCACCTAACCGTGGTTTTTTTTCTTTCTTTATACATACATACTAGTTACGAGTATACTATCTCTTTATCAACCAGTCTATATATTAGCAGCAGACACAGTACAGTGCGGTAGTTCACGGCTGTGGCTACCTCTGTGTCGGCACTCGGCAGCCCGTCCATAATTGTATATACCACCTAACCGTGGTTTTTTTTTCTTTCTTTATACATACATACTAGTTACGAGTATACTATCTCTTTATCAACCAGTCTATATAATAGCAGCAGACACAGTACAGTGCGGTAGTTCACGGCTGTGGCTACCTCTGTGTCGGCACTCGGCAGCCCGTCCATAATTGTATACTAGTATCCAATCCATCCATCTCCATTGTTTACCTGAGGTGCCTTTTAGTTGTGCCTATTAAAATATGGAGAACAAAAATGTTGAGGTTCCAAAATTAGGGAAAGATCAAGATCCACTTCCACCTCGTGCTGAAGCTGCTGCCACTAGTCATGGCCGAGACGATGAAATGCCAGCAACGTCGTCTGCCAAGGCCGATGCCCAATGTCATAGTACAGAGCATGTCAAATCCAAAACACCAAATATCAGTAAAAAAAGGACTCCAAAACCTAAAATAAAATTGTCGGAGGAGAAGCGTAAACTTGCCAATATGCCATTTACCACACGGAGTGGCAAGGAACGGCTGAGGCCCTGGCCTATGTTCATGGCTAGTGGTTCAGCTTCACATGAGGATGGAAGCACTCAGCCTCTCGCTAGAAAAATGAAAAGACTAAAGCTGGCAAAAGCAGTAGCACCGCAAAGAACTGTGCGTTCTTCGAAATCCCAAATCCACAAGGAGAGTCCGACTCCAATTGTGTCGGTTGCGATGCCTGACCTTCCCAACACTGGACGTGAAGAGCATGCGCCTTCCACCATTTGCACGCCCCCTGCAAGTGATGGAAGGAGCACCCGCAGTCCAGTTCCTGATAGTCAGATTGAAGATGTCAGTGTTGAAGTACACCAGGATGAGGAGGATATGGGTGTTGCTGGCGCTGGGGAGGAAATTGACCAGGAGGATTCTGATGGTGAGGTGGTTTGTTTAAGTCAGGCACCCGGGGAGACACCTGTTGTCCGTGGTAGGAATATGGCCGTTGACATGCCTGGTGAAAATACCAAAAAAATCAGCTCTTCGGTGTGGAAGTATTTCACCAGAAATGCGGACAACAGGTGTCAAGCCGTGTGTTCCCTTTGTCAAGCTGTAATAAGTAGGGGTAAGGACGTTAACCACCTCGGAACATCCTCCCTTATACGTCACCTGCAGCGCATTCATAATAAGTCAGTGACAAGTTCAAAAACTTTGGGTGACAGCGGAAGCAGTCCACTGACCAGTAAATCCCTTCCTCTTGTAACCAAGCTCACGCAAACCACCCCACCAACTCCCTCAGTGTCAATTTCCTCCTTCCCCAGGAATGCCAATAGTCCTGCAGGCAATGTCACTGGCAATTCTGACGAGTCCTCTCCTGCCTGGGATTCCTCCGATGCATCCTTGCGTGTAACGCCTACTGCTGCTGGCGCTGCTGTTGTTGCTGCTGGGAGTCGATGGTCATCCCAGAGGGGAAGTCGTAAGCCCACTTGTACTACTTCCAGTAAGCAATTGACTGTTCAACAGTCCTTTGCGAGGAAGATGAAATATCACAGCAGTCATCCTGCTGCAAAGCGGATAACTGAGGCCTTGACAACTATGTTGGTGTTAGACGTGCGTCCGGTATCCGCCGTTAGTTCACAGGGAACTAGACAATTTATTGAGGCAGTGTGCCCCCGTTACCAAATACCATCTAGGTTCCACTTCTCTAGGCAGGCGATACCGAGAATGTACACGGACGTCAGAAAAAGACTCACCAGTGTCCTAAAAAATGCAGTTGTACCCAATGTCCACTTAACCACGGACATGTGGACAAGTGGAGCAGGGCAGGGTCAGGACTATATGACTGTGACAGCCCACTGGGTAGATGTATGGACTCCCGCCGCAAGAACAGCAGCGGCGGCACCAGTAGCAGCATCTCGCAAACGCCAACTCTTTCCTAGGCAGGCTACGCTTTGTATCACCGCTTTCCAGAATACGCACACAGCTGAAAACCTCTTACGGCAACTGAGGAAGATCATCGCGGAATGGCTTACCCCAATTGGACTCTCCTGTGGATTTGTGGCATCGGACAACGCCAGCAATATTGTGTGTGCATTAAATATGGGCAAATTCCAGCACGTCCCATGTTTTGCACATACCTTGAATTTGGTGGTGCAGAATTTTTTAAAAAACGACAGGGGCGTGCAAGAGATGCTGTCGGTGGCCAGAAGAATTGCGGGACACTTTCGGCGTACAGGCACCACGTACAGAAGACTGGAGCACCACCAAAAACTACTGAACCTGCCCTGCCATCATCTGAAGCAAGAAGTGGTAACGAGGTGGAATTCAACCCTCTATATGCTTCAGAGGTTGGAGGAGCAGCAAAAGGCCATTCAAGCCTATACAATTGAGCACGATATAGTAGGTGGAATGCACCTGTCTCAAGCGCAGTGGAGAATGATTTCAACGTTGTGCAAGGTTCTGATGCCCTTTGAACTTGCCACACGTGAAGTCAGTTCAGACACTGCCAGCCTGAGTCAGGTCATTCCCCTCATCAGGCTTTTGCAGAAGAAGCTGGAGACATTGAAGGAGGAGCTAACACGGAGCGATTCCGCTAGGCATGTGGGACTTGTGGATGGAGCCCTTAATTCGCTTAACAAGGATTCACGGGTGGTCAATCTGTTGAAATCAGAGCACTACATTTTGGCCACCGTGCTCGATCCTAGATTTAAAGCCTACCTTGGATCTCTCTTTCCGGCAGACACAAGTCTGCTGGGGTTGAAAGACCTGCTGGTGACAAAATTGTCAAGTCAAGCGGAACGCGACCTGTCAACATCTCCTCCTTCACATTCTCCCGCAACTGGGGGTGCGAAGAAAAGGCTCAGAATTCCGAGCCCACCCGCTGGCGGTGATGCAGGGCAGTCTGGAGCGACTGCTGATGCTGACATCTGGTCCGGACTGAAGGACCTGACAACGATTACGGACATGTCGTCTACTGTCACTGCATATGATTCTCTCAACATTGATAGAATGGTGGAGGATTATATGAGTGACCGCATCCAAGTAGGCACGTCACACAGTCCGTACTTATACTGGCAGGAAAAAGAGGCAATTTGGAGGCCCTTGCACAAACTGGCTTTATTCTACCTAAGTTGCCCTCCCACAAGTGTGTACTCCGAAAGAGTGTTTAGTGCCGCCGCTCACCTTGTCAGCAATCGGCGTACGAGGTTACATCCAGAAAATGTGGAGAAGATGATGTTCATTAAAATGAATTATAAACAATTCCTCCGCGGAGACATTGACCAGCAGCAATTGCCTCCACAAAGTACACAGGGAGCTGAGATGGTGGATTCCAGTGGGGACGAATTGATAATCTGTGAGGAGGGGGATGTACACGGTGATATATCGGAGGGTGATGATGAGGTGGACATCTTGCCTCTGTAGAGCCAGTTTGTGCAAGGAGAGATTAATTGCTTCTTTTTTGGGGGGGGTCCAAACCAACCCGTCATATCAGTCACAGTCGTGTGGCAGACCCTGTCACTGAAATGATGGGTTGGTTAAAGTGTGCATGTCCTGTTTTGTTTATACAACATAAGGGTGGGTGGGAGGGCCCAAGGACAATTCCATCTTGCACCTCTTTTTTCTTTTCTTTTTCTTTGCGTCATGTGCTGTTTGGGGAGGGTTTTTTGGAAGGGACATCCTGCGTGACACTGCAGTGCCACTCCTAGATGGGCCCGGTGTTTGTGTCGGCCACTAGGGTCGCTTATCTTACTCACACAGCTACCTCATTGCGCCTCTTTTTTTCTTTGCGTCATGTGCTGTTTGGGGAGGGTTTTTTGGAAGGGACATCCTGCGTGACACTGCAGTGACACTCCTAGATGGGCCCGGTGTTTGTGTCGGCCACTAGGGTCGCTTATCTTACTCACACAGCTACCTCATTGCGCCTCTTTTTTTCTTTGCGTCATGTGCTGTTTGGGGAGGGTTTTTTGGAAGGGACATCCTGCGTGACACTGCAGTGACACTCCTAGATGGGCCCGGTGTTTGTGTCGGCCACTAGGGTCGCTTATCTTACTCACACAGCTACCTCATTGCGCCTCTTTTTTTCTTTGCGTCATGTGCTGTTTGGGGAGGGTTTTTTGGAAGGGACATCCTGCGTGACACTGCAGTGCCACTCCTAGATGGGCCCGGTGTTTGTGTCGGCCACTAGGGTCGCTAATCTTACTCACACAGCTACCTCATTGCGCCTCTTTTTTTCTTTGCGTCATGTGCTGTTTGGGGAGGGTTTTTTGGAAGGGCCATCCTGCGTGACACTGCAGTGCCACTCCTAGATGGGCCCGGTGTTTGTGTCGGCCACTAGGGTCGCTTATCTTACTCACACAGCGACCTCGGTGCAAATTTTAGGACTAAAAATAATATTGTGAGGTGTGAGGTATTCAGAATAGACTGAAAATGAGTGGAAATTGTGGTTTTTGAGGTTAATAATACTTTGGGATCAAAATGACCGCCAAATTCTATGATTTAAGCTGTTTTTTAGGTTTTTTGGAAAAAAACACCCGAATCCAAAACACACCCGAATCCGACAAAAAAAATTCGGTGAGGTTTTGCCAAAACGCGGTCGAACCCAAAACACGGCTGCGGAACCGAACCCAAAACCAAAACCCGAAAAATTTCCGGCGCTCATCTCTACTATTTTGCTCAAAATATCCATATTTAGCTCTTTTGCAGGCTACAAAGTTAATGCGGCTAAATCGATATTACTCCCTCTGACTAGACCTGATCTTTTACCTCGCTGCTCCACTCTCTCTTCATTTCAGGTAGTAACGACCCAACTGAAGTACTTAGATATTTTTATTACTACTAACATTCAGAATATATATTCGGATAATTTTTCCCCTGTAATCACACAAATTGCTCAAATTGTGAAAAATTGGATGCCATTACCCTTATCTCTCATGGAACGGGTAGCCGTCATAAAGAGCGTGTTGTTCCCTAAATTATCTTTTGTGCTGCAAATATTGCCTTTATTTTTGACCAAATCAGACCACGATAGGTGTAATGGTATTTTCCAAAAATGTATATGACATGACAAAAAAACGAGAATTACTTGAGCTAGATTGCTCTTACCCAAAGAGAAAGGTGGGCTTGGCCTTCCTAATATTTATACTTTTTCTTGTGTGAACGCGTTCCGATACATATCTGATTGGTGTCTAACCCGATCATTGTTTACTAATCTACCTTTAGAGGAGACATTGTTTGTCCCTTATGCCCCGACTGCATTGCTACATTTACCAAGGAATAAACTGCTTGAGGGGGTCAAACATAATATTTTTTTTCGAGATACTTATAGAGCATGGTCAGTTATTCACAAATATTTGGGGACGAATCCCTTGTTGACTAAATATTTACCTCTCTGGGGTAACCCAGATTTCCCACCTTCCCTAATGACTCCGCACCTACTTTCATGGAGGTCCAAAGAATTAGCCATGATCCGGAATGTCTTTGTCCCAGGGGGTGACTTGTACTCCTTCCAACAAATTAAAGATCTAGATTGTATTCCCAACTCCCAATTCTTTTTATTTCTGCAGGTGAGGCATTACATTAACAGCAAGAAAATCTCCGGTTCTTATGACTCCTTTATAGACTCCTTCAACCCATCAGTCCTGTCCTCCCTCTTTACTTTGATCTCTCAATGTAAATTTAAGATACGATATCTCTATAATAACTTGATGACCTCATTTTCCCATGTGTTCTGGCAGAGAGTCTGGAGTGGATGATCTCATGACTTCCGAGACTTTATTGCTTCTGACAGTGTTAAGAAATAGCTCCCATATGTTCTAAATGGCTAGGTTCGGCCCACCTGCAGGAAATACATTTTACATTTCTCAACAGGGCATATATCTCACAGGCACAACGGTGCCATATGCACCCTGATATACAAAGTACTTGCCCGAAATGTTCTGCCTCAGTTGCTGAATTTATACACAATGTCTGGAATTGTACGAAGGTACGGAGATTTGGGTATAAAATACATGATTTCCTCCAACAGATAACCAATACCAGATTACCATTCACCTGGGAATTATTTTTGTTGGCTGACTTCTCTATTTGGGTGCCTTCCTTATTGCATAGCTCTATTCTACCCTTTTTAGTGGTACTGGTTACGCTGGCCAAAAAACTCTTTCTACCTTTTTTGGATATCAAAATCTGCTCCTACATTATCTTTGTTGAAAACGGAACTGCTTAATGTTCTCTATTTTGACCGTAAAACTGCATTGCTAGATATTGAGAAAGGAGTAGAGAAATTTTACAAAAAGTGGAGTCTTTATTTGAGGTATTTGCCACAAAATGTAAGTTCACGTATTATGTAAATCTTTGATAACAAAACTTGGTCGCTTAAACATAGATTGTACTAGGTTGGTTTCCAATCTAGGAGGGGACTCGTCCTTTTTTTTTTTTTACTTAATTGTACTCTCTAGAATTGCTTTGCTATATTATGTACTACCTGGATGCCCATTTATAGACTTCAATATATGCTGAAATATTGCCAATATGGAACGATTATTTACTCCCTCCCCCTCCCGTCGCTTCTCCCCTCTACTTTTCCCTCTTTGCTATCTTCTTTTTCTTTTTCCATTCTTTTCTTTTCTTCTTCTTTACTTTTCTATCATAAAAAATAAAACGGTATTTTGTTATAACATAATATTAGTTTTATGTTGTTTATATAATATATTTGCTGGAATGGAGACCGTTACCTTTTCTCCTCCTTGCAGATTTGATAACGAGATTTCTACGTCACGATTTATGTATGTTTATTGCTCTGTCAAGGAATTGTTACATTTCTCCTGGCTCTTTTATATTTCTCCACTAATCCTTGTATTTATGTTTCGCAATCTCTTGTGAATACGACAATAAAAATGTTTGTTTTTTAAAAAAAAGTCAGAATATTGTAATATTTTTTTTCCTAAATGGCCCCAGGGTCTTTCTGCGCTCCTCTAACCAGCAGAAACTTATAGAGGCTCATTCAAGTGCGGACGCAAAGCTGCTATTATATCGGTCGAGGTTCTCTTACTGCGCATGAGTATGAGCCACAGTGAACATGCTCAGCAAGTGAGCTGCGACTGCGGGTGCACCAAGGAATCAGTCGCAAAGTGAGTGACAGGTAGAAAGTGTTTGGGGTGGTGGTAACGGGTAGTGGTCGGGTAAACGCAGTCGTATCATGGCCATTCAGATGGCATTTTCTGGGCGTGCATAAATTAGCAGTTGTGATCTTACTTGCTGCTGGAGAGCCCTCAGCATTCCAGGAGAGCAGCTCAGCCTGCATGTCCTCAGAGGCACTTAGGCTCTGCGTGATGACCCGATTTGCGTTGATGGTACCGATGTATCAGCAGTTGTACGCCGTCGGACAGGAATGATGTGACAGCAGTGGGCGTCCCTATGCCCAGGTTAGCTTCTGCCCTTATTAGCATAATCACAATTGCATGCAGAAAAAGATAGCAACAGCCAGGGGCATAACTCCCAGAGGCCATGGAGACACCTGCCTCCGGGCTCCAAGCCCTGAAGGGGCACCTGCATTTACAGCAGTGCCTGTGTGGTTCACACCAGGATCCAAGTGTGACCGCTGCTCTTCCAACCGAACTCTGCCGGCAAACCCACTGCTGATGCAGAGTTAATCAGCTCTGTCCCAGGATCCCTGCTAACACCTGCAATAGGGAAGAGGATGGCCCTGCCTGCCAGTTCACTGTGTGCTCTGGTCTCTGTAGAGCGACTGAGTGCACTGTATAGGCACAGTGATAGACCCATCCTCCCCAAACTCTGGAGTTATTGCCGCATGCTAGAAGTACCCCAGGATTAGTGCTGGGGAAAAAGAGAAAACTAGAGAGGTGGTATGTATACTAGAACTTTAGACCCAATTTTTCCTAATATATTGCTGAATGTAGCCTAATTTATGGATTAAATGAATCATGGAAATAAGACTGATTTATTATATGTGACAAGTCTCTTTGCTGAATGCTTTTTATTGTACTGCTTGGAGAGTGCCTAAAAATGCAACATGGAGGGGCAAGACAGGGATCATTGGGAGCATAAGCCAAGACCTGAAGGGCACCAGTTCTTTGCTGGTACAAATTTTGAGACCTTTTGTAGAGTGGAAAAAGCTGGGCACCCCACTCCACAGCAGGAAGCCATCATAATAATGTGGTTTCATGGCCCCTATATTACATTTCAATGATTGTGCTATACAAGATGGAATTAATATTTTGCTGTAGTAATCTGAGGGGGCGACACAGTCACTATCCTGGCGGCATCCTGGTGAGGCACCGGGCTGCCACATTTTACCTTGCCCCTATTACGCGTCCGGCACCCATCTTCCTGCTCATGCTGCCCCCCCTGCGCTTGTTCTGTGATGTCATGATATCACATGTGCCAATAATGGGGGATAAGCCCAGGATGCAAAGGTGCCCTGCTATAGCATTGCTGTCCTCTCACTCATATTAGAGTCCTTTCATATTGTTCAGACCCACTCTCTACCCCTCAGCCACCCGCTGCTGCTCCACGCAATTGGATAATGGTTGGCAGGAAGTCTTGGAACAAGAGCTGTTATGGATTGTTGATTATCACTGATTCAAATGTTAGAATCAAAGCAAATTGCTGGTATCTAGTACATAATGAACAGCGAGCGTGCTGTGAAATCTCCAAATCTGCAGCCCGAATTCAGGCACTTTGGTGCTAAATGAATTTCTAAGGTGTCATACAGCTTTTGTTCCATAGGAGCTGGATGAGCATACTGGGTCTTGCAGTTCCACAACTAGAACAGATTGTCTGTTGCTGTTCTATACTTAAGTCTCTGAGGTTACAGCAATAGCGAGAGGAAGAGATCAAATGAAAAGCTGAAGATGTAAAAAGGACTCATGAATTTTCAAGTTGGGAGCAGTCAGGAACTCAGAACTGTTCACATGGGAAACACGTTTTAAAGCCTCTGAAGTAATTTGCCGTCTGACTGCTCTGAGGTGTCAGGATCAGCCACAGAATCCTTGTAGGGATCTGACCGTAAATCATCACATTAAATATCATATCACATCACATCAGGTGGTCTGAGCATTTGCATGACCGCCGTTGCCTTCTGCAGTACGTACACTTCTCACTGCATGCTCCGGTTATTAGCAGCGTCACCACCAAAAGGATTAAGTCACAGTGTCCGCTATGAGAAATACAGTTGAAACAAGCCAAAGTGCTGAATAGCATCTTATATTACTATACGTATATTTTAAGGGAACATTACTCTATAATTCAGTCTGGTTTGTTTTTGTTTTGGTTTTATAAACTATATTTTAGGCACGATAGGCCTAATACACATACTTCCCACCAGTCCCGCTTCTCAGGCACTGTCCCACCATCACACCCACAAACAGCAGTGTCCTGGGGAGGGTGGGGTAATCGGGAGGTCCCCTCTCACTCGCTGCATTAGTGTGAGCATGCGTGTGGTGTTTATTCAGTGGACAGAGGGACTGGGGCTGCCTGGAGAGCTAGGAATGCTCCCAGAATGATGAAGATGGGGAGACGTGGCTCACGGGTGCTGCATTTCCCATGAGGACACGTCCCCTAACTATAAATGGGTTGCCCTCTTTTCAGACGATCTTGAGGGCCGGCCCAAGCTTATTTGTTTTGGTAACCAAATATAAATTTTGGCGCCCCTTGATGAAATAAATTTTTTAAACGGACAGTGAGCATCAAAGGTGGTGGTCTCACAAGTAAGGGGCGTAGCCACGCAATTGTACCCCCAACAGGGAGATAGTGGGTGACAGGGAGATAGTGGGTGAATGGTGAGGCAGGGGTGACATGGAAATAGTAGGTAACTGGGGACGCAGGGGTGACAGGTAGATAGTGGGTGACTGTGGCAGGGGTGACAAGTAGATAGTGGGTGACTGGTGGTCCTCCTACAGTGGCTGGGAGTGGGGTTGACGGTGCTCTTCAGTGTCCTGGGAGCGACGCTGCAATCGGTGTCCTGGGAGTGGTGGTTTACAGAGAATGCAGCTACTCTACATGGCTGCCTACTCCACGTAATGGTCGGGCCGTCCCTGTCTCATCAGAGTATAAGGTGTGGTTTCTGATGATGAGCTGGAAGGAGCTCCCTATACGGCCACAAATAATGAGCTTTAGCAAATTGCGCATGCACAAAAGGGAATTTACACGTTTTTGCATATCTGCTGAGTCAGACGGATGTTACCCATAGTTCTCATTGCGTGAAATGAATGTTTCTGAGCAGCAACGTTGTTGTCTCATGCAAGAGATCCCTCTTGTGGGAGCGTCATTCTGTGCTCTTCTGCGGTATAGTGAAGGGAAGCCAGATTCTGATCTCTTGCACCAAGCACGGGGCAGGTATAACTTCCAACACTAATGATAGCTGTGGCTGTGGACAGGAGAACAGTAGGTAGTGCAGCTTCCCACTTGAAGCCGTGCAGATACTCATTAGGGAATTACAGCATCCGACTGAGAATATGCACACTCCATCCAAGCGCCTAGTCTCTTCTAGTACACGGCGCTCACCCTCCAACATGCCACCCTCAGCCTCTGATATAGCCAATGGAATGGAGTGTCTATATTAGGTGCAAGGTGTTCACTGCACACAGGCCCTTAGGTCCAGGTGGCCCACACCACAGATCACTGGGAAAAAGGCACAGCGACCATTTTACAAGCATTTTGCGCATGCGCAGTAAGAAAAGTGTCGGGAAAATGGCCATTGTCCATTTCACCAGACACTTGCACATGCTCACTGGTCTCCTAATGACCCTTATGCTCAGAGTCTACAGCACTGCCGGCTAGAGAGCAGGGGGCTGGCTGGAGACTGCATACGGGCCTCCTCTCTTATTATGCCCCTCGATATAGTCCCTAATATACCTGCGATGCACACATTCCCAATATCCAGTATACCCAATATCCAGAATATCCAATATCCAGTATACCCAGTACCCAGTATACCCAATATCCAGTATACCCAATATCCAGTATATCCAATATCCAGTATACCCAGTATCTAGTATACCCAATATCCAGCATACCCAATAGCCAGTATACCCAGTATCCAGTATACCCAATATCCAGTATACCCAATATCCAGTATACCCAGTATACCCAATATCCAGTATACCCAATATCCAGTATATCCAATATCCAGTATACCCAGTATACCCAATATCCAGTATACCCAATATCCAGTATACCCAATATCCAGTATACCCAGTATACCCAATATCCAGTATACCCAATATCCAGTATATCCAATATCCAGTATACCCAGTATCTAGTATACCCAATATCCAGTATACCCAATAGCCAGTATACCCAATATCCAGTATATCCAATATCCAGTATACCCAGTATCTAGTATACCCAATATCCAGTATACCCAAAATCCAGTATATCCAATATCCAGTATACCCAGTATCTAGTATACCCAATATCCAGTATACCCAATATCCAGTATACCCAATATCAAGTATACCCAATATCCAGTATACCCAGTATACCCAATATCCAGTATACCCAATATCCAGCATACCCAATAGCCAGTCTACCCAGTATCCAGTATACCCAATATCCAGTATACCCAATATCCAGCATACCCAATAGCCAGTATACCCAGTATCCAGTATACCCAATATCCAGTAAACCCAATATCCAGTATATCCAATATCCAGTATACCCAGTATCTAGTATACCCAATATCCAGCATACCCAATAGCCAGTATACCCAGTATCCAGTATATCCAATATCCAGTATACCCAATAGCCAGTACAAATAAACATATACATGAGCTCAGTCATGTGCACAGCACAACTGGTTTCTGATACACAGAGCCTAAGAATTATAATGAATGTATGTTATGTTGAGAAGCCCATCCTTCCAGTATACTGTACAGCCCCCACTAAGGGCCTGATTCAAATACAGTCACAAATGCAGAAACAACTGTAGCGGATGTGTGACAATATGCTTGCTGCCGATGCCTGTAGATTGATTGAGACGCCCTTGCAAACCTCAGGATCTCCGTACAAACACGCAACGAAGCTCACAGATCCTCCGATATAATACCCCATGTGGGTAACCCTGCTATGGCCATGCAGAATGGCGGCAGGACTGAGATGCTGGTGCGTTTTCTGTATATGCTATCACAGATGTTGGCTGAAACATGCCCATGATCATGGTTGCGATATGCCTGCATTTCTGATTGTTAATCACTTTGCCAATTAAATCCTCACTGCAAGAACTTCGCTAAGGTCCCTTGGTGCGTGCGCAGTGTGATTGTGGGGTGTGCGCAGTCTGCCGATAATCGCGCAGCTGAATAAATATTGGCACAGCATACACATCTCAATGAATAAATGCAGTCCAGTATACACCTCCTACTAAGTACATACTGAATGCTGAAGCAGCTGAGTAAAGAAAGTAGTACAAAGATAATTTATAATCTCTGTCAATCTTGTAAGAATAACTGTTTAGAGGACACTGTGCACAACCTTTACTGCCTTATTGGTCGTGCAATTGTTGTAGGGAAAAAATGTAAAAACATGGGATAGTATCTAAGGGGTATATTTACTAAGCTCCCAATTTTGACCGAGTTGGTGTATTTTCATCAAAGTGTCTTCTCGGGAATTTACTAAACTCAAATCTTGGCAGTGATGAGGGCATTCGTATTTTTTTGAAGTCGAAGAAAAAAATACGAATGAATACACCATCGGTCAAATACGCCTGTTATTTTATACAACTCGGTAATTTACTAAAAAATTGAATTCACAATCACTGCCGGCCAGTGGCGTAACTAGAAATTTTTCTCCCCCAAGCCAAAAAATCCTTCGGCGCCCCCCCCCCCCTCATACACCCCGTAATTGGCACTAGCAAAGGTAGCAAAAAGGGTGCGTGGCTTTGTCGAAATGGGCGTGGAGGGCGTGGCATTGCAGGAAAAGACTACCTTATACCCCAGTTTTGTAACCTGCACGCCCAGACGTTGGCCACCACAGGAAAGAAAAATAATCCTGATTCATGCCCCTTACATTATTTGTCATTTTTCCTCCTTATAGTAATGCCCAGTATACATTATGCCACATACTGCAATGGTCCTTAGACATTATTCCACACACAATCAGTGATCGCGCTGAGCCAAAAAAAAAGTGGGTCCCAGGGACCCTTCACTTTTAAAAATTGGGGTCCTACCGGTCGTTTTCTGGGTCCCATCGGAATGAAGGTTCTTATTAATTTTAATCTTGTTTGGACACTACAAAAGTGTTGCAAGATGGGGGGGATGGGGTGACAATGCTGCTGGGCTCTGTAGCATGCAGGACACCCTGCACCAGAGCTGTAACTAGACATTTTGGTGCCCTTAGGCAGAAAGTGAATTGGTATTAGACCACTTAGACCATAAAGAACAGGTAGTGCGCGCCGTAGGCGCGTTGCAAAATTTCAGGGGCGTGGCTTCATAGGGAAGGGGCGTGACCACATAATAGTGTCAATTCACATTACACCACACAGTAGTGGCGCTTATACACATTGCACCAGGTAGAACCTCCTATGCACACTGATCCAGGTAGATCACGTCATACACTTTGCTCCAGGTACAGCACGTCATACACTTTGCACCAGGTACAGCACGTCATACACTTTGCACCAGGTACAGCACGTCATACACTTTGCACCAGGTAGAGCACGTTATCATACACATTGCCGCTAGGTAGAGCACGTTATCATACACAGTGCGCCAGGTAGAACACGTTATACACACTGCGCCAGGTAGAGCACGTTATCATACACATTGCGCCAGGTAGAGCATGTTATCATACACATTGCCGCTAGGTAGAGCAAGTTATCATACACATTGCATCAGGTAGAGCATGTTATCATACACATTGCCGCTAGGTAGAGCAAGTTATCATACACATTGCCGCTAGGTAGAGCAAGTTATCATACACATTGCGTCAGGTAGAACACGTTATTATACACAATGCGCCTGGTAGAGCACGTTATTATACACAATGCGCCTGGTAGAGCACGTTATCAGCCACATTGCGCCAGGTAGAACACGTTGTTATTATACACAATGCACCTGGTAGAGCACATTATCATACACATTGCGCCAGGTAGAGCACGTTATCATACACATTGCGCCAGGTAGAACACGTTATCATACACATTGCGCCAGGTAGAACACGTTATCATACACATTGCGCCAGGTAGAACACGTTATCATACACATTGCGCCAGGTAGAGCACGTTATCATACACATTGCGCCAGGTAGAACACGTTATTATACACATTGCGCCAGGTAGAACACGTTATTATACACAATGCGCCTGGTAGAGCACGTTATTATACACAATGCGCCTGGTAGAGCACTGAGGCACATTGCAGTAACCACTCACTTATCACCTCCAGTTGCACGAAAGGGCCGTTTGACACAAGTGGTACCGCCCCCAGCAGCAACTCACTGACACTCACCATTTTTTCTGACAGCACAGTGCAGTGAGTGCACTGGCACAAGTAGCCAGCCTGCGCCTGTAGTAGCCGCAGCCTGGAGGAGCTCTATGTGAAATCGCAAGCAGAGGCTGTTCTCTGGCAAGAAGGAGCTCGTCCAATCGCTTCCCCTGACGGGCTGGCCACTGCTAAATATACCGATAATCAGTTCCAACTGTGTCAAAGTAGTGGAGCCCCAGGTGCAATGGGAAAGTCAGTGTCACTGCACAGTTGTACTGATTACTGGTATATTTAGCAGTGGCCAGCCCGTCAGGGGAAGCGATCGGAGGAGCTCCTTCTTGCCAGCCTCTGCTTGCGATTTTGCAGATAGCTCCTTCATGCTGCGGCGCCGGCTGGCTACTTGTGCCAGTGCACTCACTGCACTGTGCTGTCAGAAAAATGGTGTCAGTGAGGCCCTGACACTCTGAGCGGCCTCACATTGCACACACGGAGCTTGCAGCCCCCGGACATCCCGCATCTGCACCAGCTACTCCAGGTGAAGTGGGGCGATGCAGCACTGTCTACTGCTTACCAACAGCGGGAGCTGCGCAGCCCGGCCGGCTCCTGCTGGAAGGTAGTTGTCGGGTCTCGGTGGGGCGTTGAGCGGGTCCCGGGTAGGGGGGTGGCGGCGGGCAGATCCGGAGCTGTACTCCCAGTCGCAGAGGAGGGTGCTGGCGGCAGAGCGGCAGTGGAGCCGGATGAGCGGGGCCAGTCTGTCAGCCCTGCAGCACAGATTCATGTGCTGGCGGGGAGCAGGATTCAAAGCGGGAGATGCTGCAGGCTGTGATTGGATGGAGACTACAGGAGGTGATTGGCCGAGGAAACAGCCAGTCACCTCCTGCATTCCGCTGACAGGCTTAACACATGCAAACACATATTCAGATGAGCGCGTCCTGTGGGACCCGCTCATCTTCTAAATGTGAGTCCCGGGCGGCTGTTTCTGGGTAAAATACGCGCCATAGCGCGTTTTTGCGATCACTGACATTAATGCACATGACACAATATGCACACACCGTAATGCCCCCTACACATTATGCCACACACCGTAATGCCCCCGACACATTATGCCACACACCGTAATGCCCCCGACACATTATGCCACACACCGTAATGCCTGTGACACATTATGACAGGAATCGCAATGCCCGTTATACATTATGCTACACACTGCAATGCCCCTGATACATTATAGCACATACAATGTCTGTGACACAGTATGACACACAACACAATGATCCTGAGACATTATACCACATACCACAATGCCCGTGACATAGTCTACAACACACCGTAATGCCAGATACATTATGACACACACTGCAATGTCCGTGATACATTATGCCACACACCGTAATGCCCATTACACATTAAGTTCTACAGTAAGGCTTCCAATTACTTTTAAATTACCTGCTCGTTGCCAGGGGTTTCATGCTCTTGGTTCCATGCACGGTGCCAGGATGTCATGCTCGTTGCCAGGGGTTTCATGCACTGGGTGTCATGCTCGTTGCTAGGGGGTAGTGCTTGTTGCTAGGGCCGTGCACCCAGTGCCACATATGCTCCCAGTGCCAGATATTCCCCCACAGTGCCAGGTATATGCACCCAGTGCCAGATATTCCCCCACAGTGCCAGGTATATGCACCCAGTGCCAGATATTCCCCCACAGTGCCTGCTTCCCCCCTGTGCCAGGTATATGCCCCCAGTGCCGGGTATATGCCCCCCCAGTGCCAGGTATATTCCCCCAGTGCCAGGTATATGCCCCCCCAGTGCCAGGTATATGCCCCCAGTGCCAGATATTCTCCCACAGTGCCAGATATTCCCCCCAGGTGCCAGGTATATGCCCACAGTGCCAGGTACATGCCCCCCCAGTGCCAGTTATATGCCCCCAGTGCCAGGTATATGCCCCCAGTGCCAGATATTCCCCCCCAGTGCCTGCTTCCCCCCCAGTGCCAGGTATATGCCCCCAGTGCCGGGTATATGCCCCCCCAGTGCCAGGTATATGCCCCCAGTGCCGGGTATATGCCCCCCCCAGTGCCGGGTATATGCCCCCCCAGTGCCAGGTACATGCCCCCAGTGACAGATATTCCCCCCCAGTGCCTGCTTCCCCCCCAGTGCCAGGTATATGCCTCCAGTGCCGGGTATATGCCCCCCCAGTGCCAGGTATATGCCCCCAGTGCCAGGTACATGCCCCCAGTGCCGGGTATATGCCCCCCCAGTGCCAGGTATATGCCCCCCCCAGTGCCAGGTATATGCCCCCAGTGCCAGGTACATGCCCTCAGTGCCGGGTATATGTCCCCAGTGCCAGATCTGCCCCCCCAGTGCCAGGTATATGTCCCCAGTGCCGGGTATATGCCCCAGTGCCTGCTCCCCCAGCCCCCCCCCCTATGTGTTGGAGGGACACGAGCGCATAAATCACCAACTAGTCACCCCTGGCCGGGGTACCCTGGAGGAGTGGGGACCCCTTAAATCAACAGCCAGGGGTGAAGCACGAGGTTGTCCCCCCCCATCCAAGGGCGGCGGATGGGGGGCTGACAGCCTTCTGTGTAAAAATAAGAATATTGTTTTTTGTAGCAGTACTACAATTCCCAGCAAGCCTCCCCCGCCAGCTGGTACTTGGAGAACCACAAGTACCAGCATGTGGGGGAAATGGGCCCACTGGTACCTGTAGTTCTACTACAAAAAAAAATACCCAAATGAAAACAAAACACACACACCGTGATAGTACAACTTTATTACATACATGCACACCAACATACATACATACTTACCTATGTTGACACAAAGCAGTCGGACCTCTTCTCCAGTAGAATCGAGGGGTACATGTAAATAAAATTATACTCACAACAATCCAGTGTAGATCTGTCCTCTTCTGTTTGTAATCCACGTACTTGGCAAAATAAAAAAATGAAAAACCTGGACCACACACTGAAAGGGGTCCCATGTTTACACATGGGACTCCTTTCCCCGACTGGCAGGACCTCCTGTGACTGTTGTCAAAGAGGGTCCCTTCAGCCAATCAGGGAGCGCCACATCA
Organism: Pseudophryne corroboree; assembly: GCF_028390025.1. Classification (NCBI taxonomy): domain Eukaryota; kingdom Metazoa; phylum Chordata; class Amphibia; order Anura; family Myobatrachidae; genus Pseudophryne; species Pseudophryne corroboree. The sequence continues at coordinate 390,091,948 of NC_086450.1, forward strand.
TGGCACTCTCCTGATTGGCTGTGCGCGCCTGAACTGTCAGTCAGGCGGCACACTGGAGATACAATGTAGCGCATAGGCGCTCCATTGTATCCAATGGTGGGTACTTTGCGGTCTGCGGCAGACCGCGAGGTTAAGTGGGGTCACTCTTGTGGTTGGCCCCACTTAACCTCGCGGTCTGCCGCAGACCGCAAAGTTCCTACCATTGGATGCACTACATTGTATCTCCAGTGCGCCACCTGACTGACAGTTCAGGTGCGCACAGCCAATCAGGAGAGTGCCATGACGTGGCGCTCCCTGATTGGCTGAAGGGACCCTCTTTGACAACAGTCACGGGGGGGCCCGCCAGTCAGGGAAAGGGATCCCATGTGTAAACATGGGACCCCTTTCAGTGCGTGGTCCGGGTTTTTCGTTTTTTTTTTTGCCAAGTACGTGGATTACAAACAGAAGAGGACAGATCTACACTGGATTGTTGTGAGTATAATTTTATTTACCGGTACCCCTGGATTCTACTGGAGAAGAGGACTGACTGTTTCGTGTCAACATAGGTAAGTATGTATGTATGTTGGTGTGCATGTATGTAATAAAGTTGTACTATCACGGACCGATGTGTGTGTTTTGTTTTTATTTGGGTATTTTTTTTGTAGTAGAACTACAGGTACCAGCGGGCCAGTTCCCCCCCCCCCCCCCGGATGCTAGTACTTGTGGTTCTCCAAGTACAAGCTTGCGGGGGAGGCTTGCTGGGATTTGTAGTACTGCCACAAAAAACAATATTCTTATTTTTACACAGAAGGCTATCAGCCCCCCATCCGCCGCCCTTGGATGGGGAGACAGCCTTGGGCTTCACCCCTGGCTGTTGATTTAAGGGGTCCCCACTCCTCCAGGGTACCCCGGCCAGGGGTGACTAGTTGGTGATTTAATGCCAGGGCCGCAGGGACCTATATAAAAATGTCCTCCGGCTGTGGCATTATCTCTCTGACTAGTGGAGCCCAGTGCTGGTGTTAAAAATACGGGGGACCCCTACGTCTTTTGTCCCCCGTATTTCTTGCACCAGGACCAGGCGCAGAGCCCAGTGCTGGTTGTTAAAATATAGTGGAACCCCTGTCAATTTCCACCCCCCCCCCCCGTATTTTTACAACCAGGACTGGCTCAAAGAGCCCGAGGCTGGTTATGCTTAGGAGGGGGGACCCCACACAATTTTTTGGGTGGATTTTTTAACACTTTCCATACTTCTTTTAAGGTACACAATGAAGCCCTGCACGGATCACAGTGATCCGGTCGGGATTCATTGTGTTAAGTCTAGCAGTGTTTTACTAATCACTCCCGTAAAACACTACCAGACATTACGAATGACATCGACATCGGAAAACACGACAATGCAGGTAACGACAGCACAGTAAATAAGGCGTGAAAAAAACAAAAAGTTGCAAATTATCACTCCCGATGTCATTCGTGTTTAATCTTTAGCCAAATTTCGACAATTACGAATCTTAGTAAATATACCCCTAAGTATCTACTCATACATTGGAAATAACATTCTAGGACAGCTACAATCGTCAAGAGAGGGGACAGGTCCAGTTAGTAGAGGGCGTGTCCAATTTAGAGGAGGCATGGCCACACCCCCTCACAAAAACAAGTCTAGTTCCAAAAAACGGGAAGCATTCAATATCCCGCCTGTCGGGAATGGTTTCTCCCAGAAGCAGCGTGTGTAGAGCTAGGATACGGTATAAATATTGGGATACCCCTAATAATACAGGTACAGGTTGAGTATCCCTTATCCAAAATGCTTGGGACCAGAGGTATTTTGGATATCGGATTTTTCCGTATTTTGGAATAATTGCATACCATAAGGAGATATCATGGTGATGGGACCTAACTATAAGCACAGAATGCATTTATGTTACATATACACCTTATACACACAGCCTGAAGGTCATTTTAGACAATATTTTTTATAACTTTGTGCATTAAACCAAGTTTGTGTACATTGAGCCATCAGAAAACAAAGGTTTCACTATCTCACTCTCACTCAAAAAATTCTGTATTTCGGAATATTCCGTATATCGGAATATTTGGATATGGGATACTCAACCTGTACTTGGAAATCACTGTGCCTTTTTGTATAAATGTTGAAAATTCAATTATCGTCAGATAAAACTGCCATTTAAGGTTACATCTGTGCTTTTCACCTTGTCCTTTATTTAAATCAGTCATTGTATCAGACTGGACACAGATTACGAAGTGCCTTCACTCTGCCTTAGTTGCTTAGCAATATTAACGTCATATTGAGCTGTTTCAGCTTGGGAGAGAATATAGGTGATATATCTCACTAAGATCAGACATTAGCTGCAATGGCAGGAAAACCTTACCTAACCTCAGCATGTTAATCCTGCTATGATATGTATTATATTGTATAGTGCCTGTCAAAGTGGTCTCTGTATTGTGATGTTTTCTGTGTTGGACAATGGATGGGCTCTCCAAGATAAGCAGGTTATCAGATTTACCATATCTCTCATACCATCTGCATCTACAAGTTAGGAGGAATGCTTAACAAAAACTCTAAGGGGTGGGAACTACACCAGTTTGCTCTAGTGTACTGTTAGTCGGCGCATTTCCAGAAAACGATTCATACCTATGCAGATTTCTGTCACTCTGGCACTTACACCCATTTGCACCTGGAGACGTCAGGTGAGGGAAAGAAGTAGGTCAAGACAAAGTGGCATATAGAAGGTATGTGTCGGCTGGTGTGCATCCGCACACATACAGACCAACACGGAGATGCACATATGTCTGTGTAAGCCGTACCATATTCAGGTGCAATTACACAACAATAATTACGGTAGCAATCATTATTGAGCATTTTGTGATTGGTTGATTGTTAGTGCACCAATTATGCTGATACTGATAATAGGATTTTAATTACCTACCGGTAAATCCTTTTCTCGCAGTCCGTAGAGGACACTGGGGTTCCATTTAGTACCATGGGGTATAGATGGGTTCCTTGGGAGCCATGGGCACTTTAAGAGTTTAATAGTGTGGGCTGGCTCCTCCCTCTATGCCCCTCCTACCAGACTCAGTCTAGAAACTGTGCCCGAGGAGACGGACATACTTCGAGAGAAGGAAATACACAGATAGTGGTGAGATTCACACCAGCTCACACCGAATTGAAAAACTATGCTGACCAGCATGCAACATGGAGAAACCATGCAAACCAGCATGCAACATGGAGAAACCATGCAAACCAGCATGCAACATGGAGAAACCATGCAAACCAGCATGAAACATGAAGAAACCATGCTAAGCAGCATGCAACATGAAGAAACCATGCCAACCGGCATGCAACATGAAGAAACCATGCTAAGCAGCATGCAACATGAAGAAACCATGCTAATCAGCAGTAAGAAGAAGAAACCATGCTAATCAGCAGGAAAGAGGAACAGCAACAGCTGAACCAATACTTAACCAAGTAACAATGCAGGAAAACGAAGCACTGGGCGGGCGCCCAGCATCCCATACGGACTACGAGAAAAGGATTTACCAGTAGGTAATTAAAATCCTATTTTCTTTTACATCATAGAGGATGCTGGGGTTCCATTTAGTACCATGGGGATGTACCAAAGCTCCCAGTATGGGAAGGAGAGCGCTGAGGCTCCTGCAGAACAGATTGACCAAACTTAAGGTCCTCAGAGGCCAAAGCATTGAACTTGTAGAACTAAGCCAACGTGTTCTCTCCTGACCAAGTAGCTGCCCAACAAAGCTGCCAAGCCGAGACACCCCGGGCAGCCGCCCAGAAAGAACCCATTTTACGGGTAAAGTGGGCCTCAACAGAATTTGGACACTGCATTCCTGCCATAGAATAAGCACGCTGAATAGTAAACCTGATCCAGCGAGAAATCGTCTGCTTAGAAGCAGGACACCCAACCTTGTTGGGATCATAAAGGACAAACAGAGCGTCCGACTTTCTGTGACGAGAAGTCCTCTTCACATAAATCTTCAAAGACCTTACAACATCCAAGGATTTTAAAGTAATTGAGGAGTCAGTAGACACTGGCACCACAATAGGTTGGTTGATGTGAAAAGCCGACACAACCTTTGGAAGAAAATGCTGACTCATTCTGAGCTCAGCCCTATCTTCATGTAAAATCAAGTAGGGCTCTTGTAGGACAATGCCCCCAATTCTGACACATGCCTAGCAGATGCCAATGCCAAAAGTGTGACAGCCTTCCAAGTAAGAAACTTGACCTCAACCTCCTGAAGAGGTTCGAACCAATCCGATTGCAGGAACTGCAGCACCACATTAAGATCCCACGGTGCCGTAGGAGGCACACAAGGTGGTTGGATGTGCAGAACCCCTTTCAAGAAAATCTGAACCTCAGGGAGAGCAGCCAATTGTTTCTGGAAGAAAATGGACAGGGCCGAAATCTGGACTTTTATGGAGCCCAAGCATAGGTCCACATCCACACCAGCTTGCAGAAAGGGGAGAAACCGTCCCAGTTGAAACTCCACCGCAGGAAACTTCTTGTATTCACACCAATACACATACTTTTTCCAAATCCGATGGTAATGTTTAGACGTTACTCCCTTCCTAGCCAGTGTCAGGGTAGGAATGACCTTTCTCGGAATGCCCTTCCGAGTTAAAATCACTGTTCAACCTCCATGCCATCAAACTAGTCGTGGAAAGTCTTGATAGATGAATGGCCCCTGTTGCAGGAGGTCCTCGCAAAGAGGAAGAGGCCTCGGATCCTCCAGCAGTAAGTCCAGAAGATCCGCGTTCCAAGTCGTTCTGGGCCAGTCCTTGGAATGAGTGGAAGCGGAGGGAACACATATACTGACTGGAACTCCCACGGAGTTACCAGGTTGTCCACCGCCACTGCATGTGGGTCTCTCGACCTGGAACAGTACCTCCGAAGAGGCCATTATGCCTATCTGAGGTACACCCCATCGCCTTGTGACCTCTACGAATACCTCCGGATGGAGGCCCCATTCTCCTGGAAGGAGATCGAGTCTGCTGAGGAAGTCCGCTTCCCAGTTGTCCACTCCCGGAATGAAGATTGCTGACAGCGCCACTGCGTGATTTTCTGCACAGAGGAGGATCCTCATCACCTCCGACATTACAGCTCTACTCTTCTTTCCACCCTGTCGGTTTATGTAGGACCCCGCCGTTACATTGTCCGACTGAACCTGAATGGCCTGATCTTGAAGAAGATGTGCCGCTAGTAGAAGGCCGTTGAACCTGGCCCTTAGCTCCAGAGTGTTTGTCGGAAGGATGGATTCCAGACTTGACCACTTTCCGTAGAAGTTTTCCCCTTGGGTGACAGCTCCTCAACCTCTGTCGAGAAGGTGAGACGTTTGCAGCCACCAGAGGAATGAAATTCTGGCTTTTGGCAACAGGCGTATTTGCCGGTGCATGTGAAGATGAGATCCCTACCATTTGACTAGGAGATCCAGTTGGAAAGACCGTGCAAGGAACCTTCCGTACTGTCGAGCCTCGTAGGAGGCAACCATCATCCCCATAAGAGGAATGCACTGATGAAACGATATCCGGGCTGGCTTCAGGACATCCCAGAACATTGATTGGATCACCAACACTTTCTCCACTGGTAGAAACACCCTCTGCACTTCTATGTCGAGAATCATCTCCAGGAAGGAACGCCTCCTTGTTGGTTCCAAATGTGAAATTGGAAGCTTCAGGATCCATCCAAGATCCCTGGACAGTTGATGTAACAACATCTCCCTGGAGGATGTGAAGGTCGTCCAGATAAGGAATTATGTCCACTCCTGGTCTGTGGAGTAGGAGCACAATCGCCGCCATGGCCTTGATGAACACTCACGGTGTTGCGTAGAAGCCAAGTGCAGTGTTTGGAACTAGAAGTGATATAATTGTAGTGCAACCTTAGATAGTTCTAGAGAGGCTGTCAGATTGGAATGTGAAGGTACGCACCCCTGATATCCCGGGATACCAGGAATTCCCCTATATCTCGACCAGAGATCACCGCTCTCAGACTCCCTCCTGAATTGAACACCCACGAGTAGGGGTCCAATGACCTTATGTTTGAATAGTAACCCCTGTTACGTAAATTAGGTGGAAACGGAATAAAGACGTGTTTGACAAATGTTAGAATAGCTTCCAGCAGTATTGTATTTTCAGCCTGAGAAGCTAGTAAACCTGATTTGAAGAATCTGTGAGGCGGGAGTACTAGAAACTCCAGTCTGCACCCCTGGGCAGCCTAACGTTTCCCAGGAGACTGGGCAGGATATCGCCTAGATGTTTTACTGAAATCTTTTTAGTCTCTCTCCCATCTGCTTGATCCCCAGGCAGTGAGGTCCATTGTCAAAAAGAAGGTTTTGAGAATACCGGACCCGAAACCTTTCCTAGGAACCTGGCGGTGCAGGTTTTCTGGAATTCCCCCACTGTCCTCTAAAGGATGTGGGGGAACCCTTGGGTTTATTTGTAAACATTGTGTTTTGAAGGGATTGCAGTATAGGTGTTGCATCTAATTCCCCGGACTGCGCAGCTGCGGAAGGAAGATTTGTCCACTTACCCGCAGTTGGCTCGGATATTCCCGTATCCCGAGCATCCCAACGGGGCCTCCCCTGTTGAAGGGTTGATTCACCATACCTTACTTGGATTCTGTATCTGCAGTCCATTGGTGTAGCCACCGTCCCCTGCATGTCGAAACTACCAGAACAGCGGTCCCTGCATTAAGCAGGCCAATCTCCTTCATGGCGTCCAGCCGTGAAGCCAGTAGAATCCTGTATATGGCATAGAAACAAGTACATGTCACTTCTACACACAGAATATAAATCATCAAGTAAGGAGCCTGACAATAGTGGTTCTCTGAGTCACACCTGCAGCAGTGTATTAGAGATTAGTCTCAATCCGCGATCAGCCTTTATGGAGGTTGTACCAGGGACAGGTAACACAAACCTTGACAATTTAGACACTCTTTAGGGAAGTGGAGAATATCTCTGGGTGTACTCAGGATTTCCCAAATAAAGAGCTTAAATGCCCTACACAGTGGGGGAAGGTATTTATTTTATATATATATATATATATATATATATATATATATATATAGATAGCGGCTGTGGTTCGGCACTCAGAGGTAGGGGTATCAGTTTACTTGCTGCGGTGCCCTCCGAGGATCAAAGGCAAGATCCAATATAGAAGAAAGGAAATCAGCGGCACTCAGCAGATTTGTAGTAAAATAAAAGTCTTTAATCCGGATTAATCCTGGACCGGATTAAAGACTTTTTTATTTTACTACAAGTCTGCTGAGTGCTGCTGATTTCCTTTCTTCTATATATATATATATATATATAATTGCCCCCCCGTATGTCATGCTGTATATGGGCAAGTGTACGCTTGTTAGGGTACGTAATTGGGGTGAGAGGCACAGCTGTGGGATTTTACTCCCCAGATTACCCAAAATTGCAGCTTCTTTCCAGTATGGGATATATATAAAATATATAAATCAAGTACACCTTATGGAGGGCACCCCAGGGGAACTGCCACCGAAGCCTGAGAATTAATACAGTTTTGAGAAAGGCATAGACTCCCCAGGAGAAGATATACATTCTGCATTACAGGACAAAGGCCCTCATTCCGAGTTGATCGCTCGCTAGCTGCTTTTAGCAGCATTGCACACGCTAGGCCGCCGCCCTCTGGGAGTGTATATTATTTTAGCAGAATAGCAAATGAGAGATTAGCAGAACTGCTACTAAATAATTTGCTGCAGTTTCTGAGTAGCTCCAGACCTACTCCTAGACTGCGATCACCTCAGTCCGTTTAGTTCCTGGTTTGACGTCACAAACACGCCCTGCGTTCGGCCAGCCACTCCCTCGTTTCTCCAGCCACTCCTGCGTTTTTACCAGGCACACCTGCGTTTTTTTTAGCACACTCCCTGAAAACAGCCAGTTTCCGGCCAGAAACACCCACTTCCTGTCAATCACACTGCGATCACTCGAGCGATGAAAAAATGTCGCTCAAGCTTGTGTAAATCTACAAAGTTTTGTGTGAAAGTACTTAGCGCATGCGCGCTGCGTACCATGTGCATGCGCATTTTTGCAGTTTTTTTACTTAATCGCTGCACTGCGAAAATCGGCAACGAGCGATCAACTCGGAATGACCACCACAGTCCCTTAAATATGGTAAAAAAATTTACACACACACACACACACACACACACACGAAAATGTCAGCACAGTTTCCACCCATTATACCTTCAGAGAGACACAGAGATTAAGGAGCCAGCCACACAGCGCCTCCGGAGGCTGTTATCATGACAACCGTCTGGCACTGACTGAGTAACCTGTAATAGGATAAACAGTGCATAATTATACACTACCCCCCTTTCTATAACCCTGGTACCTCAGAGGATAGCTGAAATTATGTGGAGGGCAGCACTCCCTGTCAGCGTTCTTGATGCTGCTGCATGAAGAAAATGGCGCTGGTGAAAAGCTGGATCCGCTCTGAGGAGAAGCCTCGCCCCCTGTAATGGCGCATCTTCCAGCACTTCTTGTATTATTGTGAGAGGACAGCGGGTTGGGGGGACGGGGGAGGTCACTCACCTCCGTTCCCCCCGGACACAGGCGGCGTTGCGGCGGGTTCCCAGCGTGGAGGGGCTTGCATCCGGTGGGATTCAACTTAGCCCCTCCAATCACGGCGCGGCGAGGCGGGGATGGCGTCGGGCGGGAGCCAATCAGGGCTCGCGCCCGGTCAGCCAATGGGAGCATGCCGCGACGAGCCAATCAGGGCTCGTCGCGTCATAGCGCCGCCCCCTCCCAGCGTCTTATAACAGACGCGGCGGAGCGGGAGCGGGCAGTCGGCGCCGGAGACGGAGCAGTGAAGAGCTCCAGAAGAAGAGAAGACGCGTCGGTCGAGCGGAGGAGGCAGCGGCAGCAGCGGCGGCCGGGAAGAAGAAGAGGCGCCAGAGGAAGCCGGAAGAGGCCCCCGCGGAGAGTGCCAGGCGACGCCCGAGAGGAGGACGTCGGGACGGCAGCGGAAGAGGAGCCCACCAGGAGTTCCGGAGGAGAGTGCCGCGGTGTGTGGGAGGCAAAAGAGCTAACGAAGCTCCCCACTGCGGCCTCTCCCTACGGCCTGGTAAGCGGCCTCGAGCCGAGTCTCCTACCCTCCCTAGACCACCGGGTGTTCGGGCACTAGGCCCGTGGGTACAGTCAGGCCCTTCCGGCCTGTGGGCAGGTAGTCGGGCCCTCCCGGCCCGTGGGCACCAGTGGTCGGCGTGTCTGGGCCCGGGGGCCACGCGCAGTCGGGGTTCCCCTCGGCCCGTGGCCTGTAGGCCCAGACCCGACCACTCCTCTACCCGGGGGTTCGGGCGTTAGGCCCGAGCCACCCTCGGCCACACAGTCAGGCGGGCAATAGGCCCGGGGGCATATCAGGCAATAGGCCTGCGGGACATTAGAGGGCATTAGGCCCTAGGGTATCCTGGCCAGCTAGGGTAGGTACCTATAAGGTGACCCTGGGCACGAGGCCCAGGTCATCCGGCGGCACCGGCTAGGCGGGCACTAGGCCTGAGGCTGCAGTCGGGCATTAGGCCCATGTCACGGCCAGGAGAAAGGGGGGGAAAGAATCGAGGCCCTTAGACAGGGAGGCGTTCCTAGTTCAGGCGGAGCCCCGTCCTTTGGATACTCCGGCGGGTGAGCTGTGCGGCAGCTCACGCGGGGTCCATTGCAGGCTGGGCACGGAGGGTCGGCTGACCCTCGCGTCTCGTATACGCCTTTGAGGTGGGGAGGGGCCGTGGAGAGATTGTCTCCACTGGGGCGAGGTAGCGGAACCTGCATCGGACCGGATGGTAAAGGTAATCCTCATTTGTATTGTATTCACACTGTGAACCTGTATTTGCTTGACCTGTTGACGGAGATTAGGTGAAGTAGCCAACCAAGTTAAACCGTTTGTAGTTCATAGTAGTTAGGCTCAGTTCTGTTGTTAGCCGTTGTTTAGTTGTAGGGAGGCTGCTGTCATTCTCTCCCCAGGAGCGGAAGTTCGCGTCAAGCAAGCTGACAAGAGTACCAGTGTGAGTATTCTCTGTGAGTGTGTGTCCTTGTCTGTGTTGAGCGCCGGTCGCGAGACCCCGCTAGGCCTAGCGGGCTCGCTCCCACCTCGGTGCGCAAGTGCCAAATAGGTGACGATTTGGGTGGCTGAGGCCCACGGGCCGATGATGACATTCACCTAACCGGTGAACGTCGCGGCCACCCCGGTGTGCCACTTATTCCCTTGGGAGGAAGGAGTGGGCACACAGTGAGAATATTCCTTGTCTCCTCTAGCCGCCGATTTCCAGACTGAGTCCCGGGCGGAGGCCCCGAAGAGAAGTTCTTCATAGCCAAGGCGGAGTGAGACAGAGGGTGCGGCGCAATCAGAGGTAAGCAGTGGTACACTTGTACGGTCGCAGGTATTACACCGTCTCGGTACCCTTACATTTGGCGTAGTCGGCAGGATACCTTGGGAAGATGGACCAAGAAACAGATAAGCCGGAAGGCGACAGTGGCGAGTCTTCCGATGAGACGAATGCCGCGCCCAGTGATCAGCCTCAGGCCCGGTTACCCATCGGAGCAGCCCTCAACCACCTCGACAAGTTTGACGGGCAGAATATGCCCTTGACGGAGTGGATCGAACAGTTGGAAACCACTATCGACCTCTACCAGATTCCGAAACGGGTACAGGTGAATTTAGCATTGAAGGTCCTGACTGGCGATGCCCGGAAGACCGTGAGAGTATGTCCTGAGCGGCTTCGTAGGAGCCTGGCCGACGTCTTCACCATCCTGAAGGGCGTGTATGGGGAAAAGGCCACCACCACCACGCTGAAGAAGCGTGTGTTCGCACGGATTCAAAGGGAAGACGGGACGATTTCTCAGTTCGCCAATGCGATCCAGGAATACATGAGTGAGATCCAGACGAGGGAGGATGAGGAGTTGATGACGGGGGATCCGGATTCCACCTTGAGAGGTATCCTAATAGGTGGGCTGAGGAGCAGGTCCCTGCGGAACTACCTCCAGGATAAAGTCGATGGGGATGGCAGACTCACCTTCTTCGAGGTGTTGGGGATGGCCCTGAAGAAAGAAGAAAATGCGGAGCTTAGTTCCAGCGCCGTGTCCACCCCACCCACCCAACCGATAGATAGGGTCCGGACGCCGGAGATTAGTCCCTTGGAGGGCTGCATCAAGGAGTTAACCACCACGCTCCTTCTTGTCCAGGACGAAGTGTCCCAGTTGCGACAGAGGGTGGAACGGGCAGAAAGCCGAGACGCCGACCCCGAAAAGAGGAGTTGGGACGACGAGGATCGTTCCAAGGAAAAAAACCCTCGGAGGAAAAGGGAACCGGAGACTGCTGGACGTCGGGGAGGGGAGGTGCGCCCGAGGGGACCCCGCGAGTTAGTGTGTTGGGAATGTGAGGAGCCTGGACATTTCGCTCGGGATTGCCCGGGCCACCGCCCTGGAAGGGAGAGGCGTAGGAGACCTTTAAACTAAGACAATCCGCGGGGGAAGACGGCGCACGAGTAGACGTCGTCAACTCATCCGACTTGTTCGGTGAGTGTCCCACGGTAGTGGCAAAGTTAGGAGGGAGGGATCAACGTTGCCTTTTGGATACCGGATCGCAAGTGTCCACCATGTCCGAGAAACGGTTTAGGGAAGACTATGCCCATCTCACGACCACCAGTGTCGGGAATTGGGTGACCCTAGTGGCCGCGAACAACCTTCCCATTCCCGTAAAAGGGGTCGTGTGGGTTGAAGTGGAGGTGTATGGGCAATCCCTTGGAAAAAAAAGGGTTTGTAGTGGTGAGTGGCGAGGAGTTTCACCATGGGCCGGTGATTCTGGGGATGAACATCCTACGGAGTCTGGATCAAGTACTCGTACACGATAAGGGCCCCCAGTACTGGAAGTATCTGGGTGTGCAGAAGCCGGTGCAACAAGCTTTCCAGAGGGTCGTCCAGCGGAACGAGGAGACCGCCTCCGTGGAAGCCTTGCGTCCCCTAGGCCTGATCAAGACGCGGCATAACCAAAAGGTGAGGATCCCAGCAAGACAGGAGGTGGTCCTAGAAGTACCCGTCCGTGCGCAGCAGCGGCTGGAGGGAAGGGAGGTTGTGATAGAACCTTGTTGGTTCAGGCAAGTGGAGGCCGGTTTGCTGCTGGCCAGAACCGTAGCGGTCGTACGGAATGGTACCGTACCCCTACGGGTGTGCAACCTGGGGAACTCACCAATTAAGATCCCGGCCAGGTCGGTGCTGGCCCATCTAGAGGCTATCCCCGAGGGTGGTATCGAACCAGGCCCTAGGGTTACCTTAAAGCCGGATGCATGCGAGCCTTGGACGTTGGCCGTCGCCCTCGAGGAGAAACAAGAACCCACCGCGGAGTGGAACGGGGACGTGATTCTAAACCAGATGGATGTATCACTGGAGGGCCTTAGTACAGCAGAGGTAGACCGGGTAAAACAAATGCTGTGGGCACGACAGAAGTCGTTCTCCCGCAGCGAGGAAGATTTTGGCCACACGACTGAGATAGAACATGAGACAGTCTGCCTGCTCGGGAGCGCTATCGGCAGATTCCCCCGAAGCTGTACCAGGAGGTCAAGACCATGATCCAACAAATGCTGGCCAACGGCGTCATCAAGGAAAGTAAGAGCCCATGGGCTGCCCCCATTGTGCTGGTAAAGAAGAAAGACGGGACAATCCGATTCTGCGTGGACTACCGGAGATTGAACAGCTGCACCGTCCGGGACGCTTATCCATTGCCCCGCATTGAAGAGTCACTGGCGGCTCTGGGAAAATCACGCTTCTTTTCCACGCTGGATCTGGCCAGTGGGTACTGGCAGGTGCCCGTGGCGGAGAAGGACCAGGCGAAGACGGCATTCATTACGCCCATGGGGCTTTTTGATTTCTGTCGAATGCCCTTCGGGCTCTCCAATGCACCGGCCACGTTCCAGCGCCTTATGGAGCGCTGTCTTGGGGACTTGAACTTCGAAGCAATCCTCATCTATTTGGACGACATTATAGTGTTTGCCCCCACCCTGGAGGAACACTTGCATAGGTTGGAACAAGTGCTTCAACGATTGGAACAATACGGCCTCAAATTAAAACCCAGGAAGTGCCACCTCTTGAAGTCCAGCTTGGAATACCTGGGCCATGTGGTCTCAGAGGAAGGGGTGCGGCCCACCCCCGACAAAATTGCCGCAGTCCAAGAGTGGAGGACCCTGGGCAACGTGACGGAGTTGAGGGCATTTCTTGGATTGGTGGGCTACTATCGGCGGTTTATTCGAGACTTTGCCAAGATCGCAGGCCCCCTACATGGACTGTTGCGAGGTGTTGCCACGGATGTGCGGAATCGGGCAGTGGCGTGGGACCAAGCGCAGGAGGTTGCCTTCACGGGTCTGAAACAAGCCCTCACCCAGGCCCCCGTACTGGCTTATGCTGACTTTGACAAGCCATTCATATTGTACACTGACGGGAGCCACCAAGGCCTGGGGGCTGTACTCTCCCAGCTGCAAGAGGGCCAGGAACGAGTTATTGCGTATGGGAGTCGGAGTCTCCGGGAGTCGGAGCGGAATCCCGACAACTACAGCTCGTTCAAACTAGAATTGCTGGCAGTCATCTGGGCGGTCACCGAGAAGTTTGCGGAGTACCTGACCGCCGCCGACTTCGAAGTGGTCACGGATAACAACCCCCTGTCGCACCTGCATACAGCTAAGTTGGGCGCCCTGGAGCAGCGTTGGGTGGCGCGCTTGGCCAAGTTCTCCTTTAAAATTCGATATCGCCCGGGTAAGGCGAATACAAATGCAGACGCCTTGTCCCGCTATCCGGTAGGGCTACCTACGGGGCCCACGGATGAAGAGAGAGAGGGTCAGGAGATCCCTGACCTTACCAGAATGATCCTCAGCCCAACCGGGCCCAAGGCGACGTGCGGGATTCTACTACAGAAGGCCTTGCCGGACTGGGCCATAGCACAAGGGCAGGACCAGGAGGTGCAGTGTGTGCGTGGGTGGAAGGAGCGGGACCACTAGCCGTCCACGGCGGAGAGGCTGCAGCTTAGCCCGTGGGGCAAGAAGCTGGTACATCAGTGGGAACGATTGGCCGTACGAGGAGGGGTATTGTGCCGCCAGGCTTATCTCGAGCACGAGCTCCGGAAGGTGTGGCAGGTTGTTCTTCCCAGAGATTTAGCCCGTGGTCTGGTGACTGAAGCACATGAAGAAGGCGCCCATTTTGGAACAGAGAAGACCCTGCAATGGATCCGCCGACAGTATTTCTTCCCAGGTTTGCAGGCCCTGGTGGAAGGCGTGTGTCAGACCTGTAGGAGGTGTGCTGTTACCAAAAGTGGCGAACAACGGGCACCAGTGCAGACCATCAGGACTACCAGACCCCTTGAGCTTCTCATGGTGGACTATGTCTTGATAGGAGAGTCGGTGCGTGGGTACCAGTACGCTATCGTGATGACCGACCACTTTACCAAATTTACAGTGGTTGTCCCTACCATGGATCAGACTGCCGACACGGCGGCTAAGGCTATTGTTGAGCATTTTATCCGAAGGTACGGCTGCCCGGAGCGCGTCCATTCCGATCAAGGTGCGTGTTTCCAAGGTCGGGTGATGGAGCGGCTGTGTCGCACCTATGGCATGAACAAATCAAGGACCACCCCGTACCATCCACATGGAAATGGACCCTGCGAGCGATTCAACCGGACGTTGCTACAAATGCTGAGGGTCCTGGAAGCTGACAAGAAGCGGCGCTGGCCCGACTTTGTTCCGGAGTTGGTGTGGGTATATAACAACAGAGTGCACCGGACCACGGGGTTCTCGCCGTATTTTCTGTTGTTTGGCCGACCGGAGAAGGACCTGCAGGATCTCGATCTGTCCCTACCGGTGGAAGAGGATCAGTGGACGCACAGTGGGTGGATTGAGGAGCAGAAACGCCGCCTGACGTTCGCCCGGGAAGTGGCGGCGGGGAACATCGGGTCCAACCTACACCCTAGTCCCGGGAGGTCGTTAGGAGGACCATTCGCTGAGGGGCAAAGAGTGTTAGTCCGAGAGAAACGTCCTGGGAACAAGTTGAGCGAACGATGGGAGGTGATGCCATACATCGTGCAGCGGCGAGTGTCTCCTGACAACCCCGTTTATGAAGTAAAGGCGGAAGACGGGAGTGGACGTGCCCGCACTTTGCATAGGAACATGCTGCGTCCTTGTCTATTTGAGGATCTGCTCCCCATTGAGACAGTCCCAGGGGCTACCCCTGAATTGGAGGAGGATGATTGGTGGATTCCGCTGCCTGAAAGGGCACTGGACCCCCGCCATCGGGAGGGTCAGCCGAGGGTAATGACCCGGTGGCTTCTGTGCCGGAGGCTTCCGTTCCAACCTCAGCAACCCTGCCCAGGCGTTCAACTCGAACGACATTGGGGGTGCCGTCCCCCCGTTTCGCGGACCCAAACTTCGAGTGGGCCGCGGCTCACATCTTTGTAGGGACTACAAAGGAAACAGGGGGGGAAATGTGAGAGGACAGCGGGTTGGGGGGACAGGGGAGGTCACTCACCTCCGTTCCCCCCGGACACAGGCGGCGTTGCGGCGGGTTCCCAGCGTGGAGGGGCTTGCATCTGGTGGGATTCAAGCCCCTCCAATCACGGCGCGGCGAGGCGGGGATGGCGCCGGGCGGGAGCCAATCAGGGCTCGCGCCCGGTCAGCCAATGGGAGCATGCCGCGACGAGCCAATCAGGGCTCGTCGCGTCATAGCGCCGCCCCCTCCCAGCGTCTTATAACAGACGCGGCGGAGCGGGAGCGGGCAGTCGGCGCCGGAGACGGAGCAGTGAAGAGCTCCAGAAGAAGAGAAGATGCGTCGGTCAAGCGGAGGAAGCGGCGGCAGCGGCGGCGGCGGCCGGGAAGAAGAAGAGGCTCCAGAGGAAGCCGGAAGAGGCCCCCGCGGAAAATGCCAGGCGACGCCCGAGAGGAGGACGTCGGGACGGCAGCGGAATAGGAGCCCACCAGGAGTTCCGGAGGAGAGTGCCGCGGTGTGTGGGAGGCAAAAGAGCTAACGAAGCTCCCCACTGCGGCCTCTCCCTACGGCCTGGTAAGCGGCCTCGAGCCGAGTCTCCTACCCTCCCTAGACCACCGGGTGTTCGGGCACTAGGCCCGTGGGTACAGTCAGGCCCTTCCGGCCTGTGGGCAGGTAGTCGGACCCTCCCGGCCCGTGGGCACCAGTGGTCGGCGTGTCTGGGCCCGGGGGCCACGCGCAGTCGTGGTTCCCCTCAGCCCGTGGCCTGTAGGCCCAGACCTGACCACTCCTCTACCCGGGGGTTCGGGCGTTAGGCCCGAGCCACCCTCGGCCACACAGTCAGGCGGGCAATAGGCCCGGGGGCATATCAGGCAATAGGCCTGCGGGACATTAGAGGGCATTAGGCCCTAGGGTATCCTGGCCAGCTAGGGTAGGTACCTATAAGGTGACCCTGGGCACGAGGCCCAGGTCATCCGGCGGCACCGGCTAGGCGGGCACTAGGCCTGAGGCTGCAGTCGGGCATTAGGTCCGTGTCACGGCCAGGAGAAAGGGGGGGAAAGAATCGAGGCCCTTAGACAGGGAGGCGTTCCTAGTTCAGGCGGAGCCCCGTCCTTTGGATACTCCGGCGGGTGAGCTGTGCGGCAGCTCGCGCGGGATCCATTGCAGGCTGGGCACGGAGGGTCGGCTGACCCTCGCGTCTCGTATACGCCTTTGAGATGGGGAGGGGCCGTGGAGAGATTGTCTCCACTGGGGCGAGGTAGCGGAACCTGCATCGGACCGGATGGTAAAGGTAATCCTCATTTGTATTGTATTCCCACTGTGAACCTGTATTTGCTTGACCTGTTGACGGAGATTAGGTGAAGTAGCCAACCAAGTTAAACCGTTTGTAGTTCATAGTAGTTAGGCTCAGTTCTGTTGTTAGCCGTTGTTTAGTTGTAGGGAGGCTGCTGTCATTCTCTCCCCAGGAGCGGAAGTTCGCGTCAAGCAAGCTGACAAGAGTACCAGTGTGAGTATTCTCTGTGAGTGTGTGTCCTTGTCTGTGTTGAGCGCCGGTCGCGAGACCCCGCTAGGCCTAGCGGGCTCGCTCCCACCTCGGTGCGCAAGTGCCAAATAGGTGACGATTTGGGTGGCTGAGGCCCACGGGCCGATGATGACATTCACCTAACCGGTGAACGTCGCAGCCACCCCGGTGTGCCACTTATTCCCTTGGGAGGAAGGAGTGGGCACACAGTGAGAATATTCCTTGTCTCCTCTAGCCGCCGATTTCCAGACTGAGTCCCGGGCGGAGGCCCCGAAGAGAAGTTCTTCATAGCCAAGGCGGAGTGAGACAGAGGGTGCGGCGCAATCAGAGGTAAGCAGTGGTACACTTGTACGGTCGCAGGTATTACACCGTCTCGGTACCCTTACATTATACTGGCCTGAGGTAATAAGCAGCTAGCAGCAGTACAAGTCCCTGATAGCCTTTGTGACCAGTTTTTAGGGTATTGCGCTGGCCCAGGGCGCCCCTCACAGCGCCGCACATCTGTACCTCTGAGCCCTCCGGAGCGCAGCCTCTCAGAGCTGTGCTCCCACCCTTGTGCCGTCATTCCCGCCGGCAACCAGCTTACCGGGTCCCCGGCGTCATACTCACCACTCTTATCTTCTGGCTCTGTTAGGGGGTGGCGGCCGTGCTGCGGGAGTGAGTGTTTGCCTCGGGGGCTTGCGATCATCACCCTCAGGAGGAGCTCAGTGTCCTGTCAGCGGAGATAGGAGCCATTAACCTATAGGGTTGGATCCTACTCTCCCCCTAAGTCCCACGAAGCAGGGAGGCTGTACCTAACACTCTTAGAAAAATAACAAAACTAGAAAAACTCATAGGAGCTCCCCTAGCTGTGACCGGCTCCTCTGTGCACATTTTCTAAACTGAGTCTGGTAGGAGGGGCATAGAGGGAGGAGCCAGACCACACTATTAAGCTCTTAAAGTGCCTATGGCTCCCAAGGGACCCGTCTATACTCCATGGTACTAAATGGAACCCCAGCATTCTCTAGGACGTAAGAGAAAAGTGCTTTATTATGCTGTTCATGCATATATAAGGATTTGTGTGATTGTTTTAGTAATGAAAAATGTATACAGAAGACTTTTTATGTTTACTGAAACTTAACAGCAACTGAATATTTGCAAGCAATATAAATGGTTAAGGCCATATTACATACTGTATGTCTAATGTAAACCTGGCATACATGCTATAGAAGCAGACCTGCACATTCTGTAGTCCTAGGCGTGCGCAGGTGGGGGTGCCTGGTGCGCACAGGCACCCCCTAATGTCCAGCACCCCGATCTCACATGCCTGATGCAGCGATCGACGAGCAGGCTGATACTGTCCCCTCTGCGTTGCACCCTGTCAGGACTGCATTACTGACCGGATGCCTGGGTTAATCAAGGCTGCCACTGCCACCGACTTTCAAACTCCCGGCGCCACCTCCATGTACAAAAACAGCGTGATGTGACGTGATGACATCATGCTGCTCACACGCCCACCCGCCACACCCACCACATGCCCACCTCTCTCCTTCTATTCTATGGCAACGCCAGCCACTGATGAGGAGTAGCATGCAGCCAGCGTTCAATACTGGCAGGCGGTAAGCAGCAGCATTGACTAGAGATGAGCGCCTGAAATTTTTCGGGTTTTGTGTTTTGGTTTTGGGTTCGGTTCCGCTGCCGTGTTTTGGGTTCGAACGCGTTTTGGCAAAACCTCACCGAATTATTTTTGTCGGATTCGGGTGTGTTTTGGATTCGGGTGTTTTTTTCAAAAAACCCTAAAAAACAGCTTAAATCATAGAATTTGGGGGTAATTTTGATCCCAAAGTATTATTAACCTCAAAAAACATAATTTACACTCATTTTCAGCCTATTCTGAACACATCACACCTCACAATATTATTTTTAGTCCTAAAATTTGCACCGAGGTCGCTGTGTGAGTAAGATAAGCGACCCTAGTGGCCGACACAAACACCGGGCCCATCTAGGAGTGGCACTGCAGTGTCACGCAGGATGTCCCTTCCAAAAAACCCTCCCCAAACAGCACATGACGCAAAGAAAAAAAGAGGCGCAATGAGGTAGCTGTGTGAGTAAGATTAGCGACCCTAGTGGCCGACACAAACACCGGGCCCATCTAGGAGTGGCACTGCAGTGTCACGCAGGATGGCCCTTCCAAAAAACCCTCCCCAAACAGCACATGACGCAAAGAAAAAAAGAGGCGCAATGAGGTAGCTGTGTGAGTAAGATTAGCGACCCTAGTGGCCGACACAAACACCGGGCCCATCTAGGAGTGGCACTGCAGTGTCACGCAGGATGGCCCTTCCAAAAAACCCTCCCCAAACAGCACATGACGCAAAGAAAAAAAGAGGCGCAATGAGGTAGCTGACTGTGTGAGTAAGATTAGCGACCCTAGTGGCCGACACAAACACCGGGCACATCTAGGAGTGGCACTGCAGTGTCACGCAGGATGTCCCTTCCAAAAAACCCTCCCCAAACAGCACATGACGCAAAGAAAAAAAGAGGCGCAATGAGGTAGCTGTGTGAGTAAGATTAGCGACCCTAGTGGCCGACACAAACACCGGGCCCATCTAGGAGTGGCACTGCAGTGTCACGCAGGATGTCCCTTCCAAAAAACCCTCCCCAATCAGCACATGATGCAAAGAAAAAGAAAAGAAAAAAGAGGTGCAAGATGGAATTATCCTTGGGCCCTCCCACCCACCCTTATGTTGTATAAACAAAACAGGACATGCACACTTTAACCAACCCATCATTTCAGTGACAGGGTCTGCCACACGACTGTGACTGATATGACGGGTTGGTTTGGACCCCCCCCAAAAAAGAAGCAATTAATCTCTCCTTGCACAAACTGGCTCTACAGAGGCAAGATGTCCACCTCATCTTCACCCTCCGATATATCACCGTGTACATCCCCCTCCTCACAGATTACCAATTCGTCCCCACTGGAATCCACCATCTCAGCTCCCTGTGTACTTTGTGGAGGCAATTGCTGCTGGTCAATGTCTCCGCGGAGGAATTGATTATAATTCATTTTAATGAACATCATCTTCTCCACATTTTCTGGATGTAACCTCGTACGCCGATTGCTGACAAGGTGAGCGGCGGCACTAAACACTCTTTCGGAGTACACACTTGTGGGAGGGCAACTTAGGTAGAATAAAGCCAGTTTGTGCAAGGGCCTCCAAATTGCCTCTTTTTCCTGCCAGTATAAGTACGGACTGTGTGACGTGCCTACTTGGATGCGGTCACTCATATAATCCTCCACCATTCTATCAATGTTGAGAGAATCATATGCAGTGACAGTAGACGACATGTCCGTAATCGTTGTCAGGTCCTTCAGTCCGGACCAGATGTCAGCATCAGCAGTCGCTCCAGACTGCCCTGCATCACCGCCAGCGGGTGGGCTCGGAATTCTGAGCCTTTTCCTCGCACCCCCAGTTGCGGGAGAATGTGAAGGAGGAGATGTTGACAGGTCGCGTTCCGCTTGACTTGACAATTTTGTCACCAGCAGGTCTTTCAACCCCAGCAGACCTGTGTCTGCCGGAAAGAGAGATCCAAGGTAGGCTTTAAATCTAGGATCGAGCACGGTGGCCAAAATGTAGTGCTCTGATTTCAACAGATTGACCACCCGTGAATCCTTGTTAAGCGAATTAAGGGCTGCATCCACAAGTCCCACATGCCTAGCGGAATCGCTCCGTGTTAGCTCCTTCTTCAATGCCTCCAGCTTCTTCTGCAAAAGCCTGATGAGGGGAATGACCTGACTCAGGCTGGCAGTGTCTGAACTGACTTCACGTGTGGCAAGTTCAAAGGGCATCAGAACCTTGCACAACGTTGAAATCATTCTCCACTGCACTTGAGACAGGTGCATTCCATCTCCTATATCGTGCTCAATTGTATAGGCTTGAATGGCCTTTTGCTGCTCCTCCAACCTCTGAAGCATATAGAGGGTTGAATTCCACCTCGTTACCACTTCTTGCTTCAGATGATGGCAGGGCAGGTTCAGTAGTTTTTGGTGGTGCTCCAGTCTTCTGTACGTGGTGCCTGTACGCCGAAAGTGTCCCGCAATTTTTCTGGCCACCGACAGCATCTCTTGCACGCCCCTGTCGTTTTTAAAAAAATTCTGCACCACCAAATTCAAGGTATGTGCAAAACATGGGACGTGCTGGAATTTGCCCATATTTAATGCACACACAATATTGCTGGCGTTGTCCGATGCCACAAATCCACAGGAGAGTCCAATTGGGGTAAGCCATTCCGCGATGATCTTCCTCAGTTGCCGTAAGAGGTTTTCAGCTGTGTGCGTATTCTGGAAAGCGGTGATACAAAGCGTAGCCTGCCTAGGAAAGAGTTGGCGTTTGCGAGATGCTGCTACTGGTGCCGCCGCTGCTGTTCTTGCGGCGGGAGTCCATACATCTACCCAGTGGGCTGTCACAGTCATATAGTCCTGACCCTGCCCTGCTCCACTTGTCCACATGTCCGTGGTTAAGTGGACATTGGGTACAACTGCATTTTTTAGGACACTGGTGAGTCTTTTTCTGACGTCCGTGTACATTCTCGGTATCGCCTGCCTAGAGAAGTGGAACCTAGATGGTATTTGGTAACGGGGGCACACTGCCTCAATAAATTGTCTAGTTCCCTGTGAACTAACGGCGGATACCGGACGCACGTCTAACACCAACATAGTTGTCAAGGACTCAGTTATCCGCTTTGCAGTAGGATGACTGCTGTGATATTTCATCTTCCTCGCAAAGGACTGTTGAACAGTCAATTGCTTACTGGAAGTAGTACAAGTGGGCTTACGACTTCCCCTCTGGGATGACCATCGACTCCCAGCGGCAACAACAGCAGCGCCAGCAGCAGTAGGCGTTACACGCAAGGATGCATCGGAGGAATCCCAGGCAGGAAAGGACTCGTCAGACTTGCCAGTGACATGGCCTGCAGGACTATTGGCATTCCTGGGGAAGGAGGAAATTGACACTGAGGGAGTTGGTGGGGTGGTTTGCGTGAGCTTGGTTACAAGAGGAAGGGATTTACTGGTCAGTGGACTGCTTCCGCTGTCACCCAAAGTTTTTGAACTTGTCACTGACTTATTATGAATGCGCTGCAGGTGACGTATAAGGGAGGATGTTCCGAGGTGGTTAACGTCCTTACCCCTACTTATTACAGCTTGACAAAGGGAACACACGGCTTGACACCTGTTGTCCGCATTTCTGGTGAAATACCTCCACACCGAAGAGCTGATTTTTTTGGTATTTTCACCTGGCATGTCAACGGCCATATTCCTCCCACGGACAACAGGTGTCTCCCCGGGTGCCTGACTTAAACAAACCACCTCACCATCAGAATCCTCCTGGTCAATTTCCTCCCCAGCGCCAGCAACACCCATATCCTCCTCATCCTGGTGTACTTCAACACTGACATCTTCAATCTGACTATCAGGAACTGGACTGCGGGTGCTCCTTCCAGCACTTGCAGGGGGCATGCAAATAGTGGAAGGCGCATGCTCTTCACGTCCAGTGTTGGGAAGGTCAGGCATCGCAAACGACACAATTGGACTCTCCTTGTGGATTTGGGATTTCAAAGAACGCACAGTTCTTTGCGGTGCTTTTGCCAGCTTGAGTCTTTTCAGTTTTCTAGCGAGAGGCTGAGTGCTTCCATCCTCATGTGAAGCTGAACCACTAGCCATGAACATAGGCCAGGGCCTCAGCCGTTCCTTGCCACTCCGTGTGGTAAATGGCATATTGGCAAGTTTACGTTTCTCCTCCGACAATTTTATTTTAGGTTTTGGAGTCCTTTTTTTTCTGATATTTGGTGTTTTGGATTTGACATGCTCTGTACTATGACATTGGGCATCGGCCTTGGCAGACGACGTTGCTGGCATTTCATCGTCTCGGCCATGACTAGTGGCAGCAGCTTCAGCACGAGGTGGAAGTGGATCTTGATCTTTCCCTAATTTTGGAACCTCAACTTTTTTGTTCTCCATATTTTATAGGCAGAACTAAAAGGCACCTCAGGTAAACAATGGAGATGGATGGATTGGATAGTTTACTAGTATACAATTATGGACGGACTGCCACGGTTAGGTGGTATAAAAAAACCACGGTTAGGTGGTATATATTATAATAATAATACAATTATGGATGGACGGACTGCCTGCCGACTGCCGACACAGAGGTAGCCACAGCCGTGAACTACCGCACTGTACACTGGTTGATAAAGAGATAGTAGTATACTCGTAACAACTAGTATGACACTATGACGACGGTATAAAGAATGGAAAAAAAACCACGGTTAGGTGGTATATATTATAATAATAATACAATTATGGATGGACGGACTGCCTGCCGACTGCCGACACAGAGGTAGCCACAGCCGTGAACTACCGCACTGTACACTGGTTGATAAAGAGATAGTAGTATACTCGTAACAACTAGTATGACACTATGACGACGGTATAAAGAATGGAAAAAAAACCACGGTTAGGTGGTATATATTATAATAATAATACAATTATGGATGGACGGACTGCCTGCCGACTGCCGACACAGAGGTAGCCACAGCCGTGAACTACCGCACTGTACACTGGTTGATAAAGAGATAGTAGTATACTCGTAACAACTAGTATGACACTATGACGACGGTATAAAGAATGGAAAAAAAACCACGGTTAGGTGGTATATATTATAATAATAATACAATTATGGATGGACGGACTGCCTGCCGACTGCCGACACAGAGGTAGCCACAGCCGTGAACTACCGCACTGTACACTGGTTGATAAAGAGATAGTAGTATACTCGTAACAACTAGTATGACACTATGACGACGGTATAAAGAATGGAAAAAAAACCACGGTTAGGTGGTATATATTATAATAATAATACAATTATGGATGGACGGACTGCCTGCCGACTGCCGACACAGAGGTAGCCACAGCCGTGAACTACCGCACTGTACACTGGTTGATAAAGAGATAGTAGTATACTCGTAACAACTAGTATGACACTATGACGACGGTATAAAGAATGGAAAAAAAACCACGGTTAGGTGGTATATATTATAATAATAATACAATTATGGATGGACGGACTGCCTGCCGACTGCCGACACAGAGGTAGCCACAGCCGTGAACTACCGCACTGTACACTGGTTGATAAAGAGATAGTAGTATACTCGTAACAACTAGTATGACACTATGACGACGGTATAAAGAATGGAAAAAAAACCACGGTTAGGTGGTATATATTATAATAATAATACAATTATGGATGGACGGACTGCCTGCCGACTGCCGACACAGAGGTAGCCACAGCCGTGAACTACCGCACTGTACACTGGTTGATAAAGAGATAGTAGTATACTCGTAACAACTAGTATGACACTATGACGACGGTATAAAGAATGGAAAAAAACCACGGTTAGGTGGTATATATTATAATAATAATACAATTATGGATGGACGGACTGCCTGCCGACTGCCGACACAGAGGTAGCCACAGCCGTGAACTACCGCACTGTACACTGGTTGATAAAGAGATAGTAGTATACTCGTAACAACTAGTATGACACTATGACGACGGTATAAAGAATGGAAAAAAAACCACGGTTAGGTGGTATATATTATAATAATAATACAATTATGGATGGACGGACTGCCTGCCGACTGCCGACACAGAGGTAGCCACAGCCGTGAACTACCGCACTGTACACTGGTTGATAAAGAGATAGTAGTATACTCGTAACAACTAGTATGACACTATGACGACGGTATAAAGAATGGAAAAAAAACCACGGTTAGGTGGTATATATTATAATAATAATACAATTATGGATGGACGGACTGCCTGCCGACTGCCGACACAGAGGTAGCCACAGCCGTGAACTACCGCACTGTACACTGGTTGATAAAGAGATAGTAGTATACTCGTAACAACTAGTATGACACTATGACGACGGTATAAAGAATGGAAAAAAAACCACGGTTAGGTGGTATATATTATAATAATAATACAATTATGGATGGACGGACTGCCTGCCGACTGCCGACACAGAGGTAGCCACAGCCGTGAACTACCGCACTGTACACTGGTTGATAAAGAGATAGTAGTATACTCGTAACAACTAGTATGACACTATGACGACGGTATAAAGAATGGAAAAAAAACCACGGTTAGGTGGTATATATTATAATAATAATACAATTATGGATGGACGGACTGCCTGCCGACTGCCGACACAGAGGTAGCCACAGCCGTGAACTACCGCACTGTACACTGGTTGATAAAGAGATAGTAGTATACTCGTAACAACTAGTATGACACTATGACGACGGTATAAAGAATGGAAAAAAAACCACGGTTAGGTGGTATATATTATAATAATAATACAATTATGGATGGACGGACTGCCTGCCGACTGCCGACACAGAGGTAGCCACAGCCGTGAACTACCGCACTGTACACTGGTTGATAAAGAGATAGTAGTATACTCGTAACAACTAGTATGACACTATGACGACGGTATAAAGAATGGAAAAAAAACCACGGTTAGGTGGTATATATTATAATAATAATACAATTATGGATGGACGGACTGCCTGCCGACTGCCGACACAGAGGTAGCCACAGCCGTGAACTACCGCACTGTACACTGGTTGATAAAGAGATAGTAGTATACTCGTAACAACTAGTATGACACTATGACGACGGTATAAAGAATGGAAAAAAAACCACGGTTAGGTGGTATATATTATAATAATAATACAATTATGGATGGACGGACTGCCTGCCGACTGCCGACACAGAGGTAGCCACAGCCGTGAACTACCGCACTGTACACTGGTTGATAAAGAGATAGTAGTATACTCGTAACAACTAGTATGACACTATGACGACGGTATAAAGAATGGAAAAAAAACCACGGTTAGGTGGTATATATTATAATAATAATACAATTATGGATGGACGGACTGCCTGCCGACTGCCGACACAGAGGTAGCCACAGCCGTGAACTACCGCACTGTACACTGGTTGATAAAGAGATAGTAGTATACTCGTAACAACTAGTATGACACTATGACGACGGTATAAAGAATGGAAAAAAAACCACGGTTAGGTGGTATATATTATAATAATAATACAATTATGGATGGACGGACTGCCTGCCGACTGCCGACACAGAGGTAGCCACAGCCGTGAACTACCGCACTGTACTGTGTCTGCTGCTAATATAGACTGGTTGATAAAGAGATAGTATACAATACATACAACAATGAATATACTACTATACTGGTGGTCAGGCACTGGTCACCACTAGTCACACTGGCAGTGGCACTCCTGCAGCAAAAGTGTGCACTGTTTAATTTTAAATTAATATAATATTATGTACTCCTGGGGGCTCCTGCTATAACAACCTGCAGTGCTCCCCAGTCTCCCCCACAATTATTATAAGCTTTGCCTTTTATACATTGATGTGCAGCACACTGGGCTGAGCTGAGTGCACACAGACTGAGTCACACTGTGTGACTGGCTGCTGCTGTGTATCGTTTTTTTTCAGGCAGAGAACGGATATAGCAGAGAACGGATATATATTAAAATAAATAAAAGTTAACTAACAACAACTGCACTGGTCACTGTGGTAAACTCTGTCTGACTCTGCACAATCTCTCTCTCTCTTCTAATCTAATTTCTAATGGAGAGGACGCCAGCCACGTCCTCTCCCTATCAATCTCAATGCACGTGTGAAAATGGCAGCGACGCGCGGCTCCTTATATAGAATCCGAGTCTCGCGAGAATCCGACAGCGTCATGATGACGTTCGGGCGCGCTCGGGTTAACCGAGCAAGGCGGGAGGATCCGAGTCTGCTCGGACCCGTGAAAAAAACATGAAGTTCGTGCGGGTTCGGTTTCAGAGAAACCGAACCCGCTCATCTCTAGCATTGACACGTCGCTTGTTTTTCCAGCAGCAGCAGTACTAGTCTGCGACTGTCAGTGTCAGTGAGTTACTGCAGCTTGCAGGGGAAAGAGAGGGGCAGCCAGACCAGGCTGAAGAGGAGCACTGTAATTGCAGTGAGTGTCATCAGGGGTGTTTGTTTGGTGCACACCATAACATCTGACAATGCATCTGCATTATTAGGATTGGTACAAGGGTGGATATTTTATATTGCATTGCCCGTCAATAGATGGTGCTAGACACGCCCAAAAAGTGGTACTAGACACACCCCTCCAACAGTGCACCCCCTAATAAAATGTGCTGCGCACACCTATGTTTGTAGTTTGCAATAACTGCAACACTGCATACAGTATATAGGCATCTTGGATATTTTGTTACAGGTCAAAGGATATTTCAGTTTATTTGTTATAGATTATTATATAGCACCATATTACGCAGAGAATGTGAAACCATTCTCACCATTCCCAGTTTGCATTTGAACTGTAGGAGGAAACTGAAGAACTGGGAAACTCACAAAATCACAGAGAAAACAAAGGATAGACCAAGAAACAGAGGTGGAAAATAAGGTGGAAAGTAAGTGTCAGGGTCTCAAGTTGGAGCTGATGTCAAATTATTGCAAAGGTAATCCACTACATACCCTGACCAATTAGTTGGCCTTCAAACGGGCAGCGCAGAAACAATCTCAGTCTGGTGAGATTACGGAAGGAGAAGAAAGTATCTATTGGGAGAGACAATTGGCTCTTAGCTCTTCCAAATCATTATGGTAGAGAGGGGCATTTAATTCCAAACAAGAATGGACCACCAGGAGCCTCCCATTTATCACTTGGCTCCAGCCTCCTGCGGAGACAGGGGCAAAATCTAATCGCCACTGAATTCTACACCCTGATACAGTCTCAGTGCAAATCCTCCGTCTGTGGAAAACAAATTCATGATCTACACCTTTACTTCCCGATCCCATTCTGTTCCACACCGTATGGTCAAATCCATTTTGACTTCCCTTGAGGTATCCATAATTAAAATCTTTTTTTTTTGTTTTGTTTGCAGAGTAAATAAATACAGAAACCATAGAAATGAAAGAACATATGCGAAAATCCAGGGAATGTAAGAGAAATCAGATGTAACAATTGTTGCAGGAGTCTCAAAAAGCAACAGAGCTCAAGCAAACATGTAAATAAATATGAAGAGAGGAACACATAGAGCCTAAACCAAAGTGGACGCAGTGCCGATGCCGTACCCGGTTGACCGATGATGTAAGCCTGCTCATACATCTGAGTCGCACAGTGCATGCTTTCCGATTGTCATCACATAAGACAGAATGGGATGCAGGGTCCGTGGATCTTGCTCGGCGTACCTGAGAGGTAATAGGGGTGGTGGTTAAGCAGACAAAGGCTCACAAAACCCCTAACACAGGAGGACATACTCAGGCTGAGAAACTGCACCCGCCGCAGAGCTGGCGCAAGTTTCGATGGTGCGACCGACAGAAATGCACGGTCTCAAGATGCTGCAAGTGGACGTCTTAGGAAGATCGGCTACGACATTAGCATAAAATGCAAACGCAACTGCGACAAAAGATACAGAATCAGGCCCATAATATAATCTAAAAGGCTGGAAATCCACAATAATGTAAAACGAAAATAAAAAAAAACTGAACAGTAAAAGTATGGGTGGTCTTCAGTATGCCGGCGGTCGGGCTCCCGGCGCTCAGTATACACGACCCCCCCTGGAGGGAGAATAAAATAGTGTGGCGCGCGTAGCGAGCGCAGCGAGCCCGCAAGGGGCTCATTTGCGCTCGCCACACTGTCGGTAAGCCGGCGGCCGGGCTCCCGGCGTCGGTATGCTGGTCGCCGGGAGCCCGGCCGCCGGCATATCGTAGTGAACCCTAAAAGTATAAGTAATATATCAGTGAAATTGAATTTCAAGTAAAAAGGGAAGGGAAGGATTAGGAGTTCAGCCTATGGAGTAAAAAGGATGGGACTGTGAACGAGAAACTACAGAAACAAGAAGTCACTCTTTTTATTGAAACCAATATGATGAAATTATGAAAAGTCTTTTTTTTGTAGGGATATACTCCTTAGTATGATGCCATTCACCTATAACATACATCATTAGAGCCATAAGAAGATCCACATGGGACAATTCTCCTTAGAGGTGCCAGAGCACACCTCAATCCATCTTATATATAACATTCTTTGCTCTGTTAGTTTGTCTGTAATTCAGACACAATTGGGATAAAACCGACGCGAGGTGGTCCAGTTGGATCCTGGCCAGGTTTTAGGGGGGAGTTAGGGTCCCGGTCCGTTGGTGTGCGCCGGGCAGAACTTTAACACAGAGTGCCTCTTCTGAGCCTTCCACTGGATGGATTTGGATGAAAACTTTACTAAACTATAATAACAGACTTAAATAACCATAATTTAATGACCTGAAATAACTGACTGAAACAACCATAAAGCAATGAACTAAAATAACTGACAAAAAAGGAGGTGGGAAGACAAAAAATACTGTGTACCCAAAAGCCTTGGAATAACAACATTGATAACATAATGAAAACTTACACCCATCTGACAATGTAAAAGTGATTATAAAACAGAACAGAAAGCTAGGGATTAGGGCTAAAATGACACTGGGCAGCCACCTCATGGGTGTGGTGGAAGAGCTGCTAATTATTTGTAAAATGTTGACAGTTACATCCAGCTCATTGATAACTTAATAACTTGAACATTAAACCCAGGCAATGCCGGGTACCTCAGCTAGTTTTTATATATTTGTGTCCACTAATAATGTTAAGGTCGGCTACATCATCTGTGGGAGACAGTCGAGGTTAGATGTAGTTGATAAATCAAAAGCTTTAAGTTGTGTGTGTAGGAATTATTTTAGTGGAGGGAGTTTGTGGGGGGACATGAAAAAGGTATAGGGACCACATATCTATTTACAAATACATATAGGGATGGAAGAAGCTGCCATATTTCAATTTGTCTCCCCGCCAATTACATTTGTTTCCTGGAATGTCTGAGACCTAAGTGACAAAGTAAAGAGGCCACAGGTATCTAATTATGTCAGGAAATTATACCTGATATTATATTGTGCTACATGGAACTCATATTGAAAAAACACAAAAAAGTACCCCTCAGAAAGCAAAGGTGGGATACACATTAATCCATCTATCTATGGGGGTCATTCCGAGTTGTTCGCTCGTTGACGATTTTCGCTATGCTGCGATTTGTTGCTAATTGCGCATGCGCATGGTACGCAGAGCGTATTCGCTTAGTTATTTAACTAAAAACGTAGCAGTTTTGCTGTGGATCCTGCGGCGCTTTTCAGTCGCACTGCTGATCGGTGAATGATTGACAGGAAAGGGGCGTTTCTGGGTGGTAACTGAGTGTTTTCCGGGAGTGTGCTAAAAAACGCAGGCGTGTCAGGGAAAAACGCGGGACTGTCTGGAGAAATGGGGGAGTGGCTGGCCGAACGCAGGGCGTGTTTGTGACATCAAACCAGGAACTAAACGGACTGAGCTGATCGCAATCTCTGAGTAGGTCTGGAGCTAGTCAGAAACTGCAAAGAATTATTTAGTATCAGTTCTGCCCTTCTTTCGTTCGCTATTCTGCTAAGCTAAGATACACTCCCAGAGGGCGGCGGCCTAGCGTGTGCAATGCTGCTAAAAGCAGCTAGCGAGCGAACAACTCGGAATGAGGGCCTATGGCCCTCATTCCGAGTTGTTCGCTCGCTAGCTGCTTTTAGCAGCATTGCACACGCTAAGCCGCCGCCTACTGGGAGTGAATCTTAGCTTTGCAGAATTGCGAAAGAAAAATTCGCATAATTGCGAATAGAAATTTCTTTGCAGTTTCTGGACTCGGGACTTACTCTGCCATTGCGATCAGTTCAGTCAGTTTCGTTCCTGGTTTGACATCACAAACACACCCAGCGTTCGCCCAGACACTCCCCCGTTTCTCCAGCCACTCCCGCGTTTTTCCCAGAAACGGCAGCGTTTTTCCGCACACACCCATAAAACGGCCAGTTTCCGCCCAGAAACACCCACTTCCTGTCAATCACACTCCGATCAACAGAACGATGAAAATTCCTCGCTATGCCGTGAGTAAAATACCTAACTTTTGTGTAAAATAACTAAGCGCATGCGCTCTGCGAACCTTGCACATGCGCAGTAAGCGACTAATCGCAGTATAGCGAAACTCGTCAACGAGCGAACAACTCGGAATGAGGGCCTATGTCAGGAGTGTGTCATTCCTAATTAGCAAACATACTTTCCAACCTCCAATAACTATTAAAGTGTACTTCAATGGCAGATATATAATAATAATTGAATGTAATATTAATGGTATTGAATTTCTGCTGATTAATGCCTCATTCCGGTCAGTACTCCTCTCATGCCTCATTCCTGCCTCTACTCCTCTCATGCCTCATCCCTGCCTCTACTCCTCTCATGCCTCATTCCTGCCTCATTCCTGTCACTACTCTTCTCATGTCTCATTCCTGCTTCTACTCCTCTCATGCCTCATTCCTGTCAGTACTTCCCTCATGCCTCATTCCTGTCACTACTCCTCTCATGCCTCATTCCTGCCTTTACTCCTCTCATGCCTCATTTCTGTCACTGTTCTTCTCATGCTTTATTCCTGCCTCTACTCCTCTCATGCCTCATTCCTGCCTCTACTCCTCTCATGCCTCATTCCTATCACTACTCCTCTCATGCCTCATTCCTGCCTCCACTCCTCTCATGCCTCATTCCTGTCACTGCTCTTCTCATGCCTCATTTCTGCCTCTACTCCTCTCATGTCTCATTCCTGTCACTATTCCTCTCATGCCCCATTCCTGTCTCTACTCCTCTCATGCCTCATTCCTGCCTCCACTCCTCTCATGCCTCATTCCTGTCACTGCTCTTCTCATGCCTCATTTCTGCCTCTACTCCTCTCATGCCTCATTCCTGTCACTACTCCTCTCATGCCCCATTCCTGTCTCTACTCCTCTCATGCCTCGTTCCTGTCACTACTCCTCCCATGCCTCATTCCTGTCACTACTCATCTCATGCCTCATTCCTGCCTCTACTCCTCTCATGCCTTATTCCTGTCTCTACTCCTATCATGCCTCATTCCTGCCTCCACTCCTCTCATGTCTCATTCCTGTCACCTCTCCTCCCATGCCTCATTCCTGTCACTACTCCTCTCATGCCTCATTCCTGCCTCTACTCCTCTCATGTCTCATTCCTGTCACCTCTCCTCCCATGCATCATTCCTGTCACAACTCCTCTCATGCCTCATTCCTGCCTCTACTCCTCTCATGTCTCATTCCTGTCTCTACTCCTCTCATGCCTCATTCCTGTCACTACTCCTCTCATGCCTCATTCCTGCCTCTACTCCTCTCATGCCTCATTCCTGCCTCCACTCCTCTCATGCCTCATTCCTGTCACTACTCCTCTCATGCCTCATTCCTGCCTCCACTCCACTCATAGGATATAGAAAGGAGATAAATCCCCAGTGGTATGCCAATCCCACTCTCCTGGCGCTGTTAATAAACTTATATATGTAAAAAGATTTTTTTTGTGTATAAATACAACCAGTATAGATAAACAGCAGCGTATGTTATGAGACTTGGTTAGGGTCTCTAGCATAAACAAAACGAAAAAAATCTAAAAAACATTGCGCTATAGAATGTATAAATGTAAATATATCAATACAACAATAAAAGTTAGGTTTGAAAAAATGGCTGTGAAGTTGTCAGAGATGAGGCCGGGAGACTGTTTATGAACAATAATAAAATGCCTTTTATTTTATACCAAATAATCCACCATGTGGAAAGTAAAAATAAAACATATATATAGTTTTAAGAAAGCATCAATTAGTTAATATATTCCAAGATACATAGTTGGCTGTTATAACAACTCTAATGTAAAAGCTGTAATATAATTAAATAGATAGTAGAGTGTCCTTTTAGGAAACAATGTGTATCAATAGTTGCAATCCTTTGCACGATCCACACAAGTATGGCTATTGGCTTTAAGTGCCGGCGTCCCGGCCACAATAATTAGTTCAAAGTGGGCTGGAGATAACCGCCTGTAACTTTCACAAATGTGAATGAAGTTGTCCCTCCTTTCCCGGTGGTGAGGCTATCACCGGCCCGGGCGTGATGTAGCGTGTGTCCGTGTAACGGATAAGGTCAAGGGACTCACCGATCTCTCCCGCTGAGGTATTTGCTGCCGTCTCCCCTCTCCCAGTGGTGAGGCCGTCACCGCCCCGGGCGATGTGATCCGAGGGTTCGTGAATGTTTGCCCGCAGGAATCCTGCCGTCTGCACAATACAGCGTGATGGTGTTCAGCTGACAGGCTGACAAGCGTGTGAATGGCCAGCGGCAGTGCAGGAAAGTGCCCTTTAGTGGTAATAAGGCAGCGGAGTCTCTGTAAATTATTTTCCAAAGCCAAGTAAATCCTGTCGTGGTGGACCAGTGCACTGCTGATTATCCAGTAGCGTCAACACGTTTCGTCCCACAATGCCTTGGGACTTCCTCAAGACTTGAGGAACGCCGGCACTTAAAGCCAATAGCCATACTTGTGTGGATCGTGCAAAGGATTGCAACTATTGATACACATTGTTTCCTAAAAGGACACTCTACTATCTATTTAATTATATTACAGCTTTTACATTAGAGTTGTTATAACAGCCAACTATGTATCTTGGAATATATTAACTAATTGATGCTTTCTTAAAACTATATATATGTTTTATTTTTACTTTCCACATGGTGGATTATTTGGTATAAAATAAAAGGCATTTTATTATTGTTTATAAACAGTCTCCCGACCTCATCTCTGACAACTTCACAGCCATTTTTTCAAACCTAACTTTTATTGTTGTATTGATATATTTACATTTATACATTCTATAGCGCGATGTTTTTTAGATTTTTTTCCACTCCTCTCATGCCTCATTCCTGTCACTACTCCTCTCATGCCTCATTCCTGCCTCTACTCCTCTCATGCCTCATTCCTGTCACTGCTCCTCTCATGCCTTATTCCTGTCACTATTCTCATGTCTCATTCCTGCTTCTACTCCTCTCATGCCTCATTCCTGTCAGTACTTCCCTCATGCCTCATTCCTGTCACTGCTCCTCTCATGCCTTATTCCTGACTCTACTCCTCTCATGCCGCATTGGTGTGACTATTCCTCCCATGCCTCATTCCTGTCACTACTCCTCTCATGCCTCATTCCTGTCTCTACTCCGCTCATGCCTCATTCCTGTCACTACTCCTCTCATGCCCCATTCCTGTCTCTACTCCTCTCATGCCTCATTCCTGTCACTACTCCTCTCATGCCCCATTCCTGTCACTACTCCTCTCATGCCTCATTCCTGTCTCTACTCCGCTCATGCCTCATTCCTGTCACTACTCCTCTCATGCCCCATTCCTGTCTCTACTCCGCTCATGCCTCATTCCTGTCACTACTCCTCTCATGCCCCATTCCTGTCACTACTCCTCTCATGCCCCATTCCTGTCACTACTCCTCTCATGCCCCATTCCTGTCTCTACTCCTCTCATGCCTCATTCCTGTCACTACTCCTCTCATGCCCCATTCCTGTCACTACTCTGCTCATGCCCCATTCCTGTCTCTACTCCTCTCATGCCTTATTCCTGACTCTACTCATCTCATGCCGCATTGCTGTGACTATTCCTCCCATGCCTCATTCCTGTCACAACTCCCCTCATGCCTCATTCCTGCCTCTACTCCGCTCATGCCTCATTCCTGTCACTACTCCTCTCATGCCCCATTCCTGTCTCTACTCCTCTCATGCCTCATTCCTGTCACTACTCCTCTCATGCCCGATTCCTGTCTCTACTCCTCTCATGCCTCATTCCTGTCACTACTCCTCTCATGCCCCATTCCTGTCACTACTCCTCTCATGCCTCATTCCTGTCTCTACTCCGCTCATGCCTCATTCCTGTCACTACTCCTCTCATGCCCCATTCCTGTCTCTACTCCGCTCATGCCTCATTCCTGTCACTACTCCTCTCATGCCCCATTCCTGTCACTACTCCTCTCATGCCCCATTCCTGTCACTACTCCTCTCATGCCCCATTCCTGTCTCTACTCCTCTCATGCCTCATTCCTGTCACTACTCCTCTCATGCCCCATTCCTGTCACTACTCCGCTCATGCCTCATTCCTGTCACTACTCCTCTCATGCCCCATTCCTGTCACTACTCCGCTCATGCCTCATTCCTGTCTCTACTCCTCTCATGCCTCATTCCTGTCACTACTCCTCTCATGCCCCATTCCTGTCACTACTCCGCTCATGCCCCATTCCTGTCTCTACTCCTCTCATGCCTTATTCCTGACTCTACTCCTCTCATGCCGCATTGCTGTGACTATTCCTCCCATGCCTCATTCCTGTCACAACTCCCCTCATGCCTCATTCCTGCCTCTACTCCTCTCATGCCTCATTCCTGTCTCTACTCCTCTCATGCCTCATTCCTGTCTCTACTCCTCTCATGCCTCATTCCTGTCTCTACTCCTCTCATGCCTCATTCCTGTCAATACTCCTCTCATGCCCCATTCCTGTCTCTACTCCTCTCATGCCTCATTCCTGTCACTACTCCTCCCATGCCTCATTCCTGTCATTACTCCTCTCATGCCTCATTCCTGCCTCTACTCCTCTCATGCCTTATTCCTGTCTCTACTCCGCTCATGCCTCATTCCTGTTACTACTCCTCTCATGCCTCATTCCTGTCACTGCTCCTCTCATGAGGCACAAAGCGAGAACCGAGCAGGTAAAAAAAAGTGATAATTTATATTCATACTCAATACTTCACAAACTACGCAGGTATACCACAGCATATTTCACCCCCAACTATTAAACCTGAGGCAATGCTAGCACTATGAGCAGCAATATAGCAATATGAAGGCAGTAACTGCAGTCATAACATCACTTCCAACTTGATGGTCTCTGAGCAGTATAATACAAAGCATGATTACATGAAGTAGAACCCAGATTACTAGATGAGTATACATCTACAAATGCAGGGAGGAGGTGGGGAGGGAATCCAGTTGCCCTGAAATCCCCCTCCCAGTCAAGGTCAGCAGCTTGAATCATTACCACAATAACAGTAGTATATAATACAATTTTACTACAGCTACGGCCAGAGCACGCAGAATAAGGGACGGAATGTAGGTGCTGCACATGCCCAGTGCCAACAGCTTCATCTACCAAGTCCGCTGTGTTTGTTTTTTAGGGCTTGATGTACTAAACCTGAAAATGCATCCAAAAAATTTCACATCTGTGTCTGCTTAAAAGTGGAAGAATTTATCCCCTTATTGTGATGCCATGGCATAGGCATATTAAGCAACATATGATGAATGTCCTTCCAAAGTCACCAGATAAGTAGATATGAGAGATAGATAGATAGATAGATAGATAGATAGATAGATAGATAGATAGATGTCATGTGGGCAGGTGTGATGCAATGTAAACAAAACAACATACAAGAGAGCGCAATGAAAATTAATAAGATAAAAATTTAATTGTTAATATACAAAATAAAAGATAATGTTTCACAGTATTAAAAAGAGCTTGTTGCATAAAATGTGATGGAATGTGGGCAGATCTAGGTTATGAGCGAGATCTGATGGGATTCAGGGAGATCTAGGTGACAGGAGAGTTCTGAAGGGCACGTGGGGCACATCAGTACCATGGACAGAGCTTCGTAGCATGCACTTGCTCTGGGTTAGAAAAAACTATTTGTGTTCCCTAATGCACACAGAGTGAAAAATAATACTACATAATAATCAGATAATACGGAGATCTTAGTTGCGTATATCTGCAGATATAGGGTGAAGCCCCCAGGCCGATCGGCAAGGCGTCTCCATCACTGGGGGACCCCCCAGTGATGGAGACGCCTTGCCGATCGGCCAGGGGGCTTAACCCTATATCTTACACAGAATTACCCCTATCTTTTAGTACCTGAGTGACATCACAATCTGATTGAGCAGCCTGCCAATATGTGTGACTTGCTCTGGGTTCCAGGGATCAATACCACACCTCTACATGCACTAGACCTTTGGGGAGGGGGAATCGACGATGTGAGCTGCATTGCCTTTTTTCATTTGTACTGGGCCCCACAATTTCTGATGGCAACCTGTCTGTACCCAATCAGCAAATTCAGGTAACAGATCTGGATAATGTGTATAATGGATGGAGGTCACAAAAAAAAGATTCTCAGAAGAGTATAATCTTCCTGCATTTGCTCAGTTTGCATGTATGCAGTTATAAATGCAGAAGCACTTATGGCTCAGTTTAAGAAATGACCTCATTTCAAGACACATCTTTCCCAACTGGAGAGCAGGAGAACAGATTAAATTCATATAAGGGTTGCGGATGGCAGTAAGTGATGGCTGTGCTCCAGATTAGTTCTTTTCCCTATCTCCCACATAATCATCTCCTCACACACATACAAATCAGCTGAAC
The DNA here is from genome assembly GCF_028390025.1 of Pseudophryne corroboree. NCBI lineage: Eukaryota > Metazoa > Chordata > Amphibia > Anura > Myobatrachidae > Pseudophryne > Pseudophryne corroboree. Next base: position 390,129,378 of record NC_086450.1, read on the forward strand.
ATTTGTGAAGAGATTGGGAAATGACTGAGAAGTCAGAGCACTAAGGAAAGAGTAGTTTCAGAGAACTACAGGAGACATCTCAGTTCCGCTTGTTAGACCTAGTGAGCTCCATTGTCACAGCTGTTACAATCTCTGTTGTCCCTGGGATGCTCTCCATGACCTCCTTGGTTGCAGCAGTAGGGAATTGGCTGTGTGCCAAGCAGTGAGCATGATGCCAAACAAATATGCCAGACAGACCGCTACTCCAAGTTGGCGAACAGCCAGCAGAGTGCCCATGCAACATGACAGTGACTTGTCCAGAAGCAGAACAGGATGGATGTTCATTTGCAGTAATATAAGGTGAAAGACAATCACGGTTGCCATCAGATGTTCATCTTTCACATCTCCATCTTCCTCTGTCCTCATTCCAGTCTTTCAACAACAACATCTATAGACACAATGGACTGCCAGTCCCTGGCGGCTGCTCTGATATTGGTGGTTGATTATGGCCAACATGTGAGCAGCATAGTGGCACAGTGGATAAAATTATTGCCTAATTAAACATAATCTTTACTCTTACTTGTTGTTTTACGATAAAAGAGCCATCACAGCGGCATATAAATCTTCATTAACACCACATTTATTAATGGTCCCCTGTTCTCTACCTCATGCCAGGTTGTGTTAGCTACTGTACACAGGAGATGCGTTTAGCATCTCCAGTGGTTGTGATGCCAGCGGTCATGTTGCTAGACGCCAAAATCCCAACAACACTCGGGAGACTGGTTGAGAAACACTGCCAACCGACATCCCGAAGGTAAGTTCCTGTTAGAGATAGGGCCCAGGGAGGGGAATGTTAGGCAGTAGGAGGGTGGGGGATAGGGTTAGGTATTGGGGGCGGGGGTTAGCCATAGCCAACACCCCCGGAAGGGTTACCCGTAGAAGACACCCCGAGAGGTTTTGCCTAGCCGACACCCTGGAGGGTTAGGGGAGGGTACAAATATTTACCCCACCCTCTATCTGCATCTTTTATGTCAGCATGCCGCTGTCGGTCATGTGACCGCCAGCATTCTGACCACCGGAATAACATACCGAACCCTAATGCAGGGTATGTCTAGACAATTTTGTAAAAGTGTCAAAAGGGGCTAGAATCTTCTCTAATTGCTTCTTACAGTGTCCAGATGTACTCAAACAGGGCCTAGTTCATGTTTGTAAGTCAAGCAAAAAAAGCAAGTAACAATGGGCCTAATTCTGAGTTGATCGCAGCAGCAAATTTGTTAGCAGTTGGGCAAAACCATGTGCACTGCAGGAGGGGCAGATATAACATGTGCAGAGAGAGTTAGATTTGGGTGGGGTATGTTCAAACTGAAATCTAAATTGCAGTGTAAAAATAAAGCAGCCAGTGTTTACCCTGCACAGAAACAAAATAACCCACCCAAATCTAACTCTCTCTGCACATGTTATATCTGCCTCCCGTGCAGTGCACATGGTTTTGCCCAATTGCTAACAAACTTGCTGCTGCGATCAACTCAGAATTACCCCCAATGTGTCTGGAACAAACCATGGGGTAAATTTACTAAGATGGGAGTTCTATTTAAGATGGGATGTTGCCCATAGCAACCAATCAGCTTCTACTTCTCATTTATCTAGCACCTTCTAGAAGATAATACCTGGAATCTGATTAGTTGCTATGGGAAACATCCCATCTTAAACAGAACTCTCATCTTGGTAAATTTACCCCCATGTTGCCATGCAAGCGGAGCAAATACATTTATATATTTTCTCTGACGTCCTAGTGGATGCTGGGAACTCCGTAAGGACCATGGGGAATAGACGGGCTCCGCAGGAGACTGGGCACTCTAAAAGAAAGATTAGGTACTATCTGGTGTGCACTGGCTCCTCCCTCTATGCCCCTCCTCCAGACCTCAGTTAGAATCTGTGCCCGGCCAGAGCTGGGTGCTCCTAGTGGGCTCTCCTGAGCTTGCTAGAAAAGAAAGTATTTGTTAGGTTTTTTATTTTCAGTGAGATCTGCTGGCAACAGACTCACTGCTACGTGGGACTGAGGGGAGAGAAGCAAACTTACCTGCTTGCAGCTAGCTTGTGCTTCTTAGGCTACTGGACACCATTAGCTCCAGAGGGTTCGAACACAGGGCCTGACCTCGATCGTCCGTTCCCGGAGCCGCGCCGCCGTCCCCCTTGCAGAGCCAGAAGACAGAAGAAAAGCGATGAAATCGGCGGCAGAAGACTCCTGTCTTCATTAAGGTAGCGCACAGCACCGCAGCTGTGCGCCATTGCTCCCACAGCACACCACACAATCCGGTCAATGTAGGGTGCAGGGCGCTGGGGGGGCGCCCTGGGCAGCAATTATAATACCTTTTGGCACTTAAAATACACATAATACAGTCTGAAAACTGTTTATGTGTAAAAAACCCCACCATTAAGTTACATAAAACGCAGGACAGAAGCCCGCCGCTGAGGGGGCGGGGCCTTCTTCCTCAGCACACCAGCGCTATTTTCCCTTCACAGCTCCGCTGGAAGCAGCTCCCCAGGCTCTCCCCTGCAGTATCCTGATACAAGAAGGGTAAAAAAGAGAGGTGGGGCACATAAATTTAGGCGCAAATAAGATATTTAAGCAGCTATTGGGTAAATCACTTTTTATAGTGTAAATCCCTGTGTTATATAGCGCTGTGGTGTGTGCTGGCATACTCTCTCTCTCTGTCTCCCCAAAGGACTTTGTGGGGTCCTGTCCTCAGTCTGAGCATTCCCTGTGTGTGTGCGGTGTGTCGGTACGTGGAGGCGGAGCAGGGGCAGATAAGTGTGGTGTCGCCCCCGACGGGGCCAACACCTGATTGGATGGATATGTGGAAAGTCTTAACCGACAGTGTCAACTCCTTACATAAAAGGTTCGATGACGCAGCAGCCTTGGGACAGCCGGGGTCTCAGCCCGCGCCTGCCCAGGCGACTCAGAAGCCATCAGGGGCTCATAAACGCCCGCTAGCTCAGATGGTAGACACAGATGTTGACACGGAGTCTGACTCCAGTGTAGATGAGGATGAGACAAATGTACAGTCTACAAAAGCCATCCGATGCATGATTACTGCAATGAAAGATGTATTGCACATTTCTGACATTAACCCGGTTACCACCAAGAGGGGTATTATGTTTGGGGAGAAAAAGCAGCCAGTGACTTTTCCCCCATCTGATGAATTAAATGAATTGTGTGAAGAAGCGTGGAGTTCCCCTGATAAGAAACTAGTGATTTCTAAGAGGTTACTGATGGCGTACCCTTTCCCGCCAACGGATAGGTTACGTTGGGAAACATCCCCTAGGGTGGACAAGGCGCTAACACGCTTATCTAAAAGGGTGGCACTGCCGTCTCAGGATACAGCCGCCCTAAAGGAGCCTGCGGATAGAAAGCAGGAAGCTATCCTGAAGTCTGTGTATACACACTCTGGTACTCTACTGAGACCTGCTATTGCTTCAGCCTGGATGTGTGGTGCTGTAGCAGCATGGACTGATTCCCTGTCAGACAACATTGGTTCCCTCGACAGGGATACTGTTTTGCTAACCCTCGAACATATAAAAGACGTTGTCTTATATATGCGGGATGCCCAGAGGGACATTTGCCTGCTGGCATCTAGAATTAATGCAATGTCCATTTCTGCCAGGAGAGTATTATGGACTCGGCAGTGGACAGGTGATTCTAATTCTAAAAAACACATGGAGGTTTTGCCTTATAAGGGTGAGGAATTGTTTGGGGACGGTCTCTCGGACCTCGTATCCACAGCAACTGCTGGGAAGTCGACTTTTTACCTCAGGTTCCCTCACAGCCTAAGAAAGCACCGTATTATCAAGTGCAGTCCTTTCGGCCTCAGAAAGGCAAGCGGGTCAGAGGAGCATCCTTTCTGGCCAGAGGCAAGGGTAGAGGAAAGAAGCTGCACCAGGCAGCAAGTTCCCAGGAACAAAAATCCTCCCCTGCTTCCACTAAGTCCACCGCATGATGTTGGGGCTCCACAGGCGAAGCCAGGTGCGGTGGGGACGCGTCTCCGAAACTTCAGCAACCAGTGGGTTCGCTCACAGGTGGATCTCTGGGCTGTACAAATTGTATCTTAGGGATACAAACTGGAGTTCGAGGCGACTCCCCCTCGCCGTTACCTCAAATCAGCCTTGCCAGCTGCTCCCAGGGAAAGGGAGGTAGTACTGGCGGCAATTCACAAGCTGTACCTCCAGCAGGTGATAATCAAGGTCCCCCTCCTTCAACAGGGAAGGGGTTACTATTCCACAATGTTTGTGGTACCGAAACCAGATGGTTCGGTGAGACCCATTCTGAATTTAAAATCCTTGAACACTTATATAAAGAAGTTCAAGTTCAAAATGGAATCGCTCAGGGCGGTTATTGCAAGCCTGGAAGAGGGGGATTTTATGGTGTCGCTGGACATCAAGGATGCTTACTTGCATGTCCCCATTTACCCACCTCACCAGGAATACCTCAGGTTTGTGGTACAGGACTGTCATTACCAATTCCAGACGTTACCGTTTGGTCTCTCCACGGCACCGAGAATATTTACCAAGGTAATGGCCGAAATGATGATACTCCTTCGGAAGAAGGGAGTTATAATTATCCCGTACTTGGACGATCTCCTCATAAAGGCGAGGTCCAGAGAGCAGTTGTTGGTCAGCGTAGCACTCTCTCAGGAAGTGTTGCAACAGCACGACTGGATTCTGAATATCCCAAAGTCGCAGCTGATTCCTGCGACGCGTCTGCTTTTCCTGGGCATGATTCTGGACACAGAACTGAAGAAGGTGCTTCTCCCGGCGGAGAAGGCCCAGGAATTGTCATCTCTGGTCAGGGACCTCCTGAAACCAAAACAGGCGTCGGTGCATCACTGCACGCGAGTCCTGGGAAAGATGGTGGCTTCTTACGAAGCAATTACCTTCGGCAGGTTCCATGCAAGGATCTTTCAGTGGGATCTGTTGGACAAATGGTCCGGATCGCATCTTCAGATGCATCGGTTGATCACCCTGTCCCCAAGGGCCAGGGTGTCTCTGCTGTGGTGGCTGCAGAGTGCTCATCTTCTCGAGGGCCGCAGGTTCGGCATACAGGACTGGGTCCTGGTGACCACGGATGCAAGCCTCCGAGGATGGGGGGCAGTCACTCAGGGAAGAAACTTCCAAGGACAGTGGTCAAGTCTGGAGACTTCACTACACATAAATATACTGGAACTAAGGGCCATTTACAACGCCCTGAGTCAAGCAGAGCCCCTGCTTCAAAACCACCCAGTACTGATTCAGTCAGACAACATCACGGCGGTCGCCCATGTAAACCGCCAGGGCGGCACGAGAAGCAGGATGGCAATGGCAGAAGCCACAAGGATTCTTCGATGGGCGGAGAATCACGTGCTAGCACTGTCAGCAGTGTTCATTCCGGGAGTGGACAACTGGGAAGCAGACTTCCTCAGCAGGCACGACCTCCACCCGGGAGAGTGGGGACTTCATCAAGAAGTCTTCACACAGATTGTAAATCGCTGGGAACTGCCACGGGTGGACATGATGGCTTTCCGCCTCAACAAAAAGCTAAAAAAATATTAGGCCAGGTCAAGGGACCCTCAGGCGATAGCTGTGGACGCACTAGTGACACCGTGGGTGTACCAGTCGGTTTATGTGTTCCCTCCTCTTCCTCTCATACCCAAGGTACTGAGGATAGTAAGAAAGAGAGGAGTAAGAACTATACTCATCGTTCCGGATTGGCCAAGAAGAACTTGGTACCCAGAACTACAAGAAATGATCTCAGAGGACCCATGGCCTCTGCCTCCCAGACAGGACCTGTTACAGCAGGGGCCCTGTCTGTTCCAAGACTTATCGCGGCTGCGTTTGACGGCATGGCGGTTGAACGCCGGATCCTAACGGAAAAGGGCATTCCAGATTAAGTGATTCATACGCTGGTAAAAGCTAGGAAGGATGTGACAGCAAAGCATTATCACCGCATATGGCGGAAATATGTCGCTTGGTGTGAGGCCAGGAAGGCCCCAACATGCCTGAAGTTCAAACATTTGTAAAGGGAGTGCTGCATATTCTAGAGATGAGCGCCTGAAATTTTTCGGGTTTTGTGTTTTGGTTTTGGGTTCGGTTCCGCGGCCGTGTTTTGGGTTCGAACGCGTTTTGGCAAAACCTCACCGAATTTTTTTTGTCGGATTCGGGTGTGTTTTGGATTCGGGTGTTTTTTTCCAAAAACACTAAAAAACAGCTTAAATCATAGAATTTGGGGGTCATTTTGATCCCAAAGTATTATTAACCTCAAAAACCATAATTTACACTCATTTTCAGTCTATTCTGAATACCTCACACCTCACAATATTATTTTTAGTCCTAAAATTTGCACCGAGGTCGCTGTGTGAGTAAGATAAGCGACCCTAGTGGCCGACACAAACACCGGGCCCATCTAGGAGTGGCACTGCAGTGTCACGCAGGATGTCCCTTCCAAAAAACCCTCCCCAAACAGCACATGACGCAAAGAAAAAAAGAGGCGCAATGAGGTAGCTGTGTGAGTAAGATTAGCGACCCTAGTGGCCGACACAAACACCGGGCCCATCTAGGAGTGGCACTGCAGTGTCACGCAGGATGGCCCTTCCAAAAAACCCTCCCCAAACAGCACATGACGCAAAGAAAAAAAGAGGCGCAATGAGGTAGCTGTGTGAGTAAGATTAGCGACCCTAGTGGCCGACACAAACACCGGGCCCATCTAGGAGTGGCACTGCAGTGTCACGCAGGATGTCCCTTCCAAAAAACCCTCCCCAAACAGCACATGACGCAAAGAAAAAAAGAGGCGCAATGAGGTAGCTGACTGTGTGAGTAAGATTAGCGACCCTAGTGGCCGACACAAACACCGGGCCCATCTAGGAGTGGCACTGCAGTGTCACGCAGGATGTCCCTTCCAAAAAACCCTCCCCAATCAGCACATGATGCAAAGAAAAAGAAAAGAAAAAAGAGGTGCAAGATGGAATTGTCCTTGGGCCCTCCCACCCACCCTTATGTTGTATAAACAAAACAGGACATGCACACTTTAACCAACCCATCATTTCAGTGACAGGGTCTGCCACACGACTGTGACTGATATGACGGGTTGGTTTGGACCCCCCCAAAAAAAGAAGCAATTAATCTCTCCTTGCACAAACTGGCTCTACAGAGGCAAGATGTCCACCTCATCTTCACCCTCCGATATATCACCGTGTACATCCCCCTCCTCACAGATTATCAATTCGTCCCCACTTGAATCCACCATCTCAGCTCCCTGTGTACTTTGTGGAGGCAATTGCTGCTGGTCAATGTCTCCGCGGAGGAATTGATTATAATTCATTTTAATGAACATCATCTTCTCCACATTTTCTGGATGTAACCTCGTACGCCGATTGCTGACAAGGTGAGCGGCGGCACTAAACACTCTTTCGGAGTACACACTTGTGGGAGGGCAACTTAGGTAGAATAAAGCCAGTTTGTGCAAGGGCCTCCAAATTGCCTCTTTTTCCTGCCAGTATAAGTACGGACTGTGTGACGTGCCTACTTGGATGCGGTCACTCATATAATCCTCCACCATTCTATCAATGTTGAGAGAATCATATGCAGTGACAGTAGACGACATGTCCGTAATCGTTGTCAGGTCCTTCAGTCCGGACCAGATGTCAGCATCAGCAGTCGCTCCAGACTGCCCTGCATCACCGCCAGCGGGTGGGCTCGGAATTCTGAGCCTTTTCCTCGCACCCCCAGTTGCGGGAGAATGTGAAGGAGGAGATGTTGACAGGTCGCGTTCCGCTTGACTTGACAATTTTGTCACCAGCAGGTCTTTCAACCCCAGCAGACCTGTGTCTGCCGGAAAGAGAGATCCAAGGTAGGCTTTAAATCTAGGATCGAGCACGGTGGCCAAAATGTAGTGCTCTGATTTCAACAGATTGACCACCCGTGAATCCTTGTTAAGCGAATTAAGGGCTGCATCCACAAGTCCCACATGCCTAGCGGAATCGCTCCCTTTTAGCTCCTTCTTCAATGCCTCCAGCTTCTTCTGCAAAAGCCTGATGAGGGGAATGACCTGACTCAGGCTGGCAGTGTCTGAACTGACTTCACGTGTGGCAAGTTCAAAGGGCATCAGAACCTTGCACAACGTTGAAATCATTCTCCACTGCACTTGAGACAGGTGCATTCCACCTACTATATCGTGCTCAATTGTATAGGCTTGAATGGCCTTTTGCTGCTCCTCCAACCTCTGAAGCATATAGAGGGTTGAATTCCACCTCGTTACCACTTCTTGCTTCAGATGATGGCAGGGCAGGTTCAGTAGTTTTTGGTGGTGCTCCAGTCTTCTGTACGTGGTGCCTGTACGCCGAAAGTGTCCCGCAATTTTTCTGGCCACCGACAGCATCTCTTGCACGCCCCTGTCGTTTTTTAAAAAATTCTGCACCACCAAATTCAAGGTATGTGCAAAACATGGGACGTGCTGGAATTTGCCCATATTTAATGCACACACAATATTGCTGGCGTTGTCCGATGCCACAAATCCACAGGAGAGTCCAATTGGGGTAAGCCATTCCGCGATGATCTTCCTCAGTTGCCGTAAGAGGTTTTCAGCTGTGTGCGTATTCTGGAAAGCGGTGATACAAAGCGTAGCCTGCCTAGGAAAGAGTTGGCGTTTGCGAGATGCTGCTACTGGTGCCGCCGCTGCTGTTCTTGCGGCGGGAGTCCATACATCTACCCAGTGGGCTGTCACAGTCATATAGTCCTGACCCTGCCCTGCTCCACTTGTCCACATGTCCGTGGTTAAGTGGACATTGGGTACAACTGCATTTTTTAGGACACTGGTGAGTCTTTTTCTGACGTCCGTGTACATTCTCGGTATCGCCTGCCTAGAGAAGTGGAACCTAGATGGTATTTGGTAACGGGGGCACACTGCCTCAATAAATTGTCTAGTTCCCTGTGAACTAACGGCGGATACCGGACGCACGTCTAACACCAACATAGTTGTCAAGGACTCAGTTATCCGCTTTGCAGTAGGATGACTGCTGTGATATTTCATCTTCCTCGCAAAGGACTGTTGAACAGTCAATTGCTTACTGGAAGTAGTACAAGTGGGCTTACGACTTCCCCTCTGGGATGACCATCGACTCCCAGCGGCAACAACAGCAGCGCCAGCAGCAGTAGGCGTTACACGCAAGGATGCATCGGAGGAATCCCAGGCAGGAGAGGACTCGTCAGAATTGCCAGTGACATGGCCTGCAGGACTATTGGCATTCCTGGGGAAGGAGGAAATTGACACTGAGGGAGTTGGTGGGGTGGTTTGCGTGAGCTTGGTTACAAGAGGAAGGGATTTACTGGTCAGTGGACTGCTTCCGCTGTCACCCAAAGTTTTTGAACTTGTCACTGACTTATTATGAATGCGCTGCAGGTGACGTATAAGGGAGGATGTTCCGAGGTGGTTAACGTCCTTACCCCTACTTATTACAGCTTGACAAAGGGAACACACGGCTTGACACCTGTTGTCCGCATTTCTGGTGAAATACCTCCACACCGAAGAGCTGATTTTTTTGGTATTTTCACCTGGCATGTCAACGGCCATATTCCTCCCACGGACAACAGGTGTCTCCCCGGGTGCCTGACTTAAACAAACCACCTCACCATCAGAATCCTCCTGGTCAATTTCCTCCCCAGCGCCAGCAACACCCATATCCTCCTCATCCTGGTGTACTTCAACACTGACATCTTCAATCTGACTATCAGGAACTGGACTGCGGGTGCTCCTTCCAGCACTTGCAGGGGGCGTGCAAATGGTGGAAGGCGCATGCTCTTCACGTCCAGTGTTGGGAAGGTCAGGCATCGCAACCGACACAATTGGACTCTCCTTGTGGATTTGGGATTTCAAAGAACGCACAGTTCTTTGCGGTGCTTTTGCCAGCTTGAGTCTTTTCAGTTTTCTAGCGAGAGGCTGAGTGCTTCCATCCTCATGTGAAGCTGAACCACTAGCCATGAACATAGGCCAGGGCCTCAGCCGTTCCTTGCCACTCCGTGTGGTAAATGGCATATTGGCAAGTTTACGCTTCTCCTCCGACAATTTTATTTTAGGTTTTGGAGTCCTTTTTTTACTGATATTTGGTGTTTTGGTTTTGACATGCTCTGTACTATGCCATTGGGCATCGGCCTTGGCAGACGACGTTGCTGGCATTTCATCGTCTCGGCCATGACTAGTGGCAGCAGCTTCAGCACGAGGTGGAAGTGGATCTTGATCTTTCCCTAATTTTGGAACCTCAACATTTTTGTTCTCCATATTTTAATAGGCACAACTAAAAGGCACCTCAGGTAAACAATGGAGATGGATGGATTGGATACTAGTATACAATTATGGACGGGCTGCCGAGTGCCGACACAGAGGTAGCCACAGCCGTGAACTACCGCACTGTACTGTGTCTGCTGCTAATATATAGACTGGTTGATAAAGAGATAGTATACTCGTAACTAGTATGTATGTATAAAGAAAGAAAGAAAAACCACGGTTAGGTGGTATATACAATTATGGACGGGCTGCCGAGTGCCGACACAGAGGTAGCCACAGCCGTGAACTACTGTACTGTGTCTGCTGCTAATATATAGACTGGTTGATAAAGAGATAGTATACTCGTAACTAGTATGTATGTATAAAGAAAGAAAAAAAAAACACGGTTAGGTGGTATATACAATTATGGACGGGCTGGCGAGTGCCGACACAGAGGTAGCCACAGCCGTGAACTACTGTACTGTGTCTGCTGCTAATATATAGACTGGTTGATAAAGAGATAGTATACTCGTAACTAGTATGTATGTATAAAGAAAGAAAAAAAAACCACGGTTAGGTGGTATATACAATTATGGACGGGCTGCCGAGTGCCGACACAGAGGTAGCCACAGCCGTGAACTACCGCACTGTACTGTGTCTGCTGCTAATATATAGACTGGTTAATAAAGAGATAGTATACTCGTAACTAGTATGTATGTATAAAGAAAGAAAAAAAAACCACGGTTAGGTGGTATATACAATTATGGACGGGCTGCCGAGTGCCGACACAGAGGTAGCCACAGCCGTGAACTACCGCACTGTACTGTGTCTGCTGCTAATATATAGACTGGTTGATAAAGAGATAGTATACTCGTAACTAGTATGTATGTATAAAGAAAGAAAAAAAAACCACGGTTAGGTCACTGGTATATACAATTATGGACGGGCTGCCGAGTGCCGACACAGAGGTAGCCACAGCCGTGAACTACCGCACTGTACTGTGTCTGCTGCTAATATAGACTGGTTGATAAAGAGATAGTATACTACTAATATTATATACTGGTGGTCAGGTCACTGGTCACTAGTCACACTGGCAGTGGCACTCCTGCAGCAAAAGTGTGCACTGTTTAATTTTAATATAATATTATGTACTCCTGGCTCCTGCTATAACCTATAACTGGCACTGCAGTAGTGCTCCCCAGTCTCCCCCACAATTATAAGCTGTGTGAGCTGAGCAGTCAGACAGATATATAATATATATAGATGATGCAGCACACTGGCCTGAGCCTGAGCAGTGCACACAGATATGGTATGTGACTGACTGAGTCACTGTGTGTATCGCTTTTTTCAGGCAGAGAACGGATATATTAAATAAACTGCACTGTGTGTCTGGTGGTCACTCACTATATAATATATTATGTACTCCTGGCTCCTGCTATAACCTATAACTGGCACTGCAGTAGTGCTCCCCAGTCTCCCCCACAATTATAAGCTGTGTGAGCTGAGCAGTCAGACAGATATATATAATATTATATATAGATAATAGATGATGCAGCACACTGGCCTGAGCCTGAGCAGTGCACACAGATATGGTATGTGACTGAGTCACTGTGTGCTGTGTATCGCTTTTTTCAGGCAGAGAACGGATTATATTATGTACTCCTGGCTCCTGCTATAACCTATAACTGGCACTGCAGTAGTGCTCCCCAGTCTCCCCCACAATTATAAGCTGTGTGAGCTGAGCAGTCAGACAGATATATATAATATTATATATAGATAATAGATGATGCAGCACACTGGCCTGAGCCTGAGCAGTGCACACAGATATGGTATGTGACTGAGTCACTGTGTGCTGTGTATCGCTTTTTTCAGGCAGAGAACGGATTATAAATAAAAGTGGTGGTCACTGGTCACTATCAGCAAAACTCTGCACTGTACACTACTGAGTACTCCTAATGCTCCCCAAAATTAGTAAATCAAGTGTCTCTCTAATATATTCTAATTCTAAACGGAGAGGACGCCAGCCACGTCCTCTCCCTATCAATCTCAATGCACGTGTGAAAATGGCGGCGACGCGCGGCTCCTTATATAGAATCCGAGTCTCGCGATAGAATCCGAGCCTCGCGAGAATCCGACAGCGTCATGATGACGTTCGGGCGCGCTCGGGTTAACCGAGCAAGGCGGGAAGATCCGAGTCGCTCGGACCCGTGAAAAAAAACATGAAGTTCTGGCGGGTTCGGATTCAGAGAAACCGAACCCGCTCATCTCTAGCATATTCAGCCCCCTATTGTGCCTCCAGTGGCACCTTGGGATCTTAACGTTGTGTTGGATTTCCTGAAATCACACTGGTTTGAGCCACTTAGGACCGTGGAGCTAAAGTATCTCACGTGGAAGGTGGTCATGCTGTTGGCCTTAGCTTCAGCTAGGCATGTGTCACAATTGGCGGCTTTGTCGTGTAAAAGCCCGTATCTGATCTTCCATATGGACAGGGCAGAATTGAGGACTCGTCCCCAATTTCTCCCAAAGGTGGTATCAGCGTTTCATTTGAACCAACCTATTGTGGTGCCTGCGGCTACTCGGGACTTGGAGGATTCCAAGTTGCTGGACGTAGTCCGGGCTTTGAATATTTATGTTTCCAGGACGGCTGGAGTCAGGAAAACTGACTCGCTATTTATCCTGCATGCACCCAACAAGCTGGGTGCTCCTGCTTCAAAGCAAACTATTGCTCGCTGGATCTGTTGCACGATTCAGCTGGCACATTCTGCGGCTGGACTGCCGCATCCTAAATCAGTAAAAGCCCATTCCACTAGGAAGGTGGGCTCTTCTTGGGCGGCTGCCCGAGGGGTCTCGGCTTTACAGCTTTGCCGAGCTGCTACTTGGTCGGGTTCAAACACATTTGCTAAATTCTACAAGTTTGATACCCTGGCTGAGGAGGACCTTGAGTTTGCTCATTCGGTGCTGCAGAGTCATCCGCACTCTCCCGCCCGTTTGGGAGCTTTGGTATAATCTCCATGGTCCTTACGGAGTTCCCAGCATACACTAGGACGTCAGAGAAAATAAGAATTTACTCACCGGTAATTCTATTTCTCGTAGTCCGTAGTGGATGCTGGGCGCCCGTCCCAAGTACGGACTCTCTGCAATACATGTATATAGTTATTGCTTCACTAAAGGGTTATTGTTATGAGCCATCCGTAAAAGGAGGCACAGTTGTTGTTCATACTGTTAACTGGGTATGGTTATCACAAGTTGTACAGTGTGATTGGTGTGGCTGGTATGAGTCTTACCCTGGATTCCAAATCCTTTCCTTGTTGTGTCAGCTCTTCCGGGCACAGTTTCCCTAACTGAGGTCTGGAGGAGGGACATAGAGGGAGGAGCCAGTGCACACCAGATAGTACCTAATCTTTCTTTTAGAGTGCCCAGTCTCCTGCGGAGCCCGTCTATTCCCCATAGTCCTTACGGAGTTCCCAGCATCCACTACGGACTACGAGAAATAGAATTACCGGTGAGTAAATTCTTATTTTTTCTGTGCAGGGTAAATACTGGCTGCTTTTACATACAGCCCGTAAATGTTAGACAGCTTTATAGTTATGCTGCTATTTACATTTCAGTTTGAATACACCCCACCAAAATCTATTTCTCTCTGCACATGTTACATCTGCACCAACTGCAGTGCAACATTGTTTTGCCCAGTTGTGTGCTTTTTGCTTTACTTACAAATATGAATCAGGCCCAAAGTCCAGGTTTACTCACATTATGCCATCTCCAAAAAAACTTGGTTAAGAGAAAGATAAAGGAAGTAATATAACTTTTGCCTACAGAGCAACAGCAAAGAGGAGGCTGCAGCATCAAGCCCAGGTTGCTAAATTTCTAGGTAGGTGAATGATTCATTTAAACTTTATTTAATGATTGGGCTGCGGGCTTTTGAAAATCCATTAGGTTGATGTGGTTTAAAAGTAATTTGTAGGCTGAAAGAATTGGGTTGGGAAGGATGTTATTTCAGGGTGTTTCATAGAAATTTGCGGAGACAGAATTATTTTAGGTAATTTAAAATGATATGCGCTGGTGTGGGAAATCTCTGTAAACTTGTTAGAAAGAAAATGTAGGGTCACTGAGGGGCTGATCCTGAGTTGCATGCTGCTGCATCCGCGTTATCGTCGTCTGCTGTAATTGTATCTGCAACTTTATGCTACTGTTAGTCAGGAGTGCCAAAAAAGAATGGAGGAGCGTGTACTATTTATTCTGGAATGGACTTGGAGGGGCCCGGGAGAAGCAGCTCTGCAGTGGGAAGCGCAGTGAAGTATAATGAGCTGGTGCCTGCTGAGGGGGATTCACATTGCCCACCTTTGCAGTGCAGCTCGGCCCCTCCCCCAGGGATCTGATTGGCCTAGAGCTGAGTATCATGTGACAGAGTGAGAAGCAGCATGGTAGATCATCCAACTGAGACAACAGAGGCCGCCACTTCACAGGTACCCAGCACCCGTTACAGCACTCATGGTGCTCCCTGCAGCTCTCACACAGTGATCACCCCCCCATAGCACATGTCAACACTTCTTTGATATTCGAATCAGTCCTTTCTCTGGTGTCTGAATACCATAGGGCTCCCAAAACAACTCAAAATGCAGAATGTCTGCATAGTAACCTCTCAGGGACATCCAATAGATTCCAGAGCCAGTGTCGGTCCTACAACCTGCTACAGTTTACGTTCTGAGGTAACACCATTGGGCGCATCCACTGTGCAACTTTTCTTTAAGGATTTAGACATATGCGCCGTTGCAATAAAACGCCAAATTACATGAACATCAGTGTTGCGTCCAACTTAGAGTCAACCCTTAAGTGCTTCTTCACAAAACCCCTATGAGGAACTAGCCTTCAGTGATTATAGACTGTACATGAGCCTGTGGATATTCCTGAGTGAAAGAAAGTGCGTCATTCAAAAGTGAGCAAAGACTATTCTGTGCCCGGGCCATACTTTCTGTTTCTTACCCTGTTAATGTTTCCCACAGGCAAACGTCAGAGCCACAGGAAGTTCAGGAACGCTGCATAGACCAGTGGAATATTTTATATGTGCTCTGGCAGCTTTTCACATTTGCAATTTATTTTTCTTCTCTTAGAAAATAAATGGAACTGCTAATACAAGTGAGGAACAGTAGGACACCTTCTATATCGCCAAGACTTGTACTTTTGGAACATTAGCAAACTTTGTTTTCTTCATCCCTATACAGTTACAGAGTTGGAAAGACTGAAATTAAGACACAAGGATCAACCTTTCAAAATTCCTAATTGCATTGGAACCTACTGTGAAAGAGAAAACTGTTCAATTGTAAAATACTGATTTTTTTTTTTTAAATATAAAATTATATTGAAATGAATAAAAATAATGTATATCATGCATTGCAGAACATGCCCATGAAAGAGGGGTGTAATCTATGAAGCTGAGATCTAACTGTTAATTTAAGGAAATGGCTCTACCATCATTTTGCAGTTGTTCACTATGGGGGAGATGTACTAACCCTCGGAGAGTGTAAAGTGGAGAGAAAAAAGTACCAGCCAATCAGCTCCTAACTGCCATGTTACAGAATGTGTTTGAAATATGTCAGGAGCAGATTGGTTGATACTTTATCTCTTTCCAAGGGTTAGTACATCTGCCCCATCTAATAGGGTGCACCCAGCATTAGTCTTTGATTCTAACATTGCATATGCTGGTGAATGAAACAGGTAGGAGCTCATTCAGATGGATCACTGTACATGGACACAAATGGTGGGTTTTAGCATACCGCGCATGTGCAGATGGGAATAATATACGCCGTTTTGTGTATCTTCATCTTATTCTTTATCAAACAGAACTTGGCTGGATGTCTTTACGTGTAATTGGCATTTTGGGGTGGAAATTGGGAGGCATCAATGCAATTACTCAGAGCTGTTTATGGGAATGCAGTTTGTGTTCCATGCGATTCTGTGTATGGGCACGGGACAGTGGCGGAACTAGCGGCTGTGCAGCCAGTGCTGGGGGTGTGGGACACTTGCCGTTGACACTTTAAGTCCACACTACTACCTGAACTGGCCTCTGCAGCTGTCTTTTAGTCTCCGCTAGTCATTGCGCGCAATCGCACACTAAATGCTGGGAGGAAGGAGGAGGGACATGACTTGCATCCTGCTGCGCAAAGTATGTTCTAAATGTAAAAAGTGAAAATCTCTCTCTCTCTCTCTCTCTCTCTATTTTTCGGACCATAAGACGCACCTGACCATAAGACGCACCTAGTTTTTAGAGTAGGAAAACTGGGAAAAAAATAGTCTGACCTCTAAGAGATATACAGTGCAGCCTTCTGTCAGAGCCAGCATACACAGACACACACACACACACACACACACATCAGAGCGAGCATACACACACACACACACACACACACACACACTGACAGTACCAGTGGTTCCCTGCGTCTCCTGAGAAGGGAGGAGGTGGGGGGGAGCGGGGGAGTCACATGTCGCCGGCTCTGCTGCTGAGATGTGGCCGCTCTGCGCTCTGATGATGACGGCACAGCAGCAGCAGCAGCATCCAGGACCCGCCGCTACCCGCCGGCCGCCGCTACCCGACAGTACCAGTGGTTCCCTGCTCTCCTGAGGAGGGAGGAGGTATGGGGGAGCAGGGGAGTTACAGGACGCCGGCTCTGCTGCTGAGTTGTGGCCGCTCTGCTGATGACGGCGCAGCAGTAGCATCCAGGACCCGCCGCTACCCGCCAGCCTCCGCTACCCGCCGGCCGCCGCCACTACCCGCTACCCGCAAACGTCTTATTCGCTCCATAAGACGCACATACTTTTTCCCCCACATTTTTGGGGAGAAAAAGTGCGTCTTTTGGTCCGAAAAATACGGTATGTATATATATATATATATATATATATATTGTAACAGGAGTCTTGCTAGAATGTGCTCTGCTACAAAAATTCCACCAATGACCGACTCCAGGCTTGTGCAAAAACAACAAATACCTTTTATTCAGGTAGCTCAAAAACAAAGATATCCATAAAACAAAGATCACTGTCTTTAGTATAAACTACCAGGGAGGTTAGGCCCTTCCTCACTCCTTCTTACTTAATAAGGAACCCTTCAGGTCCCGGCATCCTGACACTAATGGCCCAGCCCTCCGGATTCCACTGTCCCTAGCAGGCCTATCACCTGGACACTAACTGCCTTCAGGAGCTCTGACTCATGGGAGAGACTCTGCTTTAAACCCAGGTGCTGCCTGATGAAGCAGCTTCTTGGGCTAAGAAGCCTATAAGACCTGGTCTTGGTCAAATGGATGGGAACCCGGTCCATCCACACTTCCCATCCACCCCCAGGACCCTGTGTGTAGCTTACAGGAACCTCAGGCCCGCGGGCTGTATAAGGCCCACAAAGTCACTTGATCCGGCCCGGCCAGGCTCACCTAACCAAGGGAGAAGCTGAGATTTTGTTTCCAGCGGGCGCCTGGCTCCTTATCCTCAGCAGCAGCTGGAGGCAGGAGCTCACTCTTGAGCTCCAGCTCAGGCAGTGTACATGTGTGGCTTAGCGGCGCTATGGGAGAGATGTCATGATGTCTCTCCCATAGTTTCAGGGAGCGGGCAGCCAGGCGGTGGGCAGTGGTCCGGAAGCAGAAGCAAGGCTGGTAAGTATTGTGTGGTTATTTTTTTATGTGTGTGTGTAAGCGGCGCTACTAGGGGGCATAACCTACACGGGGGCATATTTAATGGGGCATAACAACTGACTTGGGGGCATATCTAAAGGGGCATAAAAAGTGATTGGGGGCATATCTAATGGGGCATAACAAGTGACTGGGGGCATATCTACTGGGGCATAACAACTGACTGGGGGCATAACTACTGACTTGGGGCATAACTACTGGGGGCAGGCTAATTTTTAAGTTGATAATTTTTCTATGGCCCCCGAAGGATTTTATAAATATCCATATGGCCTTTGGTAGAAAAATGGCTCCCCACCCCTGCTGTATATGTATATATAGTGTATTTACACTGTATATATACATACATATATATATATATATATATATATATATATGTATGTGTATATACTTATGTGTATATAGAGAGAGATGGATATATATATATATATATATATGCATTTATATATATATCACTGGAGTCTCTACTCAGCTGTCTGTAGTATATGTAGGTCACCAACGGTGTCTGTAGCATATGGTTGTCACTAACACTGCCTGTAGCATAGGGCGGTCACTAACACTGTCTGTAACATATGGTAGTCACTAATGATGTATGCAGCATATGGCAGTCACTAACACTGTCTGTAGCATAGGGCGGTCACTAACACTGTCTGTAACATATGGTAGTCACTAATGATGTATGTAGCATATGGCGGTCACTAACACTGTCTGTAGCATAGGGCAATCACTAATGATGTATGTGGCATATGGTGGTCACTAACACTGTTTGTAGCATAGGGCGGTCACTAACACTGTCTGTAACATATAGTAGTCACTAATGATGTATGCAGTATATGGCGGTCACTAACACTGTCTGTAGCATATGGCAGTCACTAATGCTGTCTGCAGCATATGTACTGTAGGTCACTAATGCTGTCTGTAGTACATTGTGATCACTGAAACTGTCTGTACTATATGGTGGTCATATAGGTAAAGGGTGACTGCTAACCACTAGGACTGGGTGATGTGATGAGCAGGGGCCCATAGCATATTGTTGCACCTGGGTCCATCATTCACTATTTCCGCCACTGGGAAATCTGTTTCAGACGGATCTGTTGCACCCAGCCTGGGGATGGTGCACTTGCAAATACTAATGATGACAGTTGTGTAAAATCAGTGGGCTTGTGACGCGTAGATTCTCACATTAGCTGTAGTGAATTTTGCATTAGCAAGCATTAGGTAGTTAGGGGCTGATTTATCAATGAGTTTTATCATACGCAATGAGTTTTAAAAATGGTTGCGTATGAGAAATGGTGCGCCAGCCAAACAACTACTACCAATCATGTGAAAATTGACAGATGGAGCTGACTTCCTGGAGCACCATTTATCATATGCAACGAGTTTTAAATCTAGTTTCGTATGATAAAACTCATAGATAAATCAGCCCCTAAATATGGCTTCTGTTGCTTCACAAAAAAAACACTTTGGTAGGGATTCACAACTCCAGTCCTCATGGCCCATACTTGACCACAGGTGACTTAATTAGTACCTCAGTTATTTTGAATTAACCATCTGTACTGAAGCATGAATGTCACTAAAACTTGGACTATAAGTGTGCCTTGAGGACAGAGGTTGGGGAACAACTCCTCTGAGAGACATACTTATTAAAAAATGTTTCCCATCTTAAATTATGGATCCGACTCAATGTGATTTGCAGTGGCAGATCTACATCTACCGGAAAAATTCATGATTGCTCTGTTATCGAGATAGCTGCTCTGATCTCTGGGGGTTGTTTAGGTTTGTTAGCTAACCAAAAAAGCAAGCAAATGGGCAAAACCATGTTGCACTGCAGGTGGAGAAGATGTAACATGTGCAGAGAGATTTAGATTTGGGTGGGTTATATTGTTTCTGTGTGTGTTAAATACTGGCTGCTTCATTTTTACACTGCAATTTGGATTTCGGTTTGAACACACCCCACCCAAATCTAAATCTCTCTGCCCATGTTACTGTACATCTGCCCCACCTGCAGTGCAACATGGTTTTGTCCATTAATGTGTTTTTTTGGTTTGTTAACAAACCTGAATAAGGCCCTTTAACATCAATACATTTGCTGCTAATTAATGGAAATGAAAGCTGACACAGCAGTGTTACTGCTCACACATGACTTAAGGTCATGCAAAGGCACTGTAAGGCCCGGAGGTGGCAGAGGGATTAGAACAGATCCCTCTTCGTCATCTGGATCTTTTTACGGTAGGAAGGAGCAGGGATCAGTGGGCTGACGCCATCTGAAGATGACATTAATACTTGCAGTTAAGCTTGATAAGTTGTCACCCCCATGCAATAGTATGAGGAATGTTGGTGCACAGATAACTGCGATCTCCAGTGTTGCAGCTAAGGTGATAGGGTCTGTTATATAAAGCATGAGAACGCTGCTATTCCCACAAATGTATCAGACCCATCATCCATCACTAAATAAGAAAACCCTCACTAGTCCTATGCAGCTCGTTATATGTAATCTGCTATTAATATTCCATTTCTCTCTGTCTGCCAGCATTCACATGGCTATCATTTGACGTATAATATAAAGTGGTTTTATCTCACTATAACTCCAAGCGGGAGCATCATGCTGATTGGGCACACAGACAGATATAGCCAACAAAATGTATTTTTGGATTGGTTTAGACTCGAGTCACAGTGTTTTGACGACATTTGAAGAAGAAACATTGAATGTGCATGGAATTAATTTAATATTCTGCAAACTTATCAGCAGACACTGGCACAGTAAACAACACATAACACTTACCTATCCGACACTGAAGAGTTAATTCTGCTGAGTATAGTTGCTGTAGTAATTCGGAAAGTCTTTTGTAATGATAATAAGACCAGTAATTGACATTATTACATTAATACAAAGGATAATGGGTCCCGAATCATGAATAATAGAGATGTAATTGCATGTAATAGTCGCAGTGACCTATCCAAGTTAGTACCAGATACAATACCAGATCTTGAAAATCCAATTACACAAGGTTCCTGTCCTGGCTGGATATTCGGTAAATAAATACATATTTATATAGAAATGTATATTACATATTGCAACATGTTTCCCGGCCAATGTAACAAAACAAAACTACATTTATGGGATCAGAGCAGAATGACTTCTGGTAGAGTACAGATAAGAGGTGCTGAGCTAAGCACTCATGGTCCTGGCCACGATAGCAGTATGAACTCCTTGGGAAATGATCTCTGTGATGCTACAAGGAGAGATCTTGCGGAAAAGTTCATTGACAATACTGTTTAGTGCTGTACGGTTTTTATTTGTATTTTCCACAGCTCAGGTCATATGCTTTCTTGCTATATTTAAAATAAGTTTGTTACCCCTTCACACCATAAAAACCAAATAGAAAAAAATAAAACAAATAAATAACTAAAGCATATAAGATGTATATATATATATATATATATATATATATATATATATTTTTTTATTTATGCCCTGACGAAAAAGCCGTTTGCTTTGAAACGTTGGCTACAACTTACAGTATTGTGCCGTCGTTTACGAAGTTTATCATTGGGGAGCTGCTATACTCTCCTAATATGGAAGGCAACGGATAAAGTATCCCAGTGTATGTGGAGAGTGCCGGGCTTTACACTGTATGTATATATATATATATATATTTATACATATATATATATATATATATATTTATATATATACATATATGGAAAAACTTGATTGCAGCGCCACTTGTGAGATATAACTCTAGTTTACAAATAGTAAAAGGCTAGAAACAAAAAATTAAAATTAAAACATAGTGGATATAAAAAAATCTAGGTGGTCAGACTTATCTCAGTGAGAATGGAGGTAAGTGAGGGAACCAACGCATTTTGTCCGCTCAGGACTTCATCAAGGGGTGACCCCTTGATGAAGTCCTGAGCGGACGAAACGCGTTGGGTTTATATCCACTCCTTTTTAAAATATTTTTTTGTTTCTAGCCTTTTACTATTTGTCTTATTCATTTTGTGTTATTTGTAAATTAAAATCATATATTTTGTTATCATTTCCGGCTCTCTGCATCCTGCACTCTCTTAGAAATTTTTTATATATACTTGTATTTAAATTTATATTTACTGTTGAACACCACCAGTCGCCGCACCCCTATCACCCTATTTCCATATATGACCCTCTGAAGAAGTCTGATGAGACGAAACGCGTTGGGTTTCCTGCACTAACCCCCTGCTGTTTTCTAAAGTTAAGTTGATCTCCTATCCTTTTAAGATTATCTTGGTCCACATTTTTATGTTTTTTATGTTCTTTTTATGTACTTTTGTGTAAACCTTTTTTTACTCTCATATATATTAAATATCTTTTATACATATAAATATTTTTTGGCTTTTAACCATTTCTTAGCAACACTGAGCGCCGAACCCTATCTACTCATTTTTACATACGTATAGCAGTGCGATACCGGCACTGCATCCTTAGGGCTTGGCAGACACCTTCATTGAGGTTATGTGTGCTTTGTTTTATGGTAATTTTTTTATTTCATTTTAAATTAATCTAATAATTACTGAGACCACACCTCACAAGTGGCGCTGTACCCTCCCCCCATTTGTAATATATATATATATGTATACACTGCTCAAAAAAATAAAGGGAACACTTAAACTACACAATGTAACTCCAAGTCAATGACACTTCTGTGAAATCAAACTGTCCACTTAGGAAGCAACACTGATTGACAATCAATTTCACATGCTGTTGCGCAAATGGAATAGACAACAGGTGGAAATTATAGGCAATTAGCAAGACACCCCCAATAAAGGAGTTGTTCTGCAGGTGGTGACCACAGACCACTTCTCAGCTCCTATGCTTTCTGGCTGATGTTTTGGTCACTTTTGAAAGCTGGCGGTGCTTTCACTCTAGTGGTAGCATGAGACGGAGTCTACAACCCATACAAGTGGCTCAGGTAGTGCAGCTCATCCAGGATGGCACATCAATGCGAGCTGTGGCAAGAAGGTTTGCTGTGTCTGTCAGCGTAGTGTCCAGAGCATGGAGGCGCTGCCAGGATACAGGCCAGTACATCAGGAGACGTGGAGGAGGCCATAGGAGGGCAACAACCCAGCAGCAGGACCGCTACCTCCGCCTTTGTGCAAGGAGGAACAGGAGGAGCACTGCCAGAGCCCTGCAAAATGACCTCCAGCAAGCCACAAATGTGCATGTGTCTACTCAAACGATCAGTAACAGACTCCATGAGGGTGGTATGAGGGCCCGACGTCCACTGGTGGGGGTTGTGCTTGCAGCCCAACACCGTGCAGGACATTTGGCATTTGCCAGAGAACACCAAGATTGGCAAATTCGCCACTGGCGCCCTGTGCTCTTCACAGATGAAAGCAGGTTCTCACTGAGCACATGTGACAGACGTGACAGAGGCTGGAGACGCCAAGTAGAATGTTCTGCTGCCTGCAACATCCTCCAGCATGACCGGTTTGGCAGTGGGTCAGTAATGGTGTGGGGTGGCATTGCTTTGGGGGGCTGCACAGCCCTCCATGTGCTCGCCAGAGGTAGCCTGACTGCCATTAGGTACCGAGATGAGATCCTCAGACCCCTTGTGAGACCATATGCTGGTGCGGTTGGCCCTGGGTTCCTCCTAATGCAAGACAATGCTAGACCTCATGTGGCTGGAGTGTGTCAGCAGTTCCTGCAAGACGAAGGCATTGATGCTATGGACTGGCCCGCCTGTTCCCCAGACCTGAATCCAATTGAGCACAATTGTACATCATGTCTCGCTCCATCCACCAACGCCATGTTGCACTACAGACTGTCCAGGAGTTGGTTTGGAGGATGCTTTAGTCTAGGTCTGGGAGGAGATCCCTCAGGAGACCATCCGCCACCTCATCAGGAGCATGCCCAGGCATTGTAGGGTCATACAGGCACGTGGAGGCCACACACACTACTGAGCCTCATTTTGACTTGTTTTAAGGACATTACATCAAAGTTGGATCAGCCTGTAGTGTTTTTTTCCACTTTAATTTTGAGTGTGACTCCAAATCCAGACCTCCACGGGTTAATAAATTTGATTTCCAATGATAATTTTTGTGTGATTTTGTTGTCAGCACATTCAACTATGTAAAGAACAAAATATTTAATAAGAATATTTAATTCATTCAGATCTAGGATGTGTTATTTAAGTGTTCCCTTTATTTTTTTGAGCAGTGTGTGTGTATATATATATATATATATATAGGTAGGAAAAAATGCTGGCACTCACAGAGACTTGCAAAGATGACACCAATGCTGTAGTTTAAGGTCAACGTTTCAGGGCCTTGCCCTTTTATCAAGACTGACTATACAGACAAAAAAACATAAATTTATACATTACCGAGGACACCACATGTGCAGACGACCGCCGCTCACCGGGAGACCCGCTGACGTCATGGGCGCGCGCTGGCGCCGGCGACCCGGCGTCTCCAGGGGGCGTGGAACAAAGAAGTGTAACCCATCACCATGGGAACAGATATACGGGGGCTGGAAGGGGACATAAGGGATAAACTTGCAAAAAGCACTTGACGGAGAGGCAGCAATACTGTACAGCAAATACAGATAAATAGTCAGCATAATAAATATAAGTGGCAGTCAATGCAGGTATCACTTAAGGAAGAAAAAGATTAATACAAGCTATGCAAGGAAAAACTATAAGACAACATTACTCCATTTATAAAAAACAGGTATATGACAGCATATCATTAAGGCCAAATGGTTTAACAGTTTGAAGGGTGTGGATCCATCGAGCTTCTCTCTGTAGTAACAGGCGACCCCGATTTCCCCCTCTGGCATTGTCTGCGATGCCGTCAATTATCTTATAACGAATAGAGGCAAGGGTGTGATGAAGTTCTTTGAAGTGACGGGCAACTGGTTGGTCCGACCCACGTCCTTCCAGGGCGGCCCGTATACTGGAGCGATGTAACGCAATGCGCTCCTTAAATTGTCTAATAGTCTTGCCGATGTAGAGCAGCCCACAGGGGCACTTGATGTAATAAATGACGTAACGACTGGAACAGGTGAAGGATTGGGTAATGTTAAATTTTTTGCCAGATCTGGGATGAAAAAAAGAGTTGCCGGTTTCCAGGCTGCTGCACGTAGTGCAGCCTAGGCACTTGTAGTTACCTGCCTTGCGCGAAAGGAAATGCATGGGCATTGTGGATTTCATCTTTGAGATGTCGTTGTGGACCACTATGTCCTTAATGTTTTTACCTCTACGGAACGAGGGTAAAATCCTAGACTTACTTAGTTTTGGCAGCTGTTTATCTTCTGAGATGATGGGCCATAGGCGTTTAGCCGTTTTCATGGCAGTGCTGCTAGTGGTAGAGAAGTCCTGAGGCCAAGGAATTCGGTCCTGTGGCTGACTTTTTAAAGTAGTCTGTAAAAGTATCATACGGTCCTGTAATAGTGCTCTCTCCTTCGCTTTCTTCAGGTAATGCCATTGATATCCCCTATTGAGGAATTTGCGTGACATCTGGTCAATATGATAGATGGCATCTTGGCGGTCACTACAGATGCGCAGAATTCTAATGAATTGAGAGTATGGTAAGCCCCATTTTAAAGCTGGCGGATGATAGCTGGCTGCATGCAAGGAGGTATTTCTATCCGTAGGTTTTACAAACAGAGAGGTGTGGAGTATATGAGCCTCATCTTGCCTGATGGTGACATCCAAATAGTTGATTTGCTCAAAACTTGAGGTAAAGGTGAATTTGATAGATGAGTCCAAGGTATTGATATCTTGCATGGCTTTAATGAAGCTGTCTTCCGAGTCATCCCATATTAAGAAGATGTCATCGATGTAGCGGTAGTAAGCCTTAATTTTGTGTGCTACCATGGGGTTTGACAGGAACAAATCTTGTTCGACCTCGCACATGAATAAATTGGCTAGGCTCGGAGCCACACATGACCCCATTGCGCATCCAGACATTTGTAGGTAGATGCGACCATCAAACATGAAGTAGTTACGGGTCAGGGTCAGTTCGAGTAGTTGAATGAAAAAATTGACATCAGGGCCAGTGTAATTGATGTTACACGAAATGGCCCTCTTGATGGCCTGAAGGCCACGTTGATGGGGAATGTTGGTATAAAGACTGACCACATCAATAGTGCACATCAGAAGTCGCTCTGGAAGTGGAGTGAGGGTAGCCAATTTAGACAAAAAGGCTGTGGTGTCCTTGAGGCAAGTGATCTGGCTTTGTACTAAAGGTTGAAGGAAATGATCCAGATACTTGGATACCATGTAGTACAGAGAATCACGAGCAGCAATTATCGGACGCCCAGGGGGGCTGACAGGATTCTTGTGGAGCTTTGGTATGGTATATAGCACCGGGGTGATTGGCCAATCCTGTTTCAGTGCCTCCAACGTTTTGTTATCAATGATGTGCTCCATGTTAGCTTGCTGGAGAATATCGTCAAGCTCTCTTTTATATGCCGTCGTGGGGTCATTCGGTAGTAGTGAATATGTGGCACCGTCCTGCAGTTGAGAATAGACTTCACTTTTATATGCCGTGAGGTCCTGAATGACCACGCCACCGCCTTTGTCGGCGGGACGTATGACTATGTCCGAGTAGGTACCCAGATTCTTAAGTGCTTCGTACTCAGGCTTGTTGAGGTTGCCCTTGACGGGGACATGTTGCTTGTCAATATGGTCATACATGTTACTCATGTGATTGACAAAGCATTTGATGTTGGGGTTATTTGATACAGGGTCAAAGGTAGACGGTTTGGACACTGGAACCATAGGTGCAGGAGGAATGATCTCCTCGCTAAAGAATTCTTTGAGGCGTACTCGTCTGCCGAATTTAAATAGATCAACTTTGTTCTGAAAGGCATCAGATTTATGTGTCGGGACGAAGGACAGTCCTTTGTTGAGGACTGATATTTCTTCTGGAGTAAGGGTGCGAGTAGATAAATTGAAGACTATGTCTTCTTGTTGGTGGTCTTTTTTGTAGATCCTCGTCCACTGTCCACCTCGACGGGTGTAGCGCCTTTTT
Source organism: Pseudophryne corroboree (assembly GCF_028390025.1). Lineage (NCBI taxonomy): Eukaryota > Metazoa > Chordata > Amphibia > Anura > Myobatrachidae > Pseudophryne > Pseudophryne corroboree. The sequence goes on from NC_086450.1 coordinate 390,156,333, forward strand.
TGGGGGCTCGCTTTGCCCTGGTGGTGACCCCCGATGGGGGTCTTTTGGAGTTTTTTGAAGAAGTTGCTGCCTCTGCACATTCCGTGTCGCTGGAGGATCTTGCACTGGAATTATCGGTGTCCAAATTAAACCTCTTGTGTCGTCTAAATCTTGGTCTTCTGTCAGTAGTGGGATTACGATTGTAGGCCCACGCGTAGACCTTTTGTTCTGAGTAGTCTTTGTCCACTGTAACCCGTTTGGATTTTTTGAACTGAATTAGTTCTGTACGATATTTATCAATGTCCGCCGTCAGCTTGCTAACAAGATCCTGTGATGTAGTAGATTTGAGTATGTCCTGGTGAGATGCTTCAAATGTGATAATTTTTTCTTTGGCAAGATTGAGTTCTCTTCGAGATTCCTCTATCACCAGGAGAATCAAGTCGTAAGAACACTTGTTTAGTACAGCCGCCCAACGTCGGCAAAAATCTGGGTTGTGTCGGCCGATGGTGGGGGTATTACGTATACGGAACCCACGGGGGATTTTTTTATCCCGATAGTAATCAGAGAGTGTTACTCCGTGATAATAGAAGTCAATTTCACGTTTTTTAAGTCTATTAAGCGCCAAAAAAATTTGTTCAGCGGTTTCACTCCCACAGGAGTCTTGGAATTTATCCGAAAATAAAATGGATTCCGCGTCCGAGTCAGTGAGGACGAGTGCTTCACCCACCGGTAGAGAGATGTTGCTGTATCCAGGTACTGCTTCCGTGGATGACATAATTTGTCCAGTTCCCAAGAGGTTAAAAAATGGTGAAGAAAGTGAAAAAAAGGAAATCGTCTAGACTTGAAGTAACACAGATGCAGGGTGCCCAAACTACTCCCGTCGGTGCAAAACCGGCAGGGAAAATATTGTCAAGTACTGTATGGCACTCCCAGTGAACGTGTGCAGTTTGCTCCGGTGCCCTGCGACAGCCACAGCTGCAGGATATAGGTAGGAAAAAATGCTGGCACTCACAGAGACTTGCAAAGATGACACCAATGCTGTAGTTTAAGGTCAACGTTTCAGGGCCTTGCCCTTTTATCAAGACTGACTATACAGACAAAAAAACATAAATTTATACATTACCGAGGACACCACATGTGCAGACGACCGCCGCTCACCGGGAGACCAAACCGTCTACCTTTGACCCTGTATCAAATAACCCCAACATCAAATGCTTTGTCAATCACATGAGTAACATGTATGACCATATTGACAAGCAACATGTCCCCGTCAAGGGCAACCTCAACAAGCCTGAGTACGAAGCACTTAAGAATCTGGGTACCTACTCGGACATAGTCATACGTCCCGCCGACAAAGGCGGTGGCGTGGTCATTCAGGACCTCACGGCATATAAAAGTGAAGTCTATTCTCAACTGCAGGACGGTGCCACATATTCACTACTACCGAATGACCCCACGACGGCATATAAAAGAGAGCTTGACGATATTCTCCAGCAAGCTAACATGGAGCACATCATTGATAACAAAACGTTGGAGGCACTGAAACAGGATTGGCCAATCACCCCGGTGCTATATACCATACCAAAGCTCCACAAGAATCCTGTCAGCCCCCCTGGGCGTCCGATAATTGCTGCTCGTGATTCTCTGTACTACATGGTATCCAAGTATCTGGATCATTTCCTTCAACCTTTAGTACAAAGCCAGATCACTTGCCTCAAGGACACCACAGCCTTTTTGTCTAAATTGGCTACCCTCACTCCACTTCCAGAGCGACTTCTGATGTGCACTATTGATGTGGTCAGTCTTTATACCAACATTCCCCATCAACGTGGCCTTCAGGCCATCAAGAGGGCCATTTCGTGTAACATCAATTACACTGGCCCTGATGTCAATTTTTTCATTCAACTACTCGAACTGACCCTGACCCGTAACTACTTCATGTTTGATGGTCGCATCTACCTACAAATGTCTGGATGCGCAATGGGGTCATGTGTGGCTCCGAGCCTAGCCAATTTATTCATGTGCGAGGTCGAACAAGATTTGTTCCTGTCAAACCCCATGGTAGCACACAAAATTAAGGCTTACTACCGCTACATCGATGACATCTTCTTAATATGGGATGACTCGGAAGACAGCTTCATTAAAGCCATGCAAGATATCAATACCTTGGACTCATCTATCAAATTCACCTTTACCTCAAGTTTTGAGCAAATCAACTATTTGGATGTCACCATCAGGCAAGATGAGGCTCATATACTCCACACCTCTCTGTTTGTAAAACCTACGGATAGAAATACCTCCTTGCATGCAGCCAGCTATCATCCGCCAGCTTTAAAATGGGGCTTACCATACTCTCAATTCATTAGAATTCTGCGCATCTGTAGTGACCGCCAAGATGCCATCTATCATATTGACCAGATGTCACGCAAATTCCTCAATAGGGGATATCAATGGCATTACCTGAAGAAAGCGAAGGAGAGAGCACTATTACAGGACCGTATGATACTTTTACAGACTACTTTAAAAAGTCAGCCACAGGACCGAATTCCTTGGCCTCAGGACTTCTCTACCACTAGCAGCACTGCCATGAAAACGGCTAAACGCCTATGGCCCATCATCTCAGAAGATAAACAGCTGCCAAAACTAAGTAAGTCTAGGATTTTACCCTCGTTCCGTAGAGGTAAAAACATTAAGGACATAGTGGTCCACAACGACATCTCAAAGATGAAATCCACAATGCCCATGCATTTCCTTTCGCGCAAGGCAGGTAACTACAAGTGCCTAGGCTGCACTACGTGCAGCAGCCTGGAAACCGGCAACTCTTTTTTTCATCCCAGATCTGGCAAAAAATTTAACATTACCCAATCCTTCACCTGTTCCAGTCGTTACGTCATTTATTACATCAAGTGCCCCTGTGGGCTGCTCTACATCGGCAAGACTATTAGACAATTTAAGGAGCGCATTGCGTTACATCGCTCCAGTATACGGGCCGCCCTGGAAGGACGTGGGTCGGACCAACCAGTTGCCCGTCACTTCAAAGAACTTCATCACACCCTTGCCTCTATTCGTTATAAGATAATTGACGGCATCGCAGACAATGCCAGAGGGGGAAATCGGGGTCGCCTGTTACTACAGAGAGAAGCTCGATGGATCCACACCCTTCAAACTGTTAAACCATTTGGCCTTAATGATATGCTGTCATATACCTGTTTTTTATAAATGGAGTAATGTTGTCTTATAGTTTTTCCTTGCATAGCTTGTATTAATCTTTTTCTTCCTTAAGTGATACCTGCATTGACTGCCACTTATATTTATTATGCTGACTATTTATCTGTATTTGCTGTACAGTATTGCTGCCTCTCCGTCAAGTGCTTTTTGCAAGTTTATCCCTTATGTCCCCTTCCAGCCCCCGTATATCTGTTCCCATGGTGATGGGTTACACTTCTTTGTTCCACGCCCCCTGGAGACGCCGGGTCGCCGGCGCCAGCGCGCGCCCATGACGTCAGCGGGTCTCCCGGTGAGCGGCGGTCGTCTGCACATGTGGTGTCCTCGGTAATGTATAAATTTATGTTTTTTTGTCTGTATAGTCAGTCTTGATAAAAGGGCAAGGCCCTGAAACGTTGACCTTAAACTACAGCATTGGTGTCATCTTTGCAAGTCTCTGTGAGTGCCAGCATTTTTTCCTACCTATATCCTGCAGCTGTGGCTGTCGCAGGGCACCGGAGCAAACTGCACACGTTCACTGGGAGTGCCATACAGTACTTGACAATATATATATATATATATATATATAATGTATGCAAGTCCTGGCACTCCTTGCTCACCCACCAAATAGTAATAAGCCAGATGCCCTCCGATCAATTGTAATAGAAGCAGTACAGCGGCGGCACTCACTTGGCTTTCAAACCACAAAACAATTCCTGATGATGGTTTTTAAATAAAACCGAAACGTAGAAAACTGCCTTGTTTTGTGTACAACCAGATGTTTTGGGCATATCTTATAGCTGCGCTCACTTCAGAAAAACATCATAAAAATTCTCTGTTACCACCATAAAGCATAACAAAGTTTGTTAGTCTCTGTATGGTGCTCTATGAAGTCTTTGTACAAATAGGTCCTCCTTCATTCAGTATGGTGTCCACGTGATGTTATCCTCAAGGTGTATGTAATAAAAGACACAAAAGGAAAAGCATATAGTGTAATACTGTATAGTCCAAGTCTCTTTATCGGGGGTGAAGGATCTCTAGGGATACTACTATCACCAGTATTCGTGTGAAATAGTTGCGCACCGTACTCGCAGCAAAGTGCAGTAGATCCCTTCCATAAAGATATCTTTTTACTCCAGTTTCTTAGAAAGTATCACCTTCTATTGGATCAACTTGTAGTGCATAGAAAAGGCAAAGGCAGTAAAAGGTGGGCGTACCCAACTTACAGCTGCAAGTACTTTGACATACACATAGAGGAATCTTTACATCGGGTGTATTCCTTCAGGTCTCCTATGTCCCTCTCTTAGTCCTCATATATGCAGGACAATAAAGCAGGAAGAGAGAGGATGTCTATATCAGAGCTAGTTCCCAAAATTTATTTTTCATTTATTGTACAGAACAACTCCCATAAAAACTGTATTAAAAACATATACAAAAGCTATGTCTAGATATTGCTCATAGAATACAATGAAAATATCAGTAAGAAAGTACACAACCTGATAGGGTCAGAAACATCCTGACAGTCCCTGTCAGGATAACTAAATACTCCATATATCCCAGAGTTCCAATATCATACATAGAAAGTCCACAGCAGCTCTCCACCAACAACTGATAAGTCTTCCTCAGGGTGTGAGGAGAGAGCTGTGGTTACAGGTATTTATAACCCTATTTGGACCTCCTACATTATGGGAGGAGTCAGAACCGTAACTACATGTGTGCCAGGTGTGCCTGGCACACAGCGCAGTCACCCTGAGGTCACAACTGGCCGCATCTCAGTGACTTTAGTCAGCGGCATTGTAATGAGTCAAGCTGACTCATTACAAGCCGCCTGAGAGGAGCAGCAATGCCGGAGGCAGGGGAGAAGGAGAAGGATGGAGGGGGACTCAGGAGCCGCAGCAGCGAACTGTAATTGGTGGCAGCGCTGCTGCAGCTGTCCCTCTCCTTCTGCATTGGCTGGCCGCCGCCGCTGTGAATGCTGAGATACGCTTTCCTCATCCCAGCATTCATAGCGGCGACGGCCAGCCAATGCGGAAGGAGAGGGACAGCTGCATGCGGCGCTGCCACCAATTACATAGCACTGCTGCGGCTCCCGAGTCTCCCTCCCTCCTCCTCCTCCTTCTCCCCTGCCTCCGGAGCTGCCAGCACCGAGGAGCCTGACTGCCTGAGCAAGCGGAGAGATGGTAAGTATCATCTATTCTATCTATCTATCTATCTATCTATCTATCTATCTATCTATCCTGTCTACCTGTGTGTAAAAAGGGGGACTGGCTGCCATAATGTGTAAAAAGGGGGACTGGCTGCCATAATGTGTAAAAAGGAGGACGCTGTCCGCCGTAATGTGTAAAAAGGGGGTGCTGTCTGCCGTAATCTGTAAAAAGGGGACTCTGCCTGTCGTAATGTGTAAAAAGCGGGACTGTCTGCCGTAATGTGTAAAAAGGGGACGTTGTCTGCCGTAATGTGTAAAAAGGGGACGCTGACTGCCGTAATGTGTAAAAAGGGGGCGCTGTCTGCCGTAATGTGTAAAAAAGGGATTCTGCCTGTCGTAATGTGTAAAAAGCGGGACTGTTTGCCGTAATGTGTAAAAAGGGGACGTTGTCTGCCGTAATGTGTAAAGAGGGGATGCTGTCTGCCGTAATGTGTAAAAAGGGGGACTGGCTGCCATAATGTGTAAAAAGGAGGACGCTGTCCGCCGTAATGTGTAAAAAGGGGGCGCTGTCTGCCGTAATGTGTAAAAAGGGGTCTCTGCCTGTCGTAATGTGTAAAAAGCGGGACTGTCTGCCGTAATGTGTAAAACGGGTACGCTGTCTGCCGTAAATGTTACGTTCCTGGTGCTCAGCACACAAGAGATGTTGCGTAGTGAGTCCAGAGCACCAGAACGTGACGCTGAAATAGGGTGTGGTATGGAAATAGCCCCTAGCAACCTACCTCCATTGTTTCACCCGTGTGGTCAGTTCACGCCTGCGTGACTATGGTTTCTTGGGCCCACGGCAACCGCGTTTGAAGGGCGGATTAGGTCTGCCCAACTCCGATGCCCCCAGGTCTTAGAGTGAGACAAGGCGTGAACCGAGACAGGATAATAACAAGGGGACCTCTAACTAAAGCAAACAGAAGGCTAGGGCTACTAACAACCCTAAAACTAAATATATGTGCGGCACGCCGCCAAAGGAAAAGGACAACAAAAGATACCACTGTCCACACCCCACACGGCACCGTCGTGTACCGGGGAGGACAGTGAAAAGCGGAAACCTCCGCAAAAACACCAGTACAAAACAAACGCAAGGACTAAGCGGCCTAGGCCGCAACACGCGTCAGAAGCCGCTACTCACAAAACCGGGAGAGAACCCCAATAAGCGAGAACCCCCAGATGACTGCAACAGGTTCACTTGGACTGGAAGGATTCCCAGGACCGGCTTCAGAACTCCAGGACTCAGGAGCACAGGGAGCAGGATCGACCAGATTCAGCAGACTAGGAACAAACTTTGCAAGGCAGGAACAGCATACAGGAAGCTATCACCGGCGAGGCTGCAGTGTGCTGGCTCCCATAAAAAGGCCCTGCTGGCCATCAAGACCAGCCCCCAGACCCTAATTAATAGTTGCCGTGCAGCTGCCCTGCTGCACGAACAACTAATCCAGTTTTATCTGGCAACGGGGAACGCGGTCCGCCAATGGCGTCCCCGTTGCCATGGACCCGGCGGCTGTGGACGCCCGGCATCCTAGCGTTGCCAGGGACCCGGCGGCTACAGTACGCACGGCGTGCTGGCGTTGCTAGGCACCGGGCGGGCAGCGAGGGAGGTGCGGCGGCTGTGACCGTCGCTCGGAAGCAGACCAAACGGCGCCGCGGACCGCGGCACCTAACAGTACCCCCCCCCCTTGAGGAGGGGTTAAAGATCCCCTAAAGCAGGGTTTCTGAGGAAATTCCTGAAAGAATAATGTCTTAAATTTAGGGGCATGTAAATTGTTATCCAGGACCCAAGACCTTTCTTCCGGGCCATAGCCTTTCCAGTGAACCAAAAAATAAAGCCGGCCCGAGAAACTTTGGAATCTAAAACCTTCTCCACCAAGAACTCTTGTTGCCCCTGAACATCCACCGGAGGTCTACCCTGGAAGTTTTCTGAGGGAATCTCCTGGAAGAAATATATTGCTTCAGAAGGGAACAGTGAAAAGTATTGCCAATTTTGAGTGATTTAGGCAAGCGTAGCCAAAAAGCAACTGGATTGACCTTCTTTACGATAAGGAACGGTCCAATAAATTTGGGTCCCAATCTAGCCGAGGGTTGTCGGAGCTTGATGTTGCGGGTTGACAACCACACCTTATCTCCTACCTTAAAAGTGCATGGGCGTCGGAACCTATCTGAAAAAAAAAATTCTCGGAAGGCAGCCTTCTTTAGGGCAAGGTGCACCTTTTTCCAAATCATTCTGAGATGGGAAGTTAAGGTCAACAAAGAAACTGGAAAATGAGGGTAAAAAGAATTGGCTCTAGGATGAAAGCCCAGGACCGAAAAGAATGGAGACTCCTTGGTGGAAGAATGACAAGAGTTATTATAGGCAAACTCGGCCAAAGGAAGAAATTCAGACCAATCATTCTGAAGTTTGGCCGAATATAGCCGTAAATACTGTTTTAATGACTGATTAACACGTTCAGTTTGTCCGTTAGACTGTTGATGGTACCCAGATGTTAAAGAGAGTTTCATATTTAATGAGGCACAAAAACGTTTCCAGAAACGGGCAATGAATTGTGGTCCCCGATCAGAGACAATATCCATGGGTAAACCATGGAGCCTGAAGACATGGCGGAGAAACAAAACTGCCAACCCTTGAGCGGAGGGTAATCGGGGAAGAGCAATGAAGTGGGCCATCTTACTAAAACGGTCTACTACCACCCAAATGACCCGGAACCCATCTGAAAGAGGAAGGTCCACCACGAAATCCATGGATATATGTGACCATGGCCTGAGAGGAATGGCTAGAGGCATGAGTTGCCCGACCGGCAACGATCGAGATACCTTGTACTGAGCACAAACCTGACAGGAACGAACAAATTCCCACACATCTTTAGAAAGATTAGGCCACCAGATTGAGCGAGAGATTAACTCCAAGGTTTTAGTGATACCCGGATGACCAGAAACCTTATCATGAAACTCAGCTAGAACAGTGCCTCTCAGAAATTCAGGGACGAAGAGACGATCTGCAGGAGTGACATTGGGAGCCTGCTGCTGAAGCTGGACTAGCTGTGTAAATAAATCCTGTGTGAGGCCAGCCCGGATGACAGACGATTGGACTATGGGGGTAGTAGCCGGGTGGTTATTGTGAACCAGAAGAAAACAACGTGACAGGGCATCGGCTTTCGTATTCTTGGAACCGGGCCTGAAGGTGATGATAAACCTGAAACGAGTAAAAAACAGCGCCCAACATGCCTGTCGAGCTTTAAGCCGTTTAGCTGACTCAATATACTGCAGGTTCTTGTGGTCAGTGAACACAGTAATGGTATGCCTTGCTCCTTCCAGCCAGTGCCTCCACTCCTCGAAAGCCCATTTAACTGCCAACAATTCTCGATTACCAACATCATAGTTGGATTCTGCGGAGGAGAATTTTCTGGACATGAAGGCACATGGGTGTAATTCCCGAGACTCCGGGTCTTCCTGAGAAAGGATAGCCCCCACTCCAACCTCTGAGGCATCTACCTCGACAATAAAGGGGAGATCCGGGTTAGGGTGTCTGAGTACTGGAGCTGAGACAAAGGCCTGTTTCAAGGCCAGGAAGGCAGACTTGGCTTTAGGCGACCAATTGGAAGGGTCCGCTCCTTTTTTAGTCAACGCCACAATAGGAGCAACCAAATCTGAGAAGGTATGAATAAAACGCCTATAATAATTTGCAAACCCTAAAAAGCGCTGGATTGCTTTTAAGTTCGTGGGTTGTGCCCAATTTAGGATTGCCTGGAGTTTTTTTGGTTCCATGAAAAACCCCTTTGGAGAAATAATATACCCCAGGAAGGACACTTCTGTGATGTGGAAATCACATTTCTCCAGTTTGGCGTACAAATGATTTTCCCGTAACCTCTGAAGGACCTGTCGCACATGGGTAATATGTTGTTCAAAGGACTCAGAGTAAATCAAAATGTCGTCTAAATAAACGACTACGAACTTTCCTAGAAAGTCGCAAAGGACGTCGTTAATGGGATCTTGAAATACAGCAGGAGCATTAGACAGCCCAAACGGCATCACCAGGTATTCATAATGTCCCGACTGTGTGCTAAAAGCCGTCTTCCACTCATCCCCAGATTTTATTCGGATGAGATTGTAAGCCCCTCTAAGGTCGATTTTGGAAAAGATAACGGCAGTACGGAGCTGATCAAATAGTACCGAAATCAGTGGCAAGGGGTAGGTATTTTTAACAGAAATTTTATTCAACGCCTGATAATCAATACATGGTCTTAGTGACCCATCTTTTTTCTCAACAAAAAAGAATCCTGCGCTCAATGGAGATTTTTCGAGGGCCTAATAAAGCCCTTCTTCAAGCTCTCCTGTACATACTCATCCATTGCCGTAGTTTCCGGGCCAGACAGGGCATATAGTCTCCCTTTGGGTAGAGAAGCACCGGGAACCAGGTCAATGGCGCAGTCATAGGACCGATGAGGAGGCAGGATATCCGCATTACCCTTGGAAAAAACATTGGCAAAATCTTGATATTGCAAAGGAACAAGTTCTGGAATAACAGCCGCGACCCGGACTGGACGCGAAATACACTCCTCAACACAAAAGGAATCCCATCGGGAAATCTCCCCAGACCGCCAATCTATGGTGGGATTATGAAAGGCAAGCCAGGGGTGACCTAAGACAATGGGAACAGCCGGACAATGGGTAAGATAGAACTCGATTTTCTCCGAATGTAGGGCCCCCACAGTCAGTTGTACTGGAGGCGTGCGGTGAGTAATTACCCCATTAGAAAGTGGACCACCGCCCAGGCCGTGCATGGTGATACGTTTATCTAAAGGTATGTGCGGAAGGCCCAAAGCCTGAGCCCAAACAAGATCCATAAAATTTCCTGGAGCTCCGCTGTTAACGAAGGCCGACACCAACGAAGTGAGACTACCAAAGGAAATTTTTACAGGAATTAATAAGGAATTGTTAGAGGAGATTAATTGCAGACCCAAGTGAACCCCCTCACAATTCACTTGGTCAGCGCGTTTCCCTGCTTATTTGGGCAATTACGCGCAACATGTCCCTTGCCACTACAATACAAACAGAGCCCAGAATTTAGCCTTCTGGGGACAGCCGGGAGAGACCCATTTGCATGGGCTCCTCTACGTCCTCAGGGAAAGTATACACACATGGACTGGGCCTGAAATTAGCTCCCCTTTCAGCCCTCCGCTCTCGGAGACGACGATCAATTTTAATAGCAAGCTCCATGAGTTTATCTAAAGTCTCAGGAGTAGGGTACTGAAGGAGACTGTCTTTGATAACTTCGGACAAACCAAGGCGAAACTGACTGCGCAGGGCCGGGTCGTTCCAGCCACAGTCGTTCGACCAATGGCGAAATTCGGTACAATACACCTCTGCTGGATTTTTCCTCTGTTTAGGTGCACGCAGGTGGCTCTCAGCCGACGCTTCCCTATCAGGGTCGTCATACAAAAGGCCTAAGGACTTAAAAAAGGCATCTACAGATAGCAAGGCTGCGTCATCGGCTTTTAGTAATGACATCACAATCCCGACCCGTTGAGACTCAGTACCAGAGGATCGCGGCCTTAAACGAAAAAAAAGTTTACAAGCTTCATTGAAATTTAAAAAAATCCTTTCGGCTACCCGAAAAACGGTCGGGAAGATGCATTTTTGGTTCTGGAATCATACTCGGGGAGGCTCGCAAAAGATCTTCCTGCGATCTCACCCGAAGAGTAAGATCCTGAACCATCTGAGTTAGTTCCTGAATCTGGTTGGCCAAAAGCTGGCTGGGATTCGGTCCTAATACTATAATAGGCCGAATTTCAAGGCCCACCAAATACAAATAACTCTTTATTCTTTTTGTGGCCGGTGATAATGTTACGTTCCTGGTGCTCAGAACACGAGAGATGTTGCGTAGTGAGTTCAGAGCACCAGAACGTGACGCTGAAATAAGGTGTGGTATGGAAATAGCCCCTAGCAACCTACCTCCATTGTTTCACCCATGTGGTCAGTTCACGCCTGCGTGACTATGGTTTCTTGGGCCCACGGCAGCCGCGTTTGAAGGGCGGATTAGGTCTGCCCAACTCCGATGCCCCCAGGTCTTAGAGTGAGACAAGGCGTGAACCGAGACAGGATAATAACAAGGGGACCTCTAACTAAAGCAAACAGAAGGCTAGGGGCTACTAACAACCCTAAAACTAAATATATGTGCGGCACGCCGCCAAAGGAAGAGGACAACAAAAGATACCACTGTCCACACCCCACACGGCACCGTCGTGTACCGGGGAGGACAGTGAAAAGCAGAAACCTCCGCAAAAACACCAGTACAAAACAAACGCAAGGACTAAGCGGCCTAGGCCGCAACACGCGGCAGAAGCAGCTACTCACGAAACCGGGAGAGAACCCCAATAAGCGAGAACCCCCAGATGACTGCAACAGGTTCACTTGGACTGGAAGGATTCCCAGCACCGGCTTCAGAACTCCAGGACTCAGGAGCACAGGGAGCAGGATCGACCAGATTCAGCAGACTAGGAATAAACTTTCAAGGAGAAAAAGGGGGGGCGAGACAGACCGCACTAGATCGCTCCCGTCTCTAAAGATGTCCTCCTGAGAGAGGAGGTAGATTTCAGCAGGAGACTCTAAATTTAAAGATTGTAACCAACTACCATCTTATTCAATAAAGAAAATGTCTTTTAGTAAATTTCATTTGTCGGTGGTGCTCCCCAGAGTCAGAAATAACAAAGTGTAAGGAAAGAAAAGAAGACTCTTGTTTGGGGGCACTCTTGGTTATATTACACCCGTGCAGGAAATTGGTATTGTTAATAAAATAAAATATAACCTTTATTAAATATTTTTATAAATTCTTTCTGAAATTGTGTATGATTAACAAAAACTGCTGCAGAGAGATCATGCCTACCAATTTAATTAGGTGAAAAATTTATTTATTCCAAAAGTGGGTATTTTCTAGGCTATGAGAGCCCACTACTGATATTATCCACACTCTTATTTATATTCGGACCTATATTGGTTTAGGAAAAACTATCCACTCAAAAGTTCCTGAAACGGCACTACTTGTTAAGAACCAAAATTTCCATATAAGACGAACACTTAAATTTCATAGTGCATATGGTGCTGGCTATTTTGGGTTTCTTCCTTTCTTAATTAATTACTACTACTCAACTTTCAGTCTTTTTAATAAGAGACCGGTGGTGAGTAGTTCAATCTCTATCCTAGTCACATGTAGGAAAATCTTTATTAACAACCTATGTTGACTCACAGAAAGTAAAGTGAGTGTGATTCACCCTTTCCCACAGAAATAAATCCTGCGTTTACCTGCTCCCGCAGGATTTATATTGAAGGGGACATGGTAAGGTTGTTGTTGATCTTAAACACTGTCGAATATAGATCAACTGTTCAGCTATAGACAATGTACCTGTTGGCAATTTAACCCAGAAACATCCATACTAGAAAAATTGGTTATCTAATCTAAGTGATCGGAAACCAATAGTGTATTATCCAAAATCACATAAGTTCACATGCAGACTGCATGCGGATGTCTCCTGAACCCAGACTGGAAGAACAATAAGGAGACACAGTACAGTTCAAAGTAATACAGCGTGCATCAATAGTTATAGGGATCGGTGAGTTAATCACTCACATTCACATACGAGCTGTATGCAATTTAGCTCGCAAACCCAGACTGCAGAAACAATACGATCAAAGACAATTGTGTATAAACACACTCTATAGATTCACATATAGGCTGCGTACGAGTGTCTCGTAAATCCAGACTAGAAAGGCTATAGCGAAAAACTGCATGCGGATGTCTCTTGAACCCAGACTGGAAGAACAATAAGGAGACACAGTACAGTTCAAGGTAATACAGCGTGTATCAATTGTTATAGGGATCGGTGAGTTAATCACTCACATTCACATACGAGCTGTATGCAATTAGCTCGCAAACCCAGACTGCAAAAAACAAGTAATACCTCAGAGGCATACGGTATTACTTTAAACTGTACAGTTTTTCGCTATTGCTTTTCCAGTCTGGATTTACGAGACACCCGTATGCAGCTTATATGTGAATCTATAGAGTGTGTTACTACACAATTGTTTTTGATCGTATTGTTTTTTGCAGTCTGGGTTTGCGAGCTAATTGCATACAGCTCATATGTGAATGTGAGTGATTATCTCACCGATCCCTATAACAATTGATGCACGCTGTATTACCTTGAACTGTACTGTGTCTCCTTATTGTTCTTCCAGTCTGGGTTCAAGAGACATCCGCATGCAGTTTTTCGCTATAGCCTTTCTAGTCTGGATTTACGAGACACCCGTACGCAGCCTATATGTGAATCTATAGAGTGTGTTAATACACGATTGTCTTTGATCGTATTGTTTCTGCAGTCTGGGTTTGCGAGCTAAATTGCATACAGCTCGTATGTGAATGTGAGTGATTAACTCACCGATCCCTATAACTATTGATGCACGCTGTATTACTTTGAACTGTACTGTGTCTCCTTATTGTTCTTCCAGTCTGGGTTCAGGAGACATCCGCATGCAGTCTGCATGTGAACTTATGTGATTTGGATAATACACTATTGGTTTCCGATCACTTAGATTAGAAAACCAATTTTTCTAGTATGGATGTTTCTGGGTTAAATTGCCAACAGGTACATTGTCTATATCTGAACAGTTGATCTATATTCGACAGTGTTTAAGATCAACAACAACCTTACCATGTCCCCTTCAATATAAATCCCGCGGGAGCAGGTAAACGCAGGATTTATTTCTGTGGGAAAGGGTGAATCACACTCACTTTACTTTCTGTGTGAGTCAACATAGGTTGTTAATAAAGATTTTCCTACATGTGACTAGGATAGAGATTGAACTACTCACCACCGGTCTTTTATTAAAAAGACTGAAAGTTGAGTAGTAGTAATTAATTAAGAAAGGAAGAAACCCAAAATAGCCAGCACCATATGCACTATGAAATTTAAGTGTTCGTCTTATATGGAAATTTTGGTTCTTAACAAGTAGTGCCGTTTCAGGAACTTTTGAGTGGATAGTTTTTCCTAAACCAATATAGGTCCGAATATAAATAAGAGTGTGGATAATATCAGTAGTGGGCTCTCATAGCCTAGAAAATACCCACTTTTGGAATAAATAATTTTTTCACCTAATTAAATTGGTAGGCATGATCTCTCTGCAGCAGTTTTTGTTAATCATACACAATCTCAGAAAGAATTTATAAAAATATTTAATAAAGGTTATATTTTATTTTATTAACAATACCAATTTCCTGCACGGGTGTAATATAACCAAGAGTGCCCCCAAACAAGAGTCTTCTTTTCTTTCCCTACACTTAGGAACAAACTTTGCAAGGCAGGAACAGCATACAGGAAGCTACCACCGGCGAGGCTGCAGTGTGCTGGCTCCCATAAAAAGGCCCTGCTGGCCAATGACAGGAGGGCCATCAAGACCAGCCCCCAGACCCTAATTAATAGTTGCCGTGCAGCTGCCCCGCTGCATGAACAACTAATCCAGTTTTATCTGGCAACGGGGAACGCGGTCCGCCAATGGCGTCCCCGTTGCCATGAACCCGGCGGCTGTGGACGCCCGGCGTCCTAGAGTTGCCAGGGACCCGGCGGCTACAGTACGCACGGCGTGCTGGCATTGCTAGGCGCCGGGCGGGCAGCGAGGGAGGTGCGGCGGCTGTGAGCGTCGCTCGGAAGCAGACCGAGCGGCGCCGCAGACCGCGGCACCTAACAGTAATGTGTAAAAAGGGGACGCTGTCTGCCGTAATCTGTAAAAAGGGGACTCTGTCTGCCGTAATGTGTAAAAAGGGGGACTGTCTGCCGTAATGTGTAAAAAGGGGACGCTGTCTGCCGTAATCCTTTCCCCCTCTCAGATCACAACCTTATCACCTGCATGCTCTCCTCCATTAATTCAAACTCGGTGTTGCTGAAGTCCTCCAATCCTCCTCAAACCCGCAGAAATATTAACACAATTAATCTTCAAGAACTTTCCACTTCAACAACTGCTTTCACCTATTTCTGCATTCACCTCTCCTGAGATGGCTGTATCACACCTGAACGAGACTCTAGAACTAGCCTTTTGATGAAGTGGCTCCAGCTACCCATCACACTCCACCTAGGCCTAGATGTCAACCATAACACTCCAAATTAACAAGACAACTACAAAAACTCACACGAAAACTTGAATGTCAGTGGCATAAATCTCGTATTTCAAGTGACTTTCTCACATATAAGACTGTCTACCACTCTTATAGAAATGCCCTGGACACTGCCAAACAAACATATTTCCAAACTCTTATGTCTGCTCAAGCCTCTAACCCCAAACGACTCTTTAATACATTGAAATCACTTCTGAATCCTCCCTCACCTACCCACCAGCCACTATCAAGGCACAGGATCTTGCTTCCTACTTCAAGGAGAAGATTGATAAGATCCGAGATGAAATGGTATGCTCTTCAGCAGCCAGGGACCTGTTCCATTCTTTACCTGAACCCTCTGGCACTCTCTCTTCATTTGATCCCACAAATGAAGATGAAGTATCATCACTCTTCTCATCCTGCTTCTCTATTACCTCTCCTCTCGATCCTTTACCCTCACAAATAAGTAAAGCTCTATCGCTGGTGCTCATCCCTAACTTAACTAACATCTGTAATCTCTCTCTCTCTCTCTACTGGCATTTTTCCTTCACTCTTCAAGCATGCAGTGATTACTCCCATTTAAAAAAAACAAAATTCTGACCCTAACGCTCTGTCAAACTACTGCCCTATCTCTCAGCTCCCTTGTCTCTCTAAGCTACTTGAGATACTTGCCTACACTCGACTCACACACTTTCTTAACTCACACACTTTATTGGACCCACTTCAGTCAGGCTTCCATTCCCAACACTCCACAGAGACAGCACTGACTAAAGTCGTTAATGATTTGGTCACTACGAAGTCTAGGCCATTACTCACTACTTATTCTTCCAGATCTATCTGCTGCATTTGACACTGTTGACCACTCTCTTCTCATACAAACACTACAATCCCTAGGTCTTAAAGACACAGCCCTTTCTTGGTTCCTATCATACCTATCTAATTGCTCCTTCAGTGTTCGCTTCTCTGAATCTACCTCTTCTTCACTACCTCTTTCAGTTGGAGTACCGCAAGGCTCAGTCTTGGGTCCTCTGCTTTTCTCTATCTATACCTCATCTCTTGGTAAACTAATCAGCTCTTCTGGATTTCAGTATTATCTGTACGCAGATGATACTCCAATCTACCTATCCTCCCCTGACTTGTCCCTATCTGTACTGGGACGTGTCACTGAATGCCTTTCTGCCATTTCATCCTAGATGACATCTTGCCACCTCAAACTGAATATTTCAAAGACAGAGTTAATTATATTTCCACTGGCCAATAGTAGGTACCACCCTGATATCTCTATCACTGTTGAAAACTCGACTATCTACCCTACCCCACAAGCTCGCTGCCTAGGTGTCATCCTTGACTCTGATCTGTCCTTTGTTCCCCACATTCAATCTGTCTCAAGATCATGTTACATGCATCTAAAAAACATATCCAACATACGACCTTACCTTACACAAAACACTGCTAAAACTCTGATTCACACTCATCTCCTGCATTGATTATTGTAATAGTCTCCTAACTGGTCTTCCCAAAACGAGACTCTCACCACTACAATCCATTCTGAATGCAGCAGCGAGGCTAATCTTCCTCGCTAGACGTTCATCGTCTGCAGATCCACTCTGTCAGTCCCTCTATTGGTTACCTGTATTCTACCGCATTCAATATAAAATACTTTTACTCACACACAAGGCCATTAACCAAACTACACCAATGTACATCACTTTGCTTATCTCAAAATATCTCCCAACCCAACCTCTTCGCTCTTCACAAGACCTGCGTCTCTCATCCACACTCATTACTCGCACCCACTCACGATTGCAGGACTTTCATCGGGCTGCACCCACTCTGTGGAATGCACTACCACGCACAATAAGACTCTCCTCTAGTCTCCAAACCTTCAAGCGTTCCCTGAAAACTTACCTCTTTAGGCAAGCACATCAAATTCCAGAACCGCCAACATAACTTTCATAAACCTTCCTATCAAATTGCATCCACTCTGCACAGTCCACACATATCCTCACATGTCTTCTCATTCTTCACTTTCCCTTCCTCTCGAACCCGGTTCATCATTGCTGTATGACCATATCATACAGCCCACCAAGAACCTTTGCAATCTGGCGGACAACTATGCAATAGATAGCACCTTTCCTTCTATATACATGTTTATTTCCCTGTAGATTGTAAGCTTGCGAGCAGGGCCTTCCTACCTCTATTACTGTTTGTTATTACCCAGTTTTGTTATATAATTGTTATTTCCAATTGTAAAGCACAACGGAATTTGCTGCGCTATATAAGAAACTGTTAATAAATAAATAAATAAATAATAAATGTGTAAAAGGGGGACGCTGTCTGCCGTAATGTGTAAAAAGGGGACTCTGTCTGCTGTAATGTGTAAAAAGGGGGACTGTCTGCCGTAATGTGTAAAAAGGGGGACTGTCTGTCGTAACGTGTAAAAAGGGGACTCTGTCTGCCGTAACGTGTAAAAAGGGGACTCTGTCTGCCGTAATGTGTAAAAACGGGGACAGTCTGCCGTAATGTGTAATAAAGGGACGCTGTCTGCCGTAATGTGCAAAAACGGGGACTGTCTGCCATAATGTGTAAAAAGGAGGACTGACTACCGTAATGTGTAAAAAGGGGGACTGTCTACCATAATGTGTAAAAAGGGGACGCTGTCTGCCGTAATGTGTAAAAACAGGGACTGTCTGCTGTAATGTATAAAAAAGGGGACTGTCTGCCGTAATGTGTAAAAAGGGGGACTGTCTGTCGTAATGTGTAAAAAGGGGATGCTGCCTGCCGTAATGTGTAAAAAGGAGGACGCTGTCTGCCGTAATGTGTAAAAAGGGGAAGCTGTCTACCGTAATGTGTAAAAAGGGGGAATGTCTGCTGTAATGTGTAAAACGTGGACGCTGTCTGCCGTAATGTGTAAAAAGGGTACTCTGCCGTAATGTGTAAAAAGGGTACTCTGCCGTAATGTGTTAAAATGGAGACTGTCTGCCATAATGTGTAAAAATGGGGACTGTCTGTCGTAATGTGTAAAAAGGGGATGCTGTCTGCCGTAATGTGTAAAAAGGAGGACGCTGTCTGCCTTAATGTGTAAAGGGGTAGCTGTCTACCGTAATGTGTAAAAAGGCGGAATGTCTGCTGTAATGTGTAAAACGTGGATGCTGTCTGCCGTAATGTGTAAAAAGGGGACTCTGCCGTAATGTGTTAAAACGGAGACTGTCTGCCATAATGGGTAAAAATGGAGACTGTCTGCCGTAATGTGTAAAAACAGGGACTGTCTGCCTTAATGTGTAAAATGGGGACTCTGGCCCTCATTCCGAGTTGTTCGCTCGCTAGCTACTTTTAGCAGAAATGCAAACACAAAGCCACCGCCCTCTGGGAGTGTATCTTAGCATGGCCCTCATTCCGAGTTGTTCGCTCGCAAGCTGCTTTTATCAAAATTGCACACACTAAGCCGCCGCCTACTGGGAGTGAATCTTAGCATCTTAAAATTGCGAACGAAAGATTCGCAATATTGCGATAAGACATCTCTGTGCAGTTTCTGAGTAGCTCAAGACTTACTCTGCCAGTGCGATCAGTTCAGTGCTTGTCGTTCCTGGTTTGACGTCACAAACACACCCAGCGTTCGCCCAGACACTCCTCCGTTTCTCCAGCCACTCCCGCGTTTTTCCCAGAAACGGTAGCGTTTTTTCCCACACGCCCCTAAAACGGTCTGTTTCCGCCCAGAAACACCCACTTCCTGTCAATCACATTACGATCACCAGAACGATGAAAAAAACGTGAGTAATATTCCTAACTGCATAGCAAATTTACTTGGCGCAGTCGCAGTGCGAACATTGCGCATGCGCATTAAGCGGAAAATAGCTGCGATGCGAAGAAAATTACCGAGCGAACAACTCGGAATGACCACCCATAGCAGAATGGCTAACGGAAGATTAGCAATTCTGCTATTAAGTATTTCCTTGCAGTTTCTGAGTAGCTCCAGACCTACTCCTAGATTGCAATCACCTCAGTTCTGGTTTGATGTCACAAACACGCCCAGCGTCCGGTCAGCCACTCCTCCGTTTCTCCAGCCACTCCTGCGTTTTTACCTGGCACGCCTGCGTTTTTTAGCACACTCCCTGAAAACGGCCAGTTTCCACTCAGAAACACCCACTTCCTGTCAATCACACTACGATCAGCAGAGCGATTGAAAAGCTTCGTTCGCCCGTGAGTAAAATAGCATAGTTTTGTGTAAAATTGCTTAGCGCGTGTGTCCTGCTGTGCATACGCATGCGCAGAACTGCCGGATTTTAGCCTATTAGCAATTCTGCTAAAAATAGCAGCGAGCAAACAAATCGGAATGAGGGCCTCTGTCTGCCGTAATGTGTAAAAAGGTGGACTCTGTCTGCCATAATGTGTAAAAAGGGGAGTCTGTCTGCCGTAATGTGTAAAAAGGGGAATCTATCCGCCGTAATGTGTAAAAGGGGCTCTACATGGTGTAGTGGTGCTACTGTGTGTCGTAATTTGAATAATGGAGACTACTGTGCACCGTACTATAAATTGGTATTATTTTGTGGCCACACCCCTTCCCCATGAAGCCATGCCCCTATATTGTTTTTTGCACACCTGTGGCGCTCACTGCCCTTATATTACATAAGGGGGGGGGGGCACTGATGCCGTTTTTTGCACACAGCGCTAAAATGTCTAGTTACGGCACTGCATACTGTATAATTTTGTCAGTACAATATTATACTATGGGACTGATTCTGAGTCAGACTCAGTGGAGCAATGTACTGTACATAACCACAAGCCATATATCCAAACAAGCTAGCTCCAAAGACACATTCCTTCACATATATAAAAACTAGCAAAAACATAGATAATAGATTCTACACTATCAAAGAATGCACTGGGCGCACATTTCTCCATTCTACAAAACTCATAGAACCAATGTTGGAGGTCAGTTCCTTTGTTCTAATAGAACATGACACAATTGAAAATACAATAGCAGTATAGAAGATAATTGTTGTAGCTGGATAGTAGTCCATGCGGCTCATGGTATCTTCAGTCTGTCAGGAGTCAATAAACTTGCTAGTGTGTTATTACTGTCTGCATTTATAGTGCAGTGCATATTTCCCAGCACCATACTACTATCCTGGAATGTCCGTGTGCCTCCCAAATTGCTGGCATCTCACCAAAAATCTGAACGTAGACCTGGATCTGCATCACCTTTCCATAGAAGTGGGCGGTCTGGTAGCTTAATGACGCATTTTGCAGTGAATGATGTCATTATGGCCCCGCCCACTGCAGCACAATGCTATGAATCGTGTCTTGGTACAGTGGGGGGCAGGAGTATGATGATACAATTTACAGTTCCATGCCCCCCTGGACTTCTCCCTCTAGAACAGGGGTTCTCAAACTCGGTCCTCAGGACCCCACACAATGCATGTTTTGCAGGTTACCCAGTAGGTGCACAGCTGTATTAATTACTCCCTGACACTTTTTAAAAGGTCTGCAGGTGGAGCTAATTATTTCACTTGTGATTCTGTGAGGAGACCTGCAAAACATGCACTGTGTGGGGTCCTGAGGACCGAGTTTGAGAACCTGTGCTCTAGAACATAGGTCTGCAAACTCGGTCCTCATTACCCCACACAATGCATGTTTTGCAGGTAACCCAGCAGGTGCACAAGTGTATTAATTACTCACAGACACATTTTAAAAGGTCCGCAGGTGGAGTTAATTATTTCACTTGTGATTCTGTGAGGAGACCTGCAAAACATGCACTGTGTGGGGTCCTGAGGACCGAGTTTGAGAACCTGTGCTCTAGAACATAGGTCTGCAAACTCGGTCCTCATTACCCCACACAATGCATGTTTTGCAGGTAACCCAGCAGGTGCACAGGTGTATTAATTACTCACAGACACATTTTAAAAGGTCTGCAGGTGGAGTTAATTATTTCACTTGTGATTCTGTGAGGAGACCTGCAAAACATGCACTGTGTGGGGTAATGAGGACCGAGTTTGCAGACCTATGCTCTAGAACAGTGGTTCTCAAACTCGGTCCTCAGGACCCCACACAGTGCATGTTTTGCAGGTAACCCAGCAAGTGCACAGGTGTATTAATTACTCACTGACACATTTTAAAAGGTCCACAGGTGGAGCTAATTATTTCACATGTGATTCTGTGAGGAGACCTGCAAAACATGCACTGTGTGGGGTCCTGAGGACCGAGTTTGAGAACCTGTGCTCTAGAATCACATACTGTAGGGAGACCAAGTAACATACCTCCCAACATGACCCTCTCCAGGAGGGACAGAATGCTCTGCTCCTGGACTTCCCTCTTAATTTTTGATTGCTTCACCTGTGGTGAAACACCTTTCTTATCAAGTAACTAGTTTAACACATATGAGGGCAATCAAATATTAAGAGAGAAGTCCAGAAACAGAGCATTTTGTCCCTCCTGGAGAGGGTCATGTTGGGAGGTAAGAAGTAAGTATGTCCTACATTTCATTGGGTGAAGGATCTAGGCTGCTTGTGTCAGCAGTCCATATCCAGATCACAGTCTGCCAGTTGAGTACCAGTGGCAATGAGTATATCAGAAGAGAAGGACAATGAGCAAAGTAGGGTTATGTTATCCGTTTTCAGTACTTGTTTTTTTACAAAGTTTTAATTGACTGGTTTATGTACAGTGAAGCCCACATACTGTTTGGGTCAGTAGGCTCAGTGCAGACACATTTATTCCATGTAGGTTCTATAGGGATAGCACTTAAAATGATAGAGTGAACTGTGGATATGCAAATATGTATTGTGTTTATGTGTGTTACTTATTTTAAGGAAAACAGCTACTGAAGGTATTTCAGAAAATGTGATTGCTGCAAGAAGAGGTTGTTGCATTCAGGGTGCTATAATGGTACTTTAATATACAGAATCTGCTTGTACACACACATCAAGCACTAAACCCAGGAAAACAATGAGTGAGAAGATAAGGAGGGGGCTGCCAAATCAATCTCAGCACCTGTCTCTCGTGAGAAATTGTCATTCCCCCTCAATCTGGGGAGTCTGAATCAGAGCGCTGTGGGACAGATCTATAGTATTAATAACTAGCATACAACGATCAGAAAGCGAAGCCAGTGTGAAACAGACACAGTATGACAACTTCGGGAGCTGGAAATAGTGATGACAATATGAAGTACTTTTTGTGGCGTGTCACTCTAGCAGTTCATATAGAGAACCTGTGTCACTTTTGCTATGTTTTATGGACTAGACACGAGCGGACTCATCAGTTTGAAAATTGAAAATTGTTTACCAAATTTAGGTCCACTGACTCACTTTGAGTATTTTCCATGATTGATACACGTACTTGACAAATAAAATATATCTCCTGTATAATCAAACTGATCTATGTCAGCAAACAAATCAGACAATCACAAAGCAAAAGTCACCGTTACAGAACTATACTGTATCAGCCAATCACAAAGCAAAAGTCACCGTTACAGAACTATTCTGTATCAGCCAATCACAAAGCAAAAGTCACCATTACAGAACTATACTGTATCAGCCAATCACAAAGCAAAAGTCACCGATACAGAACTATACTGTATCAGCCAATCACAAAGCAAAAGTCACCGTTACAGAACTATTCTGTATCAGCCAATCACAAAGCAAAAGTCACCACTACAGAACTATACTGTATGAGCCAATCACAAAGCAAAAGTCACCGTTACAGAACTATACTGTGTCAGCCAATCACATAGCAAAAGTCACCGATACAGAACTATACTGTATCAGCCAATCACAAAGCAAAAGTCACCGTTACAGAACTATAACCTTATAAAAGGAATATGGAGACAGTTTTGCATGCTTGTTAGCTGCACAGTGAGAAGAATGCTTCCTGGGCCCGATTCAGATGTGAACGGATTAGCTATCGCTGCTGCTTACATGGAAGCAGCAGCGACAGCACTCACATGGTAATGCAGCCAGAGGCATCACATAGCATCGGATCATCTGCGACACCTTCCGCCTGCTGCATGACCGGCTGCCACAGATTTGACAAAGAGGCTAGTAAATTTTCATCTTCCCATGCAGATACTGGCCGTGTCACTCTTCCAGAACCACAGCAACATTCCCCATCCCCAAATGGCAGCAGACTGTCAATCACTGACAGCAGTGGCGGAACCAGCGAGCGGTGGGCCCAGGTGCGACAAAATGCTTTGCCCCCCCTCCCCCCATCCCATCCAAGTCCACCCCCTCACCCCTGGAGAGGATCTGGTGAGGGGGACCTGCTCAGGGCCAGAGAAATGGATACCTAGCAACAATGCCGTAACTAGACATTTTAGCACTGTGTACAAGAAACGGCATCGGAGCCCCACCCCCGCTCAAAAATACATAGGGGTGTGGCTTCATGGGGAAGGGGTGTGGCCACAAAATAATACCAATTCATAAAACGGTGCACAGTAGTCTCCATTGTTGAAATTACACCGCACAGTAGCACCACTACACCAGGTAGAGACCCTTTTACACATTACGGCAGACAGATTCCCCTTTTTACACATTATGGCAGACAGCGTCCCCCTTTTTACACATTATGGCAGACAGCGTCCCCCTTTTTACACATAACGGCAGACAGCGTGCCCTTTTTACACATAGAGGCAGGCAGCGTGCACTTTTTACACATAACGGCAGACAGCGTGCCCTTGTTACACATTATGGCAGACAGCGTACTCTTTTTACACATAACGGCAGACAGCGTGCCCTTTTTACACATAACGGCAGACAGCGTCCCCTTTTTACACATTACGGCAGACAGCGTCCCCCTTTTTACACATAACGGCAGACAGCGTGCCCTTTTTACACATCACGGCAGGCAGATTCCCCCTTTTGACACATTGCGGCAGACAGCGTCCCCTTTTTACACATCACGGCAGGCAGATTCCCCCTTTTTACACATTACGGCAGACAGTCCCCCTTTTTGGAAAGAAAGAAAGAAAGAAAGAAAGAAAGAAAGAAAGAAAGAAAGAAGAGAAAGAAAGAATTATACTTACCCTCTCCTCTGGCTCAGGCTCCTCGGTGCAGCTTCTGGCAGAGATCCCGGGCAGGAGAGATGGAGGAGGAGGGAGGTGGAGGAGGAAGCCGCAGCAGCGCAGTGTTATTGGTGGAGGTGCTGCTGCTGCTGTCCCTCTGATTCACTATAGGCTGTTCTCTGCCGCTGTGAATGCTGGGATGCGCTTCACAGCGGCGGAGGGCAGCCTATAGTGAAACAGAGGGACAGCAGTAGCAGCGCCTCAACCAGTAACAAAGCGCTGCTGCGGCTCCCTCCTTCACCTCCCTCCTCCTCCTTCCCCCGTACCGCTGCGCTCCTCTCCTCTCTCTGGGCGGCTGTGTGCTGCGGGCAGCGGTTGCCTGCAGCACACAGCGGCATGTAATGAGTCGGTTTGACTCATTACATGCTTTGGGCCCCTGGACAGAGGCGGGCCCCAGTGCAACGCACTGGTTGCACTGGCGGTAGTTCCGCCTCTGACTGACAGTCTGCTGCCAATCTGCTTCCGATGTCGCAGAGCCATACTGCACACAGTACGGGTCTGTAGCCTGCGCAAAGTACTGAACATCAGTACTTTGTGGCAAGCACAGCACCTCCAACCACATCTGAATTAGGCCCCCTGTGCCTTACCCTAACCCTTCTTTCCCGAAGCCTAACCCTAACCCTTCCCATAGTGCTTACCCTCCCCTCCCGCAGCCTATCCCTAACCTATCCCTATTGTCTAACTTTAACTCTCCCCTCCTGCAGCCTAACCCTTTCCCTAGTACCTAGCCCTTCCCTTCCCACAGCCTAACCCTAACTGTTCCCCTAGTGCAGCGTTGGGGAACTTTCGGCCCTCCAGCTATTGTGAACTACACATCCCAGCATGCCCTGCAACAGTTTTAGCATGGTCAAATAGCAAAACTGTAGCAAGGCATGCTGGTATGTGTAGTTCAACAACAGCTGGTGGGTTGAAGGTTCCCCATCCCTGCCCTAGTGCCTAAGCCTAACTCTCTCCTCCCACAGCCTAACCCTTCCCTAGAACCTAGCCCTCCCCTCCCACAGCCTAACCCTAACTCTTCCCCTAGTAGTGCCTAAGCCTTAGGCCAGGGGCGGAACTGTGGGAGGCAGTGGAGTCGGCAGCCGCCGGGCTCCTGACCTCAAGGGGGCACTTCTCCACTGTCTGCTCGCTGCTATTGCAGACGGAGGAGCTGTGAGTCCAGGGCCATTAACTTCACCAGGGGAATTACCGGTGGGCTGGTTGGTGTGTGAGGCCGCCTGTCATCTGTGGCTCCGCCCCCTTAGGTCATCACCGGGTCGCGGTTTTGTGCATGACAGGCAGCCCATACAGACTGTTACTAGTGAGGCCACTGTAGTGAGAAGAGGCTCGTCCCACCTAACTGAAAGGCGGTACACGCGCCACTGAAGTCACGGCTGTCACGCACCTCGGAGGATGAAAGGGAAGAGGGTGCGCATCCAGGAGAGGTGAGTTCAGCAGCCTGCACAGCGATCCCCCAGGCAGTCATCAGCTGTAGCCTGCCAGCCTGTGCACAGGAGCAGGTACACGAGGGCAGACAGAGTGGGGAAAGTCAGGTGCCACTGAATGAGTCTGATTGCACTGTTGGCACATGCTGCAGTCAGTCTTTAAAAAGTAAAATGTCGTGCAGGTTGCAGGACTTTTTTTTTTTCTTTAAAGACTGACAGGCTGCCTACAGAGGTGCACTGGCTGATAGGGGGACATGGAGATCTGTCTGGGGGAGTGGGGGCACTAGCGCACGCAGGGGGGGTTTCTGAGTACCCAGAAACCCCCACTGCCAGACCAAATTATTATTATTTTTGTAAAAAACCCGCCGCGGAGACCCGCGATTTAAGCCCCGCCCCTTTTGGATTTGGCTCTGCCCCTTTTAGAGACCCGCAAATCGCGGGTTGTACACCTGTTGTGGGCTGGCTGTATGTCAGCTGCAGCTGCTGTTGTCTCTGATGCTGCCACAGCCCTTACATTCCGTTCTGCTTCTATTCACTCAGCCCACTCTTCCTTCCTGGAGGAAGGTTCTGTATTTCAAGCTTCGATAATTCACAAATATACATACAGCATGCAGTAATATTTTATAAGTTTATTTTATATATATATATATATATATATATATATATATATTACATATGTAGCCAGCCTCCTCTATCTCGCGATGTGTACGCACAGGCATACGCATCACGGATAGCGCATATGTGCCACACTGCGATTGATCGCAGCGTGGCATTTGCACATTGGAATACAGTGTATGTGCGTACGCACATGCGCAGCGGTCACACTACTTGCATCATCCATGCCGCTATGTGTACGCATTGCGAGATGGATGAGCATGGCTACATGTGTACAAATATTATATATATATATATATATATATATATTAATTATACAGTGTATGTGTAATGTGAAAATGTCTTGTAAACGCCATTGAAGCGTTGAAGCACTGAAGACAAAGTCTTTCTGAGCTACGAGTGCCGCCGACACATGTATTATTTGGATGGTAATGGCTTTGTTTCATTATTACCAGAGGGCACCGGCATATGCTACCTGAGGATGGGGAGTGTGTATGTGTATATATATATATATATATATATATATATATATATTGGTTTCCTTATCTGGCTAACCCCTTCAAGGTCTAGCACCTGGCATTGTCATGTTTCTATACAGTGATGGTTTTCTAATACATTTTTAGAATAGCTCTATGACTATTTTAAAATACATTTGGTCTGTCTGTCTATCTATCTATCTATCTATCTATCTATCTATCATCACATGTAGGCCTTTCTTTCTATGCTAGTTTAATGGACCTGGCATATACTGGGTCACTACAGTCTCCACCCCCATGCTTGGCTCCACCCCCCTCTGGAAACCCCCTCCTGCATATCCTACGTTTGCCCCTGAGTGGGGGGGGGGGCAATGTGTAGTAGGGGGAGAAGGTTATTTAGTGCCAGGAGCGTATCTCTTTATCGACCAGGATGGAACCTGCCCGAGGCACTAGCTAAGGAGGGGCACTGCCTGGCGGTGCCTCCAACTGCAATGGTTCGGAGCCAGCAATAATTAATCCGCAGAAGCAGTGATACGTGTTAGCTCCCCTAGAGTAGCAGACAAATACTCTCCTCATGGCAAGTTCCTTGCTGCTGCATGTGTAATACCCTGTTGTTTTAGCATGGAAACCTTATAAGTTAATGACAATTGTAATGTATTTAACTTTTATTTTTAAATAAGTTTGTTTGAGGACAATGTTGTCTTCACAGGGAGCAGGGGACTTGCAAGGTAATTTTATAGCCCTTGTGGGGGGTGAATGGGACGAGTGGAGCAATTGGCGGCCCCAGGGTTGAACGGGCTCGCGACTGTTACAGACTATTCATAGGTCTCTGAAGGGGAGCTCTGGTCTCCGAGGCAACACAGAGGAGCCGGCGCGTGGATGGAGACAGAAACGGCGGGACTGATCCGGGCACTGAGCTCGGAGCTGATTTAAGGGAGACGGAGAAAGATCGTGGGGGGTAGACTGAGGTAACTGCGGAGAGTGGAGGAGCTGACACAGACCAGTCTGAGGCACTGGGTTTATAAAGGGACCGAAAGAAAAGGAAAGGAGCCCCGATCGCTGAGCGGAGCGACGAAGGATTTCCAGACTCACCCGACACTGGCTCCGGTGACTGAATGCGGCATTGAGAGGTCCCAGATCGCGGTGACTCGGCTGGAGCAGACAGTCCGTGAGGTGAGAGTGGCATCATAAAAGGAGGCCAGATAGAAATAGACTCAGCCCCAGATACACCTTCTGGGTGGCGGCATTAATCTCTCAACCAACCCGATCAGAGCAGCAGGGAGGCCGGACAGTAGAGAGAGAGGAAGGGGCTACTGACACTCCAAATAAGGGTAGGGGTGGCTCCTACAAATCTGTCATAGGAGACGGCTTCAGGATGAAGGGTAATTAGGAAGAATACCCCAATAGGAAACTGTTATAAAGAGTCTCCCTCGCACAAAGGGCTTTAGACTGAAGATAATATGCTCCAGTGCTATACGTCAGGTCCCTTTATAGAGGAGCAATCTAAAGCAACATTTAAGTTATAACTATACTACTATTGACTGTCAGTACTGGACGATACCTTCCTGTCATAAATGGCATTCATTCAGTCAAAATTAATATGTTACATATACACCGTGAAATACTTACCAGTGTCTCAGGGTCAGCACAGAGAATAGTTAAACAAATGTAGAAATCTCTCTGGTCAGATTTTCATATTATCTACTTCCAGAAACTTCTCTCATCAGTGAGGATCAACTAAAATAAAATTAAAAGTTTATTTTACATTTCTTTGCGAGTTTCATCCTAGAAAGAAGTCAGAGTGTTAAATGGAGTCAGGCAAAATACCGCTACTAAGAGAAAGTTACAAGCGAACAAATCTGGATTACGTTTCAGTTGACATGCTTGTCTGATTTATTTGGTAGCACTCAGTCATATCTCATTAGCGAGGGAGAAATTATATAACTTACCACAGAGAGAGAGATTGGGACAGAGGATTACAAAACTCGGATTGGGATTAATATAAGCAGAAAGAAGAAGGTGTGGCTAATTGCTTCTCGTTCTTTAAAAGCATCAGCATTAGAGACTTCATGTGCACCAACGTTATGGCCATTAGGTACTATACAGAATAGGTAACTTAATAGACCGGTCTATAGAATGATAGAGATTTAAGACTACAGTATATACATTTGGAACCACTGTAAAGTTTTGTTGGTTACGTTATTACTGGTATTTCCGTTGCTTACCATAATTGCATTTATTTGAGTTATTCAATGTTTGATAAACGTGTTGTCCTTAATTAAAATATTCTTCCTGTAGAGGATGGAGTTCTGCGGAGATCAACTGTTGCTGTAAAATAAAAAACACAAATTTTACTTCCTTTAAGCCAATGACATTGTGATGAAAATTCTGAACTACTTAATTGGAATATATCTAAGTTTTGTGATAAGCATTTCTGCCGGGTATAATTACATACTATTGTCACCAAATAAACCGAGAAATGTTTTAAATCCATATTTTTACTATTGTATATTTATGAACATCATTTACATCAAGACTAAAAAGAGAGAGCAGACGCAAGTAGCACTGAGGTAAGAGTATTAGCGCTTAATCACCAAATACATTTCTTTAGTAATATATATACTATAATTCAGGCCGAGTATAACAAAGAATTTTTTGGCGTCCGCGAACAGGATAGAATGTCGCAATCACCGGAACATCAGACTCCTGCATTAACATCCACCCGGAGGAGATTGCCCGCGTCACCTGGTCAATCTCCGGCAGGTCAGAACCAAGGGATAGCATCACCTATTACGATGCCATATTATTTTGGCGCTTCATGGCTTCCTACGTACTCTGGAGACATGCGTACCCCAGGAACCAGTCAGCTTAAGGAATTTAAGAATAAGATGCGTTCCATGTTCAGGTTGTACCAGCTGAGCGAGGTCCAGAAAGTAGAGATAGTATTAGGACAGTTAAAAGGTTCTGCGCTACGTGAGTCAGAGGCATGGACGGAAGAAGAAAAAGAGACCGCGGAAGGCATCTTGGAAAAATTGGGGTGCATATTCGCCCTAAAAACTATTTCCAATTTAAAAAGTCGCCTATATGCTAGAAAACAAAGAGGTGGTGAAACACTAAGAGACTTTGCGTTGGGATTGCAGGAAGCCATGAGGGCAGTTCAAGCCTTGGACCCACGCGAAGTACAGCAGGTGGATGAGACATTAATTAACCTCTTCATTGAAGGGACTCAAGGGGAAATGAGAATGGTGCGTCGTCAACAGCCAAATTGCTCTTTTTCTAAGTTCAAAGAAGAAATTCTCCAAATTCTTGGACTAAATTCCTGTGAAGATCCTGATTATGAGGTGCCAGTGGAGACTGACGAAGGGGTAAAGGAAATAAGATCTCATAACAAAACTGAGGTTGCATTGCCTAAGACAGTCACTCAACAGGCACAAGCTCCCTCTAGTCAGGATCCAATTGGGACCCTTAACTCTAAAATGACTGAACTTACCTTGCACCTAGCTAGGATGGATCAGAAACTCGAGGAGTTGAGTCAAGGCCAAAATGTCGGACGACGTCGGGAATGGCGGTAAGATAGGGGTGCCAGGAATCGTTCTCGATGGGATATACCAAGGGGAATGGGCAGACGTTCTACTGACCAATTTGATGATCATGGACAGCCTATATGCAGGGGTTGTAGGCAAAGTGGCCACATTGAAAGGAATTGCCCAAATGAAGCTTTAAACGAGGAGACCCCGAGGCAGGGGACCGAACCTCGGGAGGAAATGTACCAATAGGTCCGACATCGCAGGAGTGGTGGCCAAGGTATGTCGGTGAGTGTCCTCGCCTTAACATTCAGATTAATGGTGTGAAGATGGCTGCTCTCCTGGATACAGGATCTCAAGTTTCAACCATTTGGCTTCATGACTTCCTTCACCATTGGGAGGAACAGACAATAGTTACTCCACCAACTACATGGTTACATTTATTAGCCAGTAACGGACAACCTATCACCTACCGTGGCTACTGGGAGGCCGACATGAAAGTGGGTCGAGCAAACTTAACCAGACAAGGATGTCTAGTGACGACGGTTTCAAATGATTTTCTGCCCCCAGTCATTCTCGGGATGAATGTCCTCAGAAACTGCCCCGACGAGTTAGTTGAAGCTCTGCGCATGGAAATGAAGACAGCCGCTCCGCGAGAGCGGAGAACACTTCAACAAACTGTTCGATTACTGGAGGGCCAGATGAGATTCGTAAATGACAGGGGAGAGGTTGGAAAGGCACGAATTGCCAATCGACGACCTGTAATGTTAATGCCCAACTCGGAACATGTAGTTTGGTGCAAAGCTCGGATTGGCCCTGGTGGACAAGGGTATGATGCTCTCCTAGAATCTTGTGATCCAGACGGTCAGCAGCCATTTGTGATAGCCAGGACATTGGCGAGAGTAGAACAAGGCAGAGTACATGTTCGCATCATGAATCCCCAAAACTACCCTGTACGACTCTTTCGACATTGTCTGGTAGCAAGGGTGTCTCAAGTCAATTTCCAAGATGTATTGGATGAAGGCATACCATCGGCGCATCAAGGAGCCACGACCAAAAGCTTCTCTGCCGCCGAAAGTGAGAATCCTTGGTGGGATGAAATCCAGATAGGTGACTTGAACACCCCCGAGGAGCAGAGAGAAGGGGTGCTACAACTGGTCCGAAAGAATTCGGTAGCTTTTAGTCAGAACCCCTCCGACTTTGGAATGGCTGAAGGGGTGTACCATAATATTCACACAGGAAGTAATTCTCCTATCAAAGAGAGACACCGACCCTTACCACCTGCCATGTATCAACCTGTGCGAAAAATGATTTCGGATATGAGGACCGCAGGTATCATCAGCGAAAGTTACAGTCCATGGGCAGCCCTTTTAGTAATCGTCAAGAAGAAGGATGGAAGCCTCCGGTTTTGCATGGATTATCGCAAACTGAATGCTGTAACTCATAAAGACGCCTATCCGTTGCCAAGAATAGAAGAATCATTGACGGCCTTGAAGACAGCGGCCTATTTTTCTACTTTAGATCTCACTAGCGGATATTGGCAAATCCCAATGGCACCAAAGGATCGGGAAAAAACTGCTTTCACCACGCCAATGGGATTATTTGAATTTAATAGAATGCCCTTCGGACTTTGCAATGCGCCGGCTACCTTTCAACGTGTGATGGAGCACTGTCTGGGGCATCATAACTTTGAAATGGTCCTGCTGTACTTGGATGACGTTATCATCTTTTCAAAGAGTTATGAAGAGCATCTCAAACATCTAGAGGAGGTGTTCAAGCAACTCATCAAATCAGGGTTGAAGCTTAAGCCGGCAAAATGTCATCTACTAAAACCGGAAGTCCAATATTTGGGACATATAGTCAGCGCTGAGGGTGTCAAGCCAGACCCAGGAAAGATATGCGTCGTACAAGAATGGCCTACCCCAAAGACAGTGAAGGATGTCAGGAGTTTTTTGGGATTTGTGGGTTATTACAGGCGGTTTGTACAAGGTTTTGCTAAACTGGCAGCTCCAATACAGGAATTACTGCGTGGCAAGGCTGGACGGGAAAGGAGGAGTTCCTCTGTAATTACCTGGGGTGAAGATCAGCAACGTGCCTTTGAACTGCTTAAGACAGCTATGGTCACTGCTCCTTTACTCGCCTATCCAGACTATGAAAAACCTTTCCAAGTTTATACAGATGCAAGTCATCAGGGGTTAGGAGCTGTCCTATCACAGATGCAGGATGGCCGTGAAAGGGTAATAGCATATGCTAGTAGAGGCCTTCGCAAAACAGAGCGTAACAACGAGAACTATAGTACGTTTAAGTTAGAGTTACTTGCTCTTGTGTGGGCCATCACCGAAAAATTCAAGAACTATCTGGCTGCTTCGCCCGTCATTATTATGACCGACAATAACCCGTTGGCTCACCTGTCCAATGCACGGTTGGGAGCTCTCGAGCAACGTTGGGTATCTCGTCTGGCCAACTTTCAATACACAGTCGACTACCGAAGCGGAAAGATGAATGGGAATGCCGATGCTTTATCCCGTTTACCCATTTCCGACCTTCCTGAAGTAGAGAAAGACGACATGGAGGAGGTAGAGACTCCGGTGTTTTGTCTCGGGAATAAAAGATGGGTTGTAACGTCAGATCCAATCTCTGCGGATGACCCTATACAATTCAAAAGTCCTCATCTGGGTTTATCTGCCGAGGAATGGGAAAACATTCAACAAGAGAGCCCAGTTTTGAATGAACTGATGAGACTTATTCAGCAGAAGCGCTTCTTGAACAAAACACAGAGAGCTGAAGCCAATCCAGAATTAATTAAATTATTAAGACATCGAGATCGCATCCAGGTAAAGCAAGGGCTGATAATACGTAACAGCCTAGATCCCAACACCCATCAAACTATTACTCAAGTAGTAGTTCCAAAACGTCAGGCTACTCGTCTGCTCGAGGCCTATCATGATAGGTCCGGACATTTTGGTACCCAGAAAACTGAGACAATATTGCGAAAAAGGTACTTCTGGATCGGAATGAGGGAAGATATTGAGGAATGGTGCCGTAACTGTGTACCTTGCAATATAAAGAGGCATCCAGACAACAGCCAAAAAGATCTTCTGCATTCTATTAAAAGCCGGCGACCTTTGGAGATAGTCGCCTTAGATCATGTAAAACTGGAATCCAGCAATAATGGGTATCAGTATGCGTTAACAATGACTGATCATTACAGCAAGTTCCTTGTTGTCGTTCCGACCAAAGACTTAACAGCAAAAACCACGGCTGAGATCTTTTTAAAACATTTTGTGAGACCCTATGGGTACCCTGAGCGAATTCTGACCGATCAAGGCCCAGCCTTCGAATCACAGCTGTTCAATGAACTGTGTACTTTATACGGCTGTTTAAAAGTAAGAACCACAGCCTATCACCCACAGGGGAACGGGTTATGTGAAAGAGCAAATCGAACCATCATTGGAATGCTCCGAAGTCTATCCGCAGAGAAGCGCACCCAGTGGCCTACCATTCTCCCTGAACTTACCTATTTATATAATAATACCGAACATTGTTCCACTGGATTCACCCCCTACTACTTAATGTTCGGCAGGCAGGGCAAGCTGCCCCGAGATTTGGAATTGAACCCCGTTGTGATCGATCCAGTAAATCCTCGAGTTGATTGGGTACGGGAACACCAGCAGCGAATTGAAACAGCCAGACAAATTGTGGAACAAAGGATGGAGGCAGCTCATCAACGGCAGGAGAAGGCTTATAACACCAATGCTCGACCCCTTCCGTTACATGAAGGAAACAAGGTTTGGTTGAAAAAGAATCATCGCTCTAGCAAACTTGATGCTATGTGGGAAAACATTCCATACGTCGTGGTTAGTGTTCCAGTCGATAACATCTACACCTATAGAATTCGTTGTGGTCAAAAAGGACCAGTCAGAGTTGTATCCAGAGATCAACTAAAACCCTGCACAATGGAAGTCACGAGGATGAAAGAAGACATGGTTCTGATGGCCGAATCATCCACTCCAGAAAATATTCCACTACATGATCCCATAGAGCTCCTGTTGTTTATGGGCGGCACCGGTCCACAGAGCACAGTAAAAAGTATGACCCCAGAAATCATGGATGAAGACTCGCTTGAAGGTAATGACTTTTCTTGTGTCGAGGATGGTAATGTCAAAAATGGGGTACCAACCCCAGCAAATAGAAGGTCAAAACAAAGTACTAAAGGTATAATACCTCTAAGATATCGTGATTAAGATACTTAGGGGTATATTGTTAGTTATTGTACTTGTAAAGGTATTCATGAAGTAATCCGAGTACCAAATTATCGGATGCGTGAGGACACGCATAGTTCCAGAGGGGAAACGTGTAATACCCTGTTGTTTTAGCATGGAAACCTTATAAGTTAATGACAATTGTAATGTATTTAACTTTTATTTTTAAATAAGTTTGTTTGAGGACAATGTTGTCTTCACAGGGAGCAGGGGACTTGCAAGGTAATTTTATAGCCCTTGTGGGGGGTGAATGGGACGAGTGGATCAATTGGCGGCCCCAGGGTTGAACGGGCTCGTGACTGTTACAGACTATTCATAGGTCTCTGAAGGGGAGCTCTGGTCTCTGAGGTAACACAGAGGAGCCGGCGCGTGGACGGAGACAGAAACGGCGGGACTGATCCGGGCACTGAGCTCGGAGCTGATTTAAGGGAGACGGAGAAAGATCGTGGGGGGTAGACTGAGGTAACTGCGGAGAGTGGAGGAGCTGACACAGACCAGTCTGAGGCACTGGGTTTATAAAGGGACCGAAAGAAAAGGAAAGGAGCCCCGATCGCTGAGCGGAGCGACGAAGGATTTCCAGACTCACCCGACACTGGCTCCGGTGACTGAATGCGGCATTGAGAGGTCCCAGATCGCGGTGACTCGGCTGGAGCAGACAGTCCGTGAGGTGAGAGTGGCATCATAAAAGGAGGCCAGATAGAAATAGACTCAGCCCCAGATACACCTTCTGGGTGGCGGCATTAATCTCTCAACCAACCCGATCAGAGCAGCAGGGAGGCCGGACAGTAGAGAGAGAGGAAGGGGCTACTGACACTCCAAATAAGGGTAGGGGTGGCTCCTACAAATCTGTCATAGGAGACAGCTTCAGGATGAAGGGGAATTAGGAAGAATACCCCAATAGGAAACTGTTATAAAGAGTCTCCCTCGCACAAAGGGCTTTAGACTGAAGATAATATGCTCCAGTGCTATACGTCAGGTCCCTTTATAGAGGAGCAATCTAAAGCAACATTTAAGTTATAACTATACTACTATTGACTGTCAGTACTGGACGATACCTTCCTGTCATAAATGGCATTCATTCAGTCAAAATTAATATGTTACATATACACCGTGAAATACTTACCAGTGTCTCAGGGTCAGCACAGAGAATAGTTAAACAAACGCAGAAATCTCTCTGGTCAGATTTTCATATTATCTACTTCCAGAAACTTCTCTCATCAGTGAGGATCAACTAAAATAAAATTAAAAGTTTATTTTACATTTCTTTGCGAGTTTCATCCTAGAAAGAAGTCAGTGTTAAATGGAGTCAGGCAAAATACCGCTACTAAGAGAAAGTTACAAGCGAACAAATCTGGATTACGTTTCAGTTGACATGCTTGTCTGATTTATTTGGTAGCACTCAGTCATATCTCATTAGCGAGGGAGAAATTATATAACTTACCACAGAGAGAGAGATTGGGACAGAGGATTACAAAACTCGGATTGGGATTAATATAAGCAGAAAGAAGAAGGTGTGGCTAATTGCTTCTCGTTCTTTAAAAGCATCAGCATTAGAGACTTCATGTGCACCAACGTTATGGCCATTAGGTACTATACAGAATAGGTAACTTAATAGACCGGTCTATAGAATGATAGAGATTTAAGACTACAGTATATACATTTGGAACCACTGTAAAGTTTTGTTGGTTACGTTATTACTGGTATTTCCGTTGCTTACCATAATTGCATTTATTTGAGTTATTCAATGTTTGATAAACGTGTTGTCCTTAATTAAAATATTCTTCCTGTAGAGGATGGAGTTCTGCGGAGATCAACTGTTGCTGTAAAATAAAAAACACAAATTTTACTTCCTTTAAGCCAATGACATTGTGATGAAAATTCTGAACTACTTAATTGAAATATATCTAAGTTTTGTGATAAGCATTTCTGCCGGGTATAATTACATACTATTGTCACCAAATAAACCGAGAAATGTTTTAAATCCATATTTTTACTATTGTATATTTATGAACATCATTTACATCAAGACTAAAAAGAGAGAGCAGACGCAAGTAGCACTGAGGTGAGAGTATTAGCGCTTAATCACCAAATACATTTCTTTAGTAATATATACTATAATTCAGGCCGAGTATAACACATGCACCCCTCTCCAGTAACAATCTCTGGCAGCCCATTGTGGTTTGGAGCTAGGGGGAGAGCAGGACCACACAGACAGCAGGACTGGCCTCATTCACTGCTGCCTGCTACAATCCTGGGAACCAACTGAACTGCGGTCACTTTAACTGATGGGCCCTACACACTGGCAGATCCACCGCCGAGCTGCCTGACGAAAGAGGCATGTGTGTATGTTTAAGTGAAAGAGGCGTGTGTGTGCTTTTAAGTGAATGAGGTGTTTGTGTGTTTTTTATATTTATCGGCACACCGCTGCGCCAAAGCATCTCCATCGAGACCTACTGGCGGGTGAGGGAGTGATGTAGGTGTACTATAAAGGTATGCTGGTTTCTGTTTTTATTGTAATGACTGACTTGGAGTGCGTCCACTTTTTATGTGTATCTATATTACTATTGGGAAAGGTACCTGTGCACGCTACTACTGTTCACCCTGAGTGCCGGATAGTTACATATGGTATGTGTGTGTATATGTAGGGGGGCACCAACATTTATCATGCCTCCGGGCGACTGGGACGAACTTACGCCACTGCCTTAGGCTACCTGCAGAATGTCAACATTTTACATATGAACATATCAACACTGTGAACATGTTCCATGTTGACATTTCAACACTGTTGACATTATAACTGTAGACACTGTGGTGTAGACATTATGGTTCTCCACATTTTGAATGGAGACACAATACAGTACACAAAGGGGGTAATTCAGATTTGATTGTTGCTGTGCGTTTTCGCACAGCGGGCGATCAGATCTGAACTGCGCATGCGTATGCACCGCAATGTGCTGGTGTGTCACACAACAGCGACAGACATCAGCACCTAGCGACGGGATGGTGCGAAAAATACGCACAGGCGTTTGCAAGGTGA
This sequence comes from Pseudophryne corroboree, assembly GCF_028390025.1. Taxonomy (NCBI): domain Eukaryota; kingdom Metazoa; phylum Chordata; class Amphibia; order Anura; family Myobatrachidae; genus Pseudophryne; species Pseudophryne corroboree. The sequence continues at coordinate 390,194,232 of NC_086450.1, forward strand.
TTGACAGGAAGAGGCCGTATGTGGGTGGCAACTGACCGTTTTACAGGAGTGTCCGGAAAAACGCAGGCGGGATCAGACGTTTTCAGGGAGGGTGTCTGACGTCAGCTCCTGCTCCGATCAGCAGGATTCCATCGCACACGAAGAGTAAGTCCTGATTTTTGTGGAGCTCTGCAAAAGAAGCGATCGCACACTTGTACAGCGCTTTTCCCCTCCCCCTGTAGGCGGCGACTATCTGATCGCAGGGCAACAAAAAGCGCAGCCCAGCGATCAGATCTGAATTACCCCAAAAGTTAATACAAGGTCTAAGACATTACAGGACCTATTTAGTAAATTAAATTAAGGCTTTTCTCCATCATGTTTATCACTATTTAGAAAACAAAGAAGTGTATAGAAATCACTAATAGGTTTCAATGGGTACTGTGCACAAACTGCATTTAATAAAATAAGAGAAGCAATGCTTCTCTCTAACATACAACGCCATCTCTGGATGGCGTTATGTATGCTCTCAGCAGAGATAAACAGGGAGACACCATTCTCTTAATGCTCTCTGATGCTGCATTGCGCCCCACCCCCCCACCCCCCCAAACCCTTCGGCCTGGTGGTGTAGGACCTAAGGGCACATGATGTCTATCGCCTCTATGAAAGATTGCACTTGGCTCCTTCATCTCCCTGCCAGGACAGACCTTTTCTACTAGGCCTGTTCTGGCGCACAACAAGATGGAAATACGGAGATAAAAGAGAAGCGACAAGCAGCAATGTTTTTATATCTTTCAAATCGAGCTCTACATCTCTCTGTATGGGAGGTGTATCAAACGTTCGAGAGAGCTAAAGTAGAGAAGATGACCATAGACAGCAATCAGCTTCTCACTGTCATTTACAGATGTAGCATGCTGGTTGAGGCTTCAACCAGCCCCCGGGTGCGACTCATTTAGTGTGATGCATGTGTATATTCACACCCGCCGTCCATAAGCATTACATTGGGAACAGTCGCGAACAGTCACAGCCAGGTATACCAAGAAGCAACCGCGGCATGTGTACCCGTGCCGCTGTGCCGTGGGCTGAATGAGCGTGGCTACATCTGTATCTAGCACAGTCTATAAAATGACAGAAGCTGATTAGGCAACTTCTCCACTTTCTCTCGAAGGATTAATATTAATACCTCTCCCCCTATAACACATGCCCTGGATGATACAGGGAGGAGGTGACCCTTTAGCCGTTGAACGCTCACATACGGAATTGTTATGCTTACAGTAGTTCTCACCACCAATATCACCTCTTCTAAGACAGCAAAGATATAAATCACATTTATTGCATTAACTTCATGGAAAAAAGTCTACTGTTACTGATATTAATAGCAAAATTCACAAAGTTGAAGTCATCTGGGAACATGGCTTGAAGCGTTGGGACATTCCGACAAAGTCATTAAAGTGCTTTAACTTCTGACAAAACTCTCTTTCAAAAACAGTTTGAAAGCTACAAAGCAGCAATAAACTTGAATAAAAGAACAAGGTGAACAAAACTGTGTTTCCTACAACTATTGACACTAGTTACTTGGTCGGCAAACTGTAAAACAAAATGAAGGTGCATGTAATAGACCTGTACGAATTATACAGCTGTGGTATACAACTCTATAATTAACTCTCATGAAGCTTATTTGCGGATCTAAATGAATATATGACTTGTTGCTACGGGAAACGGCAAGTGTGCCGAGGACACCAGGAAACTGTAAAGTTCATATCCGTAAATAATTTACGGATGCATATAATACCACAAGACATTATGAATCAAACCCGATAAGACGATCCCTTCTTAATGAACGTAACTATTTTGTTTACATCAATTTCTACACAAACCTACAGAGCATAAACCCGCACGTCCCAAACATCAGGAAAGCGGACATTAACCAGTCTGTAGAATAATCAAGTACAGCTTCTCTATCAAAGCAACCCCAGTCCTTTACAAAGTCTCTGAAGGCCAAAAGTAATATTTTAAAGCACTGTCTTACCAAGTCATTAATCATGCAGACACACAGAGCCGGCTTCCTGCTTCCAGCTATGACTGATTGCCGGAGAATATTTTTTTTTACTGTCCAAAAATATTGAAGGTAAAAAATCACCAAAACTTAAGTAACTTTGGAAAATTTAACACAGTAAACCAAGGTTATAACATGGGGTCTGATGCATTGGTGCACAGCGGTCATGTGCGGCTGCGATTTCTCACGGAGTCTCAACTGTGAAAATATGCCAATGCCAGTGTAATCATTCCCATTGTGCAGCACCGTGCAATACAGAGGCGGAACTAGCAGTGGTACAGCAGGTGCATTGCACCAGGCCCCCTGGGGAATAGGGGGCCCACTGCTGCCCAGACCAGCAATGCGTTTTCCCCTGGGCCTCTGCACTACCATTCTGAACAAAATTGGACAACTGGCTCAGCAAATGTTAAGCTGTATTTATTATAATTAAATTGTAAATCTGACTAGTAATAAAGAAATGGAAAACGTAAAAGCACTTTTCAGAGATACACACACACACACACACACACACACACACACACAAAAAGGAGGAGTTAAACAATAGCACTGGGCATGCCGCTGGCATTAAACATTTCAGATAAAAACGCTTGTTTTTTAGTATAATATGCAGCCACAAAAGAGCCGCAGACTGTTGAGACCAGCCACCAGATGGCGACCCCCAGGAATGTAGCAGCGGCATGCCAACTGAGCTCAATGCCGCTGCTGTGTGCGACTGAGTACAGGGGTGAGCGTCTAGGGACAGTATAGCAGGAATACAGTGCCAAGGAATAGGATATGATAGATCAGACATAGCAGTAGTAAAATTACAAAAACACATTATAACATATTGAAGATAAAATAATAACAAGTTGCAAGCGGGATTTGAACTCAGGATGACAGCTATGTAAAGCGTTGCCTTAACAGCTGGCTCACATATTCCAGCCATAGATGGACACCTGTTGTGCATGCCAAACAAAGCAAGGGACAACTATACAGTGAGGTGCCAGCTATGGAGAGGGTTAAGGAGAGCACCCGGCATTATTGAACATTAATTAAACTCACTTTGTGAAATGCTGAGCTTGCGGCTTTAACCACAAAATTTACAGTATGTGTGCCAGTTTGCGTTACTGGTACAGTAAGGTGCACTACAAGGTCAGTAGCGGTTTAGAGTCCAATGCAGCTTGGTGGCATACAGTAGCCTGGATGTGAAGCTTGGGAGGAGGTGCAGAGCCAAGTGGCTGCTTACATTTCCCGAATGTGGTTGGCCGGCTTATCAGGGATCAACATCCACTGACAGAATATTGTTTTCAGTACTGTAATTTTCATCCGTGGAGCATTCGCCACCCAGCAGTTAAACTGTGCATTGCATGGTATGGATTCTCTCATGATGTACCGTACGGATGCCACCCCATGACAGGCTGTGACTGGGAGCAGGGCCGGTTCTAGCCCTTGTAGCTCCCCGGGCGAAAATAGGGGTGTGGCTTCATAAAGGGGCGTGGTCAGTTATGCCCCCTGTAGAGTTGTGTCCCGTTTGTGCCCCCAGTGGTAATGCCCCCAGTACAGTTGTGCCCCGTTTGTGCCCCCTAGTTGCGCCACTTACATAAACATAAATACATTTTTTTTTAACATTAATTAATACTCACCATCCCCGCTCCTGATTCCCGACCGCTTCTGCCCGCTGCCCTCTGTCTCCATTTCCGGCCGCCGGCGCCGCTCCTCTGATCTATGGGGGAGACGTCATGATGTCTCTCCCATAGCACCACATAGACACTAGAGGTCAATCATGACCCCTAGTGTCTATGTGCCCTTTCACAATGCCGTGCGGTGCGCGATGACGTCATCAGTGAGAGCCAGCACCGGGGGGGCACCACCAGTAGCGGATCTTGCCACGGCGGCGGCACCCTCTGGATGGTGGCGGCGCCCTCCGGAAGGCAGCGCCCCGGGCAAAAATCTTGTGTGCCCATAGCAAGATCTGTTACTGACTGGGAGACTTGAATGCCATGCTATAAGCAAGAATGTAAGAGAACACATCTGTAGTGAATGGCCCTCTGAATCAGGAGTGTAATCACTGACAGTCTGGTGCTGATCTGCGTCCGGCGTCGCAGGGCCCGTTTTGCAAAAGACTTCTACTGGCAGTGGTTTCCATCGTGTTTCGCCAATGGCAGCCATATCCGCTGATAGTTTACCAATGTTAAGCTAGCTGTTGCCTGTTTAAGAATAGCAGCGGCTGGACAAGTACCACCACTGATGGCAACAGTGGGACT